>NC_140486.1:46168599-47368599 GCF_964271855.1 Acomys minous | reverse complement strand
CATCTATAGCATTTGGAGTGGATCTTCCCATATCTTTCTGCTGTAAAAACAGTTTTATTTGTCCTGAAGACATTTGCTTTCATTTGAAGAGCCCTCGTTGAGCTATGGATAAAGTGTGGGCAGTTTTACTTTGTGGTTATATCCAAGTTACCTTCAAATCTCTCAATACATAGTCTGCATCATTTGAAAAGGTAGACCACATATCTTGGCGTTGGCCAGGATCATGTTCCTTCTAGACTGTAGTAATAATTGTCTTTTCAATAGCCAGGCGTGGTGGCGCATGCCTTTAATCACAGCACTCGGGAGGCAGAGGCAGGTGAATCGCTGTGAGTTCGAGGGCAGCCTGGTCTACAAAGTGAGCCCAGGACAACCAAGGCTACACAGAGAAACCCCGTCTTGAAAAAAAAAATTGTCTTTTCAGATTAGGATGGACAGATTGTGTCGTCCAGTAAGGAGTGAGCTGTCAGATCTATATCCCAATGCAAATAAGTGCTTATGTTGCAGAGCAGTGGACAAAGTGCTGAGCAGTGTGTTCTTCATGGATGAGCAGTCTATCCTTGCCCTTGGGTCAGCCTCAGGTGCACTTAAGTTGTCAAAGTTACCTCGTCAGTCGGCTCCGGATTCCTGATATTATAGGCCTCCAACAGACCCTGGGTAGCCGGTACTCCAGAGTTTAAGTCACATGTGTAGGTAATTTTTTCTTGTTTGAGGTAGGGTCTCATTATGCATCCCTTGGTGGTCTGGAACTTGCTGTGTAGACCAGGCTGTTGTGAAAGTCACAGAGGTCTAATGCCTCTTCCTCCTGAGTGCTGGGGTTAAATATGTGCCACTGTGCCTGGCTGAGAGAATTGGGCCTAGAATTGGAAATATAGCCTAATGGTAGAGTTCCTGCTTGGCATTTGTGAGGTAAGGACCTCAATTCAGTCCACAGCACAAATATAACTAATAATAAGAATAGTAACTTGGGCTATAAATAAGTAATTAGTTTAGAAAGCTCTGGGGATATTAAAATGATTTATTTCTGCTCAAAGATGCTCAACTTTTAATGCTTATAGTTCTAAATTGAGCCAGTAATAAATGTACTCCTGGATACTTGCATTCGCTCCTTGTGTTTTTCCTGATATCATGCCTTTGTCTAGAAATAATTCATTATGACCCTGCCTTATTCTTTCTCTTTCATTTAGGATGAAGATTTTGTGGGTCGGGATGATTTTGATGACGCTGACCAGCTGAGGATAGGAAACGATGGGATTTTTATGTTAACTTTTTTCAGTAAGTATATACCAAGCAGTCACTTTGTACAAGCCCGAGTGCGCTGAGCTCATCAACGGAAAGTATGGGTAGAACAGCTCCCGGTGCTGCCTTTTTCCACAAGCCGAGCCTAGTCTTCCAGGCTCACAGGGCCCATTGCTATCACTCCTTTGAATATTCAGATGGCAGAGTAGGATTGCAACAACTTTGTTCTGTAAATGCTTATTTTTCTGTTAGATCAAAGTCAATCTGAATTCTCCCTTTTTATGTTGTCTTAAGTATTTGTCTTTGTGCACCTCACTTACCAGTGAGCACCTATTTTATTTACTCCATTAAAAGCACAGAAAACACCGTTCAAAAGAAGTGATGCTGTGAGCTGTCAGAAGACAGAGAGCAGGAGGATGAATAACTTGAATCACATTTATGTGGAGGCTCCAGTTTAATATCCAAGATGCTTAGTTTACTTGCTAAGCCTTTAAGTCAGCAAAGATAGGAACAGGTTGTTGGGCACGAAGAGCAGCTTACATGGAGGATAAAGCATATTAGTCTTTCCTTCTTGCTTTTTTTTGGGGGGGGGGTTAGGTTTTTGAGACAGGGTTTCTTCGTGTAGCCTTTGCTGTCCTGGACTTGCTTTGTAGACCAGGTTGGCCAAGAACTCACAGCGATCCGCCTGCCAGTGCCCCCTGAGTGCTGAGGTTAAAGGCGTGCACCACCACGCCCAGCTTCTTTCTTGCTTTTGAAGATCAAAGAAAGGATGCTTGTGGAGAGGCTGACATAGGTGGTCAAGGAGAAAAGCCTCGTAAGCAGAAACTGCTGCAGAAAACACTCCTGTCACTGGCTAATGTATCTTTTCCCTCCACCCTTACAGTGGCGTTCCTCTTCAACTGGATTGGGTTTTTCTTGTCTTTTTGTCTGACCACCTCAGCTGCGGGAAGGTATGGGGCCATCTCAGGATTTGGTCTTTCTCTAATTAAGTGGATCCTTATTGTCAGGGTAAGTTGCACAGCAGAGAACAGATTCTGAAGAGAAGCAGTAATTAGAATGACTTTGAATATTTTTGTTTTCATTGTTTATTATCTCAATATTTAAAGTGATGATTTGGTTTGTCTTTGTTTCCATGATAAAATGAGCTAAAATCAGTTGCACACAGTTCCTGTCTCCATGTTTCATGTTCAGGTCTAGCAGGTGATGTGTCTTACAGGTTGTTCTGATGCTTAAATATGCTAATGGATGTGTACAGTCTGTGGAGTTTGTATGATACAAAGGGTATCTTTTGCTGTTTCAAAAAAGACAGGCATTCATGTTAATTCTCTTGAAATTTTAATGAGTTTGTCTATCCTTCCCTAATTTTTCCTTCTAGGACTGGTTATGCAAAAGTACCTACTACTTCATTAGGAAATTTCTTTTTATAAAACTATAGCAGTGCATGTCTTTGGTGATATGAGAACACCCAGGTGAAACTGCATAAAATAATTTAAATTCTAGAACATCTAGACTCTTCAAAACAAAGCAAAACAAAACAACAACAAAACTAGCTTTAGTTTGTTCAAACTTACACAACTATATAAAAAAAAATGGTTTTAAAGAGTGAGCCAAGCGGGGTACAGTGGCACACAACTGTGATCCTGGCACTCAGGAAGGCAGATGCAGGCAGATCTCTGGGAATTTGAAGCATCCTGGTCTACAAAGTGAGCCCAGGACAGCCAAGGCTACACAGAGAAACCCTGTTTCAGTAAAAAACGACAACAACAACAAAAGAGGGAGCCAAGGTCCAAAAGAAGCTTGGCTGTGGCTCTGGAAATTCGTCAATAAGCCCAGGAAGAGCTTAGCTAGGTCTCTTGGAACTCAGGGCTCTCTGGTCAAACACTCCTTGATGATGTGGCTGATAATCTTGATGGAGCTGCCGTGCATGTTCAGGATCTGATACTTTAAAAGCTTAGATGTTGCCTGGCAGTACTGGCACACACCTTTAATCCCAGCACTCAGGAGGAAGAGGCAGGTGAGTCTCTATGAGTTCAAGGCCAGACTGGTCCACATAATTAGTTCCAGGATAGCCAGGGCTACAAAGAGAAAACCCTGTCTTGAAAATCAAAAATAAAAAGCAAATATGTTCAACCAGATTTACCAGTGGGTTTAATATCAATACTTTCGGTTTTTTGAGACAGAGTTTCTCTGTGTAGCCTTGGCTGTGTTGAACTTGCTTTGTAGACCAGGCTGGCATCGAACTCATAGAGATCTACCTGCCTTTGCCTTCTGAGTGTTGGGATTACAGTGTGTGCCACCATGCCCAGTTTTTTTTTTTCCCTTTAAGATTTATTAGCCATTCATAGTGGCGCACACCTTTACTCCCAGCACTTGGGAGGCAGAGGCAGGCGGATCTCTGAGTTTGAGGCCAGCCTGGTCTACAGACAAGTCCAGGACAGCCAAGGCAGTTACACAGAGAAACCCTGTCTCAAAAAATAAAAATAAAAAATAAAAAATAAAAGAAAAAAAGAAAAGATCTATGAGTGCTGTATCTGCATGTATACCTGCATGCCAGATAGGGTATCAGATCACATTATAGATGGTGGTGAGCCACCATGTGGTTGCTAGGAGTTAAACTCCGTATCTCTGGGAGACCAGGAGGTACTCTTAACCACTGAGCCATCTCTCCCACCCATCAATACATTTTATATTTATTAAATTTTTTCAATTTTTTACATATATATTTATATTATTATACACCATCAATACTTTTTTAAAGTATACTTTGCTGCCACAAATGGGGGGCCCACACCTTTAATCCCAGCAGAAATGGGTAGATCCCTATGAGCTCAAAGCCAGCTTAGTTACATAGTGAGTTCCAGATATGCAGGAGCTATTCAGATACTCAGAAAGATCCTGTCTACAAACAGAAAGCAAACAAAATAATTATCCTTTGTCTTTAGATGGCTTTGTTGCTTTTGTTATCCTGGCAGACAAAACCAGATTATTATGAATTGGCATGCTATGGCTAGGGAGATGGTTCAATGCACATAAGCACTTGCTCTCAAACATGAGGACTCCAGCTTGAGTCACCCACATAAAGAAGTAGGCATAACTACATATCTGTTACCCCCACAGCATTGGAGGAGAGTGGAGGTAGGCAGATCCCAGAGTTCACGACCAGCCAGTCTAGTCAAAAAGGCAAGCTTCTGATTTAGTGAGACCTTGTTGTGAGGAGATGAGGTGAAGAGTGGTAGAGGAAGACACCTGGTAGCCTGCTCTGGCTTCTGTGTGTGTCAAAGCATCAGGCATGCACATCACATATAAACAGTACAGCTGTATATAATAGGATGTTAATTGGCTATTGCAGTTTTTCAAAGCAATTCTAAAGAACTCATTGGCTCTTTTTAAGAATACAAAATTCTTTGAATATTAGATAACTGTGGGTTTTTTTCCCTAAACACTGGAAAAAAACAAAGAAACAGTCAAAACTCATGGACTTTTAAGACCCAAGTCCAAGAGAAGGTGTCATTTCTTTTTAAAATTTGAAATGTTACTTTAGTAAGAAATAAAATATGCTAGGCGTGGTGGCACATGCCTTTAATCCCAGCACTTGGGAGCCAGAGGCGGATCACTGAGAGTTCAAGGACAGCCTCGTCTTCAAAACAAGTCTAGGACAGCCAAGGCTACACAGAGACCCTGTTGGGCCAGGGGAAGGGGGGAGCGAGAGAAAGAAAAACAAAGAAAATATTGGGAGCTAGGGAAATGAGTGATGTGAAAGTCCTTGCCACAGAATCATGGTGGCCTGAGTTTGGATTTTTTTTTTTTTTTAAAGTTTTTCAAAACAGGGTTTTTCTACATAGCCCTGTCTGTCTCTGCCTCCCAAATGCTGGGGTTACAGGTGTGTGCCACCCATGCCTGCTATGATTTTAGATTCTTAAAAGCTATATAAAAGCCAGATGCAGTAGTATGTGCTTTGTAATACCAGTGCTCCTGTGGGGAAAGGAGAGGCAAAGAGAAGCAGCTCTGGAAGGGAAGCAGGCCAGCTAGCGTCTGTGTGTCGCATGCAGAGACCCTGTTTTTAACAAGGTGGAAGGCTAGGACCAACACACACACACACATGGGCGCACATGCGTGCGAAAGAAAGGAGAGAAAAGAAAATAAACATGCGTTGGCGCCTCCTGTATTTCTGTTTTTCAGCTTCAGTTACCTCTGGTTAAAGTTGTTGAAGGGTTTTTTTTTGTTTCATTGTTTTGATTTGAGACTGCGTCTTACTATTAGGCCCCGACTGTACTGAGACTTTCTGTATAGACTAGGCTGGCTTTGAACTCAAAGAGATCCACCTTCCTTTACCTCCCTAGTGTGAGGATCAAAGGCATGAACTGCCATTCCTGGCCCCGATTGGTGAGTTTTAAATGACATCCCTTACAGAGCAGTAATAATTTCTCACATCATCCTGTTCAAAACTTGCCTTGCTCAGGAGCTATCCTGGTTATCAGATCATCTTGGTATCATGGTACTTGTGGTTCATAATCCCAAATTGCAAAAGTAGGAATGCTGGCAGTTTGGATTTGCCAAGAGAGAAGCCACACACTTCTCCAGCAGCAAGATTTTTTTTTAAAGAACCATGTTTGTCTGCCGGGCACAGTGGCACACACCTGTAATCCCAGCACTTGGGGAGACAGAGGCAGGTGGATCTCTGTGAGTTGGAGACCAGCCTGGTTTACATAGTAGTCCAGGACAGTCAAGGCTACACAGAGAAACCCTGTCTTGGGAGAAAGAAAAAAAAAAAGTTTGTATATTATTAGTTATTTTAGTGGTAATTATCATACTCAATTCGTAAATCAAACTATCAAAGGTCCATATGTACAGAAAGACTATATATACATATCCATAGATTTTAGAACTGTCTGTCATTTCAAGGATTCATGAAGATCTTGGAAGCTGTCTTCCGTGGACAAAGGAAATGCAACATTTTAAATCTCAGGCTTTGGATATGAGGGCCTTCAAAGACAAATAAAATTAGTTACAGATCTATTAAACACTAAATTTTTAACAAAATGGCCAAAAAAAGTAGACTATTAGATAGAAAGAGTGAACTTACATTATTAGGTATCCTTGGAATATAACGAAAACCAAGCTCAGAATGACTTAGCAGGTCAGAAACACCTGAAGAAAGTTTTATTCCCCACCAAAGCAAATCCTTCCACAGAGGTTCATAGATGAGCATTGCAGCATCCACAGGGAGAGCTGAGATCTCCGCCTGCTGTACAGTTCTTGCTCTCTTCAGGTTTAAAAGCTGGTGGTTTAGATACCACATGGAAACGCAGCAGTGTTTCACAGAGGACTGTGAATTGCACATGCATTTAATATATTCACCCTGCAGAATGGTACAGCCTAGTGTCTCTGATCTGGACTGAGAGCTGTGGCTGGCTACCACCACTCGGCATCCTCAGAGACTGTTTCACCCTTGCCTATTTGGGCAAAGACTCAAATGCAAAAGATGGTTTTTACTGAATGCTCACATTCTATCATGAAGTCAATGGCTTTTTCTTTTCTCTCTCTCTCTCTCTCTCTCTCTCTCTCTCTCTCTCTCTCTCTCTCTCTCTCTCTCTCTGGTCTTTTGAGACAGGGTTTCTCTGTATAATAGCCTTGGCTTTTCTGAAACTCACTTAGTAGAACAGGCTGACCTCGAGAGATCCACCTTCCTCTGACTACTGAGTGCAGGGGTTAAAGGTGTGCACCACCACACCTGACTAAGTTAATCATTTTTCTTGGTGGCCATCTGTATTCTTTTTCTCTTTTAAGAAGCCTTTGGTTCTTACCTCCAAAAGAATGCACTGTGCCAGTTCTGGCAGAGGTACAGGCTTACTACGAAGTACATGATACACAGTACAGAAGTCAAGGCCAGGAACAGACTGGGCCTCACTGCCATGGAGACAGTACTGGTACTGGATGCACACAATAGAACTAGAAACCCGTTTAGATGGGAAATAGTTTGTGGAGAATTGTCAGGTAACAGGCATGGACTACCATCCCAGGGATTTTCCTAACAAAACTAAGACCCGAGTATGGTGGCACAAGCCTGTTACCCCAGCACTTGGGAGGATGAAGCAGAACGAGCAAGACTAATCCACCTGAACTACATACCAACCCCACCCCTCCATGCCTCCACTCCCCACCCTCCAACCCCACCCCTCCATGCCCCCCACTCCCCACCCTCCAACCCCACCCCTCCATGCTTCCACTCCCCACCCTCCAACCCCACCCCTCCATGCCCCCCACTCCTCACCCTCCAACCCCACCCCTCCATGCCCCCCACTCCCCACCCTCCAACCCCACCCCTCCATGCCCCCCACTCCCCACCCTCCAACCCCACCCCTCCATGCTCCCCACTCCTCACCCTCCAACCCCACCCCTCCATGCTCCCCACTCCTCACCCTCCAACCCCACCCCTCCATGCCCCCCACTCCTCACCCTCCAACCCCACCCCTCCATGCTCCCCACTCCTCACCCTCCAACCCCACCCCTCCATGCTCCCCACTCCTCACCCTCCAACCCCATCCCTCCATGCCCCCCACTCCCCACCCTCCAACCCCACCCCTCCATGCTCCCCACTCCTCACCCTCCAACCCCACCCCTCCATGCCCCCCACTCCCCACCCTCCAACCCCATCCCTCCATGCCCCCCACTCCTCACCCTCCAACCCCACCCCTCCATGCCCCCCACTCCTCACCCTCCAACCCCACCCCTCCATGCCCCCCACTCCTCACCCTCCAACCCCACCCCTCCATGCTCCCCACTCCTCACCCTCCAACCCCACCCCTCCATGCCCCCCACTCCCCACCCTCCAACCCCATCCCTCCATGCTCCCCACTCCTCACCCTCCAACCCCACCCCTCCATGCCCCCCACTCCTCACCCTCCAACCCCACCCCTCCATGCCCCCCACTCCCCACCCTCCAACCCCACCCCTCCATGCCCCCCACTCCCCACCCTCCAACCCCATCCCTCCATGCCCCCCACTCCTCACCCTCCAACCCCACCCCTCCATGCCCCCCACTCCCCACCCTCCAACCCCACCCCTCCATGCCCCCCACTCCCCACCCTCCAACCCCACCCCTCCATGCCCCCCACTCCCCACCCTCCAACCCCACCCCTCCATGCCCCCCACTCCCCACCCTCCAACCCCACCCCTCCATGCTCCCCACTCCCCACCCTCCTTCCCTGATCTAAACACAAACAAAACCTATTCTTTTGTGTTCTTGAAAAATCAGGAGTCCATAATAGAGTAGAGAACTTTAGGGAGTTTTTTCCATTTTGAAGAAGTCAGTTTGCATTTGTTGAAACAATTTCAAATTAGAAATAAGTAAATCTTATTTTATACAAATTATTGTAGTGCTAGAGATGGTTCAGTGGTTACTGGTTGCTTTCATAGAGGACCTGGTTTTGATTCCCAGCACCCACATGGTGGCTCATAGCTCTAATTCCAGGGGAAGCTGATGCTCTCTTTCAAATTCCTCAGACGCCAAGCATTCATGTGGTGGACATACAATAATTTAGTACCCCTAAGCTAATACATGAAAGTGTAGCCGGGCCTGGTGGTGCACACCTTAATCCCAGCACTTGGGAGTCAGACAAGAGGATCTCTGTGAGTTCAAAGCCAGCCTGGTCTACAAAGTGGGTCCAGGACAGTCAAGGTTACACAGAGAAGCCCTGTCTCAAGAAAACAAAAACAAAAAACAAAACAAAAAAAAAGAAAGAAAAGAAAAGAAACACATTGTTATGTTAGGCTGAAATAAAGTCCTTGCCTTTTTTTTCTTCCTTCAGTTTTCCACCTATTTCCCTGGATACTTTGATGGCCAGTACTGGCTCTGGTGGGTGTTCTTGGTTTTAGGTAAGTACTTGTAACATGAGAAAATAAAATAAAAATTATCTTAAACTTTTTTTAAAATGTCTTAAATTTAAGACAGCTAAAATTACTTTAATAAAGCCTGGTCTTACTGCATAGTATTAACCATCAATTTAAAATGCAATTTTCACCCAGGCAGTGGTGGTGCACGCCTTTGGGAGGTAGAGGCAGGCGGAGCACTGTGAGTTCGAGGCCAGCCTAGTCTACAAAGCGAGTCCAGGACCAGTCAAGCTACACAGAAACCCTGTCTCAAAAAATAAAAAATAAAATAAAATGCTATTTTCAGCTGTTTCTTCCTTAAAGGTTTGGTAGTTTCCAGCTGTAGAGTAGCATGCATATTAATACAGTCTGTGAAGTGCTTGTCCTCCTCCATTTACTTCTGATCAGTGGGCATACTGATGATTCTCCAGTGTGGATTTTTTTTCTACTCATGAGTTAGTGCCACAGAGGGCTTGCAAACTCAATCACAAATTGACTATAAATGTACTGTAACCTGTTGGATTAATTATGTATATGAGCCATCTTTGTTTATATTTGTCAGTAGACCACAGAAAACTTATATATAGCTCTAATATACATAACTTTTGAAATTATGGGGTTTCCAGAATTCTGTAGTTCATCATTGATAAGAAAACATTATAGTGAAAGGAAGGTTTAAAACTACACCCAGTGGTTTAAGAGCACTACTGCTCTTCCAGACATCCTGAGTTCAATTCCTAGCACCCACGTGGCAGCTCACAGCTGTCTATAACTCCAAGATCTAACACCTTCACACAGCCATACACGCAGACAGAACACCAAGGCACATGAAATAAAAAAAATAAATTATTTAAAAAAAAACAAAAACCCTACACCCAGGCCAGGTGGTGGTGGCACACACCTTTAATCCTAGTGCTTAGAGAGGCCTTGGCAGGTGAATCTCTGAATTTGAGGCCATCCTGGTCTATAGAGGGAGTCAAGGCTACACAAAAAAAACTCTGTCTCAAACAATCAAAACAATAAAAAGCCCAAAACCCCAACAAAAACCATATATACACACACATACGTGTGCATGCACACATTAAGATAATCTGGCTATTAATCTCCAGATTTTAATTTTTTACTTTTCTTGTTAATTTTAAATTATTTTCTTTCTAATCATTAAAGTAGCCATTAGTACTGGGGTGAATTGTTTTCCTGTGGCTTTGTTTTTTATAAGGAAATGCATGTGATACAGTAACAGAGGCCATACTCATCATTGCTGTCATATCTACAAAGCAATAGAGAGCCACCCAGGAGCTCTTAAAGATGATGGGGCTGGAGAGATGGTTCAGTGGTTAAGAGTCACAGTGGTTTTGCAAAGCAGGTGCAGGGGACCCGAAGTTGATTCTCAGCACCCATGTCTGACTGAGAGTACCTGTACTCACCTGCACATAACCCCAACACAGACATATATATAATTAAAAGCAAAGGTCTAAAAAGAAAGATGAGAGCTGAGCACAGCAGCTCATGCCTGTAATCCCGGCATGTGGGAAGGCAGAGGCAGGCGGTCTCTTTGGTCTAAAGAGAGTCCAGGCCAGCCAAGGTTACACAAGAAACTCTGTCTCCAAAACAAAGCACAAAGGTGATTGGCATTGGACATCTATGACACCATCACTTTCTCCTACTGAAGCTTTAGTACTCGTGATACGACTCTTGGTTATTGCCAAAAACTTTTCCTTCCTGGTTTAGACTTCTCTTTTTTTTTTTTTTTTTTTTTTTTTTTTTTTTTTTTTTGATTTTTGGGGGGTTTTGTTGGTTTGTTTTTGAGACAGGATTTCTCTGTGTAGCTGTAGCTATTCTGGAATTCACTCTGTAGACCAGCTAGCCTCAAATTCAGGATCTGTCTGCCTCTACCTCCCAAATGCTAGGATTAAAGGCTTGTGAAACTACGCCTGGTTTTTTTTTTTTTTCCAAGCAAAGTCCCAATGTAGGCCAGGCTGGCCCTAACCTTGCTATGTAGCTGAGGATGACCTAGAACTGTGTTTCTGCCTGGACCGTTCACCCAGATGGACTCTGAGAGAAAAGCTGGGTTGGATGTTGAGCTCAGTGGCCTAGGACACTGGCCTAGCATGCTTAGTCCCTGGCTTTAATCCCTAGCACTGTTCGCAAAATGATGAGAGTAAAACTGGTTAGCTACTGGCTGAAAGGCAGCCCAAATTCCAGATGGATCAAAAAAGAAATAGTAGGCATTTTTGATGGCTTGTTTGCAATGTAAATTAAATACATTTAATGGATTGCTTTCTATATCAGTGTTTCCTGGAAGACAGATTGATATTTTATTATTGACCTTTCTTGTTGTGTTCTATTTCATTATAAGCAAAGGGAGAGGGTGGTGTGTGTGTGTGTACACACCCTCTATTTAAAGTGTTTTCACTCTCTCTTTGGGAACATTGTAGGGATCTGTGCATCGTATACCCAAGCTGATGGCTCAGAAGCTATAGCTGACCAACACTAGTAGTTTGTTTGCCCCACTTGTTGTTGTTATTTTGGTTTTTCTTTTTCTTTTCTTTTTTTTTTAAAGATTTATTTATTTATTATTAGGTATACAGTGCTCTGCCTGCGTGCACTCCAGCAGGCCAGAAGAGGGCATCAGATCACATTATAGATAGTTCTGTGCCACCATGTGGATGCTGGGAATTGAACTCAAGACCTCTGGAAGAGCAGTCAGTGCTTGTAGCCTCTGAGCCATCTCTCCAGCCCTATTTCGATTTTTCAGAACAGGGTTTCTCTGTGAGTCCTGTCTGTCCCGGAATTCACTCTGTGGCCCATCCTGGCCCCAAACCCAGATGTCCTCCTGCCTCTGTCTCTTCAGTGCTGGGATTAAAGGAGTGCACCACCACTGCCTAGTATATCCTAGTTATTTTTAAAGTTGTTTTTAATTAGTTGGCAACATTTAAAATCAAGATACTTTATATAAATATCTTAAAATTGTAAACTTTTCTCACCACTTGAAATATATAGCAGATCCATTCCCACACGGTGCTGCTGGTCCCTCATCCAGTGACGGCACTTCCTTCCATTTCAGAAGAACCAGCATGTGGGGTTAGCCTGTGCTTCTGTGCAAGTCAGTAAATACATTAAAACCGAGCGCATTGTATGCAGTTAACTTTATAACATTGTATTGTATCTCAATAATGGTATGAAAATCCTGTTTAAGAGTGTCTCTGAAAGGAGGGGTAAGAGTGAGTTTTTATTTGAAAGGCACATCATCACCTCAGGGGTGAATGTGTGAGTCTGGTGCTGCCAAACCACCATTAAGAATAGAAAACTGAGTTGGGCGTGGCGATGCACACCTTTGATCCCAGCACTCAGGAGGCAGAGGCAGGCAGATCCCTGTGAGTTCAAGGCCAGTCTGGTCTACAAAGGGAGTCCAGGACAGCCAAGACTACACAAAGAAACCTTGTCTCGAAAAACAAAAAACAAAACAAACAAACAAACAAAGAGAATAGAAAACTGGGGTTGGGTGTTGGTGGTGGACACATTTAAATCCCAGCACTGGGGAGGCAGATGCAGGTGGATCTCTGTGTGTTCCAGGACAGCCTGGTCTACAGAGCAAGTTCCAGGACAGCTAGGACTACAAAGAGAAACCCTGTCTTGGAAACCACCACCCGCCACCCAAAAAAGTACAAAACTGGAGTTTTACATAAGTGTGTGCTGACATCTAGTGGACAAGGTTGCATACTGTTGGCAGAAAATTAAATAACAGAAAAGATTAGAATTAAACTTGAAGAGCAAAGTTTTGGTGGTGTGTGCCTATAATCCCAGAAAACTCCAGAGAAGGAGGCAAGAAAATTAGTTCGAGGCTGGCCTCGTTCACACAGCAGGTTGTGTGCTAAGACCATATTTCAGAAAACAAACAACAAAACCCATTTGTAATATCTTCTTTTGGAGTTAATTGTGTGGGTGTTATTTGGGAACTCAGCAGGGAGATGCTATAGGCTTCCTAGTGAGTGAGGCCTCCAGATGTAAATGTTTGGTCCCGTTTTACATTCCATTTCCTTTTGAGACCAATTAGATCCTGTGCAAAAAAGGCATTTACCCTTGAGAGTATGCCTTCCTGTTGAGATGTGGATAATTTGATAGAAAAATCCTTTGAAGATGTTGGGGGAAATTGCCAATGTTAATAGGCTTCAGCAGTAAAATGACATGTTCCTGTTACAAGGGGGAAATTCTGGGATAGAGACTTAATAAATTAGAAGTTCATTCTTGACTTTTCTTTCTTTTTTTAATTAGGCTTTCTCCTGTTTCTCAGAGGATTTATCAATTATGCAAAAGTTCGGAAGATGCCAGAAACTTTCTCAAATCTCCCCAGGACCAGAGTTCTCTTTATTTATTAAAGGTATTGAAGGAGGGGAAGGGAGGTATGTTCTATTCTTATTGTGATCATGTGATACATTGCCAATTTCCAATGAGTTTAAAGTGAGACTCTGTGATACATAAATTGTTAGGAGAGCATTTTAAAAAGTTCTTATCTTTTCCTATTTTTATTGGAGGGGTGGTGTTTGCAGGAAACTGTTGATGAGGGAAAAGGGGAAGAAGAGAATACTTTGGCAACGTACAGGCAAATGTCTCAGTAATGGGAGGTGTAGGTAGGGCACTGGTGGCCTGGTTGAGCTCAGCAGGTACATTAGGAACAGGTCCTCTTGCTTGGGTTTATACCCAGATTTTATCACTGGACTGGTAAGGAAGCTCAGATCCAAAGGAAGGAGTGAGACCTTTCCTTTCCTTGGAACAAAACTAAGCCCTCAACTCTTCGATTAACACAATTTTCCCCAATGGCTGACTCCCATCTCTCACAAGCAGCTATCTGACGGGTGAGATCCCTTGAGTATAGCAGAGAGCTCTGACAGAACAGGCTATGCTTTTGTGGACTTGATTCCTTGCCCCTTGGGCTTCAGAACTTGTGTATTTGATAGAATAAAACCTTGAGCACCACTTAAAAGCCAGTCCAGTTGAAGGCCCAGAGAAGGCATTGTGATAGCTGTGTGCAGCGGTTGTCACAGACCTTAAATGATAGTAGGAGTGAGCTTGTGGAAGCTGGCTGTGGGAGGCGCCGTGGAGAGCAGATAGCCGGCGACTCAGCTCAGACTCAGGGTGGCCCTGGGCCCTCCTTGTAAACAGAACCACCCTGTAGGAATGTGATGGTAGCTGTGAATGTCCCAGTGGACTCAAGTCCCCTCTCTGTCTGTTGTCTTCATTTCTCACTTAGAAGGATGTTTGACAAGCTTGGGGTTATAACTCAGTGTACAAGGCTTGATCCCCACTTGGAAAGAGAAGGGTGGAGAGGGGAGAAGCAGGGAAGGTGTGGGTATGCTAGGGGATTGCATGCTTTCTTCATCTTCTAATAAACAAGTAGTAGCCAGGACAGGGCTGGCTAACAGTCTTCTGTCCTGTGTTAGGGATTTCAATGAGAATTGTGTTATTCTATAGCTTTGATTTTTCTAAAAACTTGGAGGTATTTCTGAGTGGTCTATGTTGAAAGTCATGAATCAGCCAGGCTGTGATTTGCAGCACCAATTTTTAGGACAGTGCTGTGGGAGCTGGTCAAGCAATTATTTGAGAGGGGTTTCTGTGGTGTGCTTCAGTGGTTCTCAGAAACTGCACACAAGCAGTTGAGCAGCTCTGTGCTAGTTGGTGTGAAATCACTCAGATGTGCTCCGGGCGTCCAGAGCACCAGGTGAAGGCGCTGGGTTTGAAAGCCGTATTTACAGTTCTAATTGTTTCTTTACCAATTAACTCTTGAGAATCCCTTGGAGGAAAACAGGTTCTGAGTGACTTTTGCTTATTGAAAAGACTAGAACCTCTCTACATAGATCCACATGTAGAATGCTTGCTTTCTTTAAAAGTCAACAGATATTTTGGTTAAAGGATAAAATAAAACCTCTTGTGTGAAGTATTGTGGTGTTAATTCATTGAGTCTGACCTTTGGTGTTGATAGCCTAGTTAAAACCTAGCTATACGCTGGGCAGTGGTGGTGCACGTCTTTAATCCCAGCACTTGGGAGGCAGAGGCAGGCGGATCGTTGTGAGTTCGAGGCCAGCCTGATCTACAAATCAGTCCAGGACAGCCAAGGCTACACAGAGAAACCCTGTCTTGAAAAACCAAAAAAAAAAAAAAACAACAACAACAAAAAAACTAGCTGTAGGTTTACCTTTGCCACAGACCACAGGTAGGGAATTTCAGAAGTAATTCCATGGCAGAAAATAACACATCTTTCATTCTGGACTGAACTTGGTATTTACAGAGGGTGTTGGAATAGAGACTTCTTCCACTGGACTGGTAATTAGGTGGATCTCTGTATATCTGAGGCTAGCCTGGTCTATATAGTTCCAGGAAAGCCAGGGCTAAAAACACAAAAAATAGAGACTTGAGCTGAAGCAAGAGTTACAGAGTTTTTGGCTGTGGTAGAACAGTACTCATTTGCCCTTTTACAGCTCAGCCAGGCTCCAGGGGAGACAATAGTACACTGATAGGATGTGGCCCATAGTTTCATATTGGGAAGCCTGAGACAGGAGGGTGGTGAGTTAAGGGCTAACTTTGAATATGTCTCAAAACAGATGAAAAAGTACATAGTTTAACTAAATAGCTCAGTCAGCTGTTGATAAGAAAAGTTAGAAGGGATCACTCCAGATAGGCACAGTGCCATTAACTGTGCCCATGGAAGCAGAAGAAAGAGAATGTGCCCTTTTTTGTTACTTGACTGCACTAATGTCCTCCCTTCACTGAGAGTGTGCGTTCAGAGACTACACCTGGTGCTGGCAGGGAAGCAAGAGCAAGTGCTGGTGCTGGGGTGATGGATCCTACGGTAGCTAGAACAACTCTGAGGCACTGGCACAGGGAAGCATGGTGAGGTTGACAGCCTTTTAAAAACCACGTTAGCTCCTTTTCCTTGTCAGCTAGAAGGAGAAAAGTTTATTACTTACTCATTTCTTGGTTTTGTTTTTGTTGGTTTGGTTTGGTTTTTCAAGACAGGGTTTCTCTGTGTAGCCTTGGCTGTCCTGGACTCGCTTTGTAGACCAGGGTAGCCTTGAACTCACAGTGATCTGCCTGCCTCTACCTCCCAATACTTGCTGATTTTTTATTTATTTTTAGATTTAGTTATTATGTTTAGAGTGTTATGCCTACATGTACACCTCCACACTAGAAGAGGGCATCAGACCTCATTATAGATGGTTGTGAGCTACCATGTGGTTGCTGGGAATTGAACTCAGAACCTTTGGAAGAGCAACCAGTGTTCTTAACCTCTGAGCCATCTCTCCAGCCCCTTATAACCTTATCTTCATTATTATTGTTACATACATAAAATACACACATACATACAACTTGCTGAATACATATAGTGTTGCTCAAATTTATTTTAAAGCAAACTCATTTTCTTTTCTTCCTTTTGGTGTTTTGTTTTGTTTTTCAAGACAGGGTTGCTCTGTGTAACCTTGGCTGTCCTGAAACTCACTCTGTAGACCAGACTGGCCTCAAACTCAGAGATCTGCCTGCTCTGCTTCCTGAGTGCTGGATTAAAGGTGTGTACTACCAGCACCTAGCAATTTTTTTTAGAGAAGACATTGTTTGTATAGCTTATCAGACTGCCTTCAACTCCTCCTTGCTCAGTCTGAGATTCACTATGATCACAAGCATGCCACCAAACCCACTGCAGTGGTTACTTTATAGTTTGCTGTGTCAAAACTCCTGAGAAGCAGCTTACTGAAGGAAGGACTTACTGTGGCTCACAGTTGGAGCAGAGTGCTGAGGAAGGCATGACAGCAGGAGCAGGAGGCAGCTGGTCACACTTTGGCTGCATTTGAGAAGCAAAGACAAATGCTTTGGTTTGGGTCATCCCGCAGGATCTTTAAGTGACTGTTGAGTGGCAGGTTCTGACTTTGAGAGTCCCGATAGAACTGTTTATAAAGCAGCATGAACTAAGTGTCCAGGGCGCACACCTAGTCTCTGGCGTGTCCTGCAGACTGCATTTGATTTAGCAGTCACTGATTCATTGGCTTTCCTGCTAGTCAGTGAACAGCCTCCAGGCGGCAGCACTGTCTTTCCCTTCTGCTTCTGCTCACCTTTCCAGTTCTGACAGTCCTCTGTGGTGTCATCCATGGGAGCTATGCTCTGTCTGTCACCTTGTCTTCTTGGTGTAAAGGACAAATGCACTTGTATCAGTCATATCAGTAGTCTACCAGACAAACTGAATTTAGAATTGTGGGAAATGTTGGCAGTTGCTAAAGAGTAAGTTAACTTCTCCCACTATTGAATCTTCTTTGCAAGGTGGCAGCCTTTTGAAACTTATACAGTCTAATGGGAAACAAGGTTTTTGTTTTGTTTTGGATTTTTGGTTTTGATTTTTTTGTTTTTTAACCATAATGTGGAGAGATGGAAAAAGGACTCTAAAGGCTTACTTATGAGCCTGTCTGGTTGTCAACCCAATATTGGGTGTCAAAAAGTAGTTTCTTACATTTGTTAAAGTGGTATATGTCTTTAATGCTTTTTCTTCTGGCATTACAGTAAAGAGCTACTTGAAGTTTTCCCACACATTATTTCTATAAGAACTAAACTAGTATGTATGTACAGGCCTGAGGAATGTAGCATAGTGACTCACATCTGCTTAAGCATTCAAGGCCCTGAGTTCAAGTCCTAAAACAGGAGAAGAGGGCAGGGAAACACATAGACTAGACACAGATATCATTTTTATTTTATTTATTGTTGTTGGAGACAGGGTTTCTCTGTGTAATAGTCTTGGCTGTTTGGATTCTCTTTAGAGATCAGGGTGGCCTCAGACTCATGGAGATCCCCCTGCCTCTGCCTCTCAATGCTAGGATTAAAGGCATATGTCGCCACGCCCAGCCAGACATCATTTTAGAAGTATACATTTCTGTCATATCACTTCTTAAAAGTAGGTTAGGAGGGCTGGAGAGATAGCTCAGAGGTTAAGAGCACACTGACTTCTCCTCCAGAGGTCCTGAGTTCAATTCCCAGCAACTACATGGTGGCTCACAACTATGGTGGCTCAGATCTAAAATGTGATCTGATGCCCTCTTCTGGCCTGCGGGTATACATGCAGACAGAGCACCGTATTCATAATAATAAATAAATTAATCTTTTTAAAAAGTTGGTTAGGAACTGCATATATTCTGAAAAAACATGCTTACCAAATTCTTTGGTTCTTTCAGATTTCTAAAGCATGTTTGTGGGATAAGACAAGTGATTTTTACATTGACTTTCTAACTTTGCCACAGTTTATATGAGGGTGAGATCGTTGGTATCCTCGCTGGAATTGTTTCTGTGTGTGATCTGATAGAATTGTCAAGTGAATGGTAACAGATACAGCAGGAAGTAGTCCTGTTTCAGTCTGTCCTAATGACAGGTACAGTAGGAAGTAGTCCTGTTTCAGTCTGTCCTAATGACAGGTACAGTAGGAAGTAGTCCTGTTTCAGTCTGTCCTAATGACAGTAAGTATAGGAGGAAGAGTTGCCACTTCCTTTTTGTTCTTTTGTTGGAAGAGAGAAGAGTGAAAAACTCCTGACCTGGCTTTTTATTTATTTATTTTTTGTTTTTGGTTTTTCAGACAGGGTTTCTTTGTGTAGCCTTGGCTGTCCTGGACTCACTTTGTAAACCAGCCTGGCTTGGAACTCACAGCGGTCCACCTGCCTCTGCCTCCCGAGTGCTGGGATTAAAGGTGTGCGCCACCACGCCCGGCCCCCTGACCCGGTTTTTTTAAAAGAGAGCATACTGGGACTGGAAAGTTGGCTCAGCAGTTAAGAGCACTTGCTGCTCTTCCAGAGGACCTGGGTTCAATTCCCCTTAACTCCAGTTGCAGAGGATCCTGTGCTCTCTTATGATCTGTGAGGTACTGCACAACATGTGGTGCACAGACATACATGCAGACAAAACACCATCACATAAAATAAGTCTTTAGAGAGCATGCCAATTATTTATAGTGTGTGTAGTGAGAAGGGGGGCAAAGGGTGATGTTAAGAACTGAAAATTGACTGTTTATTGGCTACTACGATGTCCATGTATAGTAATTGTCCAAACGATCTTGAAATGCACCACACATGTCTCTAAACGTCTTGTCTTCTGTGACTACACCCTGCTCTTAGCCAAAATAACAAGCTAACTATGAGGTTGACTATTGAGTGTCCTTCTCTGGCAGATGTGTTCTGGCAAAGGCCTTCCTGCGCTGATGAAGTCCCTCAAGAAGCGAGAGCACCTGCAGGAAGTGAGTCACCACCAGAACGGAGGACAGTCACCTGCTTTAAAAAATAAAGTACTGTTGAAAAAGATCATTTCTCTCTATTTGTTCCTAGGTGTAAAATGTTAATAGTTAATGCAGAATTCTGTAATCATCAAATCATTAGTGATTAATGTTTGAAAAAGCTCTTGCAATCAAGTCTGTGATGTATTATTAATAATGCCTTATATATTGTTTGTAGTCATTTTAAATAGCATGAGCCATGTCCCTGTAGTCAGTAGGGGGCAATCTTGCTTTATTCATCCTCCATCTCAAAGCCGATTTGAAACTACAGATTAGTGTAAGCTATGTATAAGGCTGGCTATTTAAAAAGGGGTTTTCTCAAAAGTCAAAACTTTGGTTATGACTGCATTTTTGCACATAATCCATATTTCCTGTTCAAATTAACCTAGAAATATGTTTAATTGTGCTGTGTGTGAACAACTGGAAGCAAAACCATAGTGCAAAGTTCATTGTAGTGTTAACAGAAAATGTCCTCAATTGATAAATAAGCATTAATTTTTCATAGTCAATATTCAGAAATTACCTTTTCATTCTGTAGTTAATGTGTACAAAGGAATTCTTAAGGTGTGTGTCATCATATAAAATGGAAAGGGCAAAGGCAGATTCAGATTAAATACTAAATGTTATTCTGTAAACTATATGGCTAGAATCCCAGAGGGTCAGGAGCAAAGAACTTTTGAGAGGATCCCTAACATTCTGTACTCCTTGCTTTTACAACTGTTAAGTCTATAGAATGATGTGCTTGCTGCCCAAGTGCTAGCTCACTTTGGTTGCTATATTAAACTGTAAATATAATAGAACATTAATAAATGTCTCTTGTGTAGCACCTTTTACTGTAGATCAGTGTTTAATTTTGGAGTTTATGTTTGTTGATTATGCAAACATTTTCTAATCTTACACAGTAATCGAGAATATATTCTAAAAAGTTTAACTTCTTGTGTCTTAGGGGTTTATTGCTGTGATAAACACTATGACCAAGCTAGGTGTGGTGTGTATGCCTTTAATCCCAGCACTCGGGAACAGAGACAGGTAAATCTCTGAGTTCAAAACCAACCTGGTCCAGGACAGTCAGGGGTACACAAAGAAACCCCATCTCAAAGAAAAAACAAAAAACAAAAACGAACCACAGTGACCAAAAGCGACTTGAGGAAGAAAGGTTTATTTCAGCTCAGAGTCCCACAACACACTCCATTGCTCAGGGAAGTCAGGGCGGGAACTCAAGGCAAGACCCTGCCAGCAGGAACTGGAGCAGAGGCCATGAGGAGTGCTGCTTACTGGTTTGTTCTCTCCTGCTATCTTAGAGCTCCCAGGACCACCTCCTAGAAATGGCACCACCTACAGTGAGCTGGGCCCTCCCACATCTATTATCAGTCAAGAAAATGCACCACAGGCTTGCTCACAAGCAATCTAGAGAGACTGGGATTTGAACTCAGGTCCTCTTGATTGAGCAGCAAGCACTTTTAACTGCTGAGCCACTTTTCCAGCCCTATTTTTGTTTGTTTGAGACAAGATTATGTTTTCCCTGCTTGGCTAGGGTTTACTGTGTAGCCTAGAGTAGCCTCAGACTCAACAGCATTGGTCTTGCCATAGCTGCTCAAGACTCCAGGCGTTTGCCAGCGCACCCAACCGCACCCCCATTCCAGCAGGATGCTGTTTTACAGCCAGCTCTTTGTTTCACCAACAGCTTCATAGCTATGAAAGCACTGCTTGTGTGTAAGAGAGAGAAAGAGCTGGTTTTCCAGGCTGGTTTCCCTGTTGATAAGATTTTAAGCACTCTGTCTACTGCATAGTGGTTTTGTTTGTTTTTTGTTTTTAAAGATTTATTTGTTATGTATACAGTATTCTGCCTGCACACCATAAGAGGACACCAGATGTTATAGATGGTTGTAAGCCACCATGTGGTTGCTGGGAATTAAACTCATGACCTTTGGAAGAGTAGTCAGTGCTCTTAACCTCTGAGCCATCTCTCCAGCCCCCATTGTTTGGTTTTATATTTGAAGCAGGGTCTCACCTTGTACCTCAGGCTGTGTAGACCAGGCTGGCCTTGAACTCAGTTTTGCCTATCTCTGAATAAAACCATGCACCACCACACTTAGCCCTACTGCAAAGTGTCTTAATCCCCTCATGTATCCTTCTCACGATTTACCACACGAAGGGTAAGAGTATTACTCAAAGGTTCCAGTTAAATTTGATCCTGAGCCTTACTTTAAAAGGCTGTTTTGTTTTCATTTCTTCTTTTTCCCAAAAGGCATTGTCTTTTGACTTTGAGTTTAAGTCCATCAGTTGGCAAGTGGTGGGGATAGGTCTGTGAAGTACCAGCCTAGCAATCACAGGGACCTGGGCGTTATCTCCAGTACAGCCCCACTACCACCACCCCTCCCCCGCCAGCAACAAAAAAGACATTAGGCTGAAGAGATGGCTCAGTGGGTCCAGCACTTACTGTGCAAGTGCAGGCTTGGGGGCCTGAGTTCAAGTCTTTGAGACCCATGTTAACTCAGTTGCAGTAGTGGGTATCTGTGACCCCAGTGCTTCTGTAGGAAGACTGGTGGAGACAGGAGCATCCCTCCATGCTCTGTGGTCCAGTTAGCCAGTCATACCCAATGGGAAAACAAGAGACTCTGACTCAAACTAGAAGATAAGAACCAACACCTGAGGTTGCCCTCTAACTGCCATACGTCATATATTCTACAGCGTACGTACACAGACATTGTACACGTACACAAAGGGGGAAAGTAAGAATAAGAATCATTTTAAAAGAAAATAAGGGAAGTTGGAGAGATGGCTCAGTAGTTAAGAATACACCTGGGCAGTGGTGGCACACACCTTTGGAGGCAGAAACAAGCAGATCTCTGAGTTTGAAGCTACCCTGGTCTACAAAGACAGTCAGCGCTACACAGAGAAACCCCGTCTTGGGGTGAAAAAAAAAAAGAGTACATGTTGCTCTCAGAGGACCTGGGTTTGATTACCATAACCATGTGGCAGCTCACAACTGACTAACTCCAGTTCAGGGGATCTGATGTCTTCCTCTAACCTCCATGGAGTTCCAGACACCATGATGCACATAAAGTCTTACAAGCACACATGCATACACATTAAAAAATACAGAAATGAAACATTAAACAACAACATGGTCTGGAGAGACAGTTCAGGGTTGAAGACCATTTGCTTGTACAAAGTCATGAGGACTGGAGTTTAGCATCTACAGAATGAGTCTGGAGTCTAGCACACACCCGTAAACCTTAGCGTCAAGGAAGCATTGTTGACCTTGCTGGCTTTCAGACCAGCTGAGAGAAAAAAATGAGCGCCAAAGTGATAAAGGACACCTGACACCCTCTTCTGGCCTCCACATTTACATACACAAATGCGTTTTTTTTTTTTAAACAAACTAGTAAAATTACAATGTAAATCTAAGATTTGTTCTTATTTACTAGATTTTGAGATGGCTTCACCACTCAACTCTGGCTTGCAGCTGGCCTTGAACTCAAGAGATTCACCTGCCTCTGCCTCCTGGGTGCTGGGAATAAAGGCGTGCACCACCACCACCACCAGGCTTTTTATTATTTTTTAACTGTACCTGCGTGTGTGTATGTGTGTGTGTGTGTGTGTGTGTGAGAGAGAGAGAGAGAGAGAGAGAGAGAGAGAGAGTGAACTCGTTCTTCTGCAAGAACGGTACATACCACTGAGTCATCGCTCCACGCTTCAGTGTAAATCTCTTAAAGCTAAGTGCAGAGTATTGTGGAGGAGGGATGGCCATGCATTTATGCAGAGATTTACTCAGGTTGGAGGCTGGGATGGGAGTTGTGAAATCCACACCACCCAACTTTGCTTTGCATCTTGTTCATCCTTCTCCAAAAGCAGTTAATTAAGATCACTTATGGCTGGGGCACAGCATTGTGGTAGAGCTTGTGTTTAAAATTCGCAAAGCCTGGTGACCACCACCCGGCAGCATGAGCAGCAGCCCATTTATGTGGGAAATGAAAAGATATTTTCCATCTGTTAGTGATCATGTGTTGATAGATATCCAAACTGGGGAAAGTGGTTTCCTTGAAATCTTAGAAGATGTGTCCTGGAGGTCTAGGAAGAAGCAGTGTTCATTGTTTTTCTTCAGTTGTCTGATGTACTCGTTAATTTTATCATTGCTGTGACCAAAAGGAAGAAGGATTTCCTTTGGCTCAGGGCTTAAGAAGGGAGACAGTGCAGCACTGAGGGGAGGGAAGATGTGGTGATGGGAGCAGTCTGGTCCACGGTGCTGGCCAGGAAGCAGAAACAAGGGACCCAGAGTACCTGTCACCCTTATTCAGAACAGCCTCACAGGCATATCCAAATGTGTGACTTGTAGGTGACCCTAAGTCCAGCCAAGGTGACAATGAAAAATAAATGTCACATCTGAAGAGTGATACAGCCTGGTGGAGCAAAGTGGAACAAAACCTAAAGGAAATACAAATAGATAGACAGGCGGGTGGATGGACGGCATTATTAGAAAACGCAGAATCCAGATGTTGCCTTCTGGTTAAGAAGTGCTGCCTTGGTTCTCTGAGTTCAGCCTGGTCTGCATAGCAAGTTCCAGACCAGACAGGTACACAGTGAGACTCGGTCTGAACAAAAAAGAAAAAGAAAAGAAAGGAAAAAAGAAATGCAGGAAGCCTGGCCTGAGTGCAGCTTGCAGCTGGGTTTGCGATTGTGAACCACTTCTTTGAGCAGCAGTCTAAGAGCTAAGAGAAGACTGATGACCACAGGCAGACCATCACCTTTGCCAGTGCATCCCACTCTCACTGATTTCTCACAGGTCACCCCTGAGGAAGCATCCCACTTTATTTGCACATGTACAGAGGGCACACACAAATAAAAAACAGAAACATGATAGACCCTCCTCTGTTCAGAAGAGTTCAAGGGTAAGGGAGCAGAAGTCTGTGCAATGCCTCAGAGTTCTAGACGTTTGTATGGCCCATGTCAGTGACGGATAAAACGGCAAGACCAACATATGTGCTGTGGCAGCTCTCAGCCGGTGCTTTGACTGATGAGACCTTCTGTGAGTATTGTCCTCTGTCCTGTGTCATCTCCCAAGAGGGAAAGGAGCGAACGAATCAAGCTGCTGGTAAACTACCTTCGATCAGCTTATTCTTACTGCTGTTTCATCTTTAAAGATCCAGTGATTTGGGGCCTGGAAAAACAGATCAGTCGTTAAGAGCTGCTCTTCCAAAGGACCCAGGGTTCAATTCCCAGCACCTACATGGCAACTCAACAATTGTAACTCCAGTTCCACGGGATCTAACACTTTTTTATATAATAAAAAAAACCCTAAATATTAAAAATAAGTAAAGGTTTAGTGATTCAGAAAGGTTCGGCCTCCCCAGGATTTTTTATTATTTTTATTTTTTAGTTTTTTGAGACAGGGTCTCTCTGTGTAGCCTTGACTGTCCTGAACTCCCTTTCTCCCTTTGTAGACCAGGCTGGCCTCAAACGCAGTGATCTGCCCGCCTCTGCCTCCCCGAGTGCTGGGATTAAAGGCGTGTGCCACCACGCCCGGCTGGAGTTTTTATTTTTGTGTAAGAACGGTATGTGTGAGTATAGGTACATGTGTGGAGGTCAGAGGGCAACTTTAGGGACTTGGTTCTATCTTTCTCGGGATCCAGGGACTGGATCCAGGTCATTAGGTTTGCAGGACAAGCACATTTACCCCCTGAGCCATATCAGTTCTGACTAGCCCTTTATCTAGAACTAAAAAAACAAACAAACAAACAAAAAATCACTGTCTGGATCTTATTTTTGCAAACATTTAGTTTTTGGTTTTTAAAGACACGGTTTCTCTGTGTAGTCCCGGCTGTCCTGGACTTGCTTTGTAGACCAGGGTGGCCTCGAACTCACAGAGATCCACCTGCCACCTGCTTGTTTATTCTGAAGGAATTTTCTTGGTGTGCCATTCCTTAATGTTACCTTTAGAATATTTACCCTAAGGGTCAAGATTGGGGATGCTGGCAAGGACCGTAGCCTAGGAAACAAAGGCTGGTGCGGTGAGAAAAACCTGGGGTGTGTTGTGGGTGGGGGAACTGGTGGACACCATCTGTTCTTTGTACCACTGTGGTCATCCAGACTGCCAGCTGATTGCAGGACCCCTGACCTCATAAAAGAGAGCCAGCATGGCCGGGTGGTGGTGGCACATGCCTTTAATCCTAGCACTTGGGAGGCAGAGGCAGGCAGATCTCTGAGTTTGAGGCCAGCCTGGTCTACAAAGGGAGTCCAGGACAGCCAAGGTGACACAGAGAAATCCTGTCTTGGAAAAAAAGAAAAAAAAGGGGGGTTTTGAAAAATCCTTCCTTTACTCAGGTCACTTTACATAGGCTTCTGTCCCCAAGAGCAGGCTGGGTACCTACCTAGTGCGTCTCTGCTGCTCCTGTAGTACTGTGGTGAGAATGTGATGAATTAAATTCACCAGACTGCAGTTTAAAGTTAAGTAAACAAAACAGAAACCCACCCCCCCCCAAGTCTAATGTGTTTTATGGTGGCATTTTTACACAAGTGACTCATTGCTAGAAGTATATTGGCCATTTTAGCAGGCAGTGGAGACATTGGAACTCTCAAGGTAGACATCACACTTGAACAAATGGCTGAATTTGTGCGTTGGTGCTAATCTCATCCACGTCCTCATGGGGTGCTTGTTTTCATGTAATGCCCGATCCATCCAAAAACAGTGTATTAAAGCTTGTCAGTAAAAACATATCAAGTTTAATAGCAGGCTGTGGATATTTTTACTGTCTTTTTATGTGTCAGTGAGTATATTTCATTAAAAGGAAAGGTAAATAAATGTTTTGCACAAAATATGTAGTGTAAGCACCGGTAGCTGTTATTTTTTTTTAACTGGATGGCAGAGCATTTACATACTTAGTTTATTGGTGACCTCCCCATAAAAGTTTTAGGAACCAGGACCAGACAGAGGTCAAAAGTTTATCCAAGTCTGCTCTCTGGAGCACTTCTTGGGTGACATCAGCTGAAAAGAAGCCAAGAAACGTTGCCTACATTCCAAGTCACTGAGGCATCTTCTCCATGTATGGTCTTTTGTCCCCCTCAGAAACAACACAAATGAGATTTGGGTAACCCCTTATGGTACCAGTGACCAAATTCTACTTTTTTTCTTTATGTATGTGTGTGTCTGTGTGTCTGTGTGTCTGTGTGTGTGTGTGTGTGTGTATGCCATGTGAGTACTGGTGCCCATGAGACCAGAGGAGCCCCTGGAGCTGGAGTTACAGTGGGCTGTAAGCTGCTGGCCATGGGCACAGGATGTAAGAGAGCAGCAAACTGGGAGTGATAGCACACACCATTAATCCCAGCACCCTGGAGGCAGAGGCACGGGGATCTCTTTGAGTTTGAGGCTAACCTAGTCTACAAAACAGTCCTGAACAGCCAGGGTTCTGTTAAACAGAGAAACCCAGAGGGGGGAAACCCTTATTTTTATTTTATGTATATGAGCACTTTACTTGCATGTATGTAGATGTACCATGTTCCTCCAGTGCCTGTGTAGGCCAGGAGAGGGCATCAGACACCTCCCTGGAACTTGAGTTCCAAGTTGTAATCCACTATATGGGTGCTAAGGACAGAGCCTGGGTCCCCTATAAAAGTATTAAGTGTCCTTAAACCCTGAGCCATCTCTCAAGCTCCAAGTTCTACCTTAAAAAAAAAAAATACAGTTTCTATATACTATACATAATTATACAGCTTTATTGTTGCTTCAAGACAGGGTCTAGCCGGGCGTGGTGGCGCACGCCTTTAATCCCAGCACTCGGGAGGCAGAGGCAGGCGGATCGCTGTGAGTTCGAGGCCAGCCTGGTCTACAAAGTGAGTCCTGGACAGCAAAGGCTACACAGAGAAACCTTGTCTCGAAAAACCAAAAAAAAAAAAAAAAAGACAGGGTCTAAGTAGCCCTGCCTGGCCTAGAACTTGCTATGTACACCGAGCTGGCATCGAGCTAAGAGAGACTCCTGCCTCTGTACCCTGAATGCTAGATTCCTTTTTTTTTTTTTTTTTTTTTAAGTTCATTTCAGCTGGGCATGTTGGCACGCCTATAATCCCAACATTTGGGGAGGCAGAGGCAGGCAGATGGATCGCTTGAGTTTGAGGCCAGCCTGGTCTACAAATTCCAGGACAGCCAAGGCCACATAGATAAACCCTGTCTCGAAACCCAAAAATAAATGAATAGAGTTCATTTCAACAGGCTTGTTTTTGTTTATAAAATGACTAGGAACTATGTTGTATAAGATGAATTAAAGCCATTTGTTGGCTGGCTTGTTATAAGACAAGGTCTCACACTGTATTTCTCAGGCCTTTTGAACTCACTGTGTTGCCCAAGTCATGGCCTCAAACTCAGCAATCTTCCTGCCCTTTCCTCCCTAGTGCTGGGACTACAAGCACCAGGCCTGCCTGTACATGGTTTCTTGTAGTGTTGTTTGGGTCTGTATTTGAAAATACTCCGTGCACGTGTGTGTGTGTATGTGCTACCTCCTCATGGACGTGTGTATTACCAGGCAGTAATTCTCTTAAGCGCTACACCTCCAGCTCAGTAAACACTAATTTTTACTAGCCAGTCAGGATGTGGATAAATATTTATCACAGTGCTCCTCTGTCTTACGTGATATAATGGTTAATCCTAACTGTTGCTCAGCTGGAAAATGGTCTCTGGGTCGGCCTGTGGGGGAGTATATTGATTAGGCTAATTGAGATGGAAGAGTCCTCCACTGTGGGTAGCACCATTCCCTTGGCTGGAATCCTGGACTGTATAAAAGGGAGAAGTGAGCTGGACAGAAGCCTTCGTTATGCTCTTCTTCAGCGTGTCTGCGGCTTCAACTTTCCCCACCACGATGGACTCTGCCTCCGACTGTGAGCCCAAATAAGCCCTTGGGTTTGCGTTTGTCAGGGCACTTTATGCCTTTATGCCAGCAACAGACAAGTTACTAAGACTGCGGGGGGCTGGAAGCTTTTTCATCTTTCAGGCTGTGATGATCACCCGCTAATCTGTTGTTGTTGTTGTTGTTGTTGTTTAGAAGTCTACCAACATTCTTCATAAAGCCAAATGCTTCAAAAGAGGGGAAAGTGACCCCAGAGAGAGCCTAGAAGGACGAAGAAGGAAGCTCTTAGTTAACCTAGGGCGCCCCCTTCCTTATCCCAGCTCATTGGTTTGCCCTGCCTGCGCTTTGCTCTTCCTATCTATGTACTAACCTGCTTTCTCTGGGCTTATTTTTCTTCTGAGACAGGGTCCCGTATAGCCTACTCTGCCTTCCAACCCACCACGTGGCAGAGGATGCCTGTGAGCTTCCGGTCCTCCTCTTTGCACCTTCTGACTTCTCCTTGTGTAGGCACATGGCACCACACCGGATTTGTCAGATCTTGGGGGAATGAACTCAAGGCTTTGTGTGCTGTGCCAGCTGAGCTCCATCATCAGCCCCAGGGCTGCTTTGAGTTCTAAATAAAGATGATATAGGTAGAGGCTGCAGAGATGGAGCAATTAAGGGCACCTGCTTGCTGTTTGGTTCCCAGCACCTGTGTCACAGGGCTCAGAGGCTGTAACTCCATCTCTGGAACTGCACGCACGTGCATTGCATATACTCACATACATACTCACACACGTATAGAGACATATATTTGAAAAAAGGATTAAAAACTTAAGATAAAGTAGGCTGTGGTACCCTGCATACTACACTTTGCACCTGTCCCGGGGCAGCTCCAGCATTCAATCCAGGGACAGGACACTAAAAGCCTTAGCCTGTCATTCAAGCCCAGGGCATTCATTTTCTTCTCAGGACTGTGCAGTTTCAGATCCCATGCCCTTTCCTCGGTCCTGCAGTCCTGCAGGTTGTCCGTAAGCTGTCCCTGCTTCATCAAGCCATTCTTCTCCTCCCAATCCTGCAGCTGGATGAGAGTTCGTGGTCAACTGCTTTTCTAGTAATGCCATCAAGTATTTGTGCAGAAACTCATGTGCTATTCATTTGATCCCTGACGATTAGTAGAAAAAGGATTACTTTGCATTCTTTACCACCAAGCGAGCAAAGCCTTGCTCCCACAGCAAATAATTTTCAACACTTAATCCCATCAAAACACTAAAAATTCAATAAGCGCTCATTTGCTGAGTTGCAGAGGCAAAAACTACAGCGCCCCTCCTAGGCCACTTGTATTACGTGACAAGATTGTCATAGATGACCGCTGTTGGCTGCAGGTCTTCAACCATGCAGTGTCCAAGAGATGCAGTTTCTCTGTTGATTGTCAATTTGCATCAATTGACTTCGAGCGGTGCAGTAAACCTTTAGTAAATAAGTAACAGCTGTCCCAAATGCTTGCCACGGTCCTAGGTGGCTTTATTATTTACTGTGTTCTCAGCACTGTTTGATTTTTCACGGGCCATACTTTAATCACCTCAGTGCTCAAACCCAGGACCTTGTGTATGGTAGGCAAGTACTGTACCACTGAACTGTACTCCCAGCCCTGTCTGTCACCCCTTAGGTGCTATCCGTTTTGTTTGTTTTTAATTTCCATTATTATTGTATGTGTAATATGAGGGCTGTGTGCGCATGTGTGTATGATGTGTGTATACAATATACATGTGTATAATTGTGTATACGTATAATGTGTGTAGGAGGATTGTGTGCTATGGCCCATGTATGGAGGTCATAGGACAAATTTGTAGGGTTGGTTCTCTTCTTCCACTTTTATGTGGGTCACAGGTATTGAATAGGCTTACATCTTCAGGTTGAAAGTGCCCTTTGCTGGAGCTGGAGACATGGCTCAGCAGTTAAGAGCACTGACTGCACTTCCAGAAGACCCAGGTTCAATTCCCAGCACCCACGTGGCAGCTCACAACCGTCTATAACTCCTGATCCAGGGGATCTGACACCCTCACTCAGACATACATGCAGCCAAACACCAATGTACTTTTTTTTTTTTAAGTGCCCTTTGCCAAGCCCATGTTCCTCATGAACCTGGAGCCTACCAAGCAGGCTAGGCTGCACAGCCAGCAAGCCCCAGGAAGCCTGTCTCTTCCCAACCCAGTGCGGTGGTTACAAGTGTGTGCCACTGTTTACTCAGACCTCTTCTTGCCTGCAAGCACTTTACCACATCAGGAAGACGTCACGTGAAGACCACACAGTCTTCGAGCCACTGAGAACCCTCCAGTGTCCCATCAGAGGATTGAAGCTGCTGAAATGACAGATGACTGAGGCATATGTAGGAACAAATTCACTTGCATTTAGAGAGCTCATTGTGTTATTAGTCTCTGCCAAGTTGAATTTTTTTTTTTCTCAAGACAGGGTCTCTATTAAATCCTGGCTGTCCTGGAACTCACTACGTAGACCAGGCTGGCCTTGAATTCATAGAGATACCTGCCTCTGTTTCCCAAGTGTTGGGATCAAAGGCGTGTGCTATCACACCTGGCTAAATCAAACTTTTTTTTTTAATCCAATATTTAAGTGAGGATCCACAGCAAAAATGAAAGGCAGCAATCCACAGCCTCTTGCTCTATTTCACTTATCTTCTCCCAGTTTAAGGAATGCCCCAGTGCTGTGCTTCTCAGCCTTGAGCTTGGTGCGGATGGCCTAGATCTGGTGAGACTGCAGCTGCGACTCTACATCTTGACCAGCAGGCCCCCAGGAAAGCCCAGCTTTCTCAAGGTGGCAGAGTCAGACTCTAGGACAAAGTGCTTCATGGAACACACAGCTTTATGAGCTGTAAGTACTCCGGGATTATGGGGAAACAAAACAACACACAAACCCTGTCAGAGGTATTCTGTTTTTTTAAAAATATATTTTATTAATTTATTCATATTACATCTCAATTTTTATCCCATCCCTTGTATCTTCCCATTCCTCCCTCCTTCCCATTTTCCCCTTACTCCCCTCCCCTATGACTGTGACTGAGGGGGACCTCCTCCCCTTGTATATGCTCAAAGGGCATCAAGTCTCTTCTTGGTAGCCTGCTATCCTTCCTCTTGAGTGCCACCAAGCCTCCCCGTCCAGGGGACGTGGTCAAATACGGGGCACCAGAGTTCGTGTGAAAGTCAGTCCCTACTCCCCACTCAACTGTGGAGAATGTCCTGTCCATCGGCTAGATCTGGGTAGGGATTCGAAGTTTATTGCACATATTGTCCTTGGCTGGTGCCATAGTTTGAGCAGGACCCCTGGGCCTAGATCTGTCCATCATAATGGTCTTCTTGTAGGTTTCTAGAACCCTCTGGATCCTTCTATTTCCCCATTCTCCCATGTTTCGGTATTCTGTTTTCAAAAGCAGTGTTTCTAGGCTCGTTCTTGACTTCATTTTGGGAACACAGGAACAAAGAGCAGGTAAACTCACCAGGTCCTGATGCACCCCCCACCACACACACACACATACACAAACACATACACACACACCCCTCCTGTGATACAGGAAGGCCTTGGTTTGAGCTGGCCACATGTCCTGCTTGAACATTCGGTCAGCAGATAGTTTTCTAGAAAACATCTCCTAAGTCTTGATTGGTAAGACTCTGTGAAGTGGTAGGTATGGCGAGCCCCGAGGACTAAAGATACAGGTTTTCCCTGTATACAGTTACCTGATATGATATAGGAAACTCTGCCTTTCTCTCACCGTGCTTCCACCACTGTGAGCCACGACTGTCCAGATCAGCCCCCAGATGTCACCAGGGGATGCTCAGAGCACAGAAGGGTTTTGTGGTGTTTAAACAGAAATGGCAAAAAAAAAAAAAAAAAAAAAAAAAAAAGGCAGATCCACCCTATCAGCAGCTCACCCCCCAGTATGAGTTACTGTAGTTTACCCCTACTTTCCAAGCCCTTCTACCCATGTGGAAGGGAAAGGTGGCATGGTCTGGGCTAGCGGAGAGGCCATCAAGGGCAACTGAAGTCCAGTTACGAGTCCACCTAGGGTCAAGGTGACTCCAAGCCATAGGCGTGTGGAAGCAGACAGACAGAGCCCTTGTTCACCAGATCTGTAGTATCCTAGAAGAGATTAAAGGAGGTCTTCCTAGGGGCTGGAGGTTTGTGCGCTCTTTGGGAAACACTTTCAGATGTCTCTGAATATTTTCTCAGAAACAATTCTGCGGTAAAGATTGTCCTGGATTGGTTATATCTTCCTGGACAATTACCCTCAGGGCAGAGAGGCGGTTGAGTAGCCTTTTTTTTAAGAAATGAGTCCTCTGAGGTCAGACCAGGTGTGTAGGCCCAGCCCTCAAGAAGTTGAGGCAGGAGGATCTCTGTGAGTTTGAGGCTTCCTTGGACTATACAGTGAAAACCTGTCTTGAAAAAGCAAAACAAGCTCAGGTAGTGGTGGTGCACACCTTTAATCTCAGTGCTCAAGAGACAGAGGCAGGCAGATCACTGAGTTCAAGACCAGCCTAGTCTACAAAGTGAGTTCCAGGACAGCCAGGGCTACACAGAGAAACCCTGTCTCAAAAAAACAAAAGAAGGAAGGAAGGAAGGGAGGGAGGGAGGGAAACGCAAATAAAGAAACAACAAACACATTGGTGAGATGGGTCAGCAAGTAAAGACAGCTGTTGACAAGGCCGACAACCCAAGTTAAATACCTGGGACCCAGTAATGGAAGAAAAGAAGCAACTCCTGGGAGTTGTCTCCAGACCTCCACATGTCCACCCTGCCCACTGGGGCACACATACCATAACACATCTGCACGCGTACACACACACACAAAAAAAATACAATAACAACAACAGCAACAGCATTATTCCATTTTCTTTCCTTTTTTTTTTTTTTTTTTTTTTTTGTTGTTGTTGTTGCTGTTGTTTTTTTCGAAACAGGATTTCTCTGTGTAGCCTTGCCTGTCCTGGACTCACTTTGTAGACCAGCTGGCCTTGAACTCACAGCGATCCGCCTGCCTCTACCTCCCAAGTGCTGGGATTAAATGCATGCGCCACCACGCCTGGCTCTAATTCCATTGTATTTTCAAGCAAGGGTTTCTCTGTGTAGCATTGGCTGTCCTGGACTCACTTTTTAGACCAGGCTGGCCTGAAAGTCACAGAGATCTGCCTGCCTCCTCCTCCCAAGTGCTGGGATCAGTGGCGTGCACCACCACATCCAGCCTCAAAATAAATATATATATATATATATATATATATATATATATATATATATATATATATATATATATTTTTTTTTTTTTTTTTTTTTAAATAAAAAGTTCTTAAAACAGAAAAGAGTTCTTGGCATTTGCCTTAAATTTTTTTTTTAGATTTATTTTTTTTAATGTGTGCAGACGTTTGGCTGCCTGCGTGTCCGTGAGCCTTGTGCATGCCTAGTGTCTACAGAGATCAGAAAAGGGCATCATCGGGTACCAAAGAGCTGGAGTTCCAGATGGCTGTGAACCACTGTGTGGGTGTTGGGAAGGGAACCCTGGTCCTCTGCAGGAGCGGCAAGTGCTCTTAACTGCTGAGCAGTCTCCTCGGCACCTGGTCTCCTTTTGACTAACACTAAGGACAGTATTAGTGTTTTACACTTAGACTGCCCCTCCTTTCCAATCCCTTGCTATATGCCAGTTGCTGCTAGTCACCATGTGTTAGCACCTTTAATTCTCAGAATGGTCTCATGGGGCAGAAATTTATAAGTTCTATCTTAGGAATGAAGACACTGAAGCTTAAAGAGTTGTGATTTAGCAGAAATTCCAGCACTTGGGGGGGGGGGAGGGGGGAGGGGAGGGGGAGAGAGGGAGAGGGAGAGAGGTGGGAGAACCAGAGTTTAAGGTCAAACTCAGCTGTATAGTCAGTCTGAGGCCAGCCTGGGGTACATGAGAGAGAGAGACGGATGATTTACCCTGGGTCACAGAGCAAGGGAAATAACATATCTAGGATGTGATCCTTTTGTTGATGCATTTGATTTGCTTCGAGACAGGGTCTTGCCAGTCTAGCCTCAAACTCTTGATCCCGTTGCCAAAGCATCCTTGCTGCTGAGATTACAGGCATGTGTTAGAATATCCAACTCTGAACCTGGGAGTTCTCAAGCCCCGGCTCCTGGGTGAGGCCGGCTCCAGACTCCTGTGTTCTCATGCACACCGGCTAAATTACCTAGCTGGCACACAGTGGGGGAAATGCCTGTTTCCTGAATTGTGCTACTTGTGTATTATTATACCATTAGCTTATTAGTTAAATTGTCTAATTAGACTGGCCATTACTCAGTCTCACTCTAAATAATACCCATGAAGTAGCCACTGATGTGCTAAAACATTAAAATGAGAACATCCTTTAGCACACCAGCATTGTGCTACTGTAATACCAGGAAAACATCCTTTAGCATGTCCATGTTGTGTTACCGTAATACCATGAGAACATCCTTTAGCACACCAACATTACGTACTGTAATACTGCGAAAACATCCTTTAGCATGCCAACGTTGTGTTACCGTAATGCCATGAGAACATCCTTTAGCACACCAACATTACGTACTGTAATACTTTGAAAACATCCTTTAGCATGCCAACGTTGTGTTACCGTAATGCCATGAGAACATCCTTTAGTACACCAACATTACGTACTGTAATACTTTGAAAACATCCTTTAGCATGCCAACGTTGTGTTACCGTAATGCCATGAGAACATCCTTTAGTACACCAACATTACGTACTGTAATACTTTGAAAACATCCTTTAGCATGCCAACGTTGTGTTACCGTAATGCCATGAGAACATCCTTTAGCACTCTAGCATCATGTTGGTATTGCCCTGTGAGAGCAGCCTCTAATACTCTGGCATTGTGTTAGTACTAGCCTTAGGAAAACAGGGTGCAGGATTTAAAGGCTGCTTGTCTACACTGCAGCACAGAGAAGGGCCACCGACTCCAGGCAGCACCTCTCCTTCTCAGAAGTAGGCTGGGGGTGTGTCAGTGATGCCTCACCAGTGGGTGGGTTGACCCCACAGAGGCACTTCTTCTGAGGGAGACTACTACACCTGTGTCTCTAAGGACCTGCCTATGTTACTCTGCCGAGGCAACAGGACAAAAATTATTATTATTGTTGTTGTTGCTGTTATTTAGAAACTGGCAAGACTCTTTGTGCACTCAAGCCTAGAGAAATGGCTGAAAAAAATAAAAGTAAAAAATAGAGAGAGAGAAATAGCTGGATCCTGGGGTGGGTGAGTAGAGAGTAGTCTTACCAGGGATGGAATTCAAACAAAAAAGAGTCCCCAACTAGGATGAAGAAACCTGCTAAATTTTGCCTGTCCCCGGTTCCATTCTTACCAGGTATTTCTTCCTAAATCCCACACCCACTTAGGCAAAAACTAAAGGGAAACTTAGAATACTGTCATCTGAAAAATGAATGCACATTAGCCTGGCCAGCTGTCTTTAATACAAACAGGGAGAGACTAATTCTTAATTCCCTGCCATCACTGTTGATCCAAAATGTGCCAAGGCCCTCGGTGACTGTCTTCTCGTTGTGACAAAATAACCAAAGGAAGCAACTTGAAGGACGAAAGACAGATTTTTGGCTCACAGTGACAATCCTGGGGGCAGGGAAGGCGTTGTCACAGGCAGCCACGGAGCTCTTAGAGGATCAGGAAGCATAGGTCTCAGCCAGAACCTGAAGTTGATGTCACCTTCAAGACCCGCACCCCTGCATCCCTTTCAGCAAGCCAGGCTACATCAGTCCTATAAGCTGTATACCACCAGCTGGGGATCAAATGTCAAACCCAGGAGTCTGTGGGCCACATTCCTCATCAAAATGATAACAGTGATTATGAGGCACACACACACACACCACCCTGCCCTCAAGTAAAGTTGCATTTTACAAGTTAAACTTTCGAGTCTCCGGCCTTAAATGACTTTATGTGGCAAGTTGAATAAAAGACAACAATATATGGTAGTATGGGAAGAGGCCTCTTGGAACCTGGAGAAGTCCGAGTGGGAAGGATTTTTCTGAGGGCCAGCTGGTAGTCAGATCTCTCTGGCCTGGCATACTGATAGCAGTCAGGACATTTGTCTGCTCCAGAGCTAGAATCTCTTGTTCCATCCCAGGGCCGGCCATCGCCCACCATGGGACTTGGTTACTCTTTCAGTGCTAAGGTAAGAAATAGATCTACAAAGAAAGAAGAGATGATTAAGAAGGGAGATGGGTCAGGAGGGACAGACGTTTGCTTTTGGACCTGGCTGGCATTGACTGTGGCTCAGCAGTAGCTTACCAATATCCTTCCCCGCGCCCCCTCCCCCCCAACAAAATCTTTGGTTCTCTTTGGGTGCAGTTCCCCCTACTGTCTCTACCTCCAAAATATTTCGGTCTGGCCAAGGACTCCCCAGCCCTGCTTTTCAAAAGGCTCTTCACCAGCCCTGAACGCCACAGGCTCCCCCCTCCCCGTACCCCCCCCACCCCTCATCCCCGCCAGCCCGGCTGGAGTCCTCCCCTCTCCCCTACCCCCTCCCGCCAACCGCCCCCCCACAGCCCTCCCCACCCCATTCCACCCCCGCCAGCCCGCCTGGAGTCCGCAGGCATGCCAGGCACACGTGGAATGCTGCCAGTCGCAGGAGATCCCGAGGGAGATAAAAAGCACATCTTTGACCACTTCTTTACCAAACAGACCCAAGATGTGTAATTAAAGGCCCCGGGACTCTGCTGGAAATAGGTTTAAACTTGAGGTAATCCCTTCTGGCACTTCCTCTTCCTAATGACATCAACAGAAATCAAACAAATCCACCTGGCTCCAGTCAGTAAGTCTGTAACCAGCAAAGGTCACGGGAGGAGCGATAAGAACAAGAAAGCGGCCACAAACCGCGTTACTGGAAACACATGTTGGGACGTGTTGGAAAGCGACTCCCACCAGGCCCGCGCTCTCTCTGGGACAGCGACAACGGGAGCAGCCTTCCCCGCCTCTGCCTCTGCCTCCCCAGCCAGCACTTTATTTTTCTTTCCTTCCTAGACACAGACTTGGGCATGGGGGCAAGGGTGAGACCATTGGCTCACCCTTGAACTGGCCTGCCACTATTGAACTGGGAGGACATGTTCACCCCTCATTCGACAGCCGGGACCCCTGCAGACTGCCTGGTGTCGGGGTGGAGGACTTGCCTCCAGTCCCCTCAGTGTGCCTGCATGTGCCGGTAGCCAGAAACACCAGCTCACTCGCGTGGGAAAATGTTTTCTTCAAACCTTTAGAACGCCCTGCGCTGTTTTTATTACCAGGTCGGACGGCTGCAACATACCTTGCCAGCGTGGCTTAAGCAACACAAGTAATTTTCTCACAGCTCAGGAGGCTGGGAAGTTCAAGGTATTCAGCTGGTTCCTAGTGAGGACCTCCCTTCCTGCTTGTCAACCGAAAGTGCTTGCCTGGAAAAGAGTGAGCCCCCTCTTTTTTTTTTTTTTTTTTTAATAAAGGTGTCAATCTGTGTGTATGCCATTAAACTTGTCACCTCCTCTGAATGCAGTCACACCAGGTGGCTAAAGCTTTTCACTTAGGAATTTGGGGCAAACACAATTCAGTGCACACCACTCACTCGTGATTGGGGTGTGGAAGGGGCATTGGAGAAACAGGACCACCAAGTGATGGGTCTTCAGGTCCCACTCAGAGAAACATGGTGGGGAGGTTTGGGTCAGTATCTTCCATCCAACCCAGGACCTCCTAAACTAAGCTGGTCAGTGAGAGGGAGAGGCCAGGATAACTGTAGTCTGCCACTGGAATGTCACCTTGAGTGAGTGCCACTGTCTTCCTGTGCTCACAAGGGGTGGTGAGCTCTTTGAAGCCAGGAATGTGGTTTTGGTCTCTGGCTCCCAACAAGTCTTACAGGAGTCAAAGTTTATGGTCAATAGTAAGCCGTGCTTTGAAACGGACCAGCTAGCCTTGAATCCCACGGCGAGGTTGGAGGTGACAGATCTTTTGAAGATTATAGCCCACAAAGACCTTTAAAGACAAGAAGCAGAAAAACTTCATTTTTAAGGACTGACGTTCTGTCTTCACTGAGCCTTGTCCAAAAGCTACCACCATTACGAAGTCACCTTTGTGTGTGTGTGTGTGTGTGTGTGTGTGTGTGTGTGTGTGTGTGTGTTTCCAGACAAGGGTTCTCTGTGTAGCCTTGGCCGTCCTGGACTCCTTTGTAGACCAGGCTGGTCTTGAACTCACAGAGATCCTCCTGCCTCTGCCTCCCGAGTGCTGGGATCACAGGCGTGTGCCACCATGCCCGGCTGTTCCTCTGAATGGGTAACAGTGTTGGAATGCCTGCCTACTTAGGGCCAGAGGGGTCAGAGTTCTTCCATCTATCCTGGCTCTTCCTAGAACCCGCCTTCTCTGTCTAGCAAGATGCTGTGGAAATCCAGAAAAGGGAGGCCAGAGAGATGGTTCAGTGCTAAGAGCGTTTTCTGCTCTTCCACCTTGTTTAATTTTCATTTTTGGTGTGCGGATGGTGTTTGCACAGCTGGGTATAGATGGCCTAGGAGCATGGGCCAGAGGAGGGCTTTGGGTGTCCTGTCACTGTTGACTTTATTCTATTGAAACAAAGTCTTTCCCTGAACCTGAAGCTGCACTTTTCCCCCAGCTAGGCTGACAGCTAGCACGTCACAGAAGTCCTGCTGTCTCTACTCCCCACAGACATAGAGGTTCAGGCCCACTGCCAGCTTATTGTTTGGTTTTTTGTGTTTTGTTTGTTTGTTGTTTTTTCAAGACAGAGTTTCTCTGTGTAACAGCTCTAGCTGTCCTGGAACTCTCTCTATGAACCAGGCTGGCCTCGAACTCACAGAGATCTGCCTGCCTCTGCCTCCCAAGTGCTGGGGTGAAAAGCGTGCACCACCGCCCAGCTCACTTCCAGCTTATTACATGGGTGCTAAGATCTGAACTCATGTCCTAATGGTTGTGCAGTGAGTGTTCTCAACCACTCAGCCGTCTCTCCAGTCCTCTAAAAGAAAAATTTAGTCTTTCCTTTCTTTCTTTCTCTTAATTTATTAAATATTGCATGAATGCGCGCGTGCGTGCGTGTGTGTGTGTGTGTGTGTGTGTGTGTGTGTGTGTAACTCACTCATGTGGAATTCAGAGGACAAATTTTGGGAGCCCGTTCTCTTCTACCAGCTTTATGTGGATTCTGGGGGTCCCGATTCTCCCAACTCCACCTCCTGTTAGAATGACTGCCCAGTGCCACCATTCCCGGCCACTATTTGGTTTTCTATTTCTATTACTTTGTGGGGTACCTTAGATACCAAATTTGTGCATTTTTCACACATTCCAATTACACAAATACCACTGGAATCAGTAACATTTGCTCATGTTTGCTGGGCCTGTTGTTGTTGTTGTTGTTGTTGTTGTTTTAAAGCCAAACTCTTAAAGTATGTTACAAGCAGTGTGCAGTTTCCCTGAACATTTCCATGTGCATGTGTAAGAAGCCAGAGTGTGTCCCTCCGTGCCTTCGTTGCTGTAGCACAGCATAGAAATGCCTTTGGTGCCATTAGATACCAAATCCTCATCTGTGTCTCTTCAGTTGTCCCCAAAATATCTCCTACAGCTGACTTGTTCAAATCAGGGCCAGATATCGAACCCGGTAGTTATAGCTTTGTTCTAGAACATTCCTGGCCCCTCTCCCTCCTTCTGTATGATATCAGACATGGCCTTGTTAAGAAACTGGGCAGGTTGCCTGCTCCTGTGGGGCAGGTCTGACAGTCTCTCGGTGGCTTTTTTTTTTTTTTTTTTTTTTTGACTCCTTTTGACTCCTTCCTATCCATCACCTGCTTTCAGGGAGGCCGGAAGTTAGGGCTGCCGGCTTGATTACGTTCTGGCATCGTCACACCCCATGCTTCCTGGAGCCTCACCTCATAGAGGAACATCTTGTTTGCCCCTGCGGTTCAGACTATGTCTAGAGTGAGGAGATCCAGTCAGTGTCACATTACTTTTGTCGTTTGTCCTACTGGCAATCAACACACAGTGGAGGGGCCCAACGCTTTGGCACCACATGAATATGCATTTCACAAAGACAAGATTTAACCAATAGCATTTGAGCCTGAGTCCTTTATTATCCCCGCAGGAGTCATCTGTTTCATGAGGGCTTCGGAAAGGTGACCTCCTAATGATTGGCCGTCCTATTCTGTGATCTTGAATCTGTAAAGAAGACTGGCCCTCTCTTATTACCCTGAAATTCAGTCCCTCCTAGCAAGCTGAGTCCCCATTTTTCCGAGGAAGGAGCCAGGGAGACTCCCGTCTGTAGGAGGCTGAAGAGTGAATCTGACTTGAAGGGTCGAGGTTCTCTGAAGGAAACTTCATTTCCTCTACTTTCCCCTGAGATCACCCAACTCTTTGGACACCAGCCAGAGGGCCACACATGGGTTCGCGCATGCGCATTCTTGCAAGTTCGCCGAGTGCACGCATTTGCGTTGCAGGCAGCAGCTGAGCCCCTGGAGCTTTCCACCCAAGCAGAAAGGAAGGGTGTTAGACACGCCCTCTTCCTCCCCAGATTCTTAGGATCTTCATTCTTTTGGGATGGGTGGGGAGGGTGTTTGGAGGAGGACTGTCATGCTAGGATTCTTCACCCCGGCTCAAGGGACAAGCTCTCACCAGTCTTTTCCCAAGTGGCCACACGTTTTTCAGTCTTTGCCCTAACAACCGGCCAAAGGGTTATCCATCAAAACATTTGCCCAATGGGAACGATGCATCGTCCGTGGTTCAGTTTCTTACCCAGCTGACTCCAGAGGAGACTACCTTAAGGAGCGTACTGTTTAGTTTAGACAAATGAGACATCCGTGTAGAAAGTTGAGTGTGAGCCTGGCGTGGTGGAGACTGCGTGTGTAGTCCTTCCAGAGAGCAACTCAAGAAACAAATGCCAAGACCACAGAATGTTCAGCTTTGCTAGGTGGTGGCGCACACCTCTAATCCCAGCACTCGGGAGGTAGAGGCAGGCTTTATCTCTGTGAGTTCGAGGCCAGCTTGGTCTACAAAGTGAGTCCAGGGCAGCCAAGGCTACACAGAGAGACCCTGTCTCAAACAAACAAACAAAAAGTAGAGTAGGGAATGGAAGCTCAAATAGATGTGTGAAAGCACACCCTAAGCCCCTAGCCTGGTCACTTATCGGTCTCCTGTCATATGTTGGCCCATTATTCTAAAAGCCTCTGGGAAATGGATATTATTGTCCTCTATTTGAGATGAGGGCACTATACAGCTTACCCAGAACTCACATCTTTTACTTCCAGGCCCTGTCCGTGTCATGCCTGCCTTCCATCTAGTTCACATATTATTCCTTTACCACATGTTCTATGAAACAGGAATGGGGAGAAACGAGGCTGTCATGGTTATTATGCACATAATATTTGTTACTTTGGGATTCCCCTGCCCCCAACATTTTGCATGTAACCATTGGAACAATATTGTGTTAACTATGTATTAAATATATTGCATAGTAAAAAAAAAAAATCTTTGTAGGAGGAAATATGCCTTTTAACCACAACACCTTAATTTAATAACTGCTTTTATTTTTAAATATCTCCCTCTGATCTTTGCCCCCGGGCATTGGTATTCGTGCGTAGTACTGATCAGCACAGATGGTATTTCATGCTTTCTTGTTTGACTTTATACGCACTGTAAATATTTTTATGAAGCCCTTATATTTTCAGTGTTATAGACTGGAGACTACTGCACTGAGTGGCCAAAGCATTATTTACTTAGCCAGTGTAACTCTTGTGGGTCTCATCTGGACAGGTTTACATTTTTATTATTAAAAATGAAAGTGAGCTTGGCGTGGTGGCGCACACCTTTAATCCCAGCACTCGAGAGGCAGAGGCAGGCGTTATCACTGAGTTCAAGGCTAGCCTGGTCTATAAAGCAAGTCCAGGACAGCCAAGCCTACACAGAGAAACCCTGTCTCGAAAAACCAAAATAAATAAATAAAATAAAACAAATAAAAAAAATAAAGTGGATTTTTCTTTTCTTTTTTCTCCTCCACCCCCCCAAGAGAGGGTTTCTCTAAGTAATAGCTCTGGCTGTCCTGGACTCACTTTGTAGACCAGGCTAGCGTCAAACTCACAGACATCTGCCTGCCTCTGCCTCCCGAGTGCTGGGATTAGAGGTGTACACCACCACGTAGCAAAGCTGAATATTCTGTGTTCTCGGCATGTGTTCCTGGGTTGCTCTCTGGAAAGACTGCCCCGTCATAAGGCCAAGGAAAGGCCTGGTGTCTGAGTTTGCATCTTGCCCTCTGCTCGTGAACAGTTGATTATCAAGAAGCCTAAGTTTTATTCCATTTGTTTACTACTTGAGTTTCTTCTGTATGGTTTCTTTCCTGAGCCTTGTCCTTTTCTTGCTTGGGGCCTTAGCCATAATTTTTCTTTCTTTTTTTTTTTTTTTTTTTAACATGCATTAATATGAATGTGTCAGATCCCTTGGTACTGGAATTACAGACAGGTGTGAGCTGCCATGTGGGTGCTAGGAGTTGAACCCAGGTCGTTTGGAAGAACAGACAGTGCTCTTAACCACTGAGCCATCTTTCCAGGCCACACCTTGGCCATCAGGGAAATGAGGAACATAGCATCTCCTGGGAGAAGCCAGGGCTCACCCAGGAGGGAGCGGGAGCAGTCCTGTTAGGGTGCCGTGTGAAGATGGCATCCGGCAGGCACAGTGGCTCTGTTTGCACAGGGCCGGCCTAAGAAGATTGGGAAGGAAAGAGCCAGCAGAGACAGGTGACCTCATTCTGTTCCCTCTCCTGGTTCCTGAGGGGCCTGACTTTGTCCTCACACCTGGTTCCCCAATTGTGAGGTAAAAGCTTTTTTTATTTTTCTAAGGTTTATTTATTTATTTTATGTATATGAGTGCTTTTAGTCTTCACAAACACCAAAAGGGGACCATCAGATCCCATTACAGATGGCTGTGAGCCACCACCACGTAGCTGCTGGGAACTGAACTCAGGACCTCTGGAAAAATTGTCTTTAAAAACCTTGTTGTCTTGAAAAAAGTTGTCTTGAAAACCTTGTCTTTAAAAATGGGGGGTGGGGGGGTTGGGGATTAAAAAAATAAATAATTAAAATTGGGGGGGGGGAGATTAAAGCCATGTCTTTATGTTTAAAAAGACTTGAGGTACTGAGACTATGTCATGGTGGGTAAAGTGCTTGTGGTGCAAGCTTGAAGACCTGAGTTCAAGTCCCCAGCACCTCCTTTAATCCCAGCACTCGGGAGGCAGAGGCAGCCGGATTGCTGTGGGTTCAAGGCCAGGCTGGTCCACAAAGTTGGTTCAGGACAGTCAGGGCCACACAGAGAAACCCTGTCTTAAAAAAACAAAACAAAACAAAACAAAACAAAAATCTCAGCACCTGTGTAACTGCTTACACAGCATGAATATGTAGTCTCGGTGCTGGGGAAGGCATGTCTCTCTAACAATTCTTTTAAAAAGGACTTAGGTTGCTGGACGGTGTTTAGATACACCTTTAATTCTAGCGCTTGGGAGGCAGAGGCAGGTGGATCTCTGAGTTCGAGGCCAACACAGTCTACAGAGCAAGTTCCAGGAACAGCCAGGGCTACACAGAGACATCCTGCCTTCTGGGCAGCATGGGGGTGGGGTGGGGGTGAGAGAGGTGGAAGGGATGGCTAATGGATGGTGTGGTACATCCATGGTGGTGAAGAAAGCTGTTCTCTCCAGAGCTCTCTCTGATCTGTCAGTCTCTCTCTCCTCTGTAATAACCTGCAAGGTAAAGGTTTGTTTGTTTGTTTGTTTTTCACCAGTGGCTGCTTATCCCTGGTATCGCAGGTTACAGGGAGATGCAGAAATGACACAGTAGAAAATTCCTGAACTGTCACCTCAGACAGTCCCTCACAATCTACTCACTTCCCTCAGTTCCAGGTGGAGGCGGGCTGTTCTGAGTCCAGACGTCTGGAACCTGTCCTCTGCTCTGAGGACTATTTCCCCCCCAAAGTAGAGTCAGAAGGGAGGGAGGAAGGAGAGCAGGGAGTCCCCACCCACAACCTAACCTTGGGGAAGCACAGTCCTTTCTCTTCCTCCAGTTAGCCTACCCTTACAGTATCCCCCCAGCCACCCCACCCCCATGTCCATCCCCCTAGAGGATGCTGCACAGAGGGACTCTACCCAGAGGTCAGAAGCTAGTGGCAAGGCATGTGACCTGTCCTACCTGGGAAAAGAGATTTTAAAAGTCCTGGGGCCTCTCAGGCGGAAAGCAGTGGCTCAGGGGAAAACACACCTGATGCTATGACATCATGCATCTCTTGCCGGCTACCTGGGAAGCGGTCTGTCAACCTCTGGGAGAAGCGGCTGTTTCTTCTGTGACAGTTTGAACAGCCGCCCCAGGTACAAATCTTAGCTCTATGTAATCCTGGTTTTTAGAGAGGGTTCTCGGCCCTCAAACTCCACAGGTGCAAGGACCAGACTTCTCAGTTGGCCTGGGGCAGGTCCAGGTGCGCTGGACCTGCTCTCATTTGACAGGGATCTCTGTCTGACCCATAAATGACTGCCACCCCTGCCTGTGGGTACATGTGATCTGTCTCCAGAAATAGCTTGGACCGTGGGGGCTGTGTTCTGTTGCTTTAGAAGCAGAGGCGTCACTCTGCCAGCCAGGAGGACTCCAGCACCTGTGTCAGTCCAAACCAGGGCGGCTGTGTGCCATTTGGGAGATAAGAGTCACCCTTCAAGCCGGGCATGGTGGCACACGCCTTTAATCCCAGTACTCAGGAGGCAGAGGCTGGCGGATCTCTGTAAATTCGAGGCCATTTTGGTCTACAAAGTGAGTCCAGGACAGCGGCGCTGTTACATATAGAAACTCTGTCTTGAAAAACAAACAATAAATAAGTTCACCCTTCATCTACCTCCTTTGCTCAAATCCTCTCATGATAGATGAGAAAACAGGAACAGTTGAGCCTGCCAGGCAGTGATCTCCTGTTCCCACAGCCAGAAAGCCTGCGAGCTGGAAGTCAAGCACCTTCTCCTGGCTCCCTTGAGAGAGAACTTCTGCTATCTGGGGTGGCATCTCAGATACACAGAGAAAGAAGATGGTGGGAGGGTGAGAGTGCCGGGCCATAAAAGGAATGTGAGGTGGGCAGAGATGGTGTTGCTAGGTCTGTCTGTGGAGTGAGGGTCATGCCCACCCAGGGCCGATTGCTTGCAGCCCAGGGCTGCCTGGTCTCCCTTGGTTTTCTTCCTTCTATTTCCATCCCTTCCTAGCCATGCATTAGCTGTTTCCCAGGGAGCAGGCAGGGCAGCCTGGCTATATCGTGGGGGTGGAGGGCTTACCTTTTTTCTGTTCTGCTGGGAGCCATGGGCACTAACTCCTGGGCAGTTACTAAGGTCCTGTCAAGTGTCAGGGTGGTCACTCTGCAAAGTGCTGAGGTCCTGTGACAAAGGAAGGCATCCTGACTCCTCACTATGTGTGTAGTGGGGCTTGTGGCATGGTGCCCTTAACTACAGGGGTTACAAGGTGAGAGGGGATTTTGCCCTTGGCTGTGAGGAGGACTGTGGAAGGCTCCAGAAAGGAGCAGCCTTTGAACAAACTTTTGAAGGATAAGGACTCTTTTATAAGGGGGCAAAGGTAGGAAAGCCTTTCTAGCCCAAGGAAAGTGCTCGGCAGATGCCTGTGGGTGGCACGGGGGCCTTGACAGGCAGCACAGAGGTAACAAGCCCTCTGGGGCAGAGGGGTCATGTAACCTAAGGTGTGCTGTTTCATGTCTGTCTACCATGGCTTGTTTTTGTATAGTGTGTGTTATATAATCCACATCATAGAATTGTGAGAATTAAAGATTAAAGACTATGTTGGCACTCTCCTTCACGCTACTCCAGAGGCACATAAGGAAGTGAGGCTTCAGCCTCGGTGTTTGAGTCTAGCTTGAGTGACACAAGATCTTGGTTCCCTTAAAAGGCTACGTGTGATGTAAATCAGCCTGCATGGTGTCTGCCATAGCAAATGCTGAGCTTCCATTACTGGCCCTATTACTATGCTACTGTACTCCTTAAGGTCCCTGGAGTGACCAGCACGCTGTGTCCCCAGGCCAGGCCTGCTCTTATGATCCCATTTAGGGGGTTTAGGGGGATACTATCTGGGGCAAGCAGCTGGTAGAAGGAAGTATACACGGCTGCCTGGCTTGGAGCACCCCAGTCTCCTTCAGACAATTGCATCAGTAAAGTGTGGCTCTTGGCATCAGCAAATGCAAGTATTGATCACCTATTTTTCTATGCTTATTTATTGCAGCCTGCTGTGTGTCCGGTCCTGAGGCCACTGACTTAGTGAGAATGTGTAGGTAAAAATGAAGAGGTGAGGAAAACAAAAAAAAAAATTTTTTTTTTCGAGACAGGTTTCTCTGTGTCACCTTGGCTGTTGTGGACTCAGTTTGTAGACCAGACTGGCCTCAAACTCACAGAGATTCACATGCCTCTGTCTTCCTGAGTGCTGGGATTACAGACAAGCAGCCACCATGCCCCACTCAAAAACTTCTTTTCTAAATGAAATTTGAAAGACCAGAAATGTTTTTGGAGGTCACAATTATATCATTCTTTGGGGACCCTATAGCTGGAAACTCTGTGGTGGGGAGAAAGATTCATTTGTGTCTCTTTCTTTCTTTCTTTTCTTTCTTTCTTTCTTTCTTGTTTGTTTTTTGGTTTTTGGTTTTTGGGGTTTTTTTTTGTTTTTCAAGACAGGGTTTCTCTGTGTAGCCTTGGCTGTCCTAGACTCACTTTGTAGACCAGGCTGGCCTCGAACTCACAGTGATCTGCCTGCCTCTGCCTCCTGAGCGCTGGGATTAAAGGCATGTGCCACCACCACCCAGCTGTGTCTCTTTCATCTTGTTTTGTTTTGTATTTCAAGACAGGGCTTCTCTGTATAGTCTTGGCTGTCCTGGACTCACTTTATAGACCAGGCTGGCCTTGAATTCACAGAGAACCGCCTGCCTCTGCCTCCTGAGTGCTGGGATTACAGGGGTGCGGCACCATGCCTGGTATGCGTGCGTGCGTATGCACTCATGTTGAGTAGTCACTACGTGTAGACCTGATCACATCTATCCTGTCAGGGACTTAACAGATGTTTATTGCGCATGTACTATGGTCCTCCCAGTGCTACTGCTTAAGTTAAGATCTGAAGAGCATTTTCAGTCATAACAGCAATCTCTAAAGTGATTTTTTGTTTGTTTGTTTGTTTGTTTGTTTGTTTTAGAAAAGAATCAGGCCTGTTTTTTTCCTGCTTGTCCTTCTCTCACAGACTTGGCCAAGTGGCTGCCTGGATCTGTGTCACTGAACTATCTTAGGAGCAAGATAGAGTCAGCTGTTCTAAGGAGTGTTGGGCACAGGGGGCCCTGGCTGTAAGAGGTCCGGGTCTCTAGAGGACAGAGGCTGAACTCAGCTCATCTAGAGTGCCGCATTTCACTCAGCAGACAAACAGGGTGGGGGTGGGGGGTTCAGTCTGTTCAAGGAAGGGCAGTGACTACTTCGCCCACCCCCCACCCCCCACTCTGAAATCAATATGGACAGGAGAGAGCTCATTGCATTAAATTTCCCTGGAGGAAATGCCCGCCTTTGACATGTTAAGGAGGAGACTAGGCAATAATGAAGCTAATTTGACAGTGGCAGGGGAGTGGCCACCACTTCTGGAAGCTTGTAGGCGGATAAAAGCACTGCTTTCATGCATTATCTCTTTTCTCTTTTAATCCCTATAACAGCCTTGTCAGGGCCACACTGTCTCCTTCCACAAACTAGGAAAATGGGATTAGGAGGTGAGCACACAGTCAAAAGGCTGTTAGTCTAGAGGGCAGGGAGTGGAACCTTCTCTGTCAGGCTTTTAAAGACATGGCCCAACCCTTTCTCCCCTCCCTTTCCCTCCCCTTCCCTCCCCTCCCCTTCCTCCTTTCCCTCCCCTCCCCTCCCCTCTCCTCCCTCCCCTCCCCTCCCCTTCCCTCTTCTCTAGTTTTCTTCCCACCCCTTTCTTTCTTTCTTTCCTTCTATCTTTTTTCTTTCTTTCTTTTTTAAATGATTTACTTATTTTTACTTTATATGCATTGGTGTTTTGCCTACATGTGTGTCTGTCTGTGTGAGGGTGTCAGATCCCCTGGAACTGGAATTACAGACGGCTGTGAGCTGCCATGTGGGTGCTGGGAATTTTACCATGGTCCTCTGGAAGAGCAGCCAGTGCTCTTAACCACTGAGTCATTTTCTCCAGCCCCATCTACCCCTCTCTTATTGATTCTTTAGTTAATAAGGCTTAGAAACTCCTCCTGTGTGGGGCTGAGGAGATGGCTCAGTGGGTAAGAACAGTGAAAGCAAGAGGCTCAAGTTCCAATCCCCAGCCTGCCATGTGTGCCCGTAACTAGAAGGCAGAGTCAGTCATGAACTGTGCGTGTGTTAGATGCCAGCTTAGCTCTCTTTCCCTCTCAGAAATGAAGATAGAGAGCAGTAGAATAGCAGAGGTGGAGTATAATGGACTCTCTGAGTCCCACGGGTGAGCACAAAAGGAAATGGAATTAAATAAATACCTCCTCAGCAAGGCCACTGCTGTCAGGGCCATGCCTGGAGCAGCAAGAGTTAAGCCGCCCTGTGCCTTGGCCTTGGGAGGCTCTGGGTTCCCTCCTTTCTAATTAAAAATCGCCACCCCTGGCTTTCCTCCTCCTCTCACTAAGTAGAAGAGTGTGTGAGCTTGTGTGCAATGTGTGCAGAGCACTTTATCTCTCTTTCCTGTTTTGTATTTAATTTGATGGGTTTTGTTTTTTTTTTCCAGTTTACGCATGTGGACTATGAGCAGGGCTGGGACCGTATCTGTTTGTAATCAGGCTTGCATTTAGAAGCTGGCCAGTCCCCGCTGAGCCTGACTGACTGCTGTGGATTCTCATCCTCCTGCCTCAACCTTTCTGCAGGGCTTGGGAGGGTTCTTGTAGAGTGGGCAAGGCTGGGAGATGGCAGTGCAGAACTCCAATTGAATAAGGTACTAAAGGCTCTAGAAATGAAAATCCCCTCAGAGGACCCTTTTGCTTTTCCCTCGCCAGGCATGGCTGTATGTTCCCTTTTCTCTAAGATTTGGGGGACACAGACCTGTCTGAACTAGCTGCCCAGCCCTGCTGCCCCTGCTAATTGACAGGGCCCTGCAGATCCCTGGGGGAGTCTAGGAGCTGACAGGCCTTGGAGCAAGTTCCCTGAAGAGGATATTAGCGGCCTTCACCTGTCTGTGGGTACTCTCAAGGCGATGGACGTTTTCTGGGCCACAAAGACCCCTGTTGTACCTTCTTGTCAGAGAAGAGAGTCAGGGCTACCCAGGTACTGGCTCAAAGGTCTTCATCTCCAGTGACAGAGTCAGGGCTCTGACTTCCAGCCTGGCACACCCCTCTGGGAGTTTTTCTCTTGTTCTAAATGGGATCAAAGCAACCATAGCCTAGGAATTGCCAAAACTCCACATGTCAGTGACCCAGGAAGGACACACCTATATTGAGGGATTTATATTTTTCAAAGAACAGATTTTATTCTATGGCCTTGTGTTATGTTGGTGTGCAGGCAATTCAACTGGCCTGCCCTGGGGGGTGGGGGGCTTTGGGTCCTGACAATGTCCTATGTCACCATCTGCACCAGGCATGCAGGATACACCATTCCACTGCACTCTGTCACTTCCTCCACTACTTTCCCTCTGCCTTCCTTGGCGCCCCTCTCCCTTCCTCCCTTCTACAATAAATCTCCTTATAACACAGATGTTGCTGGTGGCGCACACCTTTAATGCCAGCACTCAGGAGGCAGAAGCAGGCGGATCTCTGTGAGTTCGAGGCCAGCCTGGTCTACAAAGCTTGACTCCAGGACAGTCAAGGGCACACAGAGAAACTCTGTTCCAGGAAAACAACAACAAAAAACCACACACACAAACATGTTACATGGAGCCATATTATTTATATATATGATAACACCTTGTACACAGGTCACAGGCTCAAACCTTCAGAAACTTTTAGGTGAGTTTCAGTGGTAGGAAAGGCTCTGTTGTTTTTGTTGTTGTTTGGGGTTTTGTTTTTCTTTTTTCAGTTTTTTGAAACAGGGTTTCTCTGTGTAGCTCTGGCAATCCTGGAGCTCTCTTTGTAGACCAAGCTGGCCTTGAACTCACAGAGATCTGCCTACCTCTGCCTCTGCTGGGTTTAAAGGCATTTGCCACTATGCCCGGTGAGTAATCTATTTTTATATGCTCTTAGCTTTGTGTATGTACAATAGAAGTCTGGAGAAAACCAAATTATAAGTTACCAGAGTCCCTGGAATAATCCATTTAAAAAATACAGCCCCCCCCTTTTTTTTTTAAATCACAATATTTTTTATCTTCTGTTTCTAAGCTGGAAAAAAAAATGGAAAAAAAAACCCAAAACCCTAAAGCTACACCCAGCTTTGGGGTTTGTAGACCAAAGGCTACTGTTTTCTTCCGGCTGGAACCCTGGGGTGTTTCGGGTTAAAAGGCCTGGACTGGCCATGTGTGTTTAAAAACAAGGCTGACTGTGAAGCCTGCGGCTCCAGCCTGACTCCAGCCTGCTGTTAATGAAGGACAGAGGACCGCTCGCAGCTTCCTCCTCACCCTGTAACAAATAATGCACTTGGTAGGTTTTCCCCAAAGCCCGGGCCACCATCCACCCTCCTGCGGGGGCAGCAGCAGGCTGGTTCCGGCTGCTGTCTCTGTGGTCAGCCCAACCCTGCAGGCATAGAGGCCAAGCTCCACTCTGAGATAAGGCTCAGCTAACCACATTAGAAGGAGCTTGGCAGTACCTCTGTCTGGTGCTGTGAGGACACTGCCGAGCAACCGAGCGTTCCAGCTTCCAGTGAGGCTCCAAAGAAGTCCTCTTGACTGCTCTGGGCCAGATGGTGGTCTCTCAGTTACACTCAGCTAACGCGTTTGTTGTGCATCCTTTAAAAATCTCTTATTACAGCCTGTGCACACAGGGTTTAGCACAGCGTCCCCATTTATTGGTACTCACTGTGCACTCAACCCTGAGCATCTCACAGGAATTGTTTTATTCACTTGGCACAGGAGTTGCGTGAAGTTGGCACCACTGTTTTCCCATTTCACAGACAAGATAATTGAGGCATCCTTCTTCTCATTATTATTAGGCTCTGTGCACGGCTGTTTTGCCTGCCTATCTGCCCACTGATTTCATGCCTGGTGCCCACAGAAGCAAGAGAGGGCTTAAGGTTCCCAGGAATTGGAGTTACAGACAGTTGTAAGCTGCCCAAATGGGAAGTAAACCCCAGGTCCTCTAGAAAAGCAGATTCTCATGTGGCTCAGGCTGCTGTCAGACTAGATAATTGGCAGAGGGCGATTTTGAACTTGTGGTCTTCCTGCCTCTACCTCCCTGTGATCCCGGAACTACAGGTGTGTAGCACCACTCTAGGTTGATATGGTGCTGGAGATGAAACCCAGGGCTTCATGCTTGCTAAGTGAGCACTCTGCCCACTGAGCCACATGCACACACGCTTTGTAGCCCAGATTGGCCTCGAACTCACAGCAATCTGCCTGCCTCTGCCTCTTGAGTGTTGGGATTAAAGGCGTGCACTACCACCACATGGCTTATCAATTATATTTTTATACACTTATCATGCATAAGCACATATACACCAGAGAGAGAGAAAGAGGGGGGGAGAGAAACAGTGATAAAGTTAAAACCAGAAAGACAATTAGCTGTATGTCCTTTTTCATTGTGCATGTGTTTGTTGTCTGGACTTCATCCTTCCTCGTCGACTAATATTTAAGTTTTCTTGATCTCTTCTGTACTCCTTATACTGAGCCTACACATACATTTGTTTGCATATATGTGATAGGCTATGACCCACATATGAGGGAAAACAGTCAGGGTTTTGTTTTGCTTTTTTTCTGAATTTGTGTAACATTATACATTCTAGGGCCATCGTTTTCCTGAAATGTTTGTGGTTTCATTTTCCTTTAGAGCTGACTGGTATTCCACTTTACCTGTGTACTAGATTTACATTGTGCATTAATCTGTTGGTGGACAACTAGGTTGGTTCCGTTTCCTTGCTAGGGTGAGTAAGAGCAGCAGTAAATAAGAGGATACAAATAGCTCTGTGGTTGGATTTATAGAGTTCTCTAGGTAAATGCCCAGGAAGACATAGCTGGGTCCTATTTTTTCTAATTCTAATGGTTAGGTGTGTGTCATTTATATGTTTTGTTGTTGTTTTAAGGTGGGAGCTGGGGAGATGGCTCAACAGTTAAGACATTTCCAGGTGGTTCTATCTTTCTTAATCTGGCAGATGAACAGTTGTATCGTGTCACTATGGTATTGTTGGAGTGTCTTTTTAAATGATTTATTATTCTTCACACTGAAAATTGACTCTCTGGATAAGTCAACATATTTCCTGTGCCATCCAAGGAACAAGATGACGTGCGTGTGTGCGTGCGTGTGTGCATACGTGTGTGTATGTGGGGGGGCGGGGCGGTGAGTAAGAAAGGATGAAAATATCCTTACTTGAGGGTTCAATTTGGAGGCTCTGCAGATAGCTCTGCTGCCGAGACCTACCTCAGCAGAGGGGTTCAGAATGTGATGAACAAATCATGAAGCCGCTGTCCTTGGCTCCTTACTCACTTTCCCAGGCATGTCTGTCCAACATGCCCTGAAATTCCCAACCAGAAAAGATTCTGTGCTTACTTGGAATTGTAAGGAAGCTTGGCACTGTGAGGCCAGGGCTAGCCTAGCAAAAAGCATCAGCAGTTGGCTGTCAGACGGGACAGAAGAGCCGCTATTTAATACCCATCTCAGGTTCCCCATCTTTGTCCGGCTTCTGCAAGAGAAGAGTCAGGCCCTGGTGAGCCAGGTGGAACTGCCCAGGGCTTAATTCAGACACTTATAGCTGAGGTCAGGTCCCTCTGAGAAGCTCTGGGTCTAAGCTTCAGCCCCCAAGACCTCCCACAAGAACATAGCTGACAAGACCTTTTGGGGGGAGGTATGGCAGTGTTTTGGTCCCTCACTACATAATCTAGACCAGACTGGCTCAAACTTGCAATCCTTCTGCCTCGGCCTCCCAAGTGTTTGTCACCATACCACTTTAAACAAGGACCAATCTGGCTATAAGGTATAGTAAAGCCATTATACACTCTGGCTTACGCATGGGAAGAAAAGGCAACATTATTGGCTCAAAGTCAGGTTGTCTGGTAGTGGAGAAGGCAATAAGTGGACTCAGGAACTTCGAGACCCCTCAAAGACACTGAGCCATCTCCTCTATCTCCTCACCCAGCACCCTGTGAAGGAAGAAGGCATGGGACCTGACTCTCTCCTTCTCTGGGTTGAGTTCAGCCAAAGAGCATGCCTGGTTCTAGCTCTATTTCCCAGATCATGTCTCCGTGACCTGTTGGTTCCCTTGTGTCATTCTTTTTGTTTTTTGGGTTTTTTAAGACAGGGTTTCTCTGTGTAGCCTTGGCTGTCCTGGACTCACTTTGTAGACCAGGCTGGCCTCGAACTCACAGAGATCCTCCTGCCTCTGCCTCCCGAGTGCTGGGATTACAGGCATCATGCCAGGCTTGCGTGGGTCATTCTTACTTCCTTGTTCCAAACTGCATGGCCTGGGGAATGTGACACCCTGACTGGCTTAAACAGGACGTGCCCCCCCCCCTCTTTTCACATTCCCCAGCTCTGTTTTGTAGCCTCACTGAGATGAGAGGCAAAAAGGGTCCTGGGGCTCCTTTTCCAAAGGCAGAGGATGGACCTAGGAGAGTCATGGATGAAATGGCTGTCCCTGGCTCCTCTGTCTCTGTTGGCATTAAGGGAGGTGTCTGAGCAGTGGCTGGCAATGGAAGAGGGGAGAAGACCGGACCCAGGTAAGACTCCTTTGGAAATTTAATTTCCAGGATTATTATAATATTTGTAAAACAAAGCATTGCAAATTGTCCATGAGGACTTAGATCAAGGTATATATTTTTATCAACCTCAAACCTATATAATTTGAGGATACAAAATGTACCTTCCTGCCAGGCTGGGGAACAGCCTGGGTGTGCTAATAGTCCCAGTGGGACCATTAGCTTCCTGCTAATCCTCTTATAGCTTACCTTTATTTTTTCTTTTTAAGTGAAAACTCAGGTTAAATATTTATCATACAGGAAAGGAATGCTGCTGCTTCCTCCTGCTTTTCCTGTGTTGTGGCTATTAATAATTTAATAGATTAGAGCACACAAACAGTTGAAACGTGCATGAAAAGTCACAAAGTGCTAGATGGAAAAATACAGGGCCACAGGCGCCTCTGTCCCCTCAGGTCCGCCTGAAGAGGCCTCTTCTGGGATCAGTACCAACGTGTCAGTGTGAGAGGCAGAGGCGGTTTGATAAAACCCTGCACAACAGACACAGCGGCTAGTCATCATTTCTCTTGTTCTTTAAAGGAAAATGATTAAGGGGCTGGAGAGATGGCTCAGGGTTAGAGCACTGGCTGCTCTTCCAGAGGACCTGGGTTCAATTCCCAGCACCACAGAGGCTCACAACTGACCATAACCCCAGGAATCCAACACCCCAAAGGCACCAGACTTGCAAGCAAAACATCCACTCCCATGAAAATTAATTAATTAAAGGAAGAAAATGATTGATTTTTTAAAAAAACTGTGGTGACAGAATGTCCCCTGGTGTTGGGGAAGCATCTCTGGCCACCGGTGTGGTGACTACAGATGAGTGGTCACCAGTTCCCAGGGGTTATAGGCGCTTGGCTGTACACTCTGGCCAGACTCCTCCATTCCCAGGGCCTCAGCTGCTCCTACTTTTGACCAAAAATGGTCTCACTCAGCATTATTTGACACGTTCTCTTTGGCCTCCCCCCCCCCCCCCCGCCCCAATCTGGACTCCAAGTGCTCGACAGTTTCCAAAAATAAAGTTGAAGAGTCGTCACCACCACAGCCGTGCCAGAGCTGATGGCCCTGAGCGGAAAGGAAGACAGCTCTGAGGCCAGGAAGAAAGTGAGGGGCCACTGGGCAGGCTCGTGTGTGGGGTGGGGAGGGGGGTGTGTGTAGGTATTCAGGGAGCCCACTGTGTTCCAGGGCTGGGCTCAAGGGACACACAGGGGTGACAGTGGGAGAGCACAGCTCAACAGGGTCTCCGAGGAGCTCAGGCACCGCCTTAGGGCTGTCACTTGGACCAGTGTGGGTGTCACACTATGAAGGTGACCTTAGACACAGACTGTCTACTTAGTTGTTTTGTTTTGTTTTTATTCACTCTGCATCACATGTCTTACAGTGCAGCAAAAGGAAGCAGGTAGAGGTGGAAATAGTAACAATCCACTGACAGGCAGGCTGATCTCTGCTGTGTCCAGGAGCCAGGGCCTGTACCCGCTGCTTCCTAAGCTCAACTCCCCTCAAACAAGAGCCCTGTCAGCATCATGGAGCACTATTCTACAGTAGAACACTTGGCCTCAGAGATCTCAAGGTCACAAATTGGGTTGTAGTAGTAAAAACAAACAAACAACAACAAACCCCACACACATTCATACTCAGGATCTCTTGGTTTCAATGCCCAGACCTTAGGCTCTGAGGAAAACCAAGACCCACTGGGCTGGCTAGTTTTATGTCAACTTGACGCAATCTAGAATTATCTAAAAGGAGGGCCTCTCAATTGAGGAAATGCCCATGTAAGGTCTGGCTGTAGGGCATTTTCTTAATTAGTGATTGATGCAGGAGGGACCAGCCCACTGTGGGTGGTGCCACCCCTGGGCTGGTGGTCCTGGGTTCTATCAGAAAGCAGGCTGAGCAAGCCATGGGGAGCAAGCCAGTAAGCAGCACCCCTCCATGGCCTCTGCATCAGCTCCTGCCTCCAGGTTCCTGCCCTGAGTGGGGAGTTCCTGTCTGACTTCCTTCGGTGTGTGTCAGGGTAAGGCAAGTAAACCCTTTCCTCCCCAGCTTGCTTTTAGTCATGATGTTTCTTCATAGCAATAGTAACCCTAAGCCACCCACCCAGCTGGCACTGGGAAGCCACTGACCCATCCCTTGACAATTTGTTCCAGAATAAGAGCATCCAATTAATGGGATGGGAGTGGGGGTGGGGTGGGGTGTCACATGCCTTTAGTCCCAGCACTGAGGAAGAGGCAGAGGCAGGTGGATCTCTGAGTTCAAAACCAGCCTGGTCTACAAAGTGAGGTCTAAGACAGCCATGACTACGTAGAGAAACCTTGTCTTGAAAAACCAAAAAAAAAAAAAAAAGTTGTGTTTTACAAACACAGCCAGCAACTACAACTGCCAGAGAGGTCTGGGGCAAAGGGGAGGCACTTGTGGGGATTCCTGGTCTTTCTGCCTTGGGTGAGAGCTGGCTGGTATCATGGGTCTGTCCATGGTCTGCCCTGGTGTCCCCTATATCTTCCGCAACTATGAATGGAGTCCATTGCTATCAGTTCAGCTGGCCTCTGCCCTACCTTCCCTCCCAAGTGGGTAAGGGTGCTGCCGCCCTTCGCGGTTAACTCGCACACCGAGCAGCATCTGCAGAAGACACCGAGGCCCCCTTCCTGAGACCTCGCTCCTTGGCTGTCTGCTGGGCTGCTTTCTTTCATCGTGTTTTCCTCGCCTGGCTTACCTGATGCCCTTCTGTCCTGAAACTCTCGGTCTTCACCTCTAGTCTAGATTCTACTGACACTTGCCCTCCTCCCACAATCCTCTGGGCAGGAAAGGTGGGTTCCTCCTTTCCTTCCTCTGCAATCAACTTTGTAGCTAAGTCTTAATAGCCAACAGCAACGAGAGATGCTGAACTCAATTATTTTTCTCCAGCGGAGCGGTTGGCAGTTTTTAATTCAATCTCTTCCTTTTATGCCCCCTGGGTCAATGTTTGCAAAGGGTTCCCAAATCAGTCTTCACAGTTTCCTCTTCAAATCTCACCCTGGCAGACTAGTGTCTCACTTTGATCTGGTTTTGGTCAGTGGAGACTCACTGAAAGTTAAGGAAGAAGCTGGGCGTGGCTTAAGGAATTGCACACACCTGTAAACCCAGCACTTGGGAGGCAGAGGCAGAGGCGGGCGGATCTCTGTGAATTAGAGGCCAGCCTGGTCTACAAAGCCAGTCCAGGACAGCCAGGGCTACACAGAGAAACCTGGTCTCAAAAAACAAAAGAAAAGAAAATTAAGAAAGAGAGTTCCAACTTTAACATCTGGGATTTCTAGGGTTGCAGTGAGTGGTGTGTGGGTACGTGCAGGCATGCATGTGATAAGCTTGAGTACACACATTCATAGGTTCTGAGACTTTCTGGGTGACATAGTTGACCTGTGGACAGGAAAACTCAGCCTTAAAGAATCAACGTTATTGATAGATCCAAAAGAGCTGGACCAATAAGAGAAGTTTGTGGTAGATACTGTTGACCTTAAGATAACTCATCTAATTATAACGTTTTCATGTTTTCCTCCGTAGGCTAATTGTACTTTTGTTTAATTTGTTTGGTTTATCAAGATCAAATTTTACTTTAGAAAGGAAGTTTATATTAATTATAAAAAATTTAAGTCTGGGCAGTAGTGGTGCATGCCTTTAATCCCAGCACTCGAGAGGAAAAGTCAGGCAGATCTCTGTAAGTTCGAGGCCGGCCTGATCTACAGAGAGTTCAAGGACAGCTAAGGCTACAGAGGGAAACCCTATCTCAAAAGAAAGAAGAAGGAGGAGGAGAAGAAGAAAAAAAAAATTCAGTCTTTTAATTTCTTAAAATAACTATGTTCTGTTTCTTTTTTTATTATATATATATTTGGGGGGGGGTTGGTTTTTTGAGACAAGATTTCTCTGTGTAGTCCTGGCTATCCTAGACTTGCTTTGTAGACTAGGCTGGCCTCGAACTCACAGTGATCTGTCTGCCTCTGCCTCCCAAGTGCTGGGATTAAAGATGTGCGCCACCACACCCGGCTGTGTTTCTTTCCTTTTTAGATGCACAGGCCACATTCATACAGACAGACATGATTTTGATTTTGATTTCTTTATTTTTTGGTTTTTTTGAGACATGGTTTCTCTGTATAGTCTTGCCTGTCCTGGAATTCACTCTGTAGACCAGTCTAGCCTTTAACTTACAGAGCTCCACCTGCTTCTGCCTCCCTGACTGCTGGGATTGATGGCCGGCCTGTGCCACCAAAGCCCAGCTCAGCCATAGTTTTCAAGTGTGCCGTTCTGAGGACTGAGTATGTCAATATCTGGTGACCCCAAATTCTCACTCCTGAGAACTCAGTCAGGGATAATACTTTCCTTGTGACTGTTCCTCTCCCTCTTGATTGGTGTGTGTGTGTGTGTGTGCGCGCGCACGCGCGCGTGTGCATCCTGTAGCTATGGAAGAAGTGTGGAAGGAGGTGTATGTTCTCCAGTCTACTAGACTTGGGAAAGGCTTCCTCCTTGCCTCCTTCTTCTTCCTCCTCTTCCTCTCTGTCTTACACCCCACCTCTCTCTCTCCATGTTCTCCTTAGCATCTCAGAACGTTTTTGTGTTGCAGTTATTTTATCAGTATGTCCTAATAATGTTTATTATCAGGCCTATAATAATTACCACAGAGGTATTTTCTAACCCACTAACAACCAATCAAGACACAGATACTGGTTATATTTTAAAATAGCCTTAGTTAACCTGGGGAAGGGCAGATATTAATCCCCTAAACTACCTCCCGTAGTGAGGCAGGTATCCCATACCTTGCCCCAATCCTATGCCATCTGCTTCTAATAATTTCTGTCGAGCTACCTCCATCCGTAATCCCAAATACTTGCTAATTATCATCATCTGGGCCAAGCCTCCATCCACGCCGGCCATGTGCTTCTCCCTTCCTCTAGCCCATGGCAGAGCCTCTTCTTCCTCTCTTCCCTTCTCTTCTCCTCCTTCCCAAGGCTTTCTCTCTCCCCCAAAGCCCAGGAACCTTAGCCTATCCTATTTGCCCTGCCCAGGTGTGATGGCCCTTTATTGGTCAAACAAGAAGTTCCTTAGGCAGCCTCGGGGTTTAGAGACAGCAGGCAGAAATTACTATCAGAATACATCAGACCAACCTTCAACATTTTTGTGGGGTTTTTTTTGTTGTTGTTGGTTTTTGTTTTGGTTGGCCTCTAACTCACAGAGATCTACCTGCGTCTGCGTCTCTGAGGGTTGGGATTACGGGTGTGTGCCACCTCACCCATCTCGCAGAATGTTTTTGAGGTTGTTATATAGCTAAAAATTCAAACTCAAGCCCTTCCTGCTTCAGCCTCGGAGTGCTGGGATTATAGGCATGTACCACTGTGGCCAGCCTTAAACTCTACGCTCTATTCTTTTAAAGGAAAAAAAAAAAATCTTTTTTCAAGTGCTTGGGTTGCAAGCATTGAAGGCAACGCCCAGTGTATTCTCCAAACTCCAACACTGGTTCTCAGTGAGCCATTCAATAGACCAAGACTACATGAAGGACATTCCAGGAAGTTCTGCTCTAGAGTGAACTGTGCAGGAGAAAAACCCTTTTTTAATTATCTTGCTATTTATTTCCTTATGAACATCCATGGCCCCCGAATCAAAGGAGGAGCCAGCAAGTCAGATGAATCCCAGGGTCCTAGAACTTTTCCCATCCCCCAACCCCCTCCATGAGCCTCTGAAGGAAGCATATGTTCCCAGGGTTTGCTACAGGGAATGTGATGCTTGGCTGAGGGCTGGGAGCCCCACCCCTATAAAATAAACTGAAGTTTTCCTCCAACCTAAGCAACCACGGAAGAGGAGGTGTGGTGGTTTCTAATTGATTAAATAGTATGAGTTAATTGTCGAGAAGCTATAGTATATAAATGCAGCTTTATTGAAAGCGCTCCCTGGGGGGAGGGGAAGGGGGGAGGGTCCTGGAACCAAAATATCTAGTTTATATAGTGAATCTCTGGGAGAAGGGAAGGTAGAGGGCAGGCCATGCCAGCCACGCCCTGCAGCAGGACCTAACAGTTTCAATAAAAATGGCCCTCATAGCTGGACATGGTGGTACACGCCTTTAATCCCAGTACTTGGGTGGCAGAGGCAGGCAGATCTCTGTGAGTTCCAAGGCCAGTCTGGTCTACCAAGTGAGTCCAGGACAGTCAAGGCTACACAAAGAAACCCTGTCTTGGAAAACCCAAAAACTAAACTAAAATAAAAATGGCCCCCACAGGCACAAAGGGAGTGGCATTATGGGTTCATAGCCAAACAAGAAGAATTCTGTCACAACTAACAAAAGCTAGTGAGTTCTAGCAAATTCTTTGGTAGGTGGCAGTGGTGGTTTAGATGTGAACAGCCCCTTAGACTCCTATTTTTAACTTCTTGGTCCCTAGTTAAACTGTTTAGGAAGGATTAATAGGTCTGACCTTGCTGGAGCAAGTGTGGTCTTGTTGGAGGAAGTACGTCACTGGGGGGCGGGCTTTGAGGTCTCAGAAGCTCAAGCCAGGCCCAGTGGCTCACTGTCTCTTCCTGCTGGCAGCTGATGATCCAGACATAGACCTCTCAGCTACCTGTCCAGCACCATGTCTGCCTGCATGCCTCCTTGATGAGGATGGACTACTGAACCTCTGAACTGTAAGCCAGCCCCAATTAAATGCTTTCATTTATAAGAGCCGACATGGCCATGGTGTCTCTTCACAACAATGGAAACCTTAAGTAAGACAGGAGGGAAAAAGTGGAATTCAAGAATGTGCATAGCACTGCTTTCTTTGCTCTGGCCGAATTTTACTTTAGACGGCACATATAATACCTACCCTGTAAGATTTTAAGCGACAAGCCAAATTAGTTCAACCATTTCTATGACCTTGGTCAAATGGGTTCATAGCAAAACAAGAAGAATTATGTCACAACTAACAAAAGCAAGTGAGTCTTAGAAAATTCTCTGGTGGGTGACAGTGGTTAAAAATAGACTATTTTTAACTTCTTGGTCCTTAGTTAAACTTGTTTAGGAAGGATTAATAGGTGTGGCCTTGCTGGAGGGCATGTGTCACAGGGGTGTGGGTGTGGGGGTGTGGGGGTGTGGAGGTGTGGGTGGGCTTTGAGGTATCAAAAGCCTAGCTCTTTTTCTTCCTGTAACTTTCCAGTCAGACGGGGGACTTTCAGCTAATGATCCAACACTAGGCCTGCCTGCATGCCTACCTCTTTTTTCCCTACCATGATGGTCATAGACTAACTCTCCAAAACTGTAAGCAAGCCCCCAACTAAACACGTTCTTTTATAAGTTGCCTTGGTCATTGTGTCTCCTCTCAGCAATAGGAACAGTGATGGGCTGGACATGGTGGCACATGTTTTGAATGCCGGTACTCAGGAAGCAGAGGCAGGCAGATCTCTGAGTTCGAGACCAGCCTGGTCTACAGAGTGAGTTCTAGGATAGCTAGGGCCACACAGAGAAACCCTGTCTTGAAAAATAAAAAAAACAAACAAACAAAAACAACAGTAACTAAGACAGTGACCGAAAACTAAACCTTGTAGGCAAGTGGGGTGAGGTGGGGTGGGGCGGGGCAGGGTGAGCATTAAAAGCCTTCAGGACAAAGCCAGACCCCTAAGCCCAGTAGGGCATAGTCTGAGTTGACTTTTCCAGGGAATAAAGTCAACCTCAACGAAGAAGGACAACCTAGGTTGAGAGGACTCAAAAGATTTATAGATGACAACAAAATCTTACTTTCCTGGGAAAGACTTCTTGGGCCATATACCACTCTCTAGCAGATTTATATGAGGGGGGCATAAGGCCAGTGTGAGGGAAGTGGTATTATAAAAACAAAGCCACAAAGGTCTGACTTCTCTGACTGCACAGGCCATAGATTAGCGGGTGTGGTATCCATAGCCCTGGAGAACACAGTGCCTGCAAAGTCAGTGGACACTGTTGCTCAGGGGCCTTTCCAGGGCCCACCTCTTCCACTACAGTAACCAAACACCCTCTCCCACAGCTGCACCCTGTGTACCGAGTACTGCTGTGTATAGCCTGGGGTCGTTGAAGATAGAGCTGTTGATGGAAGTTGTGGGTGCTTCTCCAAGCTCCTGCCCTATAGTCCTGCTGTCTTGAGGTTTTTTTCTTACTGTTTCAGACGTTGGTTCCACTCGGAGGCTGTGTATTAGCTTTGAGGACACGGTTTCTGTATTGTCTTTTTCTTGTCTAAAGTACTTGTGTACTTTACAGCTTTGTGCTCTAAGTCCTTTGTGTATAGAAAGTGAATGGGTTGGAGAGATGGCTCAGCAGTTAAAAGCACTTGCTACCTGGGCGTGGTGGCACACGCCTTTAATCCCAGCACTCAGGAGGCAGAGGAAGGTGGATCACTGTGAATTCGAGGCCAGCCTGGTCTACAAAGGGAGTCCAGGACAGGCAAGGCTACACAGAGAAACCCTGTCTCAAAAAACAAAAGAAAACAAAACAAAACAAAAGCATTTGCTACTTTTGCAAAGGACCTGAATTCAGTTCTCAGCATTGACATGGTAGTTTACAACCATCTGTAACTATCTATGAATAGGCTTTTTTAGAGTTGTTTTTATAAGCTGGGCGTGGTGGTGCATGCCTTTAATCTCAGCACTCTGGGAGGCAGAGACAGGCAGATAGATCTCTGTGAGTTCGAGGACAGGCTGGTCTACAGAGCAAGTCCAGGACAGTCTGGACTACAAGAGAAACCCTGTCTCATGGGCAGGGGAGAACATTGTTTTTATTTATTTTTACTGTCTGTTTATGATAGCTTTGCATAACTGGTGCCTGGGAAGGCTGAGGACGGGACACTAGCTTCCTTGAAACTGGAGTTACAGATGGCTGTGAGCTTCCACGTGGGACTTGGGAATCAAACCGAGCTCCTCGTGAAGAGCTGCTGAGCCATCTCTGCAGTCACAGGGAGAGCATTTTCCTAAGTGAACCTTTTGACCAATCCATCAACCTCCAGATTACTATCAAGAAAGGCCCAGGAACCAAGTTTAGGTTGTCACCCTGACCCTTTGTTGGGAGACCTTGCTATTAACGTCGCCGTCCACCGTGTCCCTATAGCTCTCCCAGCTCAGCACAAAATGGAGGGCTCCCTTTCTATCTGGAGAGTGTCGCTAGGCACAGATGCCTGACCTTTTTCAGAGTATGACCCTGCAGCAGAGCTATGTGCCTCAATGCACGAGCCCTTTGCCTGCCCGGATGATAATGAGGTACTACGTTCTCACCACTCAGTCCTGCCCGCCTGTAACCCTAAGAACCTTTAAATCCGTCACCCCTGAAACAATAACATGAGCTGTCTCTGTGAAGTTGATCCCAGAAGTCTTGTCTTCGGTACTCACGGGCCATCTGAACTCCATTCATTCCCTTCTGCTCCCTTTGTCCCCGTGGGCCAGGGGCCAATGACCCCCAGGGAAAGGGAGGGCCACGCCCCTTGGCTACATAAGGTGGGTTGCTAACCCACCCTAGGTGTGGTGGCTTGAATAGGTATGGCCTCCATAGACCCATGTTTCAATGTTTGGCCTGTATGGAGTGGCACTATTAGGAGGTACATAGCCTTGTTGGAGTAGGTGTGGCCTTGTTGGAGGAAGCATGTCACTGTGGAGGTGGGCTTTGATGTCGTCTATGCTCAAGCTATGCCCAGTGTGGCACACAGTCTCCTTCTGCTGCCTACAGATCCAGATGTAGAACTCTCGGCTCCTCCTGCACCCTGTCTGTCCTCCTGCTGCCATGCTGATAACGGATGGCATCTCTGAAACTGGAAGCCAGCCCCAGTTAAATGCTTTCCTTTACAGGAGTTGCTGTGGTCACGGTGTTTCCTCACAGCTATGGCCTTGTACTTGGGGACTTCCCTAACTAAGACAGAAGTTGGTACCAGGGACTGGGGGATTGTTGGGATAGGCCTGACCATGCTTTTATTCAGAGGAATGTGGATTTTGGGGTTTGGAATTAGAAAAGCGGTTGAAAGCTTTAAGCACTGCTAAACGGGCCATCCTAATAGGAACTTGGAAGACAGTGGTGCTGAGGGTCGTTTGAACTGTGGGACCCTGGCTCGGTAGGTTTCAGAAGAGAAGAATTTTAGTGTGTGGCTGAGAGATTATGCTTGTGTTATTTTGGTGAAGAGTCTGGCTGCTTTTTGCCCTTGACCAAAGAGTCTGTCTGAGGCTAGTGAAGAGATTTAGATTAATTGGACCGGCAAAGGAAATCTCAAAATAACCTAGTATAGACTCTGTCATGTGGCTCATTCTCTCCACTGCCCCCCCCCCCAACACACACCTTGGTCAAATGGGTTCATAACAAAACAAGCAGAATTCAGTCACATACATATCCTCAGATACACACACATACACATATAATCAATAGTAAATTTTGTATGAAAGATCAATTCCACACTAATTTCAATAAATATTTATATGACTTCAAGTGTCTATTCCTCACTCCTTATCCCCAATGTACTCAAGAGTAACTTTACAGTGGAGTGTGATGGGCCTCACACACTAATCAGGCGATCAGAGTGAATCGTGTTAGCAACCGGGCAAATGAAAGCCTATGTCACCCACTGATCAGATGCCATGAAAAACAGTACCGCTCTCTGAAAATGCTTCCAAATAATGCACAGCCAGAATCTAATCAGAGAGCCAAACAGAAAGACATTCTGTGGAGTTGCTGACCTTTCACACTGAGAAGAACCAGAGTCTTGCAGGCTACAGAACTCTTTGAAACTGAAGGAGATTAAAGAAAGAGACGATGGCTAAATGTTGCATATGATGCTGAACTGTCTGGCCAAGGTGGGTCCGGGGAGCAAGGTTGGCTCTTAGGTCTTGGCTGCAGGCTGTAGGTCTAGTCCAGGTCTGCACTACGTGTCTTTCATCACTCTTGCATCAGCAAGTGGCTTAGGCATATTGTTTTCATGGGGAAAAAAAAAAAAAGAGCCACCTCAACTATACAGTTGTGTCTCAAGTTCAGGTCATTTCACAGCTGGGAATTGGAATTAGCTAATGCAAGTCACATGCCCAAGCCCGAGAGATGGATATACAATCGTGCTACAATGAGGCAGGGAAGAACTGAGACCAGGAATGTGGCCAGCCATACTTTTTATGTCCTACATATTTTTTTCTTTCTTCCTTTGCGCTCTCTCTCTCCCTCCCTCCCTCTCTCTCTCTCTCTCTCTCTCTCTCTCTCTCTCTCTCTCTCTCTCTCTCTTTCTCTCCTTATTCTTTCCCTTTTAAAAATAATATATTTGTAAATAATTAAAAAAAAAAGTCCTGGGTGAGTGTGTGTTGTTGACATGGGCACAGCCATATCAAGAACCTCAGTGCCTTAAACAGGAAATGGAAAATCCTTCCCTCATGTTCTGAGTGTGAACGTTGGTAGTGTATGCAAAACTGTTCATCATAGATTGTAGAGGAATTTTAATTCATAACATGGCTGCTCTGGCAAGAGATCACATCCAAAGACCTTCTAGGTCTGTGTGATCCAGCTAGAATACAGACATACCTTTATTCCCAGGAGACAAGGGAAGCAGATCTCTGAGTTCAAGGCCAGCCTGGCACAGAGCAAGTTTCAGGTAAAGAAAATCTAGGTCCAGGTGTTGTGGTACATGTTTTTACTCCCAGAACTCAGGAGACAGAGGCAGGCAGATCTCTGAGTTCTAGCCAGTGATGTTCAGGCGTCAGTGAGTTGAGGGCGGTGCAGTGGAGTTGAGTTTGTGGCAGTTCAGTTCATGGAATTCAGAGACAATTTTACAGAGAGAGGTTGAAGAGAGAGCAAGTTAGACACAGGTGAAGACAAAACAAACCAGAAAAAAATTAGAACAGATTGAGGCCAAGCAGAGCAATTCAGTCCGAGGCCGAGAGAGTAGCCAGTTTGAATCAATCAACTTGAAGGGGCATTTGTTTGAGCCTTAACAGCTGAGTTGAACCAGCCAGCTCAGAGCTCAGTAAGAATAAGAAAGGATGATCTTATCTGGCAGTAAATCTCAGAGGGTGAAAGCCTAGATTAGATTAGGAGTCTAGAAGTTTCCAGGATTAGGCCTAGGTTAGCAGACAGTGGCAGTAAACCTCAGAGAGGACAATTAAGTCAGGCAAATAATTCTCCCCAAGGCTGTTTAAGACCTGAAATCCTCTCTCAACCCCCTTCCCTCCCCCAAGATTGCTCCTGTTGAGATTAGCTAAACCTGCCTGCATGTTCAGCTGGGTATAAAAGCAGCAAGAGCTGGAGAGAAGGCTTTAACGAAAGGCTAGGCTCAACCAAAATTATAAACAGCCCTGCCCCCTTGCTTATCTGTACGTGCTAACCCTGCCTCTGTGTTCTGCTGTGTGTAACAAACATGACATGCCTCTGAGTACTATGGCCCCTCCATCAGAGAGCCCAGTCCACTGCCTCCCAGTTTTCCTGTGTTTGCGTGTCTATTGTTTCTTCATCCCTCTGCTGCCCCAGTCAGGTCAATATCTGGAACCGTGCTGGACACAGCAGGTTCTGTTATGTAGTCAAGGCTGGCATCAGGCTCCCAAGCGTTGGCATGACCAGGAGGTGAAAGCTGGTCAGGCACTTTAGGGTGGTAACAGCGAAAGCGGCAATCCCTTGTTTCCTCCAGAAGCTGGAAACTCCTCTGTCCTGACTGGAGACCACAGATGTCAGAAGGTGTGTGTATGTGTGTGTGTGTGTGTGTGTGTGTGTTTAATTTCCACTGAGGTTTTATCTTTTTTTTTTTTAAGATATATTTATTATTTGTATGGTATTCTGCCCACACGTGTGCCTGCCCACCACAAGAAGGCACCAGATCTCATTACAGGTGGTTGTGAGCCACCATGTGGTTGCTGGGAATTGAACTCGGGACCTTCAGAAGAGCAGACGGTGCTCTTAACCTCGGAGCCATCTCTCCAGCCCCAGATTTTATCTTATTACAATCTTAACAGTGATATTATTTACCTCCATACCTTGCGTGCTCAACTGCTGCCCTAACTCCACTCCCTTGTTCACAGTAGATCTACACTCAGATGCTCCTGCTACAATCTCCATTTATCTGAGTCCTTTGATCACCCTCTACGGCCCGGAAGTCAGCAAGAGCAGAGATCCTAGAGCCTTCTACACCCCAAAGACTTTAGGGATTCACCCATTGAGGAAGGTCTCATTAGGTTTCTGCTCCATGGCGATGTGAAAGGCTCGAAAGCCATCTCAGATGACCTCTTCCTTCCTAGTTGCTTATGGTCCCCACCTGTTTCCCTGGTAACACTAGGAACAAAAACATCACTGCAGCTTCTCCTTGGGATTTACAACACTGATTGAAAACATGGAGACATCAGGGCTTGGTTGAGGCCCATAGCTACTTCCTCTTGATCCAAGAGTGGAATCTGAGTTCTACCAGTGGCCCTGCATGGAGGCCTGATATTCTGATCAGCTGAAAAGATTAGAATCTTACATAAAACTGTCCCCTCCCTTACGAGTCAACCCAGCTGGACGCATCAATCACTCAGGTGGAAGACAGCTCCTCAGGAAGGCTGACTCACCTGAGGATATCCTAAGGAGATGGTTGAAACAATTGTCCCTTTAATGATATACTATATTTCCCAGAAGCCCTCTCCTGATGCTATTGCTTACAGAGTGTCTGGCATGTTTCAATGCTGAGCCCACCCACTTTTCTGAGCTGTAACTGAAAAAAAGAGTAACTCCTCATTTCTCTCCATCCTTTTCTTTCTGATACCTGCCTCAAGCATAAACATGCGTTCTCTGACACGCTGGGCTTTTTTTTACTTTTCCTCAGAAGTCCTCCTCACTCCCAGCATGCTTCACTGCCAACCTCCGTTGCTGAGCATGCAACTTTCCTTAGACCCTAACTCAAAAGGCTTGGTTCGATTCCTCTTCCCCATCTCCGCCCCCTTACACACACACACACACACACACACACACACACACACACTGCACTTTTATTTTTCTTTCAAATTTTAATAAATAAAATGGCCTTTGATCTTTCTATGGAGTCCAGTTTTAGATTCTCTTACTACCAAGACCCCAAAGGGAACCCCAATCTCTGCGGTAACCCTACTGTCTTCTTACCTGAGGCTGGAACTTGGGGCCCACAGGCCAAGTAGAGAAAGGGGATTTAAAGCAGAAGCAAGAAGCAGCTGGCGCACAGGCACGCCAGATCTGCCTTTCTCAGCTGCATCTCGTTGGGATGCGTGCTTGGCAGGCAGCCTTCAGCGCTGAGCTTTGCCCATACCCAGCCAGGTGGCGCCGCTGAAGGAGGAAAGCAAGAGGTTGTAGGGCAGCGGAAGGGCAGCGCTAAGCAGGACCACTTGCTGCACAGCCACCTCTTGGCCCACTCCAGCTGGCTCCACACAGGGGGGAGACATCTGGAGAGGGGAAGTCAGCACTTCCTAAACTGATGCCTTGTAAAGCCAGGAGTGCTGATGGTTTCCAGGGCATACTGTAAAGGGGGGGGGGGGGGGCGAGGGGGGATAGCGGGAATTAGGAAACACGCTTCTATAAAAATCAGTTCCATCTGAATATACATAGGAGTACGTATGCAGAGACTGGCTCGGAGAGATAACCACCACCAAGGTCACGTCTAGAGAAGGATGGTAGCCCAGAGAAAGTGGGTCAAAAGGACTGTGAGCTTATCTATATTTAAGACCAATTGAAAACAAACATTAAAAAAGCAAGGGGGGGGGGCTGGAGAGATGGTTCAGCGGTTAAGAACACTGGCTGCTCTTCCAAAGGACCCGGGTTCAATCCCCAGCACCCACATGGCAGCTCATAACTGTCTGTAACTCCAAGATCTGACACCCTCACACATACACACACACAAAAAAAAACAACAATGCATATACAATAAAAATAAACAAATTATTAAAAAAAAAAAAGCAAGGGGGGAGCTGAAGAGATGGCTCAGAGGTTAAGAGCACTGGCTGCTCTTGTGAAGGTCCTGAGTTCAATTCCCAGAAACCACATTAGAGACCATCCATAATGAGATCTGGTGCCCTCTTCTGGCATGCAGGTGTTACATGCAGTCAGGACACTAAACAAAATAAGTAAATCTTTATTTTAAAAAATAATAGTAATAATAAAATAAAGGAAAGAAAATGCCCTTCTCAGCTGGCCAAGGTGGCACTTTTATTTAATCCCAGCACTCAGGGAAGCAGAGGCAAGTGGATCTCTGTGAGTTTGAGGCCAGCCTGGTCTACAAAGTGAGTCCAGGACAGCTATAGCTACACAGAGAAACCCTGTCTTGAGAGAGAGAGAGAGAGAGAGAGAGAGAGAGAGAGAGAGAGAGAGAGAGAGAGAGAGAGAGAGAGAATATGAGAGAATATGCCCTTCTCAGTCTCTTCCCAAGTCTGTAGTACTTTCCCTCTGGACCCAGCCCCAGTGTTTGTCCCCCCAGAATAAGCAATGAGTAGGTATTTCAGGGCTCTGTAAAGTAGAAGGTCAAGCCCTGCGGTGGTAGTGTACACCTTTAATCCCAGCATTCTGAAGGCAGAGGCAGGGGGATCTCTGTGAGCTCTAGGCCAGTCTAGGCTACAGAGTGAGTTCCAGGACAATCTGGGCTACATAGAGAAACCCTGTCTCAAAAAACCAAAAACAACAAAATAAAACAAAACCAAAGTAGAAGGTCAAAGGTTTACCAACTGTTCCTTTACTAAGAGGACGGATGGCCCACTATTTAAGATGTGGAAGTAAATATTCCATAGAAACTGGGCTTGGGAGCTGGGCATGGTGGCACATGCCTGTAATCCCAGCACTCGGGAGGCAGAGGCAGGGGGATCTCTGAGTTTGAGGCCAGCTTGGTATATAAAGCGAGTCCAGGACAGCCAAGGCTACACAGAGAAACCCTGTCTCAAAACTGCCCCCCACCAAAGAAACTGTGCTTGAAATGTTGGGGTTTTTTTTTAATTATTATTTTATATTTTATTATTTATTTCCCTGAGTGCTACACATAAAAAAAAATACATTTTTTTAAAAAAAGAAAAACACAAGCTGGCTTGTGGTGGCTCATGCCTTTTAATCCCAGCACTTGGGAGACAGAGGTAGGCAGATTTCTCTGAGTTCAAGGCCATCCTGGTCCACAGAGAGAGTTCCAGGACAGCCAGGGCTACACAAAGAAATCCTGTCTTGAAAACAAACAAACAATACCAAAAAATAAAAGAAGAAGAGGAGGAGGAGGAAGGACCAAAGGAAGGAAGGAAAAGAAAAACTCAGTTTTAGAAAATTAGGTAACCTTCTCCGATACCACCTTCCAGGTCGTAGGTTTCCCCAAGCCTCTCTTTCCTCCCCTTGTGAGAAGTTTCTGACAGACAGTGAAAAGGTTACAGATATTTGAGAAGGTTCCAAGCAGTGTCCATTACCTACTGACCTTCAGAGCTAGGCTACCAACTATCTCTCTCTCTTTCCCCAACTTCAGCTCTACCCCGGGACAAAGCAGCTGTTCACAGCCCACAGAGATGGGAAATCAGCAAATCCTGGCAGAGAGAAAGCAGATGCCCACCACTGCTTCCCAGAGGGTCGACTTCCTGGTGGGCCTCACCATAGGAGGAGGACCAGGCAGCACCACCCCCCCCCCCAACCAACCTTGGCTTCCTTTGCAATTGGCTGTCTACAGCCTAGTGCGGTTTTGTGGTTCCTCATGGATTTTAGATGTTCATAAAACGAGCTGCCAGCTGCCTGTCTGCAACGAAGCTGAGGGACTTGCCTTGCTGGGAGCTGGGTGGGCTAACAGGTCCCAACACACTTGGACCAAGAGCCTCCTGGTTGTTCACCTAGAGCCCTTCTGCAGAACTGATGGAGAACCTGTTGACCAATCAGTAGTGGACAGGCTAGATTGCACGCTGCATGCACACAGGATTTCCCAGAGGTTTCCTGTCTCCTCCAAGTTTCCTTTTGGCTGTACCCGTTGCCCAGCTACGCCCTTCAGCATCCTGATCCCAGATGTCCAGTGTGCTAGTGGCCACAGAGTGGGAGTCCCCTGCTTTCTAGGGCACCCTTAGTCTCTGTGTGTTGGGGGGACAAGTTGAGGTCTAGAGAGAAGAGTTGAGCTTTTGTCTCAGATGGGGTGAGTCAATAAAATAGCGTTTGGACAGCATCAAAGCACAGGCTTTGACGTCTTCATTAAAGGTCTGAGGTCACCTGTTGCTGGTGGGCAGAGAGCAGCGGAATCCAGGTACCTCTGGGAATGAGGTGCAGCCTAAGAAATCCCTGTGGTTGCTATGGTTACCCAGGCTGCATGTCATAGTCTTGGGCTTGGCCTGAGCAGGGCAGGCAGCTTTGCCTCCTAGGGTTTGATTCCACCCCCATCCTCCCTCCTGTATCCCCACCCCACCCCCAAACCTGTCTCTGAGAGTATGTTCCTCACTGTCCACACACCTGGGGTAAGACTCAGTCTCCCTTTGAACTTGATGGTCCTTGCAGACTTGACATTTATTTCCAAATACTTTGGACTTGACTGTAGCCCTTCTCCTCCTCAAAAAGCACAGACATTGCATCTGTGATGGGCCAGCTCTGACTCAAGGCTCCCCCACCATATTCATGACCCCATCTGCCCTTCAGCTTCTAGTGTTCTCACTGCAGGGACTCGGGTCACCTGCTGCACCTTCCAGGATACTAAATAACTCCTCAAGTATGAAGGAAAGTTAAGAAACTTCGGGCTGTGCCAGACTGCTCGTGTCCAAACCCTGATGCCTTTAAGGATCTGCTCTTAGGTTTTGGACAAGTCTTACTGAGGCCCAGACCTTGCTCCTGTAGCACGGAACCAGTGACTCTGACTCCTCGAGGGCTCTGTGAAGGGATTCAGTGGAATAATAGTATGGACAGCACAGAGCCCAGGAAACAGGAAGTGCTCACTAAATGGTCCTCCACGTCTTTATTGTCCTCCACATAATCTACCTAGCTTGGGTCTGAATAGAGGGCTCAGTGGTTGACACTTACTGTTCTTGCAGAGGAGGATCTGGGTTTGGTTCCCAGCTCTTATATCAGGCAGCTCAAAACTGCATGTAACTCCAGTTCTGGGGAATTCTACACCTCCTTCTGGCCTCTGAGGGCTCTTGCAGACACTAATTAGTTAATTAATTAATTAATCTTAGCAAGAGAGAAAATCTACTCATCTTGTATTCTATTCCTTGGATTAGTAACAGCGACTAGGAAAAAGCTAGATTCTCTAGCTAGTACATTAGTAATTAGTAACACAGTGTTCTCAGCCCTTGATTCTCCTAACAACTAAGGCAGGTACTGCTATTATGCAAAATCCAGTAAAGAAAGTGAGGCACAGCGGCTAAAGTCGGGAAAAGGTGGCTCAGCCAGGAAAGGCACCCGCTACTACGCCTGACCATCCTAGTTCAATTATTGGGACCCACATAGTGAAAGGAGAGAACCAACACCTGCAGGTCATCCTATGATCTCTATAATGTGTACTATGACACACATGCATAGTTGTGAGCATTCATGCATGTGTGCTCATTGGATATGTACACACACACACACACACACACACACAAATGTAATTTTTAAAAAATTTTTTAAGTAAAACAAAAGTGAGCATAGTGGCACATGCCTTTACTCCCAGCTCTCAGGAGGCAGAGGGAGGCAGATTTCTGTGCATGTGAGGCCAGCCTGGTCTACGGAGTAAGTTCCGGGGCTAGGTAGTAGCCGGGCATGGTGGCTCATGCCTGTAATCCCAGCACTCTCGGAGGCAGAGGCAGGTGGATCTCTGTGAGTTTGAGGCCAGCCTGGTCTACAAAGCAAGTCCAGGACAGTTAAGGCTACACAGAGAAACCCTGTCTCAAAACAAAAACAAAACAGAAAAACCAGGGCTAGGTAGTAGCCTCGAAAAAAAAACAAAATAAAAATTTTTTACAAAGAAAGAAAAATGTTGCCGAGTGCCAAGGATTCAGAAGTCTGGATCTGGGATTCACAGCCCTAGCCATGACATACTTGGTTTAGATCTCCCTAGAAAAGAGGCTGCGGAAGAGGAGACATCCGAAGGCCGCAGGTTGAGTTAGACTGCTTCTCCTACTGTGGCAGGCGGAGAGCCACCGTCCCTGCTTAGTGCCTGGCTTGTCTGTGGCATCTTGCTGATGGCAAAACAGTTTGTAATTTGCAAGGCAGTGTTCACACACCTGCGTTTCACCTGTGTATTCCAGCAATTTGCACAAAGAGGCAAAGCAACCTGCCCAAGATCACCTCAGTCACTGCGCCTAACAGGCTCTGCATGCAAAATTTTTCTCTTCTACCATCCTGCGTTTTGTTTGATGATCAGGGCAAGTTCCTCTGCCTGAGAGCTTGTGATGTAACAGTGAAACCTTAGAAGTAGCCGGTCCTTCAAGTCAGTACTCTAAATATTTAAATGTGCTTGAACACCTCCAGTAGTGACCGGAAACTCAGTGCCTGTAAGAGCAGAGAGCAGATCCTGACGGTGTATGTATGAGCCACAGGTACAACTCAGGGCCACCACTTGACGAGCATGTGTGAAGAGGGGTTGGCATGGGACAGTCTGCCCAACAAGTGAGCCTGCAGAATTAGCATCTCCGAGTAACTTGAACAGCCTGGCCCACAAGGTCCGCCTCCCAGGCCTGCCCCTGAGCCCTGGGGCTCAGTTCTTTCCTCTCTCAAACCGCAGTCCCCGCCCTCGGAAGGGAACCTTCTCTGCACAGACTGGTTAAGGTTTATTACTCCTTAAAATTCCTTCGAGATGAGTTGGCATTTATTTCCCTGCAAAGCTTATGTAACTGTCAGAGGATAACGAGGCTGCCAAAGCTGTCTGTGGTTTGGATGGGGCCCACAGTGGTTTCTTCTGGGAGCTAAGGATTATAATGAATGATCTCATACTACCATTCCCTTTGGAATCCGGTCCTCCTTGTCCCGTTGGTACCTGGAGCTACCTCCCAGTTCCTGATGCATTGATTCAGGCTGGCACCTGACCGGTCAGATAAAAGGGACAGGAAGAACAAAATTAGGCTCTGAGGTAACTCAGCCAGTCAACTCCTCCAAGGAGGTTCTGCTCTGCATGTTCCTCACCCAGGCCTGAGCTCTGGCTGACCACTGGGACTGGGCTGTGGAGGGGAGAGCAGGGCAGGCTTTCCAGCTATGGTCCCTTCCAATCCACGCTTTTGCAAGAACACAGATGTGAGACTTGGAACAGGAGCATGCTCAGAAGATCTGACTCTTGGGGTGATTCCCAGGCCAGATCTAGAGAAGAGCCAGGGCTCAGGGAGCCTCGTACTGGAAGCGCCCAGCTATTCAATAAGCCATATTGTTACTGGCGTGGCCAGGGTCAAGCCTGAGCTCTGGTGGCCCCAAACCAGTTGGGCTCAGCCATTCGCCCTTAGTAGGCTAGTTAAGTAAACAAGTAACAGTGGAGAGCAGAAAAAGGAGATTTATCCCATCTCCACATTGAGAAGAGGAATGAAGGGGTACAGTGATCCCCTAAAGTTAATGAGGTTGACAGTTTAAACAGAGGACAAGAGAGCATAACCAAGGCCCACCCACCATCACTGTCTTTGGCTCACCTCTCCAGCAAGATGGTTTGTTATGTTATCAGAACTGTGTTCCCTCTCTGGCTGACACTAGGGTCCTAGCCATGTTTCCAGTTGTCCAACAGCTGCAGAGAGGCACGGTATCTTTCTAGAATATCTTTGCTTCTGCCAGGACAGTTAGGACACCACTTACAAGGCACTTACAGGCTCCAAGCCACATTCATGGAGACGCTGTGTAAGCCAAGGGGTCATAGTGTAGATTGGGGTGTAGAGTCTGCATTCCAGCCCCGTGGGGGCACAGGGCCATGATGTGAGTTGCTTGTCTCACCTCTAAAGTAAGGGTATTAACAGCCTTCCTCACGGGGTCCTTTGGAAGATTAAACGTGATGATCCCAACAAAGCTTCTACTCTGCTAAATGGCTCACATGATGCTCCCAATAATTATGATCCTTGCTGAGCTTGATCCCCCATCAGTCTTGTGGGCTGAGGGCTCTGGAGTGCCCTTGTGCAGGGGAGAAAAAAAAAGAGGCTTAAAAAAAAGATGTATTTAATTATTATATATACAGTATTTAATTATTATATATACAGTGCTCTGCCTGCATGTACACCTGCAGGACAGAAGAGGGTATCAGAGTGGATTGTAGATGGTTATGAGCCACCATGTGGTTGCTGGGAATTGAACTCAGGACCTCTGGAAGAGCAGTCAGTACTCTTAACCGCCGAGCCATCTCTCCAGCCCAAGAAGAGGCTTTAAAAGGTGAGTTACAGCAGTGACAGCAGCGGAATCTGAAAACATCCCTCCTGGGCTGGAAGTGTAGCTCAGTTGGTGGAGTGCTTGCCCAGCATGCACAGGCCCTAAGCCAGATGTGGTCGTACATACCTGTAACCTCAAAATTGAGAAATGGAAGCAGGAGGGTCAGGTCAAGGTCATCCCTAGCTCCACAAAGAATTTGAAGCCAGCCTGGATGACTTGGAGGAGGTGGGTTGGCTGTGTAGGTCCCTTCCTTGGGGAAACTCAATACTGCTATGTACAGGACTGGGGAAACCAATTCCCTGCTTTCAGGGATCTATTCTGGGGGACGATGGTTGTGGAAAAGGCTCCAGCAGAGCCCAGTAGATTGTGAGCACCAACAGTCTTGGCAGCTCTGACCAGCATCTGGGATCCACTAGTCCTTTGGATGAACCCATCTAGTCATTTACTGGATGGACTAGTCTTGTAATGATCCTTTCTTCGGGCGTATCAGTTTAAAAAGAAAGCTTGGCTTCCTTGCCTTTGACCTCAGGGACGTGATTGGGGTGGCAAAAATGGAAGCTCCAAGTCTCCCAGGGAACAAGATCATAGGCTCGTCAGCTCCAAAGAGATGCCAGAAAAAGGGAAGGATTGGCTGGAATTCCCAAGACCTGGTGAGGTGCCTTGAGTCTAGCGGGGAAATAGTTATAAAATACCACTAGGGGCTTGTAACGGGCCTGGGGATGGCAGTCCTAGCAGACAATGGCAATCATTAAGTGAGTTGTTGCTGACTTGTCGTGACAACACCTGTGAATGAAGAAAGCCTTGTGTAGCCAGATGAAAAGTCACATCATATTATTATTGTTTAAAAGATTTACCTATTGATAATGTATTGATAGTGTCCTCTGCCTGTATGTATACCTCCCGCCAGAAGAGGGCACCAGATCTCATTATAGATAGTTGTGAGGCACAATGTGTTTGCTGGGAATTGAACTCAGGGCTTTTTGAAGAGCAGACAGTGCTCTTAACCTCTGAGCCATCTCTCCAGCCCCAAGTCACATCATTTTAGAGAAAGCAGGGAAGGCCTCATGGAGGGGCCATGCCTTAGCTCCTAGGAAAACAATGAGTGGCCTCAACTGGGGCTCCGTGTTCAATCCCAGTGGTCACCAGGGAGAATTTGGGTCTCTGAGCCTAGCCTGGCCCATATAGCCCCAGTCCTCGCCTCTTAGTGCTTGTTTGTTTCTTTGGGTTGTTTTGTTTTGTTTTTTCCTTTTGAGATAAGGTCTTACCAAGTTCCCCATGCTGGTCTTGAACTCACTCTGTACCCCAGGCAGGCCTTGAACTTGAGATCCTCCGGCCTCCGCCTCCCAGGGAACTGAGATGGCAGGCCTGTGCCCTAGGACCTGGCTTACCTTAAAGCATATCTGAAGAAGGTGACTCAGTGCTGCTGCCCCACCCAGGAGGGGTAATAACTGTCTAACCTGGAGACTGATAAAAGGAAGGAGTGAGGGTGATAGTTAGAAATTTCCCCGTTCTCGTGTCTTGAGGACATAGATATGTCGTCTTAGGGGCAGTCGGTCACATGTAGCCACGTGACCCAGGCAGGACCGGCCTAGGTGATCAGTTAGAGGTAGAGCAGCAGGACCCCTTGGGTGCCGGTGAGGCGTTCTCCATCCGTCAGGCTGCGCTGGGCTTTCTTCATTCCTAGGGGTTGTTTTAAGTCTGGCCAGCTCTGGAGTTTGCTTTCACCCATTTGCAAAGCAGCTTCAGCCACACCCAAGGACCCCTGTCACTCTCTCCCATGCCCCGCATTCTCCCACTCTGGTCACAGCCTTATCGCGGGCTATACTTCCCTCTTTGGGGTGCCTTTACGTGCTTCCAGAGCTGTGTCTGAAGAGGCTGCCCTTTTCTTTTCTTTCTTTCTTTCTTTCTTTTTATGTTTTTTCCAGTTTTTTGAGACAGGGTTTCTCTATGTTATCTTGGCCATCCCGGACTCACTTTGTAGACCAGGCTGGCCTCGAACTCACAGCAATCCACTGGGATTAAAGGCGTGTGCCACCACTCCGGGCTGCAGCTGCCCTTTTCGTGCTTTCATTTTATAACTCCGAGACCAAATCATAAAACCCTCTCTCTGTAGCCTTTGCCTATGACCTGATCTCTGGCCCCCCAATGACCTGATCTCTGCCTCCCCCCCACCATGACCTGATCTCTGCCTCCCCCCCATGACCTGATCTCTGGCCCCCCCATGACCTGATCTCTGCCCCCCCCATGACCTGATCTCTGCCTCCCCCCCATGACCTGATCTCTGCCTCCCCTCCCCCCCATCTTCATCTTGCAGCCCTCCTCCCTCCCCTACCACTCTCCATCTGACCCAGGATTTTCTCTCTTTGGAAGAAGTCTGTGCTCACGTTGCCACATCCTGGCAGGATGCATTCAACATAAACAATGAAAACAATTTCCATTTCCTTGCTTCGCAGCTGGAGGCAAGTAGCTCTGGGAGCCTCAGTTTCCTTATTTATCCCATGGGCCCAGGAAACCCCACCTTTGGCAGATCATGCATAATGAATGTTAAAAAGCACTTCACTAGTTAGAAACAAAAGTCTCTCCCTAGTGTACCCTGAATTTTACACTTCTGGTCATGTCCCCATTCTTTATCTTATTTAAAGAAGTTGCAGGCAGGTGGTGGTGGCTGCGGTGCGCACCTTTAATCCCAACAGTTGGGAGGCAGAGGCAGGTGGATCACTGTGAGTTCAAGGCCAGCCTGGTCTACAAAGCGAGTCTAGGACAGCCAAGGCTACACAGAGAAACCCTGTCTCAAAAAACCAAAACCAAAAAAAAGAAAGAAAGAAAGAAAATTAAAGAAAAGAAACAGCCTAATGAAACTGGGATCCAAACCAGTGTGTACAGGGACGGGGTGATCAGCTCCCATCCGAGCTCTCTGGACACAGGGAAATAACTCAGGGTTGTGGCGCCCCTATAGGCCAAAGCTGAGGTCCTCACTCATACACAACTTCCATCTCCTTGAGCAGAGATGCTTCCCCCAGTGACCTTAGATTGCCAGGTCTTCCTTGTCCGGTGACCAGCACGCACCCTGGGTAGCTTAGGCTGGGTGGGTTGGGGTTTGCCTGCAGAGGGTGGGCAGATGGGGTGCATCTCAAAATTTTGCAGACAGCTTTTGTTGTTCCTCACAGTCTAGGTCAGGGAGCGCGTTTCTGTGCGGAGGAGGCCAGACCCTTTCCTAAAGCCTCCCAGGTGGGGCGCACAGGATTTTCCACCAGTCTTTTTGTTCCCGGACTTTGCATTCTTGGGGTGGAGAGGATGATAGCCAACCAGGAGAAAGCAAGGGGCCCCTTGAGGGAGGTTAAGCCAGAAGAGGAGATTCTTGTGGGGGCGGGGCAGATCAGCTATGAGCACATGGCTTGGGTAATGCCAAGGGTTAGGCTGAAAGCAGAAAAACACTGGAGCAGTGAGAAAGTTAGAAGAGGGTCCCACGGAGGAGGGGAGATTTGACTGTAACCACAGTGCGGTGACAAGAAGTTAACTCCGTGCAGAAAAGGAAGAGTAAATTCAAAGGGGGGAAGAAGTTCAAAGAGGTAGACTCACACCCTCACATCCAAAAGAAAAGAAAGGGAAAAAAAAAAGTCCTGGGAGCTGTGGAGATGGATTAGAGGGTAAGGCCAAGCCTTGACAGCCTGAGTTCAATCCCCGTGGCCTGATGTCCCCTGACTTCTACGTGTGCGCTGCGGCATATGTGTGCCCCTCCCAACACACACACAATAAATAAATGGAATGTTTACGGAACTCAGGATGTCACTCATTTGGTAGAAGGCCTGCCCTGCTAGCATGCAGGAAGCCCCAGGCTCCATCCCCAGCAAGCTCTAAAAGTGGTTATGGTGGCCTACTCCTGTGATCTCACCACTTGGAAGACAGGAAGACAGGAGCTCAAGGTCATTTTTGGCTACAATAAGGAGTGAGAGACCAGCCTGAGCTACATGAGACCCTGTCTCAAGCAAACAAATAAAAGGACCAGACATGGTGGCACACACCCCTAGCCCCAGCCGTTGTGGGGCAGAGGCAGGGAGATCTCTGAATTCTAGGCCAGCCTGATCTACAGAGCAAGTTCCAGGACAGCCAAGACTACTCAGAGAAACCACACAGAAAACAAACACAACAACAAACAAAAAAGCAAGAGACATGGACACACAAACAACACACACACACACACACACACACACACACACACACACAGCTGGATATGTATAATAAATGTCAAGAGGCCTGTAAAACCTTGCTAGGATATGATGTGATCTGCTTGGGACTGGCTCCTACAGGGTTAATCCAACCTGTCCCGGGAAAAGCAACCAGAGCTGATGGGATGGTGAGTGATGTTGAGGCAGGCTGTTTATGTTTTGGGGGATGCTGTACTTCTATTAAGCAATCACCCTGTTTATGTCACTGCTAATTGAAGTAAATTGCCTTCTGCAATCAAATCGGGAAGTTCTTCCTTCCGATCAGGCAGGGACTTGGACTCCAGGTCCTAGTTTCCAGTATTTAGTCTGACTTGAGTCTTGCCCTTTAATTAATTGCGTACATTCCACCAATTTCTTTAAACATTGCAATTGGTGTGTTGTTGAGTAGTCCGTGTGGTGAGCTGATTCTGAAATTGCCCTCCAGGGTAGGAAATGTTCCCTCCCCCCTCCCTTCAGTCCAGCCTGAGCAGGATGTTGGGCTTTGAGCTTGAGGGCAGATGTGAGAAGTGAAAGTAGCTGAAGACGTCTGTCTGGAATCCTACCTGGTACAGAAGGCTGTAGGTGTCCCTGGACCACAGGTTGGGTGGGGGTGGGGGGTGGGAGCGTGAGTTTTGGATCACTTCCTGTGCCCCTACACAGAGGAAGGAGAGCCAGGCAGGTAGAGAGCATAGATACATAGATGAGCCATAGACATGGGTGAGTCCCCTAGCTTGCTGATGTGCAGCCACCACATACTCCATCCCCACGCTCTCTGTCATGTGCAGAGTCCTGGCCAGGGCCAGAGTCACAGCCCAGCCCACCCCTCTACTCCCCTGAGCAGAGGAGGCATCACTAATCAGAAGATGACAAAAGAAAACAAAAAGAAGATGACAAGTGGCCTGGACAACTCTGGGGAGGGCCTGAGGAGTAGCAGGTCAGCATGCCAGAGTTCCAGATGCCCACTGCCTGCTCCTGACCTCTGTCATGGACAGAAGATAAGGGGGCAGTATCTGCCGATGGGCCTAGCTGTTAGTTTGGGTACCCCAGAAGGCCTCTCAACTTTTTCCAGAAAACCAAGACAATAGGTGAAAAATGTTCCTTGCCACCTAAGGGAAGATAAAGATGGCAGTCTATGAGGATCTGTGTTGGGTGTCACACCTTGAGCTATGGGCTAGTAGGTTGTCATGGACTTAACTGTGTGTCCTACAGAGGACTCTCTTCAAAGCTTGCTCAGTGGCTGCTCTCCATGATGTCTTGCCTGATGCGCTTGGCAGGAATCCCATACCCACAGCACAGTGTATCTCTAGCATGGCACCATGTCCCTTCTGCCCTGCAGTGGGCCCTGCTGTTGAATTTCCTTGTCCACCGCAAAGCACCGGCCATGATTAGAGACTTGAGATAAAGGCTCAAACACTCAGAGGTGTGCTCCTGGGTAATATTAAGTCCAGCCAAGATGACAGTGAAAAGCAGCTATCATAAGGAAGGGCCAGCGCAAGCCGGAAGAGGAGAGGGAGGGCAGCAGACATCTTGCCGCCATGAAGAGCAGCCACGGTCCAAGATGGGTCCTAGGGGATGCTTAGTGGAAACAGTCAACAGGCCTTAACAGGATCTGGCCCAGCCTATCTATGCCCAGGGCTGGTTCTCAAGGGCAAGAGATGTCTATAGGCATAAGTGTCCTTGGCCTCTTGCCTTAGTCAGGCAGCAAGGCAGCTAATGCTCTACACCTGGGGAAAGGGAAGGGAGACAGGAAAAAAAGCAAAGGCTGCAGAGAGCAGTTTCCCAAGCATTCAGCTTGCTCTTGCCTTGGTCACAGTGACGTAGCACAAGTAAGTTGATAAGAGCCTTCCTCCTGCTTCTGGGTTTGCAGGCATGAATGTCCGTGCCTGGCTTGCATAGAAACTTCGTGACTACATTTTCTTACCTATACCATGAGGGCAGTAACAGTGTTCACCTTGTAAGTGCTTACCTTGTCCTGTAGATTTAGGAAGCCAATTCTGTAATGTAAGGAGACATGAAGCACAAGTATACAGTAGGTGGATGTTATTCACAGTGACACAAAGAAACTCCACTCGGCTGCTCTGTTAGCTTCATCCTCAATCAGCAAATCCATCAATCAGCAAATGGGCCTGGAGGGCGGGGCCGGACTCTGTTTCCTTTTGGACCCTATCTCTGCCCCTGTCTACTGACTTGTGACTCGGGAAGGTGACCATAGGAACTTGATCATTAAGGTTCCTGATTTGTCTGGCTTCCAGCTGCCCTGGGCCAGCAGGAAGCAGGCAGCAAGACTCTAGAGGGAGGTGGAGAGCAGCTAGCTCCCTCCCTGCCTGCTGAATGACCTCAGTGGGCGGCCATTCCTTCTTCCTGTCTGTCCCTTTGTGCCCTTTTTTTTTTTTTTTTTTTTTTTTTTGGTTTTTCGAGACAAGGTTTCTCTCTGTAGCCTTGGCTGTCCTGGACTCACTTTGTAGACCAGGCTGGCCTCGAACTCACAGCGATCCGCCTGCCTCTGCCTCCCTAGTGCTGGGATTAAAGGCGTGCGCCACCACGCCTGGCTCCCTTTGTGCTCTTGAATATAAAGGCTCTCCTAGGACACTGCACTGTCCCTTGTGGTTTTTCCTTTTTTAATGCTTGCAGGCAGAACCACTATGCAATGACCAGTTGAGCCACCTAGTGCCCACCGGAACCCTGGCTAGCACACGGTGTACTCTATGCCTACTATTTTGCCAGGCCCTAGAAGGTATCCCAATTAATGAAACACGCACCGTCCCAGTGTCCCTTTGAGGCTTTCCAGGCTGAGTCTCAGTGTCCTACTGGGCAGGACCACTGAATGTGGAGGAGCAAGCCAGCACCTGCTTGCCACTTCACCCTACACAAAGGTGGAGAGTAGCCTTCAGATGCAACAGACAGACACACACCATGGCAGTCCTCCCCTTCTCTTCGCTCTGCATGGCTCGGAGCGTGAGGGTTCAGTAGACTCTGAGCGTCTGAAGCACACTGACGACAAATGCAAGAATATGCTCGCACGGAGAGTGGTGCTGTGGGCGGCTTGAGCCATCAAGCTGGTTCTGAGACCGTGGGATTAGATCTGTTCTACTTGGCTATTTCTTTAAACGGTCTTTAAATAGCTAAACAATTGACCCAAACAAGGGAGGGCCCCTGGGAAGCTGGGAAGCATAGGGCCTTGCTTTATGTTTACTCTCAAAAAATAAAAAAAATTAAAAAAAAAAAACAGTTTTCTCACGCCCACTGAAATCATGAAGGCTTGAACATAGATAGTGGGCAGGCTTTATTCATAATGATAAACAGTTCCCACTCTGATCCCACCAAACTTGCGGTGAGAGATTTCAAGCATTCTGTGTTCTCCCTTTGGGGAAGGTAGCCATGGCTGGACCTGATCTTTTTGTGCCAACACCAAGGAAACAATGAATAAACCCTGAGTCATCTTTTGTCCTGGCACCTCACAGAGGGTCCTCTCAGATAGCACTGTTTTCTCTTACATAGTCCAATGGCATCATTTTAAAAGGGCTTCCTGGGTTGTGCTTCCCAAGGACCCCAGCAATGGGAACCATCTGGAGAGATTGTTTGCACTTGGGTCCCATCCCTTGGCGCCACACATTGCCTTCGAGGTTGCAACTTCAGTCCCTAAGTACAAGTACAATTCCAGATGCCGCTCTACAGTCATGGTGAGCAAAAGAACAAACAGAAAATAAACCACACAGTGGCTTGGGAACTAACACACGATATGATGATACAGAAGAGGGAGCTTTGGGGCAGAGATACCTAACATTTAGTAAGAATTTGGGTTTTTTTACTTTATTTTTTGAAGATTATTTGTGTGTGTGTGTGTGTGTGCGCGCGCACATGCATGTGCACATATGGGAGCATAGAGTGCAGAAGAGGCAGAGGCAGACAGCGCTCTGTGAATTCCAGGGCCCCCTGAGTTCAGGCCAGCCAGGGCTACGTAGTGAGATATTGTTTGAGGAAGATAAGAAAATGAAGGGAGTGGAAGGAGGCTAGTGTCCAAAAGAGGTGGTAAGTTCCCTGGAGTTGCAGGCAGTTGGGAGCCACCCGATGTGGGTGCTGGAAACCAAGCTATGCACATCTGCAGGAGCACTACATATTCTTAGCCACTGAGCCATCTCTCCAGACCCAAATAAAAGTTTACTTACAGCATCTTACAGCCTTGGGGCTGTATCTTCTCGCTGGATACTCACCACCACTCTTGTAGCCCACATTATCATTCCAATAGAGTTTATTTCAGCAATAAAATGCCTCTCTACAGATAAAACCTTGAAGGCTAAGGTCCAAGGTCATTGTTAGTAATCAGGCCAACAATGCAGCCACCCCTGAAGGTCCTGATGACGACGGGAAAACAGGCTACATGTCACCACCACCCTTGCCAGCAGGACTCAAGCCCACATCCAATGTTCCTCATTTTGTTAAATATAGGAAAAGGTAGGAATGTTTGGATTCTGCTACGGTCCAACTACCTATGATGTCACTGCTTACCTGCCATGGGGGCGTGGCCCTGCCCAGGGCATATAAAAGAACAGACCCTCCACATGGTGCTCTCTCTGTCTCTCTCTCTGTCTCTCTGTATGTCTCTCTGTCTCTGTCTCTGTGTGTGTGTGTCTCTCTCTCTCCCCCCACGTGTGTCTCTAGAGACGGTTCCTGTATCTCCCTATTAAACCTCTTAAGTGGATCTGTTGCATGGTGTGATTCCATCCCTCTGTACGGCTCCACCGTTCACCTATAACCTCCGCTGCACAGCTTTTACAGTCATACGGTTAGCATACGGAACTCAAGTCTAAGTTAGCTTCAAGCACTCTACTGCGGCCCTGCTGGCCTACAAAGCCAAAGATGCATCTTGTTGCCTCATAAGACTTGGGACATAGCTGGAAAGAGAGAACTAAGGAAGCTGCTACCTACTAAGACAAAACTTCACAAGTACGTTGGTCCTCAGGTCCAGCTCCTAGAACCATGCCTGACATAGAACAAAAGAACAGATTATAGTCGGGCATGGTGAGCCATCATACAACCCTGTACTTAGGCAGTAGATGTAGGACAGAGGGCTGGAGAGATGGCTCAGCTGTTAAAGGCTAGGCTCACAAACAAAAATATAAGAGGTAGGAGAGACAGAAGTTCAAGGCCAGACTCAATCACAAAAAGAGTTCAAGACCATTCAAGGCCAGCCTGGTCCACAAAGTGATTCCAGGACAGCCAGGGCTTTTACACAGAGAAACCCTGTCTCGAAAAACCAAAAAAGAAAAAGAAAAGAAAGAAAGAAAGAAAGAGTTCAAGGCCAGATGTGGTGGTGGTATAGGCCTCTAATCCCAGCACTTCGGGAGAGAGGGGAGACAGAGGCAAATAGATTTCTGCCTGGTTTACAGAGTTCCAGAACAGCCAGGGCTATACAGAGAAACCCTGTCTTTGCAGAGAGGGAGTTTAAGGTCATCCTGATCTCCCACCTGAGACCCTGTCTCAAAAAGAAAAGAAAAAAAAGGCATGTTATTAATGGGCATTTGTCGCCTGACTTTAGCCACGTGCATCACACTTCCTGGCCTATAACTGAGAGGTCGATGGCCAAAAGGAGAAAAGTCAGTTTTGATCAACACACTACCCAGTCAATGGGTATCACGGAGGCAGAGGCAGAGCTTACTTCTGTGGATCAGGGTTACCCAGAGCATGAAGGCATGCTGTAGAGAGCCACTCCAGACGAGCAGGGCTAGCCATGAGTAAAACCCTTGGGCCTGGGGATCCTCATCCCTGCGCTCCCATGAATAAGTGGCTTGCTGGATGGGTGGTTGCCATGGAAGCATGAAGACTGTAGTTCAAATCCCTGGCATACACGTGGATGACAAGCTAGGCATGAGTGCCCTTGCCTATAACCCCTAGATTGAGAGGTAGAAGCAGGTAGCTCCTCAAAACCAGTCAGCTTAGCTCTAACAGTAAGCTTTGAGTTTAGTGAGAGAGTCTGTCTCAAAGGAAAAAATTTAGAAGGACTTGGGAGACAGAGGCAAGCGGATCTCTATGAGTTCAAGGCCAGCCTGGTCTACAGAGTGAGTTCCAGGACAGCCATGGCTACACAAAGAAGCCTTGTCTTGGAAAACAAAACAAAACAAACAAACAAACAAACAAAAAACCAAAAGATTTAGGAAAAAGGTGGAGAGTGAAGGAGACATCAGATGCCCTTCTCTGGCCTTTGCATGTGGGTGTACAGGTGCATGCACACACACACACACACACACTCTCATGGATACACCACACATACACCACACACACACCACACACACACACACACACACACACACAGCAAGTAAATTTAAATGTATGTATGTATGTATGTATGTATGTATGTATGTATGTATGTATGTATAAAAGAGCCAAATAATAAATGGAGGTTTCTAGAAGATGAAGGGAAAAAAAGGGACACAGAGAAGGGGAGACATCTTGTCTTCCAGCTGGCCAGACGCTCCAGCCTTCTTTCTCATGGTCCTCTACTCCTCCCAAAGTCTGGGAGAATGATGGGCGTGTGCCCTTCCCCTACCACCAGGAGGGGCTGAGGCCTACTTCCCACGCCCCACCCCACCCCACCCAAAAGAATGCTTTCTTGTCCTGGCTGTGTGGTACCCCACAAAGAAGGAAGACACTTGAAGTTCCCTAAGGGTAGAAGGCTTTGTGGTTAGAGAGCTGATGACAATGGGGTTGGAGCAGGGATGAGGGCTGGATCTTTTCAGAATTTCTCTTGACTTTTTAATGAGTATTTTTGTCCCAAGGCACTAAGTTTGGCTAAGTCATTGATATGTCATTGGGTCCTTTTCTGCCTTTTGAAGGCAGACCATTCTGGTGGATTTGTGAATTGCGGTGGAACCCACAACCCCAGAGTAGCCCTCTGAGATGGTTTGGTTGAACCTGCTGCCCACTGGGCTGCCTCCAAGCCTGAGCAGGGATGCCGGGCCTCAGAGCTCCATCAGCGGTGGTGGCGGCAGCTGGACGTTGTGTGGAAAGTACAGCTCAAGGCACTGGGGCTTCTGAGGTTTTGTGTTGTTTTTTCATCTGTTTGACAGAGTCTCACTGCATAGCCCTGATCAGCCTGGAACTTACTACTATTTAGAATAACCCCACCCCCACTCCCTGTACCCGACACACACACACACACACACACACACACACTTAAAAATAAAATAAATCAGCCGGCCATGGTGGCACATGCCTTTAATCCCAGCAGAGACAAGTGGATCTCTGTGAATTTGAGGCCAGCCTGGTCTACAAAGTGAGTCCAGGACAGTCAAAGCAACCCAGAGAAATCCTGTCTCAAAAAACCAAAAATTAAAAATAAAAATAATATGAAATAAATCTTAAAAGAAAAAAAAAGGCGGCACAGTGGTGGTGCATGCCTTTAATACCAGCACTTGGGAGGCAGAGGCAGGTGGATCTCTGTGAATTTGAGACTAACCTGGTCTAGAATAGCCAACGAGGGCTGTTATACAGAGAAACCCTGTCTCAAAAAACCAGAAGAAGAAGGAGGAGGAGGAGAAGAAGAAGGAGAAGGAGGAGGAGGAGGAGGAGGAGGAGGAGGAGGAGGAGGAGGAGAAGGAGGAGAAGAAGAAGAAGAAGAAGGAGAAGAAGAAGAAGAAGAAGAAGAAGAAGAAGAAGAAGAAGAAGAAGAAGAAGAAGAAGAAGAAGAAGAAGAAGATACTGCTCCCTGACAATATCCCTCACTCCAGCCCAAGACCCCTTGAGAACTCTTGACATTTTCCCCACATTTTCCAAAGACCTTCTTCCATATGTGAAGGGGAGGCAGTGAAGAAGGGAGCCACTGTGGAGACCAGGAGTAGCCTGGGTCTGGGGAGTTTAAGCTCACCTGGGAAAAGTAGCTGGGCCCTCTCCCTTTCTGAGGAGATGTGAGGTAAATTCAATTGAATAATTGTAGAATTGGAGCTTGGTGTTGTATCATATATACCTCTAATCCTAGCACTTGAGAGGCAGAGGCAGGTGGACCTCTATGAAATCAAAGCTAGCCTAGACTACACAGTGAGTTCCAGGACAGCCAGGACTGATCTCAAACAACAATTAAAAAAAAAAAAAAAACCCACAAACAAAGCATAACCACAAAACAGTATTAGAATGCCGGAGGAGGGGCGGGGTGGGGGGTTGGGGGGTTGGGGGGGGGGAGTAGGACATCAAGAGTGTGTGTGACTGACTTAACATAGATTGCATCCTGAGAGGAACCGTGTGTGGATGGAGGCTTCAGCAGCCTTCTGAGACACTGGCACCCCCACTTCAGAGAACCTTGGGGCTGTGAGGCTGGGGCCCCTTGAAAACATCTTTTTTGGAGGGATGGCGGGGCGGGGTTTCTCTGTGTACCCTTAACTATCCTGGACTCACTTTGTAGACCAGGCTGGCCTCGAACTCACAGCGATCCATCTGCCCCTGCCTCCTGAGTGCTGGCATAGTGCAGTCTTCTTGGTGGCTCAGCTTACCTGTACTCAGGCACACTGGCCTGCTGTGCTGGTACCAACTTGTCCATCTGCTGCCCAGGTTTCCTTTTCTTGTAGTGGTGCTTTCGTTGGTTTAGGTTGGTTTCGTTTTGTTTTTAGCTTCTGTCTCTTCTACTATTCATTTGGTGTCTTTTCTTTTCTTTTTTCTTTTTTTCAGTTTTTTGTTTTGTTTTGTTTTGTTTTTCAAGACAGGGTTTCTCTGTGTAGCCTTGTCTGTCCTGGACTCGCTTTGTAGACCAGACTGGCCTTGAACTCACAGCGATCCACCTGTCTCTGCCTCCTGAGTGCTGAGATCACAGGTGTGCGCCACTGCACCTGGCTCAGTTTTTCTTTTTTGATTTACAGGCATGCATTCTGCTCCCTTGTTAGTTCAGCGCGTTTCCAATCTCTCTTCTCTCGCTGTGTTGTTTTTCTTCTCTCCTTTGAAAATGTAGTTGGAGTTAGCAATTGTTTCCTTTACCATTTAGGCTTTTTGTTTTGTTTAGAAATCCTTCCCCCTTCTTGAGAATATGAGAGTGTTTGTCTAGCAGTTGAGTGTAGCAAGTCTACACCCCCAGCCCCTGGGAAACTGAGTCAAAAGAACCATCATGTGTGTGAGTCCTGCCTGAGCTACTTGAGACCCTGTCTCAAAGGAAGGAAGCGAAAAGCATGCCGGTTGAGGTTCTTAGGAAACACTGCTTTGCGCTGAGTTGCTCTACCTAAGAATACTGCACGCCTCTATATTACTTATATCTTTAAAATACCACTTAAATGTGGCCACGTTAGAGCTGGGGTATGGTAGAGTATTTGCCTAGCACGTGTGAGGGCCTGTGTTTGATCACTCCAGCAGCATAAGTAAATAAATCGAATAATTTGTAGAGCATTTAAGTAGGTTACAGAAGCACTTCCTAGAACCCCAGCATGTAGGTGGCTGATGCCGAAACACTGAAATTTGGAGTCAGCCTTGCTATTCAGAAGGAGCCTGTTTCAGTAAAAGCAAACTAAAACTTGATTGTTTTCCACAAAGCATTTATCTGTCCTTCTTAGATATACAGCTATTCTTTTACATGTTTGCGCTCTTTTTAGAATTTTTTCATTATTTTATGTGTTTAAGGGGCAGTATGTAAACTTGCCAAAGCTCATGTTTACGGATGAGAGGGTAGCTCTCTGCTATGTGCATCCGGCGACCTGCATCCGGCGACCTGCATCCGGCGACCTGCATCCGGCGACCTGCATCCGGCGACCTGCCTCAGATCAAGAGTCCTTCCTTTCCTCTTTCCTTCTTCTCTTCTTTCTTTCTTTCTTTCTTCTTCTTCTTCTTCTTTTTGACAGTGTCCTGGAACTCACTCTGTAGTCCGGATTGTCCTCAGACTCAGAGATCTGCCTGCCTCTGCCTCCCGAGTGTTAGTATTACCGTTCTACATCACTATTACCCAGCCTAAAAGCCATATTTTTGAAAGAAACAAATTGAAGAAAGTATCAGAAGATGGAAAGATCTCCCATGGATTAGTAAGACCAACATTGTGAAAATGACCATCTAACCAAAAGCAATCTACAGATTCAGTTCAATCCCCCATCAAGATTCCAACACAAACCCGGGCATGGTTGCACATGCTTTTAATTCCAGCACTTGGTAGTCAGAGGCAGGTAAATCTCTGAGCTCAAGGCCAGCCTGGTCTACAGAGCAAATTCTAGGACAGCCAGGGCTACACAGAGAAATCCTGTCTCAGGAAAAAAAAAATCCAGTATAGTTCTTCACAAAAATTGAAAAACAACAACAAAATGAGTCTAAAACGTCATATGAAATCACAAAAATTTCAGGAGAGAAAAGCAACCGTATGCAACAAAAGAACTGTTGGAGGTATTACCATCCTGATTTCAATTTCTATCACATAGCTATAGTAATAAAACTAGCATGGTATTTGTAATAAACAAGCGTGTGTGCATACATGCACGCGCGCACACACACACACACATACACGCACACAGAGAGAGAAAGAGACCAATGGAATAGAATTGAATGCCAAACATAAGTCCTATAGACGCGTGATTTTATTTTTTGTTTTTTTGAGACAGGGTTTTCTCTGTGTAGCCTTGGCTGTCCTGGACTCACTTTATAGACCAGGCTGGCCTTGAACTCACAGAGATCTGCCTGCCTCTGCCTCCTGTGTGCTGGGATTAGAGGTGTGCGCCGCCACCACCCAGCTGATTTAATTTATTTTATTTTTTTTTTTTTAAGAATCCAAAAATACACACTGGAGGAAAAAGCAGTATCTTCAAGAAATGACACTGGCCAAACTGGATAGCTGCATGTAGAAGGATGGAAATATATATCACCCTGCACAAAACAACTCCAAACGGACCACGGACCTCACTGCCAAGTCAGATACCTTGAATCTGATAGAACACAAAGTGAGGAGTAGGCTTGAACCCTTGGCACAGGAAAGGACTTTCTGAGCAGGACACTAACAGCACAGGCTCCAAGAACTACAATTAATAAATGGGATTTTGCCAGGCATAGTGGGACACAGCAGAGGCAAGAAAATCTCTGAGACCAAAGCCAGCCTGGTCTATAGGATGAGTTCCAGGACAGCCAAGGAGACACAAAAAAAACAAAATGAAACAACAATAATTAACAATAAATGGGGGCTTGTGAAGCTGAAAAAATTCTCCATAGCAAAGGACACCATCATGTAAGAAAAGTGGCAGCCTACAAAACTGGGGGAGGGGGAAAGACTTTACCAACTTACATCTGACAGAAGGTTAATATCTTGAATATACAAAGACTAAAAAGCTGAACATCAAGGGGAAAAAATAACACAGTTTAAAAATGGAGCACAGAATAAAACCCTGAGTTCTCAAAATATGAAACACAAATGGCTAAGAAACACTTTTTAAAATGTTCAACATCCCTAGCCCTCAAGGAAATACAAGTTAAAACCATTTTGAGAGCTGGGCGGTGGTTGCACACGCCTTTAATCCCAGCAGCAGGTAGATCACTGTGAGTTCGAGGCCAGCCTGGTCTACAAAGTGAGTCCAAGACAGCCAAGAATACACAGAGAAACTCTGTCTTGAAAAACCAAAAACCAACCAAACAAAAACCATTTTGAGATCTTTGTTGTTGTTGTTGTTTGTTTGTTCTTAAAGATTTATTTCTTTTATTTATTATGTATACAGTGTTCTGTCTGAAGTACGCCTATGTACCAGAAGGGGGCACCAGAACTTATTGTAGATGGTTATGAGGCACTATGTGGTTGCTGGGAATTGAACTCAGGACCTTTGGAAGAGCAGCCAGTGCTCTTAACCTCTGAGCCATCTCTCCAGCCCCCATTTTGAGATTTTCCATCTCACTCCAGTCCAAGACTAATAAAACAGTTGACAGTTCAAGCTGGTGAGGATCCAGGGAAAAGGGAACACTCATTCATTGCCGGTGGGAGCACAGCCACTATGGAGGTCAATGTGGGAGTTCGCCAGGAATCTGGGAAATTAATGGTAGATTTACCATTAAGATCTTCTTGAGCACATACCCAAAGGACTCCAATACCGCCTACTACAGAAATATTTGCTCATCCATGTTTACACAATGGCCATTATCAAAATAAAACTATGGAACTTTCAGGTGAATAAATGGAGCTAGAGACCATCATCCTGAGTGAGGAAACCCAGATCCAGAAAGACAAACATTGCATGTTTTTCTTAGATGTAAGTGTTAGCCTTTTAACCTTTAGGTACATGTGCTTCAGTTGGAGTGACCACAGAGGTTAAGTATCTGAAAAGGGACCAGTGGGGAGGAGGGACTCTTCCAAGGAAGATGAGCTTGAATATAGTCTTATAAAGAGATAAAGGAGAATTAAGGAGGGGGATGGGAAAGATGGGTTAAGGAGGGACAATAGGGAGGGACAACTAATTCAAAGGGCCTTTTGGAAAACCATATGGAAGCCTTCTACTGTAGAAGTTTCTTTTTTATTATTTATTTATTTATTTATTTATTTATTTTCTTTTTTTTGAGACAGAGTTTCTTTGTCCTGGACTCACTTTGTAGACGAGGCTGGCCTCGAACTCACAGCGATCCGCCTGCCTTTGCCTCCCGAGTGCTGGGATTAAAGGTGTGCGCCACCACGCCTGGCCTAGAAGCTTCTTAAGATAAATGGATATACGAAAGGAATTCAAGAGGAGTGACCATACAATGGGAGCAACAAAGCCCCAACTAGAACCCATAGTGCCAGGAATGGGCTGCAGTCTTAAGTTGTTGGGCCAAAGGGATCTCATAGATGCCTTCAGATAGCAAAGACCATTTGTATAAGCGATTTACTCTCCACAACCTGATGGTAAGGCCCTATTGCTGAAGACACTGCTTGCTTGTTTATGTTATTGAACATGGAGAAGTTGAGCTGGTATCCAATGAGAAGTTAATGGTGCTGCAAAGTACTTGGTTATGCATTCCTGGAAGAGAAAGATAATCACCAAAAATACACTGCTTGCCCCCTCTCCCCCCCCCCCCCCGCCCCAATCCCAGCACTCAGGAAGCAGGGACAGGAAGAGCTCTGTGAGTCCGAGGCCAGTCTAGTCTACATAATGAGTTCCAGGACAGCCAGGGCTACATAGAGAAACCCTGTTTCAAGAACAAAACAAAACAAGACCAAAAATCCTTTCCTCAAGGCTCAAGGATCTATGTGGAAGAAGAGGCAGAAAGACTGTAAGAGCCGGAGGTGGTGGACGGACCACTGCCCAGTCCTCCAGACAGAACGGGACAGATGCACATACGAACTCACAGAGACTGACAGCACACACAGGACCTGCACAGGTTCAAAGCAGACACATCCCAGCACAGAGGAAGGGAAGTGAACACGAAGTCCCACCCGTAACCGAGAAGCCAAGTGCAGTTGATATGGCTGGGGAAGGGAACATCAGCTTGTTTGTTTTTCCCCCCAATGGAGTGACACTAGATACACCAGCTACACTCCAGGGAAGGCCCCAAGCTCAGGAGTAGTCCCAAAACCCAAAACAGACTCCATGGCTTTTGTGTGCGTGCTTTCTGTTTGGGTATTGATTTGTCTTAAGAGTTTTTTGTTGTTATTTTTCTCTTCTTTCCTTTTTTTTTCTTGAGAGAGAACACATGAAGGTAGGTAAACAGAGAGCTTGGGAAGGGTCTGGGAGGAGTTGGGGGGAGGAAAGAGAATATAGTTAAAATATCTTGCATGAAGAAAAAAGTATGCAATAATAAAATAGAAACCAAACCAAAACAAGTTATTTTTAAATCAGGCATGGTGCTTACATGCCTATATTGTCAACACTTGAGAGAAGCAAGAAAATTATGCATCTGAGGCTAGCCTAGGCTACATAAAGCTATCCTGCCTCACAAATAAATAAACACACAGCCACCAAAAAAAAAATGATATAACCGTCTTTATAAACAAAGTCTGTTTTCTGACTGGCTGTTTATCGTTTGCGCAGGTCTGTAGCCTGGAAACTGTAGAAAAGCTGGTTATTTCGAGCTTCGGCAGTCTTACAGATATCTCATTAGTTCAAATGCTCGATCCACATATTATTTGGGGTGTCTCTTCAGCTGGTCATACATCTGGAAACAGCACTTCCTTCCACCTCTCCTGTCGGGAAGATCTGGGCTGTACAACAAAACATTAGCCTTGTAGGTCCAAGAAGAAAACAGTGTGTATGGCTGGGCAGGGGTGGCGCACGCCTTTAATCCCAGCACTCAGGAGACAGAAGCAGGCGGGTTACTCTGAGTTCAAGGCCAGCCTGGTCTACAAAGTGAGTCCAGGACGGTCAAGGCTACACAGAGAGACCCTATCTCGGGGGGGGGGGGGGGCGGGGGGGGGGGAGAACAAAAACATGCAAGTTCATTTTAGTGTGTAAGTGGTCACAATCCAGATATACCCATAAGACACAAATGTAAGGCAGACTAGCAGATCTGAGCTCTGCTTGAGAGGCATGTAGAACTGTGAGGAGGGGTCAGATGCCAGATCATCAACTTCAGCTTTTCCTCCTATGTTTTTGAGAGTCACAAGTTTAGAATGAAATGCTTCTGAGAGAGCCACAGTCACATGAGGGAAATGAGTATCCCCTCCTTGTGGGAGTCGGCGCAGGACAATGTGATTCGTACAGTCAAACACACTGGAACTTGTTAAATGCAACATTTGTGCTGGCTCCTATGACCATTCCTAAGGCATAAAACTGGGCAGGTTTTACACCCTGTGACTCCATCGTCCTTTGGCACACAGACACAATACAATACACTTAGCACAGCAGGCTCTGGCTTTGTTCATCGAGGAAACATCCTTTAAAAAAAAAAAGCCCTTAAGCTCCAATATAAAATCCAATATATAGCCGGGCGTGGTGGCGCACGCCTTTAATCCCAGCACTCGGGGAGGCAGAGGCAGGCGGATTGCTGTGAGTCCGAGGCCAGCCTGGTCTACAAAGTGAGTCCAGGACAGCCAAGGCTAACACAGAGAAACTCTGTCTCAAAAAAAGCAAGGAAAAAAAAAATCCAGTATAAAAAACAGCTAAAGCAGGTGTTGGTAGCACTATGTAGGACCAAGGACAATAGCCTGTCCCAAGCATCCTGGGGATCCTAGTCCCTGAGGCTCTGCACACTACACACTCACACCACAGAGCACTGACTCAGTCAATCCCCTCGGTATGAATTCGCTACAACTACTGTAACAAAATACACTAGGCTGCATTGGTTAAACAGCAAAAAAAAAAAAAAGTTCATTATAGTTCTGGCAGCTAGGAGTCCAAGCTAGGGTTTCCTGAGAGACCTCTCTCCTGCTTGTAGATGGTCACCTTTTTGTGTGTCCTCCTGAAGCCCCTTCTCAGGGATACTTATTGATGGACTCACCAGGGATGTCATTTAGTTTCTGTTACCTCCTGACACACTGTTTCCTAGTACAGCCACAGCAAGACCTAGGAGATAGCTCAGTGTGCAAAAGCTCTTGCTAAGTGCTTTTCACAAACTGAGTTTGATCCCCTGAACCCAAGCATAGGTTGGCAGTAAAGAACTCACTCCCCAAAGCCGTCCTTTGACCTCACACACACACACACACACACACACACACACACACACACTGTGACACGCAACCTCACACAACACAATAAACAAAGATTTTTTTTTTAATTGCAAGTATAATTACTCTAGAGGTCAGAAGGTCAACACATTTTGAGGGAACACAGTTTAGTTCATCCGCGTTCCCATGTCCACATAGAGAAACTGAGACTTCAAAAAAGTTAGGTGATCCCTCCTGGCACGCATTACAAGTTTGGGGTTAAGCCTAGGCCAAACAGAACACGTGGTTCTGAGCTCAAGCCCTGACGGTTACTGAGTGTGGTCCAAGGCTTCCTTCCTCAGACCTCCGCTCAGATCCAGCCTCCAGTGCTCTGGGCATTGGCAGCGCTCTCCGGGAGCACCCTGGGGAGTACACAGGCATTGACAGTGTGATTTTCCACTGGACTGGAGGGCATGAACTTGAACACAGTCCACTCGGAAGTGTGGTCTGCGCACACAGGCACGGGGAGTGCTCAGACGGAGTGGGAACACCGAGGTTTCAAATTCACAGCTGTCCTGCCTCTGGCTCTTAGGATACAGGAATGCCAACTATCAGCGAGCTAAAAAAACAAAAGCAAAAACAAAACAAAACAAAAAACCCACGAGCCCTGGTCCCTCCTTTATAGCCTCTGTATTCTCCCGGGGTGGAGAAGACGGGAGGGGGCGGGCGTTGCTTTGCAAAGGCTGGGCTGGGCCCACACTTGGTCAGCCCTAGCTGTGTCTCACTCCTGGAGGAAAAGCCAGGAGGGGAAATGAATGCCAAGGTTCTCCAAGGCTGGTTGAGGAGCCAAGCAGATCTAAACGTCGTGCGGTGCGGTGCCGGCACAGGGCTGGAATGTCCCAGGCTGTCTTTTGCCCAAGTCCAGGAGCGGAAGCCATGACAGCTAAGGGGATTTGTGGAAATTCCTTAGTGCATTGTTACCAGGCAAAGGAAGTGGTTTAGTGCTGAGCTCTCAATTTCTGCCCTGGGGAACCAAGGCCAGTTTCCGATTCTGAATTTTTTTTTCTTTCCTTTTTTTTTTTTTTTTTTTTGGTGGGAAATTGAAGTGAGTGTTTCAGGTCCTCTCTGGAGAGGGCCCCCCAGATAACCCCCACCCCCTTCCCAGAGGCTAAGGAGGCAAAGGGTCCAGCGAGCCAGACAAAACAGCCTTAGAGTCTGTTCCTTTTCTTTTTTCCTTCCACTTTGGGGCAGGTGGCTCAGAGCCCAGTCCAAGGAACAGAAACGCCCCCCCCCCCCGCCAGCCCCCCCACCCCCACCCAGATCTGCTGGTATTTGCTTCTCGCACAATCGGCACACGCAGATTAAAGAAATGAGTTGCGTTTTTCTGGTCTGGGTTTGCCCTCTGCACTGGACCTCCGCTCGTTTGGTCTGCAGGGGTCCTATGGTAGCCCCCCTTCCACCCTGGAGAGGTTAAATGGTCCTGTGTCTCTCCCATGGCTGTCCAGGCCTTGCCAGTCAATGAGTCACTTCTCAGTTGCTTTGGAAGGTCATGAGTAAAGTAGCCAAGAAAGATGTACACGGATCTGTCCATGTGTCTAAATATCGAAGTGCTTTGCTGCATGCTTATTGCTGTCTTCCTTCTCCCTGCTGTCCCAGGGCTCCTGGCTGTGGTGCTGCAGCACTTCGCCACTCTGTAGGAGTCCTTGGCGTGACTTGTGAGAAGAAGGGGAGGCTGGCTTTTCTGAGCTCAGCTTAGGTGCTCCTGGAAGCTCTTGCTCTGAGCCAGACACGAGGCTGTACCAGGCTGCTCCACCCAGGCCCTGCCAGGAAAGCCTTTCCCAGCAAATCACCTTCAAGGTGTGATATAAATATTGCATGGAAGCCGGGATGGGACGGGGGGTGGGGTGGGGTGAGGGGTGGGGGGTGTAGGCTCACAAGGCGCACATCACCTCTGCTTAGAAACAAAGCAAGTGGGGAGACCTACCCAAGGTGATCTGAACAAGGACCGCCCACCGCCACCCCTACCCTTCCTTTCCCCTTCTTTTTCTCTCTCTCTCGCCCTCCCCCCCCTTCCCCTGCTTTCCTCCTCTTTATTTTGTGCATAAAAGCAATCTTCAAGCATTCCTAGCCGATAATCTCAGTGTATCCGGTTCAACTAAGCCTGAGGTGGGAGGATTTGACAAGCCTAGGCCCAAGGGCCACAGTCTTCGCCTCGTCAGCCCCACCTCTGGGCTGCTTGCTCCCAAGCTCACACTGTTCCTTGTCTGGGGCTGGAGCCCAGGCAGTGGGCTAGGGCTGCGAATGCCTTGAGAGATGGAACTCGGGGGTCACATGTGAAGCCCCACATTCTATTTGGAAGAATCATGTCAAAGTCTAGAAAATTGGTATTTTTGGGTTTTTGTTTGTTTGTTTTTTTTTTTTTTTTGAAGGGGGGCGGTGTTCTTTTCTTTCTTTCTTTTGTTTTTTGTTTTGTTTTGTTTTAGTTTTTGTTCTTTGTGACAAAGTTTCTCTGTGTAACAGCTCTGGCTGTCCTGGGGGGGCTGTGTTTTATAGTGGTCTCAGCTATAAGATTTCTGGGAAAGACAGACTCTCAGTATATAAAATATGAAAATTTCAAAGTCAACATTCCCAATGCCCAAGGACACTTTAGAACTATGAAAACGTCATGTAGGTTGATTATGTTGTTATGAAATAAATTGTACTGAGCAGTTAGTTGTGAGAGGGCATTTTATGTTCCATTTTTATTTCCACACGAGGTTTATTTTTTTTCTCTGACGTTTTATTATAATGTCTTCCTACAAAAGGTAAAGTGCTTGGGAAGTTAATTTAAACCACCCTGACTCTGTGTGTGTGTTAATATTTGTTTAAGCTTTTATTGACCTTGTCAAGCCAGTGTGCAGAAATGCAGCAGAAAAGCCTTTTTTCCTTTGGTGGTGCCTGCCCATTAATACTAGGTGGTGACAACAAGATTCACACACACTTCAGATGGGGGATTATTCCGGGTTTTCAAGGAAATTTGAGCCACCTGTTTCAGAACCCTCTTACTGACTTAGTGGGATGATGGAGGGTGTCTCTCCACTCAGCTGTCACTCAGGGTTCCAGCTCCTTGGTCTCCTTCCGGGCTGGCAGGGCCCTGCAGGCAGGAGCAATTTGCTGCATTAGTGGAGACCTGAGCTCTGAGTTGCTCCTGGCATCCCCACCCCCAGGCTTGTGGCTTGGCCTCAGCCTGAGCCAGTCAAGCAGCTGCCTTCTATCTGCACGAAGGGAACTTTCCAGACCCGCAGCAGGCTGGCTTCCCCTGGGTTTGGGCTGTCCTCTCTGAGCTGTTTATCATGGACGGCAGACCAACATGGGATCACCTTTGAGGAAGTGAGCTGTGAGAGCCAATTGTGCGGCCTACGTGTCGGGGAGCCACGCTGCCCACAAAATTTGGCCAAGGGGAAAAATAGAAAGTTAACATTTTCCAGCAGGCTGGGGAGTTGACTGAGTATTTCGGGAGCTCAGGGTTTTGGTAACACGGTCCTTTTGGGGGTGAGGCATAAAAGGGGGCCAAAGGTAGAGAACCTGTCGGAGCTTTATAAGCATCTCTTGGGAGCTGGTTCCCAATATAAATACATACTCTTAGGCCTTAATGCAGACCTGTGGAATCTGCAGCTCTAGGTTGTGGCCCATCAGGAGGTCCTTAAGAAAGCCATGGCTTGGGGGCCACTCTAAGAAGTAGGCCAGTCAGAAGGGAAATCATTCACTGGGGAAACCGAGGCCTGAGGTGGGAAGGTAGGGAGAGTAACTCATCACCAATTGTTTGTGGCAGAACTCAGACACAGATATGTTCCGTCAAGCTGGTTCCAGCATCTTCCAGCATGATTCAGAGGATCATGATTGTTGCCTCCCGTCAGGTGTCACAGTTGATACAGCTCTCCTGTCCCCTGCTCCCTGCAGTGCCTGGGCTCTAGTCCCCTCACAAGAGGCACGCTGAGCACCCAAAGGCAAGGCTTCTGCTCACAGAAATCCTCGGCCTCTGCTGGCATAAAAGTTGTGCGCCACCATGCCTGGCTAGACTCAGATCTTATTCATTAATCTCGTGGGGGATCTGAGCCAGTTGATGTCAACTTTCTCACTTCTGTTTGTTTGTTTGTTTGTTTGTTTGTTTGAGAGAGGGTTTCTCTGTGTAGCCTTGGCTGTCCTGGACTTGCCTTGTAGACCAGGCTGGCCTTGAACTCACAGCGATCCACCTGCCTCTGCCTCCCAAGTGCTGGGATTAAAGGCATGCGCCACCACACCCAGCTACTTTCTCACTTCTTAGCTACCTTAAATTTTCAAGATGTAAAAATATCCCACCTTTTAAGATTGGTGATTTTAGTTTGTCGGGAGAAATTGCTATTTTAAATTAGTGTCCACAGGAGCTAGGAGATAGCCGAGTGGGTAAATGCTCACTGCACAAACACAAGGACCCAAGTCTGGAATCACTGTGACCCACGTCAAAGCTGAGCACAGCAGTGCGGATCTGCAACCCCCATCCAGTGAGGGTTGGGAAGAGATCGGGGGATGGATCCCTGAGGCTTCCTAGCCAGCCAGACTAGGCAATCCATGAGCCCAGAGTCACTTGAAGAGACCGTGTCTTAAGAAATAAGATAGGGGCAGGGGCTACTGGAGAGATGGCTCAGAGGTTAAGAACATTAGTTACTCTTCCAGAGGACACAGGTTCAATTCCTAGCACCCACATGGCAGCTCACAACTCCAGTCCCAAAGGATCTGATGCCCTCTTCTGACCTCCACAGGTATTGCATGCATGTGGTACAGAAACATACATCCTAGCAAGCACTAATACATAAAAATAAATAAATAAAATTGCCAGGTGTGGTGGCACATGCCTTTAATCTCAGCACTCAGGAGGCAGAGGCAGGTGGATCTCTGTGACTTCAAGGCCAGCCTGGTCTACAAAGTGAGTCCAGGATAGTCAGGACTGCACACAGAAAGCCTGTCTCAAAAAACCAAAATAACAACAACAACAATAACAGCAATAATAATTAAAATATATGTCAGGTTTGGTGACACACACCTTTAGCCCCACCACTAGGGAGGCAGAGACAGGCAGATCTCTGTTAGTTTGAAGTCAGTCTGGTCTATATAGTGAGCACCAGGACAGCCAAGGCTATGTAGAGAGATTCTGTCACAAAAAAATACAAATAAATAAAATAATAAATAATAACAAGAGGGAAAGTGATAGAGGAAGACACCCACAACAGTTGGTCTCTGGCCTACATACATACATGTATCGGCACAGGTACTGCACATGCATGTGTGCGCGCGCACACACACCATATAACATGTGGAAAATAAAATAAAATCTGACAAATCAGATTCAACCCACAGGACGCTGAGGCCCAGTTTGTCCCTTGATCTGTGACAGCACTGGACTGAGCTTGCTTGGGTCTGGTTAGCTCTTCAGCGAAGACCCTTGTGTTGATCTCTGAACTCTTGCAATGGAAATTGAATCCAGTTTGCATCAGGTGGCAGGACCAGAGCTCAGCTGCAGTTGTATGTGGAGCTGGCTTGTGTGGCAAGCTGAAGCTGGCCTTGCCAACACATGCTGCTCCACAGTGGCATCTGTCTGTGACTGTAGTGTGGGCCAGAACCACTTCTAGAAGCCGGAAGTGCTGCGTGTGTCTAGGTCAGAGTATGCACTGGCAACCCATCCTGCCATGTGACGGCTCTCCCTTCTAGTATGTGCTGGGCGGAGTCACCCCAACATGAATCATAGGTTGTTTGGTTTGGTTTGGTTTTTTGGTTTTTTGAGACAGGATTTCTCTTGTAGTCTTGGCTGTCCTGGACTTTGCTTTGTAGGCCTTGAACTCACAGAGATCCACCTGCCTCTGCCTCCAGAGTGCTGGGATTAAAGGCGTGCGCCACCACACTGGGCTTCATGGGTCTTTTTTTTTTTTTTTTTTTTTTTTTGAGACAGTATTTCTCTGTGTAGCCTTGGCTGTCCTGGACTTGCTTTGTAGACCAGGCTGGCCTCGAACTCACAGCGATCCACCTGCCTCTGCCTCCTGAGTGCTGGGATTAAAGACATGCGCCACCACTGCTTGGCATGAGAGATCTCTTTGTACCCCTTAACATCTCTTCCAGCTCAGCACCCACATATTTCCTGCACTATTCCTTCCTTAAAACAGCCCCTGGTGGTGGTGGTGGTGGTGATGATGATGGTGGTGATGATGGTGATGGTGATGATGATGACAGTGACTAATAATAGTGAAGAACAATAGAAGCTAGAACATTTCCTCCCACCTAGAGCACCATCTGTTCTCCTTGCCTTTTCTTTCCTTTTTTTCCCCGTTTTTTGAGACAAGGTCTCTCTGTGTAGCCTTGGCTGTCCTGGAATTGCTTTGTAGACCAGGCTGTCCTTGAACTCACAACGATCCACCTGCCTCTGCCTCCTGCGTGCTGGGATTAAAGGCGTGCGCCACCACGCCCGGCTCCTTGCCTTTTCTGATGTCACTTTCCCTTTAGCTTTATTTCTCCTCCTCCTCCTTCCCTGCATCCATTAGCTCCTATTTTTCTCCAAGTCTTTGAAGCAATTACACCCACAATGAAATAGTCAATTTAGTACTGTCTGTCCCTTTTCTCTGTTGATGTGTCTTGTCTTCCTGGCTTGTCTTTATTTAACTTGAAGGGAGGAGCCTCTCTGCTTCATTTTCTCCCCGGAAGGGTCTTCTTAATATCGAGAGCCTCAAACCAGCCACCAAAGCGCCCACTGTTGCTAATGGACGCAGCTGTGCCTGGCATCCTGCAACTTTCTCATCTTATCTTACGTCTTTTTTTCCATTCAGTCACGATTTCCATAACTAGACACTGAGGCCTCAAAGGAGCCTCTGTCTTCTAGAAGCTTTTGGGGAGACGGGTTAGCCTCTGGTCCAGCTGACATCTCATTGTGGGTGTTGTCCGGTGTTGTGAAGGGAAGGGGGGGGGGGTGTTGCAGCAGCAGGGATGGGCCTGGAGCTTGATCTGGATGGGGGCAGAAATCAAGATAGGAATTACTCCAGGGGAGAGATTTTCCAGGAGGCTTGTCCCCTGGGACTGAGCAGGATGTCTCAGACTATCGGGACCGGGGCTGGGAAGATGGCTCAGTCGACATGAGTTTGGATCCCGGAAGCCATGTAATAGCAGAAGTCTGTAGTGCCAGCACTCCTACAGAAAGATGGGAGGCAGAGGAGCTGCAGGAGCTGGAAGGCAGCTAGCCTGGTGTATGCAGCAGTGAACAACAGAAGACCGTCTCACACAAGCTGGAAGGTAAGGACCAACACTCAAAGTTGTCTTCTGCCTTCCACAAATGTGCCCTGGTGCACACACTCTCAACACACACACACACACACACACACAAATGCATGAGTACACATGTGTGCTCCTGCAGCACACATATACAAAGATTTAAAAAGAGGGAGCACTCAAAACAAGATGAAATGGCTAGAGGACCAGGCAGTGGGGCACTGAGCAGCCAGCCCATGGACTTGCCTGGGCGAGTTGTGCATTTTGGTCTCTGCAGCAGCTGCTGTATTCATCTCAACAGACACCAGAGAAAGCTGAGGTTCTAAATAACCAGGGAACTCAACTAGGGTTACTTAGTTCCTCAGTGTCGAAGCAATAGCCAGTATGGCCCAACACAGCCAGCACCTGCTGCATGGTGGCTGGCAGCCCCACCACCATCTACCCCGTCATCCTTTGAAAGTTTCCACAGGCTGTTTGGAAAGCGCCCCTAAGAGGAGCAGCAGTCCGAGGCTCTCCCAGTACTGGTCTAGTTTGGTGTGGTGCAGACATTTGCCATTCAGATACCTTGACCAGGTTTGTTGGCACCACTGCCTTAGAACTGTTTGGCACATACCTGTAGTGCCAGCAGTTTCGAGGAAGAGACAGAAGTGTCAGGAGTTCGAGGCCAGCCTCTGCTACAGGAGACTGTTTCAAAAATAAAAATAAAAGTTGCAGATGGCTTGCAGCTTACACTGGCACCTCTTTCCTGGACAGCTAAAAAACTTTCTAGGTTTGTTTTGCCTCAGACCAGAATTGGAGCTAAGGCAGGAGACTGGCTTACCATGGGTACAGTGTCTGCCATCTTTGGTTGGGCCCCTCTTGGTCCCAAAGCCAAGGTACCATGTCCTAGCTCTTCTGGAGACAGACAGTGTTTGGGAATCTGTGAAAGTCCCCTTTGTCTCAGACCTTCCAGTATCACCACACCCCAGGTGACCTTTCTGAAGCTGCTTCCTGGGGGGGGGAAGGGGGGGGGAGGCTCAGCCTTTGCAAGCCCAGCCCCTAAAAGGCTTCTTCCCCAAACATTAAAATTACTACCTACTCCAGATGCTGGTAGGTGGCAGTGACACTTCCTTGAGGCTGCAGGCCAGGTGGTCCCTCAGGGTGAGAGCTGCAGGGGCCAAATGGAAGCGCCTTTTGGCTCCTTGAGGTACTCCATCATGCTGGGAGGTGAGCCCTTTTATTTCCAGAGTCTTCGTAGTGGGAAGGTTTATTTTTTCCATAATTGAGAAGGAGACTAAGAGTGTCTAGGCCAGTGGAGAGTGACAACAGGGGAAAAAAAAAAACAACAAAAAACCCCACAACTCTTCCTCTCATTACCTTCATGTCACAGAAGGGCCACTGTTTACAAGGTCCTGGGTTTGCTACTATCACCAGAGGCCTTTCCTTGCTTAGGATGACTTTCTCATGGACCTTGACCAAACACATTCCTTGCAGGGAGAGTGTACCCAGCCATCCAGTTTTTGCTCAAGACTCCTCTAGACCCTGAGAAGAGACTTAGCACTCAGCACCTGACCCAAGGCATGGAGGACCTGTCAATATCCCCCTAGTACAGAGTCCAAAGAGTCAGGAAACCCTTGACTTACCAGTCCTGAGGAGATTTGTGTGGGCTCTCTGCGGCTAGTTAGCTACCCATTCCTGCCTTCCCCCTTTATTTTACACACTTTACTTGTGCCAGGTTCCAGGACACAGACACACACACACACACACACACACACACACACACACACACACACAGCAGTGCCGTCACCTCACCTTGACTCTCTGCCTTCTTCATGTCTGCTCATCTCCCGTCATTGCCTGTATCTTCTCTCCTCTTTGCCACAATCTGTACCCAGCTGCCTGTGACCTGTATCTACCTCTGTAACATATCCCATAAATGCCTAGCACATTAATTTTCCTAACAACAATTACTACCTTCACTAAGGACTTAATCATCACAGTTGGCATTTGGTGAGCTGGTTCTATGACTCAAATGCCCCAGAAGATTATATCGAGGTCTCCAGTATTACCGCCATGTTGTACTTGAGGAAACAAGTTGCAGAATTTGCCCAGAGTCATGCATCTAATAAGTGGCAGGATTTTAACATAACCAGTCTGAAGACTTAGAGTATGTGGTTATCATTAACTGGACCTGAAACTCAGCTTTTTTTTTTTTTTTTTTAAGATTTATTTATTTACTATTTTGTATACAGTGCTCTGTCTGCATGTACACCTGCAGGCCAGAAGAGGGCATCGGATCTCAGGATAGATGGTTGTGAGCCACCATGTGGTTGCTGGGAATTGAACGCAGGACCTCTGGAAGAGCAGTCAGTGCTCTTAACTGCAGAGCCAGCTCTCCAGCCCTCAGCTTTTTGAACACTGATCAGAAAGAAAGTGCAGGCCAGGCAGGCGTGCATTTGAACCAGAAGATGAACTCTCTCCGGCAGTCCTGGTCTCAGCAAGGGTCACCTACGAAGACTGAGTAAGACAAGGGCAGAAATGACCCCTGCAGATGCCATCAGACTACAAGCCATGGACAACACAGGAAGAAAGCTTAAAAATTCACATCTGGCTTGGGAGACCCAGCCAGGAGCTATCCCAGGAAGGTGAGCGGATGAGGGGTGTCTGGGAAGAAATGACAGCACTGGTGGCAGGATCCTGACAGAAAGATGACAGGAAGAGAACAAAGACAGTTCCTCTGAGATCCGGGGCCTTTAGAATAAAGGGAACAAAGGCAGGACCAAGGTCAAAAGATCCTGACTGTGAGTCACCAGTGTTGCAGGTCTGCATGTTGTCTGTAAGAGTAGTTTATGGGTATGGTGGGACACTGGTGTGGGAGGCAGAGGTGGGAAGATCTCTGTGAGTTTGAAGACTTCTAGGCTACACAGTGAGACCCTTTTCCCAAACAAACAAACACCAACATAAAAGTGGATTCTTGGGGCTGGCACTGTAGCTCAGTGGTAGAGCACTGGCCCAGCATGTTCAACCCACTGGGTTTAGGTCCTACATGTAGTACTACAAGAAAAAGAAACAAAAATTTTAAATGATTAATAAAATTCCAATGTAATATGCTTAGAAAATCAGAGCCTATGTAAAACAAAACAATACAAAACAAAACAAACAACAACAACAATAGCAACAAAACAAAACAGAAATCAAAAACCACAACTCAAGCCGGGCGTGGTGGCGCACGCCTTTAATCCCAGCACTTGGGAGGCAGAGGCAGGCGGATCGCTGTGAGTTCGAGGCCAGCCTGGTCTACAAAGCGAGTCCAGGACAGCCAAGGCTACACAGAGAAACCCTGTCTCAAAAAACCAAAAAAAAAAAAAAAAAAACCAAAAAAAAAAAAAAAAAAAACCAAACAAACCACAACTCATAATGAACAAAATTTTAAACTAAAAGAAGCCACATGCCTGTGCTAGAGCCTGAAGCAGAAGGAAAATTCAACAACATTGATCATTTGCTTGTTTATTTACTAATTTATTTTCAAGACAGGGTTTCTCTGTGTAGCCTTGGCTGTCCTGGACTCGCTTTGTAGACCAGGCTGGCCTAGAACTCAGATCAGTCCACCTGCCTCTGCCTCCGGGAGTGCTGGGATTAATGGCGTAAGCCACTACTGTCCATGTTTTTTGTTTGTTTGTTTGTTTGTTTTTCTCTTGGGTGTAAGACAACAAACCTGGAAGTCGCTAGCTCAGGGAAGCATGGGAGGGGCACCTCAGAGAGAAAGAGAGTCAGAGATAGAGACAGCAAGGTGGGGAGGCAAGGAGGGGGGGTAAGAGCATGAGAGGGAGAAAGAGATGAGAGAAAGAGAGAGAGAGAGAGAGAGAGAGAGAGAGAGAGAGAGAGGAGAGAGAGAGATGGATGATGGGTTTGCCCTTTTATTTACTGTGCAGCTAGTCCATCTAGTAGCAGGCAAATAATGATGTCATAAATTGCTAGGCAGATTGAGGGGCAGTAAACTAACCCTAGTGCTTCCTGCTCTGCAGGTTAAAAGGCACCAAGAGCTGAGGCGGTATGCAAACACACACACACACACACACACACACACACACACACACACACACACACACAGAACAATGAAGAAAAGTTTCACTCTGCTAAAAGTCGTCTGAGAGGATGGAGAGCTGGCTCAAAAGTTTGGAGCACTTAATGTTCTTGCAAAGGACCCAGGCTTGACTCCTAGTACCCACCTGGCAGCACACAACCACCTACACCTCCCATGCCAGAGAATTTGACTCCCTCTTCAATCTTCTTTGAACAACAGACACTCAAATGGACAACATACATCATACATGTAGACACATATAAAGTACAAATAAATCTTTTATCAAAGATCTCAGCTGGGTGGTGGTGGTGCATGCCTATAATCCCAGCATTTGAGAGGCAGAGGCAGGAGGATCTCTGTGAGTTCGAGGCCAGCCTGGTCTACAAAGTGAGTCCAGGACTGCCAGGGCTACACAGGGAAACCCTGTCTGGAAAAATAAAAACAAAACAAAATATTCTCATAGCTGTACCTGGCTACCGCCTCTTTCCTCCTCCACTGTCATTCCTGGTGAGAGATAGTTTTCCAATCAGAATTATTTGTATTTAGCTCTTGGAGTCTTTCCTAGCCTGATTATAAACTTCTCTGCTGGCCTCACCTGTACTCTATCCATACCTCATGGCTGATAGAAGTAGCCTGAGACCTGCCCTGGTCTCTCCCACCCTGGAAGCCAAGATCTAGCAAGGCCTGTCCGTCTCCCTGATGTGGACATCCTCCTGTGAGTGCCCTTCTCCTTGTGACTTCAGGCCCAGTTCAAATGGCACCTTTTAAGTGTTCCCCAGGTGCTCGCTGACTACAACAAATATTTCCACCTTGCACATGCTAACGTGGGTTCTGGGGCTAAGGGTCCAGTGGGGGAAGCCAGAGCTTGGACAGATGGAACTCCCTTCAGGAAAATAAATTTGAGGGCCAGAAGCATGCCCTAGGGCTTGGTATGAATAAGACCCTAGGCCCAATCCCTAGCCCCCCAAAACCAGTAAGTAAAACTGAGTAAGGTGCCAGCTGGTGGTGGCGCACGCTTTTAATCTCAAAACTTGGGAGGCAGAGGCAGGCGGATCTGAGTTCGAGGTGAGCCTGGTCTACAGAGGAGTTCCAGGACAGGCAGAGCTGTTAACACAGGGAAACCCTGCCTTGAAAAAAAATAAATAAACAAAAACAAAAACAAAACTACTGAGTAATGTGTGCTGAGATGCCAGGATGTTCAGGGGACCCTAGGGGATGAAGTGACAGAACCAAGGACAGAAATGTTCAAGGTGGGAAGGAGCAGGAAAGGCAAAGCACTTACACTGGCCTCGAGGAATACTATCTAACAAGAAGTCACTCCTCTGCCTCCTACTCTTTAAAGGTCCAGCAATCCTCCCGGGGGTAGAGTTTATCTGAGCATGCTCAGTGACCATGGGGGGCAGGGGGAGGGGCACACACCCTTTTAAAGAAACCTAGGAACACACCACTGGCTCCTGGGTGCCGTGGCTGGGCCTGCCCACTGGGCTCCCTCTCCCAGCTGGGTGCTGGGGCTTTGTTTGCACTCCTGATAGCGAGCAAGCGAGTGGGATCACCCAAGTGAAGGAAGGCTATTGCCTCTTTAAAGAGTTCAAAAGCCCAAGACTTTCTTTTTTAGAAGTAACTCTTATCCTTTCACCAGCCCTTAAGGCAGAGATTTATGGCCTATTTCCCCAAAGGCAGACAGACCTACAGACACATTACTTCCCTTGATGGCGGGTTGCTACAATGGCGGGACACTTTGCTTCCCCTTTGCATTTTATGACCTCCCTGCTAAATCTTGAAATAGGTTCCTTTCCAGGGAAAGAGTGAATTTTAAGACTGTGTGGCTTCAGCTGCCTTGGGAGCCAGAGGCCTCCCCCAGACTCAGGAAGGGGCTGATAGGCTGCAGGACAGGGCTGGTAGCCTCACGCTTTTGGCTTTCCCAGATTTTTTTCTCCTCCTAGCTAGACATCCTGAGTGGTGGCTCTGTGTGACAGGAGAGTGGAGCTGAGAGATGGAGGCAGCAAATTAGTTTCTCTTCATACAGAAATGGCCTCTCATTTTCAGAGCCCATGCATGTACCTTGTGTATGTGCAAGCCAGAGGACAATATGTCATTTCTCAGTCTGTCTTTATTTTGTGGGGGATAGGGGACACTGGGCAAGATCTGGAACTTGTGGCATGGGCTAGGCTGACTGAATGAGCAGCAAGGATTGGCCTATCTTCTCCTCCACAGAGCTGGGATCAGGGTTGTGTCGCTGTGTTTTTTGTTTGTTTGTTTTTTTAAAGATTTATTTATTACATAGATAGTGTTCTGCCTGCATGTACACCTGCACACCAGAAGAGGGCACCAGATATCATGATAGATAGTTATGAGCCACCATGTGGTTGCTGGGAATTGAACTCAGGACCTCTGAAAGAGCAGACAGTGCTCTTACCTGCTGAGCCATCTCTCCAGCCTCTGTGTTTTTGTTTTTGTTGTTTGTTGTTGTTTTGTTTTGTTTTATGTAGTTTGGGGGATGGAACTCAGGTCCTCCTGTTTGGTGACAAGCTCTTTGCTAACTGATACCCTCTGCCCCTGGCCCTCCTTGCTGGTTCTAATTTGGCTCTTAGAATTTTCAGTGAGGTAGGTCTCATGATATCTTTTTTTTTCCCCTCCGCCCCACCCAAGATATCTTTGTAACTGATGAGGAAACAGGTTCAGGGACAAGCTCAAAGGAGGCAGAACTAGATACTGATGCTGTCCCTGAAAGAGGCACTGAGGGGAATGAGGGTGCATGCTGGCTCGGTTTTCAGTGGTCTGCAAGTAGCCAAAAGTGGTCTAGCCTCATGCAAGGAATAATAGGAAAGCCAGTTCTGAGATACAGATGATGAAGGCCTGGAGCGGGGGGTGGGAGGTGCAGGCCTCTTTCTCCGAGCGATCACCCTATCAGCCCTCTCCTGCCCCACAGCCTTTTCTCTAGTTCACAACCTCTTGCCCAGGGAACGCGACTGGGGTGGGCACGGGCCTCAGCAACTAGAGCTGTTGTTGTTGTTTTGTTTTGCTTTTCGAGACAGGGTTTCTCTGTGTAGCCTTGGCTGTCCTAGACTCACTTTGTAGACCAGAGATCCACCTGCCCTATAGCTCATATTTTTAAAGATTGAAGGTCTAGTTAACACTGCTTTCTTTCTTTCTTTCTCTCAGATTTATTTATTTATTAAGTATACAGTGCTCTGCCTGCATGTTCACCTGCAGGCCAGAAGAGGGCATTAAATCACATTATAGATGGTTGTGAGCCACCATGTGGTTGCTGGGATTTGAACTCAGGACCTCTGCAAGAGCAGCCAGTGCTCTTAACTTCTAAGCCTCTCCAGCCCGTGTGTGTGTGTGTGTGTGTGTGTGTGTGTGTGTGTGTGTGTGTGTGTGTGTGTTGTTTTGGGGGGCTTGCTTATTTGTTTGGTTTGGGTTTTTTTGAGACAAGGTTTCTCTGTGTAGCCTTGGCTATCCTGGATGCACACTGTAGACCAGGCTGGCCTCAAGCTCACAGAAACCCACCTGCCTCTGCCTCCCTGAGTGCTGGGATCATAGGCATTCCAGCTCGATTCTCTTTTTTAGTCACAGTTTCTAGTCTATTAAAATTAAATGGTGAAGTGGCTCAGCTGGCAAAGTCACTTGCCACCAAGCCTGACTACTTGGGTTCGATCCGATCCCTGAAACCGCACGCCATGGAAGGAGAGAACTGTCTCCTACAGGCTGTCCTCTGACCTCGACATACATTCCATGGCATGTGCGTATGGATGTGAGAAACCACACACATACATACACACAAGTGAGTGTGAGGGGAAAGAAAAGGACCCTCTTTCTGGCCTTCAAGACCCTCTAAGATCACTCACCTCAGTCTTCAGTCACCTTGTACTAAGCTCTGAAATCCTCAGGAAAGGAATAATTAATTGGTGTTTACTCCTCACCACACAGGGGTCAGAGCAGCAGCGTGGGAGTCAGGAAAGCCAGTGTTTGAAGCCTGCCCCTATGGTGGAGCCCCATCCCACTCTGTCATTGTTTTGAGTGGCTGATACCATGAAGGGCTTTGCCTTCTAGGGCAGGCATCAGGGGTACTTTTCTCACTTCTACAAATAATGTGTGATTACTTCATGCCACCTCTATGCAGAGGACTGCAAAACCATCAGCAAGGGGCTTGCCAGCGTAACCAACATAACCAACCACCTTACTGTCAACTTAGCAGCCACACATTAGCCTTGTCTCCCTAGCTAAAAGTCCAGGCTTCCCAAGGCCATGTGCCCAGATTCTCGGCCTGATGCTGAGCTCAGTGAACAGTCTTTTTGTTTTGTTTTGTTTTTGAGACAGGGTCTCTCTGTGTTAGCCTTGGCTATCCTGGACTTGCTTTGTAGACTATACTGACCTCAAAGTCACAGTGACCTGCCTGCCTCTGCCTCACAAGTGGCTGGGATTAAAGGAGTGCACCACCATGCCTCGGCTTCAGTGAGCAGTCTTGAATGGCTTTAGTATTGAGGAGAAGCCTCCAGCACTGCGCTCAATGTGGGGACAAGTGTGAGAGCTACTCTACAAATCCAAAAGGATTCCTATTCCCCAGAGTGTAGTGGCAAATTGTGATGGGTAGAGAAGCCACAATCCTGTAGCCTGGGGGAACAGTGACTCAAAAGTAGGCTTGTATAGGGAGAGGGGGTGCTTCATTAGGGCAGCTCCCACTCCCAGAACGGGTCCCTACCAGGACCCAGCTTTAGCATCCTGTGGCCACCATCCTGGCCATGTCAGCCCCTGTCACAGAAGATGTCAATGAGGGCTTCTTTTGCATATGAAGAAATTGAAACAAAACCAAGAGATGGGTCTAAGAACAAGCAGGATTTGAACCCACAGCTGCTTCGCAAACCTACGTTCTTTGGGCCACCCATACTTACTGCATTGGCTCGGTCATCCCCTATGCTGTTCCAAGGATCTGTTAACTTACTTTCAGCACCCATTTTTTTGGCCAGCAGGACCCCAGTGGAAGGGCCAGGCAGGATCGGGGTTTATTTCCAAACCACTTTGCGCTGGGTGCTGCCAGTACCGAGTCCGGGACTTCCTACAGCCCCTGAAGGAGGTTGAAACTCGGGGCAAGTGGAAACTTCCCTCGGTGTGTCGTTCAGAGATGGAATTTTTTTTTTTCCTGTTTCCCTTCTAATTTCGAAATAGCAGCAGGGTGGCGCGGCCCAGGCAGAGCTCCTCGGGGCTTCATGATTTATTCAGCAGGTGGTTTTGTGCTCTTGAGCATGCACTGCAGGAATTTGTTGTAGTCGGAAGTGGAGAACTCAAGGAAACCCGTGGCCTCTTATCTTACACCCTCAACTTCACCCAGAAGTGAACAATGACAATCTCAGGGGGAAAATGAGATTTGCTCCCCACCCGCCCCCTGCCCCCTCCCCCGGGGCCTGATTGCCGAAGAGATAGCGCCTCAGCAGGAAACATTAACTGCCATTGTGTTATTTAGGCTGGAGGGGGGGAGGGGGAGGTGAGGATTGGGTGGGCGATTTGCAAGTTTATTAGCCCCCTCCTGCCCTTTTCCACACAAATGTACACTAATCCCCTTGGGCCCAGGGTTGGCTAAGCCAATAGTAAGGTCAAAGTGATTGTTTGATTCCTTCCTTCCGGTTAGGTTAGCTTCAGTGCTTAGTGTTTGCATGGCAGTTTGTCCAGAGGTCGAACGCCTCAGTTTATCTGTGAACTCAGAAATGCCTAATACTTCATGGGGCTGTCGTGACACTTCCCATGGCAAACGTTGGGTCCCTGGCCCAACACGCACGAGGAACACGGTAGATGTAAGAGTTCGCCTTTACTAAGGCTGCCGTGTGCTAGGTGTCACATAAGATCTGCCTTCTAGTAACAGATAACAGGCAGGAGAGTTTAGTCCACATGTGCTACTATGACAAAATACGAGAGGAGAAGGTGATTTGTAAGCAACAGAAATTGTACTGTTGGCTCTGGGGGTGGGGAGGGGGGCGGGGAGGTCTAAAATCCAGACTCAGTCAGGTTCAGCTTCCAAGATGGCACCTTGAGCGATGTGCTCTTGGAGGGGGCAGAAAATGTTATCGCACAGTAGAAGGGACGGGAACCAAAGGGCAAAAGGGCAAATGCTGTATGAAGCTTCTTTTTTTTTTTTTTTTTTTTTTTCGAGACAGGGTCTCTCCGTGTTAGCCTAGGCTGTCCTGGACTCGCTTTGTAGACCAGGCTGGCCTTGAACTCACCCTAACTCCCATCTAACCCCCAAAGACCCATCTCTTATTACTACTGTGCGGGGCATAAAGTTTCAGCCTGAGTTTGGGCAGAGACACATACCTTTAAACCAGGGCAAAGGAGACAAAAAGGCAAGCATGGTGGGTGAAACAGGCAAACCCCAGTGCTGAGACTACGCACAGGACCCCTGGGAAGCCAGGCTTACCCCACTCGCCTTCACTATGTCTCATGAGAAAAGTGCTTGTGTTCGCTCAGGACATAGGACAGAGGAACGAAGCATCCTCGCCATGGCCACCTGGCTGCAGATGGTCCTTGTTCCCTTGCTCTTGACCCAGCGCAGTGGTTCTTACCTGTAATCCAGCACAAGAGAGGTAGAGGCACAGCCTGGGCTACATAGTGAGTGAGAGCCTGCCTCTTGCAAACAAAACATTTTTAAAAATGGGGGGGAGGGGTATGGGTGTTTTGCCTGCGTGTATGTCAGTGTACTACGTGTGTACAGTAGCTGCCGAGGGCAGAGGGTGGCATCAGATCTCCTGGCACTGGCATTACAGGTAGTTGTGAGCCATCATGTAGGTGCTGGGAATCAAACGCAGGTTCTCTGGGAGAGAAACCAGTGCTCCTAACAAGTGTCCTTTCTTCAGCCCCAGAATGGATTGGGTTTTTTGGGGAGAGGGGGGGTTGGGGCTTTGTGGTTGTTGTTTTTTGGTTTCTCAAGATAGGGCTCCTCTCTGTAGCCCTGGCTGTCCTGGGCTCGCTTTGTAGACCAGGCTGGCCTCGAACTAACAGAGATCCGCCTGCCTCTGCCTCCCGAGGGCTGGGATTAAAGGCGTGCGCTACCACACCCGGCCTCAGACTGGATTGTTAAAAAAGCAAAACAATGTTTCGGGAATGAGTGAAACCGGCTGGACAACGCTGCTCCCTGCTCAGTTGCGTAGCTGTCCTTCGTCCTTCGCACGTTCTTGGGGCAGGAGCTCATTTTACAGCCCCTCTAGCGGAGTCTTTCCCCTACCTAACTCAGCCCTGGGTTCCAAGACAGAGGCGCTGGTGCTGTGTGACCTTCTCAACTTTGTTTTTACACTTTAAACTTTGTTTGGGCAGCTTTGACCTAAAGACAGCACTTCCAGTTCCCCTGGCGTTCCCGGGTCAAGGGGAAGCTTCCTGCCTTGACCTTTCTGTCCAGCCTCCCTTGGCCCCGCCCCACCTCAGGCATTTCTCTGTCTGTAGATTACCATCCTGGTGGTCCCTGGGGGCGGGGGAGGGGGAGAGAAGGGGGGCTGGGAGTGTGAAGTCTCCCCTGCTGTCAAAGGAAGCTCAGCTGAAGCCCGGAGCCGAGGTGCTGTCATTAGGAAGGAAAACACTCACAGAAGAGATCTCTATCTGGGCCATTTGGTGCTTCTGAGGGTTTCCCAGGAGCCCGGCGTTCCCTTCCAGTCTTGGCCTCTGCCCTGGAGGGAAGACTTCTTTCAGTTGTGAGAAACCCTGGGCTTGCTGCTCCAGTTCACCCAGTTTTCTATGTGTTAGGTGGTTTGTTCCTAAAGATTTGTTGTTGAACACCTTTTAAGGGGTGTGTGTGCGTGTGTGTGTGTGCGCGCGCGCTTGCGCTTGCTTGTGTTAGTATTGCATCATCGCAGACCTGTTGGAGAAGACCATTTCTTTATTGGAAAGCGCCCACATCATTCCTTCTCCACCTCCACCCCCTTTCCCTTCCTCACTCACTTTTCCCAAATTTCCCTTCTCTCCTCTTCCAGCTCTGGAACGCTGACGAGGTAATTCCCATATGCTATGCAAAGTGCCCCAGGCTTTGCATTTTCTTTCTTTCTTTCTTTTTCTTTTTTTCAGGATTTCAGTTCTCAGGCTCTCCCTGATCGCCACTCAATGCCATACTATACAAAAATTAAGAGATTTGCTTAATTTAATCTCTTTATATTAACTTTCACTCTAAAATTGTCTTGAGCATCTATTTCTGAAATTTTTTGTTGTTGGTTTTGTTTTTGTTGTTGTTGTTTTGGTTTTTTCAGGACAGGGTTTCTCTGTGTAGCCTTGACTGTCCTGAACTCGCCACCACAGCCTGGCTCTAAATTTAAAAAATAAAAATATTATATTTTCAAATTCTTAATCATGTGTATAAATGTGCACAATTGTGCAAATACCCTTGAAGGCCAGAAGATGATGTCCGATCCCGTGAAACTGTAGACCATGAACTGCCTGACAACGGTGCTGGAATACAACTTGGGTCCTCTGCAAAAACAATATATGTTCTTAGAAGCTGAGCCATCTCTCTAGCCACTATGTATTTCTTACTCAGTTCTCATCTGCTTCACTCCCTTCGCACCATGAGGCCTGTCTGAAATAGTCTCTTCCACAGCACAGCCCCAAAGCCTGGCCTGTGCCTAGCAATTTCTAGGCCCTTAGTTAGCTAGCACCGAGTGAGCAGCTGTGAGCTGCAAAGCCCAAGGAGCACTCAGTCCCTTCCAAGTCCTTTGTCCGGTCTTTGATCTGTGCTTACTCTTCCTGTGTGAGGACTGCCCTTTTGTAGATCGTGGAACTTCTGTCACCTTTTATCAGCAGGCAGTGAGGACTCTGGGTTGACCCTTCAGCCAGCTCCAGTACAAGAGCCAGGTGACAGATCTTTGGCAATCCTGTCCTAGGAGAATAAGCCATATGGTTTCCCCGTTCCCCTGTGGAGCTTCCCAAATCACTCTGGACTTCCTAGGTTTCTATCCAGGCTGCACCCTGAGGCCAAGGGACCTTGGAGAATCAGAGGGACCACTGCAAACTGTCCTAGGGGGCTGCTCCAGTTGGCCTTTCTTAGGAAAGATGCCTTGAAGATGACAGTCATGCAGCGCTCTCTCTCTCGCTCTCTCTCTCTCTTTTCCTAAGACAGGGTTTCTCTGTGTAGCCTTGGCTGTCCTGAACTAACTTTGTAGACCAGGCTGGCCTCGAACTCACAATGATCCGCCTGCCTCTGCCTCCCGCCCGAGTGCTGGGATTAAAGGCGTGCGCCGCCACCACCGCCTGGCTGTCTCTCTTCTTAATCAACCCACAACTGTACCAGTTCACAGAGCTAACAAATGCCTGGAATCCCAGCACCCACAGGGTAGAGGAAGGGGGATCAGGAGGACTTCAAGGCTGGCCATTGCTACATAAGGCCTTATTTTTTAGAATAAATAAACAAGAAAAAATTTTTTTAAAGGAATGGAGGAAGGAAAGAAAGTCAGTTTGTCCTACAATATGAAGGCCCATAGGCCTGAGCCATACTAAACTTGTAAAAGAAGTTTGGGTGACCTTAGGAGGAGTGACAACTCTCAACTGGCCTTGCAAGAAGGTGTCTTAAGAGACCAGGGAGTGGTCCTGATGCGAGATGCTGCTGGCCTCACTGCCAACTTGCAGGTGGTTGTTATTTACAAGACTATGTGACTCAGGCCACTGAAGTTAGGGAAGGCAGGATGGAGACCGAGTCTAACAAATGAGTTATTTATATCTATATCCCAGACCTCAGAGGGAAAATTCCCATACTTAGCCGTTCCTAGATGGCCTGTGACACAGGATATTTAAAGTAACAATGGGTTGAATTCTTGTTCACATTTTTGGCAGGGCTCCAGTCTGAAAGTCCGCAAGAGAAAGAGTCACTGGGCTGTGTAGCTTTGGGGAGGGGCGGGGACTGTTTCTAATTTGGGATCTATTTAAGATCTCTTCCCTCCCCCACCCCTCCCCCGCCCCCTTCTTCCTGGAATTAAAAAGAAAATAAAATTTTGATTTTAGAGACAACCTTCTTTGTGATCTACTTTTGAAGAATTGTGTGTGTGTGTGTGTGTGTGTGTGTGTGTGTGTGTGTGTGTGTTGCTCTTTGCCCTTTCCACCCCATCTTCGAGGAAAATGCGGTTATCTGAGAAAAAGAAAGAAGAGAGAGAAAGAAAGAATAGCATACAGTTTGAGAAGCCCAAACATCCTTCCACAATTCCTTAGACTTGAAGGCGGAAATGACCACTACCGACGAGGACACCCAAGTAGCCAAGTTCTGAGTACATTGTGATAGTTGTCCAGAGGCGAGCATGGCGCTGTGCACAATCACTGGCCCACTTAAGTTACGCTTGCAGGGAGACACTCAGAAAAAGCGGAAAATGGCAACGGACTCCTTTCTCATAACTGTATTCTAGTACATTCCACATAGAGAACAAACTGCACACATTTAACAGCACTTGATGAGATACAGTCATTCCTTTTTGTTTGTTTGTGAGACAGGGAACTATGTAACCCTGCCTGGCCTTGAACTCACTACATGGTAGAGGTTGGCCTTGAACTCCTGGTCCTCCTACCTTTACCTTTAAAATGCTAGGATTACAGGTAATATTTTAAGGCTCTTCCCATCCCTAGGCTATTTCTAAGCATTGGCTTTGTAAAGAAAAAAGAGACTGTGGGCAAGTGAGATGGCTCTGCAGACAGAGGCACCTGTCAAGCCTGCTGATCCTCGGGGATCCGTGTGGTGGAGGGAGAGAGCAGATCCCCACGGTTGTACACCGACCACACGTGCACCCTGGCATGCTCACAGACTCACACTGCGCTATAGACCAGGCTGCCCTAAATTCAGAGAGATTTGCCTACCTCTGCTCCCTACGTGCTTTTTTTTATCTGCTAGAATGACAAACAGGACAGGCAAGTGACAAACATCCAGCTCAAAATGGCTTACCTTCAGAAAAGTTTTATTCCCCTGTCTATCTAGTAGTCTCGAGGTTTAACGACTAATGGACTAGCTAGTGGTATTTATTTATTTATTTATTTATTTTAAAGCCCAAGTTTAGTCAGGCATGGTGGCACACGCCTTGCCTTTAATTCTAGCACTCTGGAGGTGGAGGCAGGCGGATCGCTGTGAGTTTGAGGCCAGCCTGGTCTACAAAGAGAGTTCGAGACCAGCCAGGGAAACCCTATCTCAAAAAACAAAACAAAACAAAAAAGCCCAAGGTGGTTCTTCTTTTTTTTTTTTTCCATCCAGATCCGCCTCTATCTTCCCACCTGCTTGTTTACAGTACTAAGAAGGCTGCAGTGTTATTGTTACAAGAACACAGCACTTGGTTTCTTCTCCTGTGTCTTTGGACTGGGGCTACAACGTTCAGCGATAGAACTCCTGCCCCAAGTCGTCCTTACAGCAGTGGATTTCCTCTCCCATCCCATTGGTCAATACTATGTCACATGTCCATGTATGAACCAATCACTAGCAAGAGACACAGGGGTCAGGGGCCAATAGGATTTGATTAGACTCTGGAATCTTGGCTCTGAACCTGCGAATTCTGGATTAGTTTCCCCCAAGTCTGGTGGCTAGTGAACGGAACATTTTTTTCATAGCAAACAGCTGGAGTTGGACGCCAGCTAAGTTGTTTGCTAAGCAAGGTAGTTATGAAAGGGGTTAATGGTTGGTGGGGGTTGGGTTTCGCTTTCCTCGGTGGTGTAGCCCCATGGGTGGGCAAGAAACTCTTAACTCTGGGTCACACACAAAAGGAAGACATGAAAATAGGCGATGAACTTGTTGAAAAGCTGGGATCGACCCAGAGAGGAAGGAGGAGGAGAGAAGGAAATGGGAAGGGTGTCAAAGTGTCTAAAATTCGTTACATAGATGTATGAAGCTGTCAAAAATAAAAAAAGTTATTAATTGGAGGTAACTAAGGAGCCAGAAAATGTATTGAACTGCAGACAAGGCAGTGGATAAACCTCCTTTGGAGAGAGGAGAGGGTAAATAATGAACATGTGTGTGTAATTAGATAAATACTATGAAGGAAAGGCCAAGGTTACAGTGAGGACACCTTCCAGGTGAAAGCTGTGGGGCGGGTGCACTGAGTCCGGCCAGAGATGTGTGGGAGGTGGGGAGAAAGGGAAGCAAAGCTCCCAAGAGGGAAGCTGGCCTCGGGCTGAGGCAGGGAGCACCCCTGGATTGGAAGGGCATAGCCAGGCTGCACAAGGTGGATGACAGGACAGTATGGTGTCTTACGGACATTGATAAAGAACCGGTGATTCACATTTAGTTTGATGAAGCTCAAAAGGTTTGTCATCTTATTATAAACCTCTTTTTTTATTAATTAAACTTTTTTTTGAAATTTTTACATATACATTTATATTATTACACATATATACAATAAACTACCTATAGCAAGAAGAGGCATGATGCAATCACTCTAAACCTCTTTTTCTTTTCTTTTTCTTTTTTTTTTTCGAGACAGGGTCTCTCTTGGCCGTCCTGGACTCACTTTGTAGACCAGGCTGGCCTCGAACTCACAGCGATTCGCCCGCCTCTGCCTCCCGAGTGCTGGGATTAAAGGCGTGAGCCACCACGCCCAGCTAAACCTCTTTTTCATTTGAAAACTTTTAAAGATTTAAAATCTATGTTTGTTTGTTTGTTTTCCGAGACAGGATTTCTCTGTGTAGCCTTGACTGTCCTAGACTCGCTTTGTAGACCAGGTTGGCCTCGAACTCACAGTGATCTGCCTGCCTCTGCCTCTCGAGTGCTGGGATTAAAGTCGTGCGCCACCACGCCCGGCACTTACTTGCCGTTTTCTGATAACTAGGCCAAGGCTATGAGCTTAGGAAGAACACTGCAGGTGGGGGCGTGGGATGCGGCAAGTGTCCTCGCCCTGCTTGTGGGATCACATGAGTTATTACCAGTGACATTTAACCTCTGTCCCTTGGCTAAGGGTGTGTTTGTGAAGCCCCTCCCCAGTGAGCTGGCTGTTCCCTCCCTTTTCTCTGTTCTGTTTGAGTCAATCATTTAGTCTCCCCCACACTCAAGAGGAGGCAGAACTGCAAAGCTTTAGAGAGAGAGAGAGAGAGACAGATAGACAGACACACAGACAGACAGACACACAGGAGGACTAGATAAAAGGTGATGGTCATCCAGGTGTAAGTGTCACAAGTAACACAGCCCTGGCCCCGACAGCGCAGCCAACTCCGTGGGTTTTGTGAACAACAGCCTTCCTGTTTCCTTCTCCTGGTTATCTTTAAGGTAAACCCCACACCGTCCATCTAGGTTCCTGTCCTAATTCATACACCATCTGCCAGGCCTTCATGTGCCCCTCAGTGACAGCCTGCCCAGTGTTACACACACACACACACACACACACGTACTTTCAGCTGCTTCTGGTTTTTGTCACAGGGCTCCGGCAGTTAAGGCAAGCAGAGAGCATAAGAGTATGTGACCCAGGTGAGGTCTGTGGCCTAGAAAACATAGTACGAGGGGATGGTGAAGTTACAGGATGAGCTACAATACAGTGCCAGCCGTTAGACGATGGAGGGCTGGGGAGGTCATCAGTAAAGAGCTGAGGACCAGAGTGTCATACCCAGAACCTATGGTTGTGGCGGCGTATGCTTGGAATCACAGAGCTGGGGAGGACAAGACATGCAGGTTCCCGGGAGCTCACTGGCCAACTAGTCCAGCCTACTCGGAGAGTTCCAGACTAGTTATTTATAAGTAAATAAATAATTAGGCGGGTGATGCCTGAGAAATGATACCTAATGTTGTCCTCCCTCCCGTATGTATGTGCACAACAGCACACACATGCATGCACACACATTAGCCACAACCTGGTGCTGCTGCAAAGGAGAAGATGGAACTAGATAGAAACGGGAGGCCTGTTGCCGATGTGCTAAGAGAAACAGCAGGCCACAGATGAGCTTGCTACGGTATAAGCCCATGTATAGTTTCATCTCTTCTTTTTTCTTTTCCTTTTGATTTTTTTTTCCGAGACAGGGTTTCTCTGTGTAGCCTTGGCTGTCCTGGACTCGATTAGTAGACCAGGCTGGCCTCGAACTCACAGCGATCTGCCTGTCTCTGCCTCCCGAGTGCTGGGATTAAAGGCGTGCGCCACCACTGCCGGCTCATCTTTTCTTAAATGTATGTTCGGTTCGTGTATTCATCGGTTTGTGTGAACATTGTATATGTGCAGGTGTGTATGTGTGTGTGTGTGTATGTGTAGAAGCCAGAAAGAAGCCCCACAGATGTTGTTTCTCATGAGCTTTTTTTTTTTTTTTTTTTTTAGACAGGGTTTCTCTGTGTATCCATCTTGTTTTTGAAACAAGGCCTCTTTGGGACCTAGGGCTTGGCAATTAGGCCAGGCTGGCCCATCAGTGAGCTCCATATAGCCACCTTGCTCTGCCTCCCCAGTGCTGGGGTTACAAGCATGTACCACCACACCTGGCTTTCTGCTGTGTTCTGGGGGGTCAAACTTAGATTCTAATGCTTGCATGGCCAACACATTACCTGCTGTGCGCATGTGTGATTTTACCAAAACCATACAGAAATGGTCAATGCCTAGCACATAGAAGATACTTTAACAAAAAATTATGTATTTATACAGCATTCTGCCCCAATGCATACCTGCACACCAGAAGAAAGCACCAGATCTCATTATAGATGGTTGGGAGTCACCATGTGGTTGCTGGGAATTGAACTCAGGACCTTTGGAAGAACAGACAGTGCTCTTAACCTCTGAGCCATTTCTCCAGCCCCAGAAGACACTTTCTTTTTCTTCAAAATTCTAGGGACTGAATTTAAGGCCTCATACATTAGTCAACCAAGTCCCATGCCACCTCATCCCCAGGCTGACACTTAATCTTCTTTTTAAAAAGATAATTACTTTTACTCTGTGCATATAAGTGTTTTATTTAACTGTATGTCTGTGTACCACATGCTTGCTTGGTTCCTGTGGGTGCCAGAAGGGGACGTTAGATTTTTAAAAAAATATTTTATTTAATTTTAATTTATGTCCATTGGTGTGAGGGTGTCAGATCTTGGAGTTACAGACAGTTGTGAGCTGCCATGTGATTGCTGGGAATTGAACCTGGGTCCTTTGGAAGAGCAGGCAGTGCTCTTAACCACTGAGCCATCTCTCCAGCCTGGGGATGTTAGATTTACTGGAACTGGAGTTAGAGATAGTTTTGAGTCATCATGTGTGTGCTGGGAATTGACCCCAGATTCTCCTCAAGAGCAGCCAGTGCTCTTAACCACTGAGTCATCTATTTGGCACAATAGGTTTTTGTTGTTGTTTTGTTTGAGAAAAGGGTCTATAAATGGAGCCCTAGCTATTCTGAAACTCACTGTGTAGACCAGGCTGGCCTCAAACTCACAGAGATCAAGCTGCCTCTGCCTCTGAAGAGCTGGGATTAAAGATGTGCGCCAACACACTTGACTCTTTGATATTTCTTAAGGGTATAAATAGGAATAGGGTGGGCAGCTTCGTTTTGATATTAACTAATTAATTCATTGGGGGGGCACTGATTTTCTGTGTAGCCCTGTCTGTCTTGGAATTCACTCTGTAGACCAGGCTGTCCTCCAACTCAGAGATCCATCTGCCTCTGCCTCCTGAGGGCTGGGATTAAAGGCGTGCACCACCATGTATGGCTGACTTTTATTATTAATGTGTGCCTTAAAGGATGTACAAACCATGGCCCATATGTAGAGGTCAGAGGACAATTTTTCCCCCTCTTTTGGCTTTTCGAGATAGGATTTCTCTGTGTTAGCCTGGCTGTCCTGGACTTGATTTGTAGACCAGGCTGGCCTTGAACTCACGGTCGCCCTGCCTCCTGAGTGCTGGGATTAAAGGTGTGTGCCACCACACCCAGCTCAGAGAACAATTTTGTGGAATCAGTTCTATCTGCTGTCTTCACATGTGTCCTGGGAACTGAACTCAGACTGTCATGCTGACCACAGCCAGCACCTTTGGAATTCTGGGAACTTTTTAGAGGGCATGTAAAGGCTAGGGCCCCTCGAGGAGAGGCATGGTTGGTAGTTGCTGGTTGTTTGGGGGTGGGGCGGTGGGGTATTGGTTTGTTAGTGGTTGTACTCAAAGAATAAATAAGAAGAAAGAATTTTGATTCAATTTCTCTCTCCCCTCTATGCTTCTTTCTTTCTTATCTAGTGATAGGGGGGAAAACCGGAGGTATGAAGGGTAGGAGAAAGAAGAACCCACAAAGTAGTGAAAGACAAGCTACAGAGCGTCCCATGCCCCCATCACAAAGTGCTTGTGCAAGCTGGAAAACTTACTCAGCAACAGAGCCCTTTCCCACAGCTCAGCTTCTATGGTGTAGAACGATACACAGCCAGGTAGCAGCTGTCCACCGCAAGTGTCTTTACTCCTCTGCGGTTGGAATGAGACATAGTTGCTTTTATTCTAACTAGTTTACTTTGCCTAGAAGGCCGAGGCAATGGGAAACAACTATGTGAATAGGAAATTTTTATTATTTATTTAATTGTTAGTTTGTTTGTTTTGAGACAGGGTTTCTCTGTGTAGCTTTAGCTGTCCTGGACTAACTTTGTAGACCAGGCTGGCTTCGAGCTCACAGCGATCCACCTGCCTCTGCCTCCCGGGTGCTGGGATTAAAGGCGTGCGCCATCACTGCCTGACATGAATAGGAAATTTTACCTTGAGGAGAAATATGAAGTCTGGAACTTGACGCTGTCATTCATACAGCTGTCTGTACCTTGAAGGAGAGCTTTGACGCACCGATGACAGGAGGTATGTAACAGAGAAGTTGGCATCTGCGATGAAGCTGGCTTTAGGGGAGTCAGCTGAAGTTAAGGGTTACCTGGTTGCCACAGCATAACAAGGAGGAAATGAACTGAATACCCAAACAGCAGATACTCTATCCACTTGCACAGGTGTGATACTTTCTTTCTTTTTTTCTTCCAGGACAGGGTTTCTGTGCATATCCGTGGCTGTCCTGGAAACTTGCTCTATAGACCAGGCTGGCCTCAAACTCAGAGATCCACCTGCTTCTGTCTCTAGAGTGCTGGGATTAAAGGAGTGGGCCCCCAGCACCTGGCTCTTTTTATTTTTCTATCTTATGTACACTTGTGTATTGTCTGCATGTATGTCTTGGCAGCATATGCGTACCTGGTACCTAGGAGGTACCGGGGCATTGGATTTCCTGGGCCTGGAGTCAGCCAGCTGTGAGCATCATGTTGGTGCTGAGTTCTCTTAACCACTAAGTCATGTCTCCAGCAAGGATAGTTATTCTTTGACTGTGGCTTGGTGAGATCTGTAATTATTGGGAGATACACCCCAGGACATGTCTGTGAGGGTGTTTCCAGAACCAATTACTGAGAAAGACCCATCTTCAGAGTTGGGGAGGACCTTCTAACAGGTGGCCCCTTTAAATACAAACAGGTCCGTGGAAAAGATTGCACTGCCTTCCTGTTTTCACTTTTTAGTGAATATATCCAATGTTGTTGCTGTTGCTGGCTCTCAGAACCCAGCTTCTTTGATTCCAGACCTTTCCAGGACTTCAACATCAGGATGGGACTGCTAAGGCATCCAGTTTAGTAGCAATAACTGGGTTCTCTTCCAAGAGTGCACATAACTGGGTGTGGCAGTGCACGCCTTCAATCCCAGCACTTGGGAGGCAGAGGCAGGCGGATCACTGTAAGTTTGAGGCCAGCCTATTCTACAAAGGGAGTCCAAGACAGCCAAGGCTACACAGAGAACCCTGTCTTCAAAAACCAAAAACAAAACAACAACAAAAAAGCGGACACAGCCACGGTTGACCTACCTAATCCCTCCCATGCAGTCCCATAAGTTCATAGCCTTTATCATGTAAAGCTGTGAGTTCTCAGAGTCCCAAGGCCCTGACCATAATCACTTTGGGAACTGGCCCGGCCTGGTGGGAGACCAGTTTTCAGCACCATTGGATGGGAACAGAGGGCTATGGTTACCCAGAGGAGTGGTGCTTGGAAAACGGCCACTGGCACAGCCTAGGGTGGGGGCTGGGAGAGGGCTGCCCATGTCAGGAGGGTAAAGGGCAATTTTGTGTGGGTCAGAGATTCTTTGTCAGAATTGGCTTATTGGTGGGCCCTTGGTGTCGTTTTTAATTTGTAAACGTGAATGGGTGTTCGTTTGCCTGCGTGTGTCTCTACCGTGTGTATGCCTAGTGCCAGCAGAGAGGCCGGAAGAGGATGTTGGCTCCCCTAGAACTGACAGTTGTGAGCAGCCATGTAGAGACTGGAAACCAAACTCCTACAAAAGCAGCACACACACACTCTCAGCTGCTGAGCCAGTTCTACAGCTCCTCTTAGTGCTTTAATAGAGGTGGCCAGGCTCACTGGTAGTGACAGTTGAAACTAATCTTGGTTAAAACAAGTGCCCCACACGACAGACTGTCACAGGAGGACAAGTGAGGAAGAAGCCTCTGGTGATGGGGGAAAAGCACCCAAAAGAAATGCTCATTGGCCTGGGCCTTACAGTTGTAAGACCTTAACATTTAGTGCACTGGCTTTGGAAGATCTGGCTCAAAAACTTCAGGTCTGGGGTCTGGAGACATGGCTCAGTGGTTCAGAGCACTGACTGCTCTTCTAGAGGACCTGGGTTCAATTCCCAGCACCCACATGGCAGTTCACAACTGTCTGTAAATTCACAGATATACATGCAGGCAAAAATGCCGCACATAAAAATGAAAAAAAAAAAAAATCAGGTCTGCCACTTCTGAGTGGGTGAGTCCAGGGTCTGTTAAGTATACATTCCACTTGTGTGGATGTCACTCAGTTTTCTGTCAAGTGACACCAATTATAACTTCATTTAGTTTCAAGATTGTAAACAGTAATGTCCCATCTATGTTCCCAAGTGATGCCCTCTGCGATAGTTCATAAGGCCACTTAGCCTGTGAGCCTGTTGCTCTGTAGTGGTGCCCGGTCCACAGGCTTTCCCACTTAGTCATTCCAACCCAAATCTCACCTAGAGCTCTTTGCTGCTGTGAGGCTGGTGGCAGAGTCCTAAGTCAGCTCCTGAGATTCTCCAGGGCCGTGAGAGAGGATGGGGGGGTGGGGGGGTGGGGGGGGGTGGGGGGGCTGGCTGGGAGGGGAGAGGGATCGAGGCTCAGAAGCTTGCAGCAGTTAACGTTAGCACACGTGTGGGCATAGGAAGTAGAGCCCAGGGAGTTTTTCAGTCATCTCCTGCTTAATGCATCCAGATGCATCCATAATTAGCCCTTGCCTCTGGCCTCTGGGCCCAGGTGGGCTCCAGAAGGCCCTGCACTGCCGCCAGACAAGAGGCCTTAAAGAACACCGGGCAGACAATTGGAATGCCATTTATCGTGCGAAACACAATAAAACCCTGAGCTCTCTTCCTGTCTCAGAGACCCATAAATTATGAAAATTATACCTGCCTCAGGCCATGGACATATTGTTTTATTAAAGTTCCGATGAATAAACTTTAGGTCTCTTAAAAATGTCCTCCCAGCTTTCATCTGGCAGCGCCTCCAGTGTGGGGCAGGCTGCCCGGTCTTTCTGGGGGTTCAGGCTTTGGAAAGCTAGATTCACTTCAAGCTATTAAGTTACCTAGGCTGGGGAGATGGTTGTAGAGTGCCCTGTGCGATCTGGACCACAGCACAAGGCCGATGAGTTGCAGGGTACGTTCTACTTAGCAGAGTTGCTCTCACCAAGTCAAGGCCCTTAGGAGAGAGGCAGTACTGGAGACTTAACTCAGGAGTCTTAGTACTGAGTTCTAGCTCATTTCTTCTTCAGAGAGCACTATGTGGCTGTGGGCAGGAAGAGGGTTGATACAACTTCTTTACTTTTTTGATGTTTTGGTTTTTTGAAACAGGGTTTCTCTGTGTAGCCCTGACTGTCCTGGACTCACTCTGTAGACGAGGCTGGCCTCGAACTCACAGAGACCCACCTGCCTCTGCCTACAGAGCATTGGAATTGTCACCACACCTGGCTTTTACTCTTACATTTGGTCACTTCCCGGTTTCTTCATCCAGTACTCCCCAAGCACAGCTACCGAACTCTCAGTTTTCATTTTGTATGAGCAGTCAGTCACTCATCAGGTGCTGACTTTGGGGGTCCATTCCTCCAGAGCCATCTGTAACTGGGAACTAAGGCGGGACAAGGCCAGGCAGAGGAAAGCAGTTGTGGAATTCTCTTCTGGACACTTGGCTTCCTCCTTTCCCCAAAGGCTATTTGGGTGAATGGGCCTTTACACATGCAACCTCAATAGGGGTTTTTGTCTCTAAAATCCCAGAATCAACACTTACACCCAACCCAGCCATCCACAGGGCACCTGATGAATCAAAGCAGCATAGACAGTACTCAGGACCAAAGTGCTATTCCTCTATAGATTGTGAGGGGCCAGGAAATAGGAGGGATTAAGACTATCTTTATTCAAGTTGATTATAGAATGGGACCAGGAGGCAAGGTGGTGGTGGTGCATACTTTTTTGGTGTGTGTGGGGGGGGGGGGGGCACATTTTTAATCCCAGTACTGAGGCAGAGACAGGCTTTGTTGAGTTTGAGCCCAGTCTGGTCTACAGAGTGACTTCTAGAACAGGGAAGGCTACAGAGAAACACTGTCTCAAAACAAAACTAAACCAAACAAAAACACAGAATGGGACCAGAAGATCCTTCACTTGTATTCCAAAGCCTCCAAGGAAAAAAAAAAAAAAAAGAAGATTGGATCCAACTAAGGAGCCCAAGAGGCCATCACTGGTGACCAGGAAAAATCAACAGGACCAGCATGGTGATGGTTGTCTTTAACTCCAGCACTCAGGAGACAGAGATCTGGACAAGCTACTCAGCAGGCAGGTCTTAGAGGTCAGAGACCTAGTTTGAGGTCTCATTGGTCCAGCTAGAACAAGAATCAAGAGCACTAGTGTGTGAGCTTCTTGAAGCCTGCAGATTTGGAGACACCAGGACCTTCCTTTTCTCTACTTGTAGCCTTTTCTGCTTCTGAAGGGAGCCTTTTTACCCACCTGTATTACTAGATCACCCAATGGGTCAGCTTGGGCTACCATTACCTTTGAGTAGTAAGGCTATCTCAAAAAAGAACAAGAAAAACTCAAAACTCCAGACCCCCTATGTACCAGAAGAGATACCCTGGGAAGGATTTTGTGTCATGTGATGACAGCAATGCAGCATTGTTCAGTGGCTTTCAGATCTCTCTCTCTCTCGCCCCTCCCCCCAAGTCTAGACCCCCAGCCCACAGTATGCATGTACCCATGTGGCTTAGAGTTCTTTGACAAGTGTGGGATTTCTGCTGGGTGAGGATGTCAGACAACTGGACAGAACACGCAAGAGAATGGCAGTCATGTGTATATTTAACAATATATATTTATAGATATCTTCTAGATCAGTACATTCAGTTTTAACTTGTTTTTTTTCTTCACAAACAGAAGAACTCTTACAATAGTAGACTTTCTAAAATAAATACTATTAAAATAGAGCTTCAAAATAAATATTTTTTACAAAGGAAACCTTCTGTGGTAACTTCTGTGGTGGGGTGGGAAGGGGCTACAGTGAACGGGAAATATGAGAACAGGAAAGTGGTGGGGTGGGCACCGGGCACAGCTCTACTGCTGCTAAAGGGAGGCCAACCATAGGACGCAAGAGAAAGCAAGCTAAGAAACAGCACAGCCACCCACAACAAAAATGGCAACACAGGATTGACATCCACCAATACAGGAGCAGGGAAGGCAAGGTACTACCCACGAAATGCAAAAACCAGGAGGCTGGCGAAGCCCCGGATGGTCTAGTAAATTGTACAGTGCAAATCTGGCCTGCACGCACACCTTGGACATTTCCTGGTGCCGCACCAGAGACCATGCTGCGTCCAAGAGATGGGTACCTGGGTTCTGGCCTGACCAACTTTGTATGCTGCCCTCTCGGGGTTGTTTGTGCTCCAGCTGGGCCCCATCAATGCAGAATGGACTAGTGCAAAGAAGCCACCACACATGATGAGGATGCCTCATTGCGTCAGCTGTGATGGGCCCAAGGTAACAGTGCAGTCTACTTGACTTCACTCCCTTCCAGCTGGCTCAGGGAGCCTGGATTGTACCTTGGAAGGCTTTGCTAGCCTAGACCCAGAAAGGACAATGGAAAAACCAAGCAGCCAAGGTACTCTGTATAATGTACGGGATGCTATCCTCAGCTCCAGGCACCAAGGCTAACCAACAACTCAGCCACACAAGCTACTACCGCCGGCAAACAAGTCAGAAACTGCTACAGAAATGCTCTGTTTGAGCCTAGGAAGGGGGTGCAGACCCTATAGGTAAACTACTGCCTTTGTTGTGTGTGTGTGTGTGTTCTTTCCCATGGGTAGTTGTTTGCTGAGAAGCCAAGAGAAAAACAACAGAGTTGAGGAAAAGCAAGGATGCTTCCTTCAACTCCCTTTCCTTTACCACTAAGCAAGTGAGGCCCAAGGGAAACGCCCAGGGGAGGAGTTCTGTAGACAGCATCAGCACGCCCAAAACAAGGATGGGGGAGAAAAAGCAAACCAAATCCCATAAAAATCCGTGTTTACAGCTATGTACACAAAGTCAGGGTTCAGGAGGGGCTGCCAGGAAATGGGGTCTGTGTGGCAGAGGGGTCAGTGTGTGTAAGTGTCACATGTGCATGTGCGCATACACAGCTTATGTAACTCAACTGTCCACAGAGGTGTGGAGACCAAGATCACCAAAGTGCAACCTGCCAATGGGTCAACTGTCTGGTGGAGACAAATGAGGGAGGGACCCTGGGCAACACTCCCAGGCTTTTTAGAAAGAGTGCACACGTGCGCTATCATTTTTGGGGGTTTCCCTTGACATACCTCATCTGAGGAAAACATCTCCAGCTCCTTCAGTAAGCTAATACATTCAACTTGTGCAAGTGGTTGGCAGAACGCATTGTTTTTTGTTTTTGTCTTCCATCTTTCCTTCCGATCTGTGTTAAGAATATTGCAACTGTGGCAAGGGCAGCTATATGGGTCAGCTGTAGAGAATGAAGATGCAGTATTTTATACTTGCCTTTTACAAGCCAGAAAATGTTACATAAATAAAGCTGAAAATAAAACCCTCCCTTCCTCCAATCAATAAATACCTATGGTTACAATTAACTTATTCTAAATCATAAGGTGTTGCTACTACTACTAGTTTCCAAGGTGGGGGGTGGGGTGAATCCTTGAGAAAGAATAGTTAAGTACACTCCACTTGTAGCTCCCTGCCTGTTTGCCTCCTTCCTGGGAGGGCTGTGAGCAGAGCAGCTCTGGTCCCACACAAAGAACCAGAAATGATTTTTGCCTAATGCTCTCCTCCCCAATTTCACCTGGGTAACTCCTCTTCTGACCCAGGCCATTTCTTGAATCAGAGGCAAGGATGGGGACCAAAAATACCACACAAAGCAAAAACCCCACAACAGCTAGGGGCAAGGACCAGAGACACTACAGCTTTTCGCATGCAACAAGTACCTACCCACTGGACGTGCTGCACTTTCTGAGTCCTTTAGCACCGTGAGAGAAAGAGTTGCTACGTCTTTGGGGGCTGTCAGGAGGGTGTGTGTGTGTGTGTGTATGTGTGTGTGTGTGTGTGGTGTGTGCGCGTTGTGCGCACTGCACACAAAAATGGGGTTCAAACCCAGCAGCCCCTGGAGAATCGTTTCCACCCTCTCTGGGCTCTTCTGACTTCCCCACTGCGGCCTCCTAACACTAAAATAGACTCTGTTCATCATCTCTATTTACACAAAGACAGACGCATCACTATACACAAGAGGCTGTGACATCAAGCAGCAGAAACCAGAAGAAAACCCAACCCCAGCTCGGCTCAACTGTCATTCTGCCAATGGGAGGTGCGGTCTCTTCTTCGCCATTCTTAGATAGGCAGGGGAGTTATGCTCCTTGAGGTCGCATGCCCCCAGATTGTGAAATCAGCCCTTCCTGGGGGTGGTCCAAAAGGAAGCAAATTGTTGTTGTTATTGTTGTTGTTTAAACACCATTAGCATCTAGTTTAATTAAACATATAAAAACATCACGACTGGATCCAGAGACCACAGCCTCAGACTCATTGGCAAAATGATATTTGGTCTCGCTTGTGTCACCCTGGCCTTCGTAACCCAGCAAGTTTCTGCAAAGCATTGGGAGTAGAGAGAGCTCAGGACACATAGCAGGCGGGCCAGTCTGTGTCTCGGTTAAGAACCGGAGGGTGGCGTGATGAGTGGACAACCCCCCAAGTTAGTGATTGAAGCCAGGAACACACTGCCCGGTGGCTCCTTATCCATCCTGTGGCTCCAGGGAAGAGTTCGGCTCACCGGCGACTTTGTTCTCAGCCATCACGCATGTATAGCAGGAATTGCTACAGCGTACCTTCCCGAGAGGCCAAGGCCAACAGGCACGGACAGAGGGGGGAAAGATAGAAGTCAAGGCTCTGAGAGTCTTTTCCACGAGGTATGTCACCTGTTTCTCTCAGGCTGGGAGCTCCAGCAGGAGCCAGAGACAATGGCAAAGTTGGAGGGAGAGGTTGGAAGGAGGGGCTGGAAAGGCGTTGAGTGGCTGAACTTTCTCGTCAGTGTCCACACCTGTGTTCCATCTTCTGAAATAGGAAAAAAATCGACCCCTAACCACCATACCCTGGCACTGTCACTGCTGCTTGACAAAGTTAAGACCATGAAGACCCCCAAAGTGCATCTTCGTCCTTTTGGGAGGGGTGACACTCAAGACTGGGTGGTAGCATTCTCTGCTTGCTTCTTCCCAATCTAAGGTTTAGGAGAGGAGGAGAGGGCGGGTGAGCAAGGTCAGCCTCAGGAGACCGGCAGGAAGGACCACGTTTCCAAAGGCGGTGCTGAGTTTTTTTCATCTAAAGTGTCAGAAAGGCTTGTCTGACCTGCTGGCCTTGGTGTCCCCGCTGGTTGCTTTGCAGATGACGCTGTTCGTGTGCTTGCAGCGGCAACCAGGGCGTCTCAGGCGGTCATAGCCACGCTGGGCCAGCTTGACACAGCCTGTGGCTGGCAGGTAGCACAGCAGACAGGGCAGCACCAAAGAGAGGGCGCCCATGAAGGACCAGCGGGCGCAGCAGTTGGAGCGGGAGCAGGAGCAGGGATGGTCAGCACAGGAGCCCTCATCATCCTCATTAGTGCAGTGGTAGAAGACCCCCTGGACTAGGCACATGCACGTGCCATAGTTGACCAGGGTCTGGGCCGAGCACAGGCACTCCTGGTTGCAGACCCAGCAGGAGGGCAACGTCCGAGGGGACGCACATTCCTTGCACTTACACTTCCCACAGGCCTCACACAGCAAGAAGTGCTTGTCTAGTTCTGGTGGGGCTGCTGGGCCCTTGAGGTCCGGCGGCTTACAGTGGACCACCTTGGGCTGGAGGCGCACAGCTCTGGGAGAGGCCTGCTCAGCCACAGGTGGTGGAGCCATGTGGTCTAGGAGCCTCTGGTCTGAGGAAGTGCTGCTGCTGCTGCTTACAGAGCTGGGCCGCCCGCTGAAGGAGATCCAGTGGTGAGTAACATCCTGGTCACAGCGGGCAGGTGTAGGAGCCGGCTCTGGAGCCCCTCCCCGGGGCCGCTTGGGACCCATGGCCGGGGCTAGGCTAGGGTTGTCTATGTAGTCATTCTCCACGTGGCTGGTCTTCATCTGGTCAATGGGTAAGATGGTGAGTGGGTGCTGGAGCCGGCTGTGGGGCACCCTGCTGTCAAGGATGGGCTGCACCATGGCTGAGCTGGGAGTCAAAGGGACAACGCTCTGTGGGATCGGGGGCTCCATGAGGCTGGAGGTCCTGGACTGCACCAAGAGACAGGCTTCTAGGGGCCCTGGGAGAGAGAAAGGAAAAAGAGAAAATAGATTCCCAGCATCAATATATAGCCTGTTCATACCCTCCCCTCAAACTTACATCACGCCTTGGGAGCCTAAATAGAATGTGAACTAAATTCCTTCAGTGCTCTTCCTGGTAATTCCCAAGGCTTAAGTGGTCAATAAGGATAACAATACTGGTGGAAATATCTCTTGGGTTGAGGTGCAGCTTGGTGTGTGTGGGGGGTGGGAATTTCCTAGCATGCATCAGTTTTCATTTTGGTCATCAGCACCACCAGGTAGGGTAGGGGCGGGAGGGTCAGGCATGGTGACATATACCCGTAATACCCGAACTTGGGATGGCAGAAGCAAGGAGATGGCTGCAAATTTGGGACTAGCCTGGGCTACAAAAATGAAAACCTGTCTCAAAAACAAAACACAGAACACCTAATCGTAACATCACTGCTCTGAACAAGTTACTTTTTTTCAATTTTGGGGGGTGGGTGGGTTTGAGGACACAACAACTTCCCTCTCTCCTTCCACCTTCATGTATGATAATGATTGAACTCAGGTCCCCAGGCTTGCAAACAAGCATCCCTACCAACGGAGTCACCTCATTCCACTGAGGAATATTTTTGGGGGGGGGGGGGCTCCTCACTGTGTAGATTTGGGCCAGCTTCTGAACTCCTAGCGATCCACCTGCCTCTGTAGCAGTGTGTGGTGGCATTCTTTTTTGTCTGTAATAGGGGTTCTTGCAAGGATTAAGAAAGAAAATGCATACCTGGTACCTAGCACATAGCCGGGTACATAGAAAGTACTAAGCAATCCCCCACTGCCTCAGATATAACCACTACGACTTGCAAGCCTGGCAGGAACTGTACTGGGTGCTGGGCACTGAGGACCGTGCATTTGGTCAACACAACAGCTCCTGTGTGCTCCCCCGGAGCTCATCAGCTGGATAAACAAAAGCCTTCACTTGGGATACTGAGAAGGAAGGGATGCATCGGATGCTGCTCATCCAAGACATTAACCTTCCACTCCCACTTCCAAGAACCCCTGAGGAGGTGAGCACCCGGCCACTTGCATGGGGAATCCTCGAGGGGTACTCACACCACCCACTTCCAAGTGCTGAGCTGAACATTCAGACTAAATGCTATTTACTAGAATAGCTAAGCCAGCCCTGGATCAGTTTCTAATTTCACTGAGAGAGTGCAATTTTAAGTTGGCATCCGGCCAGAGATTCAACTGCAGCGCCTGACACGGAACCCCAGGAAGTCACTTAAATCAAAGAGCGGAAACGGCTTGGTTCAAATTTAGAAAGTGCACATTGTTTTCTATTAGAAGTGCCATTTCCTTGCCTGCTGACCTTTACATTTGGAATTCGGATGGAGATCAATTTAAAGAAATAGCAGCAGAAGGCCAAGACCTCTGCTCAAAGGAGACACAATTTGGAATCCAAAGGGAAGATTACAGTGTGGGAAGATTCCACACAGAACTTCAAGGGCCTGGGGGGGGGGGGGGCGCGGGGAGGGAGGACGGAAGCCGAGTCTCCATAAAGACAACACACACTGGGCCAGCATGTGTTAAGGGCGGTGTGCCTCCAAATGCTAATGACAGCGCCTGTCTCTCAACTAAGTTTATCTTGCATTGAAGGCGTTGCCAAGGGGATGTGAGGCAGGTTTCTATAGTTCCGGTAGCCCCTCTTGCTGAGACCATCTCAGTACCACAGCAGAGTGACACCTAGCTCTTTGGGACTCAGAGTGGTAGGAAAAGCGCTCTGTGGTGGCGGCTGAGGAGGCTGATTGATGGGAACGCACTACCGTGCTTGCTCCTGCCTGGGGATAGCTGAAGCGTTTTCTTGTATGCTTCTAGTCCACACGAAATAAAGAGCTAGCTCTAAATAGAAAGTTCATGAAGGGAATTAAAAAATAAAATAACCTTTAATCCCAGCACTTGGGAGGCAAAGGCAGGTGGATCAATGTGAGGTCGAGGCCAGCCTGGTCCACAAAGTGAGTCCAGCACAGCCAGGGCTATTACACAGAGGAATCCTGTCTAGAAAAACCAAATAAAATAAAATAAAAGGAAAGAGGGTATAATAGCTTTAGTTTGTGCATCATCTATACTGGTAAATGCAAAAACATCAAGTCCTTTCTACAAGGTTTGATGCTGTCACTTGACAGCTCCCATTCACACAGGGTACTGACTAGAGAGGCTCTGCAGGCATTTCTTTCTAAAGTCTACCAAATGGCAGAGGACCCAAAGTTCTCTTCAGTGAAATCAGAACTTTTAGGTTGGTCTGAAGCTTAGTATGTAATAAATAGCCCAGGCTGGTCTTGAACTCACAGAAGTCCCCCACCTCAGTTTTCCAACTGCTACAATTACAGCTATATATGATTACACCACATACCCAGGTCAGAGCATCACCTCTGATTAACTCTGCCTCAAGAGAGCTAACTGCTGTGGTCAGAAGCATCCACGGAGGGCATCTAAGGAACACTTCTTTTCAGCCAGTACACTTGTTCCAAGACAGTACCCAAGGCCTTGCCTCTAGAAAAATAAGTTCAAGCCGGGGCAGTGGTGGCACAGGCCTTTAATCCCAGCACTTGTGAGGGAGAGACAGGTGGATCTCCATGAGTTCAAGGCCAGTCTTGTCTACAAACTGAGTCCAGGACATCCAAGGCTACACAGAGAAACCCTGTCTTGAAACAAAACAAAACAAAAAAACAAAAAGAAAAAGAAAGAAAAAAATAAGTTTAAGTTTTGGGTCAACCAGCCATTTAGAAGCCCCAGGTTCTAGGCCTGGACTCTTTAGTTAAAAGGGGGAAAATGTAACTTTGGCATAATATAAAGCACCACAAGTAAGAGTCTCAGGTGCCAGCCAAGGAGTCTCCTAGACAGAATCTTTCTCCTTGGATAATGAACAAAAGCCCCTGAGTCCAGAAAGCCTAGATTGGGAATATTTGCCAGCAAAATGTCTGTGGAGACTTCAAGTGGCTCCATCCATATTGGCCCTTGTTAGCTAAGGTTTTTATCTCAGGACCAAGCCCAGGGCTGACCAAGCTGCAGGAGAAAGGACAGATCCTCATATCCATGGGGGGCAGACTGACTCCCACTCTGCTTTCCCAAGCAGGTTACCAAGACTCTTTAAAAGACAGCTGGGTTTCTTGCAGATGAAGCAAAAAGCACGGGTGACTTTTAAGGATGTTTAACAGGTCCTGGAATCAGCGCAGCAGACAAGACTCTTCAAGTCATGCGGAAGGCCCATCAGCAGACTAATGTGGAGCAGCCACTGGAGGCAGTGAGGGTACAGGCCCCCATCACCCTCCAGAAGCAGCTGTCAACATCTGGGCAGACTGTTGAGGCCAGCCATGAGAGTGTGTGATCTTGGCCCCCAGTAACTCAGTTCTCTCAGGACACGCATCCTTTGGTATTTGGTTCCAGAAGGCATGTTTGCTTATTTGTTTGTTTAAAAGCATCTCCCTATCCCATAACCCTCAACTTTTCCAGCTATCATCCAATGGCTGGCTCAGAGAGCCGCTGCTCACACTTGCCTGAGGCGGAGAGCCTCTGGCTGATCTGATGTAGCGGAGAAAGAAAAACAACTTCCTACACTGTCTGACAGCACCTCAGCTCCACTCCCTGCCCTCCCCACCAATCTCCTAGTCTCAGCTCTATTCCCAAGATCAGTCTCCACCTCAGGACATCTCCACCCCTCAGTTTGCACATCCTTGCAGGTGTTAAGTGCACTTTAATAGGTACCTCTGCTTCTCCTCCAAGGAAGGAAGAGATTTATATAATATAAATGGGACAGAAGGCTTTGCTTCGGGTAAGCTGTTGGGAAAAGCTTGATGGTCAATTTGGAACAGGGAAATGACGCCAACCCTGCACTTAGCCAAGGAAGGGCCTCACAGCCATGATTAGGAGGAACTTTCACATCCCCTCCCCTCAAAAAAAAAAAAATAATCTAATTACTAGAAGTGCCTAATATTTATGGAATACTTGGTGTCAAACTTTCTCCGCACACACAGTCATTTATTTTCCCACTTAATCTTCACCATCACCTTAGGAGATAGCACCCATTTTGGAGTTAGAGATGGGGGGGGGGGGGGGAGAAGGCTGGTCAGCTGAGAGCTTGCCACACAAGCAGGAGGACCTACGTCCTGATGCCCGAAGCACAGTTTTGTCAGCTCTGTAGCCCTGCTGTAGGAGAAGTGAAGACAGAAGGACCCTCCTAAGGTCATAGGTCAGTCAGACCACTAGGTCACCACCGGTTCAATGAAAACCCTATCCTCATCCCCACCGATAGGGCAGAGGGCTGGAGAAAACAGTCTGCTAACTTAAGAGTACTTGCTGTAAAAACAGGGCTTGGTGGCGCTCATAATGCCAGCACTAAGGAGGCAAAGGCAGGCGGATCCGTTGTTTGAGGCTAGCCTGGTCTACAAAGTGAGTGCAAAAAAAAGTCAAGGCTACACAGAGAAACCCTATTTCAAAAAACAAAAACAAAACAACAACAAAAACCCACACACAAAAAGAGCACTTTCTGTTCTTGCAGAGGGACCCTGAGCCCACATGGTGGCTCACAATCATGTGTGTTTCTTGTTCTAGGGAAATCAGACACTTTGTTCTGGCCTCCAAAACCCACCATATATGCATGTGGTATGTATACATACATACATACATACATACCGGCACACGTGCACATAAGTAAAACTAAGAGAGAGAGCCATTGAGGGAGAAGACACTTTAAAAGCACAAAGGGTCACAGGGGTAGAGCACATGATCAGGGCGGGATTCATCTCCATACAGTCACGTGACCCGGTGGCAGAAGCAGCCTCGGAGCTCTAGCTGACATCGAATTTCCTACCCCTAGAGGATCCATGTGTACAAGCACCAAACATTTTCCTAGCCCTGGACCACTTCATTAGCGCCCCTCCCCCCATTAGCTACAGGCCTGGGGTGTGAGTAGGGAGCGAGGGTCAGTAACCCAATTAGCAGACAAATGACTCCAGATAGGGCTTCTGTCCCAGACCCCTGGATAAAGTCAAGTTAGGTTGTTTTTTTTTTTAATCTATTCTTTCAGTCCTGTCACCCTTTGATTACTAAGTGTTTGCATGTTTTTCTTTTCTTGAGACAGGGTTTCTCTTTGTACCCTTGGCTGTCCTGGAACTCTGTAGACCAGGATGGCTTTGAACTCACAGAGTTCTGCCTGTCTCTGCCTCCTGAATACTGGAATTAAAGGCATGCGCCGCCGCCACCCAGCTAAGTGTTTGCACCTTCACTCGTATGTGTCTCCTTTACAGGGTCTCACTGTAAAACAGTCCTTACAAGGAAAGGAAACATTTGTGTGAAAGGGGACCCCTTCCCTCCTCACCGATCAAGTTAGGCTTTGGGGGTGTCTGGGGGCCATCTCTGATGATAGTTTCCAGTGCAGGTGTGTAAGTGAAGGGAGGGACGGAAAGAAAGGGAGAGTCTGGCTGACGAATCAGCAAGCTACTCACTACACCCCCTTTCCCATCATTGCCAACTGTACCTGTGGGGAGGGAACTGGACACAGGCTGCAGGAAAGGATCAAGGGGGCATGTCAAATGTCCACACAGACCCGGCACCCTTCCCTTGATTTACCCTAGGAAGAAGGGGAGCTGGGATATTGGGAAAATCTGCTGTGGTACTTTAAAATCTCTGAGTTGGCTAATGACAAACTGGCAAGAAGTTATGAATGAATGATTGGGCAGTTTTTTTTGCTGCCCATTCAAGTCTTTGGGGTGGGGTGGGGAGGATGTGTTCTTCCATGGGTGGGGGGAGGTTATTTAACCCTTTAAACAACTCAGAATAAAGGTCTTTAAGGCTGCTGAGAGCCTGCCCACCCCACCCCTCTGCACCACCATTGCTGCTGGGTCCTTTGTGACACTGTCCCAGTTTGGTTAATTAAGCTGTGGCCAGACATGACTTACTGCCTTTAAAAAAGACCCTTAAGGGAGGTGTGGTAGGAAAAGCTGGGGACTTTTCTCCTTAGGCCTTCTGGGGGAAGTCAATTTGTGAAGAATGGCCCAGTAGAAGGAAGCAGAAAACTTCTGGACAGCTCAATCTGTCAGGAGGACACACCCTCACCCACCTCCTCCCTGCTTACTAGCACTAGGGCTCACACCTGGCTGTGTTAGGGATCACAAGAAAACAGTGGCCCTTCATCCTTTTTCCCATCACCAGTTTCCAGCCCTCTTCCCTTTCCTTGGTTGCATTTTGAACACTTTTAAACAGCTTCAAAGGTTCTGCTTTGCTGTATGTATACCCTCACATTTGTCTATACAATACCCCACATATTAAGAGGAATCAGAAGCCGTATCACAATGAAAAGCAATAGTTGAAGCCTGCTAACTAACTGGCAACCTCCATGAATTACTCCTGGCCCAGACCAAAGTGCAGAATGTGAGACCCCGAAGCCTGCAGACTCACGCCAGCCTTGAAAAGGCTTCTTTTTAGAAGTCATCAAGATGGTCTTATTGTCTGTCTCCCTAACCTCCACCACCAACAGCACTGACAATAGACGTTTTAGCTTACTCTTGGGACTGAACAGGAAATGACTTCCCCTTTTCCCAGCCAGAAACAGCCCGACAAGGGAAACTGCTCTTCTGCAAGTGGCCACCTGCCCCAGGGCCCCTTCCCCTCCTCCCCTAGACCTAGAACATCTGTGCCCTCTCTCTTCCTCCCTTCCTTCACTGCCGGGAGGCCCCCTTCCTTGGTAAGAACAGCCCCATCACAGCTGAACAGCAGGGCCTCTTAAGCCTGGCCACATGTCATGGATTCATTCCCCAAGCCAGTCAGCTGTCCGGATCTGCAAGGCAGCCCCAGCTTCCTGAGAGCTGATAATAACCCCACCTTTTATATCACACAGTACCCTGTACTTCCTGTGCTTTTTATTCAAAATGTCCTTAAAACTAGACCTTCCTCTTAGCAGTACAGGATTAAACAGTGAACTCACCCCAGTCCTAGCCCTCACCAGCAGCCCTATTGGCTCCTCCTGGTGCCTCAGACTCTGGGGAGAGTTGGTTCTCCACTAAGGCTCGTACTTCTCAGCCACTAACCTGGTCTGAAAGGACCAGAAATGCAATTTCCCCGGTGCTAGTCACTGTCTCCTTGCAACAATGTAGTCAATGTGTTCTCCACATTTGCCATCCAGCTCATTCAAAAACCCTGTTGCAAATTGGGAATAGGGGGGCTTGCCTGTACTACCAACACTGGAAGCAGAGGCAGGAGGATTGTTCCAAGTTGGAGGTCAGCATGTCTACACCGTGAGTTCCTGGCCAGCCAGGAACTTGTCTCGAAAAACAAAAGCCCTGTCATAGCTCAGCAAGGTATCACATCTGTTTAAACAAACTACCACCCAGGATTATAGGGGGCCGGAAAATTAAGAACTCAAAAGTTATGGGATGAGAGAGCAGAGCACATACTGATCTTCCAGAGGATCTGAGTTTGGTTTCCAGCCCCAACACCAGAAGCAACTCCAGTTCCCGGGCATCCAATGGCTCTGGTGTCTGTGGGCAACTGCATTCACATGGAAGCATGCATACACATGATTACTTTTTAAATCTTTTTTTTTTTTTAAATTCAGGATCAGGCAGGTGTTGGTGGTGCACGCCTTTAATCCCAGCAGAGGCAGGGGGATCTACAAAGTGAATCCTGGTCTAAAACACAGAAACCCTGGGGGGGGGGGCAGGGGGCGGCAGAGAATCAGGGTAAGCTTGTGCCTACAGGATAAGTCTGTTTCAGCACAAGCAAGCTGGCTAGCAAACAAACCTTGGTCAGTTTATCCCCCAAGCTCCAAACATCCTAGTACAACACCGAGTCAATGGCAGGACTCCACCTCCCTCCTCGAGGTACTTGGACTCCCTCCTTGCTTCCACTAGAGGATGGACACCAACACTTATCTAACTGGCACGGGTTTATGAGAAATATTAGCTGGGCACAGCTACTCAAGTCTTTAATCCCAGCACTCAGGAGGCAAAGGCAGGAGCTTGAGGCCAACTTGTCTACATGGCAAGCTCCTGTGGACTGGGATCACATAGTGAGTCCATGCCGCAAAAATAAATTAATCTAAAAATGTTGTGGGACTCCAAAGCAAGGCAGAAAGATACCCTTATCTAGGGACGTTTGACATCAGAAGGCGGGATTTAAAGACCTTATGTATAATCCAAAGGTGTTAAAACCCCAGAGTAACACATTTCAAAAGCTACTTAAAGTGTTAATGAGTTTTTGCGTTTCCTTTAATTTTGGATCACTTATTTGCCTTCATTTTTGTTTTATGTTGTTTTAGAGAGTCAGCCAAAATCCTGGGCACATATAGTGCTAAGTTTGCAAGATAGTGAAAAAAGAGGTGTGAGCTGGGCAAAGGGTGATTTCCAAATTACCAGTTCTGGAATGTGATACAGGCACAAAAGACCACAGATGCCCAGCCTCTCTCCTAGCCTGAATGGATCTAGTCTACGCACTGTCTCCTCCCACTAGACTGAACCAAAGCCACGGTGAGGCTACCATTTCAGAGGGAGACATGGAAAGGGGCTGTGGGATCCAACAGGAGGAGGCCATGGATGTCCCCGGAGAAGGAAAGTGACTCCTGACCTCAGGTGTAAGATTTCAAATGGAATGTAACTAAGGGATGTCATCAAAACTCCCTTGGCTTCGCTGTTCATCCTGACTTCAGCAATCTAAATGCCCACCAACACAGTCAACTGCTCTAGCCAGGTGAGGATTCTCCTGGAGCCAAGGGGCCCTCCCGAAGATCTGGCAATCGAGGAAATTCAACCTCAGGGGGTGCCAACTCTACAACTTCTTTCAGAGAAAAAGCCCGAGCAACTGAGTCCTTCCCGGAGCCATCCGCAGTCACTAAAGCAGGGTTAGAAGCTAAAATTTTCGGATGTTTATGCTCCCATTTGTGTGAGGATCCGGAGAACTCTAAACATTGTGAAATCCAGCAGTGCAATATTGGGTAGGGCCTTAGGCCAGACGGAACTTATTAAGAGATTGATAAACCTCTATTTCCCAACCGCTCCAGGTCTCACCTTCCAGCTTTGTACCGCACAGAGGCCTGTCAGGAAGGTTGCAGCCTTGGGCAGCTACATACAGAGGGGATGTGCCTGGGTCTTTGTCCTCCCCAGGTTCCCGTGCCTCTCCTGAAAGGAGAGGGGTGGGGTGGGAATCACGCCACTGGTATGGAGACGTAAAAGATTCGCCTGCCACTGCGTCTGAGGACCCCCAAGGAACCTATCGCTTCTTTGCGGCGTCGCAGGGTTCCAGGGAGCCTCCCTGCGCAGTAGGAGGTCTTCTGCCCTGAGCCAGGCCTGCCAATATGGATGCCCAGCCAGCAGCAGCAGCTTTTCCTTCAACTCTGCATGCAATCTCCTATGTTGCTTAGAACTCCATCCCTCAACCCTTCAAGTCAAGCAACCATCTTTCTGCCTCTGGCCTCCTCCTTTGCCCACAACCCCAAGCCCCCAATCAAAAGAACTGAGAAACCGTCTTCTTGCCCAAGAGCAGCTACTGTAAATGCTTTTTGATCGTCTGCTTGGAGAAGGAACTGGGCACAGCCGTGGCCCCAGTGATGGAGCCAAGCTCCAGCTGCCCGGGTTGGCCAAGCCCGTCCTCCCGCTTACCCCCCTCAACGGCCTCATGGCCCTGGCGACTCCAAATTTCCCCCAGAACATACCGTCTTTATCCTCTATTCTCGGGGTTGTCAAGTCTGGTACCAACAAGGAGAGAAAGTGGGCACCTTATCTCTCCAACGCACGCAACCTCTTCCTCCAGCTCCCACACGCCCGGCGTTATGTAAACGCACCTTCAGCCGCCACCACAGCCTTAGCGAGAGGCCCAGGGGCCCTGGGGCTTGGCAAAGATCTATGTCTGAGAATAGGGGGGCACCGGGTGGCCAAGGAGCCTCAGGCCCAGAAGAGGCTAGGGAAGAAAGAGGCAAGGCAGTTGTACAGCATAAAATGAGGCAGACGAGCAAAGGTCAGACGGCTTGGAACCGCCTCGCCAAGGAAAGACAGCAGAAAAGCTCAGTCCTTGGCCGGCTCCATGCTAACCATCCAGTGGGAAAGCAAGAAGAGAGGAAACCTATTCCTCCTTGGCTCGGAACAGGGAAAGAAAAAGCTACGTCGAGCATAGGCCGCTGAGGCGGGCTGGGAAGACCCACGACAGAGCTGGCACCGTGAGCACGGAGCCCCGGAGTGGGCGAGCCTCCCAAACCTACGCCCCCCCACCCACAGTCCCAAGTGGTCGTTCCAGAGCTAGCCCGAAGCTTTGGTTTCCAACGATCAAGGAGAGTAGTGGCAGAAGAGGCCAGGCCAGAGGCAAACTCTCCGGATACGCACAGGGCTACCAAAGTCGCACAGGGCGCGGAAGACCTGCTTGGCAATGCCCGGGGTCCACAACGGTAATGCCAAGCTGCGAACACCTCTAGCGCCGTGCCGGCCGGGCGCGCCTGGTAGCTGCGGCGTACCGCAGGGACTTGAGGAGGCGCAGACCGAGGGAAGGAACACCAAAGCGGCTCGAAATAGCGCACCACTGGCCCCAGCCCGAGGGGAGCCGCGTCACGGCATCGAGGGGGTACTTTTGGATCCCTAAACCGGCTGTGGACTTACTTTGAGGAGCTGCAGAGTCACAAGCATCGCTTCACGTCTGTGTAAATCCCGGAACCCGAGTGGGTCAGTCGCAGTTGTACTCGCAGACGTCGGTCAGAGAAGCCGGCAAGGCTCCCTGAGTCCTGCAGCGCCAGCTCCGCGCTGTCAGCTCTGCTCGCAGCCTCCGAGGCGATGTTGCAACCCCAGCCTGGGAAAATGGCTTTTTTATGAATGGGAGGGTAGAGAGCTCCAGTGCGCACGCGCGCCGCCCGCGATTCTATGAATGGGTGGGCACAAGCGACCCCGTGCGCGCATGCGCCGCGCTTTTTTTCTTTTTTCTTTTTTTTTTTTTATGAATGGGGGGCCGGAAAAGAGCTTAACCCGTGATTGCTGGGGCCGACTGCTGCTCCAGTAGGGGCCGTCGTTCTTTTACAAAGAGGGGTGGAGGTTGTTGTTCTTTTTTTTTTTTTTTTTTTTTTTTTTTTTTTTTTTTTTAATGAATGGAGGGCGGCGGCGACTGCAGCTGGCTCAGCTGCGTGGGTTATACCCTCCTCCCAGCCTGCGAGAGGAGGTAAAGGCCACCTTCACGCCACTGCGGGCTTGGGCAGGAACCGTCAGTGTGACTAGAGGGTGGGGGGCGCTGCGGCCTCCGAATCCTGGACTCAGAGCAGGGTGGGGGAGGACACACCTTGTTCTGCGTGTCTCTTGTCGCCGCAGGCGATTGGGGGGGGGGGTGAGAGAAGCGAGAGGACCCCTACTGGGGACCTTCTCCTTTTCAAGATCAGTGGCGCCTGGGGACGTCGGGGGCAGGGACCTTCCAGCCGCCTTTGCCAAAAATTAAGAAAATGCCCTTTGTCTCTTTCAAAGAAGGGCAGGGTGGGGGTTGCTGAATGAATCTGGCTCTCTTTCTAAGTGCAGACCACTCCCCCATCCCCCAACCCCCATTTCTTGGGTGTGGACAGTATCTGGGCCGAGGCTTCTTCCGGCTCCAGTACCCCCCGGGGCGATTCTGTCCACTCAGCCAGAGGCCTGGCCCTCACCTCTCAGCGCCCCGCCTCTCCCCCGCCCCAGTGTAATGTCCGCAGTGGCCGGGGCTTCCGCCCGCCCTCTGCTGCCCTGGCTAGGTTTCTCCCTTCACTACTCGCGTCCTAGTCTTCCACTCCTCAGAAGACGCTGGCCTTTGTCATCTTGTGGCCCCTGCCCTTTGTTGTAGAAAGCAGTTTTCCCTCATGCTCCCCCTCCTCGCTCTCCTAAAGGAAGAGGGAGAAGCGGTGAACTGGCCAGGTGGATGGGTGGGGCAGGATGCTGCCGGGGTGGCCACCGTATTAAATAACAGGGCTCTTGAGCTACAGAGGGAATGGATATGGCCTGAGAGCCTTTCTTTTGTTGGGGGTGGGTGGGTGGGTGGAGGTGGCAGCCTAAACCAGTGAAAAGAAAAGCCCCTCCATTAGGCCTTACTCCTGTCGTTTGGGCGCTCCAGCATCAGACCCAGCCCAGCCCAGTAACCTGGAAGCCTATAGTCTCCTAGGACTCAGGGTAGGGGTGGCTTTGATGCTGTTTGAGAGCCGGTTCTAAGTCTGGATCCCCGGCGAAGTGCATCTTGCTGGTGTTTGGCCTTCATGGGTTATGAGGCTTCTTTTTCCTCCTACGCCATCATAGGATTGCGCATGGCTGTTATCAGAGGAACCAACTGAAAGATTCAGCCCACCGGTGAGGTCTGGCTTGGGGCTGGGGCTGGGGCTCGGGCTCCATCACAAGCTTTTGAGACCAGAACCCAAGGTCACTGCGTACTAGCATAAAATGCCTTCACAACAACACTGTCATTCACGTCTCAGTGATTACTTACTCGGTTCCTGGGACCAGAACAAACTCTGCCACGGAGCCCCAGCTTCCTTCCCAAGACAGAACCTCCATCCAAAGCCAAGGGGGGAGGAGGGGGCTGGGGAACGTAAGTACTTCCCTGGACAGTTTTCACTATTCCCATTAGTCAGATCTGGAAATTGAGGCCAAAAGTCCTGCATCTGGTGAACAAAAGGGCTAGTAAATTGTGCTGAATTTTAGGGTTTGCGATTCACTTCTCTCTACTTTGCGTGTAATGGCCTCTCCGCCATCAGGGTCCCAGAACCCTGTCTCTTGTCATTTAAGAAGTTGAACAATGACACTTTTTCCAGCTCGTGTTCACCCATGGCCCTTGCTGGGTTACAAAGATGAGAATAAGTAACTCATTTTTTTAAACTGTGAGGGAAAAGGAAGGAATGGTGTCCTGTTCCCCTTCATTAAAAGAATTAGCCAAAAGCCGGGTTTACCACTTTGTGATCCTGTCTTGAGGGAGAGAGAGAAGTTCCAAGCCCCATCAGAACGCCTGAGAGAAACTGGCAGGTAGCAGTTTTGAGGAATTCGTTTGCTTGTCATATGCTGCTGCTGCTGCTGTCTACAGCGATTGGGGGCTCATGGTGGGGCACAGGCACTCCTCCTCGCCCTTGTGAAGCTCAGTCTTTGAGGAGACAGAGTGAGTGCAGTTTGAGCTCCGGCAAGTGTTCGGAAGTCAGCTGTCTGTGGGCATTGGGATTGAGGCAAGTGAAGGAGGAGAGCATGTTTGTGGGCATGTGTATATATGCAGGGGGGGAGGGGCTATATGTGTGTGCACATGTGTGTGCAAAACAGAAGCTGAGCCTTAAAAGAATTAGATTTATTTACTTTTATGTGTGGGTGTTTTGCCTGCATGTATGTATGTGTGCAAACCATGGGCCATGCCTGTTGCCTTTAGAGGTCAGAGTAAGGTGCTAGATTCCTGGGAGTGGAGTTACAGATGATTGTGAATGGTCATGTGAGCGATGGGACTCAGACCTGGGTCCTCTGCAAGGGTAACAGGTGCTCTTCACCACTGAGCCAGCTCTCCAGGATCTCTCACTGAAATGAATCTGGAACTCACTAGCTAAAATGATAGCCGACCTCAGGGATGCTTCTGTTTATATCTCCCATCACTGGTACAACCAGGGTGGGTGGGGAGAGGTCTGGGGCTTCTGGGTATCCGGTCTTCAGTCTTCGTTTGTTACTGTTTTCGAGACAAGGTTTCTCTATGTAACCTCGGTTGTTCTGGAACTCACTATGTAGACCAGACTGGGCTCAAACTCAGAGATCTGCCTGTCTCTGCCTCCCAACGGCTGGGATTAAAGGTGTGCGCCACCAAGGCCTGCTAGCCCTCGTGCTTATGGAGTGTCTTAGTTAGGGTTACAGTTGTGGTAAAACACCATGACACAAGCAACTTAGGGAGGCAAGGGTTTATTTGGCTTACATGTGACAGTCTACTGAGGGAAGCCAGGGCAGGAGCCTGAAGGCAGGGGCTGCTGGTGCAGAGGCCATGGAGGTGTGCTGCTTGCTTGCTTACTCTTCATGGCTTGCTTAGTCTGCTTTCCTGTAGAAGGCAGGCTAGATGCCCAGGTGTGGCACCACCCACAATAGGAGCTGGGCCTTTCCTCTATCAATCAGTTTTGGTTTGTTTTTTTGTTTTTGTTTTTGTTTTTGTTTTTGTTTTTTCAAGACAGGGTTTCTCTGTGTAGCCTTGGCTGTCCTGGTCTCACTATGTAGACCAGGCTGGCCCTGAATTCACAGCGATCCACCTCCTTCTGCCTCCAGAGTGCTGGCATCACAGGTGTGCGCCACCACACCCAGCTTTCAATCAGTTTTTAAAATTAGTTAAGAAAGTACCGTACAGACTGATCTTATAAAGGCCTTTTCTCTATTGAGGTTCCTTCCTCTCCAATGACTCTAGCCTGTCCCAAGTTGACATAAAACTAACCAGCAAACAAAGCAAGTACTTCACCCAGCTGAGCTACCTCCCTAGCCCATTAGTGTCGGGGGGTTGTGGGGGGGGGGTGCATGGCAGATTCCAATTTGGTTATTGGGAAGTGTCTCAGAAAGGAACCTGAGGCTTCGCGTCACATCTGAGGGCTGAAAAGTGCGACCAAGGATCACTAAAGCATGTGTGAAACAGTGGCGTCTTGGGTGTAGGGTCCACCACACTGGCACGTGTGGGCAACGTGAACAGAAAGCCGCCTGCCACAACTTGATGAGCGAGTTTTAAATAAGTGTAACACCCCAGATTTTACTCTTGCTTGAGGGAGCAAGAAGACAGAATGGAAGACGGTGGGGGTATCGAAACCTTGGTTCCTCAGAAGGCGGAGGATCTATTGCATTGGGGCAGCTGGTAGCCTATGCACGTGCCTTCCAACCTGCCCAGTGCTCTCCCGTGGACTTTTGATTTTTTTTTCTAACAGCCATTGAGTCTGCCTCTGCTGATGGCAGTCTTTCTACTCGGTGCCAGTTCAAACACAGTTCGTCCCCTCCAGATGGACAAGGCAGTGGAGTGGCTTCCATTCTGGGCTTTGCCCTTTTATCAAGGATCTAGGAGATAGGTTTGCTGGTCCTGTGCTCAGCGCGTGGCTCACCCTTGGGCTTTCGTTCTTATTACTTCGGCTTTTGTCTTGGGAGCCTTTTATCATGTAGTTCAGGTCAGGCTCTAGGTCTGCATCCTCCTGGCTCAACCCATCTCCAAGCGTCACCAGGCTCAGCCATATTTATTAAGTCATCTATTCCATTTACTTAGCTGTTTTTGAGACACGGTTTCTCTACCCTGGCTGTCCTGGAACTCACTTCTGTAGACCAGGCTGGACTTGAACTCAAGAGAACCATCTCCCTCTGCCTCTCGAGTGCAGAGATGAAAAGCATGGTCCCCCATTGCCTGGCTTCAGCTTTATTTCTTGAAAAGCGTGTGTGTGTGTGTGTGTGTGTGTGTGTGCGCGCGCGCGCGTGTGTGAGAAAACCAAAATAAAACAGATTATTAGGTCCAGCACAGGAGCAGGTGCTAAGGTCACAGGATAGAGCGGATGGTATTCTACTTTATGGTGCTTGATGCCTGGTGGTGAAGCCACAGAGAGGAACAGGGAAGCAATACACCATAATTTCCATGACTAACAGTTTTGTGCTAGGTGGACATTTCTCCAGCCCCCTGTGCCGAAGAAATAGACATGCCGGAATAGTTAAGTGAGGGAAAGAGACATTGAACAAGTCACTGATCAAAGAGTCATTACCATTAATATCAGCAGTGCGTACAAAGTGCAGAATACAGATGAGGGGGGCACAGCTTGGGGTTCTGGGAAAGTCTCCCTGTTGCCCAGAGCTCCAGTATGCAGGCTAGGCTGGGATACACAGTAGAGTCCTTACAGTGTGGCATTAGGCCAGGCGGCATATTATCTGTAATTCCAAATCTTAGGGTGCTGAGCCTGGTGGGCTGAGTTACTAGCCTGCTTGGACAGTGGTAGGTCACATTGGAGTTGAGACCTGTGTGAGTGACGTCAAATGTCCCCTCCCTGATGTAACCCAGTAGGCAAGCTCTCTACACTCCTAGCCCCACATTCTTTTGATGGTGGCAGTATTTGAAAAAGATCTTCTTAAGCAGCCTTGGCTGTTCTCAGACTGGAACTTTTCCTGCCCCAATCTGCTTGGTATGGGTAGTCTAGTATGTGTTGCCAGGCCTAAATGTTAGTCTCTTCTGCCACGTGTAGTGCCACGTGAATGCTAAATGGCCTGCTGGTTTTTATTGGCTTGGAGCCAGCTATACGGCTTCTCTGTGGTATCCTTGTTATTTTATCAGGGAAAGCTTGAAGATACTGAACTTGGTTATGACAGTATAGTTCATTAGTGTCCCCTTTCTGGCCCTTTCTCTAAGAGTTTAAAACAAAAGATGGTTTATTTAGCCAGGTGTGGTCGCGCACGCCTTTAATCCCAGCACTCAGGAGGCAGAAACAGGTAGATCTCTGTGAGTTCAAAGCCAGCCTGGTCTACAAAGTGGGTCCAGGACACCCAGGGCTACACGGAGAAACCCTGTCTTAAACACTCCACCCCCCACCCCTGTTTGAGTGTATGTGTACCATGTGCCGGTACTGGAGGAGCCAGATGCTATTGAATACCCTGGGGTCGGAGTTGGACGTGGTTGTGAGCTGCCTGATGTGAGGGTGTGGGGAACTAAATCCAAGTCTTCAGGAAGAGCAGTATCCACTCTTAGCTGCTGCACCGTCTCTCAAGCCCTAAGACCTTTTCTTTCTTTGTTTTCTTTCTTTTTTTTTCTTTTTTCTTTTCAAGACAGGCTTTCAGGCCCGGTGTGGTGGCACACGCCTTTGATCTGAGCACTCAGGAGGCAGAGGCAGGTGGATCGCTGTGAGTTCAAGGCCTGCCTGGTCTACAAAGGAAGTCCAGGACAGCCAAGGTTAACACAGAGAGACCTTGTCTCGAAAAACAAAAACAAAAAGAAACAAACAAGACAGGCTTTCTCTGTGTCACCCAGGCTGTCCTGGAACTCACTGTGTAGACCAGGCTGGTCTCGAGCTCAAACATCCACTTGCCTCTGCCTCCTGAGTGCTGAGATTAAAGATGTGCACCTGGCTAAGAAGTATCCTTTTCGGGTGGTGTTTAAAACAGGGTTTATCTGTGTATACCTGGCTGTTCTGGAACTCGCTTTGTAGACCAGGCTGGCCTCACAGAGACCCCTGCCTGCCTCTTCCTGCCTGAGTGCTGGGATTAAAGGCTTGAGCAGTGTCTTAAGTGAGCTGTTCACAGCAACTCCATTGTAATGCCTTCAGTGTGCTTGATGATCCCCACCCCACAGGCTGCTTCCTCAGCATCCCCTTCCTACAGCCTCCTCCTACAGTTGAATGGGACCCTTGGGAGAAGTCAGGGCTTCAGGAAGGACTGGACTGTCTGAAGCCCGGGGTCAGCAACTCTCAGCAGGCCTAGACTCACCTTTCACTTTCTGTGGGAGAAATGAGGGCTGGCTTCCTTTTGAGTGGTCAGTGGTGCTTTGCACCCTCTTTCTACCTGGCTTCTATTCATGCCACATCAGTTAGCCATGCTCCATGCCAGATCCTGAGCAGGTAGGGGACCTGCTACCATCTGGCTTAGTCTAGTGAGACAAGCAGAGTCGGCCATCCAGGTGATGACTGCACAAGGGGTTAAACTCTGGAGGGGAGAAAAAGAAGCCACAGATGTAGTGGAATGGGATGGCCTTTTCTCAAGGCCGGGGAACATTCTGGAGACCAGGAGCCTCACAGTGCCAAACAAGGAGTTTAAGTGTAGTGACCCCAAGCAGTCACACTCCCATGTCCTGGACCCTTGGACACCCAGCTTGGGTGCAAGTTATACATTCAGGATGCAGTGGGCTTGGGCCCCGTTTTAGGGCTTGAGTAGCGTCATCCTCTTGGGTCCCAAGGAAGATTTATACTGACCCTTAGTCTGTTGGCTACCTGCCAAGGATCCCCAGAGAAACCAAACCGGATTTACTCAAAATCAGTTTTTACAGAACCTTATTGAAAGCAGTTCAACTGGGCAGGATTTTTTTTTTTCCCCTTTTCATATGTAATCTTTTTATTGAAGTATAAAGTGTAAGTTGGACCATATGTGACTGCCAGTATCCACCCACTTTTCATGTATAAAAATGCCAATTTCATGTGGCTCAACATAAGCACATTTACACTAGGGCATACCAGAAGTGTACAGCCCTGGGAATTTTCACTAAATGAACATAGCTCTGTAACCTGTTCCAATTAAGAAACAGCTTTCCGCAGGCTGGAGAAGTGGCTCAGTGGGTAGAGAGAGTGCTTGGCCAGCACACAGGAAACCCTGGGTTTGATCCAGAATCACACAGGAAAACCAGATGGCCTGGTGCGTGCAGCTCCACAGCCAGTTCGAGGCCAGCCTTGGCAACATGATTGCTGTTTCAGACCAAAACTGAGCAAAGCCCCTTACTTCAGCCCTCTAAGTGGCCCAGGCATTGGTTTAAAAAAAAAAAAAAAAAGACAGAAAGAAAAGAGAATAGAAGAAGGGCTGGAGAGATGGCTCAGTGGTTAAGAGCCTTTGCTGTTCTTCTGGAAAAGCTGGGTTTAATTCTCAGCACCCACGTGGTGACTTCCAACCATCTATAGTAACTCCAGTTGAGGGGTTCCAGGGCAGCCTTCTGACCTCTGTGGGTACCAGCCATGCATACACAACAGGCAAATCACTCATACACATCTGGACTGGGAAATGGCACATGATTCTCATGTATAAAAAGCCCTGGGTGACACCCTGGGCCCCCCCCCGCACCCCCCCCACCCGCCACCTTGAACATGTTTATGTATCTGCAGTTGTATGTTGAGTGCAGACTCAGCTTTCCAAAGGGGGACTGTGCAACACTTTCAGTGTTATTTACCTGCCTGACACTTTAATGAGGTCCCGTGCAAAGAGTGAACATGAGAACATGAGAAGGCTTGGTCTGTCATCCTAGCAGTTGGGAGGTAGAAGCCGGAGGGCCAAGAGTTCAAAGCCAGTCTTGTCTGTATACCAAGTTTGAGCCAGCATGGACTACATAGACCTGCATCTCAAACCACGACAAGGACTAAGGATCTGGAGGGATAGCTCAGGTTAAGAGCACTTACTGAGAGACCATGAAGACCTGAATTTGAACCCTGACATAAAAAGCTGCCCCACTGGGTAACTCCACAGCTTTTTTATTTTTATTTTTTTCTGGGGTAAGGAGGGGAGGGCAGCCTGCTGAGTGCAGGCCTAGTGAAAAGATACAGCTAATAAGCTAACAAAGAATGTGGGGGGAGTACAAGGGGGGGCCCTGACAGTCAGGGAGTGAATCCCAGTGTGTATTGGGATTAGGAGCATAAATGTTGGCTGACAGGCAGAATGGGGAAGTCTAGGATAGCATGTGCAACCCATAGGGAGACCCTGTCCCCCAAAACTAAGGCCTGCTAGCTTAGCACTGCAAGGCTGGGTTCAACCCGCAGCATAGCAAATAAACAAAAAGGAAGAAGAGCTGACTTCTGGGAGCCAGCAAGGGTAAGGCTTGGATTCGACGGCTCTCTATACCCTACTCGGTACTGGCAAATTAGTCAGTAATGCTACACCTCAGTGCGATAATTCTTAACCTGGCAGGCTTGTCACCTATGCAGATGTTTTAGCAATGCTGTGAGGTGCCTGAGGACTCTATTCTGGGGATGAGAATTCTGAGTGAGGTCCCATACAAGGAACAAGCATGAGAAGACTTGGTGTGGCAGCACATGCCTGTTATCCTATTGGTGGGGAGGTAGAGGCAGGAGGGACAGCCAGGCTGGAGAGGTGACTCAGGTTAAAGGCACTGACTGGTCTTCCAGAGGTCTTGAGTTCAATTCCCAGCACCCACATGGTGGCTCACAACCATCTATTATGAGATCTAATACCCTCTTCTGTCATTCATGTAGGCAGAGTACTGTATACATAATAAATAAATAAAACTTAAAAAAAAAAAAAAGAACGGGACAGCCACTGGATATGGTTGTATATACCTGTAATTCCAGCAACTCAGGGAGGCAGAGGCAAGCAGATCTCTGTGAGTTTGAGGTCAGCCTGTTCTACAAAGCCAGTCCTGGACAGCTGGGACTGCAAGAGAAACCCTGTCTCCAGGGGGAAAAAAAAAGGATGGGACAACCCTGCCTTTGTTCTGGTGCTGTGCACACTCCAGTTAGAGGACGCAGTTGTTGGCCATGAACAAGATTTGTTCAGCGTGACACACGCTCTTTAGGCAGTAAAACTAGACACAGAGACTCAACTGGGGGTGGAGGTGAGATGGGGAGGGAGGAAGGTGATGACTCAGCTCATACCCAAATGGCAAGAGACCACAGTAATGGCTGGACCTGAAGGAGGAGTGCCTGGGGCAGAGGGAGGAGGAGCTTGGCCGGTGGAAGGACTGGAAAGGGACTCACTGATTTTACAGGCTTACTCTCTGGGAGAAAGCACAGACTGGGCAGAGGCCTGTCATGGAGGACCTTGAAGGCTCTGGTAGTTTGCGTTTCCTTTTAAGATTGGTGGTGGGACCAGGAAGAGACTTGATACCCTATGAGCATATACAGGGGGAGGAGGTCCCCTCAGTCACAGTCATAGGGGAGGGGAGTAAGGGGAAAATGGGAGGGAGGGAGAAATGGGAGGATACAAGGGGTGGGATAACCATTGAGATGTAATATGAATACATTTTAAAAATATATTTTTAAAAAAAAGATGGGTGGCGCATACTTATAATCCCAGCTCTTGGGAGGCAGAGGCAGGTGGATCGCTGTGAGTTCAAGGATAGCTTGGTCTACAAAGTGAGCCACCACCACCCAGCCAGTTTGCTTATATTGTTACAAATACAGCGAGGGCAGGTGCCCTCTGAGGCCGGAGACATAGGATCCCATGGAGCTGAAGTCACAGGAAGGCAGGGAGGTGCCTGATGTGGGTGCTGGAAAAGCAACAAGTGCTCTTAACCACTGAGCCATCTCTCCAGTCCCCAGTCCTCTTTACTTTTCAGTCTTGAGACAGTCTCAGTAAATTGCCCAGGCTGGCCTTGAACTTGTTTTGTAGCCCAGGCAGGATCTGAACTTTGAATCCTCCTGCCTCTGCCCCTTCCTGTACAGCTGGAGTTGCAGACCTGTACCACCAGGCACAGCTCTGTGAATTTTAGTTTTAAGTTTGTTTCTGGGAACCTCGTGGGTTAGAACTGCAGCCCTTCAGAGGTATATACTAGTTTTTACAAGTTAGTGGAGTTTTCCCTAGGAGGATCTCATTAATTGCAGTTTTCTACACCTGTAAACCAAGTATTCTAAAGGCCGAGGCAGGCAGGTCTTGAGCCTAAACTGTCTCAAACACAGGAAAAAAAAATTCTGCTGGAGGATTTTTGAGTTATGTGGGATACAGTAGGTATGACTCAAGTCTTGTAGTTGGGGGTTTTATGTAATTTTTATGGCATTTTACTTCTTTCCTTTTATTACACAGGGTTTCATGTGACCCAGGCTGGCTTTAACATCATATGTAGTTGAGGATGGCCTTGAACTTTTGCTCCTGCATCTGTTTCCCCAGTGGTGTATCACAGGCATGTACCACCAGGCTGGGTTTGTGTGGTCCCTGGGATCCAACCCAGGGCTCCATGCATGTTAGGAAAGTACTCTCTAATGGAGCTACATGGCCCTAGCTAGCATGTGCAAGGGGTATTTATTTTTCCTTTAGTCCCACTACTCAGGAGGCAAAGAGGCAGGGGTATGTCTAAGTTTGAGGCCAGCCTGGTCTATAGAGTGAGTTCCAGGACAGCCAAGGCTACACAGTGAAACCCTGTCTTGGGGGGGAGAGGAGAAGGAAAGGAAGAAAAAAAGTAAGAAAAAAAAAAAAGAATGAAATCTGTCAAAGTATTTGTCAGTATCTGTCAAAGTAAGGGTGAAAAACAAAATACAAGAAAACCAGTGGGACTGTTTCTCACATCTATACACCGCTACTCCCCCAAAAGCCCCACACTTCTGAGTGTTGTAGTGCACACCTTTAATCTCAGCACTTAGGAGACAGAGAGAGGAGGATCTGTGAGTTCAAGGCCAGCCTGGTCTACATAGGTTTCCAGTCCAGCCAGTGAGACCCTATCTCAAACAAACAAAACAGAAACAAAGCCGAACATGGTGGCTGAACCCTGAGGTTACAGAGGTGCTGGAGGCTGAGGCAGGAGGATCCCTTGAAAGCTGGGCTGTGGTGTGGTGGTGCACACCTTCAATCCCAGCACCCAGACTCAGGAGGCAGAGGCCAGCCTGGTCTACAAAGCGAATCCAGGACAGCCAGGACTACAAGGGAGGGAGAGGACAGAGGAAGAGGATCCCTTGAGTGCAGAGGTTTAAGGCCAGCTGTGGCAATTTAACAAGACCTTGCATTAAAATAAAAGGAAGAACAGGTCTGAGACTAGAGCTCCTTGGTAGCGCACATGGCTAGCGCTCATGGCTAGCACGCACTAGGACTAACAATGAAGGAGAGTGTCTTGCTGAGCACCTCTTCTGAGTTAGTACAGTGTGAGGTCGGAAGGAAACAGTACCGAAGCAAATAGCAAGTATTTATTGACTGCTTATGCAATGCCATGTCCTGTGTTAGGCACTTAGTGTACATCCTGCTCTCAAGGCCTGCTGGCGTAGCTTTTTATTGACAGGATAGTTTGATGACTCGCTAAAGGTCCCAGGGTTGTCAGTGAGCTCCTGACACTCAGCCCTTGTTGCTGCTATAGCTTCGCCTGTCTTCCCTGCCCCCCACGCCAACCCCGCCTCAGCCTTGTAGCTTCTCTGGGTTAGGTCAGACCTGGTGAGGGTGTGTGTGTGTGTGTGTGTGGTGGTGGTGGTGGTTGTGGTGGACATGGTGAGTCGGGCTGAGCAGGTCATCACTGTCCTACTTCCTGTAAGCCCATCCTGTCCTTGGCCTGAGAAAGGACACGTTGTAGTGGGCAGATGTGGGCTGGGACGATAGTGCCGCGTCACTGATGACTCTGTGTTCCTATCAGCCACCGTCCAAAGCTCGTCACAGCTCCTGTCTCTTCACATTTATATCCCTGTATCCCCATTGAGAACGAAACAGCTGGGATTGTGTCTCATGAACTAAAAACGTGTTTCCTTCCTTCTCGGGGGCCCTCCTCAGGGTCACCTGAGAACACAGCTGGTTTCTGAAATGCTCTTCTCACATGTCCAGGATTTCCCCTGTGCTTCCAGAAAAAGGGAGAGGCCTGCCTCTGTGACAACATACAGAGAAGAAACAGGAGGAAACAGCCCAGGGACCGTTTTCTTCTGTTGTGAGGCGAGGAGGGAGATGGGCCCACTGCCGACCAGTGAGTGAGTCAGTGAGTACATTAGCGAACTCTGTAGGGTGGCAGAACCCCAGAGCAGAACCCCACCGGAAGAGCCTCCTGTCCGGTCTAATGTAATAATCAGCAGCACTGAAGATGTGAAGGGTCCACAGAGCTATGTGTGTAAGGATGCTCGCTAGAGTGTGCTAGTATTAGCAATGTAGTAATAGATGCCCATCTGGGGCAGGGAGGGGCTGATGAAGTCTGTGGCCGTTAAGCAGTGGGTGGAGGGCCTGTGAGACGTGGCTATAGAAAAGTGCTCAGGGATAACTGTGTAGGGCAAGGAGTGTGGTGGGACACACTTGTAATCCTAGGAGCATCCAGAGTTCAGACCCAGCCTGGACTAACACATAAAAACACACACACACACACACACACACACACACACACACACGTACGTGAGGGGCAGGGGGAACAGAGAGAGAAGGAGAGAAAAAGAGAGAACAATTGTTTAGGAACTTTAAAGCAAGGCATTGAACCATGTGTGCGTCTAAAACCATACATATATTCTGGAAATACACAGGAGAAACTGCTAACCGGCTGCTTTTAAAGCATAGAAATAGCATTTTGGGTGAGGAGTAAGACTTTTTTTTTTTCCTTAAGGTCTTTCTTTCTTTCTTTTCTTCTTCTTCTTTTTTTTTTTCCTTTTTTTTTTTCTTTTTGGTGTTCTGAGACAGGGTTTCTCTGTGTAATAGCCCTGGCTATCCTGGAACTCTCTTTGTAGACCAGGCTGGCCTTGAACTCACAGAGATCTGCCTACCTCTGCCTCCCGAGTGCTGGGATTACAGGCATGTGCCACCATACCTGGCTGGGAAGATCAGCAAGTCCTGGTGTTGCTAATAAGGTAACTCCAGAGGAGTGATGACTTAAACTTTAAGGTGAATTAAAAATGATGAGCCTTAGCTGGGCGTGGTGGCGCACACCTTTCATCCCAGCACTCGGGAGGCAGAGGCAGGCGGATCACTGTGAGTTCGAAGCCAGCCTGGTCTACAAAGTGAGTCCAGGACAGCCAAAGCTACACAGAGAAACCTTGTCTCAAAAAAAAAAAAAAAAAAAAAAAAAAAAAAAAAAAAAAAAGAAATAAATAAGGAGCCTTAGAAGATGTTTTGGATATTGAGCAGAAAGTATAAAGGTAATACTTCAAAGAAAAAAACAGATAAAGTTGACTTGGAGCAAAGGAGAGGGTGTTACGTAAAGCAAAGTATGAAGTGATGAAGGGCCAGTGGAGGACCAGGAGAAAGAAGATGGGCCAGTATGACATCTGCTGCAGAGGGAGCTGGGGCAGGAGGACCAGGGGACTGAGAGACAGACAGGCTGGAGCTGGAGCTCAGTGGAGTGGCCAGGCATTTGAGAGACCCTGGTTCCATCCTTAGCAGCAACTTCCAAAATAAAAAAATAAAAATAACAATGAAAAGGAAGAAAGAAAGGAAGAAAAGAAAAGGGCTGGAGAGATGGCTTAGCTGTTAAGAGCACTGACTGCTTTCCCAGAGGTCCTGAGTTCAATTCGCAGCAACCACATGGTGGCTCATGACCATCTGTGATGGGATTTGATGTTCTCGCCTGTCATACATGCGGATAGAACACTCAAATAAATAAATAAATAATTTTTTTTTAAAAAAGAAAAAAGTGAGAGACCTGGAAAGAGATCAGAATTAGATGATTCCAGGCATTGAGGTACAGGTATTCAAAGGAGACTGCTGGAGCCTGGAATGGGCCAGAGGGGTGGTGGTGGTGGTGGTGGTGTGGTGTGTGTGTGTGTGTGTGTGTGTGTGTGTGTGTGTGTGTGTGTGTTTCAGAGACAGTTCTGGCTGGCTGTTGGAGGTAGGGTTGGGGAAGAAAGATGATGAGATAGGTTTTCATTTTGAATTCCTCTTCCCAGGATGGTAAAACACTGTAGGGATTTATTTATTTACTCACTTATTTTGGTCTGTTAAATGTTCTGTGCTTGTGTATGTGGTGTGTGTATGTGTGTGGTGTGTTGTATATGTGTTCTTATATAAGCCAGCGCATGTTCTCGTGTGTAGAGGCTGGAGTGTGACATGAGGTGTCTTAGCTGCTTCTCACTGTATCTTTTGAGACAGGGTCTCTCTTTTTGAACCTCAGCTTTTGACTAAGGAGACTGGTGGATCCAGGCATCGGTCTAGTTCTGCCTCCCCAGCACTGGGGTTACAGGTGCCTACTGCCACATCTGATTTGTGCATCGTGGCTGGAAAGCACAACTTAGGTCCTGTGCTTTCATACTAAGCTGTCTCCTCAACCTGCTGTTAGCTTTGTTTGCATACGGTATTCATTCAGCCCTTTTGGTGGGGGCAGGAGGGTGGTCCTATGAATTCAACCTGTACCTGGAATTCAAGTTAGGCAAGCACTTTACCACTGTGATAGATAGATACTCCTTCATTAACTTAGTAACCTGACTTCCTCCCTTTTCTGAGACTGGGTCTCACTCTGTGGCACTGGCCTGGAACTCTCCATGCAGACCAGGCAGGCCTTCCTCTGCCCCCTTTACTGAGAGCAGAGCAGAGCTGGTCCCCATCCTCACAGGAGACAGTACCGAAGAAAACCAGCAAGAGAGTTTCCTGTGCTTTAGATACTGAGAGAGCATTTGTGTCTATGTCTCCTAGAGCAGTCCTTTTCCGTACTGCTGAATTTGGAAGGGCCATGTGCCAACTGGTAAGGGCATCATTTATCAAACATGTTATTGTTGTCGAGTGGTAGCGATGCACGCCTTTAATCCCTGCACTCGGGAGACAGAGGCAGGTGGATTGCTGTGAGTTCGAGGACAGCCAAGGCTACACAGAGAAACCCTGTCTCAAAAAACAAACAAACAAACAAAACATGTTATTGTTGATGATAGTTTCAGTTGTTTTGTTTTGTTTTCCTTTGAGAGGTGTAGCCCAGGCTAGCTTTACATTCACAGTGTTTTTGCATCAATCTTCTGGCATGTGCTATCTATCATGTCTGGTTCTAGATTGTATCACTTAATGGGAAAAAAAAAAACAACTTCACAGTACGTGATATACTTTTATGAAAACGTCTTTATAAAACCATCAATACATAGTGGATATATGCCAATAAAAAATAAACAGGGTGGGTGGGGCGAGGTGGAGTGATGACTCAGAGTTTGAGAGCACAGGCTATTCTTATTGAGGACATGAGTTTGGTTCCAGCAGCCACATGGCGGCTCACAACTTACTGTCTGTAACGCCAGTTCCAGGGGAATCCAACACCTTCTTCTAGCTCTGAGGGCACTAGGCACATGTGTGGTGCACATACGTGCATGAAGGCAAAACGTTCATACATGCAAAATTCATGTAGCTCGGTGGTTATGGCGCTTGAGGTGACAAGTGTGAGGACCAGTGATGTTGTAGGCAGAATCCACATTAATACTGGGTAGGCATGGTGGCCTGTCTATAGTTTCAGCTCCTGAAAGGTAAAGGTAGGAAACCCAGAGCAAACTGCGTAGCCAGACAAGCTGTCAGAGAGCTCTGGCTCAACTGAGATTCCTTCCTTAATAAATAAGATGGACTGCTATTGAGGAGGGCTCCAGATGATAGTCTCAGGCCTATACATACACATGGCCACACATGTAAACACCCATGCACCTAAGTATGCACATGACATACTGTACAGGCTTGTTTGTTTGTTTGTTTGTTGTTTTGAGACAGGGTTTCTGTGTATAGCCCTGGCTGTCCTGGAACTTGCTGTGTAGACCAGGCTGGCGTCAAACTCACAGAGATCCACCTGTCTCTGCCTCCTAAGTGGTGGGGTTAAAGGCAAAGGCATGTGCCTCGATGTCCAGTGTGTGCAAGTTAATTTTATGTCAACTTGACACAAGATATAGTCTTCTGAGAGTAGGGAGTCTCACTTAAGAAAGATGTCGCCATAAGACTAGGCTATTGGCAAGCCTGTAGAAAATTTCTTTTCTTTTCTTTTTTTTTTTTTACTTTTTCTTTTTTCTTTCTTTCTTTCTTTCTTTATTTGGGGGGGGGGCGGTTCGAGACAGGGTCTTCCTGTGTAGCCTTTACTGTCCTGGACTCTCTTTGTAGACCAGGCTGGCCTCGAACTCACAATGATCTGCCTGCTTCTGCCTCCCAAGTGCTGAGATTAAAGGTGTGCACACCACCGCCCACTGAGAATTTCTTAATTAGTGACTAATGGGGGAGGGCTAGCCCATTTTGGGTGGTGCCATCCCTGGGCTGGTGGTCTTGGGTTCTATAAGGAAGCAGGCTGAGCAAGCCGTGAGGAACAAGCCAGTAAGCAGCATCCTTCCATGGCCTCAGCATCAGCTCCTACCTCTAGGTTCCTGCCTTACATAAGTTCCTGCCCTGACTACTTTTGATAATGAACTGTTAGACTGAAGTGTGAGTGAAATAAACTTTTTTCTCCCAAAGTTGCTTCTGGTCATGGTGTTCTAGCACAGCAGTAGCAACCTTAATTAAGGTATATGTACATTAAAAAAAAAAAAAAAGTTAAGCCGGGCGTGGTGGTGCACGCCTTTAATCCCAGCACTTGGGAGGCAGAGGCAGGCGGATTGCTGTGAGTTCGAGGCCAGCCTGGTCTACAAAGTGAGTCCAGGATGGCCAAGGCTACACAGAGAAACCCTGCCTCGAAAAACCAAAAAAAAAAAAAAAAAAAAAAAAAAAAAGACCTTCAATGAATGACCATTTATTCATTGTTTTTCTACACAATTTTATGGAGTAACACTCACTAAGGCTATGAGTTTCCAATCTCTCATGCTCAGAGTCTATCAGAAAAGCCAGCAGTGTAAACAAATAGCGATTAGTATGGGGTAAATGCATGTGATACACACTAGGTTTTGTGGGAACCCCTAAGTGTGTGTGCAAGGGTAGGTAGCTGGCAGGGAAATCTCCTTGATGACAATAATGGTGCAGTTGTCTTTATAGGTATGCAAGACACAGTATGAAAGATTTGTTTTGTACAAAAGGACTGAAGAGACAGCTCAGCAGTTCAGAAAACTCTGTTCAATTCCCAGCCTTCACGTAGTGACTCCCAAAAGAAACATGTTATTCAAAAACCTGGACACTGGAGACCTTCACACTTCTTAGGTGGTAGAGCCAAGAAAATAAAATTTATCATTTTATACCTCATGAAACTATCAATCAAAATATGACGAATTCCAGATGTAGTAGTGTGAGCCAAGTGCCCTAGCTACTGCATGCTAAGGTGGGCAGATTGCTTGAGTCTGCCTCAATAAACAAACAAACAAACAAACATAAAGATTAAGGAATAAAAGTAAAGCCATTTTCATATATGAAGGTCCGAGAAATTTACCACCTGCGTTTCTCTTTTTAGGAACCTACTGGAGGACTTAGCCCAAGGAAATCAGGAAAATGATTGGATGCCAAGAGACCGACAAGAGCTAGGCAGGTTGCGTTGGCCTGGTAAGGAGTCTGGTCCAGACTTCATTGAGGTGTCCTTTTCCCTTTCTTTCTGGGGGCGCTGGGGATCAGACCAGGGCCTTGGCACACAAAGCAAGTTCTGTTGAGCTACATTCCCACCTGGCAAGACAGAATTACTTTTTATAAAAATAATAGAATGGTGTTCTAAAAAAAATTTTTTTTGAAGGTCTCCACATTTTTATTCTTTATGTACAAAGACTAGCATGGTCAGTTTCACTGGGTAGACAGTCTAGAATAATCCACTCAAGGTCACTCTGTCCAACTTATTGGAGTCTATTCGAGTACTGATAGCACATGGTGAGCCTGTATTTCCGGATCAGACCGTGGCTATTAGAGCAAAAGTTGCAGGAGCGAGAACCCTGGCCGAACTTCCGTGGGTGACTCCAGTAGAGATGCTGGTGACCCATCTTGCCTTCAGACAGCCAATGAGGCTTGAGCCCTTTTTATTTTTTTCTTTTCTTTCTTTCTTTTTTCCTTTTTCTTTCTTTTTTTTTTTTAAGTCTGAGTCTCTAAGCCCAGCACCCGAGAGGCAGAGAGGCAGAGCCAGAGCCAAGCAGATCTCCAAGTTGAAGACCAGCCTGGTCTACAGATCAAGTTCCAGGATAGCCAGGGCTACAGAGAGAAACCTTATCTTGAAAAAAAAAAAAGGGGGGGGGAGGTTAGCTCAAACTACCGTGCCAACTAAGGACAATGCATGCAGTAAACCTAGACCCCCTATCCAGATCTAGCCAATGGACAGCACATTTTCCACATTGTGTGGAGAGTGCAGACTGGCTCTAACATGAACTCTGGTGCCCTCTATTTGACCACTTCTCCTTGGTGGGGTGGCCTGGTGGCACTCAGAGGAAGGGTAAGCAGGCTGCCAGGATGAGACCTGATAGGCTGTGATCATATGGTAGGGGAGGAGGTCCCTTTCTGTCACAGACCTAAGGGAGGGAATAGGGTGAAAAAAGGAGGGAGGGAGGGGAGGACGGGAACATACTAGTGAGGGAATAACAAATTAGATGTAATCTGAATAAATTATTTAATTTTTTTTTCCAAGACAGGGTTCTGTCCTAGACTTGCTTTGTAGATCAGGCTGGCCTTGAACTCATAGCAATCCACCTGCTGCCTCTGCCTCCCGAGTGCTGGGATTAAAGGTGTGTGCTACCATGCCTGGTCCAATATTTTTATATATATTTTTTACTTTGAAAAGCATTCTAGAGGGCTAGAGAAGTGGCTCAGCAGTTAAGAGCACTGTCTGCTATTCCAGAGGTCCTGAGTTCAATTCCCAGCAACCACATGGTGGCTCACAACCATCTGTAATGTGATCGGATGCCCTTTTCTAGCAAGCAAATGTACATGTGATAGAGCACTCCTATGCATAAAATAAATAAATATTTAAAAAGAAAAGAAAAGCATTCTAAGCCAGGCGGTGGTGGCGCCTGCCTTTAATCCCAGCACTCGGGAGGCAGAGGCAGGCAGATCGCTGTGAGTTCGAGGCCAGCCTGGTCTACAAAGTGAGTCCAGGACAGCCAAGGCTACACAGAGAAACCCTGTCTCAAAAAAACAAAACAAAACAACAACAGAAGAAAAAGAAAAAAGAAAGAAACGCATTCTACTGCCTTTTCTTTTTTTATGTCTGGAAACTAGTGTTAATTGGAAAAACTGCAAAAGACGTAGACTCCCACCTTATGGTGGGGTTTCCATCCCCACAAACCCACTGGACATTGGAAGCACATTAAATGCGCTTCACTGCTCATCATAGCAACACTGTCTTTCCGAGATGCTAGTAGCTTCCCAGCAGCATGAGAGGATCTGTCTGTACACTGATAGCCCAGGAAGGGTTTAAATTAGGAGAGAGGAAATACGTTTTCTACTTATTTGGTAGAAGTATTATATTACTTTGGACCATCTTGCAGTTTGAGGCAAATCATTGAACCATCATAAGCTGAGCCATCTGTGTTCTTTAAGCAGCTTTGTGTAATTTGGCTGAGCCCTGGGAGATGCTGAGTCAGTAGGTTAAAGGATCGTCACTGGACTCAGGGTGGCTCATGCATGTAATCTCAGTATTTAAGAAGCAGAGTTAGAGGCCAGCCTGGTCTACAAAAGGAGTCCAAGACAGCTGAGGCTATGCTGCGAAACCCTGTCTTGAAAAAACAAACAAATTAAAAAAGAAGAAGGAGGGGGAAGAGAGAAGGAGGAAGGGGAGGAAGAAGAGGGGAAGGAGGAGGAGGAAGAGGAGAAGGAAGAGGAAGAGGAGGAGGAGGAGGAGGTGGAGGAAGGAAGATTGCTGTAACTTAGCAGCCACCCAGTTAGAATGTGTGGCAGAGCTTCATACTAAGACCCTGTTTACAAAAAGAAAACAGAAAGAAATTAAGAAAGTCCAAATAAAAATAAAGACTTTATAGGGATTTTGAGGCTGTGCCCAGTGGCTATGAGATGTGGGAACCTCTGGGGTGCAGTATACTGGAGAGTGAGGTAGTGGACACCCTTAATTCCAGCACTCAGGAAGCAGAGGCAGGCAGATCTCTGAGGCCAGCCAGGTCTGATAGTGAGTTCCAGGACAGCCAGGGCTATGTAGAGAAACCCTGTCAATAGTGATAATGATAATAACGATGATGATGATGATGATGATGATGATGATAGAAGGTGAAGGTGGAGGGGTGAGAAAGCTCCTCTTCCTACAAGAGTTCGGCAACAGTTCATTGCTGCAGTCTCCCTCACAGCAAGGGTGATCCCAGAGAGCACTTCAGCTAGATAGACTTCCTTCATGCTGCCTTTGCCCAGGCACTCTGCACTCTTTTTATTTGTTTGTTTGTTTGATTGATTGGTTTTTCGAGACAGGGTTTCTCTGTGTAGCCTTGGCTATCCTGGGCTCCTTCCGTAGACCAGGCTGGCCTCGAACTCACCGAGACTCACCTGCCTCTGTCTCCGGAGCGCTGGGATTAAAGGCTTGCGCCACCACGCCTGGCCATTCTGCACTCTTATCACTGGGAATGGTAGCAATCAGTAAAGGTGTGTACCATGGCTGGGAGAAGGCTGTCTCTCCGTCTCTGTCTCCTTTCTCTCCCTCTTTCTCTCTGCTCGCATGCTCAGTAGCTTTACACACTATTTAAGAGGATGTTATATTTGAGCAGATCTCCTACTGAAGCCAGAGCAGGCATCCAGGTTCCTTAAATCAGAAACCATAGAAAACCTTTCAACCATGAGCTCTCTGATAGGAGCTCTCTTCCCCCAAATCTGCATTTCACACAAAACCACTTAAAATGCCTGCACACAAGCCAGACTGTGGTGTGGTGATGTTTACTGGTTTTGCTGGCCATAAAAATGGGGCGTTCTCTCCAGTCCCCCACCAGCCAGGAGCAAGCCCTTCTGTCTTCCAACAGAGCAGAATTTTAAGTCGTGGTGCTCTAGAGTTGGCGGGTGACCTGGAAAATTGCTTTTGCTTTGTTATGTTATGCTGCTAATGGTCCGTCCGTCTGTTTAAAACGCACTCTCAGAAACTTTCTTCAAGCTAAATGGGGAAGGAGGTAGCAGTTTGTTTTTTGCTTGTTTGTTCATTTGCATTTAAGAAAGAAAGAGCAGGGCAGCAATGGTGCATACCATTAATCCCAGCACTTGGGAGGCAGAGACAGGTGAATCTCTGTGAGTTCGAGGCCAGCCTGGTCTACAAAGTGAGTCCAGGACAATCAAGACTACACAGAGAAACCCTGTCTTGAAAAAAAAAAAAAGAAAGAAAGAAGACGAAGGGAAAAAGAAAAGAAAAGCAAATAAGCAAGCAAAACAATATCTGAAGGATTTGGGACGCAAGGATTCAAGCTGCTCAGGCCCCTGTGGGAACAAGGAAGGGGTCTATGTCTGTCTGTAACACCCAGCCTCTGCATGTAAACTACCATGCAGTATGGTACACTTTGTAGCCCTGGCTGTCTTGGAACTCACTCTGTGGACCAGGCTAGCCTTGAACTCAGAGCTCCATCTGTCTCTGGGTTTTGGGGTTAAAGGGTGTACATGATATGGTGTGTGTATGTGTGTGTGGGGGGGGGGGCGCGGTGTTAGCAAGCCCAGGACCACTTGCAGGCTGGGCAACAAACTACACTCCCAGTGCAAAGGTGATAATGTTTGAATAAATAATAGCCCAATCACTATTGCATTTAGGGGGAGCACAGGTCCCTGGATGACTTTTACTTCCGGACACCAAGGCAGTGTGTGAGCACTGATGAGCTGGTTAGCGCAGGCACTTTTCTTCCTCAGCTGTTAGGTGAGGTTAATGACTGCCTGGGGTCTTGTACTTGTAGTTCTAAAGCTGCCAATTACCATGTACTGCGTGTGCCAGGTACATGGCTGAGGCCTTGGCTTTATTAGTGCATTTAATTCTCACCATCAACTCCGTTTTCAAGAAGAGGGAAGGGAGGCTTAGAGTAAGTGGGAGAACTGGCTGTTACCACTGAGTTCTCTGTCTCCTCAGCTTCTGCTCTGAAGCCAGATGTTTTGCTCTTTCTAAATCAAAGCTATAAGAAAACATAAATAAGAGCCGGGCGTGGTGGTGCACGCCTTTAATCCCAGCACTCGGGAGGCAGAGGCGGGCGGATCGCTGTGAGTTCAAAGTGAGTCCAGGACAGCCAAGGCTACACAGAGAAACCCTGTCTCGAAAAACAAAACAAAACAAAACAAAACAAAAACCATAAATAAGAAATCACAGAGTGAAGAGATGATCTCTTAGAGTCCAACGTGGCAACTCTTGCTGCTGTTGGCCCAGGTCATGTACTTGCTAAATCAGTTGTTCCTTATTGGAGGAGACTGTTTTCCAGGTGATGTTATAAGCAGACACCCTCACCCCCCAGCTTTTTTTTTTCCTGGACTTAGGTTCTGACCATTGGAACTGTTTTGCCCTCTCACACAAACGCTGTCACCTCTCATTTGTTGAAGCCTGAAGCTCTCAAATCGTCTTTCTGGAATATGACACTCTTCTTGGGACAGGAAGGTGGGACTATAGGTAAGAGATCATCTATAGGGGGACTGTGGCTACTGTGGCAGAAATGGTGAAGCCATCATGCTCAGAGGGAGACCTGGAGAAGTGGCCTGCAAGGGTCAACTCCCCCACATGAGAGTTCCAGGGCCCGGCCTCAGTTCTGATGATTCCCCCTTTTAAGATTGATTTCATTGGCACATGCCTGTAATCCCAGCACTCGGGCGGCAGACGCAGGCAGATCTCTGTGAGTTTGGGGCCAGCCTGGTCTACAAAGTGAGTCCAGGACATCCAAGGCTACACAGAGAAACCCTGTCTTGAAAAAAAAAAAGATTGATTTCATTATAGTACATGGGTCCAGGGAGATGGCTTAGTGGTTAAAGCACAGGCTGCTCTTCCAGATGATCCAGGTTCAATTCCCAGCCTGTATGGCATCAGGCAACTCCAGATCATAGGATCTGATGTCCTCTTCTGGCCTTCAGAAGCACCAGATATCTGAGTGGTATATAAACACACATAGAGGCAAAACTTACACATAAAGTAAAAGTTAAAACAAGTTTTTAAAGCCAGGCGTGGTGACACACATCTTTAATCCCAGCACTGAGGAGGCCGGAGGCAGGCCGATCACTGTGAGTTCGAGGACAACCTGGTCTACAAAGCGAGTCGAGAACAGCCAAGGCTACACAGAGAAACCCTGTCTCAAAAAACAAACAAACAAACAAAACAAAACAAACCCCCAAGTTTTTTAAAAGTTTTATTTCATCATAGTAGTGTGCTTGCTTGGCCCACACAAAGCCCTGCATTTGGTCCCCAGTGGTTTTGGACACTATCCCTTGTGAATGTAATTTGCACCCGGATTTGTGAAGTAAAAAATTTTGTTCACATCTTCTAGAGAGACTACTGAGGCCTGGAGAGGCCCTGAGGATGCCTTACAGCTGGTGATGGGAAGAGGCACTGTTTCCACATTCAGCATCTAGCCAGGTGTGGTGGTGCACACTTACACTGCTAGCACCCTGTAGAGGCAGGAGGACCAGTTACATAGGTGTTCCGAATGCAGCCCAGGCTACAAGGGACCATTTTCAAACAGAACAAAAGCAAGCATTTAACATAAATGAACTATTGTGTATCTATGTATTTGTGTGCCTGCATGCCTGCCTGCCACAGCAAGAGTGGAGAGGTCAAAGGAAAACTTTCAGGAGTCCTTTTCACCGTGTTGCAGCGGGGCTCCTGCTTCTGTGGCTCTGCAGGCCTCTAGCTCCTCAGGCCCTGCCTCCTGCTTGCCTTCTCTCGGTAGGAGTGCTGGGATTGTTGTGGAGGAATGCTTCCACATTCAGTGTGTTATAGGTTCCTAGGATGGAAGGTTCCTAAGAAGGTTGGCAAAGCAAGTGCTCACTTAGTAACCAGGCTGGACCAAAGTGGTGGACCCAAGATGTGCACATTTACCAGGACCACCCTATTCTACCATAAACACTGATGACTTCCTTTTCTTCCCGTCTCTGCTCTAAGGGAGCGGTTCCTTTCCTAGGGAACTCCCCTGGCCCACACTTCTACCACGCCCTCCTCTGGGTCCTGCCTCAGGCAGCTGCACAAATGGGAAGGTGGTGACAAGGTGAAAAGGGCAGTGGTGGCCTCACGGGGGAGGATGTCATGGGCCGGGGTATGCCTGCCCTATTACTGGAGCACCCAGGCAGTTGTTTCCTCGCTGTGTCCTGCCAAATGGTTTCCCTGACTGAAGCAGAACCTCAGGGTTTATGGGAATCATCTAAGAAGGATCCAGAGACTCAGCAGGAGACCAAAAAAAAGACTGTTTTCTTAGGGCTGCCCTTTGTCACTTGGGACCACCCTTTGTCACGGGAAACCCGCTTCTTCTGAGACCTTATTAGCTACCTGACCCTGACCAAGTTATGTTTTCTCCCTGTACCTGTTTCCTTATCTGGAAAGTAGGAACGGTCAGTATACCTATCCTATTGGGCAGTTCTTCTTGTAAGTTAAATTAGAGGAAATGTTTATGATGCTAAGGATTCAGGGCCTGGCTGCCTTGAAACCCAAACTTCAAATTTGTTGTTGTTATTGAGACAGTGTCTACTGCAGATCCCTGGCCGAACTGGAATTTGCTATGTAGAGCAGGCTAGCCTTGAACTCAGGGAACCTGAGTTCTGTCTCCCCGGTGCTGGATTAAAGGAGTGCGGCATCACTACTCCTGGCCACGGGTTTTTGTTTTTTGAAGTTAACCATTGAATTAACTTGGGGGGTCACAAGAAGTCAAAATAGGTGAGTTGTCCTTTAAAACTGCCAAATTAACAGTTTACAAAGACAAAGGCTTACTCATTGTGGCCACATTGGGGAAAGAGGCCAAGGGATCCAGTGACCCCCGTGATCAGAGTATGTACCCCAAGAATCAAGTTCAGTAGACAGTGCTAGAGATAAAACCTAATCAAAGCAAGTTCGCAGCCTCAGCTCAAGGGGACCAGGGTTTTTGGAAAATTCTTTGAGAATTCTAATTTGCATTCAGAGAGGACTCCTGGAGGCCCAGGAGACCCTGGGGACTTCCTTTGCGTCCTTCGGGTGGTGATGGGCGCTTCCGGCTCCGACCCTTCAACAGTTTTTTTAGGGGTAGGGCCTTCGTCTCCGGTGAGCTGGGCACCTCCTCAGAGTTGTTACACAGAACAGCTGTTCTGATGTTAGTCTATAGGCGCGAAGCACTCCACCCACCCACCCACGGTTCATCTTTAGATGCTGTTAAGATGTAAGCATCCTGGGGCCAAGGACCCTGTCTGCAACATCACTGTTGTATAGTGGACCAGTGATGACCTGCACTTAGTTAAAAAAAAAGAATAATAATTAAGTGACTGAATGAACGAAGTCCCAGGAGGGCAGTTGAGTGTTGTGTGTGATTCCGCCCCCCCCTCGCAACCCCCTTCGCTGCCCCTAGTCCTGAGCATCTGATTCTCATTACTTATACAGCTCGGAAAGTCTCTCTCCGCCTTGGCGTTTTATAAACCTTGTGTACGCACATCGACATTTAACCATAAATCCACAGTTCGGGGGCTGGACATTTTGAGGAAAAGGGATTGGTAGATGGGGATTAAAAAGTAGCCAGAGGGCTAAGACCTGCAGGCACAGCTGTCCGATAGGGGAAGGTGCCCCGGGATGCAACAACCATCAGTGGGGTTGGCCACTGTTTCCCGGGACCTTGGAGGAGGGGGCACACTGCAGGAGAGGGGACACCATACAGGTCGTGGCCAGGAAACCACAGGAGTAGCAGCTTGTGCATTCTTGTTCCGAGGCGGCGCCTAGGGGAGGTTAGATGCATAGATTTGGGGTAGGGTGAGGAGCCCACTGGGAAGGGCTAGGAGGGAGGAGCCTGTGTTTGTCTCTTTAAGAACCAAGCGCTGCCCCCGCCTTGCAGGCGCCCGGAGTCTCACAAAAGAACAGGATGTTGTTGATTTGTCACCAAACCACAGAGAGGAAATGATTGTAAATTTCCTTTAAACATCCCCACCGCGGTCCGGCCGCCCCCGCTTCCGCCTCCGCCACCCCCGCGGGGCTCAGCGCAGCAGGGCCTCTGCGCTCCTGCGGCCGCTTCGACTCCGGCTCTCCAGCCCCGGCTCCTGCGAGCCCAGGAGGGTGCACCCCCTGAGCTTATAGGAACATCCCTGCACCCTGATTGCTGAGGGGCTTTTTAAAAAATTAAAGCCAAGGAAGGTCCACAGCCCACATGGGCGCACAGTGATGGACGAACATGCATGGTTGGTTCTGCTTGCTGTTGGGTCCAGGAAGCACCATCCTCGCCCCGAAGCCTAATGAGGGGCCGCGATCTTGGTTTTAATATCGAGGGAGACTGAGGCACGCGGAGATCACTTGAGTCACCAGTTCCTTTCTCCCCACAACTGGTTTAGGTCACCCAGGGCTTATATGCCTTGCCAGAGAGCGACAATGCCGGGGAAACATTATAGAAATACGGTCCCAAGCCGTGGTGTCAGTCTCAGTTGCCAAACCAAAGTAGAGACCCGTAATCTCAGTTACTTAATGGGGGACACACCTGCCTCTGCAGCTGGCGTTCCCTTCTCGAAAACTCACTTGGGTTAAATTGCATCTGTGCCTGTCTGCCACTTCACCTCCTCCCGTCCGTCCCGTGGCTCTTGTTGCCTTCAATTTAAGATAGCTGGAGTTCTCTCAACCAGTGACTTGGCCCAGAATGGAATCTACCTGTCTGGTCTATGGTGTAGGAAGGGGCTGCCTTAGTTGTACATAGTGTTCCTGTAGAGCAATTACTGCTTACTCTGGAATTGTCTGCCTCGGGCTTCTAGAACATTAAAAACAGCGGTTCATTACCTAGACATGCCCTTAATCTTTGCATGTAAAACCAGGAGGTAAATGATGCTTATTTATATGGGCCGATGAGGAAGTTTCTAAGTTGAGCTGGAGCCGCTCTCTCAGGCTGGACTCATTATATTCTGATTACTCGTGGGATCCTTCTTTAATATTTGTTAATTATAAATTTGTTTAATTTCTAAATTTAACAAATATAAGTCTTAATTTTTTTTTTTAAATTAACAAATTGAATTTGTTAAAATTGGTGCGGAACCAGTTAAAGGGAAGCACTGGCTGCGTCTTGTCTCCTCGACCTCCAGGGCCACCTGGGCAAGTCCTTGTGTCTCTCTGAGAGCTGATGTGAGCGGTTGAGGTCCTCAGGCTGGAACTACCAGTTTTCAGCTTTATGAAGTCTCCTGGGTGGTCATAGCGGGGCCTTGAATGGCTTGGGACCCGTGGGGAAGCTGAGCAAATGCCTGCACTTCATTGTGAGTGCGTGCGTGCGTGCGTGCGTGCGTGCTGTTAGGAATTGAACCCTGGTCCTGTGTGTGCCGAGTCAGTGCTCTGAAACTCACCCAGCCTTTCATTCTACTTGAATGGGAAAAATGAAGCTACCGGGTGCTAGACTGCTAAGGTTAAACAGCCCCTGCGCTCAGCAGGCTCTGCTCAGATTCCCAGCTATTGGAGCAATGGCAAGAGTTGCTGATGTGACTTGGGCAGCAGTGCTTTCCCAGTTAATGTTAGGTATTTGCCACGTGCCATGTTCTGTGAGGAATGCTGCTCTTCCCCCCCTCCCCCCTTACTTAATCCTAAGAGATGAGCAGTTGGTACTCGGGGTACCTGGGTCAGTTACATGCCCAACAGTGCAGAGGCCGGGGTGACCCTTGTACTCCCAGGATCCCCTGGGCTTATGCATAAGGAACTCACCCACACTGGATGGAACTCAGACTGCAGTTGCTTGCCCTCAGTCACTGTGGACAGACAAGAGGATTCTTGGTGATGGTGGCCTTGCAGAGGGATTTGCAGCCGCCTTGGCTCCTGGGCGCTGCAGCTGTCTGTCATTCTTCGGCTTGGAGCACATTTGTTGTTCGGTCTCCAGAGTGGGTCTCGGTGTTTCCACCTGTCCTTTTACAGAATTCCAGTCAAATCCCCTGGAACAGGGGTTACAGGCATCTGTGAGCTGCGTGGTGTGGGTGTTGGAGTCAAACCTGAGTCCTCTGTAAAAGCCCAAGTTAATATTTATTAAACACCCAAACACCCATTACGTGCCAGGTGCCACCATCACAGATCTTAGAGATAACAGCAGTCGACTAACAAGACCCCGAAATGACATATCTATACACAGTACATACAAATATGTGCATGTGTTTGTACGTTTGTGAAATGGCAGGCTGGACTTCAGGTTATGATTGAAATGAAGAGTGAAGGGGAGCTGGTGTGTGTGTGTGTGTGTGTGTGTGTGTGTGTGTGTGTGTGTTGGGAGTTAGTTTCTTCTAGGGTGGTCAGGAAGCCTCAGTGGTCAGATGGGGTGGGGGGGTTGGTGCGGCACACAGGCACACAGATTTTAGGAAGGAGCTTGTGGTAGGCAGTTGGGATGGCAACGGAAACAGGCCGGGGTGGGGCTGTGGCGTGCTGCACCTGCTCTGCCGCAGTCACTGTGCCTTTATGGAGCTTTATGAAGAACAAAGCTCAGAAAGGTGATGTGATTTGCCTATGACCACCCAGCTAGGTAGAAGGGGTGATATTTAAACAGCAGTCTTAGTGTCACCTCCTGAGTGCTGGGGTTATAGTCATGTCCCTGGCGCGCTCTGTTCTGAATCAGCAAGCTTCTTCACACTGAGGGGGGTGAGGGGGGTGAGGGGGGTGGAGGGGAGGGGGGGCTCTTCTTTCACAAGCAAGTGGTGTTTAGTTAATGATTTGGTTCTTCTGGTTTCTAGAGGATTAAGCATCACATTGACCAAGGAGACAGCTAGCGCAGGACAGGCAGGAATGATACGGGCTCAAGACTCAGCTTGTTTTGTCAATGGGAAGGAAGTAGTATGTTTGATTCTGCAAAACCCCATGTGGCGTTTATGGCAGAAGGGGGAGAAACACTTTAGGATTACTGTAAACAAGAGATATGGGGGACCTAGGGTAGCCTGGATGCCTCAGCGACCCCCCCCCCACCTTCATTTTAATTTCCCTGCAATAGGCCCAACACAGCGGGCTGTATTATACAGCAGTAATTAAAAACACTCTGGATTAGGGAGCTGAGATTTATAGGGCAAACAGGAGCGGGGGTGGGGGTGGGGGACAACAGACTTTCTTTTATTCGCAGGCAGGTATCCAAATTGCCACTGTTTTCTTCCTGACGCCGTCGCCTACTTGCTTAGATACCCTCCCCTTCCCGCATTATTTCCAAGTGCCTTCTCAGCCTGCTGTTCAGCGGCGGAGTTTGTGGAGACTATAGACCTATATTCCCTTATCCAACAGCCCCGGGGAAATGCGAGTCAGAATCCAGCCGGCCGCACATGAAGAGAGCAGGGGCCAGGAGCAGAACCCAGGGTGAGCAGGTGCCAAGCCTCTTCCGGTCTCCCTAGACAGCTGTCCACATGTTAGTAAGAGTGAGTGCTCCCAAAAGCGGAACACCCCCAAACACCTTTCCAGATCCAGTGCTATCATACTGTACTCTGTTCACAACATTGTTTTTCAACTATGGCACTGGGGAAGAAGGCAACAGAGATGGGAGGGGGAGGGTAAAAAGGTACCGAATTTACAGTCTAGATCCTAGAACTTGTTCTAGATCCTAGAACTTGTTCTAGACCCTAGAACAAGAGATAGGTGGAAACAGCTGATGAGAAATTTGGGGCCAAATTAATTTGTTTGGAGACCAAGATTGTCATTGAGTGATTATTAAAGGACAGATGCTCTGAGTGCCTACACAGTGGAGAAATGGTGTCGTGGTTATACATCAGGCATCCTCCTGTGGGTTTCCCTCGTTGCTTGGATAAAGGAGGATGTGACAGGCGGTCTTTGCTATATGGAGTGCAGAAAAGAGGTAGGCATAGTCAGATAGCCTTGGCAAGTGTTGTGCAAGGTGGTCTTGTTAAAGCAAGGAAGAGTAGAAGTCCTTATTGCTTGAGGGGATCAACGTGGATGGAGCTCAGAAGATGAGCCTTCCTTCCCCAGGGCTGATCTCATCGCAGAGTGATGGTCCCTGGAGGGTGTTGTTCCTGGAATCCCAACAGACAATGACCTTTGGGCTTCTGGTGCAGGACTTTGGAAACACGCTTATCTTTCCGCCTTCAGCGGCGGAGGGGGCTGAGAGGATTAGATAACCATTGTGTTTTAAATAGACACTCCTGAGTGAGTCATACACACCTACCTGCAGTACTGAGCAGAGGGCTGACCCAAAGTAAAGGACACAGATACAAAGGAAGGCAGAGATGCCAGCCTCTTATCCAGCTTTTGGTTACATGGGGGCCCAAGTACGGGAGTCAGTGGTGTTCAGCAAAAGCAGCGTTTAGGATCCTGTTATAACGACAGTCTGGTGTGGTCCAGACTAACATCTGACCTTGAATTGGAAGTGACTCTTATGTTTTGGTAACTTACAAGTCTGAACCTTACTTTCCTCATAAAGGAATTAAAAAAAAAAAAGTTTATGTAAACCACACACCTAATCAGGACTGGATGGGGTGTTAAGCTGTTATACCTGGGAAGTGCTAATAATGGGGTGACTGAGGTGCTGAAGGAGGGCTGATTACAGGTGGAAAAGGAGTTAGGGTTCCCACTGCCTGCCTTTGTCCCAGTATTGGTTTGACCATATACCAGGAAGGCAGCAGGAGTGCTGGGGATTCTCATCCAGATATAGATGGTTTGGGATGGGAGCTATAGGATGGAGTGGACAATAGTCAGGGCTTTAAGTTCGTTCTCTAAGATTATTTTCCACATGCTTTGTATTTATCCAGATAGTCCACGGCAAGCCCCGTGAGAGGCTAGGGCTGCCCACTTGACACACAGGACAACAGGCACCGGATGTGTGCATACCCTGGCAAGGTCACCTCCAGTCTCCCGAGGAGGTCTCCAGCCGGCCAGTGGCCAGCAGCCAGTGATGAGAAATCACACAGGAAGGAGGAGGCCCGCATTGATTGCAGGCAGGCAGCAGGGGAGGCTTCCTGTTCCCCAGGAATCTCAGAAGCAGGCTCTCCTCCACCTGCAGAGCCCAGGGCTCGGCCTCCCAAGTGGCCCATGATCCCCTCAAAGGTTCTGGACCTGCTTTGGGGTCAACGGGAAGGGATTGTTAAGCATACAGGGGAGAAGCAATAGAGACAGGAAAAGAGAGAAGACTATGCTGGGTGCCGGTGCTGGAGTTCAGCCGAAAGGATGCTGGCCCCCGGCATGCACAAAGCCTGAGTTTCATCCCCAGCCCTGCATATGCCAGGCATAGCAGAGATACAGGCAGGAGCATTAGAATCTTAAGGTCATCCTCAGCTACACAGGAAGCCAAAACAGCTGGAAGGAAGGGAGGGACGGAGGGAGAGAGGGAGGGAGGGAGGGAGAGAGGGAGTGAGGGAGTGAGTGAGTTTGGGCCCTGGGGCAAGACAGACCCTGGTTTACTGGTTTCTTGACAAGACATTACCTCTCAGAATCTTACTTTTCTCCTTTGGCGAGTAGGATGGTAACAGTGGCCAAGCAAAAGGGTTGTTGGGAGAATGAAATAAGGTGTATGCCGTTTATTTAACAGTTCCTGTGCAGAGGAAGCCCTTTACTGTTCTGTTATTACTGAGGCTAAGAGGCTAAGCTGAGCTGAACAGGCGGTGGACAGGCTTCTGGTCACTCTAGAGTCCTCCCGACCTTGGACCACTTAGATGAGCTATTGGTGGAACTCTGTCCTCACGAGCTTCTGAAGTCAGCCATGCAGGAGATGCAGTCTTGTCCTCTAAGGCCCACAGAGCAGGGCCAGACAAACCTCTGACATCTCCTTGTGCTAGCTTGCCCTCCTTGGTGTGACACTCCAGGCCTGGGAGGGTCGTTCCTCAGTTTCCCTTCTTCCTCTCATCTTGATGTCTTGGCGTTGTTTCCTCCTCTCATCACTGTCCGGAACAGGAAGCCCTGTCATGGTGCCGTGCTTCTGACTGGCCGTCTAGGCCACTGCAGCTGGATGAACAGGGTCCTGGCTTCAAGGGCAATGAAAGTGAACTCTCAAAGCTGTGTGTGGTGGCTCACATGGGAGACAAGAGGCAGGCGATCTCTGTGAGTTCAAGGCCAGCCTGGTCTACAAAGTGAGTCCAAGACAGTCAAGGCTACACAAAGAACTCCTGTCTCAAAAAACAAAACAAAACAAAACAAAAAAACCAAACTTTATCTAGGCTAGTGAAGCCAGTTTGCAATGAAAAAATAAAAAAAATAAACATGGAAGATCATGAAACCTTCCCTCGGACAACCAGAAAAGGAAGGGGACCCTGAAACACAACTTGGTGGTATTCACTGCCATGTTAGCAACATTTTCAAGCTTTAGCCCTTTTGTAGAACTCCACTGCACTTATTTGCTTATCTATTTCCTTATTTATTTTGAGACGTGTGTGTGTGTGTGTGTGTGTGTGTGTGTGTGTGTGTGTGTGTGTTCACACATGTGCATATGGCCTGAGGGCAACCTCAGCAGTGTTCCTCAGGAGCTATCTTATAGCTTTGTAGCTTTAAAAACCTTATTTAAAAGCCAGGTGGCACACACCTTTAATCCCAACACTTTCTCTGTGGGTTTGAGGCCAGCCTGGGCTACAGAGCAAGTTCCAGGATAGCCAGGCCTTCCCAGAGAAACCCTGTCTTGAAAAACCAAAACTAAACAAAAAAATAACAAAATCCAAAAAAAAAAACAAAACCCTGTTTAAAATATTTCTCTTTCCCTCTCCCCCCTCTCCGTCCCTCTCTCCTCCCCCAACTCTTTGTGTGTGTGTATGCGTGTGCACGCGCGCTTGCGCTTTGGTCATGGTGTTTTTATCACAGCAATAGAAACACCCAGCTAAGGCAGAAATTAGTGCCAGGTAGTAGGGATATTGCTGTGAAAGATTTGACTATGTGTTTTGGGGAGGACTGTGGTAGTATTTGAACTTGGGACTGGACAAGCCATTGACTGTTCAGCTCAGAGGGCTGTCCTGTGGAAACATGGAAAATTGGCATGTTGAGAGCGATGGAGATGATGAAGGCCGAGCCTATGAGTTTCCAGGGGGAGGTGGAGACTCTGAGACTCTTTGTGTCTTATTTTGAAGTAGGAGTCTGTGGTTCATGCCAGGTGATGTCGGAACGCGACTTCAATCCCCACATTTGGGAAGGCAGAGGCAGGTGGAGCTCTGTGAGTTTGAGGCCAGCCTGGTCTACAAAGAGACTCTGTGGTTCTGGTCAGCTGAGGCTGAAGAACTCACTGTGGCTAACATGAGGCCAGAACAAGTAAAGGGAAACCTTTGCTTTGCTGGGACAATTGATATAGTTAAGGGGAGCCGAAGAATCAGCTGTGATTAAGAAGAGACCAGTGCTGGGGCACAGTGCTGCATGTCTTTAATCCCAGCACAGAGGCAGAGGCAGGAAGATCTATATGAGTGGGAGTCTAGCCTGGTCTACATAATGAGTTCTGAGACATCCACAACTTCATACAGAGCTCCCGTCTCAGAAAGTGCACCCCACTCCCCTCCAAAAGAGAAAAGAGCACAGCATCATTGAGGTGAAATCTTCTTGTTAGTATTTCTTCAAGGTTAGTGTTCCTTGTCCTGGCAGCTGAACCCAATAATGCGCAAAGTCTCTCAGGTGGTAATGGTTATGGCTTAGCACTAGGATCGGCCATCGATGAAGGTGCAGTCTTAGCTGCAGGAGGAACCCTGGCATCGAAGGAATCGTGCAAAGAAGTTGAAGCTTGCACCGTGTGCCGGGGATCGGAGTCCCTGAAGACAGCCTAAGCAAGGCTATCGGTCAAAGCGCAGCTCAGTTATAGGAGAGATCCTGGCATCCTGGAGAGGCCATCCCATGAGGGGACTACCAAGGACAGCCGCGGTTCCAGAGTGGAGCTGGCCTGAGCCTCAGAGACAATCTTCCTGTGCTGTGCGTAGTAGAACCAGGGAAGTGGAGCTGCTTAGACCCTTTGGAGCCCAGCTGACCGTGACTGGATCCCAGGTATCTGACGCTGAACTTTTTACATTGTTGGGCTTTGGTTTTGCTTTGATCTGAATTGTAACCGTGCCCTGGCTGTCCCTGAAATGAGAAGTATGTAACTTAGTCTTTCATTTACAGGCTCGCACAGTTAAGAGGCTTTGACGTTTTAGAGAGACTATGGATACTTTAGAGAGACTTTGGATGTTTTAAGGAGATTGAACTTTTAAAGTGTTTGGATTTGTAAAGACTGGGACTTTTAAAAGTTGGAATATGGTGTTTTTTAGTTGTTTGTTTGTTTTTTTTGTATGCGTGGTTTTTTTCAAGACAGAGGTTCTCTGTATAGCCTTGGCTTTCCTAGACTCTCTCTGTAGACCAGGCGGGCCTTGAACTCATGGAGATCCATCTTCCTCTGCCTTATGAGTGCTGGGATTAAAGGTGTGCACATTGAGATAATTGATGCTAATATATCATTTTGAGGATAAATAACAAAGAAAAGATTGATTTAATAGTAACGGATTGGTGTATCAACTTGATAATGGGTCAGTTGTCCCGTGTGTGTGTGTGTGTGTGTGTGTGTGTGTGTGTGTGTGTAAACTTGACACAGCTAGATTCATTTGAAAAGCAATCTCATTTGAGAAACACCTCCACCAGACTGGTCTAGCGGCAGTCCTGTGGAGCATTTTAATGATTACATGGAATGGCTCGGCCTATTTTAAGTGGTGCCACCCTTGAGCAGGTAGTTTTGAGTTGTGTAAGAAAGCAGGGCTGGGCAAGCCAGTAAGCAGTATTCTTCCATGGCCTCTGCTTCAGTTCCTGCTATGACTTCCCTCAGTGACAGAGTGTGACCCAAGACGGGTTAAGTTGAAAATAACCCTTTTTAACCCTTTTCCTTCCCAAGTTTTCTTTTGGTCATGGTGTTTTATGTAAATCTAACTACAGAAATAGGAACCTAACTGAGACAGTTTAGATAGATAAAATGGGCAAACTAGCATGTAGAGCCGGGCATTATTTGCAGCATCAGTTTCCACAGAAAATGAAAAAGAGCCTATGGTGCTATATAATGGAATGAATGCGTTACTGAACGTGTTTCTGACAGATGAGGTTTTCTCTTTTGACAAGGGAAGGCCAGTTCTCTCACGGACAATTCTGCAGGACTGATGAGTGGAAACACTTCTCGAAGGAAATGTATGACTGTGTTTTTTAACCTCTTCACTATCCCTCAGCACATGCTTGGTCACATAGAGTCTTAGGATTTCTCTTGCTCTGAAGAGACACCATGAACAGGGCAACTCTTATAAAGAAAAACAGGGAGCTGGGCATGGTGGCCCATGGCTTTAATCCCAGCACTCGGGAGGCAGCGGCTGGTGGATCGCTGTGAGTTCGAGGTCTACAAAGTGAGTCCAGGACAGCCAGTGCTACACAGAGAGATCCTGTCTCCAAATCTGCGCCCCCCCCCCCACCCAAAAGAAAGAAAGAAAGAAAAGAAAAACAGTTAATTGGGGCTGGTTTACAGTTCAGAGGTTTAATCCATTATCATCATGGCAGGAAATGTGGAAGCATGTGAGCAGCCATGGTGCTTGAAAGATAGTAGAGAGTTCTACATCTGGATTGGCAGGCAGCAGGAAGAGACAGTGAGCCACTGGCCTGGCTTGTACATCTGAGACCTCAAAGCCCTCTCTCCCCTTCCCCCATCTCCGCCCTGCCCCTCCTCCAACAAAACCACACCCACACCAACAACGCCACACCTCCAATAATGCTACTCATAGTAATGTAAGAGGGAGATGGTGTCAGGACTACCATATACCTACCTATTCCTGGGAGCTGTGCCTGCACTGAATGGTGATTGGTGATGTCTGTTCTCTGTGGAGGTGACTGTGATCCACATAGATATACCCTGTTAAACTCTTGACTGTATCCCTGGGGCAGCTCTCTTGTGCATCCATTCCCAGAATGCCTGTGGCTGCTCTACTGCCGTACAACAGTGAGGGAGCAGTAACAGATGGCAAAACACCGTGGTGAGAGACAGCCGTGTTTACTTTGCAGAAACTAAAAAACTGGACGTTGGCAAATGGTAGAGAAGCTCAAAATTGTGGGCACACATTTTCCCCTGAGGTTCTTCCCAGGGCCTTAGAAAGGGCTAGTGGAGGAACGGGCCCTGAGATCCAGTGTCAGCTCTGCGGTGGACCTGAATAGCTCTTCTTAATAGCCATCGTAAGAGCTGTTTCTTGCCAGGCATGGTGGCGCATGCCTTTAATCCCAGGCAGTGGCAGACGGATCTCTGTGAGTTTGAGGCCAGCCTGGTGTACGTAGTGAGTTCCAGAACAGCCAGGGCCACATAACGAGACCCTGTCTCACTGTGTAGCCCAAGCTGGACTTTAATATGCACGTTTCTGCCTCTGCCTCAGCCTCCGGAATGCTGCAATATGGTAAGTACGGACTGCCACACCTGGCCAGTGCGGTGCTTTTGAGAGAGCAGTGGAGCCCACTTCCGGCAGCATGACACTTTTTGCACATGTGTGTTAGCCAGGACACAAGAGCAGTAGTATGTCCCTCACTGGGAGTCTAAGTCCCTCAAGGCCGGGTGATTGATCTACTACCCTTCATGCCTAAGATAGAAATCTTAACTCCAGCGTAGGACTGCGGATGTGGCAGCAAGCTAGCTCCAAGGTCTTAGAGAAAAGGACTGTCTTGACTCACAACACACAGGGGACCGCCTGTATTCTAGTCAGAGCCAACAGTGGAGGTGGCTGGGCTGCCTCTTCCACAGGGCCCCTTGATTCCTGCATTGATTCCCTGGCTAATCCCTTGGTCAGGGTTATGAAGGGAGGTTCCTGGATATTGCCTCTGGAATTGGTTCTGATTCTCCTTTCCGGAGACTCTCTTCCCCCTCCCCTCGCCCCTCCCGAGTTCCTGAGCTGCTGCCAGGTTAGGAGACAGCAGAAAGATCAAAGGTGAATGATTCTAAGCCATAAAATAGCCTGAAAAACAAGTTTGGAAGATGAATGGCTTTGAGTCTGTGGAGCTTAGCTAGGGCAGCCCTGAGAATTATTGACATTCTTGCCTGGGAGTTCCAGAGCCCCGCCCTCCTCTCCAGCCCTTTCCCCTCTATTCCAAGAGGACTACAAACCATGGAGCGCTCACCCTGTGTCTCAGAATCCTGGAGATGAAGCCGGGAGTGAGCCTTGTCACTGTCTGAGGGGAGCTGGGATCCTAGGGACTGAGCAGGTGTAACTTAGCAAAACAGGTAACATGATTCCAGCCCCACAGTCCTCTTTCCGGGTTCGGGGTGAACTGTACACCAGCTTCCAGTTTGGTTCTTCCGGTGTTGAGTGTGCCTGGATAGGGCTGGTCTGAGTCTGCAGTGCTTTGCCTATTCATGAGGCCCCTGGTGGGACAGGCTAGGGATATTCATGTCTGCCATGTACTTTGAAGATGCAAGTGGGGGCTGCAGAGAGGGGTGCACACCTGTAATCCAAGCACTCTGGGAGGCAGAGGCAGAGGCAGGAGAATCTCTGTGAGTTTCAAGCCAGCTGGTCTACAAATCAAGTTCAGGACAGCCAAGGCTACCCAGAGAAACCCTGTCTCAAAAATAAAATAAAACAAAAATTAAATTAAATTAAAATTTTAAAAAGCACAAATGGGATGTTTCAGCCTCTGCCTCCAGCACGCACGCGCGCGCGCACACACACACACACACACACACACACGCACGCACACACTGCCCTCAATCCCTGGGATAATGTTTATATACAAATGCTGGCTCTGATCTCCACCCAGGGAAACACCAGCTGCTATTGCAAATCTTTCTGCGTGTGATAGGAAGCAGGACAGCAGGGCCTCTCAGGCTTCTCTGGAGGGTGTTAGGAAACAGCAAGTGCACTTTATTTATATTTTTCAAAGTCATCCCCAGAACCGTGTCCGGGCAACTGAAGGCCTGTCAAAGAGCCGAAAAGCCTAATTCTTGTTTAGAAGAGACCAAGGGATTAGGTGTCCCTGGGACTTTAACCAGGGCATTGTTGGTGGTTTTGATTTAGGGCTCCTTTAGGGAAGGCAAGTGCAGAAAGGGTGCCAGAGATCCCGGCTGCCAGTGTTGTGGGGATGCTAAGAAACTGGCACACACGAAGTGTTGGCAGGGATGTAAGTTAGTGTGGCCTTTTGGGGGAAAAGCTGGCAACGTGTTTCATAACAAATGAGCCTGACCTTGGATGCAGCAATTCACACACTGGAACCTGTCCTATTGTAATCACTACACGGATATGCAAGGACCTGTGTTCAGAAGGGCTTCCTGCAAGGCTGGGGATGGAGCTCGGTAGTAGAGCGCTTGCTTGCTTAGTGCATTCAAGGATTTGGGTTCAATCCATTGTACTGGTAAACTAGTATTTACTGCAGTAGGAAATAGTGACTCACCTCAGTCTATCAGAACGGGGAGGGTTCAGTAGATTACAGTATTTTTAGGCACCGGACTACTGTGTGGGAATTAGAGAAGAAAAAAGAAATTAAAACCAATGAGCAACACCAGGCATGGTGGCACACACCTTTAATCCCAGCACTCCACTTGGGAGGCAGAGGCAGGCAGATCTCTGTGAGTTCGAGGCCAGCCCGGTCTATCAACAAAGTGAGTCCAGAACAGTCAAGGCTACACAGAGAAACTCTGTCTCAAAAAAAAACAAAACAAAACAAAAAACAAACAAACAAAAAAAAAACCCAACCAACAAGTGGGCAGCATGCAGATGGTACTTAGGTCAAGGTACTCTTCCTAGGCCCATCATTTAGGAAGTTAGCTCACTTAGATTAGTAACTGAGCCTTCTCAATAATACTTTGGTTTCTGTTATTAGAGCTTTTTTTTTTTTCCTTAAGTAGAAAAGGGGTGTTAGGTAACTTGGCTAAGGCTCCAACGCCTCTGTGTAGATGGGTCTGCATCAGGGACAGTGACCACCATATAACACCTATGCAAACATGTTTTTCATTTGCCATGAAGTGAAAGATGCAGGTAGCTGGGCAGTGATGGTGCACGCCTGTAATCCCAGCACTCTGGGATTACCTACTCAGAGGTAGGTAGATCTCTCTGAGTTCTAGGACAGCCAGGGCTAAAACAGAAAAACCTTGTCTTGGAAAAGAGAGAGAGAGAGAGACAGAGACAGACACACAGACACACAGAGACGGACAGCAGAAAAATAGGGTATGTAAAAAAGAAACTGCACATTTGTAAAGGGAGCAGTCTGAAGAACACACATTGGCTTAACAATTCTTTGTAGAAAGGGAGGCAAACGAAATGAGGTATGTGTAGAGGATTTGACGATTTTTTTAGCTAGACATTTGCATTTTGGCAGTCTACTGTCCCAACTCCCCTTATGCAGTGTTGAGGATTAAACCCAGGACGTCATGTCATGCATGGTTGCTGTGTGATAAATTTTTTCCTGGGGAGGTGCAACACACAGGTCTCACCGCAGATAGGAATCCCATGACAGAGCAAGTATAGATACCACCAGATCAAAACTGGTCAACCGATGAATGTTAATGGGGTTATCTACATGAACTAGGGGGTTACTGACAGAAGCAGAAATGACCCAAAGACTGCGGAGTCATCAATCCCCCCCCCCCATCACAAAACTGGGATCCTGGAGCACACAGCACAACCTGCAGGCAGCTCAGTAGGTGGGAGAGTGTCCTTCGCAGGTGCCTTGAATGGTCTGAACCTGTTCCAGGCAGCTTGGTCAGGTCTCAGCGTCTTCTTTGCCGGGTACAGCTTGGCTTTGCTGGGTCTGGGGCCGACTTTTTGTTGTACTAATTATTCTGGCAGGAAGGGACCTAATGAATCTGGTCAGTTTCAGGGGCTTCTGGAACTCTTTTAAGTTGTTTACCTTCGTGCTTAATGAGTGTCCCTTTATATTTTTTATTTTATTTATTTTTCTGAAACAAGGTTTCTCTGTGTAGCCTTGGCTGTCCTGGACTCACTTTGTAGACCAGGCTGGTCTCGAACTCACAGGGATCCACCTGCCTCTGCCTCCTGAGTGCTGGGATTAAAGACGTGTGCCACCCTTTCTAAATAGCCTGTTAGAATGAAGAGAGACTCCCTGTTATCCCGGGCTGGGAGTGACTCTCGTCATTAACTCCAGGAGGAAAAAATGTGGCACTGTGCCCAGTGGAGTGGTAGTTATAGATCATCTGCAGGGAGCAGAGAGATGTCTCTTCTGATTGACTAAGGGTGGCTGCTGTCCTTGTCCTCCAGTGTCATGCCTCCTCTGGGAAGGAGGCGTTAGCTGTGGTGATTTTCCTGACACACAGCCCTGAACATTCCCTCTTCAGCCCCAGCATTCAGTTTGTTCGTCGTGTTGGACCTTGTGGAGATAATCCAGGTACTGAACTTGGTCTTTGTGAAAACCCTTTCTTTAGGGTCACTCTGCAAAAATGGATTCCTTAGGCAATTTCTGTATAGGTCCTTTACAATTCCCAAATCTTTTTCCTATTTATTATTTCAGTTAACTGGGGTTGGGACTTGACACTCTAAGGCACTTGGTACAACCTTCTCCCTCAGAGTTAAGCTTTGTTAGTTTAGTTAGTTAGTTAGGCTTAGAAGTTTAGATGAGGAGTCTGTAGGCTATCAAAATGGCAGGCCCCCTCCCTGGCTTTGGCAGTGCTGGGGATGGAACCCCAAGGTTCAGAGTGTGCTAGCAGAGTGTGCTAGGCATGTGTTCCCCTACTGCAAAGTCCATCCCGTCCAATCCTTTAGTACTGAAACCCAGTGCTCCTGTGTTCAGATACTTACTTCTGAAGTATTGTATCACAGAGAATATTTACATATAGACGTGTGATATGTGTGTGTGTGTGTGTGTGTGTGTGTGTGTGTATAAAACAGCACTCAAGAGGCAGAGGAGGTGGATCTCTCTGAGTTCGAGGCCAGCCTGGTCCATAGAGCAAGCTTAGGACAGTCATGGTGACACAGAGAAACCCTGTCTTTAAAAACCAAACAAAGCAAAACAAAAACTGTTGGAGCTAGAGAGATAGCTTAGCAGTTATTACTTAGCTGATTTTTACAGAAGATCAATTTGGTTCCTAGCACCCACGTGGTGCACAGACATACATGTGGGAACGCACTCAGATACATTAAAAAAAACAAAAACAAAAACGTAATGACTGCTTATTGTGTCAAGTCAGAAAACATCCATGTTTCTGAGTTTTCTTTTATTATTATTTTTTTTAACTCTCAGGGCAAGTTTAGGGAGTCTTTATTTTTTGTTTTCTCTAATTTTTAAACAAATTAGGCACCATTAAAAAAATCTCTTATCTCTGTAAAGAAGCTAAGGCTCTGGAAACAATTACAGTGTTTCATGGAAATAGAAGTAGGAGGTGGCGCTCCTTTTTGAGCCTATCTGTCTGTCTCTGTCCACAAAATCCAAGTGTTGAACTTTCCATGGAGGGAAAAAATAGAAAGAAACAGGGAAGAGGTCACACAAACACATCTCTCTAACATACTGTTAGCAGTTCAGCTTTCTTTCCTTTGCTTTGTGTAAACGAAACCCAGAAAACCAAATTGAGCATCAGAGAATAAATAAAATATTTAGGTCTATTTTGATTGTTTCTCTTGTATCATTGCTGTCACCGTGGTAACCATCTTTCTTGGTGTTTCTTGATGTCATTGTAGATGATCACATACTATTTCAGGCGAGTGGTGTCCTTGGGCAAGGCCCAGACATGGAATTCAAAAAGTCCAGGACCATCACTCCCTGCTGTGGTTTCTGTGTTTGGTTTTTCGAGACAGGGTTTCTCTGTGTAGCCCTGGCTGTCCTAGACTCACCTTGTAGACCAGGCTGGCCTCGATCTCACAGCGATCCCCCTGCCTCTGCCTCCCAAGTGATGGGATTGCGTGCTTGCGCCGTCACTGCCCAGCCTCCATCCCAGTTTGTACGTTAGAATTTCTTCAGTAGATTAGTTTATAAGAGCAATCTAGGTGGTGCCAGGCAATGGTGGTGTACATCTTTAATCCCAGCACTAGGCAGGCAAAAGCAGGCAGGCAAAACTCTGTGAGTTTGAGGCCAGCCTGGTCTACAGATTGAGTTGCAGGACAGCCAGGGCTACACAGTGAAACTGTTTCTTGAAAACAACAACAACAACAAAAAAAAGATAAAGGAAAAGAAAGCAACCTGAGGCCGGGCGTGGTGGCGCATGCCTATAATCCCAGCACTCAGGAGGCAGAGGCAGGTGGATCGCTGTGAATTCAAGGCCAGCCTGGTCTACAAAGCTGGTCCAGGACAGCCAAGGCTACACAGAGAAACCCTGTCTCGAAAAAACCAAAAAAAAAAAAAAAAAAAAAAAAAGAAGAAGAAGAAAAGAAAAGAAAAGAAAGCAACCTGAAGGAATGGCTTCTCCAGCAACATAATTGAGTTGAATTTATAGTAAAAAGGCAGATTTATTGGGGCAGCTCTCAGGCGTGTTCACAGAAGGAAGTCTCAAGGCTGGGTTCAGGTAGGGGCTTCTTAAAGGGGAGTGGGGCAGTCGAGGTACTGGGGTTATATATAACCTTTTTTTTTTTTTTTTTTTTTTTTTGGTGAATTTAGGCCCCTGTAGGTGGGTCTTAGGTTCAGTGGTCACTTTGGAATCTGGAACTAGGAGCTGGCTTTGTCCAGTGTTTTACACGGGCTTGTGAAAGTATAGGCCATCTTGCCTTTGTCCCAAAACCTCCAGCCTAACGCACCCTGGGACTTTATTAACAGAGTAGATGCTGAAGTCCAAGAAGGATGTATAGAATCTTTGAGGGTGAGCCTGAAGACATGGGTTGTAACCCAGCCCGGGTCCACCATGGTCCCAAGGCTGAGTGAGGTCAGCGCTGGGAATCTCTGTCCCGGACTTTCACCCTTCCTTGTCTCTGCTGCCTCCAATGAGTGACTGTTCTAGCATGCAGGGGGTGAGAAATGGTAAAGTCTGAGTGGCTTCGTTACAACGTTTCACACTTGGTGCTGCTCCTTCGGGAGTGGGGAAGGTGCGGGGGTGGGGTGGGTGGGAGGTGGAGGGGGGGTGGGGGAGGGGGGTGGGGGGAGGGGGGGCAGCAGCCAAGTTAGCCCTCTGAAGTTTGTTTCTCAAGTGTTGCTCTCCCTTCACTAGGGAAGACTCCCACCACCACAGGAGAGGCCAGGCCCAGCAGGGCTTGCTGCCTGACTTATACTCTTAACCCTTCCTGCCTGAATGTTCCATCATGAAGCTAGGAGGTGGCCTCCTTGTTTCCTGGTTCCCCTGGAGAGGCAGCCAGAAGGCTAGGCTAGGATGGGGGGCATGCCCCCGCTTTTGGCTCTAAGTTCTCCCACTGCTACTACTTTTCTTGAATGCTGCCCCCAACTCTAACCCCCAAGCCCCCACAAGGGACATGGAGAACCCATCTGCCAAGCCCTGTTCATCTTGCTGAGGCCAGCAAGGTGCAGCCCTAAGATATGGTCCCCCTCTCGACTACATCCCTTCCTGGGCCTCCCCCACCATCAGCACCAATCCTCTCCCAGGCAGATGTGGCCATGTCACCTAATAGGTTTGCTTAGTGCCTTTACAACCATGGGAAAGAAGAGGTGGGAAATGCAACCAGAAGGGCAGCGGTTGCCAAACTGGAGGGCTTTGAGTTCAGACAGGAGGGAGCCACCTTCCAAGCTGTTTTTCTATGTTTATTGTTTCCCCATTCATCATTGGGGGGTAGGGAGTGGGGGGGAGTTCAAGCTGGGTTGGGTGACTCAGACCTGCTACTCTAAGAGGCTGAGGCAGGAGCAAAGCTGGACACTAGTCTGGCAACCCTGGAGACTATGTTTCAGAAGGGAAGCTGGGTGTGGTGCTGCAAGCCTGAGGCAGGAGGATTGTTCTGACTCTGAGACCAATATGGGCTGTACAGTTTAAGGTCAGCTTGAGTTATAGAGTGCGACCCTGTCACAAACAAGAAACACTGGTGGTATAAAACCATTTGACAGGGGCTGGCGAGATGGCTCAGTGGTTAAGAGCACCGCCTGTTCTTCCAGGGGTCCTGAGTTCAACTCCCAGCAACCGCATGGTGGCTCACAACCATCTATAATGTGATCTGATGCCTTCTCTTCTGCAAATAAAGCAGTCACATACAATAAATAAATACAATTTAAACAGAACAAAACAAACCCTGTTTGACAAATTTGAAACTTTAGGAAGAACACAGTAATGGCAGCCAGTCATTTTACTGTCATAAGCTGCTGTCTGCATATGGGCACGGTGCCTGGTTGCCGGTTAGAACATAGTCTGGGCTTCAAAAATCTGAGTTTCTGACCCTTCGCCCTCCCCAGCGGGGTAATGGGCAGCTCACTTATCCTTTCAAAGTTTCAGGGGTTTTATTGCTGTTGTTCTTTTAAATGCTGAGAACCGAAGCCTTGGCCTCTAACATGTTAGGCACTGTTGTACCCTGAACTACAACTCAGCCCCAAGCTATTTAATAAGTGGCATGGAAGAATGCTGAGTGGTGGCCACACATGGGGCACACGCCTTTAACCTCAGCACATGGGAGGCAGAAGCATGTGAGTCTCTGTGAGTTCAAGGCCAGCCTGGTCTACAGAGTTCCAGGACAACCAGGGCTACATTAATAGAGAGAACTTGTCTCAGAAAGAAATAAGTAAATAAATAAAACACAAAGCCAAGTGCAGTGGTTTTTAACCTTCCTAATGCTGCAGCCTTTTATTACAGTTCCTCATGCTGTGGTGACCTCCACCACCACCATAAAATTATTTTCATTGCTACTTCATGACTGTAATTTTGCTGCTGTTATGAATTGTAATGTTAAATATCTGAATAATCACATGGTTTTAGATGACCTCTGTGAAAGGGTTGTTTGATTCCCCCCCCCCCAACACACACAGGTTGAGATCCCCCAGCTACAGCAGTACTGTTCGTGTGGTTTTGTTTGTTTTTTATAGAATGCCTTATGTAGCAGAGGCTGGCCTTGAACTCCTACTTCAGGATTGCAGGTGTGTACCACCACACCCCACATAGATGTTGGTATTGGTATGTTTGTCAGTGTTTTTTTATTTTGTTTTGTTTTATTTTTAAAGAGAAAGCTTCTGTTTCAAAGCAACCAATTGAACCTTGAAGGGACCCCCATTTCTCTTAAACCAACATGGGGAGAAAGCTGTAGAAAGAGAAGCAACCGGAAGAGCCGTCTCTGTGAGCTGGGCTACATTTCTGAAAAGACAGGATGGCTCCCAAACCTGGAGATGAGTCTGTAGTGTCCCCACTCCCGTACTGGGACATCCATCCATCCTTCTTAATTTCTTTCTTTCCTTCCTTCCTTCCTTCCTTCCTTCCTTCCTTTTTTCTGAGTCAGGGTTTCTCTGTGTAGCCCTGGCTGTCCTGGAACTCATTCTGTAGACCAGGCTGGCCTCAAACTCACAGCGATCTGCCTGCCTCTGCCTCCCGAGTGCTGGGATTAAAGATGTGGGCTACCACTGCCCCATGGACATGGATGGTATTTTCAGTGCTAAACCCATACAGTTCCTGGCATACCTGGGTGTTCAGTCACCTCTAGCACAGTGACAGAGTGTGATAGGATCTGGTGGAAAGATCCAAGGGAGAGAAGGAGGGGCTTGGTTTTCTTTTCATTGTTTGGCAGATTCTGACCCTGGGTGGGGTGGGCAGGACTTAGTAAAGTGCCTCCTAGAGAGGAAGAGAAAGGAGGTGTTAGTATGTCCCAGATTCCTAGGGTGTAAAGTGCCAGCTGCCTGGCATCAAGTTCAATGCAGGCAGCTCTGCCTGTTGGGACCAGCTTGCTGAATGGTCTTTGGGGGAAAAGATTGGTTCCTTGCTGTGCCCCCAGTACCTTCCTGCACCCTGGGTCCCTGTGTTTAATATCTCATTTGGGGGAGGAACCATCCTTGGAGAGGAACCATCTTTAACCTGCAGCCCAGGGGGTAGCTGGTAGTTCCTCTACTAGTTGGATCAAAGCTTTGCCCTCTTCTGAGAGGCTCAAAGGCTGAGGAAGGGCCCTTGCCTGTTCTCATTTCTTTGGACTATCCCTGGGTTGTTTCTCTACCCACTCATCCCTCCTCCAGCCTGATGCCTGCCCCCAGGCTTGTGTGATCTGAGCTCACTAGACACTGGCCCCTTCTGCTGCCAGGAAGCACTCTTTGATTAGCTGGTATGGGCTGGGCTGGATGGGCGCTGTACCCGTCTCTCATGTGGCTGTCAGGTATATGCACTTTTTTCCCTCCCCAAGTGTGGAACAGGGTAGGAAGAGAGGGCAAAGCTGCATTGGGTACCAGTCTTGTCCTTGGAGGAACACAGGACCTCATGCATGCTAGGCAGCTCCGAGTCTACCACCAAGCAGCGCTCTTAGCTCATGGACCCGACTTTGAGTAGCGTGGAGCTAAGTCTCTGTGGTTCTTCCTCTCCCTTTAGAATTAAGCCCTGGAAGGATCCAGGTGATGTATGCATACATAGTGGTGGCCATGTATGAGGATGTATGAATGGATGTGTAGACATAGCAAAAGGCTGGATGGGGATTGCAGAGTTAAAGAAGGGAAGAGGGTAGATGGTGTATGCGGAATTCTGCTTATGAGTGTATCCTGTATTCATTTATTTATTATGTTTGCCATCTTCTGTTGAGACAGAGCCTCACTATGTAGTGCTGGCTGTCCTGGAACACTCTTTCTAGATCAGGCTGGCTTCGAACTCACAGAGACCTTCCTGCCTCTGGATCCCAAGTGCTGGAATTAAAGGCGTGCGCCACCACGCCCAGTTATGTATTCTCTATTCAATAGCTCAAAGTACATATGAAACCACAGAATCACCCTAAGATCAGGTGATACGGCTAAGTAAAGTACGGTGTCAAAAGGTAGAAGATCCAAGATTGACTTCCCGGAAGTGATGACGGGTAGGCCTGAGACCCACAGACAAGGGGAGGCTAGCACCACATAGGACTGGGTGTGGAAGCATGCAGCTTCAATTTAAGCATTTTGTGAGTGGAGGCAGGAGGATTAGAAGTTCAAGGTTATTCTCAGCTACCTGGTGGGTTTGAGGCCAGCCTGGGCTACACTGAGACCATATCTCAAAAGAGAAGAAGCTAGGCGTCTAGTGGAATGTAAGAAGCTGTGGATTTTACAGAACTTCAGTCCAGTGGGAGAAAAAAGAGAAACAAAACGGTGTGTGGGGCCAGAGGGTAGAACACAGTGGTGGAGCGCTGCATCTGTGATGCCCTCCCAACACACACGCACGCATGCACGCACGCACACACACACACACACACTTTGTTCAAGGAATGAGTCTGTGGTTTCTATGAAGAAAAAAACCAGCCAGGCGTGGTGGTGCTCGCCTTTAATCCCAGCACTTGGGAGGCAGATCGCTGTGAGTTCGAGGCCAGCCTGGTCTACAAAGCGAGTCCAGGACAGCCAAGGCTACACATGGAGAAACTCCATCTCAAAAAACAAACAAACAAAAAGAAAAAACAAAAGCCAACCAACCAAACAAACAAAATAGTGTGTATATTACCATGGCTATCAGGGTACTTGTTTTATTTGTTTTTAAGACAGGATTAAAAACAACAACAACAACAACGCAAACCCAGGATCAACTCTGTAACCCAGGCTAGCCTGAAACTATATGTGTAGTAGCTCTTGTTGGACTACCACCCTGCTTTAGCCTCCCAAGTACCCAGGTTGCAGACATGACACACGTCACATCCAACTTAGGGATGCTTTTCTTAAAACAAACAAATAAAAAATGATTCATTTACTTTGTTCATGTGTGCTTGTGTGTATGCATGTTCATAAGCATCCCGGTACTTGTGTTGTGGCATACCTGTAGAGGTCAGAGGGCAGCCCATAGGAGTGGATTTTCTTCTCCTACCATGTAGGTCCTCTTGTGGCTGGAACTCAGGGGGTCAAGCTCAGTGGCAACTGTCTCTACTGAGCCATGTCCCTGGCCCCAGTGGTTCTTTTTTTTTTTTTTTTTAATTTAGTTTTTAAATTTATGTGCATTGATGTGAGGGTGTCAGATCTTGGAATTACAGACAGTTGTGAGCTGCCATGTGGGTGCTGGGAATTGAACTCAGGACCTTTGGCAGAGCAGGCAGTGCTCTTAACCACTGAGCCATCTCTCCAGCCCCCAGTGGTTCTTTTTTTTTTTTTTTTGGACAGGGTTTCTCTGTGTAGCCTTGGCTGTCCTGGACTCGCTTTGTAGACCAGGCTGGCCTCGAACTCACAGCGATCTGCCTGCCTCTGCCTCCCGAGTGCTGGGATTAAAGGCGTGCGCCACCTCGTCCGGTTGTCAGTGGTTCTTTTTGATAGAGTGTTAGCAAAGTCCTTGAGGGGCAGAAACCCAGCGATGTGAGAAACCTAAAGGTTCCAGTGCCCCAGGAGGTAGGTAGGTGTTTGAGGTGCCTGTGCAGAGCTGCGGAGGATGTGTTGGAACAACTGTAAGCAGGAGGCAGTTTGTAGAGGAAGGACTGAGGTAGGTGGGGGAGGGGTGTGTGTGTGTGTGTGTGTGGGAGGGGGATAGATCTTGCAAGGCCTTGAGGGTGCTATGAGGAGGTGAGTGGACAGGGAGGCGGGACAGTCGGACTTGGGTAAGAGAGACCTCTTCTGACTATCTGGAGGACTGTAGAGTCTCTGTGTCTCAGGGAGACGCAAAGAAGTGTGTGCCAGGGAGGAAGCAGGTAGAAGTGGCTAGTTGAGCAAAGAGGGAGGCAGGGATGGTGCACACAGGTCCTTTTCTATCATTTCAGGCAGGGGTTCTTTTTTTTTTTTTTCTCTTCTAGGCAGGGATTCTTAAGGCCTTCGCCCCTGTGTGAAAAATCAAGCCATAAAGGGAAGAATGCCTCACCGTTGAACTTGAAGAACTACAGAAGACGGGAAGAGAGAGTTAGCTCAAATAAACTTGGACCAGGCCTTGCTTGGCCGGCTGCCCTTCCTATAAATATCAGCCTCCCAGGCCTGGAAACACAGCGGTCAGGGCTGTTGGAAGCTATTGGGGAGCATCCTTCCTGGTCCAGTGTCTAGGAGTCAACTGTCTGCTCACATCTGCAGGCAAGTGCTTAGAAGCAAGGGGGGTGGGCACGGTACCAGAAGGTGGCTATTTTGAGACCCACCCCCTTCACCCTGGTGGGATTCCTTCACTTCCTCTGGGGGGCCCAGGCAGCTCTCTGGCCGGTCTTCAGCAGAGCAATCTGCAAAAGTCATTGGCCTGATTTAGGAGAACTAATCCTTTGTGAGGGGACTGTTGAAACAGGGGAAGTCAGCTCCCTGCCAGAGCAGGCATGGTCCCCTGTTGTTGGTGAGCTATGCCACCACTGCAGCTTTGAGGGGAGAGTGGGAAGCGGATGGAGGAGCTAGTATAATTCGGCAACACGTGAGTTAAACAGCAGCTGAAAACCCACAGAGCAAGCTTGCATGCGAGCTCCTGCCGAAACGTTGGGAGAGGAAAGGAACATTTTTCTTGCTTTTTAGACATGACATCCTGTGAGGGGAAGATTTAGAACAGATGGGGACCAGGGGAGCCTCGCTGGATTTGCTTGTTTCACCACAATTTTCCCCTGTCCTATGGCCAGAAATGTCTCCCCCCCCCCCCCTTTTAGTGAGGTTAAAGAAGAAAAAGGAGTAAAAAGATCTTGAGTATGGGCTCTGTGGCTCAGCAGGTAAAGTGCTTGCCACTCCGGCATGAGGACCTAAGTTCGGGTCCCGAGTACTCACATAAGAAGCCAGGCATGGCAGTGTGGGCCTGTGTGGGGAGGCTGAGACGGGAGGATCTCTGGGGCTTGCTGGCCTGCTCATCTTGCTGACTCCTGGGGCACTGTCTTCAGAAATAGGATAGAGAGCTAGGCACACTGCCATCAACCTCTCTCTTCCTCATGTGGGCAGACATGTCCACATGTTTCCCTTATATACAAACATGGACACATGATGGTTCCCCATCCACACAGATTAAAAAGAAAATCCTGCTGGGTGTGTTGGTACACACTTTTACTTTCGTCACTCCAGAGGCAGAGGAGGGCAGATTTCTGTGTGTTCAGGACCAGCCTGGTCTACAAGAGGGAGTTAGTTCCAGGACGGCCAGAGTTACACTAGTGAGACCCAGCCACAAGTTAGAGGTGGGGGAAAAAGAAACCTCCAGAGAGCTCAAGTTTTTATTGTAAAGGGCTCCTCTGGGATCAAAGATAGAAAACTTAACTTGACAGTGGCTTTACTTTGTGATTCCTCTGTGTTATCTGAACTAAGGAGAGGAGAGAAAAGACCTCAGTCAGGGTGGAAGGGGCCGTCTGACTGGCACAAGGTGAGGGGTGTTCTGAAATCTTCCATGTGCCACATGTGGAAGAAAAACACTGTGCCGTCTCCGTTTGAGGATTCAGGCTTTGTATTCCAGCCTGGGTAAGCTACAGAAGGCCATCAAGTTCCACAGAGTGCACTGGAGACTGAGTCACAAGGACAGAGTGTTTTAGTTCAGTCTAGGATATGATGAGCCTGTGAAAAAGAGAAAAACAAAACAAACAAAAGACGACCACAACAACAACAATAACAGAAAAACAAGGCAATGTTAGGAAGGGCTCATAGAGTACTCAAGTGACATGACAGCAGCTTTGTCCCTGGTGGAGCTGAGTCACCAGATAGCTGCATGAAGTTGGCCCCCAAGACATAGCCAGTCAGTTTTGCTGGAGAAATATCCAGACTGTCAGCTACTGTCAGCTGAACCCCAAATAGCCCAGGCACTGGAGGAGGCTGGTTGCTTGATTTTTATTTTAAATGCATTTATTTTATTTTGTGTGTATGTGTGTCTGTGTCTCAGTACATATACCACATGCATGCATGGGGCCCCTGGGTATCAGAAGAAGGCATTGGAGCCTCTGGAATGGGCGTTACTGGTGGTCATGGGTCACCATGTGGGTGCTGAGAACTGAACCCCAGTATGGCACTAGTCAGCATTCCTCCCTCTCCCCAGACAGGCTTTCTCTGTGTAGCCCTGGCTGTCCTGGAACTCACTCTGTAGAACAGGCTAGCCTAAACTCACACATCCACTTGCCTTTGCACTCCAAGTGCTGGGATTAAATATGTGTTCCACCACCACCCAGCTGTATTAAGGGCTCTTAACCACTGACTGCTCCCTTGTCTGCTGTGTGGCCAACTCAGTGTGGAAAAAGAGGACAGAAGAAAGGAAAGTGGCAGCTTCTCTTCTTTATCTTTTTTTTTTTCCCAACCTGGACTAAGGCTTTTCCTTCTTGAAGGGAATATTCAACTTCTGCAGTCTAGATGGCTGGTACATCTCAGGCTGCTGGGTTACAGGCATGCGCCTCTGTACTCTGATGTAGTTACATCTGTAAAGCCTGGGATCACGTCGACGCCACCTAGTAGTGAACGGAGCAATCTTTCTGTGTTCACAAACAGAGATGCTGATGCATCTAGGAAGTTAAAGGCTCAACACTTAGTGACTCTGCCATGTTCTGGAGAGAGAACACGCTAGTGCTTCTCAGGGATTGGGAGTCGAGGGAGAAGGGTTGATGACAGAGGGCACAAAGGGAAAAAAAATCTTTCAGAGACAAACTCCTACTCTTTAGCCCAGGCTAGCCTTGAATTTGATCTGTAGCCAAACTCCTTGAAGGATTTTTTTTTTTCCTTTTCTTTTCTTCCCAGTTTATTTTGAGACAGGTTTCTCTGTATAGCTCTGGCTGTCCTGGATTCGCTTTGTAGACCAGGCTGGCCTTGAACTCACAGTGATCCACCTGCCTCTGCCTCCCCAAGTGCTGAGATTGCAGGCGTGCACCACTAAGCCTGGCTTTGTCTTCTTTTTTTTTTTTTTTTAGATTGGTCTTTCTATATAGACCTAGCAATCCCCCTGCTTCAGCCTCAGATTACAAGTGAATGCCCTCCCTTGGCCCTATTGGTTCTTAAAGTGGAAGAGACTTGTTTGGAAGGAATCTGTTACTGCGTTTCCCCCCAACATCTCCCTCTTCCTCTGGGCAGAGAACACCTCGGTGTGTCTCTATGAATGTTCATGGCAGGAACCATGGAATTCCTTGTCGTTCTCCTCTCCCCACCCACAGGGTTTTTCTCTATGTAGCCCTGACTGTCCTGGAACTTGCTCCGTAGACCAGGCTGGCCTTGAACTCACAGAGATCCACCTGCCTGCTTCTGCCTCCCAGTGCTGGGATTAAAGACATGTGCTACCACCTGGCCATGATATTGTGTGTGTGTGTGTGTGTGTGTGTTTATTTTTAAGCCAGAGCTCTTGGAGACGATGGTCTATTTTTTTTTTTTTTTTTTTTTTTGCTGTACTTGGTTGGATGAGCGTGTGAGATTCTGATGAAGAACCTGCTCATCTTTCAGAGTAAAGACAGCCAGCCAGAGCTAGCTTTGATGTGTCAACCTTGAGAGCCAGCCATGCCTGATCTGGCTTTGTACCCAGAACTTTTCAGTGACATGAGTTAATGATTTCTACCGTTTTCCCACTCAAGCAAGATTGGCTTGGCCTTCTATCACTTACAGATGTTTTTTGCAGTGGTGCAATTTCTGACCTATCCAATTTAGACTGAAAAAAAAAAAATGAGAGCTTCTTGACCTAGGAGATAATGGGGTGGAAAAATAGACAGCCGAGTCAGTGAGTGTCAAGAGGGACCGCTCAGGATTTCCCTGGATCTTTTGATTATGGGGACTGGAGCAGGTACCGAAGGTAGTGATGGAGATAAATTTGGGGAACTGAAGGCTGGGTAGACAGGCAGGCCCTCAGCCTAAAAGGGCAGAGAATGCCGGGGCGGCTCTCCTCTCCCATCAAGGGGTCTCTGGTGATGGCCAAGGAGGCCTTGGAAGCAACTAGAATCTGGATTTGAGAGTCTCCCACTGCAAGCCAGCCATGGGCTCCTGTGCTGTCTACGTGTGACTTCCTGGGCCTTCTTTTTCTTTTCATCAAAACTAAGTGCTACATACCCACTGTGAACAGGGCTCTGAATACCTTCAGGACTTGCGTCTGGCAGGAGGTCTAGCTCTTTCATTTGCTTGTACTAGACGACAGGGCTAGAAAGCACCTCAGGAGGCCCGTGGGACTTAGGCCGTGAGCTGTTGTTTCTTTCATACATTGCAGATGTGGATCTTGGGTCAAAGAGAGGTAAGGGGGAAGCCTCAGATGTCTAGTTCTAGGGCTCTGAGCTTTTCAACAGCGGTGGATGGAGACGGAGAGGTTCCTGAGGGGCAGGCTAGACAGGCCAGTCTCCGACTGAGTGGTCAGTTTAGTACCTTTTACTTACTGGAAAGACAGGAAGCCAGTCTGTATTTCTTTGAAAAAGTATTGTAGATTTTTTTGAGTGTACAAGTGCTGCATACCTGTTAAGAATTTTTGAAGTCCGGCAGTGGTGGCGCACGCCTTTATTCCCAGCACTTGGGAGGCAGAGGTAGGTAGATCGCTGTGAGTTCGAGGCCAGCCTGGTCTACAAAGTGAGTCCAGGACAACCAAGGCTACACAGAGAAACCTTGTCTTGAAAAACCTAAAATAAAATAAAATAAAATAAAGTAAAATAAAGTAAAATAAAGTAAAATAAAGTAAAATAAAGTAAAATAAAGTAAAATAAAATAAAATAAAATAAAATAAAAAAATAAAATAAAATGTTTGAAGATATAGGAACAGAAACTCTGCATTGAATAGGAAAGGTAAGCCACTCAGGACCATCTAATTTGGGTAGATAACAGGGGTGCTTTTAAAAAGATGTTTTTTTCTAATATTTATGTCACCATGCCTATGTGTGTTATACACATGACAGATGACATCAGAAAATTTGATTTTTTGGGGACAGAATCTCATAGGCTGGCTAGACTCAGCCTTACTGCCTAGTCCAGGATGACTTTGAACTTCTGATTATCTTGCCGACATCTCCTGAATGTTGGGATTACAGGCGTGCACCACCATACCTACTTTGACTCTATTTGTACTTAATATATAATATAAATACTTTCTTTTATCTTTTTGGTACAGGTTGATTTCTCACTGTTATCTAACAGTTTAAGCCATTTCACCATTTACAATGTATCACTTTTATTGAATAGATATCCTTTCCAAATTCTTTTTTTGATTTTTGAGACATTGTTTCTCTGTGTAGCCTTGGTTATCCTGGAACTTGCTCTGTAGACCAGGCTGGCCTCAAACTCACCGAGATCCCCCTGCCTCTCCCTCCTGAGTACTGGGATTAAAGGCATGTTCTACCATGCCCAGTTACCTTTAAAATTTTGGAGGGGTTATAAAACGATATCATTAAATCTTTAAAGATATATTTTTGTTCACATCCTTGAATAGCTTTAGATGTAAAATTACTGGGTCAAATGGGATATCTATTTGTTTTAAAATGATTTAAAATGTTTTAAAATGCTGGAGTTGACTTTGTACATGCTAGCAAGGACTCTTCTGCTGAGCCTCACCCCCACTTTAGGAGGTCCATTTAAATTTTTAAAAAAATTTATATGGCAACTATACAGAGTTGGTCCTAGAAGAGTGGTTCTTTTTTTCATTTGATTGACTCATGGGTTGAAGTAAGATCTTGTGTATTTCTTGTTGGCTTTGTACTCTCTGTGTGGACCAAGGTGGCCTTGGTCTTGCAATGTTATTCTTCACGCTGCGTTTGGGGTGTTGGGATTGCAGGGGTGTGCCACCAAACCCAGCTGAGAAGAAGTTCTCATTTGCTATCCTGCTAGTGGCCTGTGAAGGTGTGTGAAGTACTGCAACATGTTTCTGGATTTTTTCAGGACCTTTCTAACTGATACAGGAAACACCATCTCACTTTTTTAAAGTTGAAAAATACATTTTTCGTAATTCATGACAGTTGGAAGGTGATAGGAGCACTGGAGACAGAGCCTTGGGAGAGTCATCTTTAGGTCACTCAGATTTGTCTTTGAAGAAGATTAGGGCAGTGGGTCTCTGCCCCCTGGTTCACAGGGATAAGTCGTTTGCACCACTGTGCATTCCCACTGTTGTTTTGGAACAAAATAGGAGGCATGTTGGTGATTGAAATGGCAAAGGCTCAGCCAGGCCTGATGGCACAGGACTTTAATCCCAGCACTTGAGAGGCAGAGGCAGGCAGATTGATGTGATTCCAGGCTAGCCTAGTCTACAAAACGAGTCTAGGACAGCCAAAATAACACAGAGAAACCCTATCCAAAAAACAACAAAACAAAACAAAACAAAAAAAACCCTAAAGAAAAGAAATGGCAAAGGCTCTAGAGAAATGATAGAGACTGGTGTTGCTTGAGACGTGTACAGCAGCACCAGAGAGATGTACAGATGCTCATTTAAGGCTTAAATGGCACATTTAAGTAAAAATGAGGGTAAAATGAGGGCTGGCAAAATGGCTCATACGTGGAAAGCCACCCGCTGCCACATCTGCCGACTTTAGTTCAGTCCTCAGTCCCCTCGTGGTGGAGAGAGAGCTGGAGCTCCCACAAGCTGTCTTTGACGCTGTGACCTTGGCTGTTTCTCCGAAGGTTCCTTAGCAGTCTCTCAGGGAGGCTGCACCTCTCTCCCCGTAAGTGAAGAAGTTTGTTCCTAAAGATGCCTGCTTTAGCTTGTGGTGAGCACCATGGGGTGCTGCCTCCTCAGTGGCCTCCAGCATGGAGTCCTGGAGGCAAACTTCCCCAACCGGTACATCAACAGACGTTTTCTTTTCCTGAGTTACTTACGTGGTGGAGACAGTCATGTAAGGCTGACAGCCGTGATCCTAAAGGTCTTACCAGAGAGCTTTGGTAAATAGCTGGGCAGTGTGCCATTAGGTCCCAGAAATGTCACCATGACAGGAGGGTAGGAGAAAGCCTGGAATCCAGAACGCTTGATATTGGGTGAGAATTTACTTGAAAATGTGTGATTTTCTAGTCTGATTCTAGTCTGATTTCTAGATTGTTAGAAAAGTAGAAAGTAAGCCTAGGGGCTAGGCTCAGTGGGCAAAGGGCTTGCGGCTGAGGTGTTAAGTGAGGATCCCCAGCACCATGGTAAAGAGTGGAACCCAGCATCCTGTGTCTGTCATCCCAGCACTGGTGGAGACTGAGCACTGTGGGAGCTCAGTGGCTGGCCTGTCTAGACAGTAGCTTCAGGTCCACTGAGAGACCCTGCCTCACAAACAAACAAACAAAGGACAGCCATAGATTAAAGACCTGATGTTGACCTTTGGCCTCCTCCACGAGAGTGCATGCATATGTGCATGTACAAACATGCATGTGTGACCGGTAACACACAGACACACACATAAAGTAACACATAATTAGCCACTAGATGAAAAAAATAACTCACAAATAGTAAATAAAACTGGAATTTGGTAAGCTGGGCGTGGTGGTGCACACCTTCAATCCTAGCACTTGGGAGACAGAGGCAGGCGGATCTCTGTGAGTTCGAGGCCAGCCTGGTCTACAGAGTGAGTCCAGGACAGCCCAGACTATAAGAGAAACCCTGTCTTGAAAAACCAAAAACAAACAAAAAAACCCCTGCGGTTTGGTAACCCCAAGATATGCAATAGTTGTCTATTATATCAGATTTCTCTTGTCTAATTCTCAGCACAGTCCAGTGAGTTGAAATGTACTGAAAATGTCAGCAAGAACGATGGGCTGTTATCAGGCAGGCTGAGTTTAAATACCCAGAGTACCAGCTCCTGCTTGAGGTTCTGGGCAGGTTGGTCGGCTGTCTCTATGGCCAAGATATTGGATGAATGCCTTTGCTGCTGCTTTTGAGTTGTTTCTTGTGAGCCAGGCACAGCTGTCAGTGTTTAACATTCTCTCTCACCTCTTTCTCTTTCTATATAGAGACAGGGCATCACTGTATCACCCTGGCTGGCCTAGAGTTTGCCGTGTAGACCAGGCTAGCCTCTAACTCACAAAGATCTTCCTGCCTCTGCCTCCCAAGTGTTGAGATTTAAGGCTGCCTTACCATGTTTTGAGACCTCCCTCTCCCTCCTCTTCTACCCATGCCTGCCGTGTGTGTGTGTGTGTGTGTGTGTGTGTGTGTGTGTGTGTGTGTGTATGTGTGTAAGAGTTAGAGTTCTGGCTGGTGTGGTGGTGCATGCCTTTAATCCCAGCACTCGGGAGGGAGAGGTAGTCAGCTCTCTGTGAGTTCAAAGCCAGCTTGGTCTACAAAGTGAGTCCAGGACAGCCAAGGCTACACAGAGAAACCCTGTCTGGAAAAACCAAAAAATAAAAAAATAAAAAGAATTAGAATTCTGCCATAGATTTGAGCCTAGCCAGACTTCTCTCAAGACCTAAGACCCTCTTCTATGGGGGCACACCATCTATGGAGCCATGCTAATGCACCCCTGTAGCCTGTCTTCTGAGCCCAGGTGTCCGGTGAGTCAGAGAGAGAAGCTGGAGTCTAGTTGTCAGTGGGCTGCGCAGCGTTTGAGGTGCCCAGCAAGCAGGCGCCTTGCTTGTCCTCCTGCCTCTGAGGTAGGACCCTTTGTCCCGCCGTGCACGTGGAGTCAAGGCTCCAAGAACGTGAGCATCTGTCTAAGCATATGAGAGGGTGGCAAGGCAAGGACCAGAGCCCAGGCCTGTCTGGTCCCAGAGCCCCCATGCTTTGTACTCTGCTCTGTGTTCTGGCTGAGCAAGGAAGCAGGGTTAGGGGTGAGTTTGTACAAGCAGGGCTGGGGCACCGACAGGGTAGGTAACACATAGATGGTCTTGGAAGTGTGATAAACAGGTTCAGATCCTGTCTTGTTCCCTTCTTGTTTGAATAGGTGCGCTCTCTCTGGGTCCTGGTCTTCCCTTTACTAAATGGGGTCTTGACTGCACACAGAGAGTGGGAGGGTGTTAGTGAAGGCTAGCCAGACTCTGCACGGGCTGCTGCTCTCCTACAGTGGGTACTTAGCTCTTCTTCATCCAGTTGGTTTCCTCTTGGGTCCTTGGGGAAGGTGTTTTGGAGGGTGACTGTCCCCGACAGAGATGAGACCTCTTCCTTTCCGTATCAGTCCCTTCAGTGTGCCCTTGGGAGCTGAAGGTCCCAGGCTTTGGTGTCTTCACACTTACTAATGCTGCTCCAAAGGTTGGGGCCAGAGCAGAACCTCCTAAGAAGCCCACACACTGCTAAAGGCAGGGTGCAGTTATCTGTGGGCACCCTCAGTGTCCCCCCACTTGACCCTTCCATCCTAGAACCTTGGCCTATGGGCCTGGTTTCTTAGACTGTGTCCTCCAGGGACACTGCTACCTGCCTTGGGAGCCAGCCATTGGCTTGGATCTAGAAGCTGCAGCCTAGTATAATCCCAGCAGTGGGTGCCCACATTCTGATCTCTTTGTTGACCGGGGCACTGGTTTGATTTTGGATTTTCTGGGCATTAAACTGAGGGATCTCATACCTTTTTTGGGAGGCACCCTGCCACTAAGTGACAGCCCCAGAGTCAGGCACCGTTATGTACACAGTTATGTACGGACAAGGGTCTCTCCTTGCCAGAGGTCGCTTCCTAGTGGGAAAGGTGGATGAGAAGCATGAAGGAAGGAGACTTGATTATAATGTTGGAGTAAAGAGCAGTGATGCCAGCTCGTAGGGGATAGGAAAGTCCTTCGGGTGACCAGAAAGGCTTTCCTCACGGAATGAATATGAACTGAAAACAGAGTCTGTGGCTCATAGAAGTGGTGGGGGCCAGATCCTGAGGCATGACTGGGGTCACAGGATAGGTGAGAGAAGAGGCCAGGGTAAAAGCTATCAGGTCACATCGAGCCATTTGTGAGTCATTGGTCTAGATTCAATTTGCTTAGTTTCTCAGCCATTTTGTTGTTGTTTTTCTGAGACAGGGTATCTCTGTGTGGCCCTGGTGGCTGTCCTGGAACTTGCTCTTGTAGAACAGGTTGGCCTTAAACTCAAAGAGATCTACTTGCCTCTGCCTCCTGGGTTCTGGGACTAAAAATATGTGCCATCACAGCCTGGTGGTGGTGTTTTACATTGAGTGCATGCACAGTCCTTGAAGCGATGACTTCCGCTATGTTAAATATGCATATGTCTTTTTTTTTTTTTTAAAGATTTATTTATTTATTATGTTTACAGTGCTCTGCCTGCGTGTACATCTTCAGGCCAGAAGAAGGCACCAGATCTCATTATAGATGGTTGTGAGCCACCATGTGGTTGCTGGGAATTGAACTCATGACCTCTGGAAGAGCAGCCAGTGCTCTTAACCTCTGAGCCATCTCTCCAGTCCCGTGCAAGTCTGTTTTAACTGTCACACTGAGAAACTCTTCAGGCCTGAAAGGCAGGCTATTTTTCTTATTCTCAGAGCCCAGAATGGACTAGTGTGTTGGCTCATCTTAGTGGTAATAAGAGTTATTCACTGGGATGGGGGTTTCAATGTGCCTGTGACGATGGGAAACATCTCATCGGGTCATTCTGGTAGCCACCCTTCTCTGAGCTCTTTCGCCTGTTTTATGGGTGAAAAAACAGGTTTTCAGGCTCCCTTGTGATTCAAGGATAACACATCACCAGGAACTTGCTGGGCCTGAGTGGAAGCCAGGACCTTGCTTTCAACTAAGAAAATGCTGTGGCCCTGTGGCCTCCAGCTGCTTGGGGAGAGGCTCTTGGCATTCCTTGGCTCTCTTGGGCTCTTAGCAGTACCTCGCATCTCCGCCTGCCCCGGAGCATCCCGTGGAGTCAGAGGGGCTGTCCCTCAGACCTCCTCCCAGCTTCCTGTTCTACATGAAGTGTAGAAAGTGGCACTTAGAACGAGTGTATTCAGATGGGAGCTGTGTGAGACACGAAAAATAAGGCTTTTGAGGTTCTGCCCATAAACTTGAGCATCAGTGAAAAGCTTTTTATTTGCTTTCCCAGCCAGACTTGGAGAAGACAGTGGGCCAAGCGGTCAGGGAGCACGTTATGGGCAGTGGGTTGGAACAGGGGCCACTTTGAAGGGTGAGGAGAGAGAATCACTGAAGTTAGGAAAGCCAAGAGTCTGGGATGTCAATAAACACAGGCGGGGCAGGCAGAGAGCCTTTTCAGAAAAAAAAAAAAAATGGGAGGCAGCACCCCATTCCCCATGTGTCTGAGGGAAATGCTTAAAGTAACCCATGTTAGCAGCTTTTATAGCTTCCTCCTCATAATATGCTGGACAGCCCCTCAACAGGCTGGCGTTTCATTTCCATGTAACGAGGCCTAAAGGAGCAGGGGCAGTTCTCCAGCAGCAGGCTGCCTGGGGCCCTGCCCCAGGAATGAGGGGATTGCCTTGAGCCATGGAGAGCACCATGGCCCTGGTGACTGCTGGGTAAACCAAGGAGGAAGGTGAGGAGCAAGATTCCTGGCTTCCTCTCCACGCTGGTTTGGCTCGTCCTGTGCTCAAACCTAAGGTGCCAACAAAGGAGGTGGCAGGCAGCAGTGGGAAGGCAGCCACTCTGGGAAGGAAGGCACCAGTCTATGCTGCCGAACACACATGGGAACTTTAGTGTAGGGAACCCACCGAAAGACCTTTGTGCCCTGTGCTGTCCTGGTCAGGACACTTTTCCGTGACTTGGTTTTCACCTGCGCTTATATTCTCTTCTCTTTGGTAATATGTCCATCTGTATATGAAGTGTTTTTGCACATGGACTTATGTGCACGGTTAAGAATGTACATCTGGTACATTAGTGACCTGTGTGAGTACATTATGCAGTGTTTTGGGGAGCTGTACATTGGAGGAAGGCAGCAGCTAGTTGCTTTAAGATGTTAGCAGAACTCAGAGCACCTCTGCTAGATGAGGGGAGGATTCACTGTTTTTCTCTCCAGAAATTGACTAGAGACTATGTGAGATATATATGTATATATATATACACATACACACACACATACACACACACATATACATATATATATATATACATACACACACACACACACACACACACACACACACATATATATATATATATATATATATATATATACATACATACATATATAACCAGGCAGCAGATATTATGTTGTGAGGAGTTTATTAAATGATCATGGAGGGGAGAAGGAAAGGCAGGAGGGTACCAGAGAGAGAGACAGAGACAGAGACAGAGAGAGACAGAGAAAGTAGAGAGACGGGTAGGCAGTGAAGAGAGAGGGGTAGAGAGTATATATTTGTGTGCATGTACGTGAGCCCAGCACAAACCCGTGGCTTTGCACATGATAGACAGATACTCACCACAGAGTCACATTGCTAGCCCTTGTTTTTGTTTTGTCTTGAGAGAGGAAACCACTGTATAGCCCTGGCTGTTCTGGAACTTGCTATAAAGACCATGCTGGCCTGGAGTTCACAGAGATCTGCTTGCATCTGCCTTCCAAGCGCTGGGATTGAAGGCATGTGTTTACTTATGTTCTAAGTAAATACTTAAAATATATCACACTTAATAAAGCGTATTTTTGTTGTTGTTTTGTTTTGGCTGTTTATATAAAGGAACCTGTGAGTGGACTCCTCAACCCAGTTCAACAGGAGAAGGGTGTCGTCTTTAGAGGGTAAGTGGTTAAGCTCAGCTATCTTTGCTTAGCATGTACAAGATCCTGGGTTCTAGCCACAGCCAGCAGGGAAAAGAAGAAACAGTCATTTGCTAACTGCACACAGCTATTGTAAGCTTCCCGGCTGGGACTCACAGACCCTGTGTTCCTAAGGCCACCTCTGTGAACCCCATACACCCCTTCTAAACTGAGTGGAAACATGTGTATTTGTGTGAATGAACGCGTGCCCAGGCTGCGTGAACGTCTCCCAGCTCTAGACTTCCATCTCTGGAGCCTGCAGGAGTCAGACCTCAGGGGCTGGGCATGTAGCCCAGTTCTTCGTTCAGGAGAGGAGAATTAGGTCAGCTCAGAGGCCATCTGCTCCGTCCTGTGTTGGCCCAGCCTGCACCTCGCCCTCCCTAGGGTGGGTGGATCTGGGCCATGCTCTCCCATAAATCCTCTGCCTCATCTTGGTCGTTTCTTCCCAACTCTCTTCCAGTTGTCTCTCTGCGCAGCTTCCAGCCACTGGGCTTGGCTCTGCGTTTGCTCAGGTCCCTCATGTGCCTGTGTGCGGCAGGGCAGTAGGGATTGTAGCCTGGGTCCCTCGGACTTCATCCTCCCTGGTTTGTGGAACTTGTCTCTTCCCATTCCTGTGCCTTGTGGCCGGTTGCCAAAGCCAAGAGAAAAAGCCCTGTGTGTAGGAAGATCTGGAAGATAAAAAATCTCTCCAGCGTTCTGAGTACAGAAGTGTGTTCCTTCCAGTCAGCTCTCACCCTCCACACACTGCTCACCCCCTCCCCCAACAGGATTTCTTTCTGTAGCCCTGGCTGTCCTGGACCCGACTTTGTAGACCAGGCTGTCCTAGAAATCACGGAGATCCGCTTGCCTCTGCCTCTGCCTCCCCAAGTACTGGGATGACAGATGTGCTCCACCATGCTTGGCTGTACTCAACTATTTTTTTATGTCTCTTCCTGGCCAGCCCTGTCTCTCTTGCTGCCTTCCCTCCAACTTCCCTTGATAGCTGTCCTCCTCCCCTCCCCTCTCCCCCTCCCTCCCTCCTTCCTCTTCCTCTTCTTCCTCCTCCTTCTTCTTCTCTCTCTCTCTCTCTCTTTCTTTCTCTCTCTGCTCCCCTTGCCACACAACAGCTGGAGCAAAGCAGATGAGTGTGTGTGTGTGTGTGTGTGTGTGTGTGTGTGTGTGTGTGTGTGTGTGTGACCCTACCACTGAGCATATCCCCCACTGCTGTTTTTAAAGAAACGAGGAGGGCCTCTGCAGTGGCTGTGCCCAGGTTTTCATGGGCTATGTGTATAGAAAGTGTGGGAATGTAGGGCTGTGATGTTCCACTCTCCTACCAGCCACTTCAGAAATTACCATGACATTCTTAGATGACCCTGTACATGTGCTTATGGATGCGACAGCGTATTTTCACTTGCTTGCATGGACCTCCAGAGCCGCTGGAGCCAAGCATTCATTCCCTCAACCTTATGGCTGCCTTGGGTGGAGAGCTGACCTCAGGTCTGGGGCCGTGCCCAGGATGCTCAAAGCTTGGAGATGATTAATTAGAAGGAGTACCGGAAGCCAAGGTTGCTAAATGGTATCCCTACCCCCAATCTCATTACGTGCAGGACCCAGTCCTCTGCTACCCTCTGAGGCATGCAAAGAGAATGCGTTTCCTTACCGGAAGCCCCTTGGGCCAGCAGGAGATGGAAGGGAGAAGATTAACCCACTTCCTTCTCAGGCCTGTCCTTCCTTAGCCTCATAAAGCTGAGAGGCCTCAGCTTACCTCCCTAAACAAACGGGTGGGCAATAGGTAGGGGATTTTAGGCTAAAGGCTGATAGGCACAACAGAGGGTCTTTTTTTCAAAGGAAGAAAACTCCCAATAGTTCAGTTGCCTTGAGTTTTTGTTGTTGTCCTATCACCCCACCCTGACCCCCACCCCTGGGTTGCTCTGTGTAGCCTTGGCTGCTGTCCTGGAACTTGCTATTTAGACTACGCTGGCCTTGAATTCACCGGGATTCTCTTACCTCTGCCTCCTTGGGGTTAAAGGTGTGTCCCACCACAGCCCATCCATCCATCTCTCTCTCTCTCTCTCTCTCTCTCTCTCTCTCTCTCTCTCTCTGTTGTCCTGGTGTTGTTTTTGTTTTGCTTTTTTTTTTTTTTAAGTAGTCTTTGCAATTTATTCTGGGCGCGTCATTCCATTCTGTGTGGCTCAAAGGTGTGTCACTCACTTTGTTCCTACCCTGAAGGATGGTTCCTGGCCTAAGCACCAGTTGCAGCCCCTGGGAGTGTGTTTGAAATGCAGAATCCAAGGTCTCACCTCAGCTCCCTGAACCAGAGCTGACAGTGTCATGGTCTGCCAGGGCTTGGCTTGCACACTGGTGTTGGGAAGCCCTGGGCTAGTCCACCCTGCTCTTCTTGTTCTTCTGCCCAGGAACCACATCACTAGTTAAAGAAATTTCTCATAACTGTGCGGATTGGCCCAGAGATGAGGTCTCTTTTTTGTTCCTGTTGCAACAGGAGAGAATTTAAAACTAATTCTAGTGCTCAGCGTCATCATCGCTGTGGTGCACGCCTTTAAACTCAGCACTGGGGAAGCAACGGCAGGTGAGTCTCCAAGTTCAAGGCCAGCAAGGCCTACGAGGTGAGACTCTGTCTCAAAACAAACACCAAACAATTAACAAGTAAATTCTACCATAGTATGATAAAAGTCATACATAGGCTATGAGCGGCAAAGGAGGGACCAGTTCCTTGGGTTGTTACAGGTTGAATTGTAACCCCCAAAAGGGATATTAAGCTTGCTTGCTTGCTTTCTTTCTTTCTTGGTTTTTTTTTTTTTTTTTTTTTTTTTTTTGAGACAGGGTTTCTCTGTGTAGCCTTGGCTGTCCTGGACTCACTTTGTAGACCAGGCTGGCTTCAAACTCACAGAGATCCACCTGCCTCTGCCTCCCAAGTGCTGGGATTAAAGGCGTGCCCCACCATGCCCAGCGGGAGATATATGTGTGTGTGTGTGTGTGTGTGTGTGTGTGTGTGTGTGTGTGTGTAATATATTTAATATATATAAATATATTATATTTATATAATATAATATATAATTTATATATATTTAATATATATAAATACAAAATATATTTATATATATTTAAAGTTTTTAGTATGTTTTAATTATGTATAACTATGTGTGTAAGAGAGTAGGTGCCAGCAGAGGCCAGAAGCATTGTACCCCTTTGGAGCTGGAGTTGGAGGTGGTCCTGAATGACCTGATGTGGTTGCTGGGAACTGAATTCTGGTCCTCTGGCAGAGCAGCCAGTCCTCTTAACCTTGGAGCCATCTTTCCTGCCAAGGATATAAAGTCTTAAGCTCAGAACACAGTATCTTAACTTGGGCATACAGTCATACAAGAGCAGGCAGGTCCTCCATCAGACATGGCAGCTATCCTTCTATAACGATGAGTTGACAGGGCATGTATGTATATGCCAAAGACGCGGGGGCTGGAGCTGTGCAGCTGGGAGTCAGGGTGTGTAAAGGATTTTCAGCAAATGCTGGAAAAGAGGAACTTGGAACAGAGTGTCTCCCAGATCTTTTGAGGAGAGCACCTCCTCCCCAACACACACACACACACACACACACACACACACACACACACACACACACACACACACACACACACACACACTGACTCACACTTCCAGTTCAAACACTGTGTTCCAGGCTGCATTCCAGGCTGTGGCTCAATAGCCAAGTGCTTCCTGTGTATTCGAGAGACCCCTAGGTTTGATTCTCAGCGTCACAGAAACCGAAATAAAAGCTTGCAGTGCTTTAAAGTTTAAACACTATGGCAGATGAAGCTGAAGTTGATATGCAGGTATCTGGACCCTTTTTTCTTTTTTGATAAGCATTTAGGGAGCTTTGCCAGTGAGGGGTGTGACACCAGGACAAAGTTCCTGTCCTCAGGAAACTCAAATTACTATGGGGAGGGCTGATAATAAGCAGAAAGAAATTTGCAAACAGCCAACTTTGGTGATCAATGCTTTGAAGGGAATAAACAAAGCCCGGAGGGAGAGGCCTGAGATAAGGGAGTCTGGCGGAGGAGTGAGGTACCTCCAGGCAACAGCTACTACAAACCCGCTTGTTAGTCTTCCTTTGAGGATCGCCATTTTATCTATGGCTCTATCACTTTATTTTTTAAAATGAGTGTTACATGTCATCCTCTCTCTCCCCGCAAACAAGCAGGAGAGCCAAACCTTCACCCACCGTTGTGTAGCCCTGGCCCCGTGGCTTTCCCAATCTCTGATCGCAAAGTCCACCGGCGCTTGGATGGAAGCAGTCTGAACTGGGAGGCAGGATGTCACAGAGCCTGTGGCCTGGTCCTCTGATCTCTGTCATCAGGTGTATCTGAGTTGTCTTTCCCTTCCTCCTCTCCCCCCTCCCTCCTTCTCTCCCGTCTTTCCTCCCTCCCTTCCTCCCTCCCTCTTTCCCTCCCTCCCAACCTGCAATGAGGACTTCTTTCCTCTCTTCTTACCCCTGTGCTCCTCTTGGGGATCTCATCCCTGGTCCTCAGACTCAGGACCCAGGTCCCATCACACCAGTGCCCGAGTGTTCCCTTTCCTAACCTCCTGTTTGCCGTGTGCCTGTTACACACCAGGCCACATGCCAGATGATGCACTCACAGCTAAAAGGACACAGTCTCCCCGACTCCCACCCCCAAAGATAGCCAAAGACATCTCTATGATCCTTCAGACCCAACGGGAGAATCCACTGGGCCTATTCTAGGAAGGGAACAGACCCCTGGAAGTGTGAAGGGGTAGCCAGAATGGGAAGGTTTCCTAAGATCAGGGTTCAGAGTGTGTGGCAATCAGCAAAGAGAGGGTGGAAGGTGTTTTCTAGGCAGAGGAATCTGCACCTGGAAAAAAAAAAAAGTCAAGCCTTGAGCAAAAGGGCGAAAGCCCCCTGGGAGAGGTGAGAGGTCCCTGCACTCCTCCCTCCTCACACCTCCCTAAGTCAACAGCCCAGCTGCTGCCAGCCCTTCAGCTGCCCTTGCCAAATCCAACAGCCACTTCTCAGGCTCACTTTATTTGACCTGTCAGCAGCATTTGGCACAATTGACCATTCACTTCTTCACAAGGCTCCCAAGGCTCCCAAGGCTCCCCCTTCTCTCCTGTCACTCCCGCCCCACTTCTGCGACTTTTCTCTGCTTTCCTTTTTTGTCTTCCTTCTGACCTTTCCTGTTGAAGATTCTCTTCCCCAACTGCTCTCATTCCCTGGCCGATCTCCATCTTCTAACCTTGAGTGCCGCCCCCCCTGACTCCACAGCTCCAGCTTTGAAGGCCCCTGGCTGTGCCTAACCACTAGGCAGCTAGACATCTCAGACTTAGTAAGGTCAGACTCAGGAGGTCACGACCCTACCAGATACTTAAGGCTCAGATCTTGGGGTCTTTCTTGACATATAAATGTCCCTCAAGCCCTCACATTCCGTCCCACCAGCACACGTCAGTGTGGGATCTGTTCACATCTTACCCACCTGTCACGATCTCAGGCACCATTATTATTTTTTTTTTGCCTACATTAACTCAGTTCTGATGGCTTCTGTGGCTTTTCAATTAGACCTTCTGCAATGTCGTCAAGTTATGTCCCTCTGCTCGGGAGTGGCTGGCTGGCTCTACGGTGCTTGCTGTTTCAGTGGCTGCACATGTCACTCAAAGTCAAAGCCTGTTTTTTGTTTTGTTGGTTTTTGAGACAGGCTTTTTTTTGTTTGTTTGTTTTTTGTTTTTTGTTTTCTGTGTAGCCTTGGTTGTCCTGGACTTGCTTTGTAGACCAGGCTGGTCTCAAACTCACAGAGATCTGCCTGCCTCCCTGAGTGCAGGGATTTCAGGTGTGCACCAGCTTTAAAACCAGTCTTTGTAGTAGCCACAAGGCCTTCCTTGGACTGCCTCTTGACCTCATTTCCTCTCTCCCCCCTCGAGTTTTTGTTCTTTCGGTCTCCTTTTTCTGTTCCCTTTCTTTTCTTTTCTTTTCTTTTCTTCTTCTTCCTTCCTTTCTTTCTTTCTTTTTTTGGCTTTTCGAGACAACGTTTCTTTGTGTAGCCTTGACTGCCCTGGACTCGCTTTTGTAGACTAGGCTGGCCTCAAACTAACAACAATCCGCCTGCCTCTGCCTCCCAAGTGCTGGGATTAAAGGCCTGTGTCACCATGCCTGGCTTTTTTTTACACCCCCCCCCTATGAGCTCAGGCTCACCAAGTCCTCACACAGCTTTGTGTGAGTCCTCAACCACTGAGCCGGCATCCTCTAGCCTTCACTGCCTTCCCTGTTACTAGAACATTCCAGCCCTGCTACTTTAAGGAATTTGATTAGCAAGGCTTCAGATCTAATCTGGCTCTCCTGGAGCTACACCCCACAGGCAGATCTTGAGGAATGTGTTTTTCCCCCTCTATCTAGACTCCACCCCACCCCATCGCAGCAAGCATCACTTCCACTTCCTTATCAGGGCGGGCTGAAGTATCTCCAACCTGCAGTTTACTTCCTTTTCCCCAGGCCATCTGATGCTCTTCCCTGCATATTTTTTTTTCTTCTTCTTCTTCCCTTGTTCTTATCACCATGGGACAAACAAATGTTTGACTTGTTGATCTTTCCCAGCAAGGTGATTAAAAGGTAAGCTCTGAGACAGCAGGAATTCTTGTTCTTCCTCCTCCTCCTCTTCCTCTTCCTTCTGTGTGTGATGTAAGTGTTTCTGGTGTCTTCCACTGTTTTGTGCCTTACTGCCTTGAGGCTGGGTTTCTCCCGGAACCCAAGATCCACCTGTCTCTGACCCACTGAGATACCCGGGGTACAAGCATAGGCAGCCATGCCTGACTTTTACGTGGGTAATGAATGGAGATTTGAACTCAGGTCTTCAGGCTAGCAGTGCGAGTGTTCTTGCCTACTGAGCCATCGCACCAACACTTTGCTCTTTGAGACAGGATTTTCCTAGGTAGCTCAGGCTTCCTTCCATCCAGCATACGGAGATCTTCCAGCCTCTGTCACCCAAGGCTGAAATAAGAGGTGCGTGCCACCACACAGCGCACCTGGGATTGTTTCCCTCTTCACTGCCCAGGACTGGAGATTGCTCAGTGGCTGTGAGCACTTGTTGGTGTTGTAGAGAACCTAGCTTCCATTGCTAATGCCTACATGGCGGTTCACAACCATCTGTAACTCCAGTTCCAGGGGGTCTAATGCCCTCTTCTGATCTCCATGGGCACTGACTACACGTGTAGTGCAGAGACATAAATATATGTGGGCAAAACATTCACACAAAAAAATAAGATGAATACATCTAATTACAAAAGTTAAAAATCCAGTTCCAAGGCCTCTGATGCCTTTTTCTGGTTTCTGAGGCAGTGCTCACAGGTGGTACATAGACATATACACATATAAAACACCATGGGAGGCAGAAGCAGGCAGATCTTTGTGAGTTCAAGACCAGCCTGGTCTACAAAGCCAGGACTACAAGAGAAACCCTGTCACAAAGAAAGAAAAGAAAAGGAAAAAAAAAAATGCTAAAACACACTTTTTTTTTTGAGGTACTAGAGATTAAAGCTAGAACCTCAAATATGCTGAGGCCCTAACACACACACACACACACACACACACACACACACACACACACACACACGATATAGTAAACAAAAAAATAATGATTTTGTGCTTGGTGTGGTAAAGCACACCTTTAATCCCAGCACTCAGGTGTCAGAGGCAAGTGTATCTGTGTGAGTTCAAGGCCAGGCTGGTCTACATACTGAATTCCAGGCCAGTCAGGACTCTGTAGAGACTCTGTCTAAAACCATGAAGTAACAAAATTTTAAGCCAGACTTGGCAGTGCATACCTGTCATCCTAGCACTGAACAAGTAGAGGCAAGAACATAAGAAGTTCAAGGCCATTTTAGCTAAGAATAGCCTGCACTGTATAATAACACACCCACATATACAATAACACACACACACACATACAATAATACACACACACTCACACACACACCCCCCCCTTTAAATCCATGAGCAAGTATACCTCTACACTTACACAGATCTTCATTAATTCCTCTTAGCTTGAGAGTTCCAGTGCTTGTGCCATATGTGCACACTTGCTGTGAAGGGCATGCAAGCCTGGACACCTGAGTTCAAGTCACCAGTCTTCATGTAAAAGCTAGGCATGTGTGTGCTTGCAACTCCATCATTGCTAAGAGCCAAGACAGGCAGATCCTGTCTGGCTAAAATGGCTAGCTTTCTTTTTCTTTCTTTCTTTGTGTAAAGATTTTAATCTCTTTTTCTCTTAGTGTTATTATCCGTTGGGGTGGGAGAGATGGCTTTGACATTAAGAGCAAAGAGCACTGGCTGCTTTTGTAGAGGACCCTGGTTGTATTATTAGCACCTACATGACAGCTGACAACCATCTAGGTCTAGGGGATCCAATACCCTCTTCTGACTGACATGGGTAGTGCATGAACATGGTACACAGAGATAAACGTAGGCAAATATCCATATCCATGAAAGTAGTAGTAGTAGTAGTAGTAGTAGTAGTAGTAGTAGTAGTAGTAATAATAATAATAATAACAACAATAATAACAATAACAACAACAACAACAATAATAAAACCGATTCCTTTGTGTATCCCTGCCATCTTAGCACTGTGTAGAGGATGGCCTCTTAATCACTGAGATCTAGTTGCTTTTGCCTCCCGAGTGCTGGGATTAAGGTGTTCACAATCAGTGTCTGGCTGCTGCTGCTGCTGCTGCTGCTGCTGCTGCTGCTGTTGCTGCTGCTGCTTCCCCCTCCTCCTCCTCCTCCTCCTCCTCCTTCTCCTCTTCTTTTTTTTTAAGCAGCCCTCCTTCCTTCCTTCCTTTCCCCAGCTGGCCTAGAATTTGATATGTAGACCAGGCCTCTTAACTCACAGAGTTCTGCCCACCTCTGTCTCCTGAGCTCTAGGATTAAATGCATGAGGTGCCATACCTGACCATCTCTCTCTTTTTTCTTTTCTTGTTTTGTTTTGTTTTGTTTTGTTTTGAGACAGGGTTTCTTTGTGTAGTCCTGGCTGTCCTGGACTCACTTTGTAGACCAGCCTGGTCCCCGAACCCTCAGTGATCTGCCTGCCTCTGCTTCCCAAGTGCTGGGATTAAAGGTGTGTGCTACCACACCCGGCCAACCTTCTTTGTTTTTTGAGATTGAATATTATTTTAATTTTCTGCATAGTATGTCCAGAAGAATCCATCTATTCCTAAATATATATTTACGTTGTCCCCAAACCTCTTTTATTTTGTCTTTGTAAGACAGGTCTCATGTAGCTCAGGATGATTTTGAACTCCTGATCATCTTGCCTCTGCCTTCCTCCTGAGTGCTGGGATTATAGGTGCAGGTGTGTGGTTCTCTACATTTTTACTATGATAAATAGGGCTGAACATAAGATGTGATGTTTCCTTGAGATAATTATTTATTTGCTTTGTGTGTGTGTGTGTGCGCGCACACACGCGCATGCATGCTACAGTGCATGTATGGAGGTAGAGTACAAATTTGTGGAGTTAGTAATTTCCTTCCATCTTTATTTACATGGGTTCCAAGGATCAAACTCAGCTTCCAAAGCAAGTGTTTTTTCCTATTGAGCTCCCCTGCCAGCCAAGATCCCACTTTTAGTGCTTTTGGATCTATACCCAGCATTAGAGTTCGTGAACAGAGTTCTAGCGTGAAGATTCTGGCACTCCCATGCCATTTTCCATGGTGGCTACCACCATTCTCACCAGCAGTGCACAAAATCTTGCCATCTCCCTAGCTGCTGCTCACAAATAAGTTAACTTGCAGCTTCCAATTGCTTTATTGTTTCTATTGCTCTCCGCCCATCCCTCTCCCCATCCTGACAGTCTTTATTTTTTTATTTTATTTTTTAAAATATTTATTTATTTATTATTATGTGTACAGTGCTCTGCCTGAACACACACCTGCAGGCCAGAAGAGGGCATCAGATCACCTTAGAGATGGTTGTGAGCCACCATGTGGTTGCTGGGAATATAACTCAGGAGCTCTGGAGGAGTAGGCAGTGCTCTTAACCTCTGAGCCATCTCTCCAGCCCCCAGAGCCTTTATATATTGCCCAAGCTGGTCTCAAATTTGGGATCCTCTTGTGTCTACCTCCCAAGAGCTGGGGTTGCAGGTGTGTGCCACAACACCCACTGGGCCAAGCATTTTTTTCATGTAGCTGTTGGCTATTGGTGGAATAGAATATAGAATATAGAATATAAAAAATATAGACATTAGAGAAGTGTCTGCTTCTAAATTGGGTTATTACTTTCTTATTGTTGGTGTTATTTCATTGTTGAAGTTCCTTACATGTTTTGGAAATTAACCCCTGACCAGATACAAGTGATTTTTTTTTTTCTCTTTTTCTGCATAGGCTACCTTTAACAATTCTTAACATTGCCTGTGGCCATTACAACATCAAAAGGAGTCATGAGCCAAGTGTTCTTCACAGGAAACTGGGTAAGTAGATCTCAACCCATGCATATAACACAGTTGCTTGTGTTAGTTTAAAAGGCATATGGTTTTGGGCAGATTGATATGAAGATATGTAAATAAATGCAATGTCGAGCAAAATGAGAAATTTTTTTTTAAAAGATTTATTTACTTTTATGTGCATTGGTGTTTTTCTTGCATGTATGTCTTTCTGAGGGCATCAGATCCTTTGGAACTGGAGTTACAGACAGTTGTGAGTTGCCATGTGGGTGCTGGAAATTGAACCCAGGTCCAAAATAAGACGTTTTAAAACTGTGGATATGGCAGGCTGTAGGGTGTTAGCCTAGAATGGTTACGGCCCTGGAGTTGGCCCCCAGTTTTGGAAAACTCCAAAACCAATACTAACTTCTACAGAATAAGATTCTGCTTTCAAGAAACAGAAGTTTATGGCTATACTGAGATAGATATTCTGTGCTATTGTTTGTTTTGTATTTGAGAAAAAGCCTTACTATGAAGTCCAGTGTGGAGGAATTTTAATTCAGAACATGGCTGTTCTGGCAAGAGGTCACATCCAAAGACCTTCTAGGTCTGTGTGATCCATCTGGAATACAGACACACCTTTAATCCAGTGACAGAGGCAAACAGATCTGAGTTCAAGGCCAGCCTGGTATAGAGCAAGTATCAGGTAAAGACAAGCTTAGGTCCAGGCGTGGTGATACATGCCTTTAATCCCAAACAGTGACGGTAAAGTTAGTTTGTAGAAGGAAGCACCCGTGTTTGAAAGTGATGTTTAAATTGAGTGGCAGGAAAGTGACGAATTAGAGGAAGATTTGACAGAATAGGATACTCCCAACTCTCTCAAGAAGAGAGAAATGAGGGAAGCTACTTAAGGGGCAATGCAGGGAGAGGAGGCAGGTTTACCGGCACAGTAATAGTGATACATTGCAGAGAAGGAACTCAGGTGAAGATGGAAAATGAGAAGAAGCCAGAAGATTAGAGCAGATTGCTGAGTTAGTTTGAGGCCAAACAGAGCAATTCCAGGCTGAGAGAAAAGCCAGATTGAATAAGTCAGCTGGGAGAGTAGTTTGAGCCAAAGCAGCTGAGTTGAGCCAGCCAGCCCAGAGCTCAGAAAGAACAAGTAAGGGTGAGAGCTTAGTAAGCAGTAAGTCTCAGAGGCTGGAAACATTCTAGGCCTAGGTTAGATTGTACGGAGGCTAGAACAGGTTAGCAGACAGAGGCAGTGAACCTCCAAGACAACAAGCCGAACAGGCAAATAAGTTCCTAGTACAGTCCAGGCAGGCCTTGAACTGCTGCCCATCTTCTTCCCTCAGCCTCTTATGTACAGAGCTTACAAGTGGGCACACCAGTCTGGTGCGTGCATGTGCGCGCGCGTACACACACATACACACACACTGTTGATATGTTCTTAGGAAAACCTAGAGCTGTGAGTCTAGCTCAGTGGTAGAGTGTTTATTCTACATGCATGAGACCCTGGTTTTTTGATTCCTTAGCACCACAGGCGCTGGACCATGCTAGAAAACCCTTCCTTCACTCTTACTTCTGTAAACTTTGCTTCTATTTGTTATGAACTTGCTTTTGCTTCTCTACTTTAAAAAGCACTATTGAAATTAAGAAAACCCACCTGACTGGAAAGATTCCTTACAGTGTGAACGCGTTTCATATGTGTCAAAAAATCGATTCTTAGGCTGACCATAAATTGTGGATTTTTGTAGCATCTTCCTCAAATGTGTCACGCTCACCTTTCTGGTCTTGTTTTTGCCTTCAAGGATCTTTTTCGAGGTGAAGTACACAGAAACCTAGGTCCAGGGAGGGAGGATGCAGTGTCCACTCGGAAGTCAGAGACCGTAGGCTGGGATTTCATTCCCGTGGTTCTAGCTCAGGGTACATGCTAGGAACCCCGAAAGCCCTATTATAGGCAAATGAAAAAAGTAGAATCCTTTTTGACTCCTGGCTTTACCAGCTATAAGTTGTGTGATCTTGGGCAAGTGGGAAAGGTTTTTTTTTTTTTAATTATTCAACTTTTTTTTTTTTGAGACAATGTCTCTAGATGTAGCCCTAGCTCTTTGAACTCGTTATATAGACCAGGCTAGCCTGGAACTCAGAGATTTGTCTGCCTCTGCCTCCAGAGCGCTGGGCTTTACAGGCACGGGCCACAATCACTCGGCTTTTCACCTCCCTTTCTGACTGTGGGCTCATCATCACCGGCAGAAGCGATCTACTCACCTGCATTATAGGATTGTTGAGAGAGGCGCATGTGAAGGGCCCAAAGACAGTGCTTCCTAACTGTTCTTGTTGCTGCTTCTGTGGGGGAGGGCAGCCTGGCACCTGAAAGAAATTAGGATAGATTAAAGGAAGTTAAATGAGGAAAGGAAGAGTTTAATACCGGTTGGAGATACAACAGTTTCACTTCCTAGTCACTGGCTCCCTCCCCCCCCCCTTTTTTTTTTCCTTTTAATTAAGCCTCCTGTTGCTAAGTGCTAGCAGATGCATAAGTGGTGGCTCAGGAGGAATTGTAGGGAGGGCCGGAGGCTGTGCTTTGCAGTGTGTGGAAGGATAGGGGGCTTGCATGAGCTGGTGAGAAACATCCGCAGAACAAGGGGCTGGGTTGTCCTCTGCAGAGCTGCAACAGCTCAGGAAACCAGGGCCTCTCAGATAATCCTTCAGCTTTGAGCCCTTACTAGTCATGAAAACACCCAGCCATCAGTTACCCTAAGAAACCCATAGTCTGGTATGGATAGAGCTATTACAATAGTCACGAGGCAAAGAATTCTTTGAATTTCTGAGGTGCTGACTAAGAAGGAGTCCTGAGGTTTTCCAGCGGAGCGGCTGAAGTGTGTGTGTGTGTGTGTGTGTGTGTGTGTGTGTGTGTGTGTGAGAGAGAGAGAGAGAGAGAGAGAGAGAGAGAGAGAGAGAGAGAGAGAGAGAGAGAGACAGAGGTGCCTTTGTGAATAGTCATACCTAGAACCCAACATGGGTCTGGCTGCTGGAAGCTGGACACAGATTTCTCACCCAATCTTCACAGCCATGGAGACTGAGATGTACGGCTCTCTAATTGTATCGGGGCTGATGTAGTTTCAGTGTTGCCTTATATGGGACCCTATGAGAAGAAGCATTTTTTTTTTGTTCTACAGCAGTGGTTCTCAACCTTCCTAATGCTTCGACCCTTTTAATACATTTCCTCATGTTGTGGTGACCCCTAACTGTAAAATCCTTTCTTTGCTACTTCATAACTGTAATTTTGCTACTGTTATGAATTGTAATATAAATATCTGATATTCGACCAACAGGTTGAGAACCACTGTTCTGCATGATGCTTGCAAAGTAATGATGGTGTTTTAGTCAATGCTCTATTACTGTGAAGGGGCACCGTGACCACAGCAACTCTTATAAAGAAAAGCATATAATTGGTGCTGGCTTTTAGTGCGTTGTCATCATGGTGGAGAGCATGGGGCATGCAGACAGACGCGGACCTGAAGAAGCTAAGAGTTCTGCAGGCCTCAGGAAGGAAGAGCCACTGGGCCTGACTCGGGTTTTTGAAGTTTAAAAGCCCACCCGCAGGGACACACTTTCTCTAATACGGCCACACCCACTCCAACAAGGCCACACCTCCTCCAAGAAGGCCACACCCACTCCAACAAGACCACGGCTCCTAACCCCGCTCAAGTGGTACCATTTCCTAAGGAGCAAGCATTCAAATATATGCGCCTGTGAGGACTATTCTTATTCAAACCACCACAGATAGTAATAGTTAAAAACTTTTTATGAAGTGTTTCCATGTGCCAATAATTGTTAGACAGACAGACAGACAGACAGACACACACACACACACACACACACGCACTTTTTTTTCTTTACAGTAGTCCTAGAGGTGAAATATCTTCTTTTTTTCCGGATGAGAAAGAGAAGACATGAAAATATTAAATAAGAAATGCAAAGTCACTTGTGAAAACAACAAAAGCATGAGGCTAACGAGCTGGTTGGACTCGAGGGTCCCCACTGTTCACTGTTGGGGTCCATTACTGCCCCCCAAACATTTGAGCCTACATGTAAAAGTGGGATATGAGAAAGCTGGCTTCTCTTGACAATTCACCAAAGGATATAGGTACATAACTTTTATTTTTATTTATTTATTTATTTAATTATTTTTTTTAGTTGTGTCAAGACAGAGTTTTTTTATGTAACAATCCTGGCTGGCTTGTAGACCAGGCTGGCCTCTAACTCATAGTGATTCACCTGCCTCTGCTTCCCCGGTGTTGGGATTAAAGGTGTGCGCCGTCACACCCTGCTGTGGTACATTCCTAAGTCAGGCCAGCTCCTGAGTGGAGCATTGTACCTCAGTCTCCACTAGTCCCTACGTTCCTTATCAAGTCCTTGCCCACTACCTAGTAACCCATTTATATCCAGTCTGTTCGTCCTTCTTTCCTTTATTTTGGTTCTGAGGCTTGAGAGCCCTATTTTCTACCTGTTAGGAACCACCCATATTTAAGGAAGCCTTCCTTCCTATCTGTTTTCCCAGATCAATTCTTGCCAAAACTTTAATCTTCAGTCTGGTCTAAATTGTATGATTGTGGTCTGTCTGTCTGTCTGTCTGTCTTTCTTTCTTTTTTCCAAGACAGGGTTTCTCTTGCAGTCCTGAATGTCCTGTGTATTTACTTTGTTAGACCAGGTTGGCCTGGAACTCACAGAAATCCTCCTGCCTCTGCCTCCTGAGTGCTGGCTGGAATTAAAGGCGAGCGCCACCAGACCCTGTTCTGAACTGCTGAGCTGTCTCTCACCCCCTCCTGCCCTTCCTCTTGCTCATCTCTCAGTGACTTCAGCTCACTGTTGTATGAGGGAAGGGAGTCGGAGCCAGGTTGGGTTCACTGCTGAACTTTGCTGTGCCCTGCGGCTGTGCTTTGGAGATTGCTTTATTTCCCATTATGTGCTTTGGAGAGATTCTGCTAGAAGCCCAGCTAGAGGCTGCGGTGGTCAAATTAGCCATCGGCGCAGAAGACATCACAGTGCTATTGAAGGAGGAAGTGCTAAAAAGCCAAGCTAGAGCTATAGCATGCTTTTGGTGATGGCTTGTGGTGAAGGCTCTGGCCAGAGAGACTGTCGGCCAGGCTTTTTGTCTTGTTATACCTTATTATACTCAAACAATCCATCCTGTCGCTTCTGTTTCCTGTGAGCTGGAGTTACAGGTGGGCACCATCACAACCATCACACTGAGCTCTTGTACACACACATACACGCACGCACGCACTCTCTCTCTCTCTCTCTCTCTCTCTCTCTCTCTCTCTCTCTCTCTCTCTCTTTCTCTTGTTTTTCTGAGATAAAGTCTCACTGTGTATCTCTGACTTGCCTTGTAGACCAGGCTGGCCTGGGACTCACAGAAATCCACCTGCCTCTGCCTCCTGAGTACTGGAATTAAAAGATTGATGAACATTTTAAAACTGTATCAGTGCCTACTAGAAGTTAGAAAACAGTTTACAAGCTGGCAAGGTGGCTCAGCCTGAGTTTGATCTCTGGGACCCCCACAGTAGAGGGAGAGAACAGACTGTTTCAAGTTGTTCCCTGCACATGTGCACACACATGCAGAATAAATGCAAATTTTTAAAATAAAAGATTTTAACAACTTTTGTTAAAAAACAAAAACAAAAACAAAAACCAAGCCAACTTGGAGGAAATGTTTTATTTTTTAAAGCTAGGATCACCAAGGATTTTTTTTTTTCTTTTTGTATGTCTTTCTTTTTGTTATTATGGTCATTGTAAGATAATTGAACAGTTTTATCCGATTTTTCAAGCAAGTTTAGTTGAACATGCTCAGTGTTCTCCTTAAGTGGTTTGGGAGACGGAGCGAGGGGCAGCAAGGGAAGGGGGCTTTGGTATTGTTCTACCAGGTAAGTTGGGGGTTCCCTGGACTCTAAGGCAGTTTTGCGTTTCCAGCTGTGCCAGGGGATTAGTGGCTTAGGCTGGCCCATGGGAGAGGGTTTTGTTGTTCCATCTTCTGGGGCTGGAGCCATGATGTTATGTTTTGTTTTTTTTCTAAACTCAGTGCCGTCTGCTTCAGGATGCCCACATGCTTAGAGCTTTCCCCCCAAGTCCCTCATCCCAAATAGGTAGCCATAACTGGAAGACTGAATTCACTCTGGGCAAGTGACAGATGTGCACTATGGAAAATACAGTGAGTCAGTCAGCTACCAACCCGGTGTGTGGACACTTGTTTCACCTCAGCTGAGCAAAGATCCTTAGGATGCTGCTATGCAAAATAGCAAAGGCATGCAAAGGGCGTGGTAGGGCAGGAAATCTAGAAGGTAGTGACAGGAAGTAGCAGTGAGAGTACACAGGCCAAGATCGATGCCCACGTGAGGGCTGCAGATGCACAGTGCTGTAGGAAGCTGACCTCTCTCTGATACAGCTCTGCCTCGAGAATCAGCACAGTCCTCAGTGAATGTGCACAGTGCAGTTAGAGGGAACAAAGCTGCTTGTGTAAGTGTGTGTGTGTGTGTGTGTGTGTGTGTGTGTGTGTGTGTGTATGTGGTGGGGGGTGCCCAGCTCTCTTCAGCATAGTCCGGAAATTCATTCTGTAACAATGAACTGTAATTCCAAGTCAATGACACCTTCTAAATCCTCTCAGACTCTGCCCAAAATTATAGAGGGGAGATGGCGAGTCAATTCTGTTCAGTCAGAACTGGATAGCTGTGTATTTTACTCAAATGCCTGGGATCTAATGGAGATGGGCCGGCAGCCAGGAGCAAAGCGAGTCAATACAGGACTTGGAGGAACGCTGATGCTGGGGCAGATAATGAGGAGAGGGCTAGGATTTGAAAGCATGACCTCGGAGTCTTCCTGTGTAATGAACACAGCGTAATGGAGGGCTGAGATCTGAGCTCCGGGTGCACCTGTGTCTGAGCGAGCCAGCCAGCAGCCTGACTGGGTCCCTTGATACCCTGGTGAGCACGGTGGGAACCTGATGGCCTTCAGATTGCCTTGTCCGTGCACTGAACAGAGTAGGAAGCAAGTAATTTCCTCTGTGGGAGACAGACACGGGGCTTAGTGGTCAAGAACCTGACCTGGGCTTAGAGACCTAGTGCCCCGTTTTACTAACTGTGCGGACTTGACCTTATGTTCTGAGTCTTAGGCTTACCTGTAAAGTGGGAAAGGAAATTATCCCACTTATCCTAACAGGGTTGTTATGAGGATTGAATAAGACAAGGGATTTAGAAAGCACTTTATAGTGTTTATGGCGCTGCACTTGAGCACTTGATAAATATATTTGTTATTAGAGAATATGGTCTCTTGGATTGGGATGTGCCCAGGGTGAAAAGGCCCTGTGTTTATTCACCAGCCCCAAATGGGTTTGTGGGAGGGAAGAACGGCTGAGGTGACTAAGGAGTTAAAGGTGCTTGCTGCCATGCCTGACATCCCAAGTTTGATTTCTGGGACCCACATAGTAAAAGGAAAGAACTGAACCCAGAAAGTTGTCCTCTGACCACATGGGCACTACATCACATTGTGCATATACATGTATGTGCGCGCGCACACACACACACACAAACATACACACACAAATAAATGTAATAAAAATTGAGAAAAAGGGAAGATGATCACTGTACTAGTGACTTGTCTTGTTGTTGTGACAAGCGTAGTGACAAAAGCGACTTTAGAAGTTGGAGGTGTGTTTAGAGGGTAGGGTGTGAGGCAGCTGATCACAGTGAGGAAACAGAGAGGTGCATGCTGGTGCTAAACTAATGTTTTCCTTTTCATTTAGTCTGGGACTCTGGTTGGTGAAATGCTGCTGCCCATGGCTCTTCCCACTTTGATTAAGGCTCCATCAGAGCATGCTCAGAGACCTCCAGAAGCCAGTTTCCTTGATGATTGTGGGTCCCCGTCACTTACCACCATTACAACAGGATGACAAGTACGTTGTTTGAATTCCCGCCTCTATGCATTCTGGAGGTGGATTCGTCTACTTTGTTCCCTGCCACTGACCTCAGAAAGGACATGGAATGACCTCAGGCTGTTGAGTAGAGGTGGGGTGAAGAACACGGCTCTCACCACCGTGACCTTGAACCCCGGAGTCACATAAGCTCAAAGGCCAGTTCTCTGAAGTTGACGTGGGGAACTTGCCACGGAGGGACCATGATAATTTGATTTCTGTCCCGTAGAGAACCTTGAATGTCTCAAAGAAAGACTTTATGTAGGCCGACAAGCCACGAGCCACCCAGGAGCCTGCCTCCCTAGCAAGCTCGCAGGTGCTGCTTCTCCTCCTCCTTCTGAGAGCACATTTTAACTCAGAAAGTCCTAACCAGCCTTGGGTCTCTTGGCCCAGTAGCATGACTGAGACTTGAGACTTAGTCGCTTCCATTGGACGTAGTGGCGCTTGTCTTTAATCCCAGCACTCAGGAGGCAGAGGAAGATGGATCTCTGTGAGTTTGAGGCCAGCCTGGTCTACAAAGGCAGTCCAGGATAGCTAAGGCTACACAGAGAAACCCTGTCTCAGGGGGAAAAAAACACAGAGAACTTAGTCACTTCCTTCAAAACACTCAGCTAGTTTTTAGACTTAAAGCATCTTTCTTACTAGGTAGCCTTTGTTTCCAGGTGGCAGGGATGAGGGTGTGACATCCTTTCGTTGTTGAATTTATGCTTTCTTTGGTCCTGTAGGACTTTCCCAGTGATTCTCCTTGACTACTTTGGCTTAAAATGGGCCTTTACACTTTTGGCTTTTTAGTGAGAGATAGCCATAGCTGGGGCTCTACAGTGGCCACGAAGGGTCAGCAATCCCTGAAAGTATTTGCAAAATTTTCTTTGCCTATTCCCTTGTCTGGAGAGTTCCTGTAGCTGTTAGCAGTTTTTCCTGGGGAGTCCTTTCCTCAAAGGTATGCATCCAGGATAGTCCTGAATTTGGCCTAACTCAAAAAAGCACATACTTATTAAAAACCTTGAGATTCCTCCTAGATGACTCAGTTGCACAGTGTTCCAAGTGAACCCGATGTTGTGTTGCCGTGTCAGAAGCTTGGGCATGCCTACACATGATGGGGGAGGCAGTCAACTCTTGGATCGCCACAGCATACTGTTTGGAGCACATACTTAGCTGTTCTCCTAGCCAAGCTGCTGCCATCTGCCTTAGAATAGCTGTGCCCACTTGCAGATGATCATCACAGCTGGACTTGTTGACTGTTGACCTCTGCTCATAGAAGGAGGCTTGGGGAGGGTCATGGGGCCCTCGCTGGAGTGTCCAGGTAGTCCTTCCAACGAGTTGTAGGCAGTTCTGCTCTGATTGCACGAGGCCTTGGGGTTTGGAATGGGATGGGCTTCCACTGTGGGGGGAAGGGCAAGGGGGAGCAGACACCTTCTCCACAGCCGTCCTGGAGGTGTTATCTGTTAGGTGCAGACCTTCAGTGTGGCTGCGTTCAAGCTTCTGTTTCTGCCCGTACTCTTTCACTTCCTTGCTCTGTAGGTAAATGCAGTAAACCCATTGGTTTTCCAGAGTGAACGTTGGTGGAATGGTACCCTTTTTTTGTCCTTGTGACCTTAGGGGGTGTAGTGGAGGTTGTTTACATCTCTCTTAGGGAAGGAGTTGTACCAGCAGAAGGCTAGACTCTCCCAGGTTTCTGTACATCCCATCTATTTACTTCTTTTCTGTAATCTCTATGGAACCTTTGTCATCCTGATGATTTTTCTTAGTTATCTGTGTACCTCTAAGCTTGGTACTCCAGGCATGTATAGGTCCCCCTTTAGAAGTCATCTCTCAGCAGGAAAGGTGACAAATCTCTTCTTGATTTGATCTGAGGCTTTTTCTTTTCTTTTCTTCTTCTTTCTTCCTTTTTTCATCCTTTGAGACAGGGTTTTCCTGTGTAGCCTTGGCTGTCCTGGAGCTTACTTTATAGACCATTCTGGCCCCAAACTCACAGAGATCTACCTGCCTACTTCTGCCTCCTGAGTTCTGGGATTACAGGCATGTGCTAACTTGGCCAGCTTCTTTTCTTTTCCCCCCACTTCTTAAAAATGCTACATCTTTAGCTGGGCATGGTGGCCACGCCTTTAATCCCAGCACTCGGGAGGCAGAGGCAGGTAGATCTCTGTGAGTTCAAGGCCAGCCTGGTCTACAAAGCATGGCTGGGACAGCCAGGACTACAAGAGAAACCTTGTCTTAAAAAACAAAAAATGACAACAAAAAGTGCCACATCTTTGGAAACTTTTTTTTTTTCTGAGACAAAGTTTCTCTATGTTATCTTGGCTGTCCTGGACTCACTTTGTAGACCAGGCTGGCCTCAAACTCACAGTGATCCACCTGCCTCTGCGTCCCGAGTGCTGGGATTAAAGGCGTGTGCCACCACGCCTGGCTCATCTTTGGAAACTTTAGTCTACTTGGTAATGTTACCAGTTTGGAGTATTAGTGGTATAGAATATTTTTTTTTACTTCATTCATTCATTCACTCATTCATTCATTCTGTGTATGGGGTGGGTATGGGTGCAGCACAGCATGCAGGTAGAGGTCAGGAAACAATCTATGGGAGTTGGTTTATCTTTCTGGCCATGTGGGTCCTGGGGATTGAACTCAGATCATCAGGTTTGGCAGCAAGCACCTTCACCCACTGAGCTCCCCACTTCCCTACTTCATTTTTCTCTTGAGACAAGATATGTAGCCAAGGCTAGCCCTTCAACTGTGATCCTTCCATCTCATCTTCACAAGTCCTAGCATTGCAGGTGTCAGCCACCAATGCCCACTAAAGAAAACATTTGTGTGTGCATGTGTGGGTGTGTTTAAGGAACATACAAAAGCTGTTGCTTTCTGTATTAACTTACTATCGCTATAACAAAATACTTGAAATATTGGACTTTCAAAGAAAAAAAACCTGTATTTTGGGTCTTTGTACTTCTCTCCGCCTCTCTTTGAGTTAGAATCTAGCTATGGAGCTTAGGTTGGGCTTAAATTCATTACACAAGCAGAGTGGCCTCCAATTCACGGTCCTCCTGCGTCAGACTCCCAAGTGCTGGGGTTACAGGTTAGTATCAGTATGCTTGGCATGGCTCAGGTTCCCGTCCCTGCTTGACTGCACCCATTTGTTTTGAGCTTCTGGTGACGGTGCTAGCTGGCGATGATGGGAAGACGCAGTGGGTTGAACTGCTTACCTCCTGGTCAAGAAACAAGCAAGCAAACAACAGCGGACGAGTCTGGGGTCCCACAATCCCTTCTGCCTAAGGACAGTGATCTAAAGATGTCCTAGAATCCCTTTCCTTAGTAGTTCTCCCTGTGGCGACCAAACCCTTAGCAAGTTGACCTTAGAGGACTAATCGCTGTCTGTTTACTGGACTAGGGGGTCTGTTTACTGGACTAGGGGCAAGGGCCTAATAGCAGTTTTTTTGTTTTTTTTTTTTTGTTTTGTTCTGTTTTTTGAGACAGGATTTCTTCCATGTAGTTGTCCTGGACTCACTCTGTAGACCAGGCTGGCCTCAAACTCATAGAGATCTACCTGCCTCTGCCTCCCAAGTGCAGGGATTAAAGGTGTGTGCCAAGTGAGCTAGTAGCAGGCTTTTTGGTTTTTTTTTTGTTTTTGTTTTTGTTTTTCGAGACAGGATTTCCCTGTGTAGCCTTGGCTGTGCTAGACTCCCTTTATAGACCAGGCTGGCTTCGAACTCACAGCAATCTACTTGCCTGTGCCTCCAGAGTGCTGGGATTAAAGACATGCGCCACCATACCCGGCTAGTGGCAGTTCTGATCAAACCATAATCCAAAGGTTCAGTCAGGTACCATGACCGTGGACCCAGTTTTTCTTTTCTTTTTCTTTTTTTTTTGTTTGTTTTTTGTTTTGTTTTATTAGATAGGTTATCATTTTGTAGCCCTGGGACTCAAGTGTTCAAACACTAGGATTACAGGCACAAAAATGCCAGGCATGACATTGTCTTTTATTTTTTCTCTTTTTAAAAAAAGTTATTTTTGTTAAAAAGAAAAAAAGTTACTTTTGTGTTTCTGGGGACTGAACACAGGAACTCATGCATTCTCAGCAAGCACTCTACTGCTAATTCCTTAAATATACATTTTATTTTGAGACAGGGTCTCACGAAGTTGTCCAGGCCGTCTAACATTCACTTTGTAGTTCAGACAGGCCTTGAACTTTTGCTCCTCGTGTCTCTGCCTCCTGCATAGCAGAGAGTACAGGCCTGAACGTTATCTTTCCAGGCGCTGCCTTTTGCCTCATTTTCTTCCATCCCGAGAGCTTTTGTGTTGCTTTTTAGGTCTCGTATGCAGGATGCTCTCTTTGTTCTGATGGTGTGTTCCTATAATTGGACCACAGTCCTGATGGCACCACCTCCTCTCTTGCGTTCCCCAGGCAGCTTAGCATCATTTTCATGTCTGATCAGCACGACAGCACATTAATGATGTGGAACATATGGGGTCAAGGACAGAAACCAACAGCACACCCCTAGAGACTGATGCTGCAAGTCCTTTCAACACAGACGAGCATTTCTCAGAGCTTGCGCTGCGGTAGCATCCTCAGGGCACACCTCAAAAGTAAAGCCAAGATCAAATACGCAGAGAGAATGTTCCATACCACAGCCCCTTCTCCAAGACTCACCGTGATTATTAGTGGATACTAAAAGTTGGAGAAAAGACGATGTCAGAAACATCTTTCTGAACACATTTGACCTGGAATCTTCTCTCCTTCCCTACCACTTAGCAATGGAGAATACAGTCTGCAGATTAGTATTCTAGAAAACAGAATTAGAGGTGAGCTTGTGTGGATGTTCACCTCATTACAGCCTATATAATGACATTATCCTCTGACCCATATTCCTCTGTTGACCAGAAGGAGAAAATGGCAGCTGATGTAAAACACCATGGTGAAAAACAGTGGGTCTTGCCAGTTCGTTACTCGTTCGGAAGGGATACTCTTAGGTCAGTGTATGAGGTGTGAGTACCCCGCTGTTCTTCAGGTATTATGTTACTGACAAACTTAGGTTTTTGTTTTGTTTGCTTTTTTGAGACAGGGTTTCTCTGTGTAGCCTTGGCTGTCCTGAACTTTGTAGACCAGGCTGCCTTCAAACTCACAGCAATCCGCCTGCCTCTGCCTCCCGAGTGCTGGGATTAAAGGTGTGCACCACCACACCTGGCTACTCAGGTATATTTTTAAACTCCCAGGAGACCTCAAGGCTGGGCAGTGACTACTACTCGCCTATGACTACTCGAGGTAGTAGTAGGAATTGGAATGTTCTAACAGCCCAGTTACTGACCTTGGTGTACTGGGCCCACGCTCATTGTTCTTCCCTGTGTGCTATTCTCTCAAGTGCCCTGAGGCTGGACAATGCTATTTTGTTGTTTTGTTTGCTTTTCTTTTCTTTTTTGCTTTTGTTTTTCAAGACAGGGTTTCTCTGTGTAGTCCTGGGTGGCCTTGAACTCATAGATCTGCCTGCCTGTGCCTCCCAAGTGCTGGGATTAAAGGCATGCACTACCACTGCCTGGCTGAAAATGCCATGCAGAATTTAGGAAAATTCCTTAAGGGACACAACAAACAGGAAGTAGAACCCATTGTCCAGCTCAGGTGTGACTGAGCCATGTACTCAACAAATTCGCTGTTACGATTTTTTCCCCCACACCTGCGCAGTCTCCAGGTTATGCTTTTTGTTTTCTTTCTATGTCAGCTTTGGGTCTGACACAATGGTTGGTAAAAATGAGGACATTTCTGCAAAAAATAAATTGCTGGCTGTTTGAGGGAGCATTTGTACCTCAGTAGAGACTCTACTACTTGTCAAGCAAACAAAAGCAAACAGGAGGGACCAGAGTGCCAAATATTGCGTGAGTGGCGCAGGAAGCACACCCACAAACTGCACAGAGCCTGACAGGCATGCCTTCCTAGCTTGCCCGTGAGAGTTCCCTGCCTTCTGCATTCCAGTTTTTACCCATCCTTCCAAGCTCCCTTCTTGGTTTTCATCTTTTTGTGTGACCTCAGCTTGTCCCCACGGGAAACCACTAACACTTGGCTCGGCATTCTAGGTCTGTGGTGACCTGCCAGCTGACATCTCCAAGGCTTGGAGGTGACCTACTTTGAGTGAAACGCTGGCTTTTCAGTTGCATGTTCAATAGGCTGACTTGGCAGCTTGTCAGCAGGCTTATGTCATCTGGTGATTGTGTCTGAGTCCCTCCCTGTTAGATTTCCTACTGGCAGATACCCTTAGGGTGCTCTTGGAAGCCTGAAGGTATGGGAGGCCTGTGAGAGACCACAAGAAAACAGGGAAGAGAGAGAGAGGGAGAGAGAGAGAAGCTGAGAAGACCCAGACCTGATTGTCAAAGGGCAAAACAAACAACAAAACAAAAAATGTGAATAGGAAAAAGGTTTTCTTGAACAGAGACAACACCCTGCAGTGAGGTGACTCCCCATCAAACAGCTTTACTCCAAAATGGAGTACCCTCCCACCCAGTCTCCTGTGTTTCCCCCTAAGGCTTTCTTCAGTCTGGATGTTAAAGCCGTATTCCATCTCTTCCATACTAATGATGTGCAGGGGTGAGTGCAGAGGGCTTTCTACCCCTATGGCTCTGGCTTGTATTCCATAACGACCCTTCCCTTTTTCCGATTCTCTTTGTAGACCTTTGCTTCAGGCTGTGTTTGTTAAATCTCTCAAAGTGTAGCTCCATTTGGGACCCAAATTCCCTGCCCCACAAAAGCCACACATCTTGCCCTCAGCTGCCATTCTGCGTAGGGGATGGGAGCTGTGAGTTTAGATTGTGTGTGCCTAGGGCTTTGCCTCTGTCATCCGGCCCACAGCAATTCAGTGACCTCTCTCCCTGGAGAGCCCTGCTTTCTCTGTTAGAGTTAGGTGAAAGGTTGTAAAGAGCAACGGGGACATTTGACTGGGGCCACATAGGGACATCCTCAGAGGCCTGATCAGCCCTAGGGTCCCCTCCAACACAACTCTCTCTCTGGAAGGCAAAGTTCAAGTTTGTACAAACCGGAAGACATGAGTTGGTTAGAATTGTCTATGCCACTTTTTCTAAACTGGTTTAACGCGTGGATTTATAATTTCGAAGATTAGTCTTCAAAATTTCCCAGCAGTGCACTGTTCTCTTTGGTGAATCTGTGTCTCTTAGGCATAAGAAGCCTTAGGCTGATTTCTCTCCACGTCGTCAGTCTGTCTATTATCAGTCTGTCTGTCGGTCAGGTCGTTCATTCACCTGTGTGTTGCTCAGTCCTAAGCATTTGTTGAGCAGTTGTTTCCAGGTGTCAGGTACATATAACAGGTGAGTTCCGTGTCTTGTGCTGCTGATGGTGAAGAGACAGGGAATTCAGAAGTGATGGTGTCTGGTGTGCCTGCCCTCTGTGCCAAACAGTGGTGATGCTGCAATGTGGAAGCTGAGACCTTGGAGGAAGCTGGTCTGAGTGTTCCGTGCGCTGAGTCTGTAAATGTACACATTTCTTGACAGAGGGAACTGGGCCAACAGCTTCTTTAGCAGAAATCTATGGAAGCAGATGAGGTACATAGGTAGATCTAGAGGCACCGGAGAGGAGGGAGCTTCAACCAAGAAAATGCCTCCAATATGTCCAGCCTTAAGTCTCTTTCTCTCTGAGACAGGGTCTCTCTGTATAGCCCTGGCTGCCTTGGACTTTGTAGACAAGGCTGTCCTTGAACTCATAGAGATCCAAGGTGTGCACCACCATGCTACCACACAGGCCAAGTAGATAGCACCTGGCTATAGTGCTCCTCCTCCTCCTCCTCCTCCTCCTTTCCTCCTCTTCCTCTTTCTTTCTCTGTGTAGCCTTGGCTCTCCTGGGCTTATTTTGTAGACCAGGCTGGCCTCAAACTCACAGAGATCCGCCTCCCTCTGCCTCCCCAGTGCTGGGATTACAGGCGTAGCATTTTCTTACTGAGTGATTGATGGGAGAGAGCCCAGCCCATTGTTGGTGGTTCCATCCCTGGGCTGGTGATCCTGAGTTCTATAAGAAAGCAGACTGAGCAAGCCAGGGGAGGCAAGCATCCCTCCATGGTCTCTGCATCAGCTCCTGCCTCCAGGCTCCTGCCCTGGTTGAGTTCCTACCCTTTTGCTTTTGATGATGAACGACGAGCTGTGATGTGGAAGCAGAAGCTGAATAAACACTTTTCTGCCCAACTTGCTTTTTTTTTTGGTCTTGGTGTTTCATTGAAGCGATAGAAACTCTAAGTACGGTGGCTTGTGACTGGATTCCCAGTCCCTGAGAGAGTCTAAGGCAGGAGGATTGCTATGAGTCATTGGCCAGCCTAGGCTATATAGGGTATTTGTGGCCTGTCTGAGCTACAGTGTGAGACTCTGTCTAAAACAAAACAAAACAGCAACAAAACCAGATGAAATGTGGGGGCTGAAAAGATGGCTCAGTAGTTAAGAGTGCTTGTTCTTGCAAAGGACTGAGATTCAATACCCAGCACCAATATGGCGGCTCATAGCCATCCATAAACTCCAGTTCTAGGGAATTCAGATTCCTCCTCTGACTTCCACAGGCACCAAGCATACACATGGTGCACAGACATACATAGAAGTAAACCACTCATACACAAACTAAAATAATATAAAATAAATCAACCGAGGGGGGGAAAAAGATGGAGTCTGGGGATGAGTTCTGGATTGCAACACTGAAATAAACAGACATGCCACTGACTGCTGGACTCAAGGAAAAGAGCATCACCACACCAGTAATCTGGCTTTGGAAACTCTGGGACCCATGTATGCTAGACAAGCAAAAGATATGCAGCATCTGGCCCTACTCTGGCTGTACCCTGCCCTGCCATGCTTAATGCCCTCCACTAGCTGTGTTTAATACCCCAGCATGTGTCTGTGTACTAGCTGTTCAGTGAAGTCTGCAATCCCTTGGCAAGTCTATTCCCCCCCCCCCATGGCCCTTCCTGCTCCTCCCTCCTTCTGTGGGCGTGGTCTCTCTGCTTCCCATTACACTGCCACAGCCCTTCATGCCTAAAGTTAGAACAAGACTCTGTGTAAGGAGTCTCATTTGCGGTGTGCTCAATGGTTCAGGTCAGGGAGTACGGTGTCGCCTCTGCCCTCGGGTTTGCTTTCCAATACTCAGTAGACTGCTCAGAGCTTCAGTTGAGAAGTAATAGATGGAAGATTCTAAAAATGAGCAAACTTTTCTGTTACTTTTATCACAGAACATTGTTAAAGTTCTACTTCTGCTATTAGTTATTATTTATCTGTTATTTTGCCTAGTTTATAAATAAAACATAGGTATGTATATGGGGGAAGCGCGCGCGTGCGCGCGCGCGCGCACACACACACACACACACACACACACACACACATTTAGCGTTTATCTATGGTCTCAAGCGTCCACTGAGAGTCTTAGGCACCTCTCTTGTGGATAATGAGGATCCACCACCCATGGCGGATGCCGGGATAGCTCTCAGAACTTAAAATGCCTTAGCTGGCTATTGGATGGAAGGAGCTAAGAGGCCGGACTGCATTTTCTGACTGAAAAATCGCATTTTTTCCCTTCTCACCATATGAAATTGCCATTTCCATACTGGATACCAGTAGGAGATGTTTATTTCTTGGGCAAAACCTCCTTACCTAGCATGTACAGAGCTCCTGGGTTCAACCCCTAGTACTGGAGTTGTAAACAAAACAAACTGTACAGTCAGAGCCAGAATCCAAAGATTGTGCAGTCTGAGGAGTCTCCTCCTGCTGCCTATAGGGCTCATGGTTCTTGGCCCATGTGTCTGTGTGCTAGCTGGCCAGTGAAGTGAGACTCTAAAGCTGAGCTGCAGGCTGGGTGGAATGCCCAGTGTGTGTGTGTTTGTTACTGTTTAATAAAGGGCTTGTGTCTCTCTTGGCAGTGAGGCCAAGTCCTGTTTTAGCAGATGATGGGGAGCCGGGCCCCGGAGTCCCTGATCTTCACTCAGGAACTTTCTGGAACAAGATAAGAAAGTAGCGACGCAGGACACTTCCTTTCCCAAGGGCAAAATAAAGGTTTTACTAGAGACAACTTTTTGTCACTGGAGCTTCCTGCCCCCCAGCAGTCATCCAAGGGTTGGGGCTTGAGGCCGAGGGCTCTTGCATAGATCCACAGAGTGCCTGAGAATGTGAGGGGCATTGGATGGAAAGGAGATTGGTTAGGCTGGCTACTTCGTTGAAGTTGAAAGCCAGTCTATTGCTTAGCTCAGTCCTCTGCGAGCTAGGAGTCAGTTCAGCCAGGCTCATGCTATCACAGAGAATAGGTCCCTGTGATGGACACACAAGCAGGCAATAAAAATCAGGTTTCATTTTTGAAATATTTATTTTTATGTGTGTATGGTATGTACTCATGTTTGCGTGTGAGGGTGTGAGAGTGCCGTGACATGAATATGGGGGTCAGAACTCCTTGTCTTCCACCTCGGTCCTGAGGCAAAGTCCCAGCTCAACCCACTGATTTTTTTCTTTTTTAGTTACATTTATTCATTCATTGTACATGTGTGATAGTTTGAATGAGCATGGCCTCCATAGACTCCTATGTTAAAATATTACGTCCCCAGTGAGCGGAACTGTTTGGGAAGGATAAGGAGGTGAGTGTTCTTGGAGAGAGTGTGTCACTATGGGTGGGCTTTGACATTTCCGAAGCCCATGACAGGCCCTGTCTGTCTCTCTGCCTGCTGTCTATGGCTCAAGATCTAAAGCTCTCAGCTTCTGCCCTGGCACTATGCCTGTCTGCTGCCTGCCATGATGACTTAGGGCTCGCCCTCTGAAAGTGTAAGCAAGCCCTCAGTGATAGGCTTTCTTTTATAAGAGTTGCCTTGGTCATGTTGTCTCTTCACAGCAACAGAACAGTAACTAAGACTGAGCGTGTGTACACATTAAAGTAAAAATAAGTTGCAATAGTCAGCTCTGTCCCACCACGTGGATCTGGGGATTGAACGTATCAGGCTTGGTTGCAAGTGTCTTTATCTGTTGACCTATCTCTCAAATCTTTTTCTTTCTCCCTCTCCTCCTCTTCCCTCTCCTCCCCTCTCCTTTCCTCTCCAGCCCAGGCTGACTTTGAACTCTTGGGCCCACGAGTTCTTCCTGCCTTAGCTTCCTTGAGTGGCTGGGAGTGTAGGCATAGACCATTGCAGCTAGTGATAATCACCCTTGCTTCCACACCTTTCTTGTGTTTGTGAGACATGGTCCATGTAGCCCACGCTGGCCTTGAACTAGCTATGTAGCTGAGGCTGGCCTGAACTGCAACTTCTGTCTTGAATTCTAGGCCTGGAAGAGTGTACTACCAGTCCCAATTTTATGCAGTGCTGGGAATTGAACCCAGGTCTTTGTGTGTGCTGGGCAAGCGCTTTACCAGCTGAGTTACATTCTCAGCCCAGTAATTTATGATATTTGACTTTTGTTTGTTTATTTCAGGAGCATGGGGGGATGGTGTGAGTAAAAGTTAGAGGACTACTCGCAGGAGTCAGTTTTCTCCTATACCATGTGGATCTGGGGATTGAACTCAGGTCATCAGGCTTGGCAGCAAGCGTCTTTACCTACTGAGCCATCTCATTGGCCCCTGTAATACTTTTAAAAAGAGAAATCACGTGTTTAGATTTCTATGTTAATCATGATTATTATCTCTCTTTTTTAGTAATGAATCCAGGGTCTTGTTTAAGGTAGGCAAGTGCTCAATCCTTGGGCCACACCCTCAGCTGTAAATTCTTCTAATTTTTAAATGTTGGCAACAAATCCTTGTCTTTAAATTGCCTTATGCCGAAGGTGGAGAGGTAGCACAGCAATTAAGAGCACTGACTGCTCTTCTAGGGACCCAGGTTCAATTCCTATCATCCACATGGCTGCTGAATAATTATCTGTAACTCCTGTTCCAGGGCACTTAACATCCTCACACAGACCTATATGCAGACAAAACATCAATGCTCATCCATCAATCAATCAATCAATCAATCACTTAAAAATTTGTCTTATGTCAAACAACAGTTGTCCTTGAGTTTATCAGCCTTCAGGGCCAGTGCTGGCGGGCCATTTGAATGTCTGTCTTCATTTCTTTAGATGGCACACCTAGCAACCCAGCGTAAATGAGGAAAAGCTTCGCGTCCCCACGACAACTGCAGCTGTGTGTGGTGGGAGCCCCTGCCCTCACAAGCATAGTTTTCATCCCACCTGCTATGAGCCAGCCAGGGCTGGACTTGTCTTCTCCGAGCTCTGAGTTTGCCAGTCACTAAAATGCAGATGTGGTAACAGCATCCTTATCTCGGTTGCTACAGAGCTTATGCGACAGCGCAGAGGAGGCACTAATATCTCAGGCCTGCTGTGGACTGTTTGCTCCTGAGACCATGACTGCTGCCAGGACTGTTTTTAGTCTGTGGAGGTTCCAGAAAAAAAAATCCCATGTGTTTCTGGTAATGCTTGGAGGCCCTCTCTGTGTTGTATATGGAGTCTGTATCATGGTGACTTTTCACATGGGGTTAGGAAAGAGTAGAGATTGCTTAGATGGGAAAATTGTTAGTTGTCCTTCCCTTGCCAGGTCTGTCTTTCTGTCTTTCACTCTATGGGTAGAAAGAGAGAGAGAGAGAGAGAGAGACAGACAGACAGACAGACAGACAGACAGACAGACAGAGACACAGAGAAACAGACAGAGAGACACAGAGACAGAGAGAGAGACCGCACGCTTGAAGGCGTACCTCCAGCTCCTCGTCTGTTTCCTTTATAGAACCACTGCTATCTGTGACATTGTGGTTTAGTCCTCTTCCCAGGCTGTAAAGCTGGGCTCTAGGAGCCCTGAGACTCTCCAGTGTTCAGTCCACAGAGGAAAAAAAGGAAGAGAGAAAATTCTAGAATTGTTGTTAAATTACTAGTGAAGTCTAGGATCATGATCCGTTGTTGACTCTGACTTGGGGATTGGAAGCTTCAAGAACTAAGGAAGGGCTGGGCGTGGGGTGGCGCACGCCTTTAATCCCAGCACTCGGGAGGCAGAGGCAGGCGGATCGCTGTGAGTTCGAGGCCAGCCTGGTCTACAAAGTGAGTCTAGGACAGCCACGGATACACAGAGAAACCCTGTCTCAAAAAAACCAAAAAAACAAAAACAAAAACTAAGGAAGGCAGTTCTAAGTGCAGTTCAAAGGCCTGGTGAGATGACAAAGTGGGTAAGGTGCTTGCTGCCAAGCCAAAAGAGCCGAGTTTGATCTTGGGGGGGGGGGACCCACAAAGTAGAAGGAGAGAATCCATTTCGGCAATGTGTCCTCTGACCAGCACCCCACCCCCCACCTCCACCAAACAAATAGATACAAACAAGGAGCACGTCATTTGGATGCTGTTTAGTTTGGTCTCTGGTAGATTCAGGGGTTTACATACATCTTTCCTTCTCGCTTGGGTTTCCTAGGACGATCCAAGAGCATGTTCACCCCAGCTCTGGCCAAGGATGCTTTTCTTCTTGGCCTTAGGCTCACGTAGAACCCCTCTGGATGACCTATGTCGTTAGTGGGAACAGGACAGATAGACATAATAGTGCCTGCAGCTCTGTCGTAGAGCTTCCAGTATGCACTACTTCATTTCCACACTCACCCAGGTGGGGTAAATGCTCTCATCCCCCTTTTTTTCTTAGACAGGGTAGACATGGTAGGGCTTCTCTCTGTAGCCCTGGCTGTCCTGGAACTTGCTCTGTAGACCAGGCGGGCCTGCAATCCAGAGATACACCTACCTCTCTCTGAATTGTGCTGGGATAAAAGTGTTGGGATTAAAGGCATGGGCCAACACACCTGGCCTCACCTTCCCGTGGAAGGAGCAGGAAACTGCAGCCCAAAGACTCTTGGAGTAGCCTAAAACCCTAAGGTGGAAATAGCAGAGCCAGCCCGTGAGCCGTGTCATCTGTTTTTACAAGTGACTTCCCCAGCCGCTCGATTCCACATCATTGAATTTGGTCCTTGGGATATATTATGGGCAGGGAGAAACTAGGAGACAGGGGTGGGGGGGGGGGGAGGAAACATTTCAGATTTATTTTCCTAATTTTCCTTGGCTTAGGCTAGTATTAAAATTATTTTGAGCACTCTACTGGCAGAGGCGGAAGAGAGAGCCCAGTTCGATATTAAATATTTGCAATGGAAAATTCACAAAAGTCTTTCTGAATGGAAGATATTTCCGAGCGAGTCCTGTGGGACTCATACAGCCCGTCGTTCCCTGCTGCAGCATGCTTCCTGTGGTTGCTACACTGTTCTCAGAAATGAACGTTCATGGCTTTGAAGTGCTGGGGTTTACGCCGGGTGGATGCTGAGCTATGCCTTGGCCTCACTGGCAACGGATGAATAAAGGGGAGAGGGTTGCGAGCGGCACTCGATTGTCCGACTTGTAATTGTGTGATTTATGAAAATTACATTAAAGCAGGCGCCTCCAGTCGGAATAGACCGTATCAGTCGCAGTCGCGGATGCTAACTTAGCGTCATCGCCTGCGTGCCCTTTACCACACCAGGCGTTGCACACGCCCTCACCTTTTAATCCTGTCCGCTTCACTGGAATGAAGGTTCCAGTCACCATGTTGTATAGGCCAAGGAGTGGAGAGCAGAAACGCGGTGTGTTGGGCCCAATTGGTGAGTAGCAAGGCTTGGAGAAGAAAGCCAAGTTGTTTGACTTAAAAACCCCCCATGCTGCAAACCATACGCTACACCGGGCTTCAAAACTTCCGCCGGAGGAACCACTGGGTACTTCCAGACCTTGCCCTGGTGAGGCAGGACTCCAGGAATCAGGGGTGAATCTCCTAGCCTGACTCAGTTTACCCTGTCATCTACTGTATTCCCACAGGTGGCATCTACGTAGCATACATCTGGGATGGCAGTTGCTCTCTTTGAGTTTGCAGGAGCATGCTGTGGACCGTCCAGTGAGAGGATGAAGTGGGAGCACCCCTGCCCTCACTGCACCTTGGTAGTTGGAGCTGTCGGTGGCTCGGCCAGCAGCTGGTTTCCGACTAGGTCGCCATCTGGAACGTAAACTCCAGGGGACACCAGGGCCTTTGTGTGCCAAGTTCCTGGCTGTGTGTTCTTAGAACTGTGGCTGGGTGTCATGGTGGCTCAGGACACATTTGTTGAGTCTTTGTGTCTAATGGGCTCTCTGCTTACTCTACTGACCCCAGCAACCTGACTCACCTTAGACTCGACAGTTTTCTATGCTGTTTCTTTTTCATAAAATGCTATCTGTCTACCTGCCGTGCGCGCCCTCCCCCCCATATATGTGAGCCCTACTGTGCCTTTTAGGAACTTCCCTGATTCAAGTCTGAGCTTAAATGCCCCCCCCTTTTGATGTGTGTGTAACTTCTTGTCCATATGCAAATGGTGTGCGTGGATTGTATGTCTTCATAATATCCTTCAAGACATATGTCTCAATTTATAGTTATATGTAGCAAGTAGGACTGCCTCTCATTTGACCTCATAACACTTGGCAGATACTTCATCTGTTTTACTCACTCTACCCTCCCAGGGTTTAGGACTGCGGCTCAGTAAATATTTGTGAGCAAATGAGTTCTTTTACCTCCCTGCTGACATCAGAATCTTTGGAGTAGTAGAATCGGCTGCAGTTTTTATTTGCGGTTGAATGAAGTTATTTGTCTCTGTCCCCAGTGCTCACAGCCTTGTCTCAGCACCCAGCAGCAGCTCAGACAAACTGAGGCATTTCCTCTCTGCGTTCGCATACATCAGCCGGTGCTCACCGCACCCCTTAACCCTCGGCCAGGGGGACCAGTGTTGCTGCTTTGAAGGTTTTAGGCTTCCTGAGAGTCATTTATAAAAGGCTTTGTTTCCAATAATTTATTCAGTGCCTGCCTTCCTCCCTCCTCAGCACACTCAGTCCACCCCCACCCCCACCCCCAGTATCGTATCGCATTAGCACAGAAATGAATGAATCATTCACCAGGGAACCTAGAGGAAGGTAGAAACATCCAAACCCCTAGTGCTTTCCCCCAAGTAGAAGCTGGGTTATGGCAGAAATCTGAGGATGGACAAAAAGCTCTGGGGTTGGAGGTCAGAGTGCGGGGGTGGGGGGTGGGGGCGGGGCGGAAGTGTCTCATCAAAGCCTCTGCAGGCTGTGCACTGCCCCTGGACTCTGCATCCTCAGCCTGTCCCATGAGTTGCCCCTGTGAAGATGAGACGCGCCAGAGCGGCCAGAAGTTCTGCCTGTGTCTCTCAGGTATTCCTCACATCCTCCTTCAGCCTTCCGTTCCATTGGCGAAAACGGTTCAGGCTCGCACTTGGCCTTTCCTTGTCAGTGTTGACTTTCAGCCCTCCCCGCCGACATCCTGTGGACTCCACAGTTCCGATGAATAGCAGGATCATCAAAGAGGAGCATGAATGAAAAGCTGCTTTCTGTCATGCCTGCAAAGTGTCTTTTCAGAAGTTCAAAGGATGTGGAGAGGAGACAGGGGAATCAAAGAAGATGAGGGAGGGCAGCGAATTCTCTGAGGAATCATTGAGGTTTTCATTGTATATTTTCTACGATGCTTGTGATGTTAAAAAAAAATACCCCACCACCATCAACACACACACACACACACACACACACACACACACACACACACACACACACACATCTATGATTAGATTAGATGCAGAAGAGGGAACAAGCCACCTTGCTGATCCAGGGCTTTGCTCAGTTATATTAAGTCACGGCATTTTATATCTGCATTTCCTGTTTGGGCCTCAATCGAATATTTTGATCCGGGCAAAGACTGTGTCCAGGGATAGAGATCGAATGCCCCTTACATAGTTCGATTGATATGAATAATTTAGTCCATGCAGAAATTCCCCATTACTTCTTCCATTTGAAGACCAGCTCCAGTCTAGCTGCAGCAGTGAATATGCAGAGTTTGGGAAAGACCTGGCCCAGATCAGGAGATACCAGAGACTTCTGTTCTGTTGAACCAGAGAAGCAGGCTTCTGCTCCGGGCTGCACGTGGCTCTAATTGGTATGCCTTGGGGAGCACTACAGAGCTTTCCATGCAGCCTTGTGCTCAACACACCCAGATTATGCTAAGCCAGTGTCTGGCGTGTAGCGGGCATTTGAGGGAAGAGAGCAAGTGGCCTGTACAGAAGCTTTATTTGCAGAATCCTGGACTCGAGTCTCTCATGGCTGTCCTTGGCTCGGTCAGGCTCAGGAACTCAGGGCAGCTGGAGGGCGAGGGGTGAGAGTTAGCTCGCTTCACTGGTCAAGTCTGCAGAGGATTCTAAATAGAAGAGACTCACCCTGATCCACACTGGGTTAAGATGAAAGGAGTTTTCTTGATTAAATATTGAAAGCCAGCAGTAGATTTGACTTTTGCTTGGCTGGTTTAGGGGTGAGGGGTATGTAAACAGTTCTTAGGACTGTCCTATTCTCGCCTCAGCTTGGCTATTTTTTTCAGCTTTCTTCTTTTCATGTAGAATGTTCCCTAAGGGTGGCAAGTATGGAAGAAGTTGTTTAATGGTCAAGAACTAAGTCTCTGGGTAGGGGTTCAAAGTTTACTGCACGTATAGTCCTTGGCTAGTGCCATAGTTTGAGCAGGACCCCTGGGCCCAGACCACCCATCATAATGTTCTTCTTGTAGGTTTCTAGGACCCTCTGGATCCTTCTATTTCCCCATTCTCCCATGCTTCTCTCACCTAAAGTCTCAGTAGGATGTCCTCCCCTCTGTCTCACTTTCCTGATAAGTGAAGATTTTCATGGGACATGCCCCTTGGGCTACTGTCCAGATTAAGTGAGTATATACCATGTGAGTCCTTCTGCTTCTGGGTTCACTCACTCATTATGATCATTTCTAGTTCAATCCATTTGTCCACAAATTTTGGAAATTCCTTGTTTTTAATAGCTGAGTAGTATTCCGTACTGTAAATGTACCACAGTTTCTTTATCTGTTCTTCTACTGAGGGACATTTAGGCTGTTGCCATGTTCTGGCTATTATGAATAAGGCTGCTATGAACATGGTTGAGCATCGAACCCTGACCCAGATCTAGCCAATGGACAGAACATTCTCCATAGTTGAGTGGAGAGTGGGGACTGACTTTCACACAAACTCTGGTGCCCCATATTTGACCACGTCCCCTTGATGGGGAGGCCTGGTGGCACTCAGAGGAAGGATAGCAGGCTACCAAGAAGAGACTTGATACCCTATGATCATATACAGGGGGAGGAAATCCCCCTCAGGAACAGTTATAGGGGAGGGGAGTAGGGGGAAAGCAGGAGGGAGGGAGGAATAGGAGGATACAAGGGATGGGATAACTATTAAGATGTAATATGAATGAATTAAAAAAAAAAAAGAACAAAGCCTCTGGAGCTAGAAACGGCCATGGGTCTAAGCCCTACTCATCACTTCTCAGTGGTCTTGCTTTTCTTGTCTTTCGTTTTGTTGAGACAGGTAGGTGTGTGTGTGTGTGTGTGTGTGTGTAGCCCTGGCTGTCCTGGAAGTCATTCTATAAACCACATTGGCCTCGAACTCACAGAGATCCACCTGCCTCTGCCTCCCAAGTGCTGGGACGAAAAGCGTGCGTCACCACCGACCAGCCTGGTTTTCTTGTCTAAAGTAATCAATTAATTAATCTTGTTGTGTGGGGACTGGAACCCAGGGTTTTACAAGATGTTAAAGCACGTTCTCTTGAGCTTCACCCCTCATCTCAGCTTTCTTTTTGTCTTTAACTGGGAATGATGGCAATGATTGTCACAGCTAAAATTTATGTTCTCAGTTCTTCCCGTCCTCGCCTCACTAACCTGCTGGATAATGGATGAGCTCGAGCTTGCATTAAGCTCCGTTTATAGGTAAAGGAGCTGGGAGCGCAGAAGACCTAAACACTAGCCAGGCAGCACAGTTAGTGCTCTTGACCTTTGAAATATATCCGCTCATTCTATATAAGAGAGCTTATAACTTACAGGGTCGATGTGGGACTTAGATACAATGGTGTTTTTCAGAACTCAAAGCAATTCTTAGCATATGGGTCATTTAATTTTCTCTCTGGAGGGAAAAGATGCTAGCGACCTTTGGCCTGTATGCTGTGCTCCCAGTGGCCTGAGCAGAGATGGGCAAGTTCTCTGGTTTCCTAGCGCTCTCAAAACTTGAGTCTTCACTCTTTAGGCCTCGCATACCATTGTTGAGTCAGCCATTTTGGCTAAGATATTGCTGACTTCTGTGAGCCGTATGGTTCCTGTGCCCTCCCTGGGGCTGGGGTGGAGTTGACAGCCACTGAATGGCAGGTAGGGGGAGAGCAGAGAGGTGCCTGTGCTAGCCCAAGAGGCTGCCAGATGAAGCTGCTTTATAGTGAGGAGCCAAGAAAGTGTTGCAATCCCACTGAGCTCTGTACAGTGTAGCAAAGAGGGAAGGGGTTGACCTGTTCAGGAGGACATACATCTTGAGGGCCCTGCTGTTGCCTTGCTCAGAGAGATTAAGCCCTCCGGAAGTCCCCTGCTAGCTCCCTGAATCTGCAGGAGAGTAAGTTGGACATAATTACCCAAGTGGCATTTGGGCAGGCCTGGCAGCCATCCTGTGAGGAGTGCTGGGCAAGCATTTACAACCACTAATGATGTCCCCGAAGGCCTTGGTGCCACTCAGAGATGAGGCCATCCGACCCAGAGTCCCTGTTCCCATGGTTCTCGGTGAGTCAGACCTCAACCTGATTCACCCAGACTCACTTCCGTACTTCCTGGTGGTCCTACCCACACAGCCACCACACCCACGTTAGTACTGACCACTGGGGCCAAAATTAGCTTCAGAGACAATATGGAAGTTTGAGTCCACGTTGAATTACCATGGAGCCGATACTAGTTTTCTCGTTTGTACCTAATTTCCACCACCCTCTTCTTCCTTGGTTTTTGATGCTGGAGTCAGCGAAAGGAAGCATTACCTTCGGTGCTAACTACTGCAGAGCATCTGAGAGTCATGTCAGGAATATCACTGGTGAGGTAGGTCCTGGTGCCACAAAGACAACAGATGCTAGAGGTTTAGCTACTTTCTCATTAATGTAGAAGAGTCAAGTGATTCCAAATGCTAGTTGCCAGACTGGTTGTTCCAAAGACCATGTCCCCCCTTATCACACCATATCTCCCTCCATGCTCTCATGACCTTGCCACTGGAAGATGAGACCATCAGCCAGGTTTGACGGCACATGCCTGTCGCCCCCAGCACTCTGAAGGTTGGGGAAAGAGGATTGTGAACTTTAGACCAACTTGGGCTATAAAGCAAAACTCAGTCTTGGGGCCAGAGAGATGGCTCATGGGCAAATCATTTACTGCTAAGTGTGAGGACCAAAGATTCAGATTAGAGCCCATGTGAAGGCTGAGTAGGGGTGTGGCCACCTGTAATTTTGGTGCAAAGGAGGCAGAGGCATTGCTGATTTTGTGTTTGTTTGTTTGTGGTTTTTGAGACAGGGTTTTATTATGTAGCATTGGCTGTCCTGGAACTCACTCTGTAGATCCGGTTAGCTTTGAACTCATAGAGAGCTGCTGGCCTCTGCCTCCCTAGTTCAGGGATTAAAGGCATGCGTCTTAACTGCTTGATGACATTGCTGATTTTGATACACTTTTTAAAAAAATATAAATTATATGTATACGTATGTGGGTATGTACATGTGAGACCAGATGCCCATAGACGTCCTGGTTAGTGATTTGAGAAAGACACCTGATGTCAACTTGGAGTCCCACATGAGCAAGCACACAAGTGTACCTACACATACCTTTATAAACAGGTGCAAATGTACACACATACCATGTGTGCGTGTACAAAGGAAAAAGTCTACATTCTATTTCAAAACGGAGGTGGGAACCAGTGGGAGAGATGGCTTAGTAGGTGAAGTACTTGCACTTTTCTGCCACCCATGTGAGATCGGGATTGATAGTTCATGTAATCCCAGTGCTGGGGAGCAGAGACGGGGATCTTCTTGTCTTGACAGCCAGCCAGTCTTGCTAAACCACTGAACCACTCCAGGTCCAGTGAGAGACTTGTCTTTAAAAAAAAAAAATGGTGAAGAGTGCTAAAGGAGGTCATTTCACATCAAACTCTGGCCTCCACATGGTCTATGTATACACACACACACACACACACACACACACACACACCCCTCAATGACAGCTTTGTAACTGTCTCTGTTTTAGGTCTTCACCGGGGCCCCTAGACCATCTCCTGCTGCAAACACATTCGTCCTCGCTCTTAACTCTTGTTTCTGAGTCTCTTTTAACTTTCACCTTCCGTTGCCTTTTCCCAGCCCTGAGGCTCTGCCTCCGTTCTCCATCTTGACGGAGCCTATTTGTTAGTCCCATCTCAGTCACTCTTCCGGTCAGGCTTCTGCTTCTGCCGCGCCAAAGTCTTACCATAGGAAGCCTGCCGTCTCCAAGGGCTTTAAACGAGCCTCTATCAGCAGGGAAAAAAGGAGTACAGATCTCAATGTCTGAACGCTCACTTATAAATTATATACATATGTTAATGTATGAGCGTATTATGCACACTAGAAAATGTAAACCAAGATAAATATTTTAGGAGATGAGTTAAATATAGAAGTTGGACTGCTTTCCCCTAGGGAAGTCTCCTGCATTCTTCTTTGGCCTCATTGCTGATTGCAGTCCTCTTGATTTGGTCTTAAAGATTACATGTGCGTGTGTGCGTGTGTGCATGTGCGTATGCGTGTGTGTGTGTGTGTGTGTGTGTGTATGTGTTGTATGTGTGTGTGTGTGCATGCATGTGAGAGCAGATGCCTACAGCGATTTGAGGCAGACACCTGATGTCAATCTCAGGCCTTTGAATGTATAAGCATACACATGCATTTACACATACCTCCACATAAATACATACAAACATACACACGTACCCCATACACATACAAATGTAAAAATATACAACGAAAACAGACTTCCTGTCTCAAAAGAGAAAAACAGACTGGAGAGATGGCTTAGCTAGTAAAGGGCTTGTCACATAAGCATGGGGACCTTTGTGCAGATCCCCACACCTATGTAAAGGTATCTAGAGTCCAGTACTGAGATATTGGATCTCTGGAGCTGCCTGGTGTACCTGTGGGGACACACACATGGGTCCGTCTCTTCAGCAGCCCCAGTGTATACTTTTTTGTGTTGGCTTTATTGAGATACTAGCTTAAAGCATTACAGCTTCTCTCTGTCTCTGTTTCTGTCTCTCCTTCTCTCTCTCTCTCTTTCTGCCTCTCTGTCTCTCTCTCTCTCTCTCTCTGTGTGTGTGTGTGTGTGTGTGTGTGTGCATGTGTGTGCACGTGTGTCTGTTGTTTTTCAAGACAAGGTTTCTCTGTGTAGCTTGGCTGTCCTGGAACTCACTGTAGATTCGGAGGCTATCACAGAAGTCTGCCTGTTTCTGCCTCCTGAGTGCTGGGATTAAAGGAATGTGTCACCACTGTCCAGCTACAATCAGTTTAAAGAGTACAGTTTAATGAGGTTTAGATAAAATATGAAGTCTTTGGTTTGGGACAGGTTCTCATGTGCCCTAGGCTGGCTTTGAACTCACAAAATTCATGCTTTTGTTTCTGGAGTTTTGGAGTTCTGAGGTGCGTGTTACCGTGCCCTGCTTGTATGAAGCCTTTTAACTGCTATCCCAGTCACAATGTAGAACGTTCCATAATCCCCCAAACACCTATCATCCAGTTAATCCCTTACCTCTGTTTCTGCTACCTAGCAACTGGGTTGTTCTGGTATTGCCTTTTTAAAAATTTTCATGTGAATTAAATCACTCAGTAGGTATTTTTGAGGTGCTCTTGGCTTTTCTCACTTACCATGATGCTTTTGTTCAACTTGGCCACAAGTTTGTCAATTTTGTTTGTTTTTATTTAATTTTTTATTTTTATTTTTTGAGACAGGGTTTCTTTGCCTGTCCTGGACTCAATTTATAGGGCAGGTTGGCCTCGAACTCATGAAGATCCACCTGCCCAGACATAGGTGCTGGGACTAGACCTCTGGTCCTCTGAACCACTGAGCCATTTCTACAGCACTATAGCTACTTTTTGATAAAATATTGAAACTGAAGCTCCTTTGTTAACAGCTGTATTCGTCTGTAGCATAACAGAAGTCATTTTGTGTTCTTAAGTCTTCATTTTGTTTTTGTTTTTCAAGACAGGGGTTCTCTGTGTAGCCTTGGCTGTCCTGGACTCACTTTGTAGACCAGGCTGGCCTTGAACTCATGTTGATCTGCCTGCCTCTGCCTCCCGAGTGCTGGGATTAAAGGCGTGCCCCACCACACCTGGCCCCCCACTCTGCTTTAAAGTTGCCAATAAGCTGTAATCCACTGGCTCGGCAGGATTCCTAAATGTAGTACAGTCTTGTTCTGTGAGATCTTAGGATGTACTTCAGATCCCCAGACCTGTTCCTGCCATGTGTTTGCCACTTTCTCCCTGTCTCCCCCCACCCCCTCCACTGTTTTATTCTCCACTTGTGATGTTTGGCTTCTTTGTTGCTTAGATTTTTACATATAAGTAAGGTAGTACGTTATCTGCCCCTTTGTATCTGCTTTTATTTCATTGAACATAATAGGCTCCAGTTTCGTTCGTGTTCTGGCAAATGGTGAGCTCTCCAGCCACTGTATATAACTCTTTTATCAAAGACATGTCTTCAACTGTTTGTTTTCCTTCAGCCAGGCATGGTGGTACTGCTAATCCCAGCAGGTGAAAATAAGTCCGCTACCACTGTTTTTGAGCCAAGTTTAAAGCAAGCTGTATTAAATACTAGCCAGAACAGTGGACACTAGTCAGGGTAGTGGACACTGGCCTGGGAGTCTCAGAGTATGGAACCAAATTATATTAGCCAGAGGCTTATAAAGGCAAGCTCTGCAAGGCTACATACTTTACTTTCATCCAGTCAGGGGCAAGCACACATCCTGTTTACCTCCCACCCATGTGTGATCTAGCACTTCTTGCGCAGTTAGAGCAGCCAAACTTGCTTACAGATGTTTGAAAACACATGGCATGTTATTTTACATGACCAACAGCCCCCAGCATTCCAGGACATTATCTGTCCTTGGGCTAGTGGTACTGACAGTCTAGATGCATTTTATAGGTCTCTTAAGCACAGTAATTTAAACTTAAAACATAATGTTAGCTGTCACAGAGTACTATTGCTAGACCATTAAGGGGCAAAGGTTTTTATTTTTTCCTTTCACTTTTATTTTATGTATTTGTGTGTTTTGCCTATATGAATTCTTTGAACCATGTGTATGTAGTACAGGTGAAGGCCCGAAGAGGGTACTGACTTCCCTGGAAGTGGTGTTAGAGACAGTTGTAAACTGCCATGTTGGTGCTGGGAGTTGAACCTGGGTCCTCTGTAAGAGCAACCAGCGAGCCATCTCCCCAGCCATGTCTTTAAAAAAAGAAAAAGGAAAAAAAAATTACCAGCCTGTTCTATAGAGTGAGTTTCAGGACAGGAGAGCCAGGGCTACGTAGAAAGACCATGTCTCTAAAAAAATCTAAAAAGTAAACATTAAAAAAAACCAAAACCAAACAAACAAAACCCAAAAAAACCTGTGTGTGGTGTGTGTGTGTGTGTGTGTGTGTGAGAGAGAGAGAGAGAGAGAGAGAGAGAGAGAGAGAGAGAGAGGAAGGAAGAAGAAGAAGAAGAGGGAGAAAATAACTTTCAGGAATTTGTTTTTTTTTTCTTTCATCATATGGGTCACAGGGATTGAACTCAGGTCATCAGCCTTCTGAACCATCTCACTGGCCACCACTCCCTTTTAAAAAAAAATTTTTTTTTTTTTACATTTCTTCTGTTAGAGATTTATCTAGCCTCTTGCCTCTATAGGCTTCATTTTCACCAAATTTTGAAAATTTTGGCTGTTGTATCTTCATATATATTTTCTTCCATCACTTCCTATCCTCTCTTCTTCCCAAATTCTTGTTGGAATTTGTTGTTGTTGCTTCCAGATGTCCCCTGTTACTGATGATGCTCTACTCTCTTTTTGTTTTGGTTTTTCGAGACAGGGTTTTCTTCTATAGCCTTGACTATCTTGAATTCGCTTTGTAGATCAGGCTGGCCTCAAACTCACAGAGATCTGCCTGCCTCTGCCTCCTGGGTGCTGGGATTAAAGGTGTGGGTCACCATGGTATATATATATATATTTTTATTATTATTATTATTATTATTATTATTATTATTATTATTATTATTATTATGAGAGAGAGAGAGAGAGAGAGAGAGAGAGAGAGAGAGAGAGAGAGAGAGAGACTGATTCTTAGTTTTCTCCTTTTATCAAGTGGCTTTTGTGGCTCAAATTCAGGTCTCTGGACTTGGCAGCTAATGCCTTTACCTGCTAAGCCATCTTGCTAACTCCACTACTGTGATTTTAAATTCATTAACCACTTTTGTCTAATTGGCTTTTCTTTAGAGATGGTTCTATTCTCTCCACTCTCTCCCCTTCCTCCCTTCCTGCTTCTGCTTTGCTTTATCTTTGTGGGACACACCGTTATAATCCTGCTTTGCTGTGTGCGTGCTCACTCTATCATCTGTGGCCTTTCTGGGTCTGTTCCTTTTGATTGCTTTTTTTCCCTCATTATGGGTTGTATTTTCCTGCTGCTTTGCAGATCTCATAGCTCTGGATTTGGATATCATGAGTTCTGCACTGTAGCGTGCTGGGTTTTCATATCTCTCTAGTTAGTTTGACCTTGGGTGGTTTGGGAAGCAGCACGTTCCTTGGAATTAGCCTGATCCCCGTGAGCCTGCTTTTGAGCACAGTTAGGGTGAGTCTAGAATAGTGTTTATCTAAACCGAGGTTGCTGCACTATGCCCCAACAGTCCAGCTGCCAGTATTGGGAAATAAAGTTTTATTGGGACACACCATGGCTGTCTGTTGACATCTTGTCTGTGGCTGCTTTAATGCTCTGGCAACAGAGCTCTGGGGCATTGCAGCAATGACCCCGTGACCTACAGCCGGAAACACTTGGTGTTAAAGGAGCAGTTTGCCAATATCTCGCCTGAGCTAATTTGGGCTCAGTAGGAAAAGGCCTGCCCTGAAGGACTGTATCTGACGACGCTGTCTGTGTTAGGAGGCTGGTCTAATCTGGTTGGGTGGTCTATGAACCACTCCTTTCCTGGGCAAGCTCCTAGTTTAACTTAGTTCTCCCTGCAGTGGCCCTGGACCCCCTCTCTAGACAGGGTGCTGGGTCCTCCTGGCCTCACCTTATCCCCGCCCCCAGCCCCCCACCCCTTCTCAGAATATCCCTGTCTTGTGCTTTGTCAGAAGACTTACCTAATGCCCCAAAACATTTTTTTAAAAAATACATTTCGTGCTCTCTTTTTTTGTGGCCGGAAGCTGACACAACTTTTGTTGTTGTTTGAGACAGAGTGCTGTGCAGCCTGAGCTAGCCTTACACTACCGTGTACCTGAGGCTGGCCTTGAACTCCAGATCCATCTGTCTCCACCTCCTGCTCAACTTTCTGCTTTGCTGCTGTCTTCCGTCGTTCCACAGCTACAGCCCTCCTCTGGATGGGCGTGTATTGGATGCTTAGGAACTTCAGCTTAGTTTTGAGTTATCCAATCTAGGTCTCCATTGTGCCATTTGCTAGGATGTGAGAGAACTCAAGTTTTCTGGCGTGAATAGAATTTTGGCTTGTTTTGTTTTGTTTTTTGTTTTTCGGGACAGGGTTTCTCTGTGTAGCCTTGGTTGGCCTGGACTCTCTTTGTAGACCAGGCTGGCCTCAAACTCACATGGATCTGCCTCCCTCTGCCTCCCAAGTGTTGGGATTAAAGGTATGTGCCACCACCACCCGGCTAATTCTGACTTATTTTTATTTATTTTTTTAAATCTCTTGATATGTAGCTGGGATGTGTCAAGGGCTTTCTGTCTCTGATCCCCCACCATACTCTTGGGGGGAGGAGGTGTGCTGCTGCTGCTTTTAAATGGGGAAACTAACATTCAAAGACATTGGCACTCTTCCCAGGTGGACAAGCTAGAGTTCGGGCCCAGGTTGGGGTGACCGGCCTAAGCTGACCAACCGACTGCTCTGATTTCCCAAAGATTTCCTGAGTTTAACACGACATGTCATGTTGACTAGGAAACTTCTTCAGCCTTGGACAGACTGAGGACACTGGCACCCCAGGAGAATGCCACTTCCCCTTGGCTTTCTCCTACTGCCTTCTCATGTATGTGGTGTCATATGAACACCGTAGAGCACCCAGATAATTTATAATTGTGCCTGATACACTGTGAGTGCTTCAGAGTGGGAGCCACAGCCGCTACTCCGTATTCCAATCCTTCTGATCCTATTTGCTACAGGTATCTGTTATTTTGCAATATATATATATATATATATATATATATATATATATATATATTTGTTACTTTAATTAGAAAAAGAATGTATGTACATTGGTGTTTCTGCCTGCATTCATGATTCATGTCTGGGTGAAGAGAAGGTGTCAGAGCCCCTGGAATTGGAGTTACAGACAGCTGTGAGCTGCCATGTGGGTGCTGGGAGTCAAACCCAGATCCTCTGGAAGAGCCACCAGTGATGCTCTTAACTACTGAGCCATCGCTCCAGTCTCAATATTTCTTAACTTTTATGGCTGCTTAGTACTGGAATATCACTCCTACCTTATGAGGACCGAACTCACGTTTCTCCTAGAAGTGGCACTGGGATGTGGGTCAGTGTAGAGCACTTGCCTAGCATGCTTGCACGCACAGGTGAATGAGCACAGTTTCCCGCAGAAGCAGTGTCTGTAGAGTCACTCATTCAGGCTTTATAGTGACTCTGTAGGTCAGAACTATAATAAATACGGAGCGATGGCTCTGTTTTGTTTCCATCAGTTCCTGGATGCTTTGCGGTGTTTAATGTGGAAAAGAGGGAGTAGCTTTATTTCACTCCCCAGTCAGCACTTGTGGAACCGTGTTTCAGGTAGGACTCAGATAGCGAGGTGAAGCGTGGGAGAGGCCACATATGCGAAGGGCCGGCTCACACAGAGGCTTGGGTGACTGTGGGGTTGGACCAGTAAGTGAGGCTGAAATCTGCAGGGCAAAGATAGCGATGCATGGCTGCGGCTGTGTGCAGCTGTCTGAAAGGGGATCCCCTAGCTGATGGAGTCTGCCAGTCTGTGGGTCTGTCTGCTATCCATCCTTCCTTCCTTCCTTCCTTCCTTCCTTCCTTCCTTCCTTCCTTCCTTCCTTCCTAGGAACAGCTCAGTCCCTCTGCCTCATTGATTTGAGCCCACTAAGGGTAGCATATTAGTTAAAGTCAACTAACTAGGACTTTAGTGATATAAAACCTCTCCCCAACAACATGGCAATTAGGGGTTGATCGCTCGGGGGTGAGGGGGGTATGGGGGACAGTGGATGCCTGCTCCCCTCAGTCTCTGTAGTGTAGTCTAGACAAGTCCATGGACCTTAAGATCAACTGCAGTGTTTGTGGAGATACTGTGTTTCTAAGAGTTAGATTGATACCTCCTGTGTGGGGTGAGGTCACATGACTGTACCCAGCTGGCTACCTTCCTGTGCTGGTGCGGACCCTTTTCTCAGGGTGGTGTGTGGAGGACAGTGGGGGCATCCTCAGTGTACAGCTGGAGAGACTAGATCAGAAAAGGGAACTATTCTACTAAGGCATGGGACCAGGATTTGAGCGCAAGCACGCGTCTACACTCCCAGGCTACCTGCTCTGCTGAGCCTCAGGTGGCATTGGGACATATTCACCTCTTAATCACTCCTGAGTATTGTAGGAGGGCAGAGTCTCTATGGGAACCTCATGGGTCTTGGTTGGTCAGGAAGCACAGGGCCACATACTGTAGGGGTTATGATCTTCCTCAGCGCTGGATTCTTAGTTTCTGATTCGAGTGTGCTTTCCCGGTGCCACTGAGAGTTGCCATAAGCCATCTGAACTTTGGAACCATAGAGACTCCCTTCTCACTTGTGCCACATCTGTGCATATTCCAGCATCACCGGAGCTTGTCCTGAGGCTTCACTGCATCTCTTGGCCAGGTATTCAGGGGACCTCCTTGATGATTTCTGCCCCTTCCCCGTCTCCTTTAGTCATGAGCACCTGCACACCATCTTGGTTAGGTTTCTTCTGCCATGATGAAACACCCAAGACCAAAAGGGCAAGAGGAACTCAAGGCAGGAGCCTGGAGTCAGGAACGGAAGCAAAGGCCGAGAGGGATGCTGCCTACTAACTTGCTCTCTGTGGAGAGAAAGCCTGCTTTCTTATACAATTTGGGACTACATGCTCAGGGGTGGCACTGCCCTAGTGAGCTGAGCTCTCCCGTGTCAATCATTAGTCAAGAAAAATGCACCCCAGGCTTTCCCTGCAAGCCAACAGGGTGGGGGGCGGGGGAGTGGGGTTTGCACAGTTGAGGAGCTAGCTCCCTTCTCAAATGACTCTAGCTTGTGTCAAGCTGACCCAGTAAAGCAAACAAACAAACAAATAGAAAACAAGCCTAACCAGGACACGTGTCTAAAGCATGCTTGCCACGTGATGAATACAGCACCAGCTACGAGGGACATGACGTTCATGGGACAAGCACACAGAACCTTCAGACTTTCCATTCTGCTGTCCAGGGAAGAGGCCTAGAAAGGAGGATGCCACACCAAACAGGAATGCCAGTCCTACCAAGTGCCACACACTGTCTCTGTCCCTTCTTTGTCTAGCAGATAAACACAAGACTTCGTGGTTTACATTTTATAGACAAACACATTAAAATCATTGATGTCAGCCAGAGTTCCCCTCTGCTCCCCCCCCTCTCCCCAGTCTACTCCAGAGATAACTGTGGCTGTCCGTTCAGTGTTTACCTTTACAAGGTTTCGTTCCATGCATTTACAAATGAGTAAATATGTTGTTTGGAAAGTTTGTATGGTTATATAAAAAGTCATTCTGTGTTTATTGGTGGGTAGGAAAATGGGAGGGTGAATCCATTTGTATGTGTTTCTTCTCTGCTTTCCGGGTTGCTTTCCCTGATACCCTTCCTAGGCACATCTGCTCAGCAGACAGCGAGGGTCGTGCGTCTGGATTCTGGTTTGTACCTATGAACCACATAAACTGGGCAAGGACATTAGAGTTTGTTGTCTGTGTTAGAAGCTTGGGTTCTGTGACAAACAAACAAACAAACAAACAAACAAAACCACAAGCCGGGTGTCCACTGCAGAGTTTTGGTTCCAACAGTTGGGGGCTAAGATGTCAAAGGTCATGATGCCAATATGGTTGGATTTTGGTGAGGCTCCTCTTCCCAGCTGGCAGGCAGCAGCTGCCTTCTCATGGTGTCTTCATAATACAGGGCTAGGGGTCGTGGGTGGGTGGAGAGTGAAGAGGGAAGGAGGAGATACCTCATTTAAGAAAATGATATAGAGCTGGACAGATGGCTCAGCGGTTAAGAGCACTGTCCGTTCTTCCAGAGGTCTTGAGTTCAATTCCCAGCAACCACATGGTGGCTCACAACCATCTGTAACGGGATTCGAGGTTCTCTTCTGTCATACGTGCAAATAGAACACTCATATAATTAAATAAATACTTAAAAGAAAATTATCTAATTTAAATTTTTATTTATGTGTAGGTATGTATATGTGTGTGTGTGGGGGGGGTATGTGCACATGAGTTCAGGTGCCGATGGAGCCAGATGCATCAGACCCCCAGGAGCTGGAGTTAGAGGCGGTCGTGAGTGCCTGACATATGGGAACCAAATTCTGATTCTCTGGAAGAATAAGTGCTCTAACCACTGAGCCACCTCTCCAGCCACGTAGTCCTCTCCTTAAAAGGGGAATTTCGAAAGGACACCATTTTAGTCCCCAGCCTTAGCTCCGGGCCACCACAGTCAGAGCTGGCCTTCTCCAGTTGTGGGTTCAGGGCCCGGCCCTGGTGACCCCTTTCTGGGATGCTTGTTGACACACGCATTTCCTACAGCGGAATGACTTGCCTGGACGGAGGGACGCTGAGGGCCTCCCAATGGCCTCCATCCCTAGCATTCCATTTGAATTAGTGGAAATTTCAACCACCACGTTGTGAATGATTCCAGATGTGCAGGCCTGGAGAGTAAGATAGCTGGAAAGGCAACTTAACATTAAAAGTTTAACTAAGCTTGGGGGCGGGGGCCAGTCACCAGCACCCGAGGATGAAGAGAGTACCATGATGGGATGCCTCAAGCCTGATAAAACGGGGAGCGTGACACACGTCGTGGCAGAACAAGTGGCATGAACCTTGTCCCTTGGCTCAGATCTTGGTTGGCAAAGGACAAAGACTGAAGGAAATAGAGTCCACACAGAGTTACTAAGAAGAGACAACTGTTCACTGGGGGGGATTTGAAGGCTTCAAAGGAGCAACTGTGAAAGGCCCACATGGAGATCCTGTGGTAGGGACCGGGAGTCTCCTGGGATGCTCCCAGACACATTTCAGATGCCGGGATGAAAGAGTACGAAGCAGGGCTTTAGGGTGGATGGTGCGGATGACGTCTGTGGAGGCAATACTGGGGGAAATGAGCTCCTGGCTTGATGTGGCGAGAATGCTCGTAAGAAAGCTAGACACGAAGACGGCATGCGCTATCCTGAGATGAAGCGTTGCCTAGATATGAGGAACCATGTGGCAAAGGGCCTGTTGAACCAAGCCTGCGGAAGGCAGAGGGTTGGTTGAGGGAACAGGAGTCCAGGGTGGTGAGGCTGACCACTCGCTCACTCTCCGTGAGGGCTGACTTTGGTCAGTTGTGAGTGTAGACTCAGGGACTTGTAAGGCAGCAGGCAGTCACCGTGGGGAAAAGCACCATGAACAGTAGAGAGAGAGGGGGCACCAGAGGTTTTGATTCTAGACTCTGTGATCAGACATGCACGTACGCATGCACGCGCGCGCGCGCGCGCGCGCACACACACACACACACACACACACACACACACGTATATATTAAAAATAGTATAGTCAGCCTTCCATATCCATGGCTTCCACAATCACAGATTCAGCCAACTGTGGATGGAAAATATTCAGGAAAAAAGAAGGAGGAGGAGGAGGAGGAGAAGGAGAAGAAGAAGAAATCTAGACTGAAAATATGCTAACTTTCCTCTTGTCATTCCTTACTTAAACAAGACAGAGTAGTAATTTAGTATTGTTTACCTTATACTGGGTAGTATGAGAAATTTAGGGCAGAAGAGGCTGCAGCTTACATGCGAATACCCACCACATCATTGTACACCAGGAGCGTGAGCACCTCAGGGGTATGCTGTTCTTAGTGGGTCCTGGGATCAATCCCCTTCAAAGGGGCTGCGTGAGGGGTTGGAGAGATGGCTCAGTGGTCAAGAACCACTCTTTCAGAGGATCCAGGTTCAGATCCCAGCATATACACAGTGACTCACAGCTCTCTATACCTGCAGTCTCAGGGGTCTGACCCTTTTTCCTGAACTCCACAGATACCTGGCATGGCCATGATGCGCAGACATACGTGCACACTAACTACTCGCATGCATAAAAACAAATAAATAAAATTAATGAAGGAAAAAAAAAAGAGGACGGAGTAGAGAAATGTCTAGAGAGACATTGGTTTAGAGCAAGTGCTTGTAAACTCAGTTCTGACTGTCGTGTCTCAGCAAAGCAAATCGTGCCCTCGCGGTCAGAGAGGACACTTTCCAGTTCTTTAGTCAGAAAGAATAAGGACATGAAAGAGAAACTAAATCACACAAGTGGAGTCAAATGGATGTTGGCTGAAGTCACACAGAAGGGAGAGTAGAAAGTTCTCAAACAGTGGCGGAAGTGTTTATTGAGTAAGGAGATTAAACTGAGCAGCCCAGTGTGGGATGGCTGAAAAGGAGAACAAGAGAGGGAGTGAATTTTATATCCCCGTCTCCCTGTCTGTCAGCTGCTGTCTTCTTAGGTCTCGTTAAGCACGGGTCTGCACGGCCATAAGTAGCCAGCCCTGCTCTGGTGGCATTCACCATGCTGTCTTGATATGGCTATAGCCTCAGTATAAGAATTCAGTGGAAGAAATGAAAGGGATCAGAATCCAGCACAGCCTGGTTCTGTCCCCTCTAAGGCTCATAGAATCTTATCTCTGGTGGAGTCTGAGTGTGCACTTTGTGTACGGCATCACCTGTGACTGTGCGCCTGGGTTCTCAAATCTCATCTTATTTTAGGAACTAGGCAAAGAGGGAGGGAGGCTAACTGGGAAATCAGAGGTAAAAAGAAAAGGAGCCCCAGTTGGGTGGTGGTGGTGCACGCCTTTAAATCCCAGCACTTGGGAGGCCGAGGTAGGTGGATCACTGTGTTCGAGGCCAGCCTGGTCTACAAAGTGAGTCTAGGACAGCCAAGGCTACACAGAGAAACCCTGTCTCGAACAAAACAAAACAACAAATTAAAAAATAAATAAAAGAAAAGGAGGCCCATGGGGGCATTGAGATTGTCAAAGCACAGATGTGGCTTAAAGAGGAAGCCCCCCCCCCCCCCCCCCCGCCTACTCCACCCCACCACTCCCACCACACCCCACCACCTTTCTAGACCCGGGCCACACTGATGAAGTTTGGACTCGTGTCCCTTATGTTTCAGTGCGCTTAGCAGCCATCGAGAAGATATTGCAGACTCCAGTCCTACTTCCTCTGCCCCTCTGGTGCAGGTCCAGGAACTTAACTTTTTATCAGGCACCCCAGAAAGTCTGCTACAGGTGCTCCACAGATAAAAGAGTGAAAATCTGTGGGCTAGAGAAAGTCTGCTTCTTAGTTTTGACCATTCAGAAAGCAGGGCCAGAGGTCAAAGGTAAGGTGGCAACTCTTGTTTGGAAGGTGAAAGTGCAAGATGGGCCGGGTGCTACCATTTCTGAGTAAGCCAGGAAGGTCACACAGTCTTCTGATATGTGGACTCCAGGCATGGTCAGGGAGCAAATATTTCAGCTTGATTAGCCAGAGAAGGCAATTAGAGTGTGGGCTTCCCCCTACTCTTTCCTGATTCTTGTTTTACAGCAGGAAAAAAAAAAAAAAAAAAAAAAACAACTCTGGGAGCCGATTGTGGCACCTTTCAATGTTGGGTCGCCAATCTTCTCTGGCAGCCAGACTTTGGACCCATGAAAGGAGAGAATCATGAGGGCCGATTCAATGTTGCATCCGGGAGAGAAGAAGGAAGCCGTGGAGGCGTGTGAGATGGCTCACAAGTTGGTCACTGGGAAAGGTATATTTATTGTTCAGTCCATAATGAATTGCTATGCAGAAGCTGAATATTCAGAAGAAATGTTTTTTCTTGTTTTGTTTTTTGTTATTTGTTTTTCCAAACAGGGTTTCACAGTGATCTGCCTGCCTCTGCCTCCTGAGTGCTGGGATTAAAGACGGGTGCCACCACGCCCGGCTCAGAAGATTTATAGAGAAAATAACTTACGTTAATCATGGGCCTAGAATTTGTGCCCATCATAAGTACCTGTCTTTTTTTTTTTTTTTTTTTTTATTATTCCTGTTTCTTACCCAGAATAACTTCTGGTAATAGAAGATGCTGCTGATCAAATGACACTCATGAGAAGCTGCAGATTTCTGCAAAAGGGACACTTCAGATGAGGAAGGTGTCACTTGTTTAAATCTGAGTCCTGCCCCTCCCCCCATTTCCCAGCCCAACATTCCAATAGACAGTTTCACCTGCACCAGAAAACAAATGAGCTTGTGAAGCTCAGCCAGGCTCTCACACAGCTCTTTCTCTGACAAATGTAAATTCACAGGACACTGACAGGAATATACAAATAATAATTGCCCTTCTCAAGGGCTTCCAACTGCATACTGGCTGCCAGAGAGTAGTGCCCTTGTTTCATGTTAGCACGGAGCTTTCCGTTTGGGCAGTGCCAGATCTTGGCTTACACTATGTGCTGGCAAAATGGCATTAATCTGTCATAGAAATAGGGGAATTAAGTCACAGGAAGTGAAAATAACCGATCATGCCATTTAAGGAGTCTGCAGGAAATAGACAATTATTTCTATGACCACCCTGTGCCTATTGAAAATGTGTCAGGTACAAGTTCGGTGGTCCATTCCAGCCACTGGGGAGGCCAAGGCAGGATTGCTCTCGTACCTAGGAGTTGGAGGCCAGCCCAAGACCCTGTCTCTGAAAAGTACCTAAAAGTATTTCAGGTGACTGAGATCTAACAATAGGAAGAAGACACCCGTTTAGCCAGGTAAATATTGCTAAGTTATGAGAAATTGATTTCAGAGGAGTGTGTGTGTGTGTGTTTGTGTGTGTGTGTGTGTGTGTTTACACTTGTGGGTAAAGTGTAGAAAACAAAACCCTGTAGCTGGTTTTTTGTTTTGTTTTGTTTTGAACACAATTGAACTACTAGTGAAAATAGAGGAAGGCTGGAGAAGGCTGTGCAGGGAACTGACGACAGAAGTGAGTAGTTTAGAGCTCTTCGGTGTCTGCAGGTGCCATAGGCTCAAGAAGAAAAGGTTTTCAGTGACTTGAAGGGCAGGAGGAACGGGGATGCTGCTAGTGTCAGTCAGACAGAGAGGATGGAAGGGTGATGCCGGAGGTGGAGGTCATCCGTGCAGGAAGGGACTGGAAGCGATGTCTGCCATAGAACAAGAAAAAGGGAAGATGCTTTTGACCGGGAGGTCTGCAGTGTTCAGCGAAGGCTCTAGGGAACCCCAGCTACACATGGAACCCCAGACAGCAAGGGGAAGAATTTGCCACTTGGCTGTTATGGGACCTCTCTTCTTTACCAGCCTTCGTGTACACACCTGTGAAGACACAATTTGGCAAAGACAGTTAACCTGCATCTGGAACTCCACCGGCTCTTCCAGCTCTGAATTCTTTGGCTATGGCCAAGGTCTCCGTCCCTCAGAGGCTGTCTCAAGTCTGTTCTTTGTAGGGCTACACATTTTAGCTTCTTGCCTCCAACCTTAACTCTGGCCAGAAAGGATGATTTTATTTGTAAATAGATAGGAAACCCAACGGGAGCCAGTGCAAATGCAAAAATAATGTAATAACTTATAGTCCTTAAAAGAAGTTCAGAGTGGAGCAGGGTGTGGTGGCGCACGCCTTTAATCCCAGCACTCAGGAGACAGAGGCAGGCAGTTCTTTGTGAGTTCAAGGCCAGCCTGGTCTACAAAGAGAGCAGGACAGCCAGGACTACAAGAGAAACCTTGTCTCAAAAAACAACAAACAAACAAACAAACAAGCAAGCAAAAAGTTCTGAGAGAATTCAATAAGCAGTGGGTCTATTCATAATGGCAACTGCCCAGGGTTGTAGCTTCATTCTTTCCTTTCTCACTTCCGTCTTCCCTGGGAGGCCCCTTTTCAGATCTCTTCTTCCTTCTAGCAACTGTGAACCATACCCTAAGCCTGACTTGGATAGATAACACGTCCGTCCAAATATATAGTGGATAGTGGTGACTTGAGTCAAGTACCCATCCTTGGAACAAACACTAGGGCAGGAGGGGGTTAATTGTGCACATTGTCATGCCTGGGTCACGTGTTTCTGCTTTGGGGGTACAGTCCCACCTCAGCTTTGCACACTGGCTTAACTAGGAGACAGACAGAAGAGGGAGTTCTGGGTAGTCAAAAATTCATTCTGGACCCCCACCCCACCCCAGACTCTATGAGACCTATGTGTAAGGGAAGAGACAAAGGTTTTGGTCCCAAATCAAGAGAAGGCTACCAGGTGGGTAACAAAACAAAACAAAACAAAACAAACAAAAAACCAATCCAGAGAAGGCCCAGGGAAACGTGGAGTCCAGGATGGCAGTGTCATGTCTACTGAGAATGCCCTTTGTTCCAAAGGCACTGAATGAAGGCTTTAGGATAAGTCTGGTCCACAGGCCTTGCAGGAGATTTCATGGGGGGGGGGGGGAAGGTAGGGAGAGCTGGGGTGGGGGGGAGGGGGGAGGAGGGTGTCTGCTGGGCTTCCTGCTCTGGATTACACTGCTGCCCTCCCCTCCCATGCAGGCCATGTGTTCCCTCTACACCCCAGCATCCAGCCAGAAAAGCCTTTTGTGTTTTCTTGGCAGAACTAGGGCCCAATAATTAAAGTCCATATGCAAAGCTGCTACCTCCAGCGTACAGAGGCCTTTTAATTAGTAGGTAATTGGTCAGAGAGGTACCATCAAACAACTCCCAGCCTGGCCCGCTGCAAGCAGAGCACTTGAGAAGTCCCAGACCAGAGAAGGATAATAAACGCCTTAGGTCCCATCTGTTGGAATGATTTGTTCAAGGTATACATTTCTGTTTGGTTACTATTTAAAAAAAAAATTTTTTTTTTGCATGCAGCATTTCTTCAGATGCCGTAGCAACCACCACAGTGTTCTTTGGAGTTAGGAATGTGTATGTGTGGAAGTGAACTAGAAGATATTTTTCCTAGATTCGTGGATCACTGGGGGCGGGGTGGGGGTGGGCAGGGAACAGGGAAGGAGGGAAGTGACATGGAGTTTTGGTTTGAGTGGCATGTCAGGGACTCTGCGGTCATGTCCTTCCATGAAAACAGCGACTGGTTGCCTCAGCTGAGGCAGCTGCTATGCCCTTTCTGCCTAACCTTCAGCCTCACCCCACACGTGCTGTTCTGTGAGTCTGTCTTGATGTGACACAGGATCTGGAGTTTATTTTGATAGACAAGGGCTAGCAGCTCTGGGCCAGGCAGGGCGGGGAGCTCACTGCTCTCAGGAGCTAAGGCAGACTGCAGCACATGGCCGCCTGGTTTGGCTTGGGTGAAATATCCTGAAAGAAGGAAGGCAGAGGAAGTTTCTTCGGGTTCTTTTTGTCTCGTCAGCCCTTTGGGCAAAGCTGGACTTAAAACTTAAGGCTTAGAAAAAATTCAAAGGGCTGCAGATGTAGCTCAGTTCTGTTTCCAGCAGCACATAAACCTGGGGCGGGGGGGGGGGGCGGTGGCCTAAACCTGCAGTCTCAGTAGTATGGAGGTAGAGACAGGAGGACCAGGGGCTCAAGGTAAATCCTTGGCTGTATATTAACTTTGAGACCTGGGCTACATGAGACCGTATCAAAGGAGAAAGAAAAGGCAACCCAGAAACAGTAGAATGTGGGTGTTGGGGCCACAGGGGGTGGGGTGAGAGATGGGGAGATGTTGGTCAAAGTGTGTGGACTGTCAGCTCCACGTGTGGTGCAGTGTGGTGTGGCTGCAGGTAACTGTATCCTTGTGACGAAGCTGGCTGAGTGAACGGACCGTGAGCGTTCTTGCCCTGAGAGGCAGGCGGAGTGACGGATGTGTTCATTAGCTCAATCAGGGTCCTCATTTCACTGTGGGTCCATCCATCAGGTCATCACCTTGGACCCTGTAAACGTATGCAGTAGGGGTTTTCAGTGAAGCCCCATAAAAGCTGTAAACGAACAAGCAGAGCAGAACAGTTTAAGGTTTAGAGACATGAGGTCTTGGGCTGTAAGGGGTATGGCTGCACCTCAGGGCTGTCACCCCGAGGGATTGCGAGAATATGTTGTGTGAGGAATGATGAGGGGAGGCGAGTGCAGATTTCAGGCCACTGGAAAAGTCCTCACAGCCTTGGAAAGGCCTCTCGCAGTCTCCCTTTATGGGGCCAGAACCAGGATCCCTGTTGCCTCCGGGGAACCTTCTCTCTCCTGTTCTCTCCAGACTCTCTGCTCCTTGTGTTAAGATAAGTGGTCATTCTTGGCTGTGTCAGAGCAAGAGGTGGAGTCATTTGAGCGTAGACCTGGGTGCACTTAGTGAATGCCTGCCCGATGGTATATATTTGAGAGTCATTCATTCATTCATTCATTCATTCATTCATTCCTTTCCATCCTTGGTTGGAGATGGTGTGGGGTGGGTATCCTGGTATTCTGTCATCTCATTTTCTCTTGCTCACTCTCCACTGATGTGTCATGATGGTGGCTGGCCATTGCTGAAGGCTCCCATTGGACCTGGGAGTGGACCTTCAAGGACACTTAGGGAACAGTAGCTCACCGCCCCCTCCCCCCACCATGGGGGACTCCTAGCTCAAAGCTGAAGGCCAAACCCAACCAGCCATAAAGTGGGGCTTGTATTGTTGTGCTTTCTGTGTGTCCCTTTCCCTCAGGGGTCTCCCAGAGAGGCATGGCTCATGTACAGCAAAGCGTGATTATTTTCAGTGTCTCTCCAGCCCTTTGTCAGTGCCCTGTAACTCTTCTTTGGAGTGCTGTCCAGTAGGCCTGTGGGAGATGGCAGGTCTTTGTTAAAGGAGTAGGCCTGGAGTCTCCACTGGAGGAGATAGGAAAATGTCACTCTCCTGTTATGTTTTACTGAGCAGGAAGGAGAGGGAGAGACGCAGGAAAGCATGAATAGAAATTACCTAGGAAATCAGGAAGTGGGGGAGGGGAGAGCTGTGGGAATGAACAAGAAAGGGGGTTAGAGGAGCTAGCTTCTGGTGGAAGATAAAAGTAGTGATGGTTTAAAAGTACCATGTTTAAAATAAATTAAAGGGGACGGAGGCTAGAATCCGGAGTGTTATTTGTCTGACACGTAATTCCTTGTTTCTAGAATGCTCTCCTTGCAAAATAACAGTATTTTAGGTGTTGGTCGTAATGCCATATGAACAGATCTCAGTTAGAAAAACAACAACAGCAACAGCAAAACAATTGGGTAGCTGCTGTGAGTTATTTTATTGTGCCTTCCTTTTTGTGATATCTGAAACAAAGGGTGGTATCAAGAAACCTCTGGGGCGTTCTGCATACGCTTTGTATATGACCAAGATATGGACAGTCCCAGAAGGCTAAGCTGCAGAGTGTGTTTCTTTGTAGCTTGTCTACACCTGCCGGGGGTCTGGTGCGCCTCGTACAATTACACGGCAGCTATTAAACACCAACGGACCCAAGATTACAGGTTAAACCGTGAATTGGGTTAAACTGTAGCATGTGTCACCAGACCGAGAGCAGAGTGGGGGTCTGGGGGGAGCATGTGTTTGGCAAATGGTGGGGAGCTACTCAGCCTTAGAGCAAAGTCAGTATGGTAGCAGTGGTCCCCCATTGAGAAGCTGGGGAAGACGGACTTGAATCTGGGGTGAGGGAAATGTGAACCCTGAGTCCAGACTGTGCAGTTCTGGCGAGCCTCCATTTACCCTCTTGGAAATGGGTGTGCACATATCCGACTTAGAAGACAGCACTGAGTGTACTGGAAATACGGTGCCACAGGCAAGGATGTTGCACTGAGCTCTGCACTGAGGGAAAAACAATAGCAGCAGAGGCAGCTTTGAGAGGACAGAAATGCAGATGCACCGGCCTGCCGCACACTGGCCGAGAGCTGCTCACTGGCCACAGAGACCTGAGTTCACATCTTGGCTCTGGTAAACTGTGAGGCCTCCCTACAAGCTTTCTGGGCCACAGTGTCCTCATTGGGACAGTGGGGGAGAGTACTCAGGGGGAGTGACAAACTTGTCAGGTTGTCTGAAGAGTAAATGACCTCAGCACAGCGTTGTGTTTGAAGGTGAGGGAGACACCACCTCAGTATCGTCTCTTGCCACCCCATCGTGCAATGCTTTTCCCTTTACAAACCCAGTCACCATTCTAACCTGGAATTCTTCCTAAGTAATAGTTTAGCTGTTTCCCTCAGGCATACACACTTTAGTAATTGCTGGCCACCTGCCTGATTTCTGTCAGGCTCCTCTATTGTTATTTATTATTGTTTCTTCAGATCACTTTTTAATACTTAGATGCATTATTTAAAAACAAACACAAGGAGCTGGCAAGATGGCCCAATAGTTAAGAGCACAGGCTGCTCTTTCAGAGGACCCAGGTTCAACTCCCAGCACCCACATGGCAGCTCACAACTGTCTGTAGCTCCAGTTCCGGGGGATCTGACACCGTCACACCAATGCATACACACACACACACACAAACAAACAAACAAACAAAAACCACAACTTCATAGCCTCTCATGATAAACATCTGTAATCCTGGAACTTGGGAAGCTGAGGCAGGAGGATCATGCGTTTGAGATCATAGTGAGACTTTGTCTCAGAAATAATTAAGCAGGAAAAGAAAATGACACCTCACTTTTTTTTTTCTTTTCCATTTCATTTTATGGTACGGGTGCTTCGCCTGTGTGTGGGTCTGTGTACCGTGTGCCTGCCTGGTTCCCACAGAGGCCAGAAGAGGATGTTGGCTACACCGGAGCTGGAGTTACAGATGGTTGTGAGCTGCCACGTGGGTGCTGGGAATCGAACTTTGATCCTCTGGAAGAGCAACCCATGCTCTTAACTGCTGGACCATCTTCTCCAGTTCTTCATCTTGCTTTTGCAAGTGAAATTTTGTGTAAATCCTAAAGAGACATGATTACAAGTTAGGCAAAGCGGTTGTATGTTCTATCGGACATGGACATGTCATTCCTGGAGAAATGCTGGTCTGGTCCTGTGCTGTTCCTGTTATGACTGCTTGACTAGCAGCAGCCCCAGCCGCCCTGAGGGCTTTGCTGCAGTCCCGTGTCTCCACCCCCAGATCTCCTGATCAGCTTCTGCAGTTTCAAAGGTTTTTCAGAAGAGTGTGTGTGTGTGTGTGTGTGTGTGTGTGTGTGTGTGTACGTGTGTGTGTGTTTGTGTGGTATATATGTGTGTGTGGTGTGTATACATGAGTGTGTGAGTATATGTGTGTGTATGTTGCTTAATGTGTATGGGTCTGAAGCTGGGCGTTGTGGCGCACGCCTTTAATCCCAGCACTCGAGAGGCAGAGGCAGGTGGATCTCTGTGAGTTCAAAGCCAGCCTGGTCTACAAAGCGAGTCCAGGACAGCCAAGGCTACACAGAGAAACCTTGTCTCGAGAAAAAAAAAAAGTATGGGTCTGGCGTATGGGTGTGGTGTGTTTTTGTGGGTGTGGTGTATTTGTGTGGGTGTGGTGCTTATATGTGCAAGATGCCTATGGAGTCCAGAAAAAGGTATCAGATCGCTGAAGCTGGAGTGACAGACTCTTTATTGTAATTCATGGGTACTGGGATCTGATCCTCTTGACAACAGCAAGTACTCAACAGCTGTGCCATTTCCCCACTCAGAACCTACATTTAAGAGAGAAGAAAGAATTTCTACTGATTAATATACGTTTTAGAGATCACTTACTATTTTTTATTCTGGTAACATTCATATATATATATATATATATTTTTTTTTTTTTTTTTTGGCAAAGGAGTTTGAAACAAGATCTCTCTATATCGCTCAGGTTGCCCTCAAATTTGCCATTCCCCTGCCTCAGCTGCCTGAATGCTAGGATTATAGGAATGTGTGCTACCACCTGCAGATCACCTATGTACTTTAAGGTTTGTGAAGCAAAGCTAATATTTTAAGTTCACTAAAACACCTTCCAGCTCTTACAACAAGTGCCGAATGGATATGTCTCTCTTTTCCCCCAAGGTCTAACTCCCTATTTCCAGACTACATATGCCACTCCAGTTTGGGCCTGCCTTGGCCTGGGGACCTCATTAGCATCCATCCTAGTCTCTTCCTTGCCTGTCCACATCAGTTTATACCCCGCTCCCCTGCCGTCTGCGCAGCATCTTTCTCTCTTGTTCCTAGTGATGCTTTCTATGCTGTTAGTTTCCCCTGTATCTGAGCTGCTGTCCTCTCACTCATTCTTTCCGGCTCCATGTCCTGAAGGCACAGTGCGCTATCTCCCACCACCAAGCTGTCCGTAGTGATCCTGTACCGATGTACTGACCTTGAGGAGGCCAGATCTGTTGACCTGTCTTAGGGACCTCCCTCCCGCATGACTTAGTGCTCTCAGTTGCACAGCCCCTGAGCTACAGGTGAGCGACTCTTAGTTTATGTTCTTCAACTCTGTGGTGCTGGAGATTGAGCATATACCTTGCAGGATGCTGCCACTGAGCCACACTCCAAGCTACAAAGCTTTCCTGTCTCTGCTTTACCACGTTAGAATCTTCTCGGCTGCTTCCTGTTCCCTGCAGTTCGTCCTGTCCAAAGTCTCAGGGTGGGGAAGAATGAGGGGGTGACCTCGGGGGTGTGGGAGGTATGTGGGGCATGGGGGGATGCAGTGGGGGCTGTGGTCAGCGTAGCTTTTGTCTCACATGAGGTCAGGAAGTTGTGTTCTTCTTGGTGTGTTTACCCAGAGTGTTAATTACCGGTTCCCATTTTATTCCCAACAGGGTGTAAACTTAAAATCTCTGAAGACATTTTTCTTCCTAATTTTTCTTCACTTCCCTGAGACAAGAAACAGAGACTGGCCTTGCTGAGGACAGGGCAAGGAAACCTAGAGACAGTATACCCTTGCATATGATTCATGAATTGCTTGAGGACAGGAACTGCTATATACTTAGCCTAGATCCCCCCAGGTCACTGCCTTGTACAAAAAAAGGCCCTATGCCTGTCTGTTAATTCTTGTGATTCGTAGCGTCTTACCCAGCTTCACATTCATCAGTGTTAACAGACATCTGTATCTGTGTGGGACGGTACACTCTAAATAGAGGGGCTGGCGAGATGGCTCAGTTCCCAGTAATAGCATTCGCAGTGCAAGTTTGGGACATGAGTTCAGACATCCTATAAAAATGCCCAGTGCAGGTGTATACACCAGCAACCCCACCGCCTTGGGAGGTGGGTAAAGCTAGGAGGCCTTGTGGAAATTGCTGCTTGCCACCTAGCCCCAAATCCACAAGCTCCAGCTTCAGTGAGACCCTGTCACAAGGCAATAAGATGGAATGATGGTAGTCTGATGTCCCCCTCTCATGTTTGTGCACACACATACACACGCACATGCACACACAGATAACCACAATCACAAAATATGAGTAAAGTCAGAGCCATAGTTGGTCTGGCCGGATAAACAGCTAAATAAATGAGAATATTGATGCCGGATGACTTGATTCATTCAGCGGTTAGTTGAGAACAGTTCGTGGGTCATGTGCTGTTACAGGAGGCAGTGACTAAAATGAACCAGCGCATGCAAAGGCCCCGTGGCTGAAAGAAAGAAGCACGCTCTTCGCATGAAGCTATCTTGGCAGGCTATTGGATTCTTTACTTTTGCAATGATTTCCTTGGAAGCACTCATCTTTCTACATATAATCTGCCCTTGCCAGCATATTCTTCATGTATTCTGCTTTATGGAGTAGCGTCTTTCCACCAAGAGTGATACTTTTTAATTACGTCAGTCTTGAGGATGACACTTTGAGGACTAACACAGGTGTAATCTGTTGGTTGTGATTCATCTGATCACTGACTTATATATAGCCTTTCACTTGGACTCGTGAAAACTTAGTGTTTGCAAATGTCAAAGTGAGGGTGTATGGAAGGGATAGGTTCAGATTTGAGCTGTAACAAACACTACAATTCCAGTGGCTTGATCCACGCTGGTTTCCTTATGAACATATACCTCTCTTCTAAGCAATGATTCCCGACTCATGGGTTCTTTTTTTAAAAAATATATTTTATTAATTTATTCATATTACATCTCAATGGTTATCCCATCCCTTGTATCCTCCCATTCCTCCCTCCCTCCCATTCTCCCCTTACTCCCCTCCCCTATGACTGTGACTGAGGGGGACCTCTTCCCCCTGTATATGCTCATAGGGTATCAAGTCTCTTCTTGGTAGGCCGCTATCCTTCCTCTGAGTGCCACCAGGCCTCCCCATCCAGGGGACGTGGTCAAATATGGGGCACCAGAGTACGTGTGAAAGTCAGTCCTCACTCTCCACTCAACTGTGGAGAATGTCCTGTCCATTGGGTAGATCTGGGTAGGGGCTCGAAGTTTACTGCACATATTGTCCTTGGCTGGTGCCATAGTTTGAGCAGAACCCCTGGGCCCAGATCTGCCCATCATAATGTTCTTCTTGTAGGTTTCTAGGACCCTCTGGATCCTTCTATTTCCCCATTCTCCCATGCTTCTCTCACTTGGATCCTGGGTTCTTCTGTATTGTAATTTTGCCTCTCTCAGGATGTGGCTTCCAGGGCCGTGTACAAAGAGGAGTTTGGTGCTCCTTGCTTGAAGGGATGTATGTGCCAGGCCTTGCAGTAAAGCTCACACATCAGCCCATTTTCCTCTAGCCATTCTCGGGCCGCAGCTGATTATACAGAAGATGGGAAGTGTAGTCTCGCTATGGGCCCAGGAAGAAGTGGACAGAGTTATAATGAGTGGTGACAGGTCTCCACCAACCTGTGTATACAGGTGTGTTCAACCCTTTGACATCACAACATGACGTCGTTGCCACCTACAAAGTTCGTAGCGTGCAAAATGTGCACTCTTGTTAAAAAGAAAAAAAAAAGGAAGAAAAATGTCTCATAAGGCTTTATAGGAGTTTAGGATTTTGATTTGGGCTTCCCAGCTGCACAAAGTTTTAGTTTAATTAGCCCTGACACCTTTTTTCCCCCTTTTAAATAATTTTGAAAGCATATAAAGTAACGAGTTTCATTATGGCATTTTCATACATATATATCATTACATCTTAATTGTACTCATCTCTCTCTCTCTCTCTCTCTCTCTCTCTCTCTCTCTCTCTCTCACACACACACACACACACATGCATACACGCATGCACACGCACACACACCTAGATTCAGCATATGTGAGAAAACAAATGTTGTTGTTGTTCTGAGTCTGGTTTATTTCACTATCCATTTTCCTTCAAATGTCGTGATTTCATTTTTTCTTTACAACGGAAAACAACTGGATAAAACTCCACTGTGTCTGTGTGCCACATTTTCTTTCTCCATTCATCCATTGATGAATGTCTAGGCAGGTTCTTAGCTGTTGTGAATTGAATCGTGCAGCAACAAGCATAGATTGCTTGCGATGTGTTGATTTAGGGTCTTTTGGGAATGGTGTAGCTGGGTCAAATAATTTTTGGATTTGTTTGATTGGTTTTGTGTTTGTTTTGGTTTTTGGTTTTTGGTTTTTTGAGACAGGGTTTCTCTGTGGCTTTGGCTGTCCTGGACTCACTTTGTAGACCGGGCTGGCCTTGAACTCACAGTGATCCACCTGCCTCTGCCCCCTGAGTGCTGGGATTAAAGGCATGCACCACCATGCCTAGCTTGTTTGTTTGTTTTTCACCAGTCCATTTGTGTGTCAGAATTTCTCTTTCCTCGTCAGCATTTGTTGTCTGGGTGTTGTGTTTTATTTGTGACAGGGTTTCACTGCATAGTCCTGACTGGCCTGAAATTCTCTATGTAGCTCAGGCTGGCCCTTCTGTGATCCTCCTGCCTTTAAAGCCTCCAGAGATCAAGGGTCCTATTGACCTACTCAGCAGCGTCCTTTGTGTCTGTAGGATAGCCACTGCAGCAGGGGTAAGAGGGACTCACTAAGTACTTTCAGATGGCATGACCTTGATGGGTAAGGCTGGTGAAAACAGTTTCCAAATATTTATTGGAATTTTTATTAGATTTGAGAACTATATAGTGAGTTTATCAGACCATTGTTGACTGAGTGCTTTGGTTTTTTTGTTGTTGTTGTTGTTGTTATTTAATTTTTCCAACTCTTGAGATATTCTCGAGGCTAATTACCTGTTGAGAATTGAAGTTCCCAGGGGGGAGAAAAGCTGTCGCCAAACTCTACAAGGCTACTGATAAGACGAAAGCCCTCTTTGGTTGTGGAGAGTTGGCTGTTACACCTTGGAACCGAAATTATCTTGGGCTATCTTTAGCCCCTTAAATTGCCATTTACTGCACACCTCTGTGTGTGACTCAGCATTCTTGTGACTATGAGGTAAATCCTTTTGGGATATACAAATACACCCTTAGCATCCACCAGTCCAAAGGCTGAGAGTTTTCTCCAGACAGCGTCAGAGGCCTATAACAGAGGTGTCTCTGTCTTATGCTTGCTCATTTCCACCAATGAACCTGAAAATTGCCTTGATTTGTTATTTTCTTTCTTCTGTTCCTATAAAAACTTGATGAAACCATTACCAGATTGGAACATGGTATTTTGTATAACCCGAATCAGTGTTCCTAGGCCGTGTCCACTCCTATTTGGCTCTAGAATAAACCACCCCTTTTACCCTTTGAGGCGAGAGCTGTGCTTGTGTCACATTGTTTGATGGGGACACTTCCCCCCATGCCACAGTGCAGACTTTCACTCTGCTGATCATTTCTTTGGCTATGCAGAGGCTTTTTAATCCCACAGAATCCTTTTTGTCAGTTTGTGGCATTATTCCCTGTGCTCTTGGAGTCCTTTTCAGAAAGTCTGTTCCTGTGCTATTTCTTCAGATGTCCCCATAGCAGTTTCAGAGTTTCAGGTCTGACATTTAAGATCTTTGTTTGACCTGATGCTGGAGAGATGGCTCAGCAGTAAAGACCACTGGCCGTTCTTGCCGAGGACCAGGGTTTAGCTCCTATAACACACATGTTGGCTCACAATCCCTCTAACTCCAGTCCCAGGAGATCAAATACCCTCTTCTGGCTTCTGAGGCTCATTCAGGCACATGATATGCGAAAACAGGTACACACACACACACACACACACACACACACACACACACACACACGAGAGAGAGAGAGAGAGAGAGAGAGAGAGAGAGAGAGAGAGAGAGAGAGAGAAGAGAGAGGGCAGGCTGAGACTCTGGATTCCTGGATTCCTGGAACTCCCTTGTTGGACAAGCTGTCCTTTACTCATAGAACTCCTCTTGCCTCTGCCTCCCAAATGCTGAGATTAAAGGTGTGGCCACCAAGCCGCACCACATTCAAAAAAAAAAAAAAGCCTAGGATGATAGCTGTGAATCTGGTTTCTTTCCATGTCTGAATATCCAGGTTTCCCAGGCTCATTCACTGAAGGGGTCGGCTCTTTCCCAGTATATAGCTTTGATTTTTTTTTTTCTGTCAAAAATTAGGTAGCTGGAGCCCTGTGTATTTATTTCTGGAGCCTCCATTTTGTCCCAGTGCTCTGCAGGTCTTTGTGTGTCAGCCCCATGTGGTTTCAGCTGCAGTGGCTCTGCACTGTCTGTCATCTGAGATCAGGCAGTGTGATGCCTCTAGAAATATTTCTACTTATCATTACCTTGGCTATGTGGGATCTTTGTGCCTTCATATGGATTTTAGCTGGTTTTTTGTTTTGTTTTGTTTTGTTTTTTTAATAAATTTCTGTAAAGAATGTCATCAGGCTTTGGATAGGAATTACATTTGAAGCTGAAGTTTACTTAAGGCAATATGGCCATTTTTACAGCATTAATTCTGCCACTTCATGAGCAGGGGAGGTCTTTCTATCTTCCAGTGTTGCCTTTCATAGCTTTCATTGATGTCTTAAAGGTCTCACTGCAGAGGTCTTTAACCTCCTTGGTTAGATATGTTCCTAGGCGTTTTATCTTTAGGAGGCTATTGTGAATGAATATTTCTTCCCCACCTTAATTTGTTCTTGGCAACTTCCTTACTGGTACAGAGAAAGCTACTGATTTTTGTGTATTGATTTTGTATCCAGGTCCTTTGCTGGAAGCATTTATTGTGCTTAAAGGATTTTGTTTGTTTGTTTGTTTGTTTTTCTCTTTTTTCTTTTTATTTTATTTATTTTGATTTTTTGAGACAAGGTTTCTCTGTGTAGCCCTGGCTGTCCTGGAACTCACTGTTAGACCAGGCTAGTCTCAAATCCAGAGATCCACCTGCCTCTGCCTCCTGAGTGCTGGCATTAAAGGGGTGCGCCACCACCGTCCTGCAGGCCTAAGGGATTTTCAGCGGCATCTTCCAGGTTCTTTTAAGTATATGAGCGTACTGCCTGCAAATAGGAATTGTATTCCTTCCTAAATGTATCCTTCTCGTCTCTCTCATCTTATTGACTCATCTTTCTCTGTGGCTTACGTCCGTTTCTTAAAAGAAAAGTTGAAGCTGGAAAGTATGCAGACACATGGTTTAAGTAAACAACATCCTCCAAACGATTCCTTTTTGTTTTCTTTCTTTTTTAAAAAAGATTTATTTATTTATTTATTATATATACAGTATTCTGCCTGCATATATGCCTGCACTCCAGAAGAGGGCACTCGATCACATTATAGATGGTTGTGAGCTACCATGTGGTTGCTGGGAATTGAACTCAGGACCTTTAAAAGAATAGACAGCGCTCTTAACCTCTGAGCCATCTCTCCAGCTTCTTGTTTTTCTTTTCTTTTCTCTTCTTTCTTTCTTTCTTTTTTTTTTTTTTTTTTTTTTTTTGCTTTTTGAGACAGGGTTTCTCTTGTATAGGCCTGGCTGTTCTGAACTCACAGCGATCCTCCTGCCTCTGCCTCCTGAATGCTGGGATTAAAGGCATGTACCACCACGCTTGACTTGTTTTTCTTTCTTAACTGCACCTCATGTTAAAAACTAGGACTGTCCAAGCATGTTGATGCCTATTTTATGGGTTTGAATACTGCCAACTTAACTTTTTTATTTTTAAGTTTTTACTTTTTAAAAATTTTATTTTATGTGCATTGGTATTTTGCCTGCATGTATGTCTGTGTGAGAGTGTCAGATCTTGGAGTTACAGACAGTTGTGAACTGTCATGTGGGTGCTAGGATTTGAACTGAGTTCTCTGGAAGAGTAGACAGTGCCTTCAACTGCTGAGCCATCTCTCTAGCCCTATATTTGTCAGTCTTTAAAACTCAACAAACAGGGGCTGGAGAGATGGTTCAGAGGTTAAGAACACTGACTATTCTTCCAGAAGTCCTGAGTTCAATTCCCAGCAGCCACGTGGTGGCTCACAACCGTCTATAATGTGATCTGATGCCCTCTTCTGGTGTGCAGGTGTACATGCAGGCAGAGCACTGTATACATAATAATAAATAAGTAAATCTTAAAACAAAACCCTCAACGAATAGTTTATAATCTAGGAACTGATTATGTTAATTTGGAGGAATCCCAAAGAAGTAGGCTCCAGTGGATGTGCTGGCAAGGCGAGGGCAAGCAGGGAAAGAATGAACAAACCCTTCCATCTTCCACTGATCTGTATTAAATGCATGTGTCATCCCACTTCAAGATCCCCATCAAAAGCCTGTCTTCCAGCCTCAAGATCACAGGTGTCCCCTCCATTTCTGGATTGTAGTTCATTCCAGATATAGTTAAGTTGACAACCAAGAGCAGCCATCACAGCTTGCCTAGGGTTTTGATACCAAATGACGAAGAGGAGGGAGCACTGGAGCCTGTTTCTCACAGTTCTTAACTCTCCCCTTGATTACACAGCGCGGTGAAATGTGAAAGCTATTAGGGATGTTGATCATGGTCCCCCAAATACCTGGTTGCCAAAAGGGCTGGCGCTGCAGCCAACTACCATGTCTCTACTCTGAAAATCTTGGGGGTCCAGAGCGATTTGAGAAGGGAATCAACAGATGTGATGATGGAGCAAGATTTCTTCCTAATCTTAAATATTCTGAGCCTTTTTGAAAAATTGAACAGCACGAGGGTCTGGAATACACATGCCTCATCTGATCATCACCTCTGTGAGTTGGTCCTTGATTTACAGGTGAGAGTACTGACCCCCGGAAGGTCTAAGTCCTTTGATCAGAGTCTTGAGGGCGTGCCATGGTCAGGATTCAGATCTAGAGTGTATTGCTGGGTAGGGGGTTGAATGCCTGTAATCCCATCACTTGGGATGCAGATGTAGGAAGATCGCTACAGAGAGATTTTTAGGACAGCCTGATCTTTACAGCATAGACTTACATGGTGAGACCAGTCCAACTGGAGCTACATAGTGAGACTTTGTCTCCAAGCAAACACACAAACACACAAACAACTCAAACCCAGACAACCTCAACCCTTAACCTCTAATGCTCTTATTTGTTTGTCAGAATACGTGTGTAGGGGTATGTGTATGTATAGGGGCTTGAGTGTGCTCCACTTTTTAAGTCTTTTAAAAAATAATTTATTTACTTTTATTTTATGTGTATTGGTATTTTGCCTGCATGTATGTCTGTGGGTGTCAGATCTTGGAGTTACAGACAGTTGTGAGCTGTCAGGTGGGTGCTAGGAATTGAACCAGGGTCCTCTGGAAGAGCAGTCAGTGCTCTTATCCACTGAGCTATCTCTCCAGCCCCTCCACATTTTTCGATAGGCTCTCGTACTGGTCTAGAAGTCTGCCAAGTAGTTTAGTCTGAGTGCTCAGCAAACCCTAGGGATCTGCCTGTGTCTAGCTTCCCCAGTCATGGGATTACAGATGTATACTACCATGCGTGGCTTTTTAGAATGAGTATTCATAGGGATGGAAGCCAGGTCCTCATGCTTGAAGAGTCCCTCCAGCCCTGGGTTTTTCTCATTGAGACAATCTCACTGGGGCATCCTAGCTGTTCTAGACCTTGTTACCTAGACCAGGCTGATTTCTACCTCCTGATAATCCTCTACCTCCCAAACACTGGGATTACAGGCATGAACCACCATGTCTGACGTCATCCCCCAAATCTGACTTTTGATCTTTCTCCAAAGACGGGCTCAACCCCAAGTTCGTGGTCACTCCATCCTGCTAGGTACTCAGGCTAAAAATGTTGATGATGTCCTTGGCATCTTTTTTTTTCCTTTATACCCTAAGTAGAATTTATAAAGAAATCCATTGAGTTATATTTTGAAACTACATCTAGAATTTGACCACACCTCATGTTTTAGAGGCTACCGCCTTTGCTAAAGCTGCCCTCACAGGGGTTTCTGCTAGCCTAGTTGCTCCTTATTTTCATGTGGCAGCTAGAGTGACCACTGGGAGGCAACTCTACCGTGCAGAATCATCCAGAGGCTGGAGTTTGCATCCATCTTGGTGTTCACCTTCCCTTAGGCTTTGTGCTCATGTGTGTGGTCAGAGTTGGCACATGTCATACCTTCATGGTCACTCACAAAAATGGGAAGAAGAGAAGAGGCCTCCTTGGGAAGTAATTTTCTTTTGAAGCAAGCGATAGAGAGTTTTCATGCATTATTTGCTCCCACGTTTGGGCAGCCACACTGCAAAGGAGTCTGGGAAATGTGGGTTCTGGATGAATCACCACATTCTCAGTTCCCCACGAAGAGCAGAATGGACTGATAATTATCCCCCAGGTCCATACCACAGTGATCAACGTCCTCCAGCTGCCCCACCTTTTACTACCTCCCAGTAATAAATGCGTAGTTAAGCTTGGACTTTTGAGTCACCTCCTCCACCTCCCAAGTGCCAGGACTGCACAGCGTGTGCCTTTGTGTTTAGTGTATGCAGTGTTACGGATGGAACCCTGAGCTACAAACATGGCAGCCAGACACGCTACCAAACCCAGCTGCAGCCCTACCCAGAAATGTTTGTTTCTTTCTTTCCCGCTCTGATCTTCAATGTCACCATCTCAACATTTACATAGTTCTTTTATGGAATGATCCTAGGTTTTCAAAGACCTAAGTATTTCTTTTTTTATGTCTTTCCCCTCCATTTGCTCTCATTCATTCATGAACACTTGCTTTCAGACAATGTACAAATGCCTTATTTGACCCAAGTGGTTCTTGTTTTTTCAATTTGACAATCCTAATTAACCATCCTACTGCCTACCCTAAGAGGTTTTTGGCAAGGCATGAATGAAAGGAACGTGTGCTGTTCTAGGCTCAGTGGTTGAACGCGGTACATTCTTCACATGCTTAACTCGATAAAACATGGAAGTGCCGACCACGCATGCGTGACACACTCCTCAGTGACCATGTAGGAAGTTCCCGTCGAGTGCCAGGCATGTTCTAGATGCTGAGAGTCAGTCATGGCTAGGACAGGCCATCTTGGTCTTCAGAGAGCTCAGGGTCTAGCAACCGACGCGAACAATACACAGATACACAGACAAGCTCACAGATGTGATTTCAAATAGTGAAATGTGTCTGGAGGGCAGTGAAGCCGGATAGGAAGCCAGATGCAAGGCTGGGGGACCCTGTATGCTTGTTCCTTAAACTGGCGCTTGACATAGACCTGCGCCCCTGCCACGGCCTCTTCTTAGGTTCTCCCTCCCCCACCTCCTACTCTCAAGAATGGTTCTGCCAGGAGAGCGTGAGCTTCAGGAGGACATGGACTGCTGTGTCCCCTGTGTGGGTGGCTTTGCCTGCTGTGCACTGTGCCCTTGATCGAGGGTAATGAGTACACGCGGCTTGCAGAGACAGGACCGTTCCTCACAGGCGGTGGCCTCAAGGGAGGGTCTGTTCTGTTCTCCATCTCTACACCTCAGCACCCCAGAATTGTTTCTGACAGATGGGTGTTTAGCATTTTCCTCTAAGGAAGATCCGCATCCCCTCTGGGGAGCTGTCTGCCATGTAATTCTAAACAGGTGAAACAGTGCCATCATGCCTACCTCTGCTGTCCCCTCCACCCCCATTTTTGGAAGAAATGAAAGCACATTGATTTTTTTTTTTTCTTTCAATGTGAGGTCTATACCCAGACTTTTATTATTTTTAAAATCAGGAGGAACTTTTGAGACATGGAAATTTTATTTATTGCAGCAGTACTCTGTTAAGAGAGTACTTTTTATATACATTTTCCCCACATTAAAGTTTCTTTCTTTCTTTCTTTCTTTCTTTTTTTTTTTTTTTGCCTCTTACTTTATCCTAAATTAAATAAGATAGGAGAGAATCAGGTAATTATTGGACCAGGAGATTTATTAAAATATAAGTGGGAAAATAGGGAAGGCCACACACACAAACACACACTAAACAAACAAACAAATGTAATTTAAAAATTGCTTTGCCTTTAATCCCAGCACTTGGGAGGCAGAGGCAGGTGGATCACTGTGAGTTCAAGGCCAGCCTGGTCTACAAAGGGAGTCCAGGACAGCCAAGGCTACACAGAGAAACACTGTCTCAAAAAACCCAATAAATAAATAAAATAAAATAAAATAAAATAAAATAGCTTTGCTAAGCATATCCCTAAAGGCCTCGGCTAGAGGAGGCTCTGCAACAGCCATGCTCAGGACCGATAGCAGAGCCCACTCATTCTCTTCAGGGATGGGCACCACAGTAATGCAACCTACCCCTACCCCCACCCCCACCCCAAGCTATGTGAAAACACCTACATCCATCTGTGAGGTGCCCTGCAAGATAGCAATGTGCTGATGGCCATCTTGGTTATGGCGGATGTGTCTGGAGTATGTTGTGCACAGGGTATGTGAGAAAGGGGCATTCAAACTCGGATGTGCCTGGAGAAGGCCGTGGCCAGTTGTCTGACTCTTGGCAGCCTTCTTGGGAGTCAGTGGCCACCTCCCCTTCCTGCTCACAGCAGGGCCAGGGGGGAGAATGGACCTCAGACGTGCAGCTCCTTCCGCCCCATCCCCACCCCCTTGCTGCCCTCCAGGCTTTGCTTTGCCCAACACCCTTGTTTCTTATAAGCTGGAGACCTGTGGTAACCTGCACACACAGCCTTTCTCACTTCAGGCATCATAGCAAAAGGAAAAGGGAAGGAAGCCTGAGTCATCCCTTTTGCATCTACTCTTCCCCCATTGTCACAGGTCCATGGATAGCCATCGGGTCTCTAAACCTGCTTATCTGCTCACAGCTGTTTTTGTCCCTTGCCACCCTCTCTTGGACTTACTTCACTTGGTTTCCTCTGTCACCTCTCTCCAGGCCCCTTCCACTGCCGGCCTCTTTTTTTTTTTTCCAGGAAAGGGTGATGTCACCGTCCCTTGACCTCACATCCTCTCTAGCTTTCATGCCACCGTTCATCTCCCTCTGACCCAGGTGGTCTGTGCTTGCCATATTCACTCACCTGTTGTCCTGCACTCAACCTGTTGCCCTCTGGCATCTTCCTTCACCAAGTCATGAAACAGGACACCCCAAAGCATCACCCCAACTCCCCAGCACCTTCGGATCTTTGTTCTGTAGACTCCTGCGGAATTAGACCTGGGGAGAGCGCTTGAGACTTCATCTCTTTCCACCCCACCTAGTCTGTTTCTGTGTCTTAACTGCAGGAATTGTCCACCCCAGCAGGGTGGTAGACGCCTCTCTGATGCTTCCCAGCTGCTGTCCTTTTGCACTTTCTCCCTAGGGATGGCTCCATGCTACATGGACGCTGGCAAGTCTTTGATGGGCATCCCCATTACCTGCCTCTTCCCCAAGAGTCTGAGCAGGAGTGTCGGATGGAAATGCCTTCAGGGAAAAATGGGAGGAGATTTTGACAGGTCACTATTCAGCCCCAGCCAGTTGTTGCAGGTAGGAATACAGAAACAGTGTTGCCAAATTTTCCAGTTAGGAGTCCTGTAAAGATTAACAATGTTTCTACAAAATCGGGAGACCCAGAGCTATGAGACAGCACTCTGAGATGCTCATTGACTGCTTGGTATCTTTGTCCTGATGCAGGCCCTTTAACTGAGATTGCCCCAGCCAGCTTTCCCCAAGCCAAGCCCTCCGGTGTATGTTGTGTCAACAACTAGTGACCCCTGGTATCCACTCTTCCAAGCCTGTGCCCCATCTCACTTCCCTTCCACACTGTACTGCTCGTTCTCTTTGTTGCTGTGTACAGCCACCTGAGAAGCAACCTAAGGGAGGAAGGGCTTATTTTAGCTTATAGTTGGAGGGGTGACAAGACCTAGTGGCAGAAGCATGAGGCAGCTGGTCATGTGACATCCATCCAGAGTCAGGAAGAAGAGATAGATGACTGTTGATGCTCTATGTGTTCAATGTAGGACCTGAACCCATGAAATGGTGGCATCTACATTTATGTGGTATTCCCATCACAGGGATCCAGTCTCAAAATGCCTTTATAGACACGCCTATAAGGGTTGCCTGTATACATCAAGTTGACAGTGGCAATAATCACACACACTCATCTCCAAGTTCTAGTAACGTTATTGTCTAAACAAGTGTGGAATCTGTTTTTATGTCTTTGTTCTTAACCTCTACCCTCACTGTTTAGGCTTCTAGCATCCCTGGCCTGGACCTCCAGCCTCTTAAGGGCTTCAAGTGATGGTACAGCACTGACTTTCCTCATGTGAAAATCTATTGTTTAGAGCCAGGGATAGTTTGTTTGTTTGGTTTATTTTGTTGTTGTTGTTGTCTTTAGGGTTTTTTTGTTTTGTTTTGCTTTGTTTTATTTTTCGAGACAGGGTTTCCCTATGTAGCTTTGGCTGTCCTGGACTCCCATTGTAGACCAGGCTGGTCTTGAACTCACAGAAATCCGCCTGCTTCTGCCCTCCCAAGTGCTGGGAGGTGTGCACCACTGCCACTCGCTCAGGTATGTAATCTTGTATGCCCTTGACAGTTATTGGTTTTGGAGTAGTCTCATGACCAGTGGACACAATGGGATGGAACGTTTGCTGGGTCAAGAGTCAGAATCCAGGAACTGAACCCATCACTTCTGCTGCTGTTGTCTCAGAAACTGTAGCCACATTGGAGAATATGTGCCCTGATACATTTAGTCAGTGGAAGTCAGTGTTTTGTGTTCCAGAGACCCAGAGTTTCTGGGGAGGGGTGGCATGGTCCTTTAATCCCAACACTTGGGAGACAGGCAGGCAAATCTCTGAGTCTGAGACCAACCTGGTCTACAGAGCGAGGTCCAGGATAGCCAGGGCTACACAGAGAAACCTTACCTCCTGCCTCCAGGCCTGATGGGGTGATCCCTCTTGACACTAGCCTGCCTGCATTGTCTCCTGCTTGTGGCTTTCAGCTCCCACAAGATAAAAATCCCAGGGGCCTTGGCAGAATATGTACCCATCTCCCTGAACACATCTCCTACTTGACACCTCAGTTGCTTCTTGTTCCTTAATACAAACCTTACGGCCCTTGTAGTCTGATTGGCTTCTGGTCTGTATATAAATGACGCTTATGAAATGTTTAACCCTTTCCTGTGTGCCAGGAGCAGTTCAATTTTTAGGTTACAGAAAGATACCCGTTCTCTAGCCGTACCTACAACCCCCCTATACCAGTCGTCATCCACTCTCCCTGAGCATGTTTTCCTCAGTCCTTACTTGACCAATACCTACCTTCCTTTTCTAGTGCAGTGTTTTAGCCGTTAGCTTGTTTGCTTTATGTATTTAAGTCCTAGTTTGGTTTCTTTATTTTTATTTTCTTTTTTACAGTCCAGCAGATCCATTTTTTTTTTTTTGGTACGTTGGGTCAGGAATTCATACGGAATGGGCTCCAGCAGCTCAGACTCCTTCACCATAGTCCTCACAAAGTGAGCTTCTCTGCGTGGCGCAGGCTGATGCGTCAGCTGAACCCAGGTGCCCTTCTCTTTGGCTTCCTTCTTCTTCTGGTCGTTCCCCCTCATGCGCTTCAGGAAGCTGTCCCTGCTCTAAGGGTGCTTGATGTGCTCAATGCGCACATTGATTCTCTTGGTGAGAATCTTGCCCTTAACCTGTTTGTTCACAATGATGCCCACAGCATGCTGGGTGATGTTGTAGACTCTTCCTGTTTTGCCGTGGTACGGGGCATCCCCTTTTTGAACTGTACTGATTCCCTTGATGTCTACCCTTTTTGTAGATTCACATGTATTTGGCCAAAGGAACAACTCCATGTTCTCTAAAAAGCCCAGAGGACACATAGCGAGTGCCCTCCTCTTTCCCTTTGTGTATGTCATTGTGGTGAGTTACTGGAAAATGGGCTGAAAGGGGACCAGTTTGGTTTCTGTTGCTATGATAAGACATTATGACTGTGGTCATTTGAATGAGTATGTTCCCTCATAGGCTCACCTATTTGAGTGCTTAGCGTCAGGACATGGCACTACTTGAGAAGGATTAGGAGGTGTGACCTTGTTGGGGTAGGTTTGGCGTTATTGGTGATGGCATTTTAGGTTTCAAAAGTCCATGCCAGGCCCAGTCTCTCTCTGCCTACTGATCAGGGTGCTCCAGCACGTGCCTGCATGCCGCCACACTCCCTGCCGTGATGAAAGTGAACTAAACCTCTGAAACTGTAAGCAAGCCCCCACCCCCCACCCCCCGCCCAGTTAAATTCTTATGAGAGTTGCCTTAGTCATTGTGTCTTTACAGCAATAGGACAGTGACTAAGACAATGACCAAAAGGAACTCAGCTAGGAAAGGACAATGCATGCAGACTACCTAGATCCCTTCTTAAGATGTAGCCAATGGACAGCTCATTTCCCACGAGGGGGAGCGGGGAGCTGCCGCTGAACCTCTGACATGCACTCTGGTGCCCATGATTTGGTCACTTTTCTTGGCAGGATGGCCTTTCGGCCACATGGAGGAAGGAGATGCAGGCTATCATGATGAGACCTGAGAGACTGTGGCCAGACAGTGGGGGGAGGGGGAGCCCCTCAAATGTCTAGGGGAGGGGAATTGGGCAGAAGAGGGAACAGAAAGATAAGAGCAAGAGGATAACAATCTGGATGTAATGTGAATAAATTATAATAAATTTAAAAAAAATTAAAAGTCTTTAAAAGTCATCAAAACACAAGGTGGGTATGGTCTTTTTAGCTACCATAAAGACTGATGTTCAAACCAATTCCCGCCAGCCAGTTCCCTCCTGCCGGGTACAGACCACCCTGGATCCTACCAAGTGTGGATGCAAAGTAAATAACTCCTACCCTCCAGGCACTCCTGTGGGCAGGCAGACCCACAGCCCAGAGTGCAGCAGCAGGAGAGAGAAATGAGAGGGTATTGACGCTGCCCCTTCTGAAGGTGGATGCAAACTCAGGATAGATAGAAGTCAGGTAGGCAGACTCGGGGGCCTTCCAAATGGAGCCACTGAATGAGGTGGTTACAGAAATGTGCAGTATCCCTGTGTGTATGGGGGCTCGGATGTTAAGATGCCCCAGAGAGTGTCATGTCTCAGGTAACATTATGCCAGCTCCGTGGGCCAAAGAGTATCCTGGAACTGGTTCTTGAACATTCCTCCCAACAAGGGTTAAAGGTAGAAGACATCCCCTAACCCACAAAGGAAGGAAGAAAGAAAGAAAGAAAGAAAGAAAGAAAGAAAGAAAGGAAGGAAAGAAAGGAAAAGAAAGAAAGAAAGAAAGAAAAGTCAGCGAAGGTAATTATACCAACCTCTATTTAGCTGCTAAAGAATTTACCATTCAAGGAGATAGGGCCCGCCTCAGCAGAGGCGTTCAGTAGTCCGACACTCTCACATTACCCAGATTGTGTAAGGAGCATGAGTGATTTCCGCTGGCTCCCAGACCTCTAACGGAGGTGTCTCTTTACAAAGCCCCTGCTTCAGGCCGCCTGAATGCCTCAGCGAGCCTCCAGAGGCCCACAGTCCTAATCCCTTTAGCAACAAAGATCTGTTTCTTTGCTTAGCATGAAGTAGGCCTCAGAGGCCTGTGTGTGTCTTCGCCTGTAGGCCAGAAGCCTCCTGTTTACAATTTCCCTATTCCTGTTTTTAATGTTGTTCTGAGAGCAGCCACAAAGGGCTAGTTTTGTCCAGCAGGAACAAGGGAGCTATTAGAGAGCAACGGGAGGAAGGAAGGGAGAAGGGAGATCCAGTGAGGACTTCTCGAGGGATTAGCAGACACAGCTGTTCCCGGAGGGAGAGGAGCTTTAGGCTGCTTACAATTTCCGTCACATTTACATTTTTTAATATTTTATTTCCTAATGTTCTTTCCTTTCCTTTCTTTCTTTTTCTTTTTCTTTTCTTTCTTTCTTTCTTTTTTTTTTTTTTTTCCTGATCAGTTTTCTACCCACCATTTAAAGCCAGCCTTTCACTGCTGTATTGCTGAGTTGAGGGCAGCCGGTCAGTTCAGACTGAGCCCTTTGCTTCAGTGCCCTGCAGCTCTGGGGTGGTGGTCTGTGAAGTTTGAGGTCACAGGCTTCAGACTACCAGATGCCCGAGGAAGTCCATCTTGCAGGGCAGCGGTCCCAGTTCTTGCCCTGTCTGCGTGCATGGCTGGAGTTGTCCGGGCCTGATAGGATGCATTCAGGTCCCACAGAGCTGTCTACAGTGGTCCCAACTCGGTCTATAAATGGGTCTCATCCCTGATTCGGTGTTCCGTATTGAAGAGTATTTGAAGGATGCTGATGGCAGGTGCAGAGAGAGGGAAGCTGTCTTGCTGCCCCTCCACCCCGTCCCCGCCCATTTCTGGGATGCCTCATGGTGGTTGCTTTAACAAAATGATCAAGATTTTCACCCCTAAAGCAAGCCATACATGCCATTTGCTCATTTGTGTTCATTTGCTCATTTTGCAAACTTGTGATAAAACAATAGGTAGAGAGGCTGGAGAGACGGCTCCGAGGTTAAGAGTACATACTTATTATGATCTATAAATGCTGCGGTGTGGGGGTACCATGGCGGGCTCATGCCAAGGTGTACCCCCCCTGAGACGTTACGCCATGCAACAGATCTGGTATAAATAAGGAAGTGCATTGGGAGAAGGTAGGGGAGGGCCTGGGACAGAAGCAGCAAGTGAACCATGAGGGCAGAGAGGGGGGCGCAGGGAGGGAGGGAGGGAGGGAGGGAAGGAGGGAGAGAGTGGGAATGCTGGAATGGCAAGGGGGGGGTGAGGGGGTGGATGGTGGTGGGGTGTCCTTTTATCTGGCAGACACCTAGCACACTGGAGGCAGCAGGGGATGACGTTAGATGTTGCAGGCTAGCATAATGGCCTGCACACTAACAATACTACTTTTGCAGAGGACCTGAGCCTGGTTCCCAGCACCTATGCCAGGCAGTTCATAACCACCTATATATAACTCTGGCTCTAAGGGGTCTGGATATGTTTATTCTAGGAAGGCACCTTCATGGATGTACAGCTACCCACATATTGCTACACATATATACATGGAATTAAACATAAAACACATTCTTTTTTGGGAGCGGGGTTGCTTTTGAGACACGGTTTCTCTGTGTAGCCTTGGCTGTCCTGGAACTTGCTCTGTAGACCAGGCTGGCCTTGAAGATAGAGACCCACCCACCTGCCTCTGCCTCCCAAGAACTGGGATTAAAGGCATGTGCCACCACTGCCCAACTTAAAACACATTAAAAAAAAAAACCCATACTTTTATTCTTACTTTTTCACCGTGTATACCAAACAAAATTTCTTATCTAACAACTCCCTGGCTCTGTCTCTCTCTCTCTCTCTCTGCCTCCTTATTCTTCTGACCACTTCCCTGTTATAAATAGTAGCAACTCATTGTATATTTTTCTACACCTTGCACCATGCCCAAACAATAATATGGAAAAATTAACCTTGGATTGGGGAGTGTTTTAGTTAGGGTTTTCTAGAGGAAAAGAGCATGCGTGTATTCACGCATAGCCACCATCTTGGCCACCACGGCTACTTTGTTTATGGGTCAATCAGGCAATGACAGGGATGGTGGGGGGAAGAGGCTGACTGCCACAGAATGGGTCATTCTATCTACTTGATTATTGAACCCCTCCTCAGCTGAGCCACCTTTTGATGAGCATTTACATTGGACACAAGAATCTTCACATCCTTTGCTCATCTGGAGAGATCTGTCCACATACTTCTTCAGATGTCTTTCTTACCAGTATTCCAAAGTCACGCTCTTTCCAAGGCCCTGATCACCCAGCCAATACATTGGCTACAGCCCACGAGTCAGTGAACAATTGCACATCTGGCCATTTCTTCAAAACAAAATGTGTGACCATGTGTACTGCCTGAAGTTCTGCCCACTGTGAAGATTTCCTTTCACCAGTGTCTTTTAGGGTTGTCCCAGAAAGGGGTTATAATGATGCAGCTGTCCACTTCTGGGCGGTGCCTGCATAAGGTACCTAGCCATCAGTAAACCAGACCTATGTCTTCTCTTCCTCAGTCAACTGATCATAGGGGACACCCCATGAGGCTACAGGTGCACGCTTGGCAGCAGATGACATTGTAATAGGAGTAGAAATCATGGGCCTTTGGCTAACTTCTTCATATAACTTGCTTGTGCCCTCAGGACCTGCCTGGGCCTAATGACTCATGTACCAGTTCCATTTGATAGTGGATTTCTGCTGTGTACATCCTACTTTATAACTTGGTGGGTCAGATACCACGCAGTTCTTGATGGACAGCTCAGGTCACATGGTAACTTGGTGACCCATTGTCAAATGTTCAGTTTCCAGTAAGGCCCATTAGTAGGCCAAGAGCTGTCTTTCAAATGGAGAACAGTTGTCTGAAAATGATGGTAGAGTCTTGCTCTAAAATCCAAATGTCTCCTCTGTGACTCACCTATAGGGGCCTACCAAAGGCTCCAAACAGCATCCTTATCTGCCACTGACCTCAAGTACCATCAGGTCTGATGGATCATATGGTCCAAGTGGTAGAGCAGCCTGCACAGCAGCCTGGACCCATTGAAGAGCCTTCTCCTGTTCCAGGCTCCACACAAAGCTAGCAGCTTTCCAAGTTACTCGTTATAAAGGCTGGAGTAGCATACCCGAGTGAGGAGCATGCTGCCTCCAGGGTGCAAAGAGGCCCCACTAAATGTGCTTCTTTCCTGGTGGTGGGAGGGGCCAGATGCAGTAACTCATCCTTCACCTTAGAAGGAGTATTTCCGCATGCCCTCCATCACTGGACTTCTAAGAATTTCACTGGGGCAGAAGGTCCTTGAATTTTGGTTGGATTTTACTTCTCGTTCTCTGATGCACATGTTGTTAGCAACAAGTCCACTATGTTTTCTACTTCCTGCTCATTTGATCCAGTCAGTATGATGTCATCAATATATTGTGCCAATGTGATATTTTGTAGAAGAGACAGAAGAGCAAGATCCCTGTGAAGTAAGTTATGTCACAGGGCCGGAGAGCTAATATATCCTTGAGGTGACCCTGTAGAAGGACACTGCCGGCCTTGCCAACTGAAAGCACGTTGCTTCTGGTGGTCCTTATGGACCGGGACCAAGAAAAAGGCATTTGCTAGATTGATAGATGCTTACCATGTACCAGGAGGCGTGGCCATGTGCTCATTTAAGGACAACACATCTGGTACAGCAGCTGTAATCGGAGTGACCACCTGAGTGAGGTTTTAATAGTCAGCTGTCATCCTCCTCAATCCCTCTGTCTCCTGCACTGTCCAGAAAGCTGAATTAAAATGCCATTCTCCCTTTCAAGCCTCTGGTGACACTAATCTCTGCAGTTCCTGGGGGGTTTTCTGGAGTCAGCTAAATTCAGAACCAATATTCAATAGACCTCCAGAAATCCTGATTGTTTCTTTCCCCCAGTTACCATTGTAAAAGGCCATGGGTTCCTCTGGGGAAGGACTGGGGAGAGGCTAACAGAAAAACTCTTAGGTGTTTTATCAAGGTCCTTCCTCAGGGGAACCTGGCCAGTTCTTCATTTAAGGGGTTCTGGGTTTGCAAACTGCCTCAGGTCTGGAAATTGACTCATGGGCTGCGATTCCCTTTTGCCATTATTCAATATAGCCTTTGTTTAATTTGTTTGAGAGTTTTTTGTTTTTGTTTGTTTGTTTGTTTGTTTGCTTATACAGATCAAACAAAAATACAGTAGGCTTCTTATCTATTTCATACCTGGAAACACCGTGATTAATTAATGAGTACAAAGGTCTACGTGAGTCACGAGTCATACCATCATAAAGTCACTTTGCCTATGCCACTTACTACAGGTCAGGCCGTTATGGACATTGCTTTGTCTGTGCTGCCCATTACCATAACTATGGTCACCTTGCCTATGGCGATTCAGGGCTGCCACCTGGCCACTCCTGGGCCCAAGTAAACCCACTGCATTTAGTTTGTCCAGTCGAGCATTAGCACCTCCAACCCTAAGGTCTGGCACAAAGAAAAGGGCAAAAAAACCAAAACAAAACAAAACACCAAAAAACCAAAAAACAAAACCAAAAAACTTTTCAAGGGCTGGAGAGATGGCTCAGAGGTTAAAAAGGCTCAGAGGTCTGTTCTTCCAGAGGTCCTGAGTTCAATTCCCAGCAACCACATGGTGGCTCACAACCATCTGTAATGAGATCTGGTGCCCTCTTCTGGCGTGCAGGCACACCTTCAGGCAGGGCAGTGTATAAATAATAAATACATAAATCTTAAAACAAAGCAAAAAACACACAAAACTTTTCAAATGTGCTGGTGCCCCTCTCACCATTTTGTATCTTACAGGACTAGGGAAAGGCCTGTCACATGGGCTTTCCCCTTGTTGGAGGATTAGCATTACACAGCTTACCCACTCTCGCATTGCAACTTCCCTGAGCCTTAGAATCCCTTCATCAACACTGAGCCAAGGGATATTGGGCATCTCCAACTTCATGTTCATCTTTTGACAATGGCAGACAATGAAGGATTACTCTCCTCAGTCAAAGGAGGTCGAGGCAGTATTTCAGGGGCTGACATTACATCTTCTCCAGAGACCACTTCCTCAGGGGAGATAAACCGTTGAGAATTTGAGGGTTCAGAGTTCTCAGCTTCAGTAGGTTTCTTTCTCCCACACATCTCCTTCCCAGTTATAGGATCCCCTTCTTTACCAGTTAATGCCCTTGCTAACTGCCAACACTCTCTGAAGCTGGGACTTAAATTTTTAAGGTAATTCAGTCAACCTTATAATGAGGGCTTTGGTTTGATTTTCTACAACGTGAGCTCTGTGGCTGCTGGGGAGAGGATTCCATTCCAGGGCACACTTAGACACCTTTAGGCCAGCGGCTCTCAACCTGTCGGTCACCCTCTCATTTGAGGGGGGTCTAATGACCCTTTCACAGGGATCGCCTAAGACCATCAGAAAACAGATATCTATGCTATGTTTCATAACAGTAGCGAAATTACAGCTATGAATTATCGATGAAAATAATTTTGTGGTTGGCGCTCACCACAACACGAGGAGCTGTGTTAAAGGGTGTCAGCTCTAAGGAGGGCGAGAACCACTGCTGTGGGCTCTTTATGGGCATCTGGAGGCGGTTTTATCACTGGCCTCTTCTTCATCCTTTACTGTACTGCGATATGATAGAGGTTGGTTAATTTTATCATGGAGCTCAGTCTTTTCCTTTGTCAATTTATCCAAAGGCACTAGGAACAAGTGACAGGCAGCATTTTTCTTATTTTTCCACAAATTGTCAAAAGTTTCATACACAGAGTTACCAGATAAATATGTTGCCTTGCACAGTGGTGAGCGGTGATAATCAAATGCATTTGTCTCCTTAAGTTTGTAAGATAGTTCACATCACAGGCTTTCAGCGCTCTCAGACTCTAGGAGAGGCTGCAGTAACTGGAGAGGTTCAGTAACCATAGATGTTGGCTAATTGGGAATCCTATTAATCTTATCCTTGTATTGCTATAAAACCTGTTCTGATACCTAACTCTGCAGAAGGTGTTGCTCAGGGGCTGGAGAGATGGCTCAGCGGTTAAGAGCACTGTCTGCTCTTCCAGAGGTCGTGAGTTCAATTCCCGGCCATGACATGGTGGCTCACAAATAAGGCCATCTAATCACGGTTCATACCTCCTGTGGCCTGTAGGTGTACATTCAAATAGAGCACTAATATACATAAAATGAATAGATAAAAAATACCTTAAAAAGGGAGAGAGAGAGAGAGAGAGAGAGAGCGAGAGAGAGAGAGAGAGCGAGCGAGCACAGAGGAAGTTGTCCAGGTTAAATGCTGATCTTCCCACCTCAAAAGATCAGGATTAAAAGTGGGTCTTCCCACTTCAAATAATTTAATTAAGGAAAAAAAAGTCCCTCACAGGTGTATTCAGCTGCTTGGGTTTTAGCTAAGTCTAGCTGTAGTCAAGTTGATACCCAAGAACAGCCATCTCAGTGAATCATCTTTTTTTTTTTTTTAATTAAAATATATCTACAGACTGTCTATTTCTCTGTATCTTGTTCTTACTTGACAACATTCAGAAGTCATTGTGTTTCATTTGCATTCAGCTCAGCACAGTATGTGTATCTCCACTTTGCCAGAGGCTACGCTTGGCTGAAGTTGCAGATGCCTGGGTGGATGGAAATTTCATCTTGTTCTGTTTTGTTAAGTTTCGCTTTTCTTGGGGAGCCTCGGTCAAAAACTAAATGACTTTCTCAACAGCCCACTGCTGACCCTCTGGGTTCTTGCTGTCTCGGCCTAAGGTTCTGGGCTGCCGTGTGTTTCAGAGCCTCCTGGTCAGTTCCTACTGTCTCAAAAGTCGCATGTGTGCTGTTTCCCTTTGCTGGGGCCTGGCTCTGTCGAGGAGGAGAGACAGTGATTAACATTCTCCCAGCTCGCTCGGGGACAGCTGTTCCAAACCCTTTCTTCCTGCTCTAAGTCCTAACTAGTTTTCAAGAGGAACTTAAAAAAATTTTTTTTCCCCCAAAGAAGAATATGGAGTTCTTCCAAGATTGCTCAATTTTTCTTTCTCTAAAGTAAAATAGTGCAGCCCATGTGCCAATCCAAATGTGCTTTCTGTATTTGGCCTCTTGGAAATGTGGACTGGAAGATAAGATGCATGGCCTCTGGAATATTAGTTTTCAGTGCCGGCCAGGAAAAAGCCACATTTTCAGCTGCTTCAGTTGCCCCTGTGCATTTTAAAGGAGAATGCTCCTGTCACATGCAATTGGCAGGGTAACAGATTAGAGTTGGTGGGCATTGCTTTGGTGATCACATAATTCGGGGGACCTTTCTCTGATTTAAAAAAAAAAAAGCCCGTTTAAAGATACCTTCCCATTGCAAGTATAAATTAAATGAAAGATTCTGTGAATGTAACTAACTGCTTTTATGAACAGGTTTAAATTACCCAATGTACTCATAGCCTTTAGGCTACGACGCTAGGATTTTATTAGCACGTGTCTTGCTCTCTGCAGAACTTCCTGTGGGTTTCTTTGATGTGAGGTGGTAGCATGTTTTGGGACACAGTGGGAGATAGGATCTCTGCCTAACCATTCTCCTCAAGTGCCGAGCCTGGGCCCTCCGTGGGTGACAATCTTCACAGGGCAGCCTCTTCCACTAGTAGAGGAGACATCAGTGAAAACAGTGGGTGATGCGCACGGCTATTTATAGCGCTCTGGTGTGTACTGGTCAGATTAACTCCACATTTACGTGCTGTTTATTTAATCAAATTCAAGTGAAGAAAAAGGAAGGTGGAACTAAAAAAAAAAAAACGACTTTGTATACATGTAAAAGTTTCTTTCAGAGAGCAAATAACACAGACTCAAGAAAAGTCAAAGCAGAAGTCAGCCCCCCAACATTTGACTCTGGTACATAGTCCTCTGCGAGTCATCGCAGTGAGTACAGGGCTACTTACATGATCAGGCTCAGTGATGGCATGCTCACAAAGATGCCTTGTCCATCAAGAGATGAGGAGAGTCATTCTGAAGCCAGGCTTTCCACATACTCGAGTGTTGGGAATGGGGCAGAATGGAAGAGTTTAAGCTGGTTTCTGGGACCTGGGCAATCCTGAAGCAGTTCCTGAATGCTCCTTTTCACGATCCAGCCCTGCCTAAGAGGCCGTGTGTGTCAGGAAGAGAAAAGCAGCCTTCTGATGCTTGACCGTTGACAGTTACAGCTTAGAGGAAAGTGCATGTTCTAGCAGGGTGTCCACTTGCCTGAGACAGGATCTCACCGTGTAACCCTCCCTGGCTGGCCCCACGTTTGTGGGGAATCCTCTCGTCTCTGCCTTCCAAGTGCTGAGATTAGAGGCACGCATTAGCGTGCCCATCTATTCTTTGCTGTTTTCAGACAGGTCTTTACTAGGTAGCTCAGGCTAGCTCCCATTCAGTAGCTTCCCGCCCCAGTCTATCAAGTCCTGGGAAGACAGTGTGAACTGTGACACCTGATCTGGGGAGAGATGTTTGTTACTTGATGACTAAGTGCTTATAGAGCACTTTTTGTTTGTGCTACACTAGGGTTTTTTTTTTTTTTTTAATGTATTCTGCTCCACCCAGCTGTACTGGGGATAGAACCCAGGCTCTGGCCCATGTTTGAGCAAGGGTAGTGTATCACACATAAACCCAGCCCACACTGGTTTTAGTACTGCCTTCATTAACAGCATTTAAGGCTTATGCAGGCAAAGCAGAGTTACAACGTGAATGGATTTGTGTGTGTGTGTGTAAAGGTACATGTCTCAAAATTGCCCAGATTTGGAACCTTACGGGGATTGGAAGTGATTGGAAAAAAATTTTCCATGTTAAATATTAAGGGAAGAAACACAGTCAAGTGCTCTCCCTTCTCACACTGCAATCTCCAAGGCAGCTCCGAGTAGCTCTCTGTAGGAAAACCCAAGGAGGCCAGCCACAAAACACGTAAGGACCACAGTCGTGGTCTACCAAGAGCACTGTGGAGCAGAAGACGCCGAGGTCTTCCTTGCCTTATTAGCAGCTCTTCATGCGCATTCTGATAAACAATCTTTGTTGGTTTTTTGTTTTTTGTTTTTTTGTTGTTGTTTTTTGTTTTTTGTTTTTTGTTTTTCCATGACAGGGTTTCTCTGTATAGTCTTGGCTGTCCTGAACTCGCTTTGTAGACCAGGCTAGCCTCGAGCTCACAGCGATCCATCTGCCTCTGCCTCCTGAGTGCTGGGATTAAAGGTGTGCACCACCAGGCCTGCTCTGATAATCTTTTCTGTGTTTTAGGCAGTGATGGTGCAGATTAGAGCCACATACCTTGTTTTTCCATCCTCTTCCCCCCCCCCCTCTCTGTGTGTGTGTGTGTGTGTGTGTGTATGTGTACACAATCTGCAGAAGAAGGATGTGGAAGCCAGTCCTGGGTTGCCAACATTGACCCCTCTAAGAGGCTCTTTTGTATTAGCAAATACTCCATGCTTTGCCACTGCAAGTGCTGACGCTAGGAGAGGCAGCCATCCTCCTGACTTTCCAATAAGGTGTCCTTTGGGCTGGAACTTTCCATGCTTCGTTTCTGCTCAAAGGTGAATTTATTCTGGAAAGTTCACACTAATTTAATTCAGGGACTTGGAAGGGACGTGAGAGTAAAAATATACCTTCTTCTACTCTACAAATAAATGTAAGACTTTGGTCTTGGATAACTCCGGGGCAGCCAAACGGTGGAACAATAAACAGGCCTCAGAGAGTCGCTGTTGAAGCAGGCTGAAGCGATTACCTGCACGTTTCCTGCGTTCTTGGGGTCACTGGGAGTTCCTTGGGGGCCATGCAGCTCCTTCATAAGGACAATGGTCAGGACAGAACTTTAGGGCCTTACACAGGGGAGATTGTTGGAATCAGAGCAAACTGCTTTGTGGTCTCGTAAGTTTAAAAGCACGCTAACTATGGTTAAAGGCTCTTCTTTGGAAAGAAGAGCAAACTGGAATGCCCTGGAGACAGAATTGACCAAAACCCGTGTCGTGGTGTCTGTGTGTGGGAGGGCGCGGGCCTTCAGCGTGATGAGTGGCAGTGGTACACTGCTTCCTAGCGGCACCGCTTCTCTGAGTTGGATAACTGATTGCTGGAGGAAGGAGCGTCTGTGTCATCAGTGCATTGTGGGACATTCTTCAGCATCCGTGGTCTGGTTATTAAAAGCAAGAGTCAACACCTGCCACCAAGTCTTAAGAGCAAATAGTTAAAACTGTCTCCAAATATCTTGGGAGGGTGTGCTGGGGAATTGTGCCTGTCTGAGAACTACGGATGGGATTTTGAGTTAGACTCGTCTGAGCAAGGTGTTTTAGCTGGAGGTGGGAATCCATGTGATGGGAACCTGGCGTCTGTAGCAAAGGCTTATGAAACTGAGGGACTTTCATTGCAGAGTCCTCTTGTCCTCTTGTCCAAAGCTGCCTCCTCCTGACTCATGTCTGGCTCAAACTAGACTCAACCATGGTTCCAGGCCCTTTGTCTGACATGCCATGCCCTGTCCCTACAATGAATAAATCTCTTTGTCATGTTAAAAAAAAAAAAAAGGGAACCTTAGTCTGTCTTTAAGGCTTATCAAGAACGAAAAGGCCCCAAACTTTCTCTTGAATAATGCAAAGATGAGCTCTGTGGTTCCTGCCTACCTTGTGGCCAACAGTCAGAGGACTTAACAGAGTTGGGCATCAGAGAACAGTGCCAGAAGTGAAATGGCATCTTGGGAAAAATACAGACCAATGACTTAGAGCAGAGGCAGTTGAGAATATTGCAGGCCTGCAAGGAGGGATGCTACCATACTGCTGCCTTCCAGGGTCTGATCGTATGATAGACACCACGCAGAACACGAAGGGAAGGCCCCTATAGGCTGGGGGGTGGGGGCTAGGGGGGTGGGGTCTCGGGGGGTGGGCCAGGGGAATCAAATGATCACACATTTTTGGTAGGGGGTGCACGGTACCATGAAAGTACCTCAAAGGGGATTGACTGACTTCGCATGGGGAGTCAGGATGAGTCTTTATGAGGAAATGTGTGTAGGTTTGTGTGCGTGTGTGGGTGTGTGCTAGAGTGTGAACATGGACACTCGTATGTGTTTTGGAGAAAGAAGTGCAAATATTTGAGGACTAGTAATCCAGTAAGAGTTAGGCTAAGTACCGGGAGGCAGAATCTGTAGGGCCTGGTGTACTGTGTTGATGATGTTTTTATTAAAGGAGTAGTAGGGCCTCCGTAAGGGAGTTTAAGGCAATGAGTGACATCATTATTGGATTTGTGTTATCAAAATATCCCTCTGGGTACAATGATTTGAAAAGGTCCAACATAGATTCCAGCTGCTTTTGACTAGACCAAAGAAAGATCTTGCCAAAGAATGCTCGCTCCTAAGCATGCTTCGTTTTATTGTCATTCATGGAAGATTTTTGCTCCACCCAGCTTCCGACAGTTGCCGGCATTCCTTGGTGGGTGTTCCTTGACTTGTAGGCAATCAAACGCCAGTTGCCGCCTCTGTCGTCATCATGTGGCCTCCTTCTCTCTGTGTGCTTGTATCCCCTGCTTGTCCCCTAGTCACTGGACGTTGTTCATGGGATTATTTCAATCAGAAGAGATCTGCAAAGAAACCCTGTTCTAGAACATCCTGGAGTTGAAACCATGACTCACAGGCATGAGTGGCCTCTCCCTGGGCAAGCAGGTGCACTCCAGTTGTCACTTAGAACCCTTCAGTCATTTATTTTGTCTGGCTAGCTCCCAGAGACATTTGAGTTTGCGATCCAATACTGCAGGCAAAGTGAACGGTACTCTGGTGAGACTACAGGTAGAGCCTGCTGGGGAGCCAGGCATCGGGGGAGGGGGGGTAGCGCCCAGTTTCATAGAGACTGCTGACTTGATGAGTGAAAGAAGAATGCCGCAGGGCCAATCTGGGGACCTTGGTCTCCGGAAGACAACAGGTGATGTCTATTATGTCCCCAGGCATTGGCTATCACCTTGGAAACAGGCCATCTGACAGCACGTCAAGGAAGTTGTTACAGGGAATTATTTCAGCCGGAAGAACTCTCTGCAAAGCAATCCATTCCAGCCTGCTGTGCCATGGAGTGGTCCCCACGCCTCCGACTTTTTTTTTTTTTCTTCTAGAAATGCAGCGGCAGCCGGCATGAAGCCTACACCTGTCATGAGCTAATGTTTGATCCATGCCAAGGTCTGGCTTGAGCTTTATTAACAAGCTAGAAAGGCCCTTCCAGGGAAGTGTGTTAATATTTAACCCTTTCCTTGCTACTCTTCCCCCTCCCTCGGAGGAGATAACAGCTTGCCACACCACCCCTGGGCAGTTTGGGCTTTTTGCTTTTCAATGTTTTTTAGTTTGGGAGACAGCTGGAGAAAGAAGCTAATAGAAACTGGGCTTCCAGGAAGTGGGGGTGCAGATTGGTTGGTGTAGTACTTAGCTAGTGTCTGCGAGTCCCTGCCTTCAATCCCCAGGACCACATAAGCATAAAATAGCACCAGTGGGTCCTGCCTGTGAACCTAGCACTTGGGAGGATAAAAGTTCAAGGTCACCCTTAGCTACATGGTGATTTCAAGGCCAGTTTCGGCAACATGAGGCCTTGCCTAAAAAAGGAAAATAGAAACAAATAAGAGAAGAAAGAAAGAAAAGAAGAAACTGAGCATTTAGTCCAAGGTCCATAAGACCTTTTTGAAAAATCAGTGTGAATCTGAGCCTGGGCCAGGAGAGCAACGTAAGGTGGAGACTGTAGCCAGAGCACAACTCAAGGGTGGGGCTGTGTGGGGTTGTGTCAGGGCAGTTGGCAGCTGTGACCTCAGTGTCCTAATCCCATTTCTGTGCCTGAGAGGCATGGGGGTGGTTTTCATATGACAATTTCCATTTTACTGTGTAATTTTCTAGAGTGGGACCCTGGGGATGGTCGTGGGGGAATGAATGCTCTTCCCTGTTTCTACCCCTCGTGTCCCCGAGGTGCTCTCATCAAACCAGGGAGGGACATAAGGGCGGCGTTGGGAAGTGGTCCAGAGACTCAAGGCTGTGGTAGTTGAAGAAGACCAGTGTCTGGACGACACCCTGAGAGGGCTGGGGCTCCACAAGTGTGGGGTCTCTGAGTTTAGAGGACTCTTGTAGAAGAAACTCTGGGGTTAAGAGGTGGGCTGTGGGGACGCATGGAGAACAAAGAAGACACTACCAGGTAGTTCAGCCCAGAGCTTGTCGAACAGAGGTAGCACTTAGTAGGCCTTTGGGGAACAGTTGTTGAATGAATGAATGAATGAATGAATGAATGATAAATAGAGAACTTTTGCTGACGAGGCTGACTCGTTCTCTTTTCGTTCCCTTCATGTATGCTGGGGAGGTGCAACCCATCGCAAGGACAAACCACCAGCCCTATTTCCTCGAACATCTTGACACCTTAAAATTATTCTAATTTGATAAGCTATATTTGCACATGCTTGTTTGTGCGTGCGTACCTGTGTCTTTTGCATGCATGGGAGTGTGTGGGTACACATGCCCAGGCATGTGCTCACAGAGGTCAGAGGAAGATAGCAGGAGATAGCAGGTTTCTTTCTCTTGTGCTGTCTATTCTATTACCTTAAGACAGGATCTCCCAGGGGTTGGGAGGCTCACTGATTTGGCAAGATCCCAGGATTTGCCTATTTCTATTCTGAGGCATGTGCAGCCATGCCCAGCCTTCCCCCCACCCCCACCCCCAAATCATAGGTATTGGGGATTAGAACTTTGGTACTGAGGCTTATTGGATCATGACTAGCCTGAATCCCAGGGCCTCTCTTCTAACTCAGATCTTAGCTTTTTTTTTTTTTTTTTTTTTTTTTTTTTTTTGGTCTGATGTGTCACCTGACAAGATTTGATGTACAAGAACATTTAGACACATAGAACAACCGTTTTGCTTATCGGTGAGGAATGATGATATGTAAATGGCATGGTTTTATTCTGCCACTTTGTTTTTGTCACTCAGCAAAGCAACCTGGAGACCTCTCTGTGTTTTTCTGTCCAAATGTACCTTATTCTCTCGGGCTGCTGCGCGGTGCGTTTTGGGCTTTACTGGCCCACCATTTGCTGAACCAGTTCTGTAGGATGGACTTTTAGGCTGTTCCTAGTGCAGTGAAGAATACCCCTGTATGTGCCTCCTTGGGAAGCATGTGAATTTAATTTCATTAATTACCCATCTGGAACTAGGCTGGTATCCTGAGATGCTTGGCCCTCCCTAATACAATAGTTTTGTACTTTGGCAATTGCATAAGGAAGGAGCGAAATAAGTAACTTATAAGAAAAGGAAAAGCTACTTCAAGGCTCATGTCTTTGGAGGAAAATGACTTCCCCCTTGGTAGTGTTCGCTGATGTCGCAGATGTGGGGGAGCATGCGTCTTTTTTCATGGGAGCACGGTTTACTGTGAGCAGGCCACAGAAGACTGTCTACATTAGCAGGCCGTATCCTCGTCCCCGTTTCCATTCTTGTTGGCTTCCTTCTAAAGCCTCAAGCTACCCTGAAGCTGATCTCTGACTGACGTATGTGGCATAGCTGGGGCTGGTGTGTGCTTATGTGTGTCCGTGTTTGGTAGGGGACAGTGAGTGCATGGGTGTGTTTGTGGCCTGTGGCCTGAACATGTTCCCTTGAATTCAGATATTGAAATTGACTCCTCAGTGTTTGAAGGCCTTTAAGAGATGAGAGGGCTTAAACGAATGGGTTTACCGCCTCCATCCCTCTGCCCAATGAGGATGTAGCCTGTTCTTCCTTTTGGCAACCAGGACATCACCTTGGAAACAGAGAGCAGCTCTTGCCGGACACCAAACCTGCTGGCACCTTTATCGTGGACTTCCTGCCCCCAGAATGATGAGAAACAAATTCTGCTATTTATGAATGAACCCGTCTGCAGTGTTTTGTTGGAGTAGCACAGAGGGAGTAAGACCCGAGTCTGCTTGTCTGTGACCGCTCTGGGCGTTCTGGGAAGTGTTTCTGCAGGCACTCGACCCTTTTGCATGACTTGGGTTTGATTTACCATTCCAGCAGGAGCTGTCATCAGTGAGTTCCAGCTCACTCTCATTCCACGGAACGAAGACGCTGGGTCTGTTTTCAGATTTAGAAAGTGCCTTCGCTGATCTCTGGTCAACCCAAAGCATGCTGTCTCCCATATAGCCCTCCAAACTGTCGCAGCCTCTGTGCTGCCCAGTGAGGGAGCAGTAGATAACTTGCTGCCCAAGTTGCCCATCCCATCTCAGCCATCCTCGCCTTCTCCACAGCATTCTGTGATACATATGATCCCTGTGGGTAGTAAATGGGTATAAACCAACCTTGGTGCCCTGATGAGGTGGACTTGTTGCTGAAGGCTAAGAGGCCATTGGCCATGGCGGAGTCTTACAAGTCTTATAAAAGATGAGTAGAAATAGATTTAATCACTCTACTGTGGGTGACAGTTCTCCTATGATCATGTCTGTAAGCCATACCACTAACAGAGCCTCTTTTCCTTCCTTCCTTCTTTTTTTTTTTCTCTGAGACAGGGTCTTTCTGTGGTCCTAGAACTTACTCTGTTGACCAGGATGGCCTCAAACTTGCACAGATCTGCCTGCTTCTGCTTCCCAAGTGATGGGATTAAAGGTGTGCACCACCACTGCCTGGCCTCTGTTTACAGATGCTTTTTAAAAAAAATTTATTTATTATTCACACAATATTTTGCCTGCATATGAGCCAACAGGCCAGAGGAGGGCATCAGATCTCATTTTAGATGGTTATGAGCCACCATGTGGTTGCTGGGAACTGAACTCAGGACCTTTGGAAGAGCAGTCAGTGTTCTTAACCTCTGAGCCATCTCTCCAGCCCTGTTTATGGATTCTTAAACATGGCACCAAAAGCACGTGCTAGTACCAGTTTCCCATCTTCGGTAGTCTTTGATGGACTTCTCTTAGACAACTACGTTTCCAGTAACAAATCCTTGACTTTCAGGGGAGCCTTTCAGTACCTTTGCTTCTGTGGCTTTAACAAAACACCTGTGGTTGGCTAGCTGATTTTTTTTTTTTAAGAGAAATTTATTTAGCTTATTGTTGTGGTAGTTCAAGAACATGGAGCTGGTATCCTGGTGAGGCTCCCCTGGATGTATCAAAACATCATGGAAATCAATTTGGGAAAACAGCCATGTGCAGACAGGGCCGTGTGAAGTTGCCTCTTTATAACAATCTTCTCCCTTAAAGTAGCTTACTGTGACATGACAAGGAGAAGCATCTGTCTATCCCTTCCGAATGAAGGCAGTACATTGTATGTATGTATGTATGTATGTATGTATGTATGTATGTATGATGGCTTTTTGAGGCATGGTTTCACATAGTCTCATCTGGTCTCAAACACACGATGTAGCCAAAGGATGACCCATTCCTCTTGCCTCTACTTCCCTAATGCTGAGATTGTAGGCGCTTGGTACTAGCCTCAGCACAATCCGCCTCTTAACAGCTCTAGCTTTGAGAGTTCTATGGTGGGCACCAAGCTTCCAGAGCATGTGTGCCCACGTCACACACTTGGACTTTACCTACACCATAGCACCTGTTCCCGTTTTTATTTGACCTTTATGTACACCTCTGCATCATTAGGTTTGGCTTGCCTTAGTTTTCTATGGAGGTCAGATTTTCACATCTTCTTGTGCTTTTTGTTGTTGATGTTGTTGTTTGTCTTCCTTCAGATCACCTTGGCTGATTAAGTGGCCAGGCTCTGTGGCCAGTCTCCAGAGTTAAAGATGTTGACTTAAAACCTGGCCCCATTCTTACAGGCAGAACCCTGACCCACCACTTGTGTTTGTATGGGAGCTCGCTGGGTCTTCTGTTTCACTAGAACCCACTGCAGAATCTACCCGTTCATTATTAGTCTTTCCCTGAAGTGAGAAAGCCTGCTGCTCATGACAAGTGACAGAGATGACCAACTAAGGCAGTTAAAAATAGTCACAGGACTTAAGAGCTTTGCAGTCGCCGATTTAGCCTAGTGGCTAACAAGGATTTCAGTCTTTGGAGGATTTTCTTCTTGTTGGTATCAGCTGCTGGGGCTATTCTAAGAAATTATGTTCTATAAATCAAGAAAATGTCCCCTGGCAAAGCCATTTCTCCCGCCCAGCCCACCCTGGCCAGCCCTAGGACTGGTGGCTCCCAGAGCCTGCGTTAGCTGTCAGAAGAAGGTTTCAAGCCAACTTGCTGTGGTCCATAGAGAGCCACGTCCAGGCTGAGTGCTTTCCTCTTTCTCTTTCCTTTTTCAGCTTCCTCCTTGGTCAAAGTATTTGGAAGTCCAGAAAACTGTGATGGCTATCCTAGTGGTTTTGAAAATTTGAGTGGCTTTTGTTGTTTGTTCCTTCTCTCCCCTCGTTATTTCTGTTTCTTTTCCTTAAGGAACACATTTGTTTATATATTTATATTTGTTCATTTTGTGTGTGTAGTGGGCACATGCATCACGGCTGATATGTGGAGGTCGGAGAACAGCTTTGAGGAGTTGATGCTCTCTCTCTACCACGCGGATCCGTTACCTTCTGGAACCAGCTCGTCTCACTGGCTCTTTCCCTTCTACTTAAAGGACAGGGTCAAAGTAGAGGCGAAAGAGGACTGTGTGGCTCAGGCCTGTAATTCCAGGTATTTTGTGAGACTGAGCCAGAAAGATTGTGAGTTCAAGGCCAGCCTGAGCAATGTAGCGAGCTTTTATCTTGAAATAAAAACATAAAGAGAGCCTGTATGTCAGCCGAGGCTGACCCTGAAGTCTTCATCGTCCTGCTGCCTCAGCCTTTAGAGTCCTGGGATTACAGGCATGTGCCATCTTGTTTAGATCTGTGGGTGCTTGGAATCGAACTCAGTCCCTTATGCTTACCCAGCAAGGGTTTTACCAACTGAGCCATTTTCCCAGCCAGAGAGGGAAGCTGTTTTTTTCTGAGACACTGTCTCATTCTGTAGTCCAGGCTGTCCTCAGGCTCATGTTGATTTCTAGTGCCTTGGCCTCCGGAGTGCTGGATAGACGTGCACCACGAACCACACCCAGTGACAGCTATTTTTCATGATCTGAAACCCCAATCTATATAGGAAGGGTCTGGAGGAATTATTAGGACAGACACATGTTGTAGATGACTGTAGTGCACAGTTAAAAACCAGTGTGGTGGTGGCGGTGGTGGCAGTGGTGGCGGTGGGGAGCCAGTATGGCAGGTAGCTTTACCCCATATTCAAATGATGAAAAACATGACAGCATCTCTCCGTGGGGCTAATGGATTCTTCCCCACAGCTGGCTTGCCACACAACATGACTAATGCCGCACATAGCCTTCTGCTTCTAGAAAGTCAGTTGTTTCTTAACACACAGTTGGATTTTTTTTTTTTTTTAAAAATAACCATCAGACAGGATTTTCTCGGGGCTATTCCATTCTTAGTTAAGTTGGGTCCACAGAACAGGAACTGCATTGTAGTTGTGCTGTTGTGTCTGACTCGTTGTCTGGGGAGAAACTAGACTCCTTAGAGTGCTCTAGGATCAGTGTGGTTTGATTCCAGTAACTTCTCACATTTGGCCATAGAGCTAAAAACACGTGCAAAGCTTGAGCGGGGAGTTTGCGTCATTCTTGTGCGAAAAGCTTTTGATCGTTGAAAAGCTGTGGGGAGGAGAGTGATGAAGGTCCAGGGCAGGGCCATGTAAGGGAAACAGATTATTAGGAAGGAACAGTGAGGGGCAGGGGTGTCTAGAAGTCATAAAGAGCCGAGGGACAGCAGATGGAAAGTGACTAGCGGCTTCCTGGGGTGTCATGGGAAAGTGGGGATCAATGGGGACACATTCGGAATGGGAGAAGGAGGTTGCCCCTCGGCCTGTGAGTCCTATGTGAAACGCAAAGGCTCTTGGAGTCTGTGTTTTGCTTGAAGTGAGAGGTATTGGGGATGGTAAGTCCAGAACTACCAATGCGCTGTGTTGGTATAGTGTAAAAACAAACAAACAAACAAACAAACAATGAACAAACTGTCTCACAACAGTACCCCCATCATCCTGCTCCTTCTGAGTGAGTCATGGCAGGCTCAAGAGGACCTACTGCCCAGGTACGACAGACAAGAAGCCATCAGCCCTCGTGGCAGGTCTGTCTTGGTAGCAGGGAGGTCACAGCAAGCCGCTCACACCCTTGGCACAGATTCAAACGGACAGGCTACTCACGCTGAGTGATGATGGTCAGTGGTCACGTAACCCCGTCTCATAGGTACCTTTCTACTGCTGTGCAGAGACACCAGGAGCAAGGCAACTTCCTGGGGACCTCACAGTTCCAGAGGGTTAGAGTCCAGGACCATGACGGCGGGGAGCACGGCATCAGGCAGGCATGGAGCTGAAACGGCAGCTGAGAGCTCACATTTTATCCATAGGTAGGAGGCAGAGAAAGAGAGGGTGGGAGAGAGGGAGGGAGGGAGGGAGACAGACTAGGGAGGGCATGGCCTTTTGGAACCTCAAATCCTATCCCAGTGACACCTTCCAAAAGTTCCACTGACGAGAGACCAAGTATTCTAGTATATGAGCGTATGGGGACATTCCCACCCAGGGTGACACGAAGGGAAGAGTGATGGGTGAATTTAATAAATGTGTCATGCTCATACCGTTCCTCCCCCAGATTGCCTAGGAGAGTCTTGCTTGTGAGTGTTGATCTACATGTCATCACAGGAAGTTCCCAGGAGTGCTTGCCCAGACTAATGTACTGGGGATCTGACCTGAGGTTCTGATCTCATGGGTGAACTCTGGGTGCGCCCGTGTGCGCGTCTATGTCTGTGTGTCTGCATGCATGTGTTGGCCGTGCACATGCACGTCGTGGGCGAGCATGCACATTCACACGTGTGCACGCAGAGGCCAGAGGATGTCAGGTGTCCTGGTTGATCACTTTCTTACTTACTCCGCCTCTTGTCTCTCACTGAACTCAGAGGTGGACTGGCAGCCACAAGTTTCACTGCTCTTGTCTCCCCTCCCCCCTCCCCCTCCCCCACAGTGCTGGGTTAACATGCACGTGACCATACCAACATTACCACAGAAACGCTGGGGGTTTGAACTCATATTTCTGCAGTAAGGGCTCCAACCCACTGAGCCACCTCTCTATACCTCAGCAGGTGTGAGCTTCTTTTGTTTAGTTTATTTCCTGTTCAGAACTTGCTTTGTCGACCAGGCTGGCCTCGAACTCACAGACATCCACCTGTCTCTGCCTCCTGAGAAGTGTGAACTTCTTTTTTCTTTTCTTTTTTTTTTTTTTTTTTTCTCTTTTTTCCCCCTTCAAGACAGGGTCTCTCTGTCTAGCCTTGGCTGTCCTGGACTCGCTTTGTAGACCAGGCTGGCCTCAAACTCACAGAGATCCACCTGCCTCTGCCTCCCGAGTGCTGGGATTAAAGATGTGCGCCACCACACCCGGCTATGTGAACTTTTTTAGGAGCACGAAGTAAAGAATTCTCTTTGAATGAAATGAGGAGCCACAGTGGCACATGCCCCTAGTTGCAGCTACTCGGGAGATTGAGGCAGGAGGCTCACCTGAGGTCAGGCCAGTCTGACCACACAATGAGGACCCAAGAGTCCACTTGAAGGAAGCAAGGCAGCCCTGCACCAAGATACAGTGCCAGTGGCACCTTCCCTGTTGAACACAGTGCGGCCTCTGAAGGTCATAGTGGACAGAACTGGGAAGGCAAAGGGGGAAGAGGCTACAGAAGACACATAATAGAAGTAGCATTCAAACTTTGCAGGGTGTGAGAGGCCCTACTACGCAGCTTTTAGAAAGTTGATTCTTAAGACCCACTCCTGAAAACCTTCTGTTGGGCAGCTGGCACCCTTAGCACACTCCCTGTCCTTGGTGGCTGGATGCAGATGGCCCAGGTGTCACCTTAAGAAGTGAGGTTAGTTGTGACCTTGACTCAGCAGCTACTTTGCCTAGCAAAAAGAGGATGTGTGTCTCTATATAAGCCTTCTAAAGTGGCGGGAGTGTCAGTTTTAGAACTGGGCAGGATGCTGCCTAGAAGCAGGCAGGACAGACCCTTCCCATCATGGGAGGGTTTTGTGGTACCCATGGACCAGTCTCCATCTTTTATCCTGGGGTAGTGTTGTCACTGCAAATCTGACGGTTTTCTTTTCTCAAGGCCCTTTGCCAAGCATGGTGAGTGACTTCTCCCCGAGAATAGGAAAATCTGGTGCGTCCTAACTCCGAGCTTCACAGGGTCTCTACTGCTGCCGTTGGTTTGGCTGCTTATTCAGCATGGGGCATTACGTAAGCCTATGGCTGTTTAGTGCCTTCTTCCTGACTCTTTGTTCTAATTGGTGCTTCTGTCAAAGCAGGAATCTTTGTCTGCCCTTCATCCTGTCTGCCCTCTCCTTTCCTCATCCCATCCTGCTATGCCGAGCTACTGTTGAACGGCTGTGTCCTGTTGGCCATTGTGGCTAGGCTAGGTGGCATTGGCTTTCTTGTGCATCAGTGACTGTCAGAGTCTTCCTGGAAGCAAAGAACTGGTTATAAGATACAAAGTGCTTCAGCTGGGGAGATGGCTCAGTGGTTAGGAGCACTGACTGTTCTTGCTGAAGATCCAGGTTTTAGTCTCAGCAGCTACGTGGTGTCTCACAACCACCCAAAATTCCAGTTCTAGGGGATCCAATGCCCTCTTTTGACTTCCTATGGTTCCTGCAGATAGAAAAGCTCAGACATAATTAATTAATTTACTTTTTAAAGATAAATTAAAAATGATATATGTATATAAGATTCTGAGTGTGACGACTTTCAGGTACTAGTCCATGACTGGGAAGAGAAAGTCCTTTATGGAGCCTGCACCCTCCTCAGCCCCGTGACTGGCCCAAACATCTGCTGTTCTTGGCCTTTGACATTTCGTGCAGTCAGAGAAGTCAGGGATGGCTCCAGATCTGCCTGTAGCTGTTCAAATCGGAAGTCCAAGCGGCTCCCGGGCAGACCATTTTTGGAGGGCTCCTCTGCTGTTGGAAGCTGGTGGTGCTGTTGATGGCTGGCTTCTTGTGTGGAAAGCTGCTATGTGGCTCAGGATGCCAGCAAGCTGATGTGGCTGTGCCAGGGGCTATCTGCTTGGTTGTCTTGTTGGACAGTCCAGATGGCAACAGAGTCTACAAGTCTCCGATCTGCTCTGTCCAAAGGGGGCCTGCTGACAGCTTGAGGTATAGTGCCCTGGGTAATTGGCTTCCTCATTTAGTAATTTGTCTGCTTGCTTTCCCCTTCCTCTGCTTCCGCTCTTGTAAACCGATAGCCTCCTGCCCCTTCAGTGGACTCACAGAGCCGGTCCCTTGAGCAGAGGCCGCAGGGCGGGGTGCCAGAACCCAGGTGGAGGGTCATTTGGAAAATGCACACAGAAAAAAACCACTGTTTGTCTTTCGGTGATCGCTCTGCCTGCTCCTGGAGACTGCCTGCTCATTGCTTCCCCCCCCCCCCCCCCGCCCCCTTTTTTCAAAGCATAGTCACTACTTTTTTTGTCTGTTTGCTTTTTTGCTTCTTCCCTTTTTTAACCTGTGCTCATTCAGTTTCCTTTGCTTTTGCAACTGACCTAGTTAAAATTCAATTTAAAAAAAAAAAAAAAGGAAATTATACATTTGTTCAGGTTAAGCTACCCTTTTCTCTCTCTCTCTTTTTTTCTTCCTGTTTTCATCTAACTATACATTTTTTTTTCCTCTCCAAGGAAGCAAAATAAATTAAAAACACACATTTCTGGTTCATTCTGGCACCTTCAATCCTCTCAAATATGTTTGTCTTTAGGTGTCGGAAGTCCCAGGACCCGACATCTCTGCTTCATTGAAAATACAGATACACCACTCAAAAACGTAGCCCTTGGAGCTGGAAAGTGACGTCTGTTTTCACTTAATAAGTCATTTTGTTTTCCAGGTGGAATACAGATTATTCTTGGACAAACTTAGGAGCAGACCTGCCCCGGCTGCTGGCAGGGTTAGGTCAGATGTCTGAGCCTGCTCTCCATCTGGAAGGGTGCTGTCAGTGTCTGCTGTTCGCCATCCTGCAGCGTGGGTAGACAAGGGACTCAGCTTCTGCCTCCTGGTAGGCCAATTGGCATCCTCTCATGTACTGTTCCTTATACCACTCAAGATGGGGCCCCCTGACAGGCACAGGACAGGAGCCATGGCTGATGTCCGCTACTCTTTCTCCTTTCTTGTCTTTTGTTTTCTGTTCTTGTTTCTTCCGGTTGGGATTTACAAGGGCCCTGGCTCCCAGTTGGCTTTAGTGAGTTGAAGGCAGTCTCTTAAAGCAGGTATCTGAGTTTGGATCCTAGCTCCATCAGCTGTGAAACCTTAGACAAGTTCTCCTTGGAACATCAGTTCCCTCATAAGGTTCAGGTAAAGCTTAAACTTTTGCTTACAGCCACATGCCCAGCCTCTGAGGCTTTCAGTAAATATATCCTAGGAATGAATGTCATAGCTAAAAGCAAGGACTTTGTACTGGGTTCAAATTCCCGTCTACCTCTGTGCTCTCAGGCCAGTCACTTTACCTTTACCTTGGGGAAAGCAGATAGGCTTTAAAGTTTCCTTGGCTGTCACACTTGGTTGCAGCTATCAGTAGACTTAACTCTTTACACTCAGGGTGCTGGGAGTCATATCCCTTCCGGAGGCTCCAGGGAGAAGTCTCTTGCTTCATGCAGGTTGGTGGCTGCGGGTGGCCATCAGCTTGCGGAAGTTCCCCTTTGTTCTCTGCCCTGATCGTGACACAGCCCTCTTCTAATCTGTACAACACTTGTCATTGGATTTAAGATATGATTGATTAAAATCATGCCAGGTTGAGACCCTTAACTTAATTATATCTGCAAAGACATCTTTTCTAAATAAGTCGTCATTCTTAGATCCCAGGGGTTAAGCTGGGCCCATGTCTTCTTGGGTCCTGCTGCAGGGCTAGTGTGAGAATCACTCAAGTCAACTGTTTGCGATAAGGCCTTGCAGTAGTAAGAGGGAATTAAGTGTTTTCCTGGACATTACAGAAACCCTATTATAAAATTAAAGATGTGTATGTCTGGCGCGCACACACACACACTAAGAGCTCAGGAAATTCACTTGCTGGTTAACTTAGCAAACCAGTGTGGAAGGCCTACCGTGTGCCGGGTGCTTTGTTCTAAGAGCTCAGGAAATTCAGTTATTGGTTAATTTAACAAACCAGCGTGGAAGGCCTAGTGTGTGCCAGGTGCTTGGTCTAAGTGCAGGGGGATACAGTATGATAAATAATCCGTACTAGAAAATGAGTAAGAGATAGAGAGCACAGAAAAGGTTTTCCTGCTGACCATGCATACGCCTGGCATTTTACTAACGGTGCCCTCAGCCACGACACAGCAGCCACCCCTGAGGATGCCAGCCCTGTAGTACTGGGGTACCCCAACATGAGGGATATCAATCTTGCCTGAAGCTTCAGTCAGTTCTTGTGTTTTTGGTGGTGTCCAGGCTACTGGCCTGGATCAGGCAGAGCTCTTGAGGCTGGGGCCCAGAACCCTGTGGGCAGTGGGCCATAGTGGAGCCCTAACCTCAGAGGGTAGCACCGCCATCCCCGTTACCATGGCAGCAGCAGGCTGTTCTGAGAGACCCTGAGAGTGAATTAAATGGAAGGAAATTGCTCTTGCCCTCAGAAGAAAAACCAGAAACTGAAGGAAGTTTCTCGGGGTCTGTGGGCATCGTTTTGACCCCTGTTAGGTTGTTCATGTCAGCAAGGGACATCTGAGAGATGAGGTTGGGAGGACTTGCCCTGCCTATGGCATTGACCTTCACAGAAGGAAGATTGGATCCTACAGACCCTGCAGACTTCTCATGCCGGGAGGCTGAATAAGAAACCCTGTTGTGGGTGGCAGCCCGTGTCCAGTCATGGCAGTGATGGCCTGCTTTATCTTCCAGTGCAGCCCACGTCTGTGGAGTGTGCCCTGATAGGACACAATGACCTGGAAACCCAGAGCTCTGTTTGGGAAAAGACCATATAGAAAGTAAACATATGGCTTACATAAATAAAACACGGGACAGGAAGGAGTGGTCTGAAAAAGTTACGAGGAAAACCACCGGTGAGGGCAGGTTCAGAAATCTTGCTGCTCCCGGGGCCCTCAGTGCCGACATCACTCAATGACTCAATGGAGACCTCCAAGTGGGGCAGTTGCTTTTGGAGGCTGCCCAGTGCGCCCCCAGCTACTAGACAGAGGAGCCCTGACCTACTTTCTTTCTTTTGTTGAAAAGAAAGTTTTGCTGCTTGCTGTGGGGCCTCGAACAAGGCAATGAACTGGAAGAAGTGGGGGGCGGGGGTTTGTATGTGTGGGTTTTGTCTTGTTTTTTTCCCTGCACTATTTAATATGTCAGATTCCACGTGTCCCATATGGAGATGAGCCAGCCCCCACAGGGCCTGCACGGGGAGAGGACCAAATAGACAGTTTGGGCATTGAGGCTGCTTCCTTCGTTTTGTTCTTAGCATCTTGAGGAACTCTGCCGGGCTGCAAAAGAGACAAGTGTGATCTTTGCATCTAAATAGAGGCAGACCGCAATGCAGCCACCTGACTTGGACCAAGATTGGGGTAGGTCTCTGCACAGGGTCCTTTTCTTTGTCTTTGGAACTCCACCCCCAGGCCTCACATGCTGACTGCTTCTATGACTTGCGTTCATAGGGTCCTTTCTCAGATAGACCTATGCCACCACGATGTCCGAAATGTCCCACCCCACTGGTTGTTGCTCATTGTGCCCTCTGCTTCATCGCTCCAGATCACTTGCCACTGTCGCAAGTCATCAGATTCATTAATTTGTTTAATGAACCTTTTTCTTCTTTTTCTTGTTTAATTAATGAGTTAATTAGTTTTAAGACAGGGCCTCATGTAGTCCAGGTTTGTCCTCAAACTCAGTATGTAGTTGAAGCTGTCCTTGAACTCTTGACCTTCATGCCTCTTCTTCTAGAGTGCTTGGGCTATAGACAGTGCCCAGTACCTATGGTGCTAGGGGAACCTAGGGCATTCTGAATGCTAGGTAAGCTCTCTACCAAATGAGCCACGTCCCTGGCCCTACTTTTACTATTTTAGGTACCATTTTAGGCCTCCCACGCTAGCCTCAAATTCACTATGTGTCCAAGGGTGATCTCTAACTTCTGATCTTCTGGCTTCCACGTCTCAAGCATTGGCATTACAGGCGTGTACCACCATGCCCAGATGGAACTGGTCATTCTTGTTCATTGAGTGAGTGACTGCTTACCAAGAGAGAGCGGGCTTTCTAAGATGTTGCCCAGGGAAAGAGAGACTGAGAAATCTCTAAGGAGTAACTGTCTCTTAGCCTACTGAACCTAATTGACATTCTTCACAGAGCAGGCTCGGCCAGTAGCTCACTTGATGGAATCTGGTGATCACTGCGCTAAGACTTCCAGAAAAAGAGAGGCTCCTGCTCACCCTACTTTTGGCCCATAACTTCAAGGGCAGTGACCCCTTGTCAACTTGACCCACAAACACATAGCTATTAAATTGTAACCTTTCCTTTCTTGTCCACTCCCAAGATCTCATGCAATTTTCAGTTATCACAACATTGGCCAACTTGTAAATGTCCCATACTCTTTAAAAATTCAAACACTTTAAAAGCTCAGTCTCTTTAAAATATCCAGTCTTTCAACTGTGGGCTCCTGGAAAATCCAAAATAAGTTTCCTATTTTCTACTTCTAAGAGCCGCAGGGCAAAGTTACAATCAGATCAAAGCAAACCAAAACCCAGCTGTGTAAAAATCTCAGTGTCCAAAAGTCTGGGATTCATGATCTTCTGGGCTCCAAAGGGCTTGGGCAGTTCCCCTCCTCTGGACTCTGTCATTCACAGGACACACATTGTGTCCAGTATGCCGTACCCGATACCTGCTGTTGTCCTTGGCAGTTAACTTCTAGCCCTGGCATCTCCAGTGTCGTGGAGTCTCCACTACAACTGGGAGTCACCTCTCCAGGCTTCTTTTCAGGGACTCTTAGTGCTGCCTGTGGTGCCAGGCCTCAGCTTCGCCATGACCTTCTGAGTCTTGGAGTCTCCGCTACAACTAAGGCCACACCTTAGCTAATGGTCTCTCCTGGCCATTTCACAGGGCCAAGACTCAGCTGCTCTCTGTGACCCCTTCAAGTCTACAGTTTTCATTCAGCCAAAACCAGTATCAAATGGAAGACCCTTACACTTCCCCAGCTTCAGCTGTTGACCTGAGATGTAGCCTTGAACCATCACAATCACAGCTTCTTTATGCTGACTTCCCAGAGGACTTCACCTCAGTGATACTGGTCTCTTGTTAATCACAGCTGATTCTTCAGTCCAACTGACCAGAATCCACAGAGTGTTAAAACAAGCTATCACACGAATGGCTCTGATAGAGATTTTTGCTTCTCTCTGAAATTTCGTAAGCCAGGCTTTCAGCATCTACATTTCTCTCAATATTAGCTTCCGAGCTCTCACAGATAATCCCATTAAGTTTTGAGCACTCAGTGACTTTTCCAACTCAAACATTTCAGTAGTCCTCCCCCAAACACCATGATCAGGCCCCACTGCAATGGCCCCCTCCTGGACCAACTTCTGGCTTTGCCTTCTGTTGGCTGAGGCAACCTGGAGAGGAAAGGGTTTATTTGGCTTACATAACCCAATCATAGTCCATTACTGAGGGAAGTCACGACAGGAGCTAAAGCAGAGACCACAGAGGAATGCTGCTTACTGGATTGCTCCCCGTGGTTTTTGTTTGTTTGTTTGTTTATTGTTGTTGTTTGAGACAACAACAATCCCTTTATACACCCCTGGCTGTCCTGGATTAAAGGTATGTGCTACCATGCCTGGGTCCCCCCATGCTTTTGTTTCATTTTTAGTTTTCTTCCTTAGATAATCCAGGCTCACCTGCCCAGGGGAGGCTACCTCAATCATTTAATCAAGAAAGTAGCCCACAGACTTGCCAGTCTGATGGAGACATTTTTTTTTTTTTTTAGTTGAGGTTCTCTCTTTCCAGATGACTCTAGCTTGTCAAGTTGACAAACAAACATCATCAACAACAACAGTGCAGGAAACTCCTTGTTGGGGTATACATATACCCAGGAGAAGGGGATACTACCTGGCTGTCAGTATGATTTGTTTGGGATTCCAGTCTTTGCCAGTGTATGACCTGTCTAATGTACTGCTCTTTGTGTTGTGTTTTGTTTTCCTTGGCAGGGTTTCAACTGTGTAGTCCTGGCTGTCCAGGAACTTTGTAGGCCAGGCTGGCTGTGAACTCACAGAGTTCTGCTTGTCTCTGCCTCCCAAGTGCTGGGATTAAAGGTGTACAGCCAGCCAAATGTGTGGTTCTAGCGTATGAGAGAGAGAGAGAGAGAGAGAGAGAGAGAGAGAGAGAGAGAGAATATAATATTGTAGTGTTTCATGTTAACTATCATCCTCATCTCTGGTTTCTTTGATGCTGTTTTCTTGACACTTATTTTTATATTACTATTATTGTTGTTGTTATTGTTATTATTATCTTGGTTTTTTGAGACAGGGTTTTTCTGTGTAGACTTAGCTATCCTGGAACTCCCTCTGTAGACCAATCTGGCTTCAAACTCACAGAGATCCATCTGCCTCTGCTTTCTGAGTGTTGGGATTAAAGATGTGTGCCACCACACCCAGCTCTTGACACATTTAGATAGTAAAAAAAAAAAAATCTAATCACATCTCCTATGTGCTAAAATCATTTAGTTGGAAATAGCCCTTTGCCTATGAAGTTGACAGCACCTTAGTCAGCCAAACATGACTAAATATTCTTTCTTGTATTCTGCTTTAGCCAAATCCTTCAGGAGTTAGCCCTTGCCTATGTCTTATTTCTCTTCTGTTTCATCTTTCCTTGAAAAGACTAGCTCCCCCACCCCTTCTTCCTGAGCATCTCAGTGTTAAGCATGTCCATCGACACCAGATTCCAGCTTCATCGAGGCAGAGCACCCGTGCTCACAGTGGGTCACGTGAAGTGGGTTTATTACTCATCATAAGTGTAGAGGGACCACAGAGGTCTATAGAGTTCATTATGGATCCATCGAGGCTCAGAAAAGCTGCCTGGGGTGATGGAGTCTCACCTGCATGTGTCCCTTTTACATAGTGTGACAAGGGACCAAGAAAGCAGCTTGGCATGGGTTTTATACCCCAGGGCTGTATGAGTCACTGGGATAAAGCATTAGAGGACATCCTGTTTCTAGGTTGGAACAGGGCCCAGGCTGTACCAGCCAGCTCCTTATCACAGGATGATACATTCCCAGCACTTCCTACAGTTATTGTGAGCCCTGCAAACGAGACAGAGCGGCCAGTCTAGGTTTACCCAGAGCTCTGTCCTGTACACATTTCTGTGAATAGGTTATATCAAGCTCACCAGACCCAGAAACAGTTTGTGCTTGGTATTTTCCAGTTGTAAAATGTTTCTGCCTACACAAAACTACCTGTTCTTCTCACTATTTGGATGGCAGTCTTGTCCTGGTCTCTTCTGAGCCTTAGGCATGAAGCATCCTAGTTAAAGCTCTTCCCTTCTTCCCCAGAAGAAGTCTGTTACTGAGTGACATTTATGTGCATGCAGTTTACTATACCCTATTAGTCCATAACAGTTTAATATGCTACTTTTACTTTAACGATGTATTAGATGGCATTATTGTATACATGCTCCCTCCCTCCCTCCCTCCCTCCCTCCCTCCCTCCCTCTCTATCCTGGCTAGGTCTCTAGCCAGCTTGCCCTTGAACTTGCTATGTATCAGAAGATGATCTTGAAGGTCTGTTCTTCCTGTTTCTGCTTCCTGAGTGCTGGGATTAGAGGCGTGTACTGCCGTGACCCCTTCATGCAGTGGTTGGGGTCAAGCCTAGGGCCCTCTGCGTGCTAGCCAAGCACTCTGTTCAGCAAGCTACACCCAAGCCCCGTGTCTACTTTTGAAACATGCTGTGCCTTTATGTTCTGCATATTTGGCCCTGTGGATTCAGTAGACCACAGAGAAAGACAGTGCTCTCTAAACCAAGGCAGTGAAGAAACAGTACCAGAAACAACAGTGGTAACAACACAGAAGAGCTGTTTTTTTTTTCCCTGCCCATGCTTCTGTGAACACTTAATATTATAATATGTAAAATATTATTTTAGATGTAGGTGATAAATTCATCTTATTTTATTTTTATTTTTTATTTTTTTTTGGTTTTTCGAGACAGGGTTTCTCTGTGTAGCCTTGGCTGTCCTGGACTCACTTTGTAGACCAGGCTGGCCTCGAACTCACAGCGATCCGTCTGCCTCTGCCTCCTGAGTGCTGGGATTAAAGGCGTGCGCCACCACCGCCCGGCTTCATCTTATTTTTTAAAATGCTTGCATTTGATGGATTATTAGTAAAATGAAGCTCCTTTTCGTTTGCACACAGTACATTTTGGTGTTTTCAGTAGGTGGCTAGTTGATCTTGTTTCCTCATGTCTGTGTTTGGTTCTGTGTTTCCGCTGATCTGTAGTTCTAAAGGAGCCATGGGTACCAACATAACAGTCTCCCTGTCCCTCACTTGGTTGCATGTCTTCTTTATTTAAAGTCACATCATAAAGAATTTTTAAAATGTCACGTTATCAAGTTAATATACTGTTCCTTTATACATTTTCCTTTTTGTTTGTTTTGTTTTGTTTTGTTTTTTAAACAGGGTCTCATCATGTGGCTCTGGATGATTTGGAATTCATCAGGTGGACCAGGCTGGCCTCTGCCGACTGAGTGCAGAGATTAAAGGCGTATACTGCCATACCTGATATTTTTGTTTTGTTTCCTGGTACTATGGATGGAAGCTAGAGCCTTTTGCACACTAGGTAAGCAGTCTGCACTGAGTTATAACCCTCTATACCCCTTTCGTAAATGTCTTTTTTTTTTTTTTAATTAAAATTTGAGTCAAGGTTTCATTAAGCTGTCCAAACTGGCCTTGAGTTCAAGCAAGCTTTGAACTTTAGGCCCTATGTCACTCTCCCGGAGACAGGATTATTTCTCTGTGTAGCCCTGGCTGTCCTGGACTTGCTTTGTAGACCAGGCTGGCCTTGAACTCATAGAGAACTGCCTGCCTCTACCACCCCCACCCCCCCACCCCCGCCCAACCCTAGGGCTGATTACAAGTGGGCACCACCATGCCCAGCTGTGTACGTTATGTTTCTTATATTTCCCTTTCATTTCTTCTAGAGGAAATGGGTGGTTGAGTTTTCACAGGTAAATTATTCAGCCATAGAGAATAAAAAAATGATGGTTGTGTGCAGGGCATGGTAGGATCTGTTTTTCTTTTCTTACACGGGAAATGAAGGCTTGGCTCTTGCTTGAATCTTGTTTCTGTTTGGTGCCACTTTTCTCTGGTGGTTGTTTGTCAGCGCCTTCCTGGGAAGGCCTATGTAGCCTGTGCATCAGGCCGCTTCCTAGACCCCTCTGTACTCTGACCCCTCTGTCCTTTGGCCAGGGCATTCTTTTAGGCTTTAGATGCTGGAAGCGTGGCTTTCTTGTCCTTGCTGGGTATGAACATGGAAAGGCCAGGGTGGAGGAGTTGCCGTTTCACATGTTTCAGATTCTATAGAAGAGCCTGGGGCAATGGCTCAGTAAAGAGCTTCCTGAACAAACATGAGGGCTTGAGTTCGATTCTCAGTATCCATGTAAAAAGCCAGGTGCATGCTGGCCATGATAGTGCACACTTTTAATCAAGAGGCTATGGGTTCAAGGCCAGCCTGGTATATATAGTGAATTCCAGGACAGCCAAAACAAAATAATGAGACTCTGTCTTAAAAACAAAAACAAAAACAAAAACAAAAAGCCAGGTAGAGTGGTGTGCATATGCACAGCAATGCCAGCTCTGGGGAGCATGAAGACAGGAGAACCATGCAGGCTTGGTAGCAGCCCAAGCAGCTTAGTCAGTGAGCTCCAGGGTCAGTGAGACCCCATCTCAAAAAATAAGAGCAATTGAGGAAAGAACCCAATACTACCCCTTCACCCACCCACCCCCACATATGCACACATGCACAATGGGACCAAAAAATAAAAAAATAAAACAATAACAACAACGAAGACAAACAAACAAAAACAAAACAAAACAAAACAAAAAACAACCCAAAAAACCCAGAAAAGCAACATTACTTTATGCAATGGAACGCAAACTCTGCTTTCCTGGGGCAGGGCGGAAACCTAGATGCATACATGCCGACCTGGTTTCTTTCTTTTTTAACTTATAAACCTGTTGCTCTTTTCTCCTTTTCATTTTGAAGTGTCGTATTGGGTTAATACCGTGATGCTTCTGCCTGTTGGCACAGCATCGCAAATCATGCTGAACAGTGACGCTTCTGCCTGTTGGCACAGCATCCCAAATCATTGCTGAACATATTTATTCTCGTTGTGGCTTTTTCCACTGGAAAAATTTTAGACCCTAAAGTAAGAATTATAAGGAGTCTGGTCTTTAAACAAATGCCTCTCCACGTCACGCCTAGAAACCTGTGTCACAGCTCTTAAAGCTTTCAGGCGGGAAATAGGATCCTTTTCTGACGGTGCTAGTCTGAACCCAAGGCCTAGCATGCTGAGCCAGTGTTCCGCTGGCAGTCTAACAACGTACATCTCAGGCCCGGGCCATGGATTGGAAGGATTGCCCAATCTCTTACCAGGTTTCAAAAGAAATTTAAGTAGCTAATTTTTGCCTTTGTTTAGAGTACTTTTAGTCCTCCTAAGTAAGGCAGAGGGGGCAGAGAGGCAGAGATCAACTATTGTGGCTTAGATAAGGCCAGATCCTGGGAAAGCGAGGGGCAACCGGAGGAAAAGGGCCAGCTTTCTAACAGGCACACCTCCCTCCGACTTATCTCTCTTGGGAAACGCTTTACCCTGTGTTTGCTCGGTACTGACAACACAAGAGTCCACCCCCCTTCCCCCCATACACCCCCCCCCCCCACTCCCCGGCCACAGATAAAGTAGAGCTGTTCATTATTAACCTCTTGGACTTTGCACTGACACCTGCTTAGGCAATTTAGCTATCCCTGGTAGCCGGAAGCTGCCGGAGGTGTGGGCTATCTCCACATCCGTAACGTAGATACTGAGGCCAGTTCGGGTCACTTGTGTTTACGGATTCCCAGTGATGAGGTAGATCTTAAGGTGGTTGTGGTCATATTAGCTACAGTGGAGTATCCCGGGTGGTGCTTGAGTACAAGAATGGAAAGTCAGAAGCGTTAATGACCTTAACGAAGCCTGGAAGACGCGTGTGTCTCCGGCTAGGGTCTGCGTTTATTATCTTGAAAACACATTCAATGTTAGGAGAAGCAGACACTACTTGAATTCAGGTACAAGTGATACCTTTGGGTGATAACAAACTCCTTTGTAGGACTTTATCATTGAAAGGATTGCCTGTCCTCTCATCCAGAGGACATGTTCTCATCATGCAGGGCTTATGCTGTATACACAAAGGGTTATAATTGTACACAGATGTTACATGTAGACTCATAAGGTGCCTGTTGAGAGTAAGATGATCGTTGCATACTTCATAAGCGCCCCTCCCCCCACCATGTTAAAGGTTGTGCGTTGTATCCTTTTTTCCTTCTTAGGGATATAAGGAGTAAGAACAAAAGGAGACAAGAATAGGCAGCTGTGGACTGGGCGTGGTGGCGCACGCCTTTAATCCCAACACTCGGGAGGCAGAGGCAGGCGGATCACTGTGAGATCGAGGCCAGCCTGGTCTACAAAGTAAGTCCAGGACAGTCAAGGCTACACAGAGAAACCCTGTCTTGAAAACAACAAAAACAACAACAAAAGGATAGGCAGCTGTGTGCAGACCCAGCTGCACCACCAAGCACGGTGACGGTCTCCTGTTAGTGTATAGACATGTCCTTGTCGCTCTGATACTAAGCCAAAGGCACTGCCTCTCTCTTGGCCCCCTCAGCCACTGTCTACAACTTCCCCTATTCACAGTAAAACTTCAAATTTTTCTTCATCTTTCTGCTGTATTAACCTTTAGCACCCCCCTAGCCCAAGGTAGAACTTTGACCATCACTCACAGGTGCCCGCCCCCACCAAGTGCTGACCGGTAGTTACTGTCCTTAAACTCACAGCAGCCCCCAACACTGCTTTTCCTGCTAAGATTTTTTCTTCCTAGTTCACTGGATCCGTTTTGGCCTTTTCTTTGGTTGAGCTCTTCTCGGCTCTAAGATTTTGCCAAATCCAACACTGTGTTTCTGATACCACTGTTCTTCGTCTTCACTTTTCTTAGTGGGGCCTTTTCTGCTTCTCTCCCTTTCCCTCAACAACAATAAAGCAATAATAATGATAATAATAACTATTATTATTTGCTGTGCCAGCAACCAAATGTAGGGCCTTGGGCATGCTCGCTTGGTGTCTACCGTTGAGTCCTAATTTCGTCAACTGAACTTTTGAAACCTCACTCTTTTCTATACTGTATATAAAGACTCCACCACATATGCAGCTTTAGGTGGGTCTGGCCATGTTCTAGGTGGTTTTTCTTTAATATCTAACCAGCATCTCAGACTTAGTATTGTCCAGTGTAGCCTACCCTAACTGCCTAAATCTTTCAGAGGTTATTGAAAGATAAAGTGTGTCTCCCCCCCCCACCCCCTACTGCCCCAGGAATGTCTTAAATTCCCCTTTTCATTCATTCATAACAAATCCTGTTAATTTGACCTTCACACTCAAATCTAATCCCTGTTTGCTTCTCTTCGCCTCTTCCCCCTGTGTACCAGCCGTGTGGCCAACTCTTTCTTGGCACATTGTCGCGGCTTCATGATTGATTTCCTTGCTGCAGCCACTGACTGCTGATAACATTTGTTAGCCCCACAGCCCAAATAATCTCTGTAAGAGCCATGTAAGTGCTTGTCAATCTCCCCACTCCAAAAAAAAAAAAAAAAAAAAAAAAAAGGATGAATCATTTCCAATAATATTAAACTCACACAGATAACAGCTCCAGACTCGGGGTCAGTGGAGATATATCAATGAGAGTTGGCAGACGTGATTGCCAGGGAGTGTACACTTAGAAAACTGGATACATCAAAGTGGAAGTGGTCAACATCTCTGTAACTCCATACAAAATTATTACAGCTCTCTGACTTGTGCATATATGAGACAGTCTTCATACAGGCCAGAGTCAGGTATGCAGAGCTCAACAAAGCCATCAGCTGCCACCTCCTCAGGGAACAGGGGACAGGAATTTAAAGCCATTCAAGTCAAGACCTTAAATACTAAGTAATAGCATATAGGACATGGAGAAATATTAAGAGTCTGAGGTCTGCAGTACACGTCATTCTCACTCTCTAGGATACAGTTGAAGCATCACAGAGTAAGAACTAGAAAAAAAAAACATCTGAAGGAACTATGACTTATGTTCAGTAAAATCCATACATTTAATCATCTGTGAAATCCAGTGACCTCTACCTAGAATAAGTAGAAAGAAAACTGCACCCCCAGTAGACCAGCCAGAGAAAAGGAAAAGGATAAAACAACCAGAGGGAAGTCTGAATGGCTGTGCACTTCCTCACCTCCAGACATGTGAAAGTAGGGAACAGTAACTTCAACTACAGACATTTAAAAATAACCACCATCGGCCCAGAATCACATGCTTCCTAGAATGGAGAGAAGAGGCTGTGAGTGAGGCTGAGTGGCAGGTGACCGGCAGGCAGCGTGTGCCATCCAATGCCCTGATTGGGGATATGGCATTACAAAAAAAAAAAAAAGACAGAAAAAGCAAACAAAAAATAGAAAAGAAAAGAGGGGGAAGGTATTGGAGGGGGCATTTTTAGGTCAGTAAAGTGAAGAAATGAGAGTAAAGAGATCTGACCCTTCAGAGGGCGCTGAAGAGTTCTGAACATGGATATTTTAACAAAAAGGCAAATTTCCCCTTCTCTTGCCTTTAAATGAGGACCTGAATGTTGGAGGTTGATATTGTTTAATATTTATAAAAACAATAGCACAATAATAAAGATAGGATGGGCTTTGACGAGTGTAAGATCGGTACCTTTATGTGAAATGCTATATTCTTAAAAACATTTATTTTTATTTTATGTATATGGGTGCTTTGTCTGCATGCATGTTTGGTTACCATATGCATACAGTACCTGTGGAGGGCATAGAGGGAGGGCATTGAATTATTGTAGAACTAGAGTTACCGCAATGCTCAGAGGGAAGGGAGGTCAGGGGTTAACACTACAGAGTGCTAAGTCTCTTCATCCATTCTTTTCATGGATTTCAGAGAAAGAGAACCAAAGCCAGATATCCCTCTGCAGGTATCTGCTATACAGGAACGGCCATGCTCGCATTTCCTGGTTTCCCTCCCTGAAAGACTGGAAGTAGAGTAGTGACCTATTGGTCGTCTTCATAATGGGGGATCTGCCTGAGTCAAGGGGAGAGGGTGGTGGATGATCCTAATGGCTAGACCATGGAATTTAGGGCCTGGCATCCAGGACTGCCCCAAGGACAATCTACTGACTAATGTTATTAAAGACTGGACCTAAGGAAACATTAGGAAGACTAGGGTTACTGCCCAGCCTGCTACTGTGCAGTATACTCAATAAACTATGCTTCCAGAAACAGGCAGACAGACAGAGACACAGAGAGACAGATATACAAGGAAGAAGATGGAGTTAATCTGATGGAAAATAATTGATTTAGTTTTGGCTAATTCTTTTTGTTGTTTGTTTGTTTTTGTTGTTTTCTTTTTCTTTTTCTTTTTCTTTTTCTTTTTGAGACAGGGTTTCTCCGTGTTATCTTGGCTGTCCTGAACTTTCTTTGTAGACCAGGTGGCCTTGAACTCACAGTGATGCACCTGCCTTTCTTGGCTATTTTTTTTTTTTTGGCTAATTATTTCTGAGAAAAAAAATATACTTAATACTGGTTACTATTTCCTTCATAATTATTTTCTTATTAGTTCTTTGAAAATTCCATACAGTGTATTTGATTATTTTCATTCCTCTCTTACCTTCTCCAAGATCAATTGTATTTTTCCTGTCCACCAAATTTTGTATCTTTTTTTTTTTTTTAGCTCATCAGGTCCCATTTATGCTGTGCATATAGTCTTGCATGTCTGGGATTCTACCATGGCATGGTAAGTCTACCTGGGGCCTACATTCTTAAAAAAAAAATGGACTCGCCCCTTTCAGCAGCCATCCATTGTCAGTTCCTCAGTCAGGGGTGCTTTGTGAGCACCCCTCCAGTCCATGCTGGGATAGGGTCCAGCTTGAGCTTGCGCAGATCTTGTCACACTGTCACAACCGCTGTGAGTTCACTTGTGCAGCTGCCTGTGTCTGGAAAGGTTTCCTTGTGGCATCCGCTGCCTCTGGTTCTTACAGTCTTTCCGCCCCCCTGCCCTGTTGTGGTCCTTGAGCCTTGGGAGAAGGGGGTGTGATGTTGGTGTCCCATTTGTATCTGAGTGCTCCCGTCTTTTATTCTCTGCATAGTGACTAGTTCTGAGTCTCTGAATTAATTGCCATCTACTCGGGGGCGGGGAGCGGAAAGAGGAAAAAGGGTTAAGAAGTGTACTAATCTATGGGTGTGAAGATAGGAACTTGGATGGACATTTAATACTCTGTCCAGGGAGCAGAACAGTAGCATTAGGTTCTCAGCCAATGGAGCCAATGACCTAGCCAACCATGAGTTTTTAGCCCAGTTAACAGTACCAGCCAAGCCAGGCGTGGTGGTGCATGCATTTAGTCCCAGCACTCGGGAGGCAGAGGCAGGTGGATCTCTGTGAGTTCGAGGCCAGCCTGGTCTACAAAGTGAGTCCAGGACAGCCAGGACTACAAGAGAAACCCTGTCTCAAAAAACAAAATAAAATAAGTACCAGCCATGAATTCTATCTTGTGGAGCAGGCTTTAAATCTAAATCTAAAATGGTTGGGCCCATAATGTTCATGCCACTGTTGCACAGATAGGCCTACCTTGCTAGGCCGGTCATTATTACAACAAGGTTCACAGCTGGGTAAGACTCTTGATGACTTTTCCCTGATAGCACACATAGGATCTTCTAATACTGTAAAAGCTAGCCAGTGCGGCTTAAGCTTCCAGGCTGGTACCAGCTTGATTTCTCCATACCCTATAACTAAAGTTTGTGATGTCTTCAGTAACTAGATCTTACCATGAGGTCCTGGAGAGCAGGCAAGAGCAGTGGCCATGGCCTATGATGTCTGGGGAACCCCACTAACTGAGAGAGAGATAACCCGTACCCCACATCAAGGTTCTTCTTTGATGGGTCTATGGTGCCAGAAGGGGCATGGCTTAGGGACTGGCCTAACTGGGGCAATGGGAAGTGAAGAAATGACAGACACACCCAGAGAAAAGTCTGAGATCACGTGGGCTGTGGGCTCTGATGGAGAAGCACCAGCTGTTGGGAACCGATGTATTTATCATTTACATGGAACCAGGTGGGTTAAACTAACCTCACTGGGAGGTCTCTGTAGAGAGCAGTCTCAAGTTGCAGTCGTCTGGGAGGAGGAAGCTCTGGCCATACTTTCTTGACACACTGGTTTTAGCTAAAGATAATGGTCATCATGTCCCCTGGAGGAGGAGACCTGGTGGCACTCAGAGGAAGGATAGCAGGCTACCAAGAGGAGACTTGATACCCTATGAGCATATAAAGCGGGAGGAGGTCTCCCTCAGGAACAGTCGTAGGGTAGGGGAGTAAGGGGAAAATAGGAGGGAGGGAGGAATGGGAGGAGACAAGGGATGGGATAACCATTGAGATGTAATAAGAATAAATTAATAAAATAAAATTTAAAAAAATAGAAAAAAAAAAAAGATAATGGTCATCAACACCCTCAGACCAGGGAAAGGCGTTGCCAGTCCTCAGAGCCTGATGTGTGGGTCTGAGGCATCAGAGTTGTTGGCATGGCTGTGCTCACATCAGTAGTGCACAGTCATTCAAGACTTCATTTCCCTGCGCTATGGGATCTGGGAGAGGCGTCGTTCCCCCTGTTATAGGCTAACTCTTTTTATATATGCATACATAAATATTTTAAGAAGCTTCTACAGTAGTAGTTTTCCGTATGACATTTTCAAAGGTCTTTCATGATAGCTTTTTGAGCACCCACAGCCTAAGCCAAGTTAAATGCTTTCTTTTGTGAGTTGCCCTGGTCACAGTGTTTTATCACAGCAATAGAAAAGTAACAAAGACAGCACCGTCCACCTGGTGCTGTTTTTGCCCAAATCAGAATGAAAAGGTGCCGAAGGTCATGGGAGCTTACACCAAAATCCTAGAGAAAAGCTTGCGACGTCAGAGATAGGTAACAGCAGCTAACGCTTGTAGGGAGGCCCTGGATAGCCAATGCATAATGCTTTTAGGGCAAATCCTAAAATGCAGTGGAGACCCCAGGAAGTTAGAGATGCCAGGAACGTGGCTCATCTGCTGAAGCAAACTGTAGGCACCAGGCAGAGCAGGCTGAAGAACAATGCTTAGCGGCAGGGCTGTCCAGGCCCATGTCACACCATCTGCCCCTGTGCTACGCATGAAGCCATGGCATTTAACATCATCGTTGTTGGATTTCAGACTTGATTTAGCCCACTATTGCTCTGCCATCCTTCTGCTCTGTCACTTTGGAATGGAAGTTTTCTTATGTGGGGAACCGGGGACATTCAGAGACTAAGCTGCTACCACCATATTACCAAAATCCTCCCTCCAAGTTACTCGTTAATTAAATTGTGGAACCAGCCTCATATAAATGAGAAGTATCCATTGTGTGACGGCCATGGTTGCTACTGCTTCATGTTCTGCCCTTAAGTCTTTTGGGGATGGAAGGTTTTTATGCCTCATTGCTGCCTTGTCTATTTCCATCCACGTCTTTCTGTTAACCCCTCCCTGCCATCTTATTCCGAGTGATGCGACTTCTCTCTGAAGGCCTCTCTACCTCCAGGCGAGTCAGGTTGCCCAGCGCACTTCTGCGCATACTCCTCCCCACATACCAGCCATGATAGCTCACCCATTTACCAGATGGAGCCAAACACTAGTTCAAATTCCATTCACACATTTCCAGATGTTTAGAGGAACCGTCCCTGTCCGAAAGCACATGGATATTTCCTTATTATTTTCCGATATCTTATTGCATAGTGTCACATCACGGATTTCAAGCTTTGACCCATCTGCAGTGTGTCTTGTTATACTGTAAGGATGTAGAGATGGAAGCATAGCATAGCCCAGCTCAAGCGCTAAAGAAAACAGGAACCTGTTTCCTCCTAGATGATTGGTCAACTACGTCTAAACTGTTGAATAAGCCGTTCTTGTTCTATTTAATGAGTTCTTCAGTATACGTGTTTATGTGCACATATATGCCTGCACACACACACACACACACACACACACACACACACACGCACACACACACACACACACAAATCTCTCGGATTTTATCTCTACGACAGTTAACTTTAACCTCATAACGACTTAATTCATTTTAACTTTCAAATACATTTTAGTTGCTGATCTTATCATCCCTACCCCTGGCCCCCCCCCCCCATCCTCTCCTCAGAATCTCTGGCCCTCCCTGTTGACTAAGTCCTTCCATCTCTGTGGGCGTCTTCCCCTCCACCTATAAACATGTTTGCGCTCCACGCATTAAATAAACCAGCAGACATCTCTTGGGCGTTGCTTTCCTCCATCTGTCGTCCTTTGCAGAGGTGGCCTCTGCTAGAGGGCAGAGTTCCCTGAGTTCTCACCATGGCCACCGTGACATCCCAGCTGCAAACCTCAGGGAGCATCCTGAGTTTCTTTCCTGTCTTCTGTGTTGCGTTAGACTCGGGTGACCAGTTGGCCCTTCTTGAATCTTGCTCCTCGTGACTGCCTACGCCAGTGTGTCTGAGGTCCATCTCTGCCTCCGGTCCTTTAGTGAGCCCTCAGCAGTTAGTGTTCCCCGAGGTTCTGGGCTCGGCTTTTTAAAAAAAATACTTATACTCTTTCTGGTTTCATCTCTCCCTGTGGCTTTGAGTAGAAAGATTATTCTACGTTCCCAGCTCAGCTTTTCCTGTATCTGCTGTATGTACTCAGTGGTACCAGCAGGGTGTCCTATTCAAGAACGTCGAGTTCGGAGCTTTGCACCTTTCCCTGTCTGTCTGTCCTGCTCATACGCATCTCAGAATAACCTTACCACCCGTCTGACCTCCTGAGCTTCCGGGCTTATCTCCCGAGCCTCCTCCGCTCTCAAAAGCAGAGCAGATTCCTTGCAGTGAGACAAGTTCCACGTCCAGCTGTGGCTGTTTCCCCCTTACCCTGGGCCTTGAGGACACCTTTAGCTTTCAGAACTTCCTTTCCACTCTGTGTGCTGCCATCATTATGGTACCCACTGTACAGGCCGTTGCCGGAAGGATCCATGTGATGATGGGCGTCTAAAATAGCCCTGACTCGTCACTGACACTTTTTAGCCTTTTAAAGTGTTTTACAGACCAGAGTTTTTGTTTTTGTTTTTGTTTTTGTTTTGTTTTTCTCTCTCCATTCTCTGATGGCCTTTCCATTCTGGTCCCCTTACCTCTAGCCTGGATGATTCTAGAAGCCTTCCCACTGTCTCCTCTCTTCATCAATCTAAGCATCGTATTTGCACTGGTTCTCTGTTCCTCCTTTGTGTCTTCTCCCTCCACGTGTGACCCCCGAGGGTGCTGAATCCTCAGTGGATGGAGTATCTTGTTCTTAGTGTGGTTTCCAGGCTTGCTGACATCCAGACCTCACCTCCCGCCTCCCTGTCACTGTCCTGTGAACTTCATGTGCCCTGCCCTGGCTCTGTGCCTTCCATTTGCTGCTCCCCTGACGTGCTCCAGCAGTTCCCTTCTTCCTTGCTTCTTTGCATGTGAAGTTTGGTGCACTCTCATTCTCTTTCTGTTTCTCCATCCCTGTCCTAGATTTGGAATTCCCGGTGAGCTCTTACTGATGACTCAAAGCTTACTGAGTGGTAGTTTACCGTTTCTAGTCCCCTCCCGCATTGTACACCATAGTATAGTTTTTTGTTTTGTTTTGTTTTGCTTTTGAAACTGTGAGGTCAGAATTTTCTCATTTTCTTCTCTTGCTTATTTTTTCCCATTCTCTCTCCTTATACTCAAATGACTGAGAACCTCCTAAAAGGAGCAATAGACACTCAGAGCTCAGAAAACAGATTGGCTAAGGTAGTGTTTGCTGACACACCTGTGCCCCTAGCCCTCCTAATTCAAATCCTACCCTTACTGTTTATTTACTTGGTACACTAGCCAATGAATTAATTTGCACCCCCATCTCTTTACATATAAAATGGAAGCATTCATAGTAACCTACCTTACAAGGCTGTTTTGAGGTTAAAAATAATTCATGTAAAGGCCTTAGCTTATTCTCTGGCACGTAGTAGGTACTCAATAAATTACTATTGTTATTATTGAAAGTAAGAATGTCACAGCAATTGTAAACCTCTGGCACAATTGTGAGGTATCAGGTATTATTTCCAGGGCACACTCATAAGCCCATATTCTGGTTAAGCAAACTGAGGCATAGAAGTGAGGGCGTGGCCCTTTGGGCTCTGGCTTCAGTTCTGGAGAGATGGCTAAATGCACCAAGGAAGGTCAGGATCATCAGGAAATACGGGACCCACTATGGTGCTTCCCTCTGGAAAATGGTGAAGAAAACTGAAATCAGCCAGCACGCCAAATACACTTGCTCCTTCTGTGGCAAGACCAAGATGAAGAGATGAGCCATTGGCATCTGGCGTGGTTCCTACATGAAAACAGTGGCTGGTGGGGCCTGGACCTCCAACACCACTTCTGCCGTCACAGTGAAGTCTGCCATCAGAGACTCAAGGAACTGAAAGACCAGTAGAAGCGCTACTGTTTGAGACTTGCCTAGCCTGAAATAAATGGGTTAATTTTCATTAAAACACGCACACACACACACACACACACATGCAGGCACGTGTGAAGAAGGGAAGGTGTATATCCTCTGTGTCTCAGCTCCTAGGTGATGAGCAGGGACTCGAACCCAGTTAGCCATAAACACCCTTCTGCACCCAGCAAAGGGGACTGAAAACCCAATTCCATTCTAGGTCACCACTGTCACTGTCTGGTCAGCGTTCTGAATGTAGGGTGATGCCAAAACCAAAGTTTCATAAGAAAGTAAGATTGACCAGACTTGTAAGAGTTATTATATTACTCTTGATTTTGAAGACACATAGATGTTTCAGATGTTAGGATGTCCTTTTGTTCAGCTAAAATAGAAGACTTGACTTCTTGATGTGTCTATTCCTGACCATAATGTGCTGGCAATAGTATCTTCAGGGCAGACCGTTGGGTGTTTCAAGTTCCAGGGCTCACACTCAATTCTGTTGTGCTGCCTCAAAATCACGGTCCTGCAAATGCCTGTAGAGACATTGCTGATCTCACTTCTTCACATCTGTTCTTTCCGTTTTTCTAGACAGACTGCTCAGCCAAGTTGGAAAAAGAAGTATTGAAAACAAAATGGCCTCGGTTCTGACCTTGCCACAAACACAAGTGCACAGGGTCTGGCTGTAAAATTAGATGCTTCTTTGGCCTGAGGTTAGAATGTGAAGGAAGCTTAAGGAGCCGTTTAGGATGACGAATGTCCACGACTTAGGGACACACATCTTTTTGTTTGTTTGTTTGTTTGTTTTGGGGGGTGGTTTTGAGACAGGGTTTCTCTGTGTAACCTTGCCTGTCCTGGACTTACTTGTAGACCAGGCTGGCCTCGAACTCACAGCAATCCGCCTGCCTCTGCCTCCTGAGTGCTGGGATTAAAGGCGTGTGCCACCACGCTGGGCCCAGGGATACACATCTTTAATGATAGCTCAAGGGAAGTGCTCCCTCTCCCAGCCAGGTGCTCTCCTGCTTGGTGCCAGTTTGATGAACTTGGCAAGTGACGGCAGGAAGAGGGCACTGCTGCCGCCACTGCCTCTGCTGCTGCTGCTGCACTGAGAGATGCCAGCTGAAGCCGGGAGGGGAGGAAGTAGGAGGAGAAGTGGTCTAAGCAGGCCTAATTTCATTATGAATTCCTGCCTATTCTGAGCAGATTGTCCCCAAATTTGTCATTAAAAGTGCAATTTCCTCTATGCAAACTATCTTTTCAAGGACCCCAGGAAAGATGATGAGAACAGGAAATGGGGTTTCCAATTATTCATGTCAGTAACGAACTGGATTCTGTGTTCATTTCTGTACGATTCTGCATTCTGTTCAGTCTTGTTCAGTAACAGAGTTAGCTGTTCCTTTTAATTCCTTCGTTTTCGCATTTGAGGAACGGACATTTCTTGATTGCCCACTATGTGCAGACACTGTGCTGGCACCAGGCATGTGGCAAAAAGCCCTGGTTACTGCCCCGGGTGCTGCTCTCCCACCAGGGAAGGATCACACGAAGCATCTAATTACCAACTGAAGTTGCATAATTGTCAGGTTACTGTGTACTGTGGCGAATCACAGGATATGATGGGAACAAGTCACGGGAGGGGCTGGCTCTGTTCATGGCCTTAGGGAAGGCAAACCTGGCAAAGCGACATCGATTTGGAGTAGGAGCTAAAGGTAGAGGAAACTGGTGGAAGCTGCGGGAGAAAAGCCTGAGGGTATAGCTCAGTGGTAGAACTGAGCTTGGATGGGGCCCCAGACTGAGCCCTGCCACAGGGGAGGGAGAGAGAGAGAGAGAAAGAGAGAGAGAGAGAGAGAGAGAGGGGGGGGGGGGGAAGGAGGGAGGGAGGAAGTGGGGGGAGGAGGAAGGAAAAAGGCACGCAGGAAGGGAGACAGGAAGGAAAGGAGGCAGGAAGGCAACCACATCTTGCTTGTAATTGAGTGCCTAAGAGTCTTTTCAGTTGGCTAGATCTATTATGAGTTCAAGGCCAGCCCTGTCTCCAAAGTGAGGCTAGGCTTAGCAAAGTTTATATGCTGAGACTGAGTCTCAAAAACAAAAAACACCTTCCCCCCCCCCCCTTTTTCTTTGTAAGTGGTTTTGTAAAGAGTGGTTAAAAAGAATAAGATGGATAAGGGAGTCTCCTTCCTTCCTTCCTTCCTTCCTTCCTTCCTTCCTTCCTTCCTTCCTTCCTGTCTCTTTTCCTTTTAGTTTTTAGTAGGGTTTGTTTGTGTAGCCCTGGCTGTCCTGGGACTCTCTCTGTAGATTAGGCTGGCCTGGAACTCAGACACCTGCCTGCCTCTGCCTCCAAAGTGCTGGGTTTAAAGGCGTGTGACAACACACCTGGCTATCTTCCTCCTTTCTCATTTCTTCTTTTCTTTCACAAAATATCAGGGTCTCTATATGGAAGAATTTGTAGAATCAGAGAAGTCAGATTACTGGTTTTAGAACTTTTGTAATACAGCTATGGGCTACATAACGGTGCTTTTGTTAATAAAGGCCTAATATACAGTGGAGATCCCATTAAATTATATTGCCTAGAAACTGGACATGAGAGGCATGCATGTAATCCAGAACTCAGGAGACTGAGGCATGAGATCTTGTGGTGGAGGGAGGGAGACAGACAGACAGATAGACAGGCAGACAGAGAATGAGAATCAAAACCCAGAATCATCAAACTTGCCTTGATTTGTCTAAGTCCCACTCCGTGATGTTGGCACAATTAATATATCCCCATTTTTTTCCCTTCGATATAAGGTTTCTCTATGTAGCCCTGGCTGTCCTGGACTCACTTTGTAGACCAGGCTGGCCTCGAACTCACAGTGATTTGCCTGCCTCTGCCTCCCAAGTGCTAGGATTAAAGGCATGCGCCACCACACCCGGAAATATATACCCATTTTTTTAAAAAGCCTGTGACAGTAGTGGATTCAGACAAAGCTCATCACTGAATACTGAAACCATTGCTGAGGGGTAGAGTTCTAGTTCAGTGGTGGAGTACTTAAATAGCATGTGTGAAGCCCTAGGTACCATCCAAGTACTGTGAAATGACAGTGGTGGTGGTGATGATGATTAAAACCGTTGGGAAAACGGTACCCACACAGTACTGCTGAGCTTATTATTATGCAAAAGAAAAGTGTGTATTGCTGAACCACGCCCATTTTGTCTACCATGTACAATGCCAATCATTACAAAAGTGATTTTATTTACTACGGGCATGCCAAGTATAAGGAAATGGAAAACCCAGTTCTCAAATCCACCTTCTCAAGAACTGGGCTTTGGGTTACTTATGGGCGATCCATGGCATGAGGAAAAGTGATGGGAGGTGAGAAAAAATGGAATCATTAATGGACTGCACATATGCAATCAAACTTTATGGCTCTTCCTAGGACCCATGTTCAGAAATTAGTGGCATTAGTGTGTTCTGAGGATAGACTTTTGTCCTTTGACATCAGTAGGTCACCCACTGGACACTTTCAAAGGCCCAAGCAAAGGATTTCAGCTGCTTTGAGTTACCAAACTCGTGAAAAAACAACTCAGGCAACCATTACCATCATGACCATCTGTCAGAGATGCTGTCTGCAGCAGAGTAATGGGAGAACATTGCTTTTAGCTTCGTGACCTCTACAACTGATAAAAACAAGCAGTGCTAGACAGCTTCCTCAGCATCTGTCTTGGTCTCTTGTGTCTTCCCAGTGGGAGATCTGGCTAGCTATCTAACCAATGACTGAGCTTAGGATCACAATTAGATGCCACATGTGTGCACATATGCTTCAATATCAATAGTGCACACATGTAGTATGATTGCCAAAATCGGCAACTTGAGGTGTGTGATGGAAAGCAGACAAGTCTGTGAGGACCCTCTCCAGAGCAGCAGAATTGCACCGCTAAAGAGGAAGACAGGAAACTGTTACAGGCTCCACACTTGAGCTCTAGAATTAATGATGTAGAATCTAGACGAAAGGAAACCTGTGCCGTGGCAGCTAAATGTAGTATGTAGCCCTATAACAAGAAAAAAGCACAGTGTATAGAGCAATCCAAATGGCTGTCAGGTGGTAACTGATAATATGTGGCTGGCCTATTCATCAAATACTAGTTAGTGAGAAGTAAGAACGGAGAAGGGCTGGGGATCGAGGTCAGTGGTAGAAGGCCTGCTTAGTGTATATACAGCCATGGGTTCCATCCCTGCCCCCCAAAAAGCCAGGCATGCGGTGCATATCTGTCACAACAGCACTGGGGACCTCTGACCTCTACACGAGCACTCATAGGTGAAACACACCTGCACACATATGTTAATTGGATATGACCATTGAGGAAATTTGAATGGATTGTGTGTTAAGTAATTTCTTTCAATAGTAAGTACCTTAGATTTGATAATGATACCGTTGAGATATTAAAGAGATTATTTAGGGGAATATTTAGGGAGGAGGTGCCATCACACTTGTATTAATTTCAAGTGGATCAGAAAAAATGTATAGGAAGAAGGCAAATTTGACAATATTTTGATAACTGACTCATTCTATTACTCTTTTCATTCTTTTTATACCTAGAAATCTTCAGATAGGAAAACTGGGGGTGGGGGTGTGGGGGGGGGGACGACCACTTACCGGGTATCCATTACAAAGCATGCAAAAGACACTAAATTCTTGTGTGTTGTCACAAGAAAGCTCCGAAAGTTGAAGTCCCAGCTGTCCCACTTCTGAGGGACTCAAAATGGAGAGTGACTTGTTGGTTTCCCATCTGAAATTCACTTGGTCCCTCTGCCGTCAGGGATGGGTAGTCAGGCAGTCGTTGGAGGAGGCCATACTGTGTGTAATGCTTCAAGGTAAAGGGGGTGCTCCGAGCTCATTGGTGACTCCGTAACATTGACTGGGTGACACCTGCAGCACCCTTATCAACCCACCACCAACCGAACCTCACAGAGTGCTCGTGCTGGCTGTCAGTGAACTCAAAGGCCAATGAGCTGGTTATGGGTGACGGCATAGGAAGAGATGGATGAACATGGATGTCTTAGAGGGATGGAGGAAGTCAAGCGGTCCTGATTTGAAACTTAAGACTTAAACTGATGAATACATATCCAAGAATGAGGCCAGCCAAGGCCCTAAGCCCATTTCAGACTCTTGATAGTGATGAAACCATGGGGCATCTTGATCCAGGTGCTCTTAGCTAGTAGGTAGAAAAGAAGTGGCATATCCCACCTCCTCACATTAGCCCTACACTCCAGGAACTTGTCACCTGCCTGGCTTGCTTGCTCCTTCCTTCCTTCCTTCCTTCCTTCCTTCCTTCCTTCCTTCTTGCATGATTTCCCCTCATATGCTAGGAGAAAACCTTCTACGGTTTAACCAACTAGGGTTTCCTTTTTGCACAGAGATGCAGGGGTCTCAGCGTGGAGCAGAGGTTGTGCACGTAGAAGATGGTGAAGCAAGAACATAGTGGGGTTTTGTGAAGCTAAGTAGGGAAAGCAGAGACGACTGGCTCTCTGCTTCACCCCTGACCAGCACGGGCGCCTTCTGTTTTTAAAATAGACGAGATTCATCCTCCCCAGACCAGGGGCCAAAGATGGGAACGCAGTATGAGAAGGCCCAACTGGGGAAAGGAAGCTGCAAGAGCTCAGTGCTGAAAAAGACCGACTGTTTCTTTCTTTCTTTCTTTTTTTTTTTTAAGTTAATATCCCAAATTTCTTATGAAAGTCAACTTAAGACATCCAGGACACAGGAAACAAGGCAAGAGGCCACAGCCAGCTGCCTCAGAGGACTTGGGACACTTTCTTAATAACATCCAGATGGTTCCACAGAAATTGTTAACATCTTGGGGCAAAAAAAAAGAAGTCAGCTGCAGAAGAAATGAGATTCAAGTGGTTTAGGAAGGACACAGCTTCGGGGAGAGTCCCCAGGGACCGAGAGTCAGCCTGAAATATAACCCACTGTGGTGGAATTACTGTTGCCTATAGCAGGAGGCAAGAAGGGTGTAGGCACAATCAGCCCGCCCTGGATGGAGCCCACTGGCTGGTAGGGGTGGCCCCGTGGCACCCACTTTCTGCTCAGGTTGCTTTCACTTCTTGGGATTCGCAGTGACGTTTTAGACTATGTTATGGTTACTAGTCTTGATTTAGAGAAAACTAGTTACTTCCCTGTCTGTTCTCTCTGCATGGTTCCATGGGCACAGAGCTCAGAGCCAGTTGGCTTTAAGCACGAATGGACATAGTTCATCCTGGGGGAAAAAATACCACATATGGTGTATTTACAAATAGAATGTATTTGTGAAATATTAATACATTTTTCCAGGGTATGAAAATAACCTCAACAGCAGTTAGATTAGTGAATATTAATCCCTGCAATGGCTAGCATTGTCTTTACTCAAGCAGTTCTTATGTTTATTGCCCATTAAAGCTTTATTGCATTTGCAAACAATCACTACCTTAGAGTTTCTCATTTCCTAAGGATTTCTTAGACATCAGTTCCTCGGAGCCAAACACATTAGGAAGGGAAGTTTACAAATCCTTCCGGACTGGGGTGTAGTGCAGCGGTAGAGCTCTTCCTAGAATTTGTGAAAACCTGCATCCTCTCTCCAGCCCCTCACATTACAATCACAATGAAAACTCTCCCATGATTTTGTTCGGGGGGGGGGGGGGGAAGCACAGAGTATCTTTACAAGGGGTGCGAGAGCTTTGTAAAGTCTTTGTATCAAGTGGAGAAGAGCTGCGAGCCCTGGGACGGAGGGACGGAGGGAGGATGGATGATATGGTGGTCTCACCACAGTCATGGATTTCTGTGGTGTCTCTCTTCCTCTCCTCCCCTGGCCTTCCCACAGGAAGAGGAAATGACTTGCACGTGGAATGTAATGGGGTGCACGCAATTCCCTTTGTTCCAACCAAAAATGGAGGTGAGGGAAGTAGAATCCACAGACTCATGGCTTTGCCAGCCTTCAGCACCCTTAGGACTGTTGTCATTCCCTGGTGACATGCCTCTCACCTAGGCCACTTCCTAACACTTAAGAGCCAGCTCCTGCTTCTGACCCTACTGTTTCCACTCTAACAGAACTGTACCCCTCTGTGAGGCCCTGGCAGCTGATTAGAGTCTCTGGGGCAAGCTGGTGGCCTGCCTTGCAGTTTCTCAGTCTTAAACCAGGAGGCACACAGAAGCAGAGGAGGAACGGAACAGATGTGCACATCTTGGAAGTTTTAGGCTGAAAGGCCTGGATTTTGGAAAATTGGTGGGCAAGGGGGCGGGGAGGGCGCCTAATGCAGGAACCAGAATTTTACCCAACAAACAACAGAGCCTACCCCAACCCCCACCCACACCCCACACCCCAACCCGCTCCCCGGCAGATTCTCATCCAGGTAAAGTCATCAGGAGCCCTGCCTTCCCTTTGGGAAATTAGGGACATCGAAACTTTGGCTTTTTTGAGATTCTGCCGAGCCACTCTGGTGGAATGCAATGACTCTTTCCTTCCTTCCTGAGCTGAAATCTGGGGAATTGCTGTTCCAAATGGACACAGAGTCCTGCCAAGTGTGTAGGAAACTGCAACGACAGTGTGGGTTCCCGCCACGAGGGACAGCAGAAGCTGACTCCCCTGCGATTTCCAAGCGGGTCTATTTTTATTTTAAGGAGCTCTGTGTTTTCACTCAGCTCTGTGAAACAAGGAATCCACATGGAGCATTCACCAACTCCAGTCAGCTGAAAGCATGCTACTTGTCAGCGGTGCCCTGAAATAGCCACAGATTCAAGGGATGGGTCAGAGAGAATTATAGACGCCCGTGAGAATTCATCTGCTCATTTCTAACAGGTGCCTGCTGGACACAAAGCAGAGGACACTACTGATCGTTAAATTCGTGTGTGGCATAGTGCCCTCCCCCGCTCGGTATCTCCATACCTGTACTGGGAAGTGAATCTAGGGCTGTATGTACGCTAAACAGGAGCCCTACACCTGATTTTCACCTTCAGCCCCAGACACTGTCTTTCATGAAGTATAGTTCATCATTTAGGGCTGGACATGAGGTTCATTTGGTCCAGTGCTTGCTACCCAAGCCTCAAGCTCTATCTGTATTCAGTGCCTGGCAGCCATGTAAAAAGCTGGGGCATGGCTGGGCACCTCTGTAATTCCAGAGCCAGGGAGTCAGACACAGGTGAGTCCCTGGGGCTTGCTGGCCAGGCCGGCTGGCAGGGTCTAGGAACTCCAGGTTTAGTTAGAGACCCTGTCTCAAAGAATAAGGCGAAGAGCAATAGAGGAAGACAGTGGATGTCAATCATGGCCTCCACATACACAGGCACACATGTACCAGCGTATACACGTGGACACAGAGAAGGCATAGCTTGTCATTTAATACGCCGTAAGTTAGCTGCTCTAAGATCCATAGCTTGTATTAATATGTAAAAATGTGAGTACGTGTATTTGGTATAGAATGCAAGAGTTAGCAGGTGGGGCGGGGGTGGACAAGGGACTCAGAAGTGCCTGTGCATGAGACAGGCAGACTTTCATTGATAGTTTTCATTAAGCTTTCTTGCAAGGACATGGTCTTAGCAGCCTTCGGAATCATCTTGCCCTTTTACTTGTTTACGTACAGAACTCCGTGCTTCCTCCTTTAACTCCCACTTCTTGCCCTCCTCTTGGTGAATATTTATCTCGAGTCTGTATCTCCAGAACTGGAATAGTGCCTGAGACATAGTAGATTCTCTCTTGACGGCTTTTTTTTTTCTTTGTATTCATCCAACAAATAAGGGGTTTGTTCTGTTTCCTTTTTTTTTTTTTTCCTTCTTGCCTTTTCCCCCTGACCCCGAGTGCTGGGGATCAGACGTAGGGCTATATACATGTGAAGCAAGCATGCTCTGCCACTAAACTGTATCTCCAGCCCTTAGATTTTTGAGCCAAGGTCTCCAAGTGTAGCTCAGGCTAGTATTTACCTCCTGTGTAGGCCAGACTGACCTTGAACTTCTGATACTCCTGTGCACACCCTTTCACCCACAGCACTTTTTCTTTCTAAAAAAAAAATCTTAGAATTATTTTTTTTTATTTATTTATTGGGGTTATGACATGCCCGCCATGGTGCACCTATGGAGACTAGAAAGCATCCTGTGCGAGTCTGTTCTTCCCCACTGTTGATTCCAGGGATCAAACTCAGGTCATCAGACTTCGTGGCAAGTGCCTTCATTTTACCCTTTGAGCCATCTCACCAGCCCCACAGCTGTTTTTTTCAAAAAGGTCTGTTATGGGGAAAAAAAAAAAGACATTGCACATATTTTTGTAGGTAGCTAGGTTTCCCATCGTTGTTGCTTTTTGTTCCGACCTAAGCTGCACGTTCACTGGGCATGTGCGACACTATTCATTCTTAAAATACTTGTCTGCTCTGTACCAGGCGCAGTTCTCAAGTGAAAAAAAAAAAGCTGTATCCATGGATCTTACATTCCAGTGGAGAGGGACAGACTGGGAAAAGGAAATGTGCTCTCCCTCAAGTGGAGCCGGGTGAAGGGTACCGGGAGGGTTCTGCTGAACGGAATCTGGGGAGAATGTCAGTGGGGGTGGGGCTACCCTTGCAAGGCTGAAGACAGGGGCATCATCCAATGCACAGCCCCAAGCACACTGTGTAATTGGCCCTGGCATGGAGGTAGAGGTGCAGCCAATGATCAGGGGGAGGCTGCAGTGGGCCTGCTCAGAGAGGTGAGGCAAGGGATGCCCTGAGCTTTAGCATTTGCTCCTTGTGAGATGAGGAGGCCCTTGAGGTGTTCAGAGTCAAGGCCCCTAATGAGAATCATTTTAATAATTTTATTTATTTTTATTTTTTTGTGCATTGGTGATCTGCCTGCATGCATGTCTGTTTGAGAGTATCCTATTCCCTGGAACTTGTGTTACAGAGGTATGAGCTGCCATGATGTGGGTGCTGGGAACTGAACCCAAGTCCTCTGGGAGAGGGGCCAGTGCTCTTAACTGCCAAGCCATCTCTCCAGCCCCTGAGGGCAGTTTAAAAAACTTCTGTAGTAAAATCCAGGGCCAGTGGCCGATTCTAGAAGCGCTATGTAGTCAGGGCCAGTGGGATGTGCGGGAGGACGGAAGTGGGATGTGAGGGCAGAAGGCTTTCAGAGCGAGTAGTTCACAGACACATGGCTATGTTAGTGATGTGCAGAGTGGTGGGAGGAGGCTTGGGGGGAAAGGCAAGAAGAATGGGTGTTGGGTTGTATTGGAACTTTGTCCAGGCCGTAGGGGAGAGACTACTTAGGCCAGTGCATAAGTGAGGATGAAGGACCAGCTTGTGACCTTCACTGGTAAGGATGACCACAGCGTTAGCCAAGGCCGGCGAGGATAAGACCAGGTGGGATCAATGTCAAGTAGTACAGACGCTCAACTTGAGTGACCAAGGACCCTCCAGCCAGAAGCACGTGTGCTCACAGGGAAGTCTGCCAGCAGGCTTGGAGATCCCACCTCTGAGTCATCCGCGGGGGCCTTGTTTAGTCTGTTGCCTTCCTGTGAATGTCCGTTTTTCTTTAGTTCTGTACCCTCTGCGATTTATTGATTGAAGAACCATAAAGTCACTTTATTTTTATTTATTTATTTTTGTCTTTTAAAACAAGGCAGGAGATGACAACAGAGAGGTTTAACTTCAGAGTTTAAACACTTGGCTTTTTACTGCTGACTGGTGGACCGGCAGGGAAGGAGCCATAAAAGACCCATGCCCGCCCCTCTGTGTTCCCAGGGGAGAGACCTCAGTGTCTAGGCAGTCTGTCAGAAAATTCTATGCGCAGCCTGGGCAGAACGTGCCCAGGTCACGGCCTCTTTGCTGGGGCCTGGTCTGGGGGCTGTAAAGGCTGTTTTCAGGCTTGAACTGGACAGCCAGCCACTGAGTGCTTGGGAGCCAAGTCTCATCCTCCCTAACCTTGGTGAATTCTGGTCCCAGTTCCTCCCTGACTGTTAACTCTTGTGTGGTCGTCCCCAGGGACCCAGTGTAATCAGTGAGCAAATTCCTTTTGCAAGGAACCTAAACCTGAAGCCTGTGGGCTTTTCCCATACCATAAATAGCACGCTATTCCACTGCATATTGTCTCACTCACAGGAAATAGTGTGTGAATGACATCACGGCCCAGTCCTACTGTACCCCATTGACGTTTACAGCAGAGCCATTGTGGGAATAGCACGGTTCCTGTCCCACATAGCATATCTTACCTATTATGTTCACGACTCTAGCGCCTGGGTCAGCGTGGGAAGGTCACAAGGGAAAATTCCAGGATGTTGCACTCTCTTCGATGTCAGTGTTTTTTAGCAAAACTTGCCTCTAAAATAATTCCCGGGCTCCTTGACATCTATGACAAAGCAGGATGGTCTTCCGGCCTGTGCTGTGTGCACAGGGTAGGATGACAAGCTAATCTTTAGAAAGCTGGTTGGTTAAGAAGAAGAGGTCTGTAAGATCCATGTTATAAAGAACCAGGAGTCAACCCCCTCCCCCGCCCCAGGGTCCATCCTTTAGTTCTGTCTTGATAACGGGAACCCCCCCCCCCATGCTAATCTGGTCTATAGTCACCTGGCATTAAGACTATAGTACCCAGCCTCTCTGACAGCAGGCAGGCTGAGACTTGTTTCTGACCAGTGTGCGCAGGTGAACTTGCCTAGCAGCAGCCCCCTCTGAGGGGACTTTGAGTTTGCACACCGTTCCTCCTCTATCCTGGTGTCCGAAATACAGACACACCCTTTCAGTGGAGCTCACAAGTGATGGCATACCCAGAGATCCGGTGACGTCATCATGCCGACTGTTCCCGGGGCCTTTCATACAAGAAGGAAAGGAACATGTATTCATTTTGCTTCATTTGAGGGTTCAAGTCTTTACAGACCGTCCTCATCCCAGTTGGCACAGCTGGCTAGCTGCCCCTCCAGTGTATACAGGTCTGTATTCAACAGGGTATTCTCAGCTGCCAGGAGCATGTGCCCACCCCTGCCCGCAAGCCCCAGAACTCTTAAGTTGCCTTAAGATCCTACAGCCTCTTCAAGGAAGCCCGTTGTTGTGTGAGCCAAGTGAAAAGATGTTTACATAGCTGGTGGGACCTGAGCCCACACGTTCCCTCTGCCCCCAGCGACTTTTCCTTGCCGTACGCCGTTGTCCTCCACGCCTGTGTTCCTGTCGAAGGCTAGACAAGGATGAATTAGATGTGACAGAATCTCTTCATGGCGGAGGGAGGTGCCTTCCACTTTTCAAGGCTGGCTGGTGTTGTGCAGGGTTCAGCTTTCACGATGTCTGCTGGAAAAATCTTCATGCGTGTGGGTCCCTTCTTCAAAGCACATTTCATTTGTGTAACATTTATCATCCATAGGAAATCTCAGCCATATCATACAAATGAGAATATACTGGGTGCTATAACGTATCTTGCTGGGTGTGTGCGTGTGTGGCTGAGTGCTAGAGCATTTCCCTAGCGTGCACATGACCATGGGTTTGAGTTGTAGCACCACGGGTAAGTAGCTCACGTTTTCCTTGAGACAAGGTCTTGCTACAGGCCTGGAACTCACTCTGTAGATCAGGCAGGGCCCTGAAACTGCAATCACCTTCCTTTTACCTCTGCCTCTCTAGTTCTGGCATCAAGGGTGGTGTGCCATCACACTCCATCGCTTATTAATTTTGATTATAATTGTAACTACCTTTCCAAAACGGTATACAGGTACTGACTGCACTGCGGTCTGCATAGTATTCCATTCTGTCGTAGATGTACCAAAAAATCTATTTAACCACTGTCCCATGAGTAGACATTTACGGGCAGTTTTATCGTTAAAAACATTGCAGCAACAGATCCGTCTCGCACGCTCGGTGACTGCCAGGGTACACGTAGGAGGGAATCACAGAGCTGTATGTGCTACTGTGCAACCATCAGAGTATGTAAGCAGCGCCTTCTGCGTTTACTCCTCAGGTTGCTTTTAACTCAGCCTCCCATGTGGGACGTAGCTAGACATTACTGTTGTTCCGTGCTCACATTTCTTTGGTTATTTCGAGCTTCTGTTCAGAAAGAGCAGGGCACTTCTCCTTTCAAAAGACAAACGAGGAGGGCGTGGGCAGTCAGCTTCAGTGGCTCGCCGTTGTTTGTGCGTTTCAGGCGAAACTTCCATCGTATTGTAAAGGTAGTCATGATTATTTCCAGCTCAGGAAGGCGTGGAGCGAAAGCCTAGAATCCTGGCACGTGAGAGAAGTGGCTGAGGCTCTTTGGGAGAAGAAGCTTCAGGAATGTCACAAAGAGAGTATAGACCACTGCTCCTGGCACACCTCGGAGTTCAGGGAGAGCACCAGACTTGGAGAAAGTAAAAAGTTAGGACTTCCTCAAAACCTGTGCTTTCTACGCCCTTTTGCTCTAAACCCTTGAAAACGTGGCTGTGGGGTATGTATACCTCCCGAGGGGGCATTGTAGGAGATGGAGGACGTTCCTCACCATTGTGGAGGCTCAGCAGCTGCTGGATGCATTTGTGGAAGGACACAAGAACCCTTGTCTCAAGTCTGGCTTTGTGTCCTCCTTGCATCTGCTCTGGGGCCATTGTCATGTGCCCTAGACTCCTGTCTGCTGCCCATCTAGATTAAAAGAGGAGGCCTTTTTGTATGCCAGGGGACTGAGGCAAGTGGCATGCTGTTAGCGGTGGTGCAAGGGCTGTCTAGGAGCCCTGGCTCCAGCCTCACTCAGGTGACAGGCTCTGCCAGGCTTTCCTGGAGCATCTGTCTTGGAAGTAGGTAGCACCCTCTCCTGGGCTCGGTCCAAATGTTTTGTGCAACCTGAAGCCATCTAGGCTAAGAAGTAGCTTTTGTCTTTCTCTGGCGAGCCCTGCCCCATCACTGCCCCCTTCTGGCCCCTTCTATATTTTATTTGAAGGCCTCACGGGACCGTTGGTGAATCCAACACGGGAGGCTCTAAGGAAGATCTGTATGGAATCAAGAGCTCGTTTGCATACTGTGTTGAAGACACAGGGCAGGCCTGTGATTACTTAAGACTAATAAAATCTTACCATCACTCTAGTCAGAAACATGAAGAACGAATTACCTAATTGTACGTGAAATACGGTTTTAATCAACTGTTGTCAATGCAGGGGCTGGTGGGAATCTCTTTATTTGGCAAAGATCCTGGGTCACAGAGATGCTTGTCACCTAGGAGTCTTCTCATGCGGCAGCGGAAAGCAGACAGGAGTTGCTTAAGGAATACGAGGGTGTACTCACCCCGGGAAGTCTCCGGAAAGAAATGTTCTAGAAGGTTTTTGTATGGAAACTACACATCTTTAACCTTTAGGATTTCCTTCAAGCTCCTCCCTCCCACACCTCCTGTGTTCTTCTCACTGTCATTTGCTCCTCAGTGGCAGTTACAACAGGGAAGACTTTAATGGCTCCTTATCGGTTCCCACCACTCCAGCTTCTTTTTCCGTCAAAACATTTCCCCGTGATGGGCACATACATAAACGCCCTCTTTACCTAACCCTGTCTGTCTCCACTGTCTGTGGGCACTTGCTCAATTACAAGTGAATAATTGTGTCCATTTTGGTTGTTCACATTTCCAGAATGACAACATTAAAAAATGCTAAGCTATCACTCAATCTTTACCCAAAACTAGACACATAGTAAATTTATATTATCCTGATAGATACCTGTACCGATAAACAACAACAACAAACAAACAAACAAACCTATCTTTGTCGTTCTAAGTTTTCTAGATGAGGAGGTTAAGGCTTAAAGGCATCAAGTTACTCACCCACGTTACAAAGATGGGGCCTGAGCTTGGAAATCTAGCCCAGGAGGTCTTGCGTATATGGCCTGTCTTAGCCAGGAGGATTTAGTAAATGGGCATGGTGTGACGGAGGAGATCACCTACCCATATAAAAATCTAACCGAGAGCATCGTTAGCCAGTGTAGTTCCTTAAAGGAGAGTCAGGTGAGCTGGAGGCAGGAGAGGCAGTGTGGAAGCCCAGTGTTCTCGGGAGCTTGGAAACTCTCCATTAAGGAAGAATGCTGGGAAGCAGGACCACTGCAGCAGCGCTGAGTGCTCGGATGCTCCGGCCATCTAAGGCAGGGGACTAAAGGCTGGTCCATGGTGTCATCTGCTCCTCCGCATTGCCCCTCCTTACAGAGTTGCTGGTGAAATAAGGCCTCACTGCTAGTACCTCAAAGCCTCAGGAATTGGGGCCTCTGAACATATATTCTCCTGGGTCAAAGAGGATCCCCCTGGCTAGGGTCGGGGGGCGGGGCTGCTGGGGGGCAAGAGGATGTGTAGGATCTCACTAGGACTGTGTCAAATGTGTAAGCTGGGGAATGCTCCTGGTCCTGAAGGTCTGAGGGAGTATGTCTGCCTGAGGCAAACCCAAAGGTCCTGGAGAGACTTGCAGGTGGCTCTAAGACATAAGCCTGTGTATCATAATCCCACAGGGATCTCAGGGGCACAGGTGGTTCTTGAAGGATTCAAGACCTGGTGAAAAGAGCTCCTGATTTGGGGTGGCAGGCTGCCTAGGATGCCTTTCCCTTCTGATCCAAGCGCAAGGGGCACTGGGCGTTGGAAACAGAACGTCTGGTTGTCTGGCTTTCTAACTCTTGCTTAGCCACCTCTGGCTACTCACCCACCTGGCTGGGCCTGGGCACATTGCACTTTTGCAGGTGAGCACCTGGCTGGGTCAGCGGTGCTAAGGGGCGGGGAGTGGGGGCGGGGGACTATGGTAATAACACCACCAACCCCAGGGTCCAGCGGGGCCAGGGCCGCAGGGGGTGTTTATCAAGGCGCCAGGGAATCGCTTCCTGCAGCATGTGAGCGTAAAATCCGTAGTCTCAAGCTGAACCCAAATGTGGAGGGACAAACACCTGGCACCAAATAGAATTTCCTCTCTCAGCTCATTGCTGCCCGAGGCAGCCCCTAATTTCCAGAGCCCTTCTCCTTCACTGACACGTAATTGTCAGATTGTTTTATGAGCGCAGCTTCCTGCCCCCTTCCGGCCTGCGTCCCAAATGTGCTCCTCCCTTCTCCTCGCCCTTAATCACGGCTTTCCTGCCCACAGCCCCAGGCCGGCGATTTCCTAAATCACTCGCAATTGGCTTCCAGCGCCCCGGGTGGGCTCCGGCTGCCAACATCCTGACCCGCAGGCCCCTGCATCTGTTTGATGCCTTTTCTCTCTTCCCAGGCAGCCCCCTCCCCTCCCCCTTCCCCTGCTGCTGTTGTACCTAAGGTCAGGAAGAGAATGGGACGTGGGTTCGAGGCTCTGCTACATCCACACCAGACCTGTTCCTGAATAGTCCTTGGTGAAAGCCACCTCTCAAAAGTTTCCTCTCAGACTCTAATTTTGTTGGACGATCCCTTTCTTTCTACGTCCACCTCCCCCCCCCCCTTCCATCTAAAGACGATTCTCAGGAGGAAGTGCTAAATTCTAAGGTTTTGAGTTTAATTTTCCCCATTTGAGGAATTTCCGAGGAAGCAGCGTGTGGCTTTTTATACTTTAACTATACTTTTTCCTTACTAAAGAAATTCACAGTCACAGTAAAAAATTCAAACAAGATCATTTCCAGATGGAAACCACAGTAACAGCATTTTGTGTATTAGTCCAGGAAGTTCCTGTGAGTAGACCAGCATACCACTGTAGCAGCTGCTGCTGCTGCTGCTTCTTCTCCTCCTCCTCCTCCCTCTCCTCCTCCCCCTCCTCCTCTTCCTCCTCCTCTTCTTCCTCTTCTTCATCTCAATATGTAGACAAGGCTGATCCCCCAACTCAGTTCACCTGCCTCTGCCCCCAAGTGCTGTTTAAAGGCCTGCAACCACCATGTCCCACCTTTAAATTTTTTTTTTCCTTTTTTATACAAAAGGGAGCATCCTACACATCTTTTCCTACAGTTTGCTGTGTTTTGCTTTGGCACATCTGAGAAGTTGCCATTTCAATAAATTTAGATTTATGTAAAAATTAGTATTTAGTATTTTATTGTGTGAACTAATGTATTTAATCAACTCCCTATTAATAAAAAATTCCATGTTCACTTTATTGCAAACAATGCTCATAGTGTCTGAAGTTTATATTTAAATCCTGTTTTGTTTGTTTGTTTTTGTTTTTCAAGATAAGGTTTCTCTGTGTAGCCCTGGCTGTCCTGGAACTAGCTCTGTAGCTGTTCTCAGACTCACAGAGATCAGCCTGCCTCTGCCTCCCAACTGCTGGGAACAACCTTGCAAGTCCTGTATTTTTTAAATTTTTTTGTTTTTCGAGACAGGGTTTCTCTGTGTTAGCCTTGCCTGTCCTGGACTCACTCTGTAGACCAGGGTGGCCTCGAACTCACAGTGATCCTCCTACCTCTGCCTCCCGAGTGCTGGGATTAAAGGCATGCGCCACCACAGCCCGGCCTAAGTCCTGTATTTTTATGATAGCTTCCTTTCTAAAATTAAAGCACCTGGATGGTGACAGTTTTGAGAGATCATAAGTAATGCTCAGAGGTTATTCTAGTTCAGACTGCAAGAGTGGTGAGCCTGGCTGCTGCAGGAGTGGTGCCCCTGGCTGCTGCAGGAGTGGTGCCCCTGGCTGCTGCAGGAGTGGTGAGCCTGGCTGCTGCAGGAGTGGTGCCCCTGGCTGCTGCAGGAGTGATGCCCCTGGCTGCTGCAGGAGTGGTGCCCCTGGCTGCTGCAGGAGTGGTGAGCCTGGCTGCTGCAGGAGTAGTGCCCCTGGCTGCTGCAGGAGTGGTGAGCCTGGCTGCTGCAGGAGTGGTGCCCCTGGCTGCTGCAGGAGTGGTGAGCCTGGCTGCTGCAGGAGTGGTGCCCCTGGCTGCTGCAGGAGTGGTGCCCCTGGCTGCTGCAGGAGTGGTGCCCCTGGCTGCTGCAGGAGTGGTGCCCCTGGCTGCTGCAGGAGTGGTGAGCCTGGCTGCTGCAGGAGTGGTGCTCCTGGCTGCTGCAGGAGTGGTGCCCCTGGCTGTTGCAGGAGTGGTGCCCCTGGCTGCTGCAGGAGTGGTGCCCCTGACTGCTGCAGGAGTGGTGCCCCTGGCTGCTGCAGGAGTGGTGAGCCTGGCTGCTGCAGGAGTAGTGCCCCTGGCTGCTGCAGGAGTGGTGAGCCTGGCTGCTGCAGGAGTGGTGCCCCTGGCTGCTGCAGGAGTGGTGAGCCTGGCTGCTGCAGGAGTGGTGCCCCTGGCTGCTGCAGGAGTGGTGCCCCTGGCTGTTGCAGGAGTGGTGCCCCTGGCTGCTGCAGGAGTGGTGAGCCTGGCTGCTGCAGGAGTGGTGAGCCTGGCTGCTGGATCCAGCACAAATGAATGCAACATCAGACCTTTACATTTGCTGCCAGTTGTACAACAGCTTTAATATTTAAATTAACCTTTCCTTAAGGTGGCCTTCCAATATTTTCTCTCTTCCCACTCTTTTTTGGGGGGGAGGAGTGAAGGGGAGTTAAGGCAAAAGGGCAGAAGGTTGGGCAGGAACTACAGTACTAAACAATGACTTTTTTTTTCTCTTTAAGAATTTCCTGCACATGTAAGTCATTTTTAAAATTATTATTTTGTCTACATCTTATTGACTTTAAAAATCTTTGTCTCTATAAAGAAAAACAATACCTTTGTGTCATAGGTGCTGTCATCACTTCCAAACTTAATCCATTGTCATTGGCTTTTATGAATTTTTTTGTCCTATTAACAACTTAAAATTTGAGGGTAGGAGCCGGGCGTGGTGGTGCACGCCCTTAATCCCAGCACTCAGGAGGCAGAGGCAGGTGGAGCTCTGTGAGTTCAAGGCCAGCCTGGTCTATAAAGCAAGCCCAGAACAGCCAGGGCTACACATAGAAACCCTGTCTCAATAAAACCAACCCCTCCCACCAAAAGAAGATTGAGGCTAGGGTTGCAGATTGTGCCACTGACCTGTATAAGGCTCTGGCTTTGATCCCCAGTGCCACTAAAACAAACAAACATAATTTTTTGTATTTAAATAATTTAATTTGTTTTTCTGATGCTTGGAAGATCAAACTCAGGGGCTCAGGAATGCTAGTCAAACACTGTACCCCCCTGTACCACACTTACACCCCCACTTTCCACTTTCAAGTTTGCTTACATTCCTTTCTATAAGCTAAGTTTTTCTTTTAATCATTCATTAAGATTTTTTTGTTTTGAACATTGAAATCCCAAATCCGTGTGGGCATGGTGGCACACATGTGTAATCTCACCATTTGCCAGGGACATACAAGGAGACTCTGAGTTTGAAGCTACAAATTCTCTGCTGGCTAGTAAGGTCCAGGCTGGGCTGCCTGCACAATGAGGCTCTGCCTCAAATGTTCTAGATAAGGAGTTATAATTATTGTTAGTCTTATTGTTTGGCAAGCCAGAGTCCCTGTGTAGTTCTGACTGGCCTGGAACTTGCTATGTAGACCAGAGAAGCCTTGAACGCACAGAGATCTACATGTCTCCGTTTTCCGAGTGCTAGGACTAAAGGCACTTGCTGTCAAGCCTGGAAATAAAAGTTTAAGGAAAAAAAATTACAGTAGACGTAAAACTTTTTTGTCCTGTGATTCTAATCAGTTGCTTGCATAGTATTCATTAACTATCACTCATTATAAGCACATCTAGAAACAACATGTCTTAGTGTAAAAAGAACACGTATTAGTTCATAAATAGCTTTCCTAATGTGTGACCCCCCTTTAGAGAAGAAAGGAATTTAATCCTTAACCAACTTAAAGATGCTGAAATCCACCATCTAGAAAGAACTATTTAGTTGCTAGTTTTTTGACTATTTGTAAAATGAAGGGATCATAAAATAGGCTCCTAAAGCCCATGCTTTTCATTCATTAATTCATCCATCCATTCATTCATTCATTCATTCAGCCCATGATCTTACATGTGGGAGTCTCTTGGAACACAGAAATAGCTACCTATAATTTTGTCCTCTAGAAGATTATAATTTCATAGGGAAATGTCAACTCATTCATTGTGTGTGTGTGTGTGTGTGTGTGTGTGTGTGTGTGTGTGTGTGTGTATGTGCACGTGCACCCATTAAAATACTGTGGATTTCTAGGACGTTGAAAATGTATAAAAAGAAGATTCTAATTGAGTCTGTCAAAGAAATAAGTTGTTAGCTGGGTATTGTGATGCACACCTTTAATTCCAGCTGTCAGAAGGCAGAGGCAGGCTGATCTCTGTGAGATCATGATCAGTCTGGTTTATATGGTAAATGCCAGGCCAGCCAGGTCCACATAGTAAGGCCCTGTCTTGAAAAAAAAAAAAAGAGTTGAATAGTTGAGAGGGGGGATGGAGCATAAAACATCGTAGAATTCCTGCCCTTGGGGATGGACGGTTTGTGTCCGTTCATCTAAGATACAAGCTTCTTTCTGAGAAGTCCCCAGCTGTATCTCATGTAGATTTTCAGAGCTCTGAGACAAAGAAGAGCTCTGAGTTACCATGCTCATTTTACTTTATTCCATTTTGGTTTTCGAGACAGGGTCTCTCTGTGTAGCCTTGGTTGTCCTGGAACTCACTCTGTAGACCAGGCTGGCCTCGAACTCAGAGATCCACCTGCCTCTCTGCCTCACAAGTGTTGGGATTAAAGGTGTGCGCCATCACTGCCTGGCCCCGTGCTCATTTGATTGAAGTGAAGCTTCCTGTTTGATCCCTGGTCCCCGTCAGTGACAGGAGCTAGACTGTGTTTAGTTTTTTTCTACTCAGGAGTTGTGGTGGTGATTGTGGCCGTCTGCCCACCAGCCACTCTTCCAGCTGATAGGAGTGTTGGTTTTGTATGAGGCGAGGATGCCCAGGCTAAAGCAGCTGCCCACCCCTTGCCTCACATAGTCCCACATCCCCCCCCACCCCCCCACCCCCCCCTGCACACTGTCCTTTGCAGTGACGGAGGGACCTTGTTAGTTTGCTGGGGCAGGAGTAACTGATTCTGGAAGAAATGAGTTTTCTCTCTGTTCTGGAGACAGAAAGTGCAAGATTAAAGGCGTCTTTGTCAGCTTCTCATGAGACCTCACACTGGTTTCTAGACAGCCACCCTCTCGCCTTCTTCACAGGGCCTGCTCTCTGTTCGTGCTCATCCCTAGTATTTGTCTTAGACTTCCTCAACTTTAAAAGACAACAGAGCGGATTAGGGCCTGTGCTAGTTGTTTTCGTCAACCTGATGTCAACTAGAGCCACTTGGGAAGAGGAACCTTCTCCTGGAATTGCCACTGTCAGCCTGTGCGACTGTCTTCCTAGATTGAAATGGTCAGTGAGGGAGGGTGGGGCCCACTGTACGCACACATGGGTAGGTGGTCCTAGGATGCACAGGAAAGCAGGCTGAGCAAGCCAGGGGGAGCAAGCCAGTGAGCAGCACCCCTCCATGGCCTTTGCTCCTTCTTCCTGAGCATCCTGTCATCTGGAAGATGAGATCAACCCTTTCGCCCCATGTTACTTTTGATCAGTGCTTTATCACAGCAACAGAGAAAGAAACTAGGACAGGGCCCATCCTCACAATCTCATTTGAACCTCTTTAAAGGCCATGCGAACAAATATGGTTCCACTTTCCGGTCTCAGAGGTCAGAGCCTTAGAGTTTGTGAAGAACAGTAGCCCTGAGCAGAGACCCAGCCTAGGTGAAGGGGCTTGTGAAGAAAGAGCTGTTTTGTCTTCATGGCTGCGTTTCAGCCTCCAGGAACACCGATGATCAAGCTGTCCTAGTTGTCTTGGGACCTGAAGTAAATGTGTATCAGGATAAGAATCTTTTATACCAAGCATGATTACACCTATAGCCTTCAAAAAAAGGGACGAGTTGTTGAATGAATTCTGAAACTCCTTCATTTCAGGCTTCTTATAAACAATACTGTCTTGGGGCTGGAGAGATGGCTCAGCAGGTAAGAGCACTGATCTCTTCCAGAGGTCCTAGGTTTAATTCCCAGCACCCACATGGATGTTCATAGCTGTCTATAACTTTATTTCCCTAGGGGGGATCAATGCCCTCTTCTGGCCTCATGGGACACCAAGCACACATGTGGTATATAGACATACATGCAGGCCAAACATTGATACATATAAAATAAATAAATAAAAACAAATACCTTGGGCTGGTGAGATGGCTTAATAACAAAGGTGACCTGAGTTAAATCCCTGGGACCTACATGGCAGAAAGAGACTCTATATGTTATCCTCTGACTTCTACACATGTTCCATGTTATACATGTATGCCATGGCATACATGTGTGCATGTGCACATCCACAAATAAACATTTTAAAGAATTCTAAAAGAATAAATGTTTTGGGTTGAGGCTGTAGCTTAGTGGTGGAAAATTTGCCTCACATATGTGACTTTGGGCTGGATATCCAGACATACACACAAACACACACACACACACCAGGGTGGGAGGGAATACATGGCTTTATATTTTGGATGCCATTTTTCATAATAGTTATGATAGTATTTATAGTAACTTGTTATTATTGTTACTTGTTATTGTTGTTACTGTCTCCACATGTAGACACACACACAAACAGACACACAAACATGCATGCACAAAGACACGCTCATATATACACATGCACGCACATACATACACATACACATACATGCATACGCACAAATTTAAAATAAAGATCCTGGGATGCCAACAAAACCTGTCCAGCCTCCACAGCCTACAAGAGATTGTGATCCTAGACCACATCTTCAATCCTCCTGAGTCCTCCTAACCTTCCTGGGGAGGCTTCAGGTGTTTGTTGCCTGTTATGTGGAACTCTGCTTTCAGCTTTCATTTTTTTCCTGTAGTCACTCCACAAAGTCCCAAAGGCAGCCCCAGTTTCCACCATAGAAGATCTGATGAGTGAAACTGTATTTTTTTTTTCCTCCAAGTGAACCAGAGTATACCAAGATATACCTAGTATAAATCTAAGGGTATACCAATAGGATTTGATTTTCTCTATTTCCATTTCCTCTTCCTCCTCCTCCTCTTCTTTTTCCTTCTCCTTTTTCTGTTGTTTTTTGAGATAGAGTTTCTATATGTAGCCTTGCTTGTCCTAAACTGCCTTCGTAGCCCAGGCTGGCCTCAAACTCACAGAGATCCGCCTGCCTCTGCCTCTCTGAGTGCTGGGATTACAGGTGTGCACCACCATCCCGGTTCTCCATTGTTCCTTTATGTTCAAGGATTAGTTTTATCATTTAAAACTACAAGAGGACATGGGAACAACACCCATCTCTCAGCCTCCTAAATGAGAGCCCTAACAGCCTCAATCCTTCATCAGATGTTGTTTTATCCCCTTTGGCTACCTTACAGGGAAACCTTTTCCATCTTTTAAAGGGAGGGCAGCTGCTACTGCACAGCTGATAAGAAACGCTGTTTGGAGTTATTCTTTTTAAGCCTGAACCCTTCTGCCCCTACCAGCTGTGTGACCTCAGGCCAGTTGTCTCGCCTCTTTAAGCTTCCGTTCTCTCATTCAAGAGAAATTGGTAGTCATGGCACACATTGGCCATGAGACCTCAGTACTGACGGCCGGCCAGTGCTTGGCTCCCAGCGTGCTCCATGTTTCCTGCTGGGCTTAGTCTTCTGGCTGCCACCCTGGACACCAGTCCCTTCAGAGTCACGTTTCTAGGGCTTTTCATATTTGCATGATTTTAGGGTTAAAGAAAAGTTGCAAAAAAATTAGAGGGGGGATTTTGTTGTCAATTTTGAGGCAGGGTTCCAAGTATGGCTGTCTGGCCCTGGACCCATTATGTAGCTGAGGGTGATTTAGAACTCCTGATCGCTTTGCCTCGCCCTCCTGAGGCTGGGATAACAGGCATGCACCACTGTAGCCTGTTGATGTGGTGCTAGGGGCCAATCCAGGGTTCATCCATCCTAGGCATGGGCTGTACCAACTGGGCCACATCTCCATCCCTTACAGAAGGACTTTGTATCCCTTTCATCCGAACTCTGTTGTTAACAACTTTTGTTACCATGGCAACATTCATCAGATCTAAGAAACTAAGAGGCAGGCTCAAGAACCTAGTCCCCGGGAACCGACTTACCTTTCAGGTCTCCCTGACTGCTCTGCTCTGAGAGTTTGTCAGCCTTCTCTTGTTTTCTGTGACCTTAGTGCTAGAAGCTCTGGAATTGCCACAGGATGTGGAGAACCCGTGCTGGTTCCACAGTCCAGTGCTTTCTGCTGCGGAGAAGTTGAACCTGAAAACCAGCAGAGCAAGCCATGATGAATGCTGAACCCCCTCTGCAGCTCGGTGGCTCGTGTGCCAGCTGCCATGCTTATGCCATAAGCCATGGTGTAGGGCTGTGAGAGGGCAGGCGTCCCTCCCCTCCGAGGAAGAGCCTCTCACATGAACCTATCTGCAGATGAAACCTGTCAGTGGAGGATGGACTAGGACTAGGAGTGAGGAAGGGGACTTTCCTAGGGGAACCTTGTTTGGAGTAATCCTGGCTATGGGGGCCCTTTGCGTCTCATGTCGAGATGACATCACAAGCTCTCCCTGTGAGCCTTCACCTGGATAGGCCTCTCTGTTCCTGTTGGGTAACCCTACAAGTGCCAGGCTAGGGAATTCATCTCTAAATGAAGAAGAAAATCTAAATGAAGAAGAAGCCGACGCACAGGCACACATGGGACTACCTTCTAGGGCTTTAGACTTTTCCATTCATGGTCAGGTTCAGACAGCCTCAAAGCAGAGGACATCTGAGGTTCATTAAACCCAGCCTTGCATTCTTCCTTAACAAATCACAGTGCTTTAGAAAGCTTGTTTATTTAACACAAAGTGCAATTTATAAAATACGGCTTAGCCTCTAGATTGCGAGAGTTTATGTGACTTTAGGCCCCACTTTCTGGAGTGGAATAAACAAAACAAGGAAACGGCAAAGCCCATGTAGCGTTTTCCCTGCCGTCTCATGGATGTCTCACCATTGTTTATAATTTTGTTGGGTGAAACTCACATGTAGGAAAGGGGAGGAAAAGATAGTTTTCTTTAACAGAATTGTTTGTGTTTATATTTCTGGAAGTTGATTAGTTTTGGAAAGCCTGACTTCCACCTTAACATCTCACGGTAAACTTTATTCTTTCCACTCTGAGTTGAGGAACTGATTTTATTATCCATGAGTACGCAGCCTTGGGAAGAACTTTGGATCGGTGGTGCTGAAGACTCTGATGCTGTTTCTTGGGCCTTTTGTGAGTGGTGGGAGGAGGCGGGTTTGAAAATGGTGAAATGTCCCCCAGAGGCTCCTGTATTTGGACACTTGCTCTCCAGCTGGAGGCGTTGTCTGGAGAGGTTGCTGAGAGAAGCAGTTGCTAGGGGCAGGCTTTGGGGTCTGCAGCCTGGCCGCCCCCCTGTTCCACACTGGGATGGCAGCTGCTTCCACTGCCATCCACATCTACCCAAGATTTGAACTCACCCTTAAAGTAATTGCCGGGGGGTGGGGGTGGGGGGGGCAGGGGAATAATAAAATGTTCCCTGCTCACATTTCTGAGCTGCAGGCTGGAGATTGGGAGCTTTCTTGTAAAGCCATGCAGCCGTGTGTCCTGGGACATGGGCTGGGCTGGTTCTTGGAATGAGCAGACTTGGCAGATGAGGTGCAGAGCTAATGCCAGGGCCTAGTGCAAACATGATCAGCCCCGGGGGTAGGGCCTGGCATTGACCGGTATCCCTGACCCCTCAGCCCAAGGTGCCAAGGAGGCACCGAGCAGAGGCTCCACCTTTCAACTTCCTTCCCAGGAGTCTGGTGGACTTCCTCTCAGGCTGTTCTCTCCCTGGTGTCTTTCATCAGGATTCAACCATCCGTCGTGTCAGCATGCTATCTGTGAGGGCCGTTGAGAAGGCACCACTTTTTGGAGTCTATGCCAAGGGGGAGCTGCTGGCTCCACTTCCTTCCCTACTTGCCGTGGTTCCTTCCCCTAAATGAGCCTGTTTAATGAGTCAAGAATATTCCATTAACCAAAACGAGTACAGCTGCCAGCAGACATGTTCCAAAGAAAACACATGGAAACGTATCTACTTCTCACTGTGTGGATGGGCAGCTTCTTTTTAAAATCGTGGTTCCCAGTTGGTCTCCTCTTGAATTGTAGAACATTAGAGCTAACTCCTGCTGGGAGCCCACACTCATTCACAGCTCCTTTTTTTTTTTTTTTTTTTTTTTTTTTAGCAGTTCTTTACACTGCTGTCTGTTGACTGCCTAAGGCACTGCCTGGGAAGAGGCAAATAGTTAAAGAAGAAAACTAACTCATTGGAGCCCCTTGCTTCGCAAACATAAACGCTCCATGCAGGTCTAACAAAGTGATTTATTTTGAACTGTGATCTAGTGGGCCAACGCGATGGGAGTGCTCTCCTGTCTTTTCACATGACAAATCTCTATCAAGTGAGGTTGCAAAGAGAACAAAATGCCAACCTTTCCAAATGACTAATACTAATCTCTCTGTCCGCTTTGGCAAGTACCGAGTCCTCTTGGTTGAACGCGGATGGGCAGCTGGTCTGATCTGTCTCACAGACTCACCTCAGGTGCCTCGTGGAGCAGACTCCTCTTTTGGAGCACTAGGAGAAGGACCTTCTCTCCCAGTCTCATTCAGGTTGCTGGCAGAATCCAGGCCCAAGTGGTTTTAGGACTGAAAGTCCCCAGTTATTTCTGGTCTGTCATCTGAGAACTTCACTTGCCTTATAGAAGCTTCCAGTGAGATAACCTTGCCAAAAAAAAGAAAGTAAAATCTTAGTCAGACTTGAAAAAGGGCTCTTAGCCCCTGTAAGCCTTGAAGTCCAAGGTTTTAGGGACCACCAAAGGACATCCAATGCCTGTGGGGTGTATGTATGTATGCCCACACTTACATGTGGGTGTGCATGTGTGTACAGCTATGCATGTACATATGGAGGCCAGATGTTGATATCAGGTGTCTTCCTCACCTGCAGTAAGACAAGGTGTGTCACTGACCCTGAGGCTTACCAGCTCTTCAGCTAGGCTGCTTGTCCAGCAAGCCCCAAGGATCCCTTGACACCTGACCCCAGCTTGGCTTGCAGGTGCACACCACTGTGCCTGGTTGTATATGTGGGTCCTGGAAGTCTGAACTCAGGTCCTCATGCTGTAGGACAGGCCCCTCTACCCATTAAGCTGCCTTCCCAGCTTCGTGCCTGTGGATCTTTGATGCAATGTCCCTTTCTGGTAGTTATTATTGGACATATACAAATTCTCCTGGCTTAGTTACTTAATTCTTGCTGTTCATACCTTTAAGACTGCTCTGTGGCCACTTCAGAGAATCCTTGGTGTTGGAAGTAAGTTTTTTTTTTGCTTCAGTGACCAGGCTTCTTCAGGCCAGTTGCATCAAATACTGTAACATTTTTAAAATCCCAGGCCCCATTACACAAGCTTGGTTTCAAAGCATTTTTCTTTTTGGTGGTACTGGGAAACAAACCCAGGACCTCAGGTATGCTAGGCGTGTACCCTACCACTATGCTGCAAACCCAGCCCTTAATGTATGAGTTTTTAATCTAAATTTCCAGCTAGTTTATATGAAGTCAGTGGCACCCGGGCTCAGTTCCATTTTGATGAGCTTTGAAGAGATTAACCACCATCTATGGGCTGTGCACATTTTCTGCTCATGGTCCAGGTGCTCTGGCCTCTCATTCCTCTGCCCATCTCAGGCTGGCCTGCTTCTGCCACTTGATTCGTCTTCTCCAGGGATGCACACAAACAGAGCCACATACCTCCCTTTTCGCACATACACTGTTTGATCCAGTTTCTTTGGCTCAGTGTAGTAGTAATATTTTTCTGTGTTTTGTGCATGCGCTTATGGATATTGGTAGCTTCTTCTTTGTTATCACCGAGTAGTTTTCCTTCTTTCTTTCTTTGGTTTGTCAAGACAGGGTTTCTCTGTGTAGCCTGGACTGTTCTAGAACTCGCTCTGTAAACCAGGCTGTCCTCAAACTTACAGAGATCTGCCTGTCTCTGCTTCCTGAGTGCTGGGATTAAAGGTGCATACCACCTCTGCCTGGCTTGCTGAGTCATTTTCTATTAGGTGAATATACAATGATAAGTGTGTGTGTGTGTGTTATTGTTAGAATAAAGTTGCTAATAATTACGATTTTCAGCATCTACATTCGTAAATAATATCAGTCTGCAGTCCTCTCTTTTTTAGTTTTCCTTCCTTCTTTCTTTTAAGTTTTCTTTTTCTTCTTTTATGCGTCTCTGTTTCTATTTGTGGACAGATTTCTTCATAGGCCAGAAGAGGGCCTCAGGGTCCTTGGGACTGGAGTTATAGATGCTTGTGCACTGCCTGATGTGGGAGATGGAATTGAACCCATAGTCTCGTCAAGAGCAGCGAGCGCCTCTTACTCTACTGAGCCACTCATCAGCTGCCAGGCGTCATTTCTTACAATGCTTTGTCTCCATTGGGTACCAGAGTAGCTCCGGCCACATGAGTGGAGCGGAGAAGGGTTGGGGGTATTTACTGCTGCTTGTGGGTGGTTTTTCTTGGCTGCCTGTTGAGCGTTACTGCCCCAGAGGACCAGTGATGTCCTTCCCTAGAGCTTTTCTGCAGGCCCAGGGATGGTGGAGAAGCCCCTGGCATTTATTCCCAAAGTTTTGTGGCTTCACAGTTTTTCTCCGTTCCTGTTCAGCACATGGCGTGCCAACAGGGCGCAGATGTTCAAACACTGTACACGGAAACTCCTAAGCCTTGACCTTGTAAAGAATTTCAGCCACACTATTGAGTCTGGCTGCTTCTGCTTCTTCAGCACAAAAGCAGTGGCTTCAGCCTCCAACGCTGCATGGTCCAGCAACCCAAACTGCAGCTTGTTTCTAAGAGCAAAAACGGGGAGAGAGGAATCAGTGGTGTGAATTGGAGGGTGTTCAGACCTCCAGAAACCAAACCAGCCTCTGCCTGAGTGAAATGGGGGAAGGGACCCAATTTTGTCTTCCCCAGTTAAGTTCTTGAAGGAAAAAATTAGAGAAAAGGGTGAATTCCTCATTGAAGTTGTCTGGTAAAGCAAACTAAAGAAAATCTAGACTCACACACAACTTTCTGGAAAAGAAGTCTTGCATGTCGTACAATGCCCTCTCCGTCAACCATTTATCATTCACAAACACTAAGACTGTCTCTCATCCCCTCCCCAGAGAGATAGCCAAGATATTTGAAAGCCACTGTTTTATGAGGTTTGGAGGCCTTCGGGGAAATAGAATTCTTGTAGATTGGGGCTGATTCTCTGTTCTCCTGAGTTAGCATGCAGATCCAGATCTTGGAGGTCTGAACTAGCAAAGTCAGGACAAAGAGCACATTATAATGAATTCCAGTTCAGGACTGAAGCCATGGGATGCTACGTCCACAGGTGGTTGGTGTTTGGGGCTCAACATTATAAGAAGAATCACCATTACAATCATCAATGAATGCATTCCAATTCTTACTGTGTCAAGCGAGGCTGTGTATTCATGTACAGTTATAATGGCTGCTTGATAAAGACATTAGCAGATTGACTGTATAACACACATTTGAGCTCTTCACAAAAGACCTCCCACAGGACTGAAACAAGTTATCAGAGGCATGGCCGAAGAATGTCAGCTCTACTCGTCCAGTAACTTTATTATAAATCAGTCTTGTACCTTAGACAGGAAACTCAAACCAGGTGGGAGGGTTATGACACAGAGGGTTTCATTTGTTAGCACAGTTGGAGTTTGACTTGAGTACACAAGACTTGAATAAAGCAGATGCCAGCTGATGGCTCCAGAACCAAGATGGTACTGGGAGACCCAGCAGTACAGACCCAAGGAGAAACGCTTTCAGACAGAAGCAGTCAGTTTATGATAATGGTCCATCCCCTACTCACTTTCTTTCTTTTTTTATTTCTTTCTTATTTCTTCTTTCTTTTTTCTTTCATTTTTTTCTCCTTCCTTCCTTTTTTCCTTTCGTTGTTTTGTTTCTCTGTGTAGCCTTGGCTGTCCTGGGCTCACTTTGTAGACCAGACTGGCTTTGAACTCACAGCATTCCTCCTGCCTCTGCATCCCAAGTGCTGGGATTAAAGGTGTGCTCCACCATGCCCAGCTTCCTCCCCTACTCTTTTTTGGATGTTTTCTCCATGAAAACTATAGACAAGGGACCAGGGGCGTGGCGTTGGCAAAGAGCTTGCCTAGCATGCTTGGGACTCTAGGTTTGATGAAAGGAGGAAGGAAAAAAAAAGAAACTATAAGCCAGTTTCCTCATTCATAAGAGAAAAGCTGAGGAGGCTGGCAGGCGTCAGCTGGAGGTGGTGGTTAGATACAAGAAGATAAAGAGCAAGACTCAGAGATGGCTGAGTACCCATTTCTTCTAGAAGACTGTTGTCCCCTTCTCTAGAAGAGCCGGAGTATTGTTTGTTTGCTTGTCTTAAGACAGGGTCTCACTATGTAGCTCTGGCTGTCCTGGAACTCACTATGTAGACCAGGCTGGACTCCAACTCAAAAGATCCACCTGCCTCTGCCTTTCCAGTGCTGGAATTAAAGACATGTGCTACTACCCCTGGCAACTGAGTATTTTTTTAATGGAGTGATTTGTTAATTTGAGAATTTCATACAATATAATTTGATTATATTCACCCTTACCGCTTGCCCTGACTCCTCCCAGATTTACCCCAACTTCCTGTCCCTTTCCAAATTTGTGTCCTTTTCTCTCTCTCTCTCTCTCTCTCTCTCTCTCTTTCTTCTTCTTCTTCTTCTTCTTCTTCTTCTTCTTCTTCTTCTTCTTCTTCTTCTTCTTCTTCTTCTTCTTCTTCTTCTTCTTCTTCTTCTTCTTCTTCTTCTTCTTCTTCTTCAAATAACCCATGGAGTCCAATTTGTGCTGTCTACATACTGATAGTGTGGGACCATCCATCAAATCATGGGCCATCGATCCACAAGAGGTCACCATGAAAGAAAACTGCCTTTCTGTTGTCCAGAAGCTAGCTGCTGTCGGTAGCCTGTGAGCCTCTCTCCTCTTCATGCTAGAACCTTGCCGGGCTTACTCTTGACAGGACTTAGGCAGGCACCCGAACTGCTGTGAGTTCGTGAGTCTCAGCCTTCTTTTTACTTTTCACTACTGAAACAGGGACTCTCCAAGTTACGCAGGATAGCTTTGAACTCACTCTGAGCAGCAGGTAGGCCTTTTAACTTTTGATCCTCCTCTCCTAGCCTCCTGAATCGCTGGATTATAAACTCCTGCCAAAAAGCCTAACCGGTACCATGAAGTATTTACCAAAGTTTATGTATGTTTTGAAACTGTATCTTGTAAACTCAGAGAAGGTCTTTACAAACAGTCACAAGGAGCTTAAGTACTAAGAGCTCCTGGAATCCTTAGAGGATCCTGTGACCTGGTCTCTCCAACCTCAGACAGCCAGCCCCTTCCTGTTTTCTAAAAACCGGTCCCTCTCACCCCCACCACCAACAGGTTCCCTTCCCCGTGCCTGTTCTCACAGCCCAGGCATGAGAGAGCACTCTATGACATGTTTGACCCTCTAGCCTTCTAAGACTGAGAAAACACCACAGGAACCATTTTGTAGTGATCCGTGCTTTGGGGGTTCAGAATCTTCACAGTGAACACAGGAAGGGGAACAGTGTAGGGGCTATATGGAAAACACATGGTTCATAGGGTTCTTAGGGGTCATCTACCATTTGGCGCCCAGTGGGCAGTTGAACCAACTGGCCCCCAGCTCTCTACAGAAGCTCAGATGCAGGTTGGGAATCAATCTTGAAGTCTCCTTGAAGGCATGAGAGCGCCTACAGCTACCCACGATGACTGGAGGAGGCCCAGATGGACCCTTAGGAGGAAGGCCAATCAGAAGAGATTGTGGAGAATGGTGAGGGCATGGCCTAGGCCTGCATCATTTCATAGCTCTCCAATGGAACAACCTGTGGCTTGTGCACATGCTCTGTGCCTCTCTGCTTTCCTCTTCAATGTTAATATTCCCACCGTACATTAATGTCCTTACTTGTCTAGCAGCCTGCCCCTGTGCACTATATGAATTTTTAAGAAAGTGAAATGAAATATCTGCCTTTGTATTTCTGTCATGTATGGCATCCTTTCCATCCTATTAGACCACAAAGATGCCTATTAGACCCCTCTGGAGAGATCCAGAAACAGAACCGCGCTAGCTTTGGTAGCTTTGCTTTAGACCAAATAAAATAGGTAAGGCTGAGAAGCCGTCTTTTAGCTTCTTTGTGGACCATTTGACTTTAAAAATAAGCTCCATATTTTTCTGTTTAAAAAAACCTATTTCTATTGCATTTTATTTGCTTACTAAGTGAGTGTGCACAGAGGTCAGGGAACAACTTGCAGGAGTTAATTCTTTAATTACACCATATGGCTTCTGGGATCCCTTTTAAAAGATGGGGCATAGAAGAAACGAGAGCAATTGCTGTTGTTGCTTTCATGACACCGCATAAGTGCTTCTTCCCTTATGTCCCTATACATTTCCCATGAATTTCTCTGTATCTTAGAATTGCCCACTAGCTGGGAAACATGTCTTGTAAAATTATAGTTGAAGGTCCAAAGTTGTATTCCTGGAAGGGGCCCTTTGCTCTGCATCTCATCCATCTTCAGACCTCAGCTCTTGGCTTGGCAGCAAGTGCCTTTACCTACTGGCCGATCTCTCCAGCCCGCTCTATACCTTTCTTTCAGTAGATGATCAACTAAGGAAGGGACCTCGGTCCCTGTGGGTAAGTGATAATGCCATAGATTCAGAGAAAATTTAGTTTTGAATATTATCCAAGGCTTTGCAACACCCTTTGGGCCCATTTCCTTCTATTCTCACCAGGAGTTAGATTCCTTGCTTTAGTAAAAACCTCATTTCTTCCTCCATTTCTAGAATATTCGTGTCAGACTTGAGAGGAACAAAAGAAAAGTTTGATTGGGCAAATAGTTTCATGTTTGGGGCTCACCAGTCATGGGATAAATGTATTTAAAACACAAGTTTTACACACACACACACACACACACACACACACACACACGAGAGAGAGAGAGAGAGAGAGAGAGAGAGAGAGAGAGAGAGAGAGAGAGAGAGAGAGAGAGAGAATGAGAATTTTTAGTTGGATTTAAAAAAAAAAAAAAACCAGGAATACTTGGACTCAGTATTCATGATCCACAATGTGTAGCTTTTGCCTCACAGAGTAACTTTAGTCCCAGGCATCAGGTGGCCTATTTGTAGGTGTCTTGTACAGAGAGAAGATGGGAAGTCATCCTTACTGAAAGGCCCATGATGACTTATTTTGCTTTCTCTTTATCCTTTGGGTAAAGGTGGATGTCCCTAAATTTAAGAAAGCCTAGTGTGTCTTCCTCTCCTTGTCATGTCTTTCCTGTTTGGTTCGTGATCTGGCACAGCTCCTGTGGTCCAAGGGGCTGTGGGTATGGGTCATTTTTAACGCAAAGTGCTGCTGTTTCTTTTTCTGTTTGAGCATAAGGAATGATCCCTAGACGTTTTTTCCTGAGTTTCTTGCCCTCAACAGGAGACCAGTGACGAGGTTAATGAGGTGTTAGAAGATGGTGAGACAGACCCCAGTGGTCCACCTTCCAACTTCTTAATTAGGAGCTCTGATGAATGTCTTGCTTGTAAATTATTCACTCACTGGGTGACACCCCACCACAGCAAGAGAAGGCAGGGAAGTGCGCAGGGAGATAAAGCAGGGTGCTTGGTCTGATTTCTCCCCAATTTACCCAGTCCATAGTCTTGTAGCCTGCAGCTGCCATAAATAATATCCCATAGGATGTCCAGTGGCTTCCAGAGGCTGGAGAAGGCAGTGCAGCATAAGATAGTGGGGGGGGGGGGCAGGGGCCCCTTCACGTGCTGCCCTTCTCCTGAGACCAGAGGCTTGGGCCTAGAATTGCTGACAGTCTTTTGTGTTTGTTTGATAGGATTCTTAAGGAATAGGCTATTTCCAGGTCCTCAGAGTCACAGACTAGGCTTTCAGGGTCATCAAGCACCTAGGACAAGCCAGGCAGTGGTGGTGCGCACCTTTAATCCCAGCACTCGAGAGGCAGAGGCAGGGGGATCACTGTGAGTTCGAGGCCAGCCTGGTCTACAAAGTGAGTCCAGGACAGCAAGGCAACACAGAGAAACCCTGTCTTGAAAAACCAACAAAACAGAACAAAACAAAACAAAAAACAAACAAAAACCAAAACAACAACAACAACCACAACAAAACCCCAAACAAACAAAAAACAAAAACACCTAGTACAGTTGAGCTGCGAGATCACACATCTGAGCTGCAAGCGTCAGCTCAGAATGATGGAGCGCCTGTGTGTGCTCTGGTGCCTATGTGTCTTGATGTTTCCCAGGACTTCTGTGGTGGCCACGTCACTGGGATGTAGCCACATTTCTTGTTCCCAAGTGAAAAAGTTTTATCCGGGAAAACATCAAAGATAAAATGACAAACTGTGACTCTGCAGATGGACGAGATACAGGGAAACGGTTCCCTTCTAAGAATAGAGATATGGACGCTTTGTTGCAGTTTTACAAGGCATGTTTCCCAGATAATGATCTTTGGCCAGTCTTAGGAGATAGAGAAGCCCCTGGGAAACAGAGAGCGGCTTGGGAGAGCAAGCTCTTATGGATGCTTATGGGAGCAACAGTAGCAATTGCTGTCATTTTGTCTACCACGTAGATTTTGAACTTGATGTTAGAAACTTTGGTGACTTGTTCCTGTGTAAGCTCACAGTGCAATCAGTCCCATTGCCTCAAAGCATTTCCTTCCACCATCCCCCTCACTACGCTGGCAGCCACCAATGTGGTCTCTGTGTCACTTTGAGAACATGACTCACTTGGCCTAATGCCTTTGTGTTTGATGTACCTTTTCCTTATGCGTCAGTAGTTTGCTTCACTTACTCCAACTTACCGATGTACCAGTTTTTGCATTCTTTTACTTGCTGAAGGATCCTGGGATTGTTTCCAGTTATTTGGATCTCTGCTTAAAAAAAAAAAAAAAAAAAAAAGATGTGCGGCATATCTATCCACATACACATATTTTATTATATGCGTGTACACACAGATTGATAGTGTTATAGATAAAACAGTAATTTTTTTTTCCTTTAGCCATTTTAAGTGTATCCTTTGGTTTGCATTCACAATGTTGTGCAACCATTGCTGTTTGATTCCCAAAACTTTTTCTGCGCCTAAATAGAAACTGCTCAACATTAAGCAATAGCCTCCCGTTCTCTTCAGTGCCTGGCAAGCTGTAGTCTTTCTTGCTCTATGAATTTGCTCATTCTGGATCCCCGGTATCAATGGACTTGTGCAATATTTGATCTTGTGGGTCTGGTTTATTGCAGTTAGCTTAATGATTTCAAATTTCACCATGTGCCGTAACCTTTGTTATAGCCCTCTTTTTCCCTTTTCCTTGTGACAGAGCCTTACACCACCCCCTTGTCCTGGAACTCCGTATATAATTGAGGATGACCTTAAATTCCTGAGCTGTTTGTCTCTACCCGCAGAGTGCTGGGATTATAGGTGTGCACCAGGAAGCCAGGTTTACTTCATTCATTTTAAAGACTGAATCACATGTCATATGTTATAGATGTGTATATTTTTGTCTGATTATTTATCCATTCCTCTGCCACCTGGGTTGTTGCCATGTTTGGCTGTTATGAGTAATGTATAACAATATACAAATATACTATATTCTAAGAAATAGACTATATTCTAATAAATAAAACTAATATGTAATAAAATGTATACTTATATACTAATATACTATGTACACTAATGTGCTAATTAATAATTCATTCATTTGGGTTCCTGATTCTAATTTCTACTCCACCTCTGCTTTTTAATTTAAACTCTCAGAAGGAAGGCGATTCCAGCTTCTAAAAATCTGGTACTTTGAAGCTAGTCATTGCCCTTTAGTTTTTTGTTCAGCAGCTGCCTAAGTCTACCAAGAAAAGGGAGGCGGTCGGGCTGGTTGTGGTTTCAGGAGCCACACAGTAAAGGCCTGAAGGCTGGCAGTGCTGTCGGTCTCTGTGCTTGCTTTCTCAGCCTGTGGTCTCCTGTTTGCTTGCTTGGGTCTAGAGGTAAGAATGAGGCACGTGGTGCCAGCCCGAGTTTTGCCCGAGTTGGCCGAGTTGGGAAGAGTTAGGTAGGGACAGGAAGTACCAGGACGGGAGCACCTCGTCCATGCCGCCAGTACCTGCATTTTTTGAGAAACTCCGTCTGACCCCACCCACACCCGCCTAGCTCAGGTAATTCTTCACCCTTTAGAGGGTTGGGGCTGTTTGAACCTGGGGAGGGCTGGGAGTGACGTTCAGTTGGCAGAGCGCTTGGAGCACTCAGTCCCCAGCAACACATATACCAAGGACAGGGACGGGCTTGCACTGCCATCATTTGATGGCCAACCAGAAACTCAAGGTCAGCCTTGGGGACACAGTGCATTTGAGGACATCTTGGACTATGTGAAACTCTGCCAAAAACAGGAAATAGATGTACCTTTGTGAGGAAGGATTGACTGTACACTCATTTTTCCCTTTCCTTTCTTTGTCTTTCTCTTTTCCTGAGGTGTCTACCTTTATTTCTGTCGGCGCTGAGGATCTAACCCAGGACTTCCTGTGTCTGGCAGGTGCCCTACCTCTCACCACACTCCAGCCACCTTCTATGTCTTTAAACAGTGGGCAGGTTTTCTTTGACTTTTATTTCTTTCCTCTTCACTGATAAACCAAGCAGTCATGACAGGAACTCAGGCCAGCCTTTCCTAGCATAAATTTCAGTCCTACAGAAACTAAAATTATAAAGTTATTTTGTACAGTTGTGTTTGTTCTCCTTGAGGACTAAATATATCCTCTTTTTCAATGTTTAAAAATAAATTCTTGAGCTGGACTTGGTGGCATACCCCTTTAATTCCAGCATGGGAGGCAGAGGCAGGCGGATCTCTATGAGTTCCAAGCCAACCTGGTCTACAAAGTGAGTCCAGGAAAGCCAAGGCTACACAAAGAAACCCTGTCTTGAAAAATAAAAATAAATAAATAAAAATAAATTCTTTTGTTTCTAAATGTAATAAATAGTTCATCAATCTCCTACCATACCTTTCCATGAAGTTGAAGATTATCAGCCCAAGTGATTCAGTTGGCTTAAATTCTTTCATTTCCAGAATTCATGCTCTGTCTGTTTCTGTCTCTGTCTCTCTGTCTCTGTCTCTGTCTCTCTCTGTATTGTGTTTTGTGTGTGTGTGTGTGTGGGGGGGTGTTGCTGTTTCGGAAAGAAACTTTTAGAAGCACAGTTAACGTACCCTGAGTCCCCACTGCTACTCTGGCCACGTTCCTGTAAGCCCCAAATGTGTGCTCCCAGAAAGACCAAGGGGAGGCTGGTCTCATTGCAAGGTAATTGGAAGAGACCTGTGTAGAACAGCATGACCAGGGGCCGTTAGAAGAACTTGATACAGACATTTCACTGCATGGAGCAATTCTGTGCATCCTAGCTTCATTGAGAACTTTTCCCCCAATGGAAAAACTGGGGATTCCTCAAAAGTTCATTAACTTTTCAAAATAACAGGTAGGGCTGGGGTGTATAGTTCAGTGGTAGAGTTCTTGCCTAGAATTTTATTTCTAAAAAAAAAAAAAAAAACCAAAACAACAACAACAACAACAACAAAAAACCAAACAAACGAAAAGGCCAGGTGTGGTGGAACATGCCTTTAATCCTAGCACTCAGGAGGCAGAGGCAGGTGGATCTCTGTGAGTTCAAGGCTAGCCTGGTCTACGAAGGGAGTCCAGGACAGCCAGGTCTGTTAGACAGAAACTCTGTCTCAAAAAACCAATCCCCCCAAACAACAACAACTACCACAACCACCTCTACCACCAAAAAAATGTCAGGTGGGAGGCAAGGTAAAAACCACCCAATAGCACACATTTCAGCCCTGATAGCAGCAGTTCACAAAGCTCTCTATATGCACTGGGCACTGGCTGACTTCTTTCCTTGTATTCCATATTGACTCCTCATGGCAGTCTCATGCACAACAGGAAGACATTCAGGACAGTAAGTCACACCCCCCATATCACATGACTGTAGACCCTTGTTACTTCAGAGCCACAGCGTCCTTCCGAGTTCACTGTGCTGCTACTGTATGTGAGCTGTGCAGAGAACGCATACTTTCACCATGGCCCCAGTGCCTAAGACCTGCCCACAGCCCACCTGACCATCCATCCGCAGGCGGGTAGAGCGCACGCTCTGCCTTCTGGGTGTTTCATATTTTAGATTTCATTGGTATTGTAGTTTTTGTTTCTAATTTATAAAGAGGTCATACGGTTGTTTAGTTTAATAGTTGCATAAAGTTTGCACATACAAGGTGTGTACCTAGTTTCACGTATCTGTGCCTATTTTTGCAATATCGTAATGAAGATGGCTTGGGTCAATGCTGGCAATCCACACTGTTCTACCATTAACACCTTGGGCACATTAACACTGTTTACTTTAAATAAAATCCCTTCGCAGCTTAACACTGCACATATTTTGATGGGCTGGGAGCAGAGAGGTGATGAGAAGAAAGTGGAAAGCAGGTTCAGGGCTGTGGCCTCTCAGCTCTTTGAAGACCGCTCTCTTCTCTCCTGGCTACTATGGTTGTGTGGAAAGGTCGGCCGCTGCTGTAACTCCCGCCTGATAGGTGACCAGTCTGTCCCCCAGCTGCATCAAGGATGGCCCCTCTGGGGTTCTTCCTTAGAGATCTTGGTGCTGTACGGCGCACCCTGAGCCTTCTGGGACCTGAGGGTTCCTGTCTCTCATCAAAACTGTGTGCGCTTCAGTGTGTGGGCTTTTCACCTCCCGTCTCCCCGCGCTCTGCTGCTTCCTCGTCCTGCACGTCTGCCCCCTTGTTCTCGCCTTCATGCCTCTGTACCTGCCATTACCAGACCACGGAACATTCGGGTACTTTTTTCAGAGCTATTTATATGCTCACTCGTATTCTCTTTAGACATTACACAATTAGGACTTTTAAGTGGCCGGCAATGGTATATTTCCTGTTTTTCATCTTTAATTTTGTGTGTGCCTATGTGTGGATATGTGCTTGTGAGTGTAGGTGCCCACAGAAGCTGGAGCCATCGGCTCTCCCTGGAGCTGGAGCTACAGGAGAGTGGGAGCCACAATGGGCCTACTGGGAATCATCTTCTGGAAGAGTAGGAAGTGTTTTTAACTGCTGAGTCCCATTTCTCCGTTCCCCACTTCCCCTTTAAAATAAGGTATATGATACAATTTATGCACACATTTATACTGTGCAGTTACGGGGAGTTTTAATGAGCGTGTAAACCACCACTACACTCAAAACAGACATTTTCATTACCTCTCGGCTTCCTTGTGTCCCTTTGGGAAGTTTTCAGGAAATGTTACTTAAATTGGTTTATTTGTTTTCTCAAAAACAGGGTTTCCCTGTGTAGCCTGGGCTGTCCTCCTTTATAGACCAGGCTGGCCTCGAGCTCACAAAGATTCACCTGCGCCTGCCCCCCGAGGGCTAGGATTGAAAGCTGGTGCCACTATGCCTGGTTTTTAAATTTTTTATTAAAAAAAAATAACTTTACTATTACTATTATTGTGTGTTTGCTCACGATGTGTGTTTGGCGTAGGTCAGAAAACAACTTGAGGAGTCGGTTCTCTCTTTTTACCTTTGTATGGACTCCAGGGATAGAGCTCAGGCTGCTGATAGAACTCAGGCTGCTGATAGAACTCAGGCTGCTGCATTGGTGTGCCAAGTGCCTCTACCCATCCAGCCATCTTTCAAGGACCCCCAACCCCTTCTAGAATCTGAATTATCTGTGTCTGGGACATTTAAATAATTGTTCCCTCAGGTCTCTAAGTCTTTCTTGACTTTAAAAAAATATGACTAGAAAATAGAACGATACGAGTTTTATTTATTAAAATATTTTCGTTCTAGTAAATGCCAGCTATACATCTAGAATATACGAAGAACGGGGGGGGGGAACCCCAATACTTTCTTTACTTTTTATTAAACTTTATTTATGTATTTATTTTGAGGCGGGGTCTTTTGATGTCCCCTTGCTTGGCCTTGGGCTCCTGGCAGTTCTTCCGCCTCGCCTCCTCCCAGGTGCGAGGACCCCAGGTGTCCTCCCTGCTGTGCGGACTTGGCATCTGCTAGTCTCTGCGATCTCTGACATGTTTTCTGCTGTCCCAGGTTTTCGGTTGAGCTCATATAGCAAACTTGTAAATGTTCAGTTAATCCTCGCTATCGCTATTATTACTACTGTTTTTGGAGAGTTTTGTTTGTCTTGGGTTTTTGTTTGTTTGTTTGGTTTCCATTCCTGTGCTCAGAGTTCTTAACTGCCTATTCAGTGTAGCATGCTTGCCTTCAGTTTTTCGAGTACGGTTTTAATGACTGCTTTAAAGATTTTTGCCTGTTAATCCAGCATCTGGAGCTACTCAGGGTCCGTTTCTATGGCCTGCTCCCCGCCACCGCCGCCCCACCCGAGTTCAGAGTGCAGTTAGTGTGACATGGCATACGTAGTAATTTCTGGTTGAAATTTGGGCCTTGAGGATAATACATGATGGCAACCCCAGACAATGTTGTATTTTTCTGGTAAGGATCTGTGGTGTGCAGACGAGTTTGGATCTCCAGAACCGACGTAAGAGCTGCGTGAGATCATAAGCATCAGTAATGGAAGTGCTGGGCGTCGTGGTGGGCGGGGACATGAGGATCTGCAGACCTCATTGGTCAGCTGGTCTATCCAACCAGTGAGTGGCGGGTACAAGTGAGAGCCCTTGTCTGAAAAGATGACTTGGAAGGCCAGTGAGATGGTTCCATGTGCAAAGGTGTCTGCCGCCAAGTGAGACAGCTTGAGTTTGATTCCTGGGACTTATTTCTTGACTTTACCATGTACGCGCACGCATGTGCGCTCTCTCTCTCCCTCTCCTTCTCCCTCTCTCTCCCTCCCTCCCTCCCTCCCTTCCCCCCCCCCCTCTCTCTCACACACACACACACTTTTTTTCCAGACAAGGTTTCTCTGTGTAGCCTTGGCTGTCCTAGACTGACTCGCTTTGTAGACCAGCCTGGCCTCGAACTCAGCGATCCACCTGCCTCTGTCCCAAGTGCTGGGATGAAAGGTGTGTGCCACCATGCCCGGCTATTTTTTTAAAGGTAGAGAGTGACAGAGGAGCATACACACATATAAATCAATAAAATTACAAACAAACTTTTAAAATAATCCATTTACTTTTATTTTTATTTCTTTACCACCTGACTTTTTCATAGATGGGATGTGTACTTGGTTTAAAATGCACACTGTCTATTATCCAGAAAAAAGCCAATTTTCTTTTTGGTGCCTGTTCGCTTTCTCACTAGGTCCTTTAGGGTCTCTACCACATCTGCATGGCTTAGCTTCTGGTGAGGGATCTTGGCAGTTTATGTTCACAATTTTCAAATTCTTCCATGGTTTTGCTGCTGCCAGTATTTTTCCTGCAGATTCCATCTACTTTTTCAGCCTTGAACTCTGTTCCTTGGCACCATCAGGGGCTGAGACTGTGGCTTCCCTACTTTCTCTCCACAGCCGTGTCTCTGAGGATTGGGCAACGCTTGCCGGCCAGGAACAGAGCACAAAAGTCTTACTCCTTACTCTGGTGGACTTTTAGATTAAATTTTTTCTCTTGCTTCTGCTTGACTTTAGATTCTCTCCAGGGTCTTAGTAGTCTTTATTGTTGTTATTATAGTTTTTGTTTTTTAGTTATCCTGTATTTTATGGTTATATCTTTTGTGACCACTTGAGTTGTTTGCCATTTCTGGAAATTCTGCCCCCTAGGCTTACAATTCTACGGTTTCTGTTTCTCCTGTGTAGCCTCATTTAGTTTCCTTTCTGAGGTAAACCTGTCTTGTGTTTCTGATAGCCTCTGTGTTCTTCAAAATGAAGTCTTTTTTGAAACATGTATTTTAGCCCTGTAAAGGTGGTTGTGTTGACTATGGGGTGGTGGCTCCTGCCTGTAATTCTAGCACTTGAATGGCTGAGGAAGAAGAATTCGGAGTTCAAGGCCAGCCTAAGCTACGCAGTCAGTTTGAGGTCAGCTTGGAGTGTAATATGAGACTCTACCTCAAAGGTGGGGGGGGGGGAGAAAGAAAAAAAAAAGAAGGGATGGGGAGGAGGAAGAGAAAGGAAACAGAACAGCAAACAGGACTTGCGTTGGGTGTATATTGCCGTTTCAGCTGCTGACGTTCTTAAGTGTTCAGTGGTTCCCTTCTTTGCAGTGAGCTCTCCTTCAGCACCTTTTCTAAGTAGCTTTTGGACTGTGAACTTTTGATTAGATGTGCAGTAAATATGGAGCCCCAGTTGGAATCCGTAGGGAGTGTTCTGTCTGCTGTTGCTTGGTGTTCTAAGAATACCACAGACCAATTTTTGTGTTCATCTCTAAGGCCAAGAGTTCCTGGGTCAGGCAGGGAGCATCTGCGTGTGTCACAAACCTTCTTGAGGTCTCGCTGGTGAGCATAGCCCTTAGGAGGACTTTCTTTCTCCTGGTCCAGGAGTGCCTGCTGTCTGGGCCGATAGATTATTTCTCTGCCCCTTCCCATCACTGACTGCGGGATAGCTCCTTAAGATTTTGTCGGGTCATTCCATGAAGGCAGGAAAAAGGCAGGTATTCAGATTCTTGGTCATACAAGCACTAATCCATCGATTAGGTCTGGGACCTCACAATCCAGTCACCTCTCAAAACTGTAACACTGGTGAGGAGTTTGTACATTTTGAGGGGCACAGGCAGTCAGACCGTTACGTCTGCTCATCTCTTCAGACGGTTCCAAGTTCCTCCTCTGGGAAGCCCTCTCTAGCTCCTGGGCAGAATTCTTCCTCCCATCTGTGTGTCCCGTAGCATCCTACACACACTTCTTTCAGCATCCCCACACCTCGTTCTAATGACATGTCTATTATCACACTGTGGACACCTCAAAAGCATTTTCTGTTTGATTCTTCAGGGTCTGTTAATATTCCCCCTCCCCCTCCCTTACAGGGACTGTTTTGTTGTGTGATTGGGAAGCAAGCCGGCCTCCATCCTGTTACTAAATGGGACAAGATTGATTCTGTGTGGTTATGATAAAGACTCTGCTGTATTTCTTACAGAAACCGGAGGATCAAGAATATTCTCCAACTCAGTTCCCAACAGCTTGCTTTGTTCTCCCTGGAGCTCACAGCGTGACCTAGAGATTTTTAAGGAGATAGTTTTGTCATTGTGTTCCAAGCTGCTGCGTTTTCCTTCTTCGATCTGTGCAAGAGGTTTGCAGTTCTCTGTTTTCATACCCCGACGAAGATGTCTCCAGCCAGCCAGTTCCTTCCCAAACTCAGGAACCAGCATCATCTCTGCCGGGTTTCCCAGCTGCCTCTCTGCTTCTCTCTTGCAAAGAGTGTGGATTTCCATGTGTGATTCTCTTCAGGTTGCGTTGTTTCTTTGTAGACTGACTAATAATAAAGCTCCACAAACTTGTACAAAAGCATCAAATGCGGAAGCTCTGGAGGCAATAGCAGGAAGAAGCCAGTTACCCGCCGCTGTGCCTCCTCTCCCGCTTCTTCCCTGTTCCAGCCGTCACCCGTGGCTGCTGCGGCAAACCTTGTCTTGCTTTTGTGTGTAAGGGACTTTGTTATGAACGAAAAGCATTTTCCTGTGCTCCACCTGCTGCATCTAAGGAACAAAAGCCCGGGCAGACGATCTAAATATTTAACAAATGTTAACCTCAGCCTCCAAACTTCCAAGCCTGGAATACATTTTACAGACTCACAGGTCTGAACCTCGGCCAGATACACGCATACGGATCCTGATAATTTGTGTTCTTTGGCAGACGGTCTGGGGATGTGTTATAGTTCAGCTGTGTGTGCAGTTATTTGCAGATGTTGCTAGTGGAGTTCCTCCCCCTCCCTACCCAACTGCCTTCTATTACTGGTCTTCATTTCCCTGGACAGTCTACTTCAGACCATGTTCCCCACCCCTCGTTTTTTTACATGGTTAGTGTCTTCTCTATGGCCCCAGGGACTTGGCCTGGCCACTACCTCTGTCTGGAAAGTACTTCACAGGCCTTGCTCAGACCTCTTCATCTGGTCAGTTCCTGCTCTGCCTTCCATGTCAACCCACTTCCTCAAGACATCTCTTGAGTAAGTTAAAACCCTCTGTTTTATAGCCTGAGGATGCTGGATATGTATCTCTGTGTGAGCTTTTATATAAAGTGCATCCTGAAGCAAAGTGTCTATGTGGGACACGTGATACACAGATGTTCATTTTATTATAAGCTATATATTTGTTTTAATGTATATTTTTATTTTGTATTTCAATTGATATAAAATTCATCACTTTACCTTCCCCCTTTCTATTCTCCCACCCTCCTGGATAGCCTCTCAGTCTCCCCCCAATTGATAGCCTCCCTTTCTTTGATTATACACACACACACACACACACACACACACACAGAGGGAGAGAGAGGGAGAGGGAGAGAGAGAGAGAGAGAGAGAGAGAGAGAGAGAGAGAGAGAGAGAGATGTTCACATATATATATATATATATATACCTGCTGAATTAGTTTTTGTTGTTGGTGTAGATATGATTTCACGGCTGACCACTGTGTACCAGACAACCAATAAGGGGACTCATCCCTGAGAGGCTAAGTCATCTTCTGCCAGCTGTCAGTAGTTGCCTGCAGTTCGTTGTCTAGGAGTGGGACCCCATGGAATCCCCGTGTCCATGTTAGCACGTCTATTGATAGTGCCACTGTTACAGCAGGCTTCCTGGTACTCTGGCTCTTACAGTCTCTCTGCCCCCTTTTCCTTGATGTTTCTTGAACCTTCGAAGCAGACCTGTGATGTAGGCGTATCTATTGGGGATGAGCTCCCCATGGTCTATTGATCTGTACGTTGTGTCCAGTTGTGGTTTTCTGTGATGATCTTCATTTGCTGTAACCTTTGATGAGGTCTGGTAGCTACACTTAATCCAGTAAAGGTGGCTCATTCACAAAGAGAGCTGATGGGTTGCGGGTCTCTTAATGGATGCCTTTAAAATTGCACATAATCCACTGGCAATTAATAACTCTTTTCGAACATTGTAGACCATCTTACTATGGGCCGGCAGTAGATATAACTGAATCTATCTTAAATAATAAATTTATAATAAATAATTAAATAAATTGCCTGAGTTAGAAGTGCCAGTGTCGGGTAATGAACTAATGTGGCTAACAAGGCTCTCAGAATGGGCATGGTTTGAGGAAGGATACACTCACCGATGAGCTCCAGCAGAGAACTTTATCTCACACCACTGTCATATCCAGGCTCGATATATAACTAATAGTTTTGAAGAATCAATACTGTATGTCTGTAATGCCAGCACTTGAGAAGTTAAAGAAGGAGACTGCAGAGACTAGTATAGACTGCATACCAAGAGCCTATCTTTAAAAAAAAAAAAAGGTTGAAAAGCTGCACAAGAGATGGAATGGCCCATCAACAAAATGTCCTCTCCTCCCAGAATGATAGCAAGGCAGTGACAGGCCAGGGAGTCAGAAGGCTGGGGTTTCTCTTGCAGCTCACCCAAATGGACTACACACAGAAGTGTCAGGGTGGAACTTTGTGAACTCAGAGTCTGTACCCTTAGATGCCCAATGTCTTGGAGAATCACGGGGCTATAGGTACTTCCGGCCTCACCTGGTTATAGGCAGGCATTGCTACACACTGGGTTCCCAGGAGCCTACCTACTTGGGTCCATGAGGAAGGGAAAGCAACAGGTATGATGGAGAGGACGTTGAGGCAGTCTCAACAGAGGCTACCTCTGACCTTATGGGAAGTCTTGAAGCCAAAATCATGTTTCAGAGATATTGGTAACTGTATGACCTTGAGGTGAATTTCCTGAAAAGATCCATCCCCAGGCTGCCTGTGGGTGCTGTTCCCGACAGCCAGAGGGTGACTCCTGAAGGGCTGGGAACATAGTGCAGAGATTACACATGTGCCCGTGGTTGTGAGATAGTGTCCCCGAGTGACAGATGTCCATCCCTATCTGTGGATATGTCTTTAATGGGCTTAGAATGTCCTCACTGTTCTCAAAAGTTTTTTTCCTCATAATAAATAAAAGCCAAGCCAAGCCAGACATGGCGGCACGTACCAGTGATGCCAGCACTTTGGAAGCCAAATCCAGAGTGTTCCTGCAAATTCAAGACCAGTCTGAGCTGTACACTGTGGAACTAGAGGGCAGCCTGGGCTACACAGTAAGAGCCTGTCTCAAAACAGTTGTTTTAAAATGAGTTCATGCATTGTTTTATGTGTGTTGCTGTTTTGCCTGCGTGAATGTCTGTGTGAGGCTGTTACAGACAGTTGTGAGCCATTACGCATGTACTGGAAGTTGAACCCTGGTCCTCTGGAAGAGCAGCCAAGGCTCTTAACTGCTGAGCCATCTCTCCAGTCCCTGTTTATTTTTTTTTTAAAGCAAAAAAAAAATTTTTTTTAATTAAACCAAATCCATTTCCTTGCAATTCTCGTTTCAAGTACCAAATCAGAGAAACCAAATGGCACTTGAACTATCTAAAGATAGCTATATTTCCTTCTCCACTCTCCTGAGTAAACAAACTTTAATTTGTTTGTCTGTTTTTCTGTTTTCTATTTATCTATTATAAGCAAGTTTTCTCCACTTTATGGCAATATTTCATTTCATCTCATTTTGTGGTTGGTTCTAAGGGTCGAACCTAGGATCTTAAGTGTGACAGTCAAATTCTCCACCACCTAACTACATTTCCAGCCCACTCCTACCTGAGTTTTTTTTTAAATTGCAAGACTCCACTTAATATGCAGCATTTAGAATAACATACACCCTCTACATGTGGACTGACTAACATGTGGCCTACAATGGGCAATAGCATAGCTTAAGTCAACTAAAATTTTCACATCTTTTTTCCACACGGGTTGTTTGTAGCTCAACATTTTCAAATGTGAACTCATAAAATTAGTCAACAAGATCTCTAGACAAAGGAGCTAAATGGTCCTTTTTAGCCCCATTTTATTTTTAATTTACTTTTTGGTTTTTTGAGATAGGGTTTCTCTGTGTAGCCTTGGCTGTCCTGGACTCACTTTGTAGACCAGGCTGGCCTTCAAACTCACAGCAATCCACCTGCCTCTGCCTCCTGAGTGCTGGGATTAAAGGCATGTACCACCATGCCCAGCTAGCCCTATTTTATTACATACCATATGTAACCATATTTTATTCTAAAAATAGTAAAATCTGCTGTCTTTTCAATCCTTGTAATGTGCTACACACACTATTTCAAAATCCCTGCATGCCTTCATCTTATTTAACCCTGCCATCATCTGTGATGTTGATAGCTTTTCCCTTTCCTTTTCCTGAGAAGGCAATGGAAACATCCACGGATTAAAAGCACCCTCGGATTGAGTGCACTATGGATTGAGTACAAACAACTTTTCCAATGTTACAAACTCCATAAATGGAGGAGCCAAGATTTCCCATCTGGCAGTCTGGCTTCAAAAAAGCCTTCTTCAACATATGTTGATCTAGGTTGACATAAGTTTTTAAGATTTATTTATTTTGCTTTATGTGTAATGAGTGTTTTACCTGTATATATGTGTATTGTTTACTTTTTTTTTTTTATCACTGTGATAAGACACCGTGACCAAGGTAACTTAATAGAAGGCAGGTTTGTCTGGGCCTTATGGTTCCAGAGGCATAGGAGTCCATGGCCGTCATGGTGGGGCACATGGTGGCAGGCAGGCATGGAGCAGCAGCTGAGAGCTCACATCTTGATCCACAAGCAGGAACCAGAGGAAGTACACTGGGAATGGCCCATGTCTTTTGAAACCTTAAAGCCCGCCCCCAGGGACACACTTCCTCCAGCAAAGCCACACCTCCTAATGCTTTCCAAGCAGTTTCACCAACTCTGGACCACATATTCAAACACATGAGCCATGAGAGCCTTTCTCATTCAGACCAGCACGGTGTGTTTCAGAAGAAGACACTGGATCTGTTGGAAGAAGAGCTGCAGCCAGCTGTGAGCACTGGGAATCAAACCCGGGCCCTCTGCACAAGTGGCAAGTGCTCTTAACAGCTGAGCCATCTCTCTAGCCCCCTACCCTGAGCCGATTTAAATTAGGAGATGACTAATCCCCTCAAAGACAGAGTGATGAACACATCAGCAGCTCTTCTGAGCTGAGCAGAGGAATTAGGTAGCAACTTTTTTGTTACTTTTATTTACTTATTTATTTTTGAAACGTGGTCTTAACGAAGTAGTCTTGAGCTGGTGATACTCCTGCCTCAGGCCTCCAATTGTTGGGACTAAGGGTGTGTACTACCTTGCTACCTTGCCTACTTGCAGTAACATTCTTTAATTTGGATTACCACCCCGCCCCTCCACTGCAAAAAAAAACCCCAACACTTTCATCTAGAGCAGGGGTCCTCAACCTTCCTAATGCTGTGACCCTTTAATAAAGTCTCTGTTGTTGTGGTGACCCCCCCAACCATAAAATTATTTTGTTGCTACTTCATAACTACAATTTTGCTACTGTTATGAATTGTAATATAAATATCTAATATGTAGGATATCTGATGTACAACTCCCAAGGGGGTCATGACCCACAGATTGAGAACCATCTAGAGATTTTTCTCCAGTACTGTGCGTTTTCTAAAAGGAAGGACCATACTTTTTTTTTTTTAATCTTCAAACACTCTTGGTCTAGCACACGTATAACAGTGGGTTTCAACCTTCCTAATACTGAGATCCTTTGAAATGCTTCCTCATGTTGTGGTGACCTCAGCCATAAAATTATTAAGTTGCTACTTCATAACTGTGATTTTGCTACTGTTGATGAATTGTAATATAAGTATATCATATGCAGGATATCAAATACATGACCCCTGTGGGGGTCGAGACCCACAGCTTGAGAACCACTGTGGTATAAGCTATGATGATGCCTTGTCTGTCTATAACATTTCTGCTCCTTCGCCACACTCTTCTGTTCGTTGCTTTGCGATCCTGGACAGGACTCTGCAAACATTTCTCCTCCCCCAGTGAGGCTTGTCAGTAGAGGGCGCCAGAGGGACACTGTAAGAGAAGGACTTTTCCTTTTGGGTTTGGGGCTTGCCTTCTTGCTGGTGCAGTACCTAAGGAGACCTGGTGGTGCACAGGCTCCTGTAAGTTATGACTGTCCAAAAAGTTGCATCTAGACAGTCTCACCAGCACTCCCATTGGAAGCTCCCTAAAGCGCTTCCAGACACATCTTTCCAGTACAGCCCACATCTCTTCCTTGAGAGGACACCGGCTTGAAGTTCATTCTTTCCTCCAGTTCCTTCCTCTCTTCCGCCCTAGGAATTGTAGCTGTTCCTTGTACCTGCCATTCCAGTATTCCTTAGAGATCTCTTCACCTCTCTTAGCCATTAAAATCTCCCTGTTTATATTATTGATGCGAATACCATCTCCTGCTTGAATGCTGACTCATATGAGGGTAGATAGTAAATGATTAATAAGCGGATGCGTTAGTGCACCATCAAGGGTAGATGCTTTTGCTTCCTGCTCCTGCCTTGGAAGATGGTACCGGGCACCCTCTGACTCTTAGATATACCCAGGAGGTCCAAGTGCCATGTGCATTTTCAAGCAATCTTAAACCACATCTCTCTTTTTCACTCAGCTAAATATTGCATGAAAGTCAAGTAGCAACACATTTCCGTTTTCTTTTCCCTCTCTTCACAGCTTTCCTGGAGTGCCTGCCTATAGTGTCAGAGAAAGCCTTGCCCGCCCTAAAACCTGCACCATTGTCCAGGTCTGACGCAGGTGTTCCATTTTGAGAGTGTCATAGGGTTTCCTATTCATTTCCACAGGAAACTCATGGACGATTAACACAGTTGGTATCCCCGACCTCCAAAAATCTCACCTTTTCACCTCACACAGAAGAAATTGCTCTACAGGAGCATTCCTCTCATCTGCTTCAGAGAAGAAAGTGGTTTTGGTTTGGTTTGGTTTGGTTTTTTGGCTAAGGCATATGGGTAAGAGAAGTTAACAACTTATGGTTAAAGATCTCTGGGCCAGACTCTACACATTGTTTTCCTATGACAGGAAAATGGCGAAATGTGAAAAATGACAATGAAGTCGACTTCTGGGTAAATGGCCTTTCTACATTCACACCCTCAAACACTTGGGCCAAGCGAATCAGCTTCTTAGACTGAGTAGAGTTCCCAGCAGGGAGGACGCAACCCTTCATTAAGGCTGAAGTAAAAGCACAGCTAGGAAGGGTGAGGTTTTGCTTGTTTATGTAATAAAATGGACACTAGCAGTTCACTGCTGCGTGTGTAAATTTAGCCCGTGTGGTGAGATGGGTTAGGAGGAGGAAGCAATTTGGGAAATACCTCCTCCCCACATCACAAACATTTGTAACCCACCAGAAGACCCCAAATTAGGTCCTACAATATCTGATTGGACGAAACAACCCCCCTGTCTGGCTTCAGGCAGTGTATGATCTCATTTCTTGTTTTTTAATAACTAGGGTGTAAAGCTAACAGTGTAATATGTCCTGGTCACTATGTCAGTTGCGAAGTGGGGCCAGTGTTTCAGCGAGCCTCCAGCAGTCTAGATCTGGCTTACTTCCCCAAAGCTTGAGGGGATGCTGCTAGCGTCGGTTCGCCTGCCTGATGTTGCATCCTCATGCCTCCCATTTCTGGCTGCAATTTAGAATCCTTTTTATGTGCAGTGTCAAAAAGGAGGCTCTTTTTAGGGTATGGGGTCAGGTTTGGGAAGAGGATTAGGTCATTTTGATGCTTGTAAAAGAAATCATTGCTAGAGCCTTCGAAATGGAGATGATGTAGGTTTCACAGGTCATTTGGCCTTCAGTCTTCCTACAGCGTCATTGCTCTGAACAACTTTTGAGGGCTGGGGAGATGGCTCAGTGGTTAGAGTGCTCTCGGTGCAAGCCTGAGGATAGAGTTTGAATCCGTAGGACACATATAGATGCCAGACAAGGGGGTTGGTCTGCTTGCAATAATTCCAGCTTCGGAAGGTAACTCTGCTAGCAAGACTCCCTGTGTCAGTGAGCTCAGGGCTGATGAGCAACCTCGTCTCCGTGACTAGAGGTGGGCTATTAGTGATGGAGGGTGATTCCCAACAACAGCCTTTGCGTGCATGACCCAACACAAGTGAGTGAATAACCCTCTAGGTATGCCATACACACCCGAGACATGCATACACACATGCACACCAAACGTGCACATACGAAAATGAAAAAAGAAAAAAAAAGAATTTATGAAAAGTGCACTCGGAGGCACCTTCTCGCTGATGTCTGATGGCGCACCATTACTATGGTAGCCAATGCAAGAATCTCCCTGTGCTCTGGACCTGGGATTGCTCTCCCAGGCAAACAGGAATCCCACCCTATAGGCATCAGAGGTGATGACTTCATTCCTGGTTTGCTCTTTGTAGTCAAGTGCACCCCCTAGGAATCAGAGTCTCAGCTGTCCTACCCCCTCACACATTTAAAAGGCACAGAGTTGCCTACTGAAAGTTGCCTCATGAAGGATGCGAATTTCGAACTCCGTGTGTAGGCTGCGTTGTGGCGGCAGTGGCGTTTGCCTTGTGGTTGAGTCGTGTTGGCAAGCCTTTCGTGTGTGTGACTGAGGCAGATAAAAGGCGAGAAGCTCATTTCCAGAAATTGATACCCTACTAGGTTTATAACCTTTTCCCGGCTCCGCCCATTTATGCATTTCATAGAAATTATAATGAACAGGGACCCCCGGGGCCCATGAAAGATAAAGACTGTGGGAGTCAGGGAGAGGATGACCTTGAGATCCAAAGTGTGAGACCCGTCAGGGAAGAGGAAGTGACCCTGAGTCTCTAGGACTCCCACAGTGGAACTGTGCTGGGCCTGTCCTGGAGGCCGCAGCGGATGTTCAGGACACGTCATCAGTTCATTCACGGCTCAGAGAACACACCAAGCTTGCGAACAGATGGTGCTTGTATCACAGGATGTCCCCTTGTCCTATTTATTCGAGAACGAGCCGTGTCTTTGTAAACACTACAGTCAGCCCAGAATCATAATTGGGGCCTCTTCATCTTTCGGAAGGAGGGCGGTTGCTTTAAGCTGGCAGTTTTCAAATTGTGGTTGTGACCTGTTAAGGTTGTGCTCTGGAACTGAGCTCTGCTTGCTTGCCCAGTACCTTTTAGTTCACAGAAAGGACACAGTGCTCCCCACACATTTTGTGAAATTGCGTTTCAGTCGTGTGTATGTGTAAAGGTGCCCTGGGTGTTCATGGCAGGGTCAGGGGCACTCCAAAAAGCTCTAAAGTACCACTTAAGGCAATTTACATTATTATTATTAGGCGCACATGTCATGACACATACATGGAGGTCAGAGGACAGCCCTGGGAACTGGATTTCCTGCCCCCCCCCCTTTACGTGGGCTCTGGGGATCCAACTCAGCTTGCCAGGCTCACACAGCAGGCACCATTACCTGCTGAGTCCTCTGGCCAGCACTTTATGCAACATTAAAAAGGGAGAAGGAGGGACCGATTCTAACTATAGGATGGGTACACGTTTGTGTCTGTTTTGTTTCAATTTTTTATGGTGCTGGAGGTTGAACCCATGGCTTCTAGCTTGCTGGGGAAGCTCTCTCACTCAGCTCTACTCCAGCCCCATCCAGTTATTTTTCTAGGTGGCCCATGATTATGTGTGCGTGTGCGTGTGGTGTGTGTGTGTGTGTGTGTGTGTGTGTGTGTGTGTGTGTATGTGTGTGTTTGAGTGAGAGCATTAACTCTGACACCAGTGGTCTTAAGACATATAGGCTATGGATACTGACCTAAAGTGATGAATGACTCCTTAATTTTTCCAGTTCATAATAACTTTGCCTAAGCAGAAAATGGTTAACTTGACAATAGCACTGTGGCCTCACATAGTGTGTACAAGGGAGAAAAAGCCCCTGAGTCATAAAGAGTGCCTGCAGGTTTCTAGATGACTCCAATTCCAGAGACCTAGAAAATCCCCCATAGTGCCTTGTTTCCAAACAAGGGAAGACTGTCTCTGCCTTAGCTTTTCTCGTCAGCCTTTAGTGCCTCCTATTTAATAGTAAGATGACGATGGGGAACGAAGCAGCTGACTCCTCTGGGGTGCTGGATGCCACCCCAGGGATCCTGGATTTTACTGCAGGAGTGCTCAATGTCTTCCCACAGAGAGATACTCAGAAACCTGGAGACACGCCACCCATTAACACAACATTTATTAGTATCTGTAAGGTGCAGAGTGTAATACAGTGGGGGCTCGGAGTAAACCTCAGGCATCGTCTTCATCAGAGCCTGCTTTGTAGCCAGGGACAATGGTTGCTTTAGGCAGTGTTCTCTGCAGAGCTGAGGACTTGGGCTCCACTGCCTTCAACGCGAAGCAGGGGCCTCGTTGTCATCAATGGCAGCTGATATACCAGTTTGTTTTTGGACACACTGCAGGCCATCAAGGGAATCACCCAGCTCCGTCTCTACTGTGTCACTAACTGTCACAAGCCCATATGCTTCTCACAGTTTGTAGGGAGTGTTGGGCACCTTGTCACAGTAAGCTTGGAATTTGAGTGCGTGTGAGAATTACATGACAAGCAGATGGCTTCGAGACAGTTGTGGAAGAGAGTACACAACCAAATATTCCCATGTTCAATGGAGACCAGCTGGCTACTTCCTTTCTCAGATCTAACAGCCTTTTTCCTGTTTTGAAACTGGTCCACTCCCCTGACGCAGACACAGGGGTAACAGGGAAGGTCTTGGGTTTACTTTGCCAAGCTTGTCTTTCTCACTGTACTGGGGCGGGGAGGGGGTTGTCTACCGTTGGGGGTTTCTAGAACATGCTATTGACTCAGTAGGAACCTGTGAAGTCTGTGTTTTGACCTGACCAAAAGAAATTAATCTACAGCATCTTTCTTTACACATACATGGCCAGGGAGAGGATGCCCCACAGGCGTCATCCCCAGGGGCCTCTATCCAGTGCCTAACACACATTGGGCCTGCAGCTTGATCTGTTGAGCAAATGCCGTGGATGGTGAGCTGGGTTGATGGTCAAAGGCTCCATCTCATCCCTGTACAGTGGCGTTAATTTGTCTTAATCAATGTTACACTTGAGTTTGGTTCATATGGTAAAAACTACTGACCATTCACCTCTGTGTACTTTTACTGGCCAAGGTTTTAAATCTTCAAATACAAAGACATGGTAAACCATACTGTATTATCCCCAGTGTGTCTGGGATTTACTGAAGTGAAACAGAATCATATCTAAATTATAGACTTAAAACAAGTCATGAATCATCTTGTATAAAAAAGCTAAACATTATTATGATTATTATTAATTTTTTCAAAGATAGGATCTCTCTCTATACCCCTGGCTGTCCTGGAACTCACTGTGTAGACCAGTCTGGCCTCAGTCTCACAGAGGTCTACCTGCCTCTGCCTCCTAAGTGCTGGGATTAAAGGCGTGCATTGCCACACCTGGCAGAACATTATTATTAACCATGTTATTAAATAACTCAGTTCAGTTTCTCCATTAGCACTCTGAGCTCTCAACAGTGGCATCTGTCTTCATCCTAAATATGACAGTACAGTTATAAGAATTTTTTTTCCCCAGGGGACAATTATTTTAGATCCATGTCAAACAGGTGAACACTGCTATCAGTTTTAATCCAGTCACCATATCATTTCTTTATAGTAAAGAATTAGCATGTGTGCATGCATGTCTGAGTGTGAGTTTGTACATGTGCATGCAGTACCCCTGGAGGCCAGAAGGGGACATCAGGTTTCTAGAGTCGGAGTTCGAACTAGATATGAACATTGTCATGTGGGTGCTGGGACTGAATTCCTGTTCTGTGCAAGAGTGGTGTGTGCCCTTAACCGCTAAGCCATCCCACCAGCCCCTACATCCTCACTTTGAAAGCATAGTAGAAGACAAAGGAAATCTCATGAGTAAATGTAGTGTGTTACGTAACTAAGTAGCTTATACATCCTACGCTGCTGTTGTCATTCTCTGTGGCTGAGTGCAAATCCATTTAATGCCTTCAAGCTATAGAAAATGTGACAAAAACACAGAAGTCTCACAGTATACTGAACTGGCGTATTACGGGCCTTCTCATGGCATCACTGTTGTATGTCAGAGATGAATTAGTGTTTCTAATTTGCTGGCCAGGTTTACTTTAAGGAGGAAGCCTGTTTGGAGAAATAATGGTGACAGAAATGGTCTCTTGGGAAAAGCCATCTGTGAGGTTTAGCTTTCTTTGAAGTAGGGTTTCTATGACTCCTAAGTGGGCATTTTATAGGCACCGGGCCTTGAAACCACGCTTACCTACCACGGATGCCGCCTGCACGGTCAGGGAAACCCAGGCAGTGGAGGCAAAAGAGGATGAGCTTTGAGCAACCTTCACCTGGACAACATTCTCTGGGGCTGCTCCTGCGAGCATGGTGGGGGAGCCAGCAGCATCTGTGGGACCCGGGGCCCCTTTCAGAACACAGAACTCACGCACCAGCCCTGCCAAATCAGGCTTTATGTTCATACTAAGTCCTTATTACCTGTGTGCATGCATGGTTTGGAGGCCACCGTACTGGGACCCCACAGCCTGGCCCTTGGTGGCCAAGCACACCGTGTCGTAACCTCATTTTCTCTTTCCTCCTCCTCACGTCTGACGCCTTCCTTTAGAGGCTAGCATCGACGACTGAAGGTACCTTTCCCTCCTCACTGCTCCTACACCCACTCTCCAGACCCCTGATCTCTGTGCTTGTCCTTATCAGCCTCGTTCCCTGACTGTGGAAGTTTCCTTGGTAACTTGGTAATGGCTGCTGGGCTGTGGGTGCATCCTGACTCCCCATGACTGAGCCCCCGCCTTCTTACTCTGTGCTGAGATCCCATGCTCTCATGCTGTCCGCGGACAAGCCACACTCCCTATTGGGTTTAGGTCCCGGCTGTGCATGGGGGTGGGGGATGGGGAGATTGTCACTGTCATGGAAGTCCTCCAGCCTTACCATCAGTCTCTTTACTAATACTTGTGGGGTGCTGGTAGCGGGGAGGGTAGTCCTGCTGGGTGCCTGGGGCACTCAAAACCAGGGCTTACTCAGTAGGGCAAAGAGCATGCGGCTACCAAGAACCCACTTCTCAGACCCCTCTGGATCCTTCACGTGGCCCCATCTTTGCATCATGAGGTCCAGCTTGCAGCAGGTGCCGCCGAGGCAACTGGGTATTCACACTCAGACCTAAACTGGCCAGCCAGTTGTCCCCTAGAAGCAAGTTGGTCCCTCTGTTCCAAACTATGCTGGGGGCGGGCATGGGGGAAGAGGCTCGGCAGAAAAGTGACCTGGCTATTTAGAAGCACTGCTTGCAGATTCAGGCTCGGTGGGCTGGGGGGTTAGCGCAGCCAATGGTCAAGGGAGCATTTTTAGGGTCAACCAAAATAGGGAGCACCCAGAGCAGACACCTCTAGTCAGAAGATACCGGCAGGGGCAGAAACAAGATGGCTTTCTGGCCGTAGTGAGTCCGAGGACCGCGCTTGCAGCTCCCGTTCTTCTTGAGGCCCACGAACCAGCTCTTCTCCGCGTGCTTCTTGGATGTGTAAGTGTTATAATGGTTTTCTTCCAGCCTTTCCAGGAACAGGCATTCTTCATTTGGTGTCTGCTAAAAGGATAAAAGCCAACAGGGGGGCGGGGTGGTTAGTGAGTGGTTTGAAGTGGGGTTCCTCCTCTGCTTGCCAGCTGTATGAACATCTCCTGAAATCTCTTTCCATACTGGTGATTTTCACTAAAAGCTTGTGATTTTTTTTTTGCCTCAGCAAAACTTCATATTCGTACCAAATCCTCAGATGATCTGTGTGCGTGCATGGTCTGGAAGCCATCATACTGGGACCCCCACAGCCCGTTCCTTGGTGGCCCAGCACGCCGTTGTCGTGACCTCATTTTCTCTTTCCTCCTTGTCATGTCTAGCACCTTCCTTTTTAGAGGTTAGCATCCATGACTGAAGGTTCCTTCCCCTCTCACTGCTCCTACACCTGCTCTCCAGACCCCTGATCTGTGCTTGCTGTTATCAGGAAGCCATTTCTGGGCCTCTTTCCCTGACCATAGAAGCGAGAATGAATTTGCCCTGAGCATAAAAACATATGCTGAAAGTTCAGTGCATTTCCGTTCTTGGTTGAGACACGCCTTGGACTCCTGATCATTTGCCTGTAGAACATAGTCCTAGCTCTAGACAACTGTTAACAGTTCATGAACACTCTCCCATATCGCTTCATACCATGTAGGATGTATAAGGCTCTATGGCTATAGTGTCATAATCTATCAGGGGTACAGTGTATTTATCTGCTGGGATTCTGTTTCATTTTATTTTTTTTTTGAGACAAGGTTTTCCTGGCTGTCCTGCAACTTACTCTGTAGATCAGGCTGGCCTTACAGAGATCCACCGGCTTCTGCCTCTTGAGTGCTGGGATTAAAGTCATGTGCCACCATGCCCAGCCTTATCTGCTATTTTTTAAAAAAAGATTTATTTATTTATTTATTTATTATACAGTGTTCTGCCTGAATGTATGCCTGCCAGCCAGAAGAGGGCACTAGATATCATTATAGATGGTTGTGAGCCACCATGTGGTTGCTGGGAATTGAACTCAGGCCCTCAGGAAGAGCAGACAGTGCTCTTAACGTCTGAGCCATCTCTCCAGCCCTCCCTATCTGCGATTTTACTATTGGGCAGTAAACTTATGAAAGTATATTTAATATCTCTACCAAGAAAAAGTGAAGCTAAAACACTATTAAGTCATTCGTTAGTTGTGATATCTTTCTGAGTACGGCTCGAAGATAGGAATGAAGATCAGAAACGCGCATCCCTCCCTGTCTCTCTTTACCCCCTTGCATTTCCCTCTCTTTTCCAGTCCTGGGGATTGAACTTAAGTCTTCCCACATGCTGGGTGAGCACCCTACCACCAGACTATGTTCCAAACTCCAAAACAAGCATTGTCTTTGATCCAGCAATTTCACTTCTTGGACTTTACCGTTAGGAGGCAGTTGAGCGATGTGCAGTCCTGTTTCTGAGGGTGGGTTTTGAAGTATTGGCTATTGTGACAATACATGTCTAGGACAAGATGATCAGGGGAGGGGCTAACGTTCCCCCCTCGCAGTAGAATCCAGTACAGCTGTAGGCTTATTGAAATAGCGCAAGCATATTAATAGTATAGTTACTTCGAAGTGTCTGTCAGCTGATATTTTACCAACAATTTGTCTACATCGAGGGAAAGAAGCCAGTGTTTCAAATTTCTATTAGACCATGTTTTAGAATGCATGTGCTCTAGTTGGATTTAAGGCAACTATACGGAAACTCTTAGGCTACACATTGTCCTTTTGGTGACCTGCCATATATGATCGTGCCTTTTTAAAGTCACATGATCCTTACGGACTCTCTTCACCCACAGTTGATTTGTGACTCCCTTTGGCATGGTCTATAATCAGATCATTTGTTGCTCCTTATGTGTGGGCATGTTTTTTGAGAGGGGGGGACCTTATGAGCCTTTATGGTCCTGCATCTTCCTTTCCACACAGAGCTTGGCCGATGATGGCTGCTCACTACCTAGATTAACGGAATTCGCTCTCTCTTCCTGCTTGGGTCGGAGCCAGATTCCCGCTAAGCAAACAGCTTACAACTGAGCTACATCCCAGAATTAGCTTTTATTAGCAAGGAAGTATGCAACAGGAAGTGTCCAGCTTCTTATTCATTTATAGTCTAGGGAAATGACACCTGGGTGAGACATTGTGGATCCTTTTGGAACAAAATAGTATGATACAAATATAGTATCTAGTTTAATGACTCTGTCTCTGGAGGAACTTGGTCCAGACACTAGTACTGGGGCACATTGTTGAGCCAGAAGGAAAGAGGTAGTTTTAGACTGTGTGGGTTGTCATGACCCTATGGCAGGATCACCCCATGATGGCCCTGCATTCAGTGATGAAGGAGGGGCTGGTCACATTCCCCACCTCTTGTTCTCTGTCATAGTGGTGCAGCCGCCATGCAGAGTGGCTGAGTCATAGCTGAGTCGGCCAGCCATCTCGGAGGTCCTGCGCCCCTCAGCCAGGGTTTGTTGTGTGCTAGCCATACACTTGGCACAGTGCTGGGGACATGTTCCTCGGCTCCTGATTCATGCCTATTGTTGTGCTTGTTTCTATTTTTATATTTAGCACACTTCCCCCCCCACACACACCAATTACTTAGGTGACACACATTCATTGTAGAAAAACTGAAAAATACAGGAAGCCATTAGTGTTTTATAAACCCACCCACTTACTACCCCTGTAGATAACTATATGTTAATGTTTTGTGATACAGCATTTCAAACTAAATTTTTAAAAAGAAAAATACCCTTTCTATGCAGGCCACAAATCTGAATTAGAATGAATACCTAAAATTTGCTCAGAGCATGAGACAGAGCTTTTAGTGATGTTAGAGCATTTCTTTGTCAATGTGGGATATGCTAAGACCATATTTGGGTGAATTACAGTGATGGCCACAGTTGGTGGAGAGAGGTTTTTTTTTTTTTTTTTTTTTTTGGTGTGTGTGTGTGTGTGTGTGTGTGTGTGTGTGTGTGTGTGTGTGTGTGTGTGTGTGTCGGGGAGGAGGGGGAACCTGGAGGATGCTGGGTTTAGGTAGTTCTCCCTCAACATTTGCAATTAAGTATAAGATATTAGAATAAACGCCAACATTAATTTCAATTAGAGAAAGCCTAAAACTGTGCCATGCTCTCTAAGTGGGGCTCACAAGCTGGTCATTTGTCTTAGAGGCGTCACGAGTGCAGTGTCTCCCAGGTGCCAGAAGCTGATGAGCAAGCCCCGACTGCTTCCCCTTGGACAGTCTGTGCGAGGTAGGTACTGCCTGTTGCTATAGACAGGACTTGCAGTGGACCAGCGACTTGTCAGAGTAGAGAGACATGAACTTCATTTGTGAGTCTAAGGTGGAATGATTGGCCAGTTGACTGATTTGATGGCCGATTGGAAGAACTGGCCTGGCTGTGCAGGAGCAATCACTGTCCAACGCCATTATCTTCCGCAGTGACAGGATTCCATCTCCTGCCCTCTAGTGGGCAGTGAGAGAGCTGCACTGTGTTCATGCCTAGCAGGCTTCCTGTGCCTGTGCTGGTTTGGCAATTTGATACCACTGAAGGCCAGCCCATACTAAACCTACCCTACAGACTGCCTTTTTCTAGGCATCATCTTCCAGAAAAGGAAAGATTGGGTCAAAATTACAGGCAAGACTCTTGTAACTGTTTGGATACAGAGAAGGGACCACTGAATCCCAAAACATTGAAAGTTGGTTTTACCTCTCTGTGTGTAATTCTTGGAGCAGAGATACCCAAAGGCATCAGTCAGATTGCCTCTATTTCGTCCTCTTTCCTACTGAGACAAGGTAACACCTAGTCAGAGCAGCATCAGACTCCAACTCCAAAAAAGAAGGAGCAGATGGATGGCTTCAGCTACAAAGAAACAATTAAGCCTAGGACAAGCCAGGCAGTGGTGGCTCACACCTTTAATCCCAGCACTTGGGAGGCAGAGGCAGGTGGATCGCTGTGAGTTCGAGGCCAGCCTGGTCTACAAAGCGAGTCTAGGACAGCTAAGCCTATAGAGAAACCCTGTCTTGAAAAACAAACACAAAAACAAAAAAAGAAAGAAAGAAAGAAAGAAAGACAGACAGACAGACAATTAGATGCCATTTCTCCACTTGGCTTATCCACCCTTATAGCCCATTCAGCACCAACAGAGGAATTTTGAATTGAATTCCTAATTAAAAAAAAATATTTTTAGATGATTCTGGAGCAGAAGAGATTATCTTCAAATTTTAATGCGATTTAATTTTTTTTAAGCTTTAAACTACTGTAACTTTGTTTTTGTTAAAGATTTATTATGTATAGAATGCTCTGCCATGCAGTATACAGAACAGGGCACCAGATCTCATTGTAGATGTTTGTGAGGCACTATGTAGTTGCTGCGAATTGAACTCAGGACCTCTGGAAGAACAGCTAGTACTTTTAATCTCTGCAGCCTGTAACCTTGCTTTTTTAATTTTTGAAAAAGCATTAAGAGGCTTGGGAGATAGCATACACAGTAAACCTGATGTCAGTTTCCAGTACCTACATTAAAAAAAAAGGCACGGTGGTGTCTGTTTGTCCCAGCACTGGAGAGGGGAAGACAGGCAGACCCTGGAGTTTTCTAGTTAGCCAGGCTAGTTTATTTGGCAAGTTCCAGGCTAGTGAGGGACCCTGTCTTTCTTTTCTTTTCTTTTCTTTTTTTTTTTTTTTTTTAAGGTAGACAGCACCTGAGGACTGATACCCAAGGTAGTTCTCTGGCCATCAGGTGCTTATGTGCACACAAGCGCTCCCCCCCCCCCACAGGCAGAACATCAAGAGACATACATAGTCCTTACTCAATTCAAGCGACATTGTTGGATTGAATGAGCACAGTAGGATTAGGTGTTCTGAACCGAGTGCCCGGCAGGTCACCGGGGCACCAGCCGCCCTTCCTCTCCTCTCCGTCTCTATGATAATCTGAATATTTTGAGAGAATACCACAGGAGGCCCTTTTATGTCTGTGCCTAAAATAAGGCAAAGGCAGAGGGTGGGAATCATACTGGAAAAAACAACAAACAAAGACTAATTGATGGTGTTTCATTTTGCATCACTCCGCATAACAAGACTTCTGGAAACCTCAAACCTTGGCGTAGGCTGGAGGCGTCGGCCTCATACTTACTGAGCCGTATAAAAGCCCGTCGGTGTCCATGGCCAAGTACTGGCCGGTCTCCGTCCCCTTTATATACACTTCGCCCGCGCTTTCCGCACTCAGCTGCAGCTGAACTGGAATGAAAATAACACAAGAAGAAAAAAAAATCAACAAATACTGCACTTTTGCCAACAGCCCTGCAGCCAGAAACAGTTGGCCATGGAAAATCCTGCTTATTCGTTTTTTTGTAGAGCCCTGAGGATGAGCCCCCTGGTGAATCAAAACAGAAGTTTCCCTTCGTTTCTGCTCCAAGGGAGAGCTGTCCGACAGAATCACATTCCAGAGAAAAAGAGAGGCAAGGGCTGGCTTGCCAGCCCATCTGCCCTGTGTGTACCTGCTCAGTTCCTCTGTCCGCTCCCTGTCACCTGAGGGGAAATAATTACAGTGAGAAGTGATACTGGTTTCCCGGGTGCTTGGAGTTCTGTGGCACAGGCAGCGGAGGCTGCTTTAGCTGTCACTCTGAAGGATAGGGCCACACCTCGGAGGCTGAGAGGGCCATGCTGGCAAATCGTTAATATTTTAAACCTAGAGATGCTTCATTTCCTAGAGAGTAGAGAGTTCCTGAGTGTCAGGACTCACCCACAATGAAGTTCAGTGAACCCCTCAAATTCCAGGGCATCCCAAATGGGGCTCTGGAAGAGAGGAAGTGCTCCAGAGGAGAAAGGAGTTACCCATTTATCCATAAATGCAGGGACAAGAGCAGTCTTCTCAACTGAGGGCCATTTTCTTCCACAAGGGATACCTGGGGAAGCCTGGGGACCATCTGTGGCATTATACCTGGGGGGCGGGGGGAGAAGGGTACTGTGACTAGTGGGCAGAGGCCAAGCATGTGCCAAACATCCTCCAATGCAGAGAGCAGCTCCTAAAAATCCTGGAACCCACGCCGAGACACCTTAAGACTAAAAGCAAAGAATGCGAGTCACTTGAGACACATACCGCCATGTGCTCTGGTCAGTACTACCAAAGTGCCTTGAGTAGTGCTGGACACATCAGAGGCTAATACCCTGTGGGTAATTATTATTTTGTTTCTTCACCTAGGAAGTAAGGGCTATTGATGGTTCATCCTCGGGAGCTAGGCTTAATTCCAGACTCCTCTGGACAATTTCTTTTAGTCTCCAGACTGTCACCAATGGTCATTATGCCTCGGAGTGAGAGGTTCAAACAAAGTAGAGAAAGCAGATTAGTGGTAGCCATGGTCCGGGCAGGGGTCAGGGTTGTTACAGGAACAGTGCAGCTAAGAGCTAAGAGGGGTGGTCTTTCACCTCTACTCATAATGAAACCAGGACTTGAGTGGCAGGCCAATACATAAGGCCGGGTTGGAGGCCAATGGACTTGACAGATTTCTCCATGGGCCCATGTGCACCCCTACCCCCCCCCCCCCGCACAATGGATCTGCAGCACCAGTGTCTGAGATCCTGCCCCCCCCCCCTTTCCTGTATATAACTTCATCCTGGGAGGTGGGAGCGCACAGAAAGCCACTCCTAGAGATGGCACACGGATGTTCTTCTAGATATGCATGCACTGCCAAGTGCATCGGCCCCCTCCTACAGCAGTGACAGCACTCTCCTTTCACCCAGTTCTTTCTTAACAGCTCTCAGTTGTTGTTGAGGTTTTCTGGGTCTGAGTGTTTGCCCTGCATGTGTGTCTGTGTACCACTTGTGTGCAGTATTCATGGAGGCCAGAAGATGGAATCAGATGCCCTGGGACTGGAGTTACAGACAGTTGTGAGCTTCCCCATGGGTGCTGGGAACCGAACGCAGGTCCTCTGGGAGAGCAGCCAGCACTCTTAGCTGCTGAGCCATCTCTCTAGCCTCTAGCTTGTTTGATTTGCTAGCTGGCTTGTGCTCCATTCTGTAGCTGTGTGTATCGTCACAGTTGGCCACCTTGTGGCAGCTGTGGTGGTGGTTCCCCCTTGCCCCTTGCTTTCACCGTCCTCTGGTTCACCACGAGTGACACATAATTATTTACGTCAGCCCTAGATGGAGATGCACTTCATCATCCAGGTAAGTCTGTAGAGACTCAAGACTCTCCCACTTCCTGTGGTGAGCAGAGTTTATTCAAAGGACAGGAAGGGAGCTGGGAGCCACTGACTGCCACTCCTTCTGGTGTCTCTAGCTTTGGTCACCCCTGAGAATATGGACGTGAGATGACAGGCCAAAGGCCATCCGGGAGCTGCTCTCTCCAGCTCAGACCATGCACTTGCTCACTTTAAGTTCGTGTGTGTGTGTGTGTGTGTGTGTGTGTGTGTGTGTGTGTGTTGTGCAGATGCGAGTGTGAAGATAGGAGAACAGTCATGACTGTTGTCTCTGGAGATCTAGCAATCTTGTTTTTTGAGATAAGGTCTCTCACTTGGCCTGGCACCCTCTGATTAGGCTAGGCTGTGGCCACTGAGCCTAGGGATCTTCCTGCGGCTGTCTTCCCTGGCACTGGGACTACAAGTGTGCGTCATCACTGCACCCAGCTTTTCCACGTGCATTCTGGGAATTGACCCTGAGTCCTCCTGCAGGCATGGCAAGCATTTTCCTGACTGAACTATTGCCCCAGCCCTCGCCAACCTCCTTTGTACCCAAGGATCTTTGCACATGCTATGCCTTCTTCCTCCAGATGTTTACAAGGCTGGTTTTCCTACTTCAGGCCTTTGCCTAAATATCTTCTCAGAGAAGCTTGTCAAGTGGCCATGACACTCTGCCTGTGGGACCTTGGTCCTGCCCATGCCGCCCTAGTGCCAGCATCCTCCCTTTCTCACTTGACTTACTTGCTTGTTCCTGTCATATACTCAGCATATGCTTAGTTTATTGCTTAGAGCATTATCCAGAAAGCAGAAAGGAAGGAAGGGAAGCAATTTTGTCTGTCTTGTCTTGACTCCTTGGGTCCCCAGTGTTTCCTATTACACTGTCCTATACTCAGTGTCTAGTTGGTATCCGCCGAGTGAATGTCATCAGGCCAATGTTGACAGAGATGGCTTTGCCAAGCCATCCTCAACAAGCCGTGGTCTTTGAATTGTGTGTCCAACACATTCTCTGGAATTAATGGGGTCAAGATGACAGGCATACATCTGGCAGCTGGACTCTGCCCCCAGCTAGAGGAGTGGCCTTGGTCAGGCTTCTTAACCTATCTTGGGCACTTTGGTAGACGTCTGGGTTCCATGTCTATCAAGTTCTCTCCAGATGTGACAGTCTGTGAAGCACGTGGCTAAGAATGATATTAACCTCCTGGGGACAGAATGGTATGGCCATATAAAGGAATGCGGTTGAAGCTCATGCCGTGACATAGGTTGAGTCTTGGAAACAGCCCTGGAGGACCACATGTTTTCTGATTGCAGTTACATGAAAAGCCCAGAATAAGCAAATCTATAAATACAGTGAGCAGATTATTAGAGCCCAAGGCCTGGATAGGGAGTGGGGTGGAGGTAGAAGAATTAAGGCTAAGAGCATGGAAGATTCTTTTTTGAAAATCGAAAATAGTAGAGATGTCTGTACAACTCTGTGAAGAAAAATAGTGAGGTGGCTCAGTGGGTAAAAGCCATTGTCATGCAGACAGGGTAACTTGAGTTTAATCCCTGGATCCCACGGTAAATTAGTCTTTTGTTTTCTTTTTTGAGATGAGGTTTCACGTAGCCCACGCTAGCCTCAAACTTGCTATGTAGCCAAGGATGACCTTGAACTGTCAATCCTCCTGCCTCTGTGGCCCAAGTACTAGACTTAAAGGTTTGTGCCACCACACTCGGTGAGGAAGGGTTTGTTTGTTTGTTTTTAAAACATTTACTTTCCTAGTTCCGTCTCTTGCTGCAGGGCTAGGTGAGGGCAAGATCTTTCCTTCTGTGAAATCCCATCATGGCCTCGGAAAGGATTCACAGAGGTAAACAAGATCTGGGGGCCTGCCTAGCACATGACTTCAGCCCTCAGCCAGGGATGGTATGCTGGCGAGAGGCGGCTCAAGACTTTCCTCTATAAATATTATTTCTCCAGGATGTCCAAGTTTCGTAGCTCATTTGCACTGGGTTTCTTTCTGGCTGAGTTTCCTGCACATATATTTCTGTGAGCTGGGCTGGCTGCGAGGCACAGTGCCCAGCTTACGCTGCTCACAATGGTGACTGGGTGTCCAACCCTTTGGTGGGGACTTCATCCTAGTTCTATGGACCTACACCCTCAGCTGCTGGCTGTTGGGGACGATCGATCGAGGGAGGAGGAAGTATGACCTCAGCAAGAGGCAGGGACTGGCCACATAGCCCATTCAGTGTCCTGTGTGCACACACCCATGTGTGCTAACATTGTTCTGAGAGCCAGACAGGATCCCTACCTTTAGGGCTCGTCTACACAGGACTAGGGAAACAGACACACAGACCTATGTCTCGGGAGCTCAATCGTAGAGGCAGATAAAAGAGTAAAAAGTACAGTTAAATGTCGCCTCCCATCCCCCCCCCCTCTCTCTGTCATCTCTCCCACCTTTGCTGTTCTAGAGAAAAGCAGGAGCTAACTGCAGGGACATAAGTACATCTTCATGAACAGACGTGTACAAAGTATCAAGCTCACTAGATACCAGCCAGGTGTGTCCGGTAGCTGCCCTGGGGAGGCTGAAAAGATGGCAGAGCACTGGGGACCTGTAGAGGAGGGTCAGGCTCGTCCTCACGCTCTCTCTATCTCCATAAAATCAATTCTGCAACTATCACTGGGTCCTGGGCTGATGCCATTTGCTGGACTTTGGTCTGTATCGAGTGCATGTTTTTGTATTTTAACTACATGCACATGAGCTATTACAAAGTTTTCATCAAAGCGTCACCATTTCCCATAACTCTTCCTGCCTTCCAGGGGAGGAAATGTTTTAAAGCCCTGTCCCTAGCAGTGGATGTGTGGAGTCAGTTCTCTCACTTTTACATGGATTCTATTAAAACAAAAAAACAAACAAACAAAAAACAAACACAAACAAATTCAGGTTTTAGACTCGCAAGCAGGTGCTTTACCCACTGAGCCGTCTGGCTGGCCCAAAGATTTGATTCTTGCTCTGGTGACCTCTGAGGTGATCTGTGACTCATCTCAGGCTTGAGCACAAGGCTCCATAAGAAGTGAATGTTCTTAGGACCCAGAGGTACCGGGGTGGTGATGGTGGTGGTGGGACAGATTGGGACAGAGGGTCACAAAAGCCCTCACAAGGAGGGAGACCCTGCTGTCTATGAGCAGGAAGGACAGCAGCCCTGGGCATTTCAAGCTGTTTATTACAGAAAAACAAAGTCTGTGGCTCCTTGAGTACTTCCTTTAGCCTAGTTCTGAAATAGAGACAGCAAATTTTGATTTAGCAGAACAGGAAACAACGTTCTACAGGCAATTTAGTGGTCAATAGGAAACTCTTTTAGAGAAATTCAGAGCCTTATAAAAATTGACTTGAAGAGAGTTAGGAAAGCCTTTTGTGGTAGATTAAAAAACAAAAAACAAAAAAACAAAAACAAAACCTGGCTATATAGCTCAGGCTCACTGGTAGTTGCAGTGATTCTCCTGCCTCAGGCTCCCAAGTCCTGGAATGGCCAGGAAGGAGTGCTGTCTCCAACTATTTGTTGGGTCTAATGACCCTAAATGTTCTGAGCAGAACCCAGGGTTGTACCTTTAAGTGTTTTGTTTGGTTCCTGGTTTTGTTTTTTGGTGCTGGCCAATTGAACTCAGGACCTCCTTTGTGCTAAGCATCGATGTTGAAGAGTTTTGGTCTGAGAATATGGAACATAGAGATCAGCCTGAAATGTACAAAATCCCCTCAGTGGCCCGTGCTCCTGGGCGTTATGCTCACAGTTCAATGCTCTGTGGTCTCTGCATGCTTACAGCCCCTTCCTGAAGAAGAGCCCAGCACTTTCCAGTGGCTCTACCAACCTCCACCTGGGTTCTCGTGCCCAATGCCTAAGGAATAGCTGGCGCCTGTTTGCCTATCTGTGACTATAAGCTTCCGTGAGGTCCTAACAGTAGCCTGTTCACGGAGAAGCACACAATCCCTGGCTCTCGAAGAGCAGAAAGAAGGAAAAAGAATCCAAGGTGGCCAGTGCCAAGAGCAGTGAGCTCTGGGTCCCACACCCCATGTCCACTACTGTCCTGCACTAGGCATTTTTACAGCTAAGGTGACAGCTGGTATCTTGGGCTAGGAAGCCAGAGAGGAGGGCCTTGCTCGTGTGTGGCATAGCCTGCCCTTTCTGCCTGCTGCCCAGGGAGAGGCCACAGAGATTACGTGCCCAGTTTATTCTGGGTTGGAGACTTCCCGTCCTTGGTTGTGTTTACTCAGAGTGAGGTCAGCCTCATTCAGAACTCAGCCAGGTTGTTTTATGTCAGTGGAGTTTATAATTAAAGTGTAACCACAAACCAGGCTTTGCAAAACATTAAAGACGGAGAAGGGGAAAAATGGACCGGAGGGGGGAAAATTCCAGTGGTTTTGAGCGTGTGTGTATGTGTGTGTGTGTGTGTGTGTGTGTGTGTGTGTGTGATGGAAAAGAGTTTTTTTGCTAGCATTTGTGAAGGTGTCTTGTCTTTTAACATCTGGAAAAAAAGTCAGGGAATGTTTTATTTAGTCCAGTTTAGTCCAGTTTAGTCCAGAGACTGTGTGTGCACTCATATGTATTTTCATATGTATATTGTAGTATCTCTAGAAGAATTTCTCTACAATCAAATAAGGGGTCTTGGGTTAGACTCAGGGACCCAGGAGGCTGATACACCACATATAGCAGGCTGGAACATCCTGTTGGGGGGGACATTTCTCCCTCTAGGCCTGCTCCCCCCCCTCTCTCTGGCTACAGCAGCAGGGCCCAGACCTCCCCAATGTGGTTATTTGGAAAGCTGTTCTGACTTGGAGTCCAAGCTGGTGGGGGAATAGAATGCCTTTCCCATTAAACCTGGAGTCCCATCAGACCAGACAACGGAAGCCTGGACTGGCCCCAAACAGCATACAGGGAAGGATTTCACTGGAGTGTGGTCTGCCTGGATCCAGGGCAATGCTGTAAGATCCTCTGGACCAGAACACTCCCCTGGTGCCTTTAGGATGTGGCTAGATTTATAAATATTTGATTGGCACACACTCTGCTGAAGAACATTTCCATCTGTATGGCGAGCGGTGCCGAGGATCCCGCCCTTCCCCCAACCCCCAGTCTCCTTCCCACTTGCTGGGGGGGTTAAGGGCCTGTGCACTCCACCGGGAGGCTAGATCTTAGGGATGCTCAGAGATGTGCTGTTCCTTTCTTTAAAACTGCTGTTCCAGCTGTTGATTTCACGGATGGGTATGTCCCAGCATGCCTGCTCCAGGAAGGAAACGCCAGCAGGACGAGCAGACAAGCAGAGAACTCTTGGCCTTTGCCTTGGTGGTGTCTGTGCCAGGGGAGTTAAGTGGGAAGGGCTGTGGCTCTCTGCTGGGTACCAATTGAGACAGAGAAGCTGGGATGTAAAGTCCCCGGCAGTTCTACGAACAGCTTAACATTTACGTAATGGCCAGCTATGAGGCCATTAAATGGGGAGGCCCGGTGAACCTAGGGAGGAGAACAGTGGCGATGACGGAGACGGCCACTGTTTTGATCATTCAGGTGGCCGGAAGTGTGCTGGACACTGTTAGAAAGGTCACCTTTCACTGTAGGCGTTCTTGCTTTCAAAACAAGGAAACTGAGGCCCATAGAAGAAAAGTAACTGCCACAGGGTGACACAGATCTGGTAAATATAGTAAGTGGACATCAGCCTGCCTTTGGCCTGCCTGTGCTACGTGATAGGACACATATGCCAGTGGATTTAGTTTGTGGGGTGACAGTGCTGAGGGTCATGGCGTTAGTATCAGGGTGATAGGGCCCTCAGGGGAAGCAGGTTAGCATTAGAACAGAGGAGAGAGGCTCCACAAGCTGTGCCTGTTGGGGGCTGGTCACATCCTGTTAGCGTTAGGGTGTTCGGCACCAGCAGATGACTAGTGACCTCCAAGGGTGTTGTTAGCTGCAGATGGCCGTCTGTGCAGAGCCCGGCATGTGTCAGTGCTTGACAGGCAGTCCTTCGGATATTGTTGGGTTTAAATTTACCTGCCAGCAATACAAGTCAGTGCCTCATCAAATTGATGCCTTACTGGGCACTGAACCAAGTGACAGACAATACGCGAAACACAAGAGTTGCTGTATGGAGCATCAAGAGCCGAAGTCCTTGTACTGGGGGTAGGGGTGGGGCTGCGGGAGATAGGTCCAGTAAATAACCACATGAGTAAATGCAGAGGTGTAGCTGGAAGGAGAGGTGCACAGGTGTGTGGCATCCCCCATAGACCCTGTGTCTGAAACAAACACTTAGCTACTTGTCTCTCAGGGCTGGCATTCTGCTGTCAAAAGCAATCTTTTCAGTCTAGGGCAGCCAAGGCTACACAGAGAAACCCTGTCTCGAAAAACAAAAAGCAAAACAAACAATCAAAAAGTAATCTTTTCACAAACCACATCTGTCTGCTTGTCTTTACTGTGGGTACTATGGCAGTGTGGCTAGCGCTACATCCTGTGTGAACAGTTGCCTGCAGCTACGTCCCAAGCCTTGGTGAAGGCACAAACTCAGACCCCTTTCTCTTCAGGATCTGGCAGATATGTTTTGCTTCTGTCTATTTCAGGAAAGTCAGTGTACAGCATCCTCTAGAAGTTGATGCCATGGATAAGGTACCTGGAAACCTTCTCTCCCAAGACAGAGGACTTTGGGTAATCCCCTCACTTCGCTCACAGCACGTCAGCTCATTGAGGACAAAGAGACACACTGGGCTCCTAGGCAAGTTCTATCTTGTGAAGTTTATGATTTACCTAAGTATCTGACTGGCTCTTAGGGGGGCCCTGCCTTCAGGAAGCTTTGGAGTATGGCTCTGCCGGTCTCCACGGCTTCTTGTCCTGCTCAGACAAGAATATTATTAGAGAATAAAGTTCCATTTGGCAGACTATGTGCGCTGTTTAGGGTTCTGGGGGGCTGGGGAGGCTTCCACTCCATACTGCCCAAAGCTGACTCTTAAGATTCTTGAGGCCTGAGGCCCAGAGCAGCAATGCCACTTTTGGGCAGAAGGGGGCGACAGAGCCACACTGAGGGAGCTCATCCATGCCCAGGAGGCTCTCTGTGGCAGGCGATCGGTGGTGTGGGGGACGCAGAGTGAGGCTAGCATTCCTATTGCACAGGGGAGGAAGCCGAATCTCAGAGCCCAAAATTAGGCCTCTGGGGACACTGGAGGTCAGAAAAATCATCAGCTGGACAACTTGAAGCTTCTTTCATGGAATGTTTCATATGAAACAGAGAGAATATGAATTGTCTGGTTAGAAAGTGGCAGAGTAGGGCGCGGGCACCAGCATTCCAGGGCCCTGACTGCAGGGTGCAGGTGGGTTGTCCATTGTGGTTCCAACTGGTACAGGGCAGCTCGCGGCCTATTTACTTCAGGACTGACTTCTGTCCCTTTGGCCTTTGTTCTTAGTTTCAGAGTAGGCAAATAATTAGCTCATATAACTGCTTTGAGTGTTGACAGAGAAGTTCTGAATTAAAAACCCGAGTCCAGACTCCAGCTCTTTGTGGGCTAAAGAAGTGCCTTAGCATCACATTACATGTCCCTATGCTGTGGTGGGTCTGTGACAGTGACAGTGACAGCAATACTGGCCAGCCTGTGTTGAACTGTTGCCCTGGGCCAGACAGTCACTGTGCCTCGAACGCTTACTATATTACCTCATTGTACTCTCCCAAGAAAACCGTCATCAGTATTCTCATGTTTTAATCAGAAAAATAAGGCCTGAAAATTTGTGCCCGACTTCACAGGACAAGCACCCCCAGCGTGTCTCTGGTGCATACTTTCTTACAGCTCTCCTACCAAGCTGTGGTGGGTTCCCCGGGGCTTCTGAGAGCTTAAGCCCTCTAGCCAAATCCCACCGCAAGCTGCCCCAGTGTTATGCACCCAGAGACAGCCAGTGCTGCTAATGATAGAAAGGGCATAGTGAAGGCCTGTGACATTTTGTCCGGAAGACCCAGTAATTATAGCTTCTTGTTACCCCGAAGTTTAAGGTTTCCAGGAACTAGGCAAACCTTAAATAGCACATCACTGTGATCACCCCTTAGTTCAGAAAATTGATAAGACTTAGTAGAAACATTTAAAACTCAGAGAAATTAAAGCTTGTTCCCAGGGGTTGTGTGGGCAGACACAGGCCATGCTTGTTACAGTGAACTAAAATCTAAGTCCTTATGTGCGACAGGGTCTCTAGTCTAAGGACCCCTCAAAGCATGGAGCCATAGGATGACTTCGCTTCTGATTATTCTTCCTCGACCTCCAGAGTCCTGGGGTTATAGATGTGTGACACTGTATCCAGTTTAAATGCCGCTTGGATTCCTGTGCTAGGCAAGCACTCTGTCAACTGGGCTGAAGCCCCAGCTCAAACTTGGTTTTTAAAATTTTTTTTTTTTTTTATGTTTTAGAAGCTCTATTCTTGGCTTGTTCTGGTACCTACTTTTCATAGAGTGGAAAACATGTGGGAGGCCCACTTACGAAACAAGCTATCAAAACAAAACAAAACCCCCAGATCGTAATCATAAGTCTACCCCAGTGGCAAGCCTGAGCACCTGCCTTTCTGGGGAAGTGGGGGACAGAGCCGGCTGAGACCGCACAGGGTGGTACCCCTGAAGCCATCACTGCACTGAGTCTACAAAGTTCGGTGCTTACACAGGGCATAATTAAACGCCTAACACAGAAGCTGTTGCATCAGCAGTCTGCGTCGGATTTCCAAGCCAGTCCCATTGAACTTTGCTTTCTACCCGTGTTCTCTTAGCATCCTTGATTTCATGTCTCGACTTCCTCTCTTAGCTTGCAGCACGTATGGCTCTTGAGATTGCTGCGCCTCTAAGTGGGGCTTCCCCCTACAACATCTATACCTTAGTGGTACTCGGGGCATCTCTGACTCTCAGTAGAGAGCAGACACCTAATATCATGCACGCATGCGCACACACACCAGTCATGCCTCCATTTATGAACGTGGTCTGAAAGCCAGGCTGCTTGGGAAAGCTCAGAATTGTCCACCTCTGCCTCTGTGGCTCCCATCTCTGGCTCCATTAGCGACTGGAGAATGACTTAACTCCTTTCTGCACACAACCACATCTGCACAACGTGCTGCAGGAAAAGCTGCATAATTTATGATGTGTTACGCTGTGGTTGGAGACTAGGATTCTCAAATCAAGCCCAGTGGAGACATCACCTGGAGAGTCTGTTGACTTGAAATGGAGCCCGTATCTTGGTGCAGGATTTCCCGTCCCTGCCTATCAGAGAGGTTTTTCCCATCATGGGGTGAGCAGGCTCTTGTCTGGCTCGGGGAGAGGGGCTGATCTTTTGTTAGTTTATAGAAACCTGGTGGGGAGGGGGCTTGCAGTGACTGAACTCTGGTAAAGGTTATATCAGCTCAGCAGAGAATCCTGCTGAAAGCTTGCGATAAGATGTAATTAGCTAAGTGGTAGCCCACAGTTTTCTGTCTTCCAGAGCCCTTTGGTATATGTATGTCATCTACATAGAGCCTTGGAAAGTGGGCACCTGTCCCCAGTTCCTGCCCTCCTCCCGTGCTGGACTAGGGAGGACACAGGAAGGTGTGGACGCAATCCAGATGGCTGCTTACTGTGCTGGTCGCTCCTGTCCCTTGTGCCGTCCACGGTGCCGTCAGGAAGGATCCTCAAGAAGTGGCCACCGTTGCTGCAGTAAAGCAGTTTGGGCTTCTTGTAGTTTCCCGGAGGCAGATTAAACCTCTCGGTCAGGGCTGTGAAGGTGGTGATCTCCCCTTCAGCCATGGCTCAGCGGCGACCGGCGTGGTACTCTCAGGACTGAAAGAAATTAAACACGCCTGTAGACCACTCTTCCGGTAAAGGTGTGATGGACGGATACAGGAAGGGGAGGATCATGCAAGGCCACAGATGGACTCCTCAGGTGATGCCCAAAGTGGACAGGCCTGTGAAGTGGCCGGGGGGGGGGGGAGAAGAGGGATGGATGGTCCCTAGCCTGGGAGAAGTTTTCCAGCCAATTTTCTTTAGTTTAGTTTAGTTTAGTTTTGTTTTTTAGAGTAGAACTTCAAACTTAATCATTTGGTGAAGAGGAAAAACAATATGTCTTGGTCCCTCCTTCTGGTCCATACACATCCTCAAGACTGAAGTTGTACTAAAATAACACCTGGGGTCTGGCTGAAACCCACAGAAGCCAAGAGGCTGAGGCTGAGGCTTTGCCTTCCACCCTCACATTGTTTTGACTAGGTACTGTCAAGCCAGAGTGGGTCAGAGGTCACAGATGACCCAGGCAATTGGACACCTGTGAACCAAGGTTCCAGCAGGGGCACCAGAAGATTAACATGTATGGGGCCTTCTCAGTTTGCTGTGGGAAAGGAAGGAGGCAGAGGCTTGGGGGATTTTAAAAGAGCAAGCACTGGACCCAGGATACTGTCTGAGACGGAACATCTTGAAGGCTGTGCCTGGCCACTGCTGGTCTCATAGTCTTCTACAGACTCTTTTGTCATATGAGGAAATCAGGTCTCTCCTTGTACCCAGATCATCTTCATCTTAATTATTTTCTAATATAAGCTATACTTATAGAGCCTATCATGGGACAGTTTATATATATATATATATATATGTGTGTGTGTGTGTGTGTGTGTGTGTGTGTGTGTATACATATACATACATACACATATGCACTATATATAAAATCATATTGGTGTAAAATATATCATTTATTGACACTGGGGATTTGAAAACAAAATTAATGAAATATAGAATTTTAAGTCATATATTTGCCTGACCATTTAAGAGAAGAAAATTCTGGTAACTATAAAGAAAGAGAAAGTTTTTTGTTTTTGATATGTTTGGTTGTTTTTTGTTTTTGTTCTTGTTTTAAAAAGAGCAAGGAGCTAATGTGGGTCTCACCTATAAGTAGCTGTGCGCCCTCTCTCTCTCCATATATGTGTGTGTGTGTGTGTGTGTGTGTGTGTGTGTGTGTGTGTGTGTGTATGTATATGTAGTTGTCTTATAATAACAATGATCATCATCACCAACAATATATTTTGTACTGAAAGATAATATTTATTAACTTAACTGTAACCTTTAATGTAGATGCTAATATTCCCACTATAAAAAAATTACATAAAAGTGTGGAGGCATTAAATTGCCTGTGCAAGGGCAACAGCAAGAAACTCGGTCTCAGAATGAGTGTGTGAGCACAAAGCCAAGTTTGTCCTTGATTGCTAGGAGGAGAGTACATGACCTTGATATGAAAGTATTGTGACACAAGTGGGGTTTTTACCCATTGCATCAAATGTTTTAGTCCACCACCACGATCTGAACACTAGCCATCTCCAACAACCTCCTTGGCTAACTCCGTAGCAGGATTCCATAGAAGAAACTTCTACCGGTGACATCATGAGCTCCCAAGACCAGCCGGAGGCCCACGTTCCATGCCTTACTGAGTCCCACACAAGTCCTCATGGGAGTCTAGCCGCTCACAAACCAAAGCATCAATCTGGATAACCTGTCTTTGTGACCGGAAGTAGCTTGAGTTAGAAGTGTCTACCTTTTTTCTCTGCTCTTGACATTTCATATAACTGATACATCCCCGGACTTGTGGACCCGCAGGCCAGTTATTCATTGGTCAGTTTCAGCTACTGTCTGGGTTGCCCCTGCAAGGAACCCCCTCCCAATTTAAATACACATATAAGCTACATTCAAAGTCAGACCATCACAAATGGCTCCTCAACAAAACGATGCCACATCGTTCTTGCCACAGAATACAGTAAGAGACAGAAAATGTTATTTACATGAGCTGCAGGGCGGGGGGTGGGGGTGGGGGGGGAGCTACCTTGCATAGCAGATTGTGTTTTTCTTCCAAATGTTCAATATTTTTGAAACATTGCCCTTTCACATCAAGCGTCCGGTCTCTTTGCCCACCTGCCCCTCCTCTCTTTTCACCCTCATTCCATTCCTTACTCTACTTCTTTCTTTCTTTCTTTCTTTTTAAAAAGCAATTTCTCTCTCTCTTTTCTTTTCTCTTTTTAAAAAAGATTTATTTATTTATTATGTATACAGTATTCTACCTGCCCGCCAGGAGAGGACACCAGATCTCATTATAGATGGTTGAGAGCCACCATGTGGTTGCTGGGAATTGAACTCAGGACCTCTGGAAGAGCAGACAGTGCTCTTAACCTTTGAGCCATCTCTCCAGCCTGTCTTTACTTCTTTCTTAATCGCTATTTTTCCCCCTGTGATGTGCTAGGCATAGAGTCTCCTGCATACTGATATTTTGTTTGTTTGTTTTGAGACAGGGTTTCTCTGTGTAGCACTGGCTGGACCTCGCTTTGTAGACTGGGCTGGCTCCTCGGTGCTGAGATTAAAGGCATGCCCCACCACTGCCCAGCTCTGCATCCACACTGCACCGCTGAGCTGCAACCCAGCTCCCTGATGTAGCTCTTTCAAGTGTGACTCCTTTCACACGTCTCTCGGTTAGCTTGTAGATGCCACTTCCGTACAATGCAACTAAGAGATCATACCTTTTTATTTATATTTATCCCCAATACTTCCTAAGTTGCCTACTTAACTTGCTGTACAGGATACAATAACTGCGCTCTAGAGGCTGCCATTGGTGGTGTGGATCTTAGGAGAGCAGAACTTTCCTGTTGTCTCAGTGTCTGCTCCAGTGGCAGCTTCTCTTTGCATTTCCTCTGATATGGGCCAGCTACACACCAAGCATGGCCTTCGTTCTTCAGTCCCAGCCAGGAGTGGCTGTTTGGTTGTTTTCCGAGTGCTGGGCATGGATCTGGTGCCTCCACCAATTGGGGTGAAGATGAGCAGATAGGCTGCATGGGGTAGGAGGTACCAACTCTGGCTCATGTTCTCATTTACATGTGTGAATAAGCCATGCCGCCTGGATGTCATCCCCTCAGAACCTTCATCAATTTAGTGACCTTGGCCAGCACTCAGCAAGTCCTCAGGGATCCTTTCTGGAACACAGTGAGAACTGAGTATACACAGTTCTCTATTCTCTGCCTGCTCCTCCTGTAAGCGGGACAGTCATGAGATGGCTACAACGTTCAGATGCTCCCTCTACCAACCCTTTAGCTCACTTTGCCCCTGAACGCTGAAAGCCACCTGTGAACTCCTTAAAATAAGCCTGGCATCCCTACCGAGCTGATCGCGTGGCAAGTGGATCACCCGAAGCCAGAGGGAGGAACGTGAAAAACCTCTTGTTCCTGATTTTATTTACAATTTATCTATGTTTTGAGAATCGGGCAGCCCAGAACTCTTTGGCCAATCCATTGTTTGCTAGGATATGAACGAGGGAAGTGCATGACGATGCAAAACCATAAGGCAGGCAATGTGAACAGCTCCCTGGGGATTGACACAAATTGCTCCCATAAATGAATCCATTAACCAAGTGAAACCAGGCATTAGGCATAATGGGGATTTGCAAGCCCTGCTTTTCACTGCTATTGTCTGGTTTAGTGGCTATCTAACGAGGGGATTTTCTGTCTAGGAACTGGAGAAGACCAAGCCCAGTGGACTTGCTCTCATCAGTTTGCACCAAGCTAGCTCCTGGGTTTGGGACACTGGGGAGATTTTAGGAAAGCCAGATGATTTTCTTGGTTTTCCAGTGACACGAGAGTGAGAGGAACACTAGACCTATTGGAGCGTCCGTGTTAGAGCTGGCAAAAATCAGTCAGCTGTGGCCTCAGGATCAGACCCATGAACCAGCGGGAGGTCTGTACCCTCGCCTGGGAACTCTGGTCGTTTTTCTGTGTGAGATAACAATTATCTACCGCACTGCCCTGGGCATGCACTAACGGGCTGTGGGAACGTGGCTGTGCCGCCCGCTCAGGAGATGCTTCCTCTAACGACTCCGACCCCACTTACTGCACAAAATCCTCTGAAGGGTTAAACAAACACAGCATTCAAGAAGCACTTGGAAAGTGTAAAAATGTGACCTAACCTGTTAGAGATAAGAGCACTTGGCTTTTTAAAACTAGTTGAAGCCCGGTGTGGTCTGGAAGCCATGATCACATCTTCCTTATGTGGCACAAATTAGCTAAGCTTTCCTTCTTACTCAATCACAGAGATGGTAACAGAGAAGATGAAGGAGGCAAAGGTTAACTGGCTGTGTAAGGGAGAATTGAGGTCATCGTTGCAGACTCAGATATGGACATACGGACAATTATGGAAGATGACTCTTGGGAGTCCTGCTGTTCCCTTTGTGCTTGCTGTGGCTCTGGTGACTGCTGAGGAGAAAGGCTTATGGTTCTGAGAACCAAGGACAAGACAAACATTGACACTTGATTGTTTTAACCCCTGCTGCTGTTTATGCAGCAGAGATGAGCCATGCAGAAAGGCATTTGCAAGCTGCGTAAAGCCACTGAAGATAGTGGGTTTCTGTAAGGCGGTCCTCAGACCTAGCATGTAAGTAGCAGGAGTCAGCTCCAGTTCTGTATCCTGTCCATGTCTCTGTGAATGAAATCACCCAGAAGCCTCAGTACTACCTCCAGCAATGCTGTCTCACTCCATATTTTATAAAGTCAGATGTGTATGTTAAATATCAAGAATGAATAAAATGCATTTCAGCTAGCTAGTCAGGGTGAAAGGGGTGACGTGGAGGAAATAAAACTGCATTTATATACATTAGCCAGGAAAAAAAAAAAGAATCGAAAAAGCAAAATATTATTCAAAAGTGGATTAATTAAATCAAACCAAATATATCTGTACCCACAATAAATATAAATGGACTAAATTATTTAGCTAAAGGAGCCCTTAAAAATCCATGCACACATACACATTCTGATTAGAAGGGACACATTTAAAATATAAGGATGCAGAATGTTCAAGTAAAAGGGTAAAAAACAAACCAGCTTCAGTGGCATGCACACTGTGGACAAGCACAGAAAGACTCAGTTTAAAAACACACACACACAAATGGAGTGAAAAGGCAGCTTATACATGAAAGAAGACCTTTGAGAGCTGACAAATAATTTGTCAGCTGACAAATTAGTATCTAGAATTTATGAAGAACTCAAAAAATAAATGAAAAATTAGTATATAGAATGTATAAAGACTCAGGAAATTAAATAAGAGAAAAATGACCAACTCAAAATATGGGCTAAAGTCTTAGACAGATAGTTCTTAAAAGTAGAATTACAGATGACTAATAACTGTTTTAAGAACTGATTATCATTCATAGCCATCACAGAAATGATGGTCCATCTCAACCCAGTCACAATGGCTGTCATCAAGAAAAAAAATGATAATAAATGCTGATGAAGATGGAAAGGGGAACTTTTAATTACTGCTTAATTTTTATATTTATTTATTTATTATTTACACAGTGCTCTGCCTGCATATAGGCCTGCAGGCCAGAAGAGAGCATTAGATCACACTATAGATGGTTCTGAGCTACCATGTGGTTGCTGGGAATCGAACTTAGGACCTCTGGAAGAGCAGTCAGCGCTCTTAACCGACGAGCCATCTCTCCAGCCCCTACTGCTTATTTTTTAAAAAGATTTATTCACTTTACATCCCAGTTGTAGTCCCCTCCCTCCTTCCCTGTCCTCCCCTCCCTCCCTCATTTCCCCCTTCCCCTCCCTTAATCCTCTGAGAGGGGGAGCCTTTCTCCCCTACCAGCTGACCCTAGTCTATCACGTCTCATCAGGACTGCTAGTTACTGTTACTAGGAATGTAAATACAGTGGATAAGAGTGTAAACCGAGGCAGGACTATGGGTATCTGTGTGGATGTTTCTCAAAAAAAAAAAAAAAAAACAACTATCACACGACCTAGCTACGCCATTCCTGAGCATATAACCAAAGGATTCTTGTGACCTACAACAGAGCCACTCGCACATCCATGGTCACTGCTGCTGTATTCACAACAGCAACGAAATGAAATCAACCCAGACACTAACCATCTGATGAATGGATATTGAAAATGAGCATGTACCAAAGAAGATTTTGTGCACCCTTGAAGAAAGGAGAAATTGTCAAGGTTTACAGGAAAATGGATGGAACTTGACTGAGGTACACGGTTTAAACAGACTTTGTATTCTCTCTCAGACGGAGATCCCGCCTTCTCATTTTTGTTACGTGCATATTTATGTGAGCGTGAGTGTGTGCAGAAACTGAACAGGTAGAAAGAAGTCCATGGGAGGGACACAAAGGCCTTAGGGAGGAGGGAAGGCAGCAGAACAGACGGAATGTACAAGTAGAAGGAGCAATGTTGGGGGTGGGAGGTTTAAGCAGGTCTGAGGGGAAGGGGGATAGGTGACAGGAGCAGGTGCAGGCAAGGCCAACCTAAACTAACTGTGTCGGAAAGAGGCGCGAGGAAGGCCTGGGAGAGAACTCTGTCCGTAAAGTGCCTGGTGCTCAAGGATGGGCCATACGCTCGGATTCCCAGTGTCTGTGAAAAAGCCATGGGATGTAATCTGTAGTCCTAGGGCTGGTGAGGCAAAGCTAGGCAGGTCTCCTGGGGCTCAGTGGCCATCCACCCTGCTGAATCAATGAGCTCCAGGTTCAGTGAGACATCCTGTCCAAATTGACTGAGAAAGACGCCTAATGCTGATGTCTAGCCTGTGCACAGGCGTTCACACAAGCAGGCACCCACTACCCCCATTCTCTCTGTCTCTGTCACCCCCATATCTCTCTCTCTCTCTCATAAGTATTTTTTTAATGATATACAAATAATAGTAAAATGTTAAAAAGTTGGCCTGGCTACATTGATATGAGATAAGATAATTCCAAGATGAAAAGAATGATTAAAGGCAAAAGGAATCTTCGCATAATGCCACGGAGAAGCATTCAACAGAGAGATGTGAAATTTCCAGGTTTGATGACACAGCGTCAGTGTATACAAAGCTAAAACCATAAAGACGGTGAGAACCTTTGATAATCTTTGTCTTGGATGATAGCACCGACAGATAAAGGCTACCAGCGAGGATGTTGATGGTGGAAGGGCATGGCCACCCTTTTAACCGAATACCTGTTTGAGAATCTTTACTTAACAAGAAGTGAACACAGCTGCTCTATGGGATAGTTACCAAGATTGCAGAGGCAAGACTCAACCCAAAGAGAAGCATTTGCTTTCGTCAGATTGGTGTTTGAATAGAACCCACTGCCACCCATGAGGAGGTAACAAGGTCCTCTCACCTTTCAAAGTTCCCAGACAGCTCCCTTTCTCCACCCCTGCCCCTGAGGACCCTGTGCAGCTCTCACCTACCTGGCTGGCTATGGCCTGTGCAATGCTCTCTTTTTATAGCACTGCTTACTTCTGCCACTTTTAGCCCTGCTGCTCATGACCTCCCCTTCCAGGAGACGTTTGGCCCCCGCAGAGTTCTGCTGCCTTCAGCGTTAAGCGTAGACTCCTGCCATGGCCGGGTGAGGCTTTCATGATCCAGCCTCTGCCTGAGTCTGTTGCCTCGTCTTACCGGCCTCTTTATGCCTGCCCATACCACCCTCCCCTCACATTCTTCCAGGCCTTAACCCAAACGTGACAGCATCACATTCTCTCTCTCTCTCCTCCACTGTAGCCTGGCTAATCGTATTCACCTTTCAAAAATTCAGCTCTCCCATTTCCTCCTCCAGAAAGCTCTGTGTACACGCTTCCCCCCGACCCTGACCTCCCAACACGCATCCACACCACACACACCAGGTCAGATGGTGGTTCTCTGGGCTCCTTCGCCAGTACTGAGTATCACTGCCACCTGCGTTCCACTGTTACCATTCTCCATGGAGTCCTGCCGCTGTGCTGAGCACCCAAACCCTGCCACAGCCTGCAGGCCCGCTGGAGGCCCGGGTGTGTGTTTGCCCCTGTCTCATCTTTAATTCAGCAAACCTGCCTTCTACTTCCTAGAGATCACTGCCCCCTCCCCCCCCCCACCCCCCACCCCCATCCTGGGCCGCTTGTCCACGCTCTTCCCTCTGTCTGGAATATTTCCTATTCCTTCTGCCCCACCTACCTGGTTAACTGCTTGTTTGTCTTTAGATCATAGATCAATCGTCAGTTTTGTTTGTTTGTTTTCCCAGAAAGCCTTTCGTGGCTTCTCAGAACCAAGCCTCTTGTCCTCACAGGACCGCCTCCCATTCCTTCAGCTACCCGATGTCAGTTTTTAATTACCCCTTCATGCTCGTGATTGTTTAATTAATATTTCCCTTCATGACTGGACTGCCAGCTCCACGGAGGCAGAAACTGGTCTGTCTCGCTCCCCATGGTATCCCAGAGGCTGGCAAGATGCCTGGCACCTAACGGGCCCTTGACAAATATTTGTAGAGTGAGTGAATGAATGTAATTTAACTCCGCTCTTGGCTGCCTGCATCGTTAGCCTCTGAAGCTCTTGAGACCGAAGCCACTGACTCCTCCTGCCTCCAGCATTTGGCACATATCTTTGCCTCTTTGTCCCAATGGAAACATGCAATCAGGAGGTCCAATTAGCAGGTGCTGTCCTGCAGATATTGACAGAGAGGCGGAGCCAAGAGCCTCATGCATATTTTAATTGCAATCACATTAGACAGGGAGACCTTTCGCAGAAGCAATCCCCGAAGCCTCTTACCATTTGTAATGATTATTTCCTTACGTCTTCAGAAAAAATACCATTAAAATGACCGAGTTCAGAAGGGCAAGAGTCAGAACCTTAAGTCTAGCCTCCTTATCTGACCAAGAAAATGATTGATAGTGCCCAGAAGAAGGATTCCAGGTCTCCTTATTTCTGCCACGGGAGCGTCCTGAGGCAGACACACCCTCGGTGAAGGAGAGTTTGTTTGAGTGCGGGGAAGAGAGACAGTGTGTTCCCAGCTCTCCTCGTTTCTCCTGCTGTGTCCTTGGTGCTCTGTATGGATCTAAGTGTGAGCTGCCTGGCTGGCCTGGGTTGGCATATCAGCCTGGTGTTTTCAAGCCAGTTCTCTTCCGCAAGCTGAAGTTGGCTTTCCATCATTGATGATAAACTGTGGACTTTGACCAGAGTCTGCAGGAGTTGAACCCTTCAAGTTCCAGAAAAAGCATTATAGCCCATGCAGACGTCCTACGGCCACCTGTTAAGCCATCCTTACTAGCTTGAGAGCGCTTATACAATAGAAATGGCTACATAAACAAGGTGGGAACAAGGGCGATGTCAGTGGGCATGCTGGCATGGGAGGAGAAAGTGTCATGGGTCCCAACCTAGACAAAGAACTAGAGACAACTAATGGCCGCCAGGGGGAGACGTACCCTCTCCCAAGGATGAGCTGGCTGGCCATTTCAAGAGTGGTCAGCCTTGAAACCTTATATGCAAACAGCAAAACCGGACTCCACAAGTTGTATTTGTGTATAAATGCACATTCATGCGTATGTAACAGTAATAATCAAAGAAAAGGGGGGCTGTCAGCTTGAGTGGTGGGGACAAAAAAAGGGGTTGGAGGGAAGGCACCTGGCAGGGGCTAGAAGGAGAAAAGGGAGGTGGGAAACTGATGAATTTTACTTCAATTTTTAAAACATTTTTTAAAAACTCTATTCTTTTTTTTTGTTCTCTTTCTACCCATCCCTTACCTGGCTGATTTACCACCATACCATTCGGCTTGAGTTCAAACCTTGCAGGATAACCCCTTAGCAAATTATTTCTTCCTGCAGTTTCCCACCTCCCCCATGAGCACAGCTGTTGTGCTGAGCCACTGTCTCTACGAGGCAGCTAATGTGCTGAGCCTGGCCCTAGGGAACGGGCGAGCATTTGGTTGCTGCTAGCTTGACTATCTCTGTGCACATGCTCACGCTGTTGCTCTGGAATCCCACGAACCCGAGTCTTAGCGTTTAGGGATGCTTTAGCCGCGTTTGACAAGGATCCTTCTGCTGGGCTGGAATGTTCCATCATCATGTACATACTGCGTGGGTGGTCTTCTCGTTTGCCTCCATCACTGGTCCTCAACCTTGCTTGCAACCCTTTAATACAGCTCCTACTGTTGTGGTGACCGCCTAACCATAGAGTTATTTTCATTGCTACTTCATGACTGTTAAGTTTGCTACTGTTACAAATCATAACGTAAATATCTGATAGGCGATCCCTGTGAAAAGGTCATTTGACCCCAAAGGGATCACAACGCACAGGTTAGTAAGTGCTCCGCCATGGATCCACATCCCCACCTCCCTCTCCAGTTCTTTAGGAGCTTTCTAATCCCAAGGAGCTCTCAAGTTATTGGACTTATACTGTTCCTAGGCTTCCAGAATCAAGTGCTCCAGGGCGATCAATATGGTGCACTTCAACTGGGTGGGGTGGCGTACGCCTTTAATCCCAGCGCTCAGGAGGCAGAGGCTGGTGGATCGCTGTGAGTTCGAGGCCAGCCTGGTCTACAAAGCGAGTCCAGGACAGCCAAGGCTACACAGAGAAACCCTGTCTCGAAAAACCAAAAAAAGAAAAAAAGAAAAAAAAAAAAAAGATGGCGCACTTCATGTGTCAATGACTTCTGCTCATCATATGCCATGGAGAGAATACTGTAGATGTCCCGGGGATTTAGACAAAGAAAGGAAAAGAGAGGCCCCACGTCCCAATCTACTTTCATAGCTCAAATTGTGGCTAAGCTTTCTACAGCCTCCTTTCACGTTCTTCTTAATCCATTTAACGTGAACATCTGTCTGCTTCTCTGTAGAATTGCTGTTCTGTTTGATTAGAGCATTGTCCCAGACCCCACTGCTGTTGTCCCATCATGTGTTACAACTCCAGGTCAGCCACAGCTACCTGCTTTTAAAAAAATCTTTCAGAGCAGGTAGCTGTGGCTGACCTGGAGTTTGCTATGTATGCCAGGCTGGCCTCAGACTCACAGCAATCGATTTGCTTCTGCCACCTGAGTGCTGGGATAAACACTATGTGCCACTGTGATTTCTGCTCTCAAGGTGGCTTAGTGGGCCCCCGCTGGACTCAGCCAGGCTCCAGAGAAAGCCCTTGTTGCCCAGCCGCAAGTGCAGCTGGGAAAAAGTGGGCGGAGCTGTCATCTAGTCGGGTCACCAAGGCAGCTGCCTCAGCCTGTGCCCTTACACAGATGCACCCCCTCCCTACCAGGGTCACCTCCAACATCTTTTATTTCTCCCTTCATTTGAGATATCTTTTTCTCTGCAGTCTGGCTTATTCACCCTCCAAACACCTCTCGCTGTAAGATCATCATCCAACCGGGAGCTCAGACATTCTTTTAAGTGCCTGCAGAGAACGGATCCCTGCCAAGAGGAAAAGCAGAGGCTTCCTGGCACAGCGGTGTGCTCTGCTGGACCAGCTCTGTCTGAATTTTAATGGGATATGCTGGTCCAGAGTGTCCCGAAGACCTGCACACATCTTAAACAGAAATGTCCTTCCTGCAGGCTGGTGCATTAAAGCGGGCGCTTAGAGCCAAACGTTAAGTGATTCTGCAGGGGCCCTCGCAGCCCTCAACCTCCTCTTACTGATGTGTCTCCAAAAATCTTTTTAATCTCTTGTGCAACTTTACAGTCTCTAGGTCGGGCCCAGCAAGGACATTCCTTTCTCCAAGTCAGCTGACTTCTCTGCCCTTTGGAAGATAGTGTTTACAGAGTCTCTCCCTCCTCCCCTACACACCCCCACCCCCACCCTCTGCTCCTGACCTAGGAATCTTAACTTCTTCAAACTCAATCTTTTGAAGTGTGTACTTTTTTTTTATCTATTTGGCCTGGCCAAAGGCTTGCCCTACTATGCATTACCCAATAGCCTGCCCGGGCTACAACCATAAACAGTAAAAGTTCTTAAACATGTCCAGCGTACTAGGCATGGTCCTAAACATGCTGCATATATTAATTAAATCTCAAAGAAATTCTGTTACAGAAGCATTGCCCCCACCCCCCTTTTAAAATTTTATTCTTAATTTATATATTCACTTTACATGCCCTCTTCTCCCAGCCTCTCCTTCCCCTCCTCTTCCCTCTATTCCCCCCTCCCCTTGTCCTCAGAAAAGGGGAGCTCATCCTTACCCCCCCAACTCCCCGGCAACCCGCCCCAGCATATCAAGTCATGTCAGGACTGAGCTCCTCCTCATCCACTGAGGCCAGGCCAGGCCAGGCAGCCTGGTTAAGGCGAGGGGATTGAAAGCAGGCAGCAGAGTCTATGTTATAGGCAGCACCCGCTCAGTTTACTAGGGGACCCACATGAAGATCAAGCTGCCCATTGGTTACATATGTGTAGGGGGCCTAGGTCCAGTCTACGCATGCTCTTTGGTTGGTGCTTCTGTCTCTGTAAGCCCCCATGGGTCTAGGTTAGTTGACTCTGTTGTTCTTGTGGCATTCTTGTCCCCTCCGGGTCCTGTCCTTCCCTCCTACTTTTCCACAGGACTCCCCGAGCTCTCCCTAATGCTTGGCTGTGAGTCTCAGCAGCTGATTGATTCGTTAAGCTGCTGGGTGCCCCCATTCCTTTTTTTTTTTTTTTTTTAACAAGTTGGCAAATGAATGCAATAATATTTTCAATCCAGAAATACATCGTGTCCTAATTTAGTGCTGAAAGTTTAAGATTTGAACCTAGGGTTTTCTGATGCCAGAATCTATGGTTGTAAGCATGGATTCAGTGTGATCCGAAGAACAAATGGTCTTTGTCCCGGGTGACCCTTCACCTTCTCTGTTCTTTGTACCCAACCAGTCTCTGTGACTCGTGTGTCCCCCCCACCCCCCACCCCTCATGGACAGCATCAAAGAAGAGATGTTTGTGTTCATGCAAGTGGAGTCTTTGCTCCTAACAGCTGTCTCTTCCGTGGTACTGTAGTAGCCATCTCCATGTTGTTCCTCTGATGCCTCAAGGTGACCCAGGGTCATGTGATATCATTTTGGCCTTTATCAGATGATCAGTTGCCCTGTGATAAAGAGGTGGGGCAAGGCCAGAACCAACCCGGGAAAAGGTTGACTTTAGAGGTTTTGAAATGCCCTAGAAAAGGGAAAGTCCTCACAACCTGAGACTTGAATTTTTTACTTATTTTTTGGTGTCATTAACCCCTTTTATGACTGGCAAGTTACGTGATCCTCCTGTTTCTCCGTTGGGTTGCCTGGGACTGGGGACATAGGTCAATGGTCACGGTCATGTTTAGCAGGTTGCCCTAGGTTCCATCTCTAGCAGATCATAATGGAAAAAACAAAAACAAAAAACCAAACAAAGTAAAAGTGCCAATCTTGTGACACTGCTGTAAGGAAACAGAACAAAGTCAGGGCAGCTCATGTCACATGATGCGTGTCAGTAGATGCCAGCTATTACTACACTGCTCACTGTACCTGTGTTTTGGTGAGTTGATTCTTAATTAAACTATTAAGGCACTTGAAGTTTCATGGGGCAGTTTGAGCAAATGAGCTTCTCTCAGAGGCTCATGGGACAGTCTTTTCCTGCAAGCCATATAATTAGCTCCTTTTTCTCAGCCCTAGACAACTGTGCAATGGAGGAGCTGCACATTTCAGCAAAGTAAGCTTGTGTCTTAGCCAAGAAAAAAATGCCCTCAACCCCATGGACATTTGTTTATAACATCTCCTCACTATTGGGCAGCCTCATTTTCAATATTCTTGGCCCCCTCAAAACACTGTGAAAACAAAGGATGAAACTCATGGTTTGGCCAGACAAATGCTATCTGCATGTCTCTGCAAGAGTGGGTGGCAGGGCCAGTGTGGGGTTGAGGTTTAAGATGCTTGGATACCAAGGGAGGAATGAAAACTCGTGGATCTTGCTCACATGCCAGTCTGTTCTGGACCTTGAAGGAGAGCTAGGGAGGTCCCAGCTGGACCCTGAGAACTCTAGGCCAGGAGCCAGTGGCAGAGCCCAGGCCTAGGATTTGCAAAGGGACCCTGTGGGTGTCACAGCCAAACGGGCAGGAACAAAAGAGCCACGAGCTAGGGTGCAAGCATTCCAGAACTATTTTTTTTTTCAGGGAGTGCATTAGAACAGTGGCACACTTGTTCCCTTTGGCATTCTTTGGCATTCTTCTTTTTAAGGACTTTGGTTATTTTTAGCAATTCTTTGTATTTACCAACTCTCTTCCATCCCATCTGAATAGTCCCCAAAGGGCTGTTTTTCCATTTGCGCTGCATTTCCAGTACTGCCTGTGGCTCTCAGGATCCCGTGACATAGCTTTCCACATATAGGTCTCCACACAGCCAAGCACTTAAGTAGATATTATAGGAGAGAGAGGAACAGGAGAACACCATCACCATAGCTCATGAAGGAATGGCCAGCCTTGGATAAGGGATGAAATCGCTTGGAAGTGAGCTGAAATCTCCTGCCCAAGAGCTAACCTAAGAGATAAACGTGCCTTGGTATCTCCTGACTCCAAGGAAGGTACACGGTACGGTCAAGATGACATTTCTCAAAGAATGCTGAGGGCTGGTAGGTGCTGATAGCCACGACTGCCCATCCCTCTATCGGAGGAGGCCTCTCTGTGAAGGTTACTCAAGCTTGCCTGCTAGCTCAAAGCACAGTGTGCTCCCAGGCCTCCAGCTCCCATGGTCTTCCTCATTTGTGTGGTTTCCTATCTGACCTTCCAAAGCCATTTATCTTCTTCAACATCCACTACCCATCTCATGTTTTAGGGATCAAAGAACCACTGTGTCAGGTGTGGCTGACTGAAAAAAAAAAAAGTTAAGTTTTTGGCCCTTGAGAACAGATTGGGCAACAAGGAGAAAAGGAGAGGCTTCCAAGGGTCTCCTGTCTCCTCTCTGATGCCGTATTTATGTGCGTAATCCCCCTGGACAGCCAAGGATCTACATTCCTGGATCCTCCCTGGTTTTGTCAAGTTCCAGGGCCTCTTGTAGAGTTCTATAAATCTGTCTTAGGGTAGATCTGTAGAGAGGAGCAGAGACAAGGCAGAACATTTCCCAGTGTTTTTATCCTACTGTACTGAACCCCCAGCGGTATCATGTTCCCATAGATTTGATCTTATAAAGAACAAATACATAGATCATTGTTAGTTCTCAACGTTACCCTCCACAGGGATAGTCCTTAGACTGTAAGGCCTCACAGTGTGGAGAGAGTTTGATTGACAGAAAACCCCTTATTAACACACAGCATTTGGAGTCAGGGCTTCTGCCTCCTTACCATCAAATTCTGTTGTACCACCTTCATCTGAGGAAGCTCTCCTCGCTGCTCTGCTTCACCTCAGGCCTAAAATATGTCATGGTAACTTGTGATTATTACTACTGTCTGTCTCACTACTGTGCACACACACCGGTTCATGTGTAAAATGTATAAACACACAAACATTACACAAGTCATTAGGCTTCATATCAGGCTTACTCAAATGTTCTTTTTATCTTCTTCCTCATCATTATTTTTATTATTTGTAATATAAATATTTTTTCCATTACATCAATTTTTTTTTTTACAAACTATTGCACAATTTCTAAGTAAGCCTACAGCAATGTTATTCCAGTCCCAGCCTTTTTAGCTGTCTGACATCTCTGAGGTACAGCAATCAAGCTCTGACTCCCCGTGAAGGCTTACCAAACATACACCTCATGCCTTTGCCAATTCCTGTACTGGCTTACTACACCTTTCATCTCATTTTCTTTCCTTTCCCTCCTTCTCTCCTTCCCTCCCTTCCTCCCTCCCTTCCTCCTTCTCTTCCTTCCTTCCTTCCTTTCTAACTTCCTTCCTTCCTTTCTCTTTTCTTGAGACAGAGTCTCACTGTGTAGCCCTGGCTGTCCTGGAGCTCACTCTGTAGACCACTCTGTCCTCAGACTCAGAGAGATCCTCCTGCTTCTGCCTCCCAAGTGCTAGGGTTAAAGGCGTCACCACCACACTCATCTGAGCCCACTTTCCTTATATGATTCGTTATGTTATTTAGTGCACAGTGTAGGAGAGCTCTAAAAACTCATTTCAGGTTGGTCATTCCCTGGCTTTTTTTTTTTATAAAGCAAAAATCTAAATCCCAGCACTGCCCAGATGATGCTGTGTGGCCCGGCACATCCTCACACATCTTTGTTCCTACATTCTAGCCTCCTTCTCATCTGCTCTGGGATCCTGAGTTCACTGTGCTCTTTACCATACAGCTTTCCAACAAGCTGTTCCCTTTCCCCTTAGTGGCTCATGGCTGGCTCCTACTTGCCATTCAGATGATGGCTGAAGTTCCGCTTTTCAGAGACTTTCCTTGACCTCCCATCCATATTTAGTGCCCCTCTTCCTCTATGCTTTCTTTCTCTCTCTCAAAAATATATTTATCAAATTTTGAAAAAATGTGTATGGATGATTTTGCCTGAGTGTGTATGTGTACCATGTTCATGCCTGGTAGCAGCAGAAGTCAGCAGAGGGTGTGGGACCCCACGGAACTTGAGTTATGGATGGTTGTAAGCCACCATATCGGTGCTAGGAATCGAACCTGGGACCCCTGCAAGAGTAGCAAGTGCTCTAAATCACTGAGGCATCTCTCCATGCTCCCTGTAGCCTCCTGTTCTCTTCTTCCTTACCTTCACTTGTAATTAATTATCTGCCCCTCACTGGGAGTTCTTTTTTGATGTGTCTCTATTCATAGACAGTAAGTTCCTGAGGGTGGAGACTATGTTTCATCACCTCCTTCTCGGCCCTCAAGGCGTGGTTCAAATGTTGGTTGGGGGATGGGGAAGAGGAGGGAGGGAGAACGAGCAGATCAATTTCATGTTGCAAATTCTTGACCCAAGGACTCTGCCATCCTGAGGGACTTTCATGTCTCACTCTACTCTCTGTTGTAATGTGCTCTGCACTCCTGAAACAGGTGACTTTCCCCTAGATTATTTTTATAGAAAAAAAAAGAGGCAAATATAGAGATAATTATTGATTTTCACCCACCATGGCCCTGTTCCCTATCACCAACATCCTCTTGAGAGTCTGCTGCAGAATTCCTGGGAACCACAGGAAATAAGTTGACCGACCACTTGAAATGCTCCTACAAAAATAGACCGGATTAGACCTCCTTCCTGTGAAAGGATGCCTTTCCTCAAGGCAAACATTACAAAGAAATTTTATCTGCTTTTAGGAGCTTCTCTCTTCAATCATTCTCTCAGCAGAATCTATCTGGCCAGACTCAGATTTCCGTTCTGAAATTAACCCCCACCCCCTCCCATTGCTGGCTAGGTCATGACTTTAGTCAATTGCTCATTTATTATTTGGATGCTATTGTTTGTGTGTTAAAATGAAGAGATGGGAAGAAATCCAACTGCTGGCGTGATCTTCCCGGAGAGGAAGCTCTTTCCTCCCCAGAGCTCACATCTCGCCCACTGCCTTCAACACAGGAGTGACGCCTCCTCGGTCCCCACTCTCCTACATAGTCCCTGACTTGCAGCTTGTCACGTTGAACCGAACTTTCCTTATCTAAAGGAAACTAACCCTGAAGAGTATTTGCAAAAATCTTCCTGTAAGTCAGGAACTTGAAAGAGGAGTGTCACTGATCATCACGTCATTGGTTGTGTCCTGCTTACTGAATACTTGAGGTTACACAGAGAATAGCAGTTCTTCTGGGGAGTTGGAAACACAAAGATCCCAAACAAGAACTTTCTCCTTGAACAACAAAAACGTACAGAGACTTGGAAGAGACTTTCCTTTACTATCACAGCATCTCTAAGGCCTATGTCTTCTGTACCGCCAGGGCATGAGGCCCCATACCTGGGAAACAGGGCCAATTTTCAGATTGTTGTATCAATTCAACAAATAAGCAGAAGGGAAACAATTCATGTAGGTTGCCTTAAATCTAAGGCAAAGACAGGAAACTTAGAATATATGCGTAAATAAAGTGACAAAATTTTAAGATATATGACTATACTTCTGCCAGAATTAATTCCCACTAATATTTTTTCTTTTTGACAAAGTCTCATGTAGTCTAAGCTAGCCTTAAACTCTCTGTGGACTAGAGGTTTGCCTTCATTTGATCTTCCTTCTCCTATCTCCTGAGTCCTGGGTCTTTAAGTCATATGCCATGATGCTGGCTCTTGCATTAATTTAAAAATGTAACATTTTAAAAAGCGAAATTATATAAACATGCACTTACATAAGCATATTGTAATGTTTAATATTGATGTTAACTCAATATAGGATCTAAAATGTCTGAAGAGATAAACCTCTGGGCATATCTGTGAGAGATTGTCTTCATTTGGTTAAATGAATTGGGAAGACCTGCCTGGGTCTGGAGATCTGGACCGCGTGAAAAGGAAACCATGAGCTGAGAACTGGCACTCATCACTGTCGGCTTCCTGACTGAGGGCATGATGTGACCAGCTGCCTCATGTTCCTGCCACACCATGGCCTCCCTGCCATGGTGGTCTAATCCTCAAACTTTAAACCAAAACAAACCCTTCCTTCCTTAGGCTTTACTGTGTAAATATTTTTATCACAGTGACGTGAAAATTAACTAATACGCAAAGTTGGTACAGGGAGTGGGGCTGTTGCTGTGATGAACCCGACCATGTGGTTTGTGGGAGGAATGTGGGTGGGAAGAATGTGGAAGGATTCAGAACTTTAGGCTAGGAATGCTAGCACCCTATGAGCAGAGCTTAATGTGTCCGTCTTTCTGGTAGGTGTTTGGAAGACTAGAAGGCTTATCTTATAAGGCCTTTTCCATTTGATTGTAAACACCTAGAAAGCAGGCACTATCAGGGAATTTACACCAGTAAATGTAAATTTACTAAGGACCTGACTTCCCATCTAGTTTGGCACCAACTCACTGGCCTCTGAATCTCAACATTCTCTTTCATAGACTAAGTTGGTAATAATCTTGTGTAGGGGGGCCAAAGGGGGACTAATTGACATAACACATACAACACACCCAACACACACAAAGGTCTCAGTGAACATGATGAGATACTGTCAGCTTCTTGGCCAATTCCACTGCCACCATCCCCTTCCTCGTCTACTTGCTATGGTTTCTGGTTTAGTTCAACGTTAAGTGAAAAAAATGAAGTCTGGCACTTCCTTCCCACTTGCATGCCATAGTCTGATGTGTGGCATTTTCCTTTGTTCAGTATCTATGGCACCTGCCTTTGGAATTCCTGGGAGATATGAGCTTCCGCTCCCAGCTGCCTCTCCAGGACCTACCATGGTGCTCACATCCTGAGCTTTCTTCTCTGTGTGGCCTGTCTTCCTGGGAGTTATGACAAAGTCCCTTTTCTTAGTTCTAATGCACTGGGCCAAGTAAGCCTGGCAACCCCATGTCTAGCAAGTTACCCCAGGGGACTCTGATGCATTCCTCGCAGTGTGAACTGTGGGCTTCAGTAATAACTCTCTTCTCATGTTCAGATAAAGAAACGTGGTTCCACCTAAGGGGATAAACTTATTTTTCTTCCTTTAGCAAAGTCACTGAAATACCTCCAAATCTAGTACTTTTCCCCTGTGTGTGTGTGTGTGTGTGTGTGTGTGTGTGTGTGTGTGTGTGTGGACACTGCCCATTTCAATGTTATTTTTTTTCTCTTTCTTTCCATTACTCTTATTTCCTTTACTAAATAATTGTTGTTGCTACTGCGGCAGGGGGTGGAGGGGGCGTGTGGGGTGGGTAGAGGTGGGGTGGGGATGGAGGAGAAAGCAAACAGAGCATGGGGCAAGAGGAGGGCAGGCTCTGTTGCCTGTGTCCTGTGGTGCAGCAGGAGGCTGGGGCCGTGCACAAGCACCTGGATGCCATCTGATGTCTGTGGCTTTTCTCCGAGGCTTTTCTTCGGCGCGGCCTACTACAAAGGCCCCGACTGTTTTGGACTAAGCCATAAAGTGGCTCTGAAGAGTCCACTGAAGCTTACCCACAGTACACAAGCAGGCAAGTCCCTCACTCGTAGATGAAACGACAGCACTGAGATAAGATAACGTCGTTGTGTTTTAGCTTCCTTCCGCCCTCATTTTATTTGGGAAAGTTGCTTCCAAGGGTTCAAGAGCCTGAATGTATATCCCGTCACCTAGCATGCGTTTAGTGAGCACCTAGTAGTGCCAAGCATGAGGGAAGAAGTAGAGAACAAGGCACACGTAGTGAGGCACTCTTGAAGTTCAAATCCCAGGAGAGAAGACGCAAAGCCTTCTGGGTGAACTCGGGGTCAGAACAGTGAAGTGGAAGGCTTTCAGGGAGCCACGTGACAAGTGATTACAGAGCCTGAGAGATGTCAAGGTGTCCTGGAGAGAAGGCTTGTTCCTACTGGAAGGCCGCAGAGGCAGGCATGTGAAAAAGCCCTGAGGCCAAAGAAAGAATGTTTCGGTTGAGGAACTAGAGTCCGGACTTGGAGGTGGAAGAAGGCTAGGGCAGCTGGTGGATTACTTGGAGCCTTGTGGGCATTTGTTGGCAGGACTGTGGGAAAAGACCAGACAAGGTAGGCTGGGGAGTGACGTCATCAGATTTGCAAGTTTTAAAAGGTCACTGTGGCTGTTGAGTGGAGTAGTTGTCAGGTGGCGTAGGGGCGTGCACACAGAAGCCCACATAATAGGTAAGCGAGCCTCCCAAGCATGCGTGTGGGCCAAAGGCAAAGTCAGTCAACACAGCTGCCAGAACAGAATATTTTGGAGACATTAGTTCAGGTGCCTTCTCTGAGAAGGTGACTGCATGTTTTGGGAACATGGGACTCAGATGTTAAGCAGCTGACTGAAATGAGACATCGTGATGGCTCAGGCGATGACACCTGGCAGAGGAGCCAGCTCACCCTCTTGTGGCAGGCTGGGCACTGGGACTGTTGTCCATTTCTCTTCTGCCTGTTTTGTACTCAGAGGAACCTGGGCAGACAGCCTGTCCTGCAGCAGGGGAGTGTGACCTCAAGACCTGCCTGCCTTTCCAGCCACACTGCTCTGGCTTTTCTGACAACTGCTGTCATTTCAAGGGAAGGGTACAGCTAAGGCAGACAGCCAGTGCTCCAAACGCCTCCCCACTCCTGGTTCCTCTGGCACTTGGTGATGTCAGAGAAGATGGCTGAGACCACCTGCCTGGCTTCTTTCATTTACTCTGCAAACGGTCACGGAGAATCTGCTGTGTTCTGGCCCAGTTCTCTGATGGCGAGAACACCTGTATACTTTATATTCTAGCTGTTTTCTGGGGACTGACTTGGTTTCCAAGCTGTCTTGGTCTTTGTATTAAGAGAAAACAGATGGCCTAAGAGCTCCCTGGCATCGTGTCCATCAGTGGATGTCAACAAGACTGAACTTCCAGTTCCAGAATATGCCAACATCATGCTCACCTTTGTTCTTGTTTTCCTGTTGGCCTAGACCTCTCTATGGCATCTCTGTCTCCGTCTCCCCACCTCCCCTCTACCACACCCCCTGCTGTGGAAAGCCAGGGTACTTCTGCTTTCCCCTCAGACTCAGACCAAGCCCTATGCTTGCTGTCTTGCTGTTTCCATTAGGGGTAGAGGCCTGTCTGTCTTGCTCAGCTTTTAATTCCCAGTTTCTCATACAGGTCTGATTCATAATACATGTTTAATACATATATTGGCTCATAGAATGTACAAAGATCAACTCGACATGAATTGATATCGTATATATAAAACCCAAAACTATCAAACAACTAGAAGAAAATAAATAAATAAATAAATAAATAAATAAATAAATAAGAAAAAAGTTCTGGGGTGGGGGTGGGGGTAGGGGGTGGAACCCTAACCCTAACCCAGCCCCCACAACCATCTGTAACTTCAGTTCTAGGGGATCCAGTGCCCTCTTCTGGCCTACATGGGCACCATGCACATATAGGATATACATACATACATGTAGGCAAATACTCATACACAGAAAATAAAATTAAATAAATCCTTGGGACAGAAGAGGTGGCAAACAATCCCACCACTGAATATATTGAAATCATTGTACTAAATAGACATCCTTATCTTCACATCTATTGCAACCAAGGTGAGGAAGCAGCATAGAGATGTCCATCAACAGATGGAATACTCTTTAGCCTTAAACAAAAGAAGAAAAAGCTGTCATTTACATCAAGATGGATGAACCTAGAGATATTGTCTAAGCAGATAATCGAGATACAAAAAGACAAAGTGCAGATCTTGCTTATGTGTTGAAAACAATTCAAATTCATAGAAACAGAGAGTGGAGGGACGTGCGGATAGGGAACGGAAATGAGAGGCTGGTAAGCCCAGAGCTCTGGTTAGTCAGGATGAGTAAGTTGGGGAGCTCTGTTTGCAGGGCAACGCCAATAGTTAATGATAGTGCATCCTTGGGGCTAAGGCTATAGCTCCTTTGGTTCTGAATTCAAATCCCAGTATCGTATGAAACCAGTGTAGTGGCATACACCCATAATCCTAGCCCTCAGGAGGTGGAGGCAGGAGGATTGTGGCCTCAAAAGTCATCCTTAGCTACATGGGACCCTGTCTCAGAAAGAAAAAAACAAAAAACAAACAACAACAACAACAACAACAACAAACCACAAAGAAACACATGTTAACTTAAAGCCAGCTACCTCACTGTTCAATTCCAGCATCAAGGAGGCTGAGCCAGGAGGATAATGCACTCAAAGCCTGAGCCACGAAACAAAACCCCACCTCAAAGGACAACAAGACCCCAGCAATCCTCAAAGAAAGAACAAGACCAAGCCATAACAGTGTTTCCTTAAGTGCTCACTGGAAAACTAAAGCCATGGGGTGTGGTAGGTATGCTAATGAGACTGAAGGCAGAAATTACAACACATTTACACATGTGTCGGCATACCTCATTGTATGTGGTAAACACATACCTTTTAAAACCAATCACATAAAAAAAAATAAATTAAATTAAAAAAAAAATAAAACCAATCACATCTCAAAAAAACAACAACAACAAACAAACAAACAAACAAAAAACCAAAAATGCTGAGTATAAATACATTTGTTGAAAGGAAAGAGGGTGGTAAGAACGGCAGTGGGGTGTGCGTCCTATGTAGCACACTGAAAGGTGTGTGCTGCCTCAAGTTTTCCCCTGAATCAGTGCTTAATGAGCTTTACTGATCCCCCAATTATAAAGCCAAGTATGAGAATTTTGATTAATAAAGTCAACCTGAAATCCTACTAATTTTCTAAAACCATTGACCCCACCTCACAAAGCGATCCAGCTTGCCAGAGTGAAGGGACTGAGGAAGAAGAGATGGGATGGAATTAGACTCTTGTCATTTATTAGCTTACGCAACACAACACTGATCGGCTGTGACTTACCAGATGCTGTGTGTTCGGGGGGGAAATGAGAAAAAGTCAAAGGTCAGCTCATCGCATGCTTCCATGCAGGGATAGCTGAGGAACAAGTTCAGGGCCTCACGCATACCAGGTAAGCGCTCTCACTGAGCTACATACTAGACGGAAATATTCCCTTTTCATTTTCAAAAGCAAACGCCTTTGGGCTGGAGAGATGGCTCGGAGACTAAGAGCTCACGCTGCTCTTATGGAGGGCTGGAGCCTGGTTCCCAGCACTTACATTAGGTGGCTCCCAACAACCTGTAACTCCAGTTTCAGGGGCCGTGACACCCTTTTCTGGACTCTGATGGCACCTTCATTCACGTGTACAGCCCCCAATCACGTAATAAAAAAATTAAAATTAAAAATACATGAACTCATGACGAAGGCGATCTGAAATGGTGCCTATGCCTATCAACCCCCTGCTGAGCCGGGGGTGGCAGAAGGAGACGGTGTGTGAGTATCTGGGGAGTGAGCAGTGGGGGTTCCGTGAGGAATCAGCATTGGAGGGTTTGGGGGTGTTACAGGAACTTGCCAGGTAGGGTGGAGGATGTGGAGGAAGCCATCTGTGTCTAAGTCTGTCTCACCCTAGGAAGCTTCGAGAGCCCTATTAACAAGAAGCTGTCAAGTTCCCAAAAGTGTAATGGTCCCCGCTTTCATGCAGTGGTTAATCCACAATGGGCAGGGGACTCAAAATAGGCCACCGGTTACGGGGGCTGCAGGAATGAACACCATCTTTTCATAGCACAGAGGCTTCTGGGGCTTATGCAGCTTCCATCCTGAACCTGTCTTGTCCCGTTCCAGGCTCCAAGTCAGTTTCCTCCTATAGCATCCTGTGTGTGGGGGCTGTTGCTGTCTGTAGTTACAGTCCCTAGCACCTGCCCTTGCCTCCCCGACCCCCGCCTCTTTCTATAACTCTTCGGTCCTAAGGGACAGGCATTGATTCTTGGGCCCTTCTTTCACCCACTGACATGGCTTCTTCCATGCTTACTAGGTGGCCCATGAATATCCACAGACACTCTTTACATTAGATTCCTAGGATTTCTGTACAATACTTTGGAGACATCCTTGTTCCAGATAGAGGTTTGATGTGAAAGAGTGGAAAGGGCATTTGGCGGGTAGAGACCTCATGTGGAGGTGGCTCTTCTGGGGGAGGATGCTCAAACTATTCCAGCGGAGGTTGGAGGTTGGCATGGATAAGAAAGTGGAGACTGTGGGGGCACAAAATGAAGGGCCCATGGGGACCAACTGCAGGTCTTCCTGTTTTGGTTGTGGTAGTGGGAAACAGCCACTGGGGTTGTGTCTCAACCTTCCTGCAAATCCAGGCCACAGCCATCTGTGTTTGCTCTGAAATGTCTGCTGGCTGATTCAGGAGTGGTCTCTGCTGATGTCAACTGTGTCAGAACTGTTGTTGAGAGAATTGGTTTCCTATAGAAGGAGAATGTGTTGTCCTGAGTAATCTAGAAATAATCTAGATGGACTCAGTTTCCTTTTTCTAGTTTTTCCCGATAAACTAGGATGAAACCTTGGATCTGGTGCTTGCTAAGAAAGTATTCTACCATAGGACTCAATCCCCAGCCTTTAGACAGGTATTAAGGGGAGGAAAATAAAAGCCCAAGTGCGCGCGCGCGCGCGCGCGCGCGCGCGCACACACACACAGACAGACAGACAGACAGACAGACAGACAGACAGACACTGCAGCCAAGGATGAGCCTGTCCTTCCAATCTGTCTGCCCCCATTCCTCACTGCTGGGATTCCAGTCGTGTTACCTCCCTGTCAACTTTATAGTGCTGAGAATTGAACCCAGGGATTTGTCTATGCTAGGCAAGCGCTCTACCAACTGAGCTACAAATCCTAACACACACACACACACACACACACACACACACACACACACTTTTTTGAGGCAGGGCCTCATGATATTACTATTTTTGAAGTTAAATTGGTGTTTAAGCTGGAATTTATTTTAAAAGGAAAACTCGGTATCAGTACTGAAAATATAAAGACAGTTATCACTCGCCATTCAGGGTCATTCTAGAAGTAACAATAAGTTTAAAATTATTAAAGCACATATAGATAATTAAATCTAATTTTCTTGGAGTATATTATATAGTTCACAGATGTTATCTCATGATTAAAGTATCATATAGTCATATACAGGGGGAGGTAATCCCCCTCAGGAACAGTCATAGGGGAGGGGAATAAGGGGAAAATGGGAGGGAGGGAAGAATGGGAGGATACAAGGGATGGGATAACCATTGAGATGTAACAAGAATAAATTAATTTTTAAAAAAGTATCATATAGTACCACACTTACAAGGCATCATTCCCAGCTTTACAGACAGAAACCCAGACTCTTGAGAAGTTAAGTAACCCCAGGGGGAGGAGTATTTTAGATATGCAAACTGCCTGAGGGTTCATTTGCATATACAGAGAGTCTCACAGATATCGTGGAACTAGAAGGGAGAACAAAGAGTTTGGTTGGAAATGATGGACTTTGAAAGCAGAGCTGTGCATTGTTTAGCTGTTTACTTTAGAAATGAAATAAAGCAGTAAATGAAATATGGAAAAGCAAATCCTTAAACTCTTGAGTGTTCAGGTGTCATCTCTGCAATTGGAAGTTGAAGCAGGAGAATTGTGCTTTCCAGATTGGTACAAGCTAGGAGAGCCTGTCTCAACAAACAAACAAACAAACAAAAAACCCAAAACAAAGAAAAACAAGACCGAAGCAGAACCCATGGACAGTGGTGATGCATGCCTTTAATTTCCTCAATTGGGAGGCAGAGGCAGGTGGATCTCTGAATCTGAGGCCAATCTAGTCTATAGAGCAAGTTACCAGACAGCCAGGGCTACACAGAGAAACCCTGTCCTGAAAAAACAAAAAACAAAAACCAACCAACCAAACCAAAAAAAAACCCCAAACAACCAAGAACCAAAAACCAAACCAAAACAAAACTAGGAAGAAAAAAGGAAAGAAGCCCTTTTCCAGGAGTAAATAATTGAAACAAGTGAATCTGCCATTGAAGGAGGAGCCAGCTGACCCTTGCTTCCCTAGTTCACCTCACCCATTGCCTGATTTTGGCAGGACAGGGAATGGCCTGGTAAGAAAAGGGAATGCTGGGAACCAAGAAGGAAGGACAAGCGCCAGGTATTAGTTTCCTCTCAGCTATAACTTGCTAACTGAGGTCAGGTTCATTCTCCTGTGTCCTGGGAATGGGGGCAAAGACCGGACTGAAGCCTGTATGAATCCTTCTAGGCTGTTTCAAGGTCAGAAAATTCACAGGCAAACAGCGTGGAATGCACTGGCAGTGCAGCTGGGTCACACAGGCACCTGGCACGCAAGGCCACTGGCTCCCAACACAAAACAGATCTCTGAGCTGTAATATAAACAGGGAACAAACAGCTCCCCGGAACAGGTAGGAATTTTGTCTTGATGACTTAGAAGAGGGACAAAAGGTGGGTGCCATACGGTGTGCCAAGAAGGGACAACAGTAGCTGAATGGACCTGGCTTTGTACCACATCCGTTCTGAGGAGGTCTGCTTATGGAAGCCTGTGAAGGCCTTTCTGCATTCCTGTCAGGAAGAGCCCATGCGTGTATGCCACACTCTGGGGTGTGCGTGGCCCTTGGCAAAGAGGGAGGGTCCCCTAGGCCAACCAAAGTGAAAATGGTGTCAGAATGAAGATTCTACCCGGAGCTCAGCTCTGGAAACTTGTTCCGTTTTGTGTCTCTGTAACATACCTGAGTGACCTACACGTGTGAGTGTTCTTACCCTCGCCTCTCGTGCACTGCCTGCCAGCGAGGACTGTTAGTGTGTAATGAAGATGCAAGTGTGTGCTACATACATCTCCTTCCCACCAGCGAGGTCCAGTGTCCGTCCACTCATTCAAACAAAGTGGGAGAGCCCCTGGCTTGCTCTGCTCACGGGTACTCACTTAGTGGACTTCCAAACTTGTGTAATAGTGCACAAGGCTCCCTTAAGGACGAAGAGTAAACCAGATAGTAGGAACTGTGATTTTAAAAGGCAACGCTGATCTATATGACTGGAAGGAAAGACTACAAATTACATGCATACATATTTGCACACACATGCACACTATAGAAAACGTACACCCCTCCAGATATGACCATAGCATTCAGTAGATACCTATAACGGCATGCCTGTTTAATATCTACTGTTTCCTGTTTGTGTTCTATATTTTCTATACTATTTATTAGGAACCTTTCCTACATAATCAGAGAATTTTAATAACTAATTTAAAATATTGGGTATGCCCCCTTGCTAGTTCAGAAGTTAATACCTTGAGTTTGTGCTGAAAGCTCCTCACTCGAGGGTCCCACTAGGAAAGCAGTGATCTCACCCTGAAGTGAAACTTGAAATTTCTCAGTAAGCTGATCTTAAGGTTCGAATGAGAGAGAGAGAGAGAGAGAGAGAGAGAGAGAGAGAGAGAGAGAGAGAGAGAGAGGTGATTGCTAGGGACCCCTGGTTGCACACTTAGAGTAGGAGAAGAGGGTCTTCTTCTCGGGTGGTCATTTGTCCTCATCTGACCCTCAACTTCTTCATGTCCCTGCCAACATACAGCTGTGCTCAGCCAGATCTTCGCTTGGCCCCACAATCTTAGCCAAGTCATCCACCTTGCACACGAGTCTTTCATCTGCAAACTAACAGGTGTACTAAGAGGGGGACGTAAAACAACGTCTGTCAGCCTGGGTTGGCGCAGCCATGCAAGGTTGCCTGCTCTTATACCCATTGGCTTCTCCTCATCTTTTCTACCTACCGTATGAGTTAACTGGCTCTGTAAGCCCAAGTCATACGGCGAGAACTGGGGCACGCCCGAATGGCCCCAGGAGCACGAAAATACAAAGAAAGGCTTAGAACCTAGTTTCTCCTTACCTGCTGGCACAGGGGCCTGGCTTCTTGACGAAGTGGCAGAGCCTTCAGAGATTAGAAAATGTCTCTGGCTCAGGAATCCCCTAGGAGCCTGGCTGTGCCTGGTGCCTGCTTCTCTCAGCAAGCTGGGGCTCTCTTTAAACTGGGCCTCCTGGCTTCTCTGACTCAGAAAGTCTTAGGTCATCCTGAGCCAGTCTTCTCCCCACCTTCCCTACTTCTACCTGTTTCTCTGGACATTTGTCATCCTTCTGGACTGCCCAGAATCTTCAGCCCCACCCGTCTCCGTCACACACACACACACACACACACACACACACACACACACACACACACACACACACACGCCTTGTCTGGGTGAACAGGCTTGTAACTCGGGACCCCCATGCTTTCCCAGTGACTCTTAGAGTAACCCCAAGCTCTCAAAACTTCTCTCTCCAGCTTCCTTTGGCTGCTTACAATTCCGAAAGCCAGCCAGCAATTCTTCGTCCTGTCTCCCATGGCCTTCAGTCCTATGGGCCTCTGGTCCCCCAACCTCCCTGGGCTTCTAGAGAGTATGTTTTACCTATTGGTTGTGATATTTTACTGTATGTGCCTACCTAATCTTCCCTAGACAGGTAGCTGTGCAGCTGCTGGCAGGGTCTCCAGCCGAGACTAGGGTGCCCTGCATATAGCAGGCCCTCGGCAGATGTCACGTGAACATACAAGTGATACCACCTTAGTATACACAGGGGATCGGGGCGAGCCAGGATTTCAGGTGGAGAGCCAGGCAAGCCACCAGCCTCCACATACCCTGGCACAGTGCCATGTCTGACTCTGGGGCATCCAGATTGCTCTCGCACTTCAGCAGGCATGCAGGGCTTCCCCTGCAGTGTCCCAAGAGCGAGGGTGTGTGTCAGTCACATCTTAAAAGGAGTGAGTAACTACGTAGGCAGCGCTTAGCTTTAAATCATGGCTTACACTGTGGTCATTTTTCCTGAAGTTCCCTGCTTAAAATGGAAAGTGGCATTACTCATATGTAGGGCAGACAATAAAAAAAAAAAAAAAGTCCTGTGGGTGGGGCCGGACACAATGGTGTGAGTTATTCCTGATGACGGATGAGTGCATCTGCTCTGAGACATGTCAGTCACAGAAGGGCTTTGAGGTACACTTCCAAATTAGCTCATCACTCAGCACCTTGTTCTCTGGAAGTGTCGGGAGACATCTCGTTCCTCAGCCGTGGCAAGCACGATAGGAGGAAGGTCCCCAAATCAAGGGCGGAAGGTGGGAGAGTAAAGCTGGGTCTGAAGCTCAGCTCTTGAAGTTCCTAAGTCAGTGAACCCTGAGGAGGTAGCCAGCCCTGCCCGCACCCTGCACTGCACCCCCAGGCTCCTTATCTGTGAGATGAGTAAGATAACCACACCTACTTTAGGGTCATTGGGATAAGTTGATATGAAAGTCTATTGGCCTACTCCAGAGTCTGGTATGTGATTGGCATGCCATGGGTGGCAGCCGCCATTGGTGGCAGTGTTCTTTTGCCATCTTCTCCCCACAGCTGCCGCTGCTTCTCCATCCCAGCCCAGCCTCCCTCCGTGGCTCATTCTTCATTTTCAAGTGGGCTCTCGTTTTGTAGATGCCTGGCAACTTGTACAGCAGGACCCCAGGACCTGATGTCTGCCACGGTACCATTTCTTTCCATTTTCAGAATCCCCGACCCAGCACAGTAGGTATGCAATACAATGCATGAGAATGAATCAGTCTGGTTTTCATGGGGTCTCGTGGACAAGATGGACGCAAGGTCATAAGGTCGCAGGGTTCAACATTAGATTCCAGGGTCCCCAGAATGCGAATACATAAAGGTAGAAATTGAAGTGGGCCAACGTCTAGTTCTGTAAGAGCTGGGCATGGGCTAGTCTGGTAACAGTAAAAAAAAGAAACAAATAACCCCCCCAAAAGCCTTAGAAATGTAATATTATTATTAATATAATTATTAAATATAACAATATAATAATATAATTATAAATGTAATAAATATAATATTATTAGGAAAGAACATATCTTTCTAATAATAGTTCTATCAGTCAATTTCTTAGATTCATATATTTTCTCAAGAAGAGTGTTTTTTGCCCATAGCAGATTATATACATGTCAAGACATACATGTGTTGTGACTCTTTGCATGACATAGCTCTATACACTGAATCAGGAGTACAGCTATCTTCAAGTCTTCTAAGAATTCGGAGATTTCCCCTTTGACCACTAGTGACTATATCAACCTGACAGTCACTCGGGACCAAGCCTCCGCACTCGAGGCTCACTTTTCCAGCACACTGAATGTGGAGACCTCTCTATACTGAGCATGTTACTCTATAGTATGGAAGATATTGTCAAAATAAATTAAGGAAGTGGTTCTAAGCCCCATGTTTTAGGAGCTAAATCACCATGGGAGATTAACATGAGTACATAATTCTCATAGGGAAAAATATGACATGGTATAAATAATTCATCTAGATGGTTTGCTTTGTTTCTCGAGACAGGATCTCCCTGGGTAGCCTACCGTGGCCTGGGACTCTCACCCTCCTGTCTTAGCCTCCCCAGTACTGATGTTAGAAGCATCCACTACCACTTCCTCCTGGCATCTAGGTTTTGTTTTGTTGCTTGTCTGTTTGTTGAAGGTCTCATATAACCCAGGCTGGCCTCAAACTTGCTATGTAATTGAGGCTGGCCTTGAGCTCCTGAGCCTCTTGCCTTTATCTCCCGAGTGCCCAGATTACTGACGTGTTCCACCATACCTGGTTTGATGTGGTGCTGGGGATTGAACCCAGAGATTCCTGCATGCTAGGTAAGCACGGTATAGACTGAGCTACACCTGTGGGCTCTAGTTTCAATAGGGGTCCTCACAGGCGCAGGTCAGGGTGGTTATCTGAGGAGTAAGGTAGCTTGAGCTGGTGTGTACACATGATTAGGGTCTCCAGACACGAAGAGTGGTAGGTGTGTTGGACAAAGGTCACTGTGTAGTAACAAAAAGCACCAGGGAAACATGAGGAAAAAGAGGAAACTGAGGCATTCAGTATTCCATGAGCATGTGGTAAGGGTGGGAAGATCATTTCTAGCCACAGTTTACATCCCAGGAGCGGTTTGACACCTCAACTTGGAAATGAACTAATTATCTCTATGTGGTGGAACCGTTGGCTCCCTAACCTCTCCTTTGCCCAATATTTTAACTCTCAGTAAATGTTCCCAGTGTCTCAGTCTCTAACAAAAAATTTCACCTCTTCTCATCCAACTCCTCAGCAAGTTCAGGCTCCGTCTGCCCTACCCTACCCTCTCCATGACTGCCACCATGGCCCAGGCAACCTGGTTTCGATCCCTGTGTGCCTGCATCAATTTTCTTGAGACAGTTTCTGTCCCTAGCTTGATCTAAGTGCTGAAGGTATAGCTCAGCGACGGGGCATGTGCCTTGTGTGCCTGGGCTCTCCCTGGCCCTGCATGCTCCTTCTCTGCTTGCCCACAGTGCTCCACCCTTACCACAGCGTTCTTTGCCTTCACCGATTGCATCTAGACAGTTGCTGTTTCCTTTGTCCTCAAAACACTATTCCCCGAACCCTAGATACTCTTTGTCCCTTAGATCACTTCTCGCTGGCCCCCTCATTGCTTAGATGTCAATTCTGAGGCCACTCCAACTGAAGGCTCTTCCTTGATTCTGAAGCTCCCAAGATGCCTCTGGTGACTTACAGGTGACTTGCAGGTAAGCATATTCAATGTCAGAAGCCGTGGTCCAGCAGACTGAAGAAATCCCGAGGAATAAATGTTATGAAGTTGGCAGACTGAGCTGCTCTGTCTGTGGGACAGAGAAGGGATGTTCCTCAGACTGAGCGACGCGTCTTTCTGAGGCCACAGAGCAGTCAAGAGGCAGTGAGCCTCACCATCTTGATGAAACAGCTGTGAAGCCAGCAAGGCCATTTGTGCGCCCATCTTTTTTCTGGATTGTTACTAACCTGGACACGGTTGCCTCCCTGTGTCTCAACACTTAGCTCACTCACATTTACCTCAGTAACTGCCACAGGCTCTCCTGGACCTTCTTGGGACATTGGCCCATTTAGGCGGTTTCTTTATACAAGGATCGTAAGCCAAGCGGACTTCAGGAACCACGCTCTCCTGTGCCTGCTTTACTCTCTAACCTTTTAAAACAACTGTTGATATTTCTGTTTCCTCTGAGCACAAACTTTGGGCAGAAAATGGGAGTTCCCATTTTCCTGCCTTCTCTTTGTTTTTACTCTTCAGGAGGAAGGACCGTTACTCCGTGTCCTTCCCTGTCCCGCAGACTGGCAGGTGCTGCTCCTGCAGTCTCCCCAGCTGTTTTGTGCATTCCTCTTCACGCCTCCTGATGGCCTTGTCCTTTGCATTTTCTCAACAAGGAGCTGTTTATGGCAGAGCTCTGTCATCTGTTCTTGCCTTCCTGAATGTTCACACACCTCTCCATTGATTTTTTTTTCTCTCTCACACATTTAACCTAGAACTCTTACATGCCCAATAAGTGATAACGGTGGATCACAAATGATTGCTTATTTGTGACAGCCCAGGCTGGCTTTGAATTTTTAACCCTTTACCTCTTTCTCCCAAGTGCTGAGATTATAGGTATCAACATACCTGGCATTCTGTAACTGTTCTTGCCCAAACTTTTTTGTTTGGTTGGTTGGTTTTATTTATTGCATGCCCTGCTCCCTGCCAGCACTGGGCCAGCATGTGGAACCCCAGGAGCCTGGGTCTGTCTGTATCTGGATGGACGTCCACTCCAACTCCAGAGGCGGGTGGTTCAACCTCAGTACATCTGCTCACTCCCTGTCCCCTCCACTTCCTTCTGCCTTGGATTTCCAGACAGTCAAAAATGGGTTCACATCAAATAAAGTTTGTTTTTCTTTAGTGCAGCTTTCCATTTATAGCTGGTCTTCTCTTGAAAGGCTCTGTCCTCCCCCCTCCCCTTTTTTGGGTATTCAGGATAAACTCTTGGATTAAAAAACATTTTTTTTTTTTTAAATCTTGTGGTCAGCCAGCTAACCAGTCATTCATTCAGAATGTCTCCAGAAAAGCTCGTGGTTACCTTTACAGACATTTAGGCTAATTTCCACGGCTACTGGGACCTCATGGCCTGGCGCCCACAGAGTCATGCAAACCACTGAACAGAAGCATTCGCCTAGCCTAGTAGGTCCTTCCCTGCAGGCTCAGCCTGGTAAAGCGGGAGGGTGAGACTGGTGCCAAGGGCACAGTCTGACGGGGTGGTAAGGCTCATCCATTCCGCACGGTGGATACAGAGGAAACAGTGAACTCAGGGACGTGAAGACCATCGTCGACCACACCCATTGGGGGTTTGGTGGCTGATTTTGCTGGCCTTTGGGGTTCAGCCACATTGGCCTTCCTCTGGCCCCTTAGCTATGGCTGTATTGCAAATGTGAAATGTCCCCGTTAGGCTCACGTGTCTAAACATTTGGTCCCCGGTGGGTGGCTCTGTCTTGAAAGGTTACGAATCTTCAGGTGAAGCCTTGCAAGAGGGAATGGGTCCCTTGGAGGCGGGTCTTGAGGTTTGCTAGCCGTGTCCCACCTCCTATTGGCTCTTTGCTCCCTGGCTGCTGACAGAACTCGATGGGCTCGCTTACACTCCTGCCACCTTGATGAACTGTACCCTGTTCTTAAGTCCCCAGCCAAGGCAACACCCGCCCCCCCCCCCTTAAGTTGTTTCTTGTCAGGCATTTGGGCACAGTGACCAGTAACTGATATAGTTACACTCTGTGCCTTTCTGCCACGTTTCCATTCTTCTGGTGCCTGGAACACTCTTCAAGCGAATTCATCCACTTTCTCCTGCCCTAGCCAGATGTGGCACTAAGGCAACACAGCGCGTCAGACCTCAGATTCTCCTTTTATTTGAGTGATTTTCCAATTAGCACCTGGCTGTCCCTCCAGACTGTAACTCTGCAGAAGTGCTCCCTGGTGTGGCAACCTCTCCAGGCTGCACCGAAATGTTTGCCATGTCTCATTCTAGGCCTGTGCCTTTCCTGAGCGAGGTGTCTAGGTCTTTTCCTAACGCAGTGCTCAGCTCAATAAATATTTGGTGAGTTGGACCGCATGAGCTGGCTTCAATTGAACAATGTGGCTTCAGAAAGGGCACCTGAAATATTGGAACTTTTGATGAAACAACCCTACAAACACACAGCCCTCTTCCAGATACCTTGGAAAGTAGAATGGTTTTAGGGAGAATGGTAGCTTTCTTTAAAAGCCAAGTTTACTGATGCCAAAGAGAGAGATAGCTCGCCCGCCGAGCTGTGGGCGGGGCTATCTTGCTTGGCCTCAGTGGGAGAGGATGTGCTTTGTCCTGATGGGACTTGTTGTGCTGGGGTGGGTTGGCGAGGCGGGGCTCCCTTTTCTGAGGAGTAGGGGAGGGGAATGGGAGAAAAGGGAGGGAGGGGGGACCAGGAAGAGAGGAGGGAGGTGGCGGTGATCAGATTATAAAGTGATTAGCTAAAATAAAAAAATAAAGAAAAAAGGAAATCAAAGGTTCACTGATGTTAGCGTTGGTTAGAGAGCTGGAGCTGCCTTCTATAAGCTGAAAAGTCAGACTCCTCCTGCCCCATAACCTGTAGGACTAGAGGTAGTGCAGTGGCACCTAAGGCCAGAAGAGGGCGCACCCAGACAAGAGTGCTCCTCTGGAGTGAGAGCCAGGGGTCCTTTGAACTTGGTCTTTTTTTTTTTTTTTTCCCTTTTTTTCTGTGGATGCTTTTGTGTTCTCTACAGGGAACAGAGAGGTTTTCCCCCACTCTGTGCCAAAGACAATCATCTTGTGGAAATATAACTAAGCTGATGACTTCACATGTTAAATACCAAATCCCAGGGATATTGTCATGTGCACAAAACATTTTAATGGACTTGAACCTTTGGTGGCAGTGAAATCTCTAAACAAATAAAATGCCACGCTCTTAGCAGTGTAAAAACACCAAAGGGAGGAGTCAGTGCCTCCTTCACATGGTGCTGGGGTGTAGAAGGTCGCTGCCCTGAGAAGGCAGGTGTTTGTTCTCTGTCCTTGACAGGCCGTTCCATCTGGGCCACGCTTATCAGGTTAATCAAGGTTATTTTTGCATAAACATATCACCTACAGCCTATACCTTGATTTAAAAGAAAACGGGACAGGCATCAAGTTGGGGTACTTTAAAATCCTTGTTTTCACACCATACAAGCTTTTTCAGGGTATATTTTTTCCCCTGCACTTTCCAGTCCCAGTCTTTCATGGGGGAGCAGACAAATTCAAGGAGCCCTTTTGGGAACCATACGCTTATGTGTAGGAATACAGTGGGCAAGGCCAGTGTTAAGAATTTCTCCTACAGAGCACCTCACACAAGTGCGCTAAGCTGCACCGTGAAAATCATGGCAGAGCTGCATGCAGGAGAAAAAAACAAAACAAAACACTGAAACTGTGGTGCGTCAGTAATAGAGTGATAGAGTAAGTTTTTATTTAGCCGAGCAAGTGATGGACACATATGAGCATCTAAGAGCAGAGAAAATGGAATCTTTAGAGCAGCAGTGTGGGATTATCTCATGACGCCTTTAGAAATTATCTGTATGTTTTCTAAACAGAGATCGGTATGGAGGGAAATCCGAAGAAATGAATTCCTCTGGGAAGTGGGATTCAACAGGTGAGGGGAACCAAACTTTAATTTTGTTACTTTCCACATCCGGCCCCTCTCTCCAAGGCATCTCCAACCCTGAGAAGTTCATTGATGTTTTCGGGTGCCTGACTCTTCCCACAGATCTGTTACCTTGCCTTTGCTGTTCTGGAAAGTCCTGCCAGCTGATGCAGTTTCCCCCAGGGCTCTCTTGCTTGCCTTCAGCTTCTCCTCTGAGCATCCCAGAAGAAGTCTGCACAGTTTTTTTTTCTTTTGATGGCTTCTGTTCCTTTAGCCGCTCTCTGAAGCGTGTCAGCTCTAGGCCCCTGTCCTGGTGGTGGTGGGGGCTCATCAGTGTGTATGTTCTCCCTGAGTGCCCTTGTCAACTCCAGAGACGACTAGAAGTCTCCCAGATTCTGTCCTGCCCCTCACGCCAGTCTCCCAGAGTCACAGCTCTGATGATTTCCAAGAAGCCTCACTAGGTTATGTGAGGGTCATGTGTGGTGGTGAGGTGGCGCATACCTTTAATCCCAGCATTCAGGAGACAGAGGCCAGCCTGGTCTACAAAGGGAGTCCAGGACAGCCAAGGCTACACAGAGAAACACTGTCTCAAAAAACAAACAAACAAAAAAGAAAGAAAGAAAGAAAGAAAGAACGAACGAAAATCCAGTAGCCACCAAGGACTCAACCCTAAAGAGGAGGGCAGCCCTGCCCAACCTGAGAACACCCCTTTGCCTTACCCCTTTGATTGATGGGAGTGAAGTGCTTGCAGAGTCTCTCACAGTGCAGATGTGGCCTCATTTCCGTCTCTGACTGTTCATGGGTATCTTGTCAGGACCTACAACATCTCGCTCCCTGCCATCACTGCTGTAGCTCAGGCCAGTGAAGGCTCAGCTTACCAGTGGGAGTTTCTACATTTTCTTCTTCTTCTTCTTATTCCTCTTGCCTTGTCCACAGCACTGCCAGCCTTTTCCTTGGAAACCACAGATCTGATCATGCCTTACCCTTGATCAGATTTCCACTTTTAGTTTTCATTGCCTAGAGGCCAAACCCAAACTTTGCAGCTCGGCTTGAATGAATACGGCAACTTTTATTTATTCAAGCAACAGACTAGGTACCAGAGATGAGTCAGGCCTTAGAGATAGATTCCTTTGTAATTAGCTGTGGTCCTTGCACTGAGGAGACCACAATGTAGCAGGGCTACACACACACACACACACACACACACACACACACACACACACACTTACACATTCACACACACATGCTTCATTATCATCAAAGAACAAAAGAACAGAAAGGAAGAAAGAAAAATAACATTGCATTTGAAAGGCATTCTCTTTGCTATCAAGGGTCCAAGCAGGAATAAAAAGTAGGACTGGCAGGCAAGATTCCTTAGAGAGTGACATGCACGCCAAGACCAGAAGGATGAAGGATGCTGAAAGCCACATTTCTAGTATCTGTATGCACTGTTTCTGCTCCTCAGGAGGAGCCTCCCGCCATGGCGGCAATGCCCGGCACAGAGTAAGTTAAAAACCTGTAAGACGAGAACCTGGACGGATGCGTGGGTGGACGGACACGAGTGAGTATGGTGACTTGTAGGAACAGTTACAAAGCCAACTGTGCTGAAGCCTTGTGACAGTATTGGCTTGTGTCCGTGGAAGATGGCTGAAATAAGCTCTCAGGCTCTCTACCACTGTGTGTGTGTGTGTGTGTGTGTGTGTGTGTGTGTGTGTGTGTGTGTATGTGTGTGAGAAATGAGCATGTGCTTTACAAAAGGAACATTTTTATATTTGTCTTCAAGGATCAGCTTACTTTGCTCTATGGGTAACATTTTTTTTTTTTAAATCAGAGAGAGAAGGTATACATAATAGCTAAGCACCCAGTCCCTTCAGATAGATCAAGTGCTGGCCCAATCTTTTACCTATATCCTGGGAAACCTTACCCAGGCCCCAGGTTCTATGTCCATGCACTATGTTCGGCTATGTCTGCTTGTAGGCGGTTGCTGAAAGGACTCAGGACACATGCGGAGAGCTGGCCTAGCATTTGGGATGAAGTGAGGCCTCAGAAGTCAGGCAGGCTTCTAGTGGTGGAGGCCTGATGTTTCTTTAAGTATGGCCTATCCAAATGCCCTCCAAATGGCTTTCTGAAATAATGGCCACCAGAGACAATGAAGATGCATATGTCAAGCTGGTTTTGCTGGTCAAAGAGGAAAGATTGCCCCCAAATCCCACCCCCCCACCCCACTTTAGAGTCTCCTTTGACTCCAGCTGTCCCTGAAAATGGCTGAGAACATCAACACTAATTGGACTTGTCATCTCATCAGCGAGGTGCAGGCGACTCGCTGCTGAGCCAGCTGGTAAAAATCAGACCCCAGGGCTCCCTGGATAACATGGCTGCTGTTTTTTGTACTTCAGGACACTAGGTGACTAAAACAAAACAAAACAACAACAACAACAACAACAACCCACCCAGCCTGTCATCCATCTTCTTAGGCCACAGTTGCCCCTCAGACTTCTCCAGCTTCGCCCTCCCTGGCCCACTCAGAGGTGATGAAAGAGAGGAGTGAGAGTCCCTCAGCCTCTCCAAGAGAGAAGAACTTGTCCCCTGTGAAGCTCCTCCAGGGCCCTTGCTCTAGACCTCAGCCCATTGCCTGTCTTGGTCGGCCCATTTCTTTGCCTTTATGACTCAAGCTGGGGCTGCTGGTCTTTCTTGGCTGTGTTGGGGGCGGAGGGCGGCTCCTTGGCTGACCAACTCTTTCTGGCTGTGGGCCTTTTCCTCCCCACCCAGGAGGTCTGCCCCTGACCCTACTGTAGGGTCACCCCACAGCGGCCTCTGGCTCACATTGTGTGGGAATAGTATCAGCGTACAGTCACTCACTAGCTGATGTACTGGTTTACCCTCAGCACTTCCTGTGACCCACAGTTCAGTATAGCGTTATCTTCAGTGTGCCCCCAACTCATTGGATGGTTGAAGAGCTAAAGATGACCCCCATCACATTTCTTCTACAGCCTCATCCTTGGTTCTAAACCTCAGAGGCGAATGGTCATTGCCCTTCCCACCGCCCTCATAGTGGCCGGAACTCCAGTTTGTGCCTGTCAGGCCTCATCCCCACCGTTGTCATGTAATCACCTGAGCTGAGTGCAGAGCCCACAGGTCTAGGCTGAGCCAACTGTCTTTGTTTTGTGCCCCCCCCTTTCTTCCATGGTGCCAGGGATAAGCCTGCCATCTTAGCCTCTGAGAGGGTTGGGACACAGCTTATAAGCAATGGAATGGAGGAACGGTAAAAGCTCACTGCTTCATCTTGGCAGGTGAAGACCCGATACCCTGCAAGTATTTTTTGCCACGAACCCCTGTCAGGACCCACCTCGCAAACATAACTCAGACACTCTCATTGACACATACAAAGATGCCTGGCATCGTTAGCCACTGGGGAAATGCAAGATCCAAAGCCCTGTGACACGTCATACCTGCGAAGAGGGCATCAAGGAAAAAGGTAGCCGACAACAAGTGTTGACCAGGATGTGGAGCAAATGGGGCTCTCATACAGTGCTGTCGATGAGTACAAAATAGTGTGGCCACTTTGGAAAAGGTAGGTAGTCCCTCAAACAGTGAAGGGTGCGGGTTAGTATATGAGCCAACAGTCCTACACCTAAGTATATACCCAAGAGAAGGGAAGGCCCATACTCACATAAAATGAGTCTGCTAATGTTAGTAGAATTACTCATTGGAACCAAGAAGTGCCTTCATGTGCTGGATTAGTCAGCCATCAAATGGAGCTAAGTTCTGCTACATGCTACAGCATGATGAGCTGTGGGGTGAAAGACACCAGTCACGTGTGGAAGAATTCCATGTATATGAGATGGCCGGATAGACAAACCCATGGAAACAGAAAGCAGATTGGGTATTGCCAGGGAGTAAAGGAATTTTAAAAAAGTAGGAAATAGCTGCTAGTAGGTATATCTTTTTGAAAATGTCCCCAGATTAGATAGTGGCAATAATTGCATAATTCTACAAATGTATTTGAAAGCCACTGAATTGCATACTTTATATTGGTGAATTGTAATTTGTAAATATAGGTAAAACATACAAAGATATGTAATATGTCTCTAGAAAGGAGCTTTTGAAAATCACCAATCTATCTACCTCTCTCTCTCTCTCTCTCTCTCTCTCTCTCTCTCTCTCTCTCTCTCTCTCCACACACACACACACACACACACACACACACACACACTCCTAGCTTTCTGTTATTTCAGTACTTTGGGGCAGGGAATGGAGCCAGGCTAGCACAGTGCATGCCTAGCATGCGTAAGGCCCTGGGTTCAGTCCCTGGCACTACATGAACTAGCAGAGCATTTTAATCCCAGCACTCAGGAGCTACAAAGTCAGCCTTTGGTCAAGGGGTGTCTGAGATCCACCAGGGACACATGAGACCCTGGCTCAAAAGCTTTTTTTAAAAGGTTGTCCCTAAGCCAGGTGTAGTAGCACACACCTTTAATCCCAGCACTCGGGAGGCAGAGGTAGGAGGATCGATGTGAGTTCGAGGCCAGCCTAGTCTACAAAGTGAGTCCAGAACAGCCAAAGCTACAAAGAGAAACCCTATCTCGAGCACACACACCCCCCACACCAAAAAAGACTGTCTCTAATACACTTTGAACAGTCCAGCCTTAGATAGGTAACAATATAATCACTTAAAAAATGACATCTTCTTCTAGAAGGCAAGCTTCAAGAAGCCGGAGACTTTTGTTTTATCTTTTGTTATGTTTACCATGCTTAACACAAGACTCAGCTCACAATACGGTTTCTATAAATTCTCATGGAGTGAAAGGCACCTTCATGGAGCTCCAGTCTTAAGTAGATAGTCTCAGTGGTGACTGGGAACTCCTTTTATTTCTTCTTTTTCTTCCTCCTCCTCCTCCTCCTCCTCTTCTTCTTCTTTTTAAATTCATGCTGAGGGTTCTGGGATGGACTCCTTGTGTACATTAGAAAAATGCTGTACCACTGAGCTGCACCCCGCTCGTCAGCACGTGAATTCAGCACATGCTTTCAGAGGCCTGTGGGGCCTCTGCAGAGTGTGAATGCAATGGGCATCTCTGTGCCCCCCCCCCAGGGGACTTACAACCTACAAGACCTAGTGGAGTCTGCACTTCAATGTTACAAAGGTAATAGCCACAAGGCTTGGAAGCATTTTGGGATGGCGAGTGTCTCAGAGTTCCTCCTGGTGGGATCATGCAGGGGAGTTTTGAGCTGAGTATGGTAAGAATAGGTTCTGAAGGGAGGGGCTGAGCGAAGAGAAGGCCAGTGGAGGAGGGAGAGGCCATTTCCAATACAAAGGCCTGGCCAGCTTGGAAGTGTTTCCAAGCCTTGGTTTTATTGTCTTTCTGCAGCAGGGAGTAAAATCAGGATCCAGGGTGCCAACTCCCATTCCTCATCTTGGGGGAGGCTTTGAGAGAGGTGTGGTAGGAAAGGGTGACTCAGTGGCCGGGGAGGGAGGGAATAAGAGTGTCTGAAGGAGATGGGGGAGACTTGATTGGATAATTACCCTTCTCACCATGGAAACCTGGGGAAGGGGAGCCGAAAGGTCAAGGCGGCAGAAGGTGAAGTCAGAATGATGACAGGAGTTGGAAGCCAAGAGGGGCCAGTCTGCGTGTGACCCATAGTCAATGGGGGAGTTCAAGGGGCCACAAAGAGCGCAAGAGGGCGTGTCCAGTTGCCTTCCCTCACACAGACATCTCTTCTTTGCACCCCTCTCTCACCCCATATTTCATCTTAACAGGCAGGGATTCTAGGGAACTTTTCATGAGATGGAGGTGGGAATGGGCCAGGAAGTGATTAAGACATGAATAAGGCTTTGGAAGAAGGCAGGGAGATGCCGAAGGGTTAAGTTGACGAGGGCGATGGGAGGAGGAGGCAGGGAAGATGTGGGAAGGATGAGGTCAAAGGTCAAGGATGATGCTGTAAAGTCTGGCACAAATCACAAAGAGAGGTTTGGGAAATAAAGAGATGGGTCAGAAAAAGAAAGACCTATCCCAACCAGGCCTATGAACCATAGCTAACGAACCTAGAACCAGAGCTCTAAGGTCTTCTTGCAGAAGTTGCCTGACTCCACAACCTGTGGACAGATGTATAAATCCCAGGGAGCCTGAGATAAAAATGAGCCTAGGCACAAGTGAGCCGGGATGGGAAAGGATGCCGCACAACAGGGTTTCCTTTTTCCTACAGTTCGGTGGTTGCTTTGTGGTTTCTGTTTGTGAAGCCTAGGAGGAACAAATGACGGTGTGGCTTAATGGTTAGGGCGGAGAGTTCGGGCAAAGGATAGATGCAGATTCTGTGGGTGCAGACTCCACTGTGCTCAGCTTTGTGTCTTCTCCTGCATAAGCGGAGGAGACAGTGGAGGGGTATTGTTGGGGTGGTGTGGAAGTAGAGGCCAGGCTCCTGACCCAGTAGGGTGCCCAACCTTTCATCACCTCAGACATACAGATTGTAAGTAGGTTGGCATCGCTATAGTCAGGATGTGAGACCGCTTCTCAGTGGCTCACAAAAGGATTTTGTAACTTATAGCCCTTTAGGTCTGGTCAGAGGTGGAAAAAGGCATCCAGTAAGCAGTAGCTGTTTGGTGCATGGTGCTGTAGATGAGCACTGTCAGTTCCTGATGGGTAGGAGCTGAGGTCCTGATGTCTTGAGTGCATTACAACTTTCTGTGAGAAATGGGGTTAGGTGATGTCACCTCTTTTTTTGTTTGTTTTTGTTTTTGTTTGCTTTTTGAGACAGGGTTTCTTTGTGTAGCTTTGGCTGACCTGGACTCGCTTTGTAGATCAGGCTGGCCTCGAACTCACAGACATCTGCCTGCCTCTGCCTCCCTAGTGCTAGGATTACAGGTGTGCACCACTATACACATGTACTGTCTTTTCTAACTGTCCCGTTTCACGGCATGGAAACCAACATCAGGAAGTCAGACCCCCAATTAACCTTTGTGAGGGGATATCTACGCTGCATGGAAGGTAATAAAAGTCTGATTTTGTTGAATGCAGGTCATCTGGAACCTCAACCCATGGTCCTGATAGAAAGGACTGGCTCTCTACGCCCCTGGGAGGCCATGGAGCTAGAATGTAACTGATGGTCTGAGGGGCATGTCAGAAAAAGTCTCATCTTTTCAGTATTGTTTCTGGTCCTTAGAGTATCCCATGATGCATTGTGCACAGCATAACTCTTCACAGAGACCCCCTGCAGCATGGCATCAGCAAGTCAGGAAAGCATGGTATGCTATATGAAACCAGACAACATCAATCACTCATTTGTCAGTCAGTCTGTCTGTCTGTCTGTGTATCTTCTAGTGTGTCTTCTAACACCACGGCACTTAGGATGAGCTGTGTCATACAGAGTAGCATATAAAGATGCCCACATGGCCGGAAAGCCAAGCTCAAGCCAAGGACAGAAACAGCAAATCTCTTTCCATTGCTAAGTGGAGCCATCTGCTGGATAACTGGTAAGGAACGAAGGTTTATTTAGCCAATGATTCTGGAGGTCCAAGGTCAAGGGGTCACGTTTAGTGGGGACTGCCTTCTTGTCTCAGAGTTTTTGGCAGCACAAGGCATCAGATGGCAAGGAGACCATAACAGAGTCAGAACAGAGTGATGGCTTAAAAAAAAAAACCTGCCCTGAGGCTAGTGAGTTGTCTCATACCGTAAAGGCTCTTGCTACCCAGCCTATGGCCTGAATTCAGTTCCCAGGACCTACATGGTACAAGGAGAGAATTAACTGTTGCAAGTTGTTGTTCTCTGACATCTACACATGTGCTGTGGCATGTGTTAGTATGTGTGTATGGATAGGTGCACATATATAAATAAGTAAGTAAATAAATGTAAAAACTGCAAAAGAAAAGGAAAGCCCTACCCTGGAGGCAAGGATTAAGCTCAGGTGGTAGAGGACATTCCCGGCATGTGTGAGGTCCTGGGTTCAACCCTCAGCACTGCCCAGCCCAGGTGAGTGGCATATGCCTGTCATCCCAGGCAGGAAGGTAAGAAACTCAAAGTCATTGTCCTTGGATACATAGTGGGTTTGAGAACAATTTCCATTAAAGATTATCTCAAAAAAGAAAAAAATAGAAAGAAAGAAAGAAAAGGAAGGAAGGAAGGAAAAAAGAAAGAAAATGGAAAGGGGGAAAAAAAACCCAAATTTTAAACAAACCTTGAAGACAACACAAGAACTCATTATGTCATGAGGCTGTTCTAGGCGCTCATGACCCAGCCACCTCCCCTCGAGCCTCCCTGGTCCCAGCTCTGGATATCTTAAAATGGAGATGCTGTTTTAACATGAGAGTTGGTACAGACATTTAGATAGACTACAGCTGCTACCGGCTTCTTAGTCCCTCACAGACTGAAGGGGCAAAGAAGGGAGAGAGGCAGACTTGGCTATCTTATCCACCAACAGATATGGCGGGCTTGAGGAGCCCTGAGGAGCTTAGGCTCTGGGCTCTATCCTCCAGCCTTCACCTCTTCATGCCTCAGGAAGAAAGGGAGGGAGCGCCCTGGCTGGCCTGCCGGCGGCCGTCTGCATACAGCTCTGCCACTCTTTGCCCTTTCTTAACTTTTCAACCCAACTGCCCTTCTGGCCCTGCTCCCACTGACTTGGGATGCCGCAGAGGGCCACCCACCCACGCGTGCTCACAAAAGCAATCCTGTCTGGATCTGAGCAGGGTAACACAGAGCGACAGGCCTGGGAGCCACACCACGCTCCTCTGAGAGGAGGCTGGCAGGGCTAGTCAGGAGGAAAGAAGAGGCAATGCCTTGTTACATCCAGCCTCTCACCCAGACAGAGCAGCTACGTGAAACCCTGGGTCCAAGTAGGACTCTGTATGATGGGTCGTGTCACTGTCCAAATCAAACTAGACCCAGAGAGTCTAAACTAACTACACCACCATCTGAATCTTTTGTGGTAAACCAATTCAAGATGTTTACTTTTCCATTGGCAACTGTTGCCCTTGTATCCTGGACCAGTGGTTCTCAGCCTGTGGGTCATGACCCCTCTGGGGGAAGGGCTCAAACAACCCTTTCATGGGGTCACCTAAGACTATCAGAAAACACAGATGCTTACATTATGATTCACAACAGTAGCAAAATTATGAAGTAGCAACAAAATAATTGTATAGTTGGGGGGGGGGTGGTCACCATATGAGGAAGTGTATTAAAGGGTTGCAGCATTAGGAAGGCTGAGCGTGACCTAAATAATAAGTGCAAGAGAAGCGATGGGCACTAACAGTGGCACTTAACAAGTCTCAGTGGCTGTGACTGACAGCATGACGTCAGAAAGGCTGCCCTGGCTTTCCCTGTCCTGTCAGGGAGCCACCCTGTGGAGGCTGTTATGAACAAGAAACCTGGCTAGACACAGCAAGAGAACAGCCATGGGCTTCAATGGGAAGCTTCCGGGATTTAAATCCACAAAGGCAGATGCCCGTTCTTGGCTTCCGTCACTGCATCTGTAAGCAACCGTAGCCCCTACTCTTTGTGCTTATTATCCATCTTCAAGAGGGGCAGTCCTGCCAGTGCCTGCCTTGTAAAGGAAACACACATTGCAGAATTGCATCTTACAGCCGCTATTTTTGTTGTTACCAACGCTTCAGGAGAAATAATATCGTCTCAGGGTCTTTGAGAGTGTGTGAGAAGTTAAATCACAGACACAGTATCAGGCTCTGCTAAGTGCTATGAGGCCAGAGCCAGGAGCCAAGGATGTAGGGTAGGCAGCTTTTGTGGAAACAAGGTGTCTCTGCCGGAAGGACAAACGAGCTCTGCATGTGTGAGAACAGAATAAAGGAATCCCGTGAATGAAGGCTCATGGGAAGGTGGAGGGCATCTCCCCAGCCCGAGGCCATTAACCAGAGGGCCTCACAGGGATGTCCAGGATGAGATTGACATTAGGTCACAGAGGACCTCAAGTGATGTCAGTTCAGTGAACTTAGACTGTCCCCTGCCTTAGTGTTGTTTATGGTTTGTCTTTTCCAAGCTGTAATAGTCTAAGGGGGAAAAAAAACCCATTATGTTGTGCTTATTTTGTTAAGGCATGTACTTGTGTGAGCAGATGTGCATTGTGTGCATTTGTGCATGTGTGCCCATGTGCATGCATTTGGTGAGAGGGGGCTTCGCTGGCCATCTTGTCTCAATGATAAGCTAGGGTTTGTCACTGAGTGCACTGACTAAGATCCACTTAGTCTATCCCCTCTCCGTGCCCCCCCTCCCCCCCCCATGCTAGAGTTACAAAAGCATGTGAGCATGCCCCCTGGCTTTTTAAAATGTGGGTTTTAGAGATCAAATTCAAGTTCTCATCTTTGTGCAGGAGGCATTGTAGCCACCAAGCCATCTCCCTCGCCCCAAGAAAAGCCATTTTGTCATTGGTTATCCTGCACTGTGGTTTCTTACACACAGCAGGCACTCAGCCAGCACCAGCCAAGCACATACCCAGGGTGTGTAGCCGTACAGTCGGATATGCTATCTTGATTTTTTTTTTTTTTTTAGCAGACATGGCTACACAGGCTAAGACTTTGGAACCATTCCCGTAGCTAGACAGAAATGGGAAAGCTTGGCCTGGCCGTCGACAGTGCTTCATCACACACAGTGCCTGCAGTGGTGTTTTCAAGAAATCCCTCCACAGTTCCGCCACGACACGTCCCAAGAGCTATGATTTAGAGGAGAAAAGTTCTCTGCATTCAACTGCCAAACTCAGATTGCACCTGCTCGCTTTAATCATCTGTCAGCCTCTGGCCCTCCCGACAGGGTCCGCCAGTGTTTAGATTAAATGAGTACTCTGTTTCACCTCTTTGCAGTTTGCTGTTGGTAAGAAAAGTGTCTGCCTGGGCTATGCCTCCAGTGCAGCCCACTGAGTATCTGCCATGCGCTGGTCAGCATCACAAACTAGTCTGTTCACAAACTAGGCACAGTGCCAACATGGGTGACGTTAGCTCTTCCCGTGGTCTGCGAGGCAGAGCTGGTTATTTCTGGATTGTTCTATAAAACAGAGATAGGTTTAGGATGGATCTGGACAGCCTTGCTTCCCCCCAGTTTATTTGTTTAGCGTTTGAGGATAGACAGTTATAAAACACAGCTGGCTCCGTGGGAAGGGAGGCTGTGCTCTTTGTGCAGCTGTGAACAACTGAATTAAACTTAGCTCTAATCCAGACAACCCAGTTCTTGGTAAGGAAGGAAAAAAGAGCCACTATCTTGAACGCTTTAAGTTTTGGCATCTTCCCCGCCCCCCAATCCCAAATGAGGAAAAGGAACAATAAAGATATGGGTATTTTGAGTGGTTTTACAATTCATTTTCCTTGGTTCTCACAGAAAAGGATGGGAAGTTGTTTTCCAAATCCCTTCCCCAGCTGGGCGGTGGTGGCACACACCTTTAATCCCAGCACTCGGGAGGCAGAGGCTGGCGGATCACTGTTTTAGGCCAGCCTGGTCTACAAAGCGAGCCCAGGACAGGCATGGCTACACAGAGAAACCCTGTCTTGAAAAACCAAACCCAAAAACCAAAAACAAACAAACAAACAAAAAACAACCAACCAAACAAACAAAAAGACACCAAATCTCTTCCCCTTTACAAATTACTCTAACCCACATCCTTCTCATTGGTTCACAGGGACCAGAAGTTCCGAGGAAGGTTTGTATGTGGCCACATAGCTGTCAAGGGACCTAACTTCAGGACCCATAGTTGAGTCCCAATTGGGATTTTTCCTAACTTGCCGCATTGTGGCAGAATTACACCAAAAACATAATCAAAAGGTAAGTAATGTGTGCACTTGTGTTTTTATGGCGGGTGTGTGGGGTGCAGGTGTGCCTTGGGCGGAGGTCAGAGGACAGCTTTCAGGGGTCATTTCATTTCTTCCGCCATCTGGGTCTGGGGATCTAACGCAGGTTGTCATGTTTGGCAGCAGGTGCTTTTAACCCAAAACCCATCTTGCTGGCCTCCCTCAAGACTTTTCTGTCCATATGTTAAAACATTTGGTAGTGCAGGTGGGATGTGTCTCAGTGGTAGAATGCTTACTAGCTTATACAGGCCCATGGCAAGGTCAGTCTCCAACACAGCAAGAGAAAGACACACATGCACATGCACGCGCACACACACACATGTTAAAAAAAAGCACACACAAAAATCCGTAACTTCGGGGCTGGAGAGATGGCTCAGAGGTTAAGAGAACCCCGCCTCCTCTTCCAAAGGTCCTGAGTTCAATTCCCAGAAACCACATGGTGGCTCACAGCCATCTATAAGCCCTCTTCTGGCCTGCAGGTGTACATGCAGGCAGAACACTGTATACGTAATAAATAAATAAATAAATCTTTAAAACTCCATTTTAAAAAATCCATAACTTCTTTAAGAATGACAGAGTTGAGCTGAGTCTGGTGGTGATATAATCCTTTTAGCTACTCAGGAGACTGAGGCAGGGGGATCACACATTCAAGACCTATCTGGGCACTTTAGTTTAAGAAGTGAAAAGAGGACGAGGAATGTACCTCAGCAGTAAAGCAATTGCCTAAAAGACTGTAGGTTTAAGCTGCACTAACACACACACACACACACACACACACACACACACACACACACACACGCGCGCGCGCACACACACACACACACTTACATATGGCATGCGCGAGCACATGCATGCATACACACACAAGTGCATTTGTCTTATTTGGCTTCACACCCCTTCCGAAGATGTAGAGGACAGAGACGGTACCATGGTGTAAAGAGAATAGAATTTCCACACCTTCCAGAAGACTCAAAGGGCCAGTGTTGGACGAAAGCTTACTGTGCTTACAAAGCTAGTAAAGATACCAGCTGTGGGCAGTGGGCTAGCTAGAGCAGACAGATTCTTCTCAGCACTTGTGATGTGGGAGCTGGGTGTGTCTTCATTCCATCTTATGATGGTGGGATACAGTTCTGCCAGCCTTTGGAGGAAAACATGCAGTGACTCCCAAATTGGAGCTGCCAGCCTGTTCCCAGGATGGCCCTTCTGGCCTGTCTCTCGTACCTCTCTTCAGGTTTCTGATCGCCTTGTTGGGTCTGTTCTCCTGCCAGAGGCCAAATGATGGCTTAAACCACCATTGTCACCTCTTGCCTCCAAGTGTCCAATGACTCCATAGTGTCAACTCTGTGTGGCTTCAAGGGCCTATATCATCTGCTCATTTCAAACCTTCCAGATTTACCTGGAGCACTCGCCCCGCCTCGGTCTCTGAGCTTTCTGCTGTGTTCCAGAACACACTGAGCTGGCCCCACCTCAGGAGGAGGAGAGTCTGTCTGCTTCCTCTTGAGCTCTGCCTCCATTACCTCCCAGAACATTCGCTTCTCTGCCCTGTTTATCACAGTCTCCCCAGGCCAAGGCTTCCTCGTTGCTTTTCCAACACAGACCTGTCACAGTCTCTGCTATTGTCACTAGTCTCTTCTTTGGCACACCTGCGTGTGTGTGTGTGTGTGTGTGTGTGTGTGTGTGTGTGTGTATGTGTGTGTGTTCTTTCTTTTACCCTGCCCTTGTCTCTGCTACATTAGGATGTAAATGCCCTGAGAACTGCTCAACCCTTGTAGCCTGTGCAGGTTCCCCAGGAAAGTACATACTAAATAAATGTGAAAAGAGAGGATGCGAGGGGACAGGGAAAAAGGCCCTGGGAAGAGGGCTGTCTTTCCAGGCAGCCCTGTTTGCTGTGGATAGAGGCAGCGTGTCTTGTTCGGTCCTAGCATTACAGTGCAGGTTAAAAATAGCAGCTCCTGGGTGGAGTGAGGAGAGAGAGGATGGGGAGAGATAATGAACAACAGAAGCGGCCAGTGCAGCCCGGCAGGATGTGAGGCTGGCCAGGAAGAACAGGCTCTGGATACAGGGAAACATTGTCAGGGCTGCCACCACTGACAAACGGACAGCTCTCTGGTATTTACCAGAAGTCCCTCCCTCCAGCTGCAGTCTATAAGATGTTTCCTTAAATTGTGTGTGTGTGTGTGTGTGTGTGTGTCTGTCTGTCTGTCTGTCTGTCTATATGTACTATGTGTATGCACACAAGTTTGTGTGTGTTCAGGGAAGTGCGCAAGTGTACGTGTGTGTGCATACACAAGAGGAGGCTAGGTATCCGCACTGGTTTCCTCAATCACTCTCCACCTGAAAAAAAAATTTTTTTTTTTTTGAGACAAAGTCTCTCACTCGCCTTGCTCACCTTGGAGCTCACTGACCGGGCAGGACTAGGCAGCCAGTGAATGCCAGGGATCCTTCTGTCTCCACCCACATCCCCACCCACCAGCCCACTTCCGCATCCTGCCACTGTGTTGGGGTTACAAATGTGCTCTTTCGTACCTTCTACAATGGTGCTGGGGATCCAAATCAAGGCAGGCACTTTATTGGTAGAGCCATCACCACAGCCCATAAGGCTCATTAAATAAGCAAAACAAACAAAGCAAAACAAAACTCACTATGTATCCAGGCAGATCTCAAACCCACAACCTCTGTCTCAGCCTCCTAAGTGCTAGGATTACATGTAAGTGCCGCCTTGCCTGATGAAAAGACCTCATGTCACCAGTTCAAGATAGATTTCCATCTTACAGCCAAGACGTGTTAAAAGATTTTTTTTTCCAAGACAGTTCCCAGAACAGAGGTCCCCACAGCCCTCATCTGAGTGTTGAATAGTGTGAAGGAGAGACGTGATGAGGCCTTCCTTGGCCCATCCTTCTCCTGACCTCCCCCAGGGCCCATCCAGCGTGGGATCCAAACCTCCCACCCAGCACAGTAGGCCCAGGCCAGCTACCCCAAGGTGAAGCCGCCCTCCAAAGGCTTGGCTCGGTCTCAGGCTGCGTAAGGCAGGGAGGGTCAGGTCAATGGGTCACTAGAAACAACTGGGACATTGCCTTAGAAACGCCCTCCCTCCCTGCTTGCTCGCACTGTGCGCCTCTGGATCCACCCAGATCCAGCTGTGTATTAAACCCTCAGGCCTCAGTGGGAGGTGGGGGGGAGTATCAGGAAGGGCCAAAGTGGGACTGGAGGGGTTCCAGCTTCCTTTTGGGAGAGCATCACTCTTCAGCGAGCAGCTGTCTAAAGTCCCCGGAGAGCAGCCCCGGTTTGAATCCATATTACTTCGTGGGCCTCAGGGGTAAAAGATGAGCTGAGTGGGGCGTGGGTGCTGCCAGCATCTCCTCCTCCAGATCTCAGCCTGGACCCCTTCCCAGACTCCATCTCTTTAAGCTGCTTCGGAAGCCAAGTGATGTGCTCATGGTCACCTGGTGCAAGGCAAGCAATTCTCAGGCCACTGAGACATTGATCACACCACCGGCTGTTTCCATAGCCACAACTCTGGGATGCCACAGGGCAGGCCAGGGAATTGAACACATCCGTAGAGACAGCTGTGCTTTGCTTCCTGTATCACCTCTAGTCTGACTATAGCCCCCCCTCCTTAGCCCTCCCCCAGCCCCGTCCAGGCTTTCTCACAGAGAGGGAAGCAGAAAGAACAGCTCCTTAGCTAGAGTCAGTAGGAGGGAGGGCAGAGCACCAGGCACGCGGTGGCTGTAGAATCTGCCACTATCAGCAGCCCCTGGGGTCCTTGGCACCCTTCTCCAAGTGATCTGAACCCAACACCAACCTCAGGGGACATTGAGCACAATTTTGGGGGAGGCCCTGCATGGACGAATTATGGTTTCTGAGGTAGGAAGCCCAAAGCCTTTGTGTGCATAGGACAAAAGGAACAAAAGCCTGGGAGTCCGTAGTCATTGTTGGGGACTTCTACAGGCCTGTGCCAAACAGGTAACCTGCATCTGCTCAGGGCTTCCGCCTTCAGCACTTTAGAGGGCTCATGCTTGCTGGTTCCAGGTTCCTCACATGAGGAATAATCCAGAATGATAATCTTCTCTTTCAGGGGACTTGGGGCAGGGCTACCAGAATCAGCAGGGAGGGGGACGCCTTCACAGGGTCTGTACTACTGCTGCTGCTACTACTACTACTACTACTATATTTACTTTTTTAAAAAGTTCATATGAAGAGTTACAGAAACCTTAGCCAGACTGCAGATTCTGTCAGCAGCAATAACAGTTCACATTTCCTTGAGGGGATGTTAGCTGCTGTCTATGCATTGTGTACTAAAGCATGTGGGTGTTGTCTCAGGCACCTAACCCCCTGGGATGGGAACAGCTGACACTGAGGCAGCATGGACAGGCACAATGAATTTCACCTGTGTTAGCTCACAGACTCCTGGCAAGAGCTGTAAAGATATGTGCTGTTTCTTTAATAGGGCCTGACACGTTATCTAACCTGACTGGGAACACACAGCTACGGAGTGCCGGATCCAGAATTTGAACCCAGACCATTTTACCCTATAGCCTCTGTCACTGACCACTATGCTACACACTCGGGCACCTCAGGCTCCAGAAAGATGGGTAAGAGCCATGTGTGGCAGCTTATGCCTTTAATCCCAGCACTTGGGAGGCACAGGCAGGCGGATCACTGTGGGTTCGAGACCAGCCTGGTCTACAAAGTGAGTCTAGGACAGCCAGGGCTACAGAGAGAGAGACCTTGGCTCGAAAAACAAAACAAAAACAAAAACAAAAACAAAAAAGATGGGTAAGAATGGAAGCCATCAGAAAACTTCCTGACCTACTCAGAGCCTGATGGTGTTTTGCTTCCCCCCCAACTAGCCTGGGAGAATGAGAATTAATGTTCATGCTAGCTGCATGAAAATTTCAGAGTTGGGAAGAACTTTTGAAAGATGCCGTTTTGAGCCTAACCTGCACCTACCATTTAGAAAGTCCCTCTACCAGACATAATAATTGAACCGAAGGAAGAAGACTGTGCCTTGTCACTTTCTCCAAAAAGCCAGGCCAGCCAGCGTGTGACTCTGAGATCTCAGGACAAAGCTCTGTAGCATTTGTTCCCAACTCCCTGCCCCTGCTGCGTCAGACTCTCACAGGGATTCTGATGATGGCACAAGGAAAGTGGCACCTTCTAGAAGTCCTTTCTTCTTCTAGTGCACCTGGCACATGCTGGGTGATGAATATGCGCCACTTCCCCCATCAACCTGGGGAAAGCCCAACCCCTGTATCCTCTTTGGAACTTGGTGTCACTCACTTGCTTTAGATGCCTCTTAGGTGTGAGGCTACTCATCTCTATGTGAACAGCACACCTAGGATGGGCTTTGATCTGCCTAAGTCGGCGGCTGGCAACCTTCCTGATGCTGGGACCCTTTAGTACAGTTCCTCGCGTTGTAGTGGTCCCCACCCACAAAATTACTTTCATTGCTACTCCAAATTCCCCTACTCTTGTGGAATGTAAATACTTGGCATTTCCAATGGTCTTAGGCAACCTCTGTGGAAAGCTCATTTGACTCTAAGGCAGTCACGACCCATAGATGATCTAAAGTGTCTCTGTAGCGATGACACCAAGGCAGCCAAACCAGAGCAGCTGAGAACTGCCAGGCCCTGGGCTCAGGTTTCACAGCTTCACCCTCAGATGCAAGGAAGTTGTAAGGACAGAAGAGCGTGGGCTGAGCACTCACTGTTGCCCCAGGCCTTGACTCACGGACTCCCAAGATGCAGTGATTTGCTCATTGCTGGTCATCTGGCTACTGAGCTGCTACTCTGTGGCTAGCCTCTGTCCTAGGTCCTGGGAAGGGAGCATGGGTGTGGGGAGGCAGCAGGGGTGGGGAGGAGTAGGGGGGGAGGGAGTGGGCGGGAGACAGACAAGGCAGGCCTTCCTGCCCTGTGAGGCTTATGTTCTAACAGAATAGGCAATAGCAATGTTTTTAAAGATTGGCACAGCAGCCACTGCTTGGGGTAAGCCCACATAGGAGAGACCAGCTAAGACTGGAGTAACAGGAAGCCGCTTTGAGGTAAGGCCTGAGGCTGAGAATAAGCAAAACCAGACACAATGCTATGTGAGGAACTCAAAGAAAAGCATTCCAGGCTGAGGGCACAGTGGCAAAGCCTGGGAGGCAGGAAAGGGCCAGCAGAGGAAAAGAAGGGAAGCCACGGAGCTCAAGTGTCCCCTCAAGTGCTCGGCTGCTCGCTTGCCGCCCAGGTTACTCCATGAGAACAGTCTTGCTTGCCCATCTCCAGTGTCTCTGTTCAAGTCCAAAGGAAGAAGGGATTCCTTCTGTGGCAGACGGAGAGTGTGGAAGTAAACTGCGTCCAGTTTTCTGTAGCGGGGCTTTTGTGACAGGTGACTTATCTCCTTGGCAACTGTTATTGATAAGTTTCCCAGAGAAGGGAGCATGGTGTCAGGTAGGCCAGGCAATCCCAAGCCAGAGAGTCTCACTCCTAGGCCTGGCTCACTGCTTGCTCATTTTCTTTCTTTCTTTCTCTTTCTTTGTTTTTTCTTTCTTTCTTTCTTTCTTTCTTTCTTTCTTTCTTTCCTTTCCTTCCCCTCCCTTCTGTTCCTTCCCTTCCTTTCTCTTTCCTTCCTTCCTCTTCCTCTTCCCTTCCCTTCTCTTCCTCCCTCACTCCCTCCTCTTTCTTTCTTTCTTTCTTTCTTTCTTTCTTTCTTTCTTTCTTTCTTTCTTTCTTTCTTTCCAGGCTCCATCTATGTAGCCATGCTGGCCTTGAACTCTGATCCTCCCGCCTTAGCCTCCCCAAGTGCTGACATTACAAGTGTGCTCCACCACACTTGCTCACACCTTCTTGCATGAAGTCATGACTGAGACACAGTTAACCTTGTGGCCTTTGCATTTCCCCACCCAGCAACTTCTGTCCCCTTTCATTTCTGTCCCCACCAGCCTTCTCTTCTGTTTACGCTCACTCTCCTCTGTCCCTTCCTTTTCTCAACTTTGCCCACTGTTCCCAGCCCTTGCTGAACAATTAGATCCCCGAATGTGTGCCAGCTCTTGCTGCTGCAGGCAGAGCACAAGCAGAAGGCAGAGGCTGTGTCCCCGAGACCTTTGTGCACTTCCAGTGAGGTCCGGTCACCTGAATTAGGATCGCTGCTTGGCTCTTAACTTACTGATGGGACCTACTGACCACAAATAACTGTCTGTTGTGGTTTGAATGTGAAATGTCCCCCATAGGCTCACAGTTGAACACTTGGTGCCCAGCTGGGGGTGCTATCTAAAAGGATGTGGGACCTTTAGGATATGGAACCTTGACAGAGGAAGTAGGTTATCAGAGGCGGGCCTTGAGGTTTTACAGTCTGGCCCTACTCTCTGTTTCCCTTGGCTTTCAGTCTATGGGTACAGGGAGGTCAGACCCTACCCTCGTGCCCCGCATGCCTTCCCTGCCTTGATGGGCTGCAAGCCAAAATAAACTCTTAAGACCTGAAGTTGCTTCTTACCAGAAATTTGGTCATAGCAAGAGAAAAAGTAATGATTCGCTGTGCCGATTTGGACCCTCTGGCACCCGCCGTTGTGGGCACGCTGTGGCTGGGACACTATTCTCTTCCCTTTTTTGATCATGCAGACTTGTGAAACATAGGAGCTGATATCCGAGCTCCAGAGCTGCCTGCTGCCGCCCCACACCAGCTCCTCTAGCCCTGTTTTGAATGAGAGTTTCCTTGAGTAGAGTCACACCCTCTCAATCCACTTGTTCTCAACATGTGGGACCCCCTTTGGGGGGTCTCATATTAGAAATTCTCTTTATCGGACGCTCACATTATGATTCATGGCAATAGCAAAATTACAGTGTAGCAGTAACAACAGAATCATTTTATGGTGGAGGGGGGTTGGTCATCACCGCAACATGAGGAACTGTATTAAAGGGTTGTAGCATTAGGAAAGGTGAGGACCACCGCTCTAAGCTTTCTGTGGCGGCTTAACAGCTTAAGCACCTGGGATGGCTATCCTTGGTTGGCAACTTGACAGACATGTGGGAGGAGGGACCCGCAAATGAATTGCTGCGGTCAGATTGGTCTATGTGCATGCCTATGGAGACATTTTCTTGACCCTCAAGTGATGGAGGAGGTCCCACCCCACCGAGGGCAGTACCACCCTATAGCCAGTGGTCCTGGGTTGTATAAGGAAGCTGAGCTGAGCAGAAGCAGAAAGCAAGCCAGTTAGCAGCATTTCTCCATGTTCTCTGCTTCCGTTTCTGCCTCCAGGCTCCTGCCTCGAGTTCCTGCTTTGGCCCTACCTTGAGGACGGGCTGTAACTTGTAATCCCACATGGTTTTTAGTGTTTATCCAGCAACAGAGAAGCAAATGACAATACAACCTAGCCAGGCGGTGGTGGGACACGCCTTTAATCCCAGCACTCTGGAAGCAGAGGCAGGCAGATTGCCATGAGTTTGAGGCCAGCCTGGTCTACAAAGTGAGTCCAGGATAGGCAAGGCTAACACAGAGGGATCCTGTCTCGGAAAGAGAGGGGGGGGGAGGGAGGGAGAAAATATATATACAACTTAAACCTTCAACAGGCCCTTCTCCTATGCAGCCCCTCCCTCCTGTCCTCCAGCTATACTGGCCTGGCCTTGCTTTGGCTCCTTGGTAGCCATACTTTCTCACATCACATGACCTTCTGGAACCCTCTGCCCTCCTTCACCTCCACGTGACAGTCTTTCAGATCTCAGTTTCAGATCTCACCTCTACCCCCCACACCCTACCTCCCCCCCCCCCACCTCCCCTGCCCCCCCCCCCCAGGTACCTCTGCTATGTGCTCTGCAGGTCACCCAAAGAGACTGATAGCCACACCTCCATCTGTGGCTTCTCTTGCTCAGGGAATTATGGGTCCCGGCCCTGCTGCAGCTCAGTGTTTGGCATGCTTCCTGGCTGCAGAGAGTCCCCACAGTGAGCTGCATGACTGGGCATGGTCATGACTGGCGTTGCTTAAACCTACCACAGTCCCCATCTCAATTCTTTCTCCTGCCTCCTTTCCTCTTCCCTCCTCACTCCTTCAGTCCTTCCCTCCCGGGCCTCGGGCCTTCTTAGCATTCTCGAGAGCGACACTAAAGACAGCAGAAAGGCTCCCAGAGTCTAAAATTTAAAATGTTACTCCAGCTTGGCACACTGTGTTGACCTTCATCTGGGCCATCCCAACGTTAGGACCTAGAGGAAACGCTAGAACTTGTCTTCCTACTTTATATGACTTGGTGGGGGCTGCTGAGTGGAGAAAACAACAGGAAGGTGTTGTGGAGGGGGCCTGGTTAAATAAGCCTTAAGGACTCCATGACTGGCTTCATTTTCTTGTTTGCTTAGAACAGGCCTAAGTCCCCAGTCCTCAGAAATGAGCTCAGTGGTTACTGAGAATACTGCAGAAAAAGGGCAGCCAATCAGAGACAGCCTAGCCACCTGGTCGGCAGAAGATAAGATTGCTTGAGAGTGATATACTGTTGGTCTAATTGCTTAAGGGTGATTTACTGCCATCTGGAAATCTCTTGTCTTATGATTAACTCATGACCGTTGGCTAAGGTTGCCTTCGCTTTTTCAGTTTGAATGTTCCAATCATGTTAAAGATTACCTAACCTCTCTTGGAATTCCCCTGGATGCCTTTAAACGGAGCCCAGGAGCTCACTTAGCCATTTTGTCTAAGTGGTGACTCCAATATGCTGGATTTCTGCAGAATACATGCTCTTTCCTGATTGCATACTATTTAGGTCTGAGGTCTTTCCTTCATCGAGTTTCAGACCTGACATTGTCTGAGGGCTCCTTCTGAGGGCTGTAAGGAAAACTCTGCTGAACACCCCTCTCCTTCATGGCTGTGTCTCCTCACACCCTCCCACCTCTGTATAAATCTCTGTGCACAAATCCCCCTTCTTTATTAGGCGGGAAAGTCATTCTAACAACCTCACCTTAACTCGGATCTCTGAAAAGACCCATTTCAAAGTAGGACCCCATTCTGGGGTTCTAGGGATTGGGGTGATTTCAACATATGAATTAAACCTATTATTCCCGCTTCTACACACCTATTTCCCTGCCCTTTTGACTTACTGAATGCAACATGGATGGAGAAGCGTAGGAACATGCCACCCTCTGGAGAAAGGTGGGCAAGACAAGGATGGGAAGCAGAGGACACACACACACACATCTAAGATGGAGAAAGGAAGACTGAATCTACTCTCACAGAACAGCCCATCAGTTACGTATTTGGGCCCCGCGAGTGATGAGTTCAAATCCCAGCCCCACTTCTTCCTGGAGGTGGGCCCATTTCTAGCAAAGTAAGATGTGTATAGTAACAACATCCACCTAGTAGCACTGCTGTTGTGAAGAATTCATGGGAAAAGAGCACTGCGGGAGATGGGTCTTGTACACAATAGTGTTGTTACAGTAGTTAGAAGGTCGGCCAGACAAGTCAATGTGACAAAGAAGAGGCCAACTGCCACCCAGGCCACACAACTCTGTGTTTCCCTTACTAACATAAAGAGAAAGGGCCCCCAGTGTGTAGCAAGAAAACCCAAGTCTTTCTAACTGTGGCCCATGGATTAAAGATACCAGGACCATCTGCACATCACAAAGGAAATACAGAATCCCAGCTCCTTCGTGAACCCACTGAATCACTTCTGTGCATAGGATTTGGAAATCTGAACACCCCCCTCCCCCGGCCCTATATAAAGCTAAAGATTAAACCCAAGGGCCTTGTGCATGCTAGCTGGGCCATTTCAGCTGTCTCCTCGTCCTTCCTTCTGATTTTCATTTTGAGATAAAGTCTCCCTAAATGCCCAGGCAGGCTTCCTGAGCACTTGAGATTATGGGCTTGTCCCACTGAGCCTAGCAGGAATTTAAAACCCCTGGACCAGGGGCAGAACTGTGTCATGCCCATGAGTAACCAACCACACCAGCACAGTCCCCTGCAAGGTAGGTGTGCCTTTTCACACCTGTCGGCCTCACCAGCATTCCCTGAACAAGGTTAGAGAGGTGGTGTTGAGTCTCCACAGGCTACGTTTGGTTGTATTCTCCTGAGAAGTCAAATCCTTCCCTTCACCGTAAACTTGCCTGGTTAAGAGCCTTTGTTTTAGATTACCTATTCCTCCTATATCTACAACCAAGGCCACCCGATGCTACCCTCGGACTTAGCTAAGGCAACCCTGAACTTAGGCTCCATCATTCAGAGAGTCCTGGTGCAGCGTTCTCCTTCCTGCCCAAATCTGTTCTTCGCCTCATTTCCAGTACTCTCAAGCCCCACCCTCCCACTGCCCGGCTCAGGAAAATTGGAGGCCAGCCACAGTACCTATTTAGTACATCTTATTTCCAAAGATCCTACCCCCAAGACTGTCAGTGGTGTCTAGCCTTCAGGCATTGTGACAGATACTATCATCTACAAAGTTCACAGTCAAGATGTATTAAGTTTTGAAAGGAAAAAAAAAAGGACAAAATCTTAAAAAAAAACCAAAAAACAAAAAACCTTCTTGTAATGTTTTAAGTAAGTGTGTGGTTTTTTTTGTTTTTGTTTTTTGTTTTTTTGTTTTTTTCGAGACAGGGTCTCTCTGTCTTAGCCTTGGCTGTCCTGGACTCGCTTTGTAGACCAGGCTGGCCTCGAACTCACAGCGATCCACCTGCCTCTGCCTCCCGAGTGCTGGGATTAAAGGCGTGCGCCACCACCACCCGGCTAAGTAAGTGTGTTTTATGTTGTGGTGCATTCATGATTATCCTGGAGTGTGGGTGGCCCATGGGCTGTAAGTCTTCAAGGTTGAGACTCTGCTTGTGACCCATGCTAGGGCCTTGCCACCTCAAACCAGTGGTTACAAATTCTAGCCTATTCTCTAGTGCTCTCAAGTGTCACCTGTTGCTGAATTCCTGTCACTAAGTTCCACCTGTCTCTTGGAATGCTTTCCCAGGTAGCAGCACAGACATGCTGGCCCTTGGTAGCTGTGGGACCACAAGTAAACAGCCCTTCCACTGAGCCTCGGTCCTGCATCTGTACCAGCCCCAGCTTCACCCCTGTTGGCAGACTTAAAGCTGAGTCCAGTGCCTGGACACAGAAAGGACAAGAAACACTGCTGGCTAGGACAATAGCTGTTCTGTCTCCAGATCTTTACAAATGCAGACAGAGCACCAGGCCTAAGCAAAAGTGCCAGAGCACGGGTGCCTGGGGCATCACAGCCTCCTCAGGGCTCAGGAACACTCTCTGAAAGCCAGGCGGTGGACTAAGGCTGTACCTCATTTGATCCTGCCCTTAACAAGGCTGTTTACAAGTGAGGAAATTGAGGGGCAGGTCACAGCACTGATCAGCAAGAGTGTCAGGATTTGGACCTCAGGCTGCGTCACTGCAGAATCCATGCATTTCGCCACTGTGTCACGTTGCTTTGTGTGTGTGTGTGTGCGTTATGTACATACTTATATGTGTACATGTATGTGCAGGTGCATAGGTATTCATGTATATGGAGATCAGAGGTTGACTTTAGGTGTCTTAAGTTGCTCTCCACCCTGTGTGTGAGAGTGTGGTTGTGTGTGTGTATTCACTTATGTGTGGGTGCACATACATGCACTTGCTATGGTGTGCATGTAGACGTCAGAGGACAACATTAGGTGTTGACCTTTGCCTTCTATCTTGTTTAAGCTTAGGGTCTCTGTTTCTCGGTTCCTCGGTGTGTATGCAGGCTCTTCGGCCCACAGGCTTCTGGTGGGTCTTTCATTTGTGCTTCCCACCTCACACAGGAGCCCCGAGATTACAGACGTGTGCTGTGATGTCTTCACATGGGTTCTGGCGGGGTTCAAACTCGGGTCCCTGTGTGTGTGTGGCAATGGCTGTGCCCACTGAGCCATCTCCCCGCCCCGACAATGCTCCTTCTCGCTGTGACTTGGGAACTGAAACAGCTGCTCTTCTGTCCTCTACCTCTCTGACTTCTGTCCCTGGTGTCCACTGCCCTGGAGCTGGCTCCTGTCCTGTTACCTATACACTCTGTAGCTCCCTTCCTTTCTCTGATTGGGCTGGGACCTCTGATATGGGACACCTTATTGGTAGTTGATTTTAAAAACCCTGCCTGTCTGTGAATTCTTTCTTTCTTTCTTTTCTCTGTGTGTGTGTGTGTGTGTGTATGTGTGTGTGTGTGTGTGTGTGTCCATTTGCTTTTTGTTTTTCCAGACAGGGTTTCTCTGGGTAGCCTTGGCTGTCCTGGACTCGCCTGGAACTCACAGAGATCTGCCTGCCTCTGCCTCTCTGAGTGCTAGGATTAAAGGTGTGCGCCACCACCACCTGGCATGAATCCTTTCTTAAGGAAAAAGATTTACCCATTTGCGATCTATGTACAGTGAATAGATGCTAGCTTTACTTAAAGCAGGGTAGGCCCATGTCATGAATGCCTATGAATGACTCCTGTCCTAGCAACTTAAATCAAGGGGTACTGTATCAGCTAAGCAATGCCTTGACAATGGGTAGGAGTGGGTGTACTCTCTGCGCCCCTAGCAGCTGGTATAGGGTGGCAGGTCCTTGACTTTTAACTTATTCAGATTCCATAGAATGCATGTCTGCAAAAAGGCTGGCTTCAGCATCTCTCCCTGGATTGGTTGTGTAGACCCCTTTGCTAGTGTAGATAGAATGTCCACCTGCCACCACCCCTGAAAAGAGCATCGGCACTGTTGGTGCCACTCACCTGTGACTGGCACCGCTTAACCGTGACCTGTTCCCTTAAACCCCTTTAAGAACCAGGCAAGGGCATGCAAACACAAAATTCACTTTCTGGCTTAACTTTTTATTTACTACTTTTGCTTTAAGTGAAGCGTTTGTTTCATTACCAAGCCCATGTGTCCGCACATTAAAAGACAGTGACAAGGAGAAGAAGAGTTGTTCCTGCATCCTCAGCTGGCTGTCCTCAAACTGTTGTACTTGCCTTCCAAGATACAGTTTTAAGAGGGGACTTTCCTGGGAAGCTCTCGGTGATCAACACAAAGGAAACAGAGGCAGAGGGAATTGATGAGTGTGAATCAGAGTCCCCACCAAGCCACACTTATTCACACAGGCTACGGTCCTTGCGAGGGCAGCCAGCTCTCTCTGGATCCCACTACCCCCAAAGCAAGGCAATTTGTCCTTAGTTGTGTGTGTGTACATGCATGTGCGTGCATGTGCAAGTTGTGTGTGTGTGTACTCCTGGGTACACACGTGTACATGTGCATGCGGAGGCCAGAGGACAACTGCAGGTGTTACCTCACAGGATCTGTCCACCTTAGGTTTTGCTTGTTTGTTCTCTGGTTCCTGTTTTTGTTCTGTTGCGTTTTGAGTTTGGGTCTCTCACAGACCTGGAGCTCAGTGAGGAGACTAACCTGGCTGGCTGGTGAGCCCCGAGATCTCCCTGTCTCTTCCTTGCTGGCAACGGGCTTTCAAGCATTCACTACTGAACCCAACTCAACAACAAAAACAAAAAACAAAAAACAGACAAACAAACAAAAAAAAAACAGCAACAAAAAATAGTGGCTTCTGGAGATGCAACTCAGGCTTTTAAGCTTATATGGCAAGCATTTTGCCAGCTGGACTATCTTTTCAACATTTTGCCACAGGGCCAAGCCATGGCATCGGTTTGGAGTGAGAGGAATGGGGCAGCGTCTCTTGGGATGTCTATCTCTCCCCACTGGAGCATGAGACGCTAACACCACCCTCCTCTCCATAGATGACATTCCCCAAAGAAAGAAAACGAAGGTGCTGGCAGACAGGAAGGAAGAGAAGGAGTGGTGGATGCTAAATGGGCTAAAGAAAGCATGGAGTCTTAAATTCAGGCGAGACACGGAGAGCTCTTGGGACTGAGATGGGAGTCCAGGTCTCTGCAAAATGACCCTTGATTAAATGCCTGAAATTCCTACATGGGCACCCAGAAGTCTGAGAGTTTCAAGGCCTCCTGTCTAGGAGCCTTGCGCTAGTCCCTACAGGAGCCTAAAGGACGTGTCCTGAGATGAGGCTGTGACTACCATAGAGGATCAGAAGGTAACGAGTGCCTTAGTTTGAGGAGGACCCCAGGACCCAGATCTGCCTGTCATAAAGTTCTTCTTGTAGGTTTCCAGGACCCTGTGGGTCCTATTATTTCCCCATTCTTCCATGCTACTCTCGCCTAAAGACTCAATAGGATGTCCGAACCCCTACCAAGACCTAGCCGACGAACACGATATTCTCCACTGTTGAGTGGAGAGTGAGATCTGATTCTCACGTGAACTCTGGTGCCCCTTTTCTGACCATGTCCCCTGGATGGGGAGGCCTGGTGGCACTCAGAAGAAGGATAGCAAGTTACCAAGAAGAGACTCGATAATCTTAGAGCATACATAGGGGTAAGAAGTCTCCCTCAATCACAGACATAGGGGAGGGGAGAAGGGGGGAAGTGGGAGGGAGGGAGGAATGGGAGGAAACAGGGGAAGGGCTAACAATCAAGATGTAATGTGAATAAATTAATTAAAAAAATAAAAAAAATAAATAAAACATAAAAAAAAAAAAAAGAAGGTAACGAGTACCTCAGGTGACAGGGCAGGGAGCGTCGGGAGTCCATCCCATCAAAACCTTCAGCTTTTTCTACCCTAGCTTTCCCACAGGTTTACAGAGGCAGCTGAGTTTTTAGGCTGAGGGTGACACAGCAAGATACCGCCAGCCAGGACCCACTGTGGCCACGGCTTTCAGCTTCCCCAGATCTCAGAGGGAGGCTGCATCCAGGGCAGTCAATCAGCTGATCCCCACCCCCTCCCGTCTTCTTGGGCTGGCGCTGGTGGGATGGTGATGATAGGGCTGGTGTAGGATTACTTGTGCAGCCTCTAACCTGTGAGTGATATTTTTCCACGTCTGTGCTCTCAGCGGGGGGGGGGGGGGGTTTCCTCCAGAGCCATCTGCACCTCAGTTCAAGGCAGCCAGCCGGGGAGCCTGCCCGATAACACTGGCAGGCCTGCTGGCTCCCTACTAACTGTTTAAAACACTTCTCAACCTTCACAGCTCCTTTTTTCTTCCCTTTCTACTAGCTTTACACACGCAGCCATACCCAGCTCTGGATATAACGCACTGCTCCCCTCCCCTCCCGTTCTTACCTGAAGGACTGGCAGGCTGGGGGCTATCCTCTCTCCACTTGCTCACAAGGGGGATGGAATCCGCTTTGGTGGCCTTTGCTCTGCGTGTCACAATCCCTGTGCAGAGGCTGCCTCTCCAGCCGGCTCACTGCAGCGCTGTGTGGGGAGAGGGACGGGCTGTGGCATGCACATCAGGTTGCTGGCCCGCCTCCAGACACCATGCCAGTCCCAGAGGGCTATGTGGGAAGCAGGGAGGCGGGTGGGGGGAGCAGAGAGCACAGGCCTCCAGGTCTGCCTTTGGCCCTTGTTCACTAGCAGAGGGGCCCCCGCCTGCAGACCACCACACAGCCCCACCCCCCACCACGTCGTCAATGCACACAAAGCTCTAAGTGGCCCTAGCTTTTTGATTTTCTGCAGCAGACCTGGGGACGAGAGACAGCAGACAGTGTCGGCAACTACCTTGGGTGTTATTTTAGCATGGTTTGTCTTGGGGCAGAAGCCTGAGCCCAGTGGACTACCGTCTGAGCAGAATCCTGTTTATTTTGAGGCCTCTGTCACCAGGGAAACAACTGGTTGTGTTGAAAGACACTCCTCTAAAATCAGACTGCTGGTGAAAGGGAGCCCTTCTCTGTTCCGGCATCTGTCTCCACGCAAGGTGTAGGTGTCTGTGTGTGGCAGTGTCTGTCTATATGTAGACACCGTTCCCAGAACCATGCCCTACCAAGTGTTTTCTGTGGAACTGGGCAAGATAGTGGCCACTAGGTCACAGGGCTGGGGAGGGACAGCAGAGCGTGTCCCCAGAATTCCTCACCGTAGTTCCCACCTATTCCAGCTAGCATAGGGGAGCCCCCAGGTGAGCTTGGGACCTCTTCAGTGGAGCACAGATACCATCTTCATACTACAGAGAAGGAAGGAAGTTTGCCATCTGTACAAACAGCTCTGGCTTGCAGGTAGGGACTAAAGTGGACTCAGAAGATATGGATCACTGAAATCGTGACTAATCATCTCCGATCCTCAGAAAGGAGAACCTCCTTTCTGTAGGCATCTCAGCCTGCGGGGGAATGAGTGAGCATTCACGTGTGCGTGGGCCCCGGCCTGAGCACCTGATGGCTCAGATAGACAGAGGCATGTAGACCTAGGTAGGGGAAGTGGAAATGTTCTTTGAGGTCTCTTTCCTTGACCAATGAATGCAGTGAATACAGTGATGGCAGGATGGGGGCGTGGCCTGAATTTGAAATGTTCCTCCTGTTTTGAGCCCTCACTTGGTCTCTTGCTTGCGGTACTGTTTTGAAGGCCGTAACATCTTTAAGAGGTGGGGCCTTGTTGATGGAGCGAGGTCAGTAGGAGCTGGTCTTTGAGGATTTTCCCTATCCGTGGCTCTGGTCTAGCTCTCTCCATTTCCTGGTCCATCCATGTGAACAGCCTCCACTCTGTCCTCCTGTCACTATGCCTTCTCCGCCCTTGAGGGACTGAAATGTCTTTGAAACCATGAGCCACAGTGAACCTTTTCTCCCATAAGTTGTTTCTGGTATTTTGTTACAGTAGCAGAAACGTGGGGGGCAGGATCTGTTGCCTGAATGAGCATCCAGGGCCATTCCTGGGCCTTTAGACTGAGGAGTCCTTCTAGAACTCAGCTCCTAGACCTGGGGCTACAGGCTCAGACAGCTCATGGCTCTGATGCAGGTCTCTCGGCTGGCAGCACTGGTTCTCGGAAAAGCCCTACGAGGGATGCCATCCCATCATTACAGACCTAGTCTTCCTGGAAAGAACAGAAGAGGTACTGGCTGGCTAGGTACCCAACCAGAAAGGAGCGAGCTTCTGCCCCCACTGTACATGTCACACACAGAACAAGGCTGTGGGTGGGTGCCATGTGGAGCCGCCCTCGAGCACAGCCCTGTGTGTGAGTGAGCCCCCCCTCTCACACCCCCCCATCAATATTTTTTTTTTCAGGAGAGTGTGTCACATGTTGAAATCCAAAGTTTTGGGTATAAAAAATACACCCTCGAGATTTATTCGGATGAGGGCACGTGTGTGTGTGTGTGTGTGTGTGTGTGTGTGTGTGTGTGTGTGTGTGTGTGTGTTTCTTGTTCAGGATCTCAAGCTGAGGCAAAAGTAGACTGCTGAAGGAACCGGGACAAGGCGCTCCTTTTGGATTGGGCAGCTTTGATTCAGCAAGCCACAGGAGTCCAAATCAGAAGGTGTTTGCTGTGGTTTGAATGAGATGTGTGGTGTGTGCCCCCCAACCCCACCCCGTTGTCCCTGGCATTTGGATACTTGGTCCTACCCCCCCCCCCCCGGCCCCAATTGGTAGTAGTATTTGGGTAGGTTTAGGGGGTGTGGCCTTGGTGGAGGAAGGATGTGGATGAGGTTGGGCTTTGGGGTTTCAAAGCCACTCACCATTCCCTGCTTGTCTTGCTCTGTGTTTCCTGCTTGGGGTTTTAGGTTTGAGCTCTCAGCCCGCTGCTCCAGCTGCTGCTGTGCCTGCCTGCTGCCTTGCCTGCCTGCTGCCTTGCCTGCCTGCTGACATGCCTGCCTGCTGCCTTGCCTGCCTGCTGACATGCTTGCCTGCTGACATGCTTTCCTGCCACGGTGGCAGGCCTAAAGCCCTTCCTTATATAAGTTGTTTCGGTCACGATGCCTTATCACAGCAATAGAAAGATAAGACAGCGCCAGTGCGGCATCTGTGTCTCTGAAAAGGAACATGCCAGCATTCTGGTGGATCTGGCCTGAGAACTGTCCAGCTATGGAAACAAAATCACCTAGTAGAAAATTTTGTAATACTTTAATGATGTGCTGAAAGACCCTTTCTGAACAAAAGACACAGATCCAGAGTCTCATCCAGAGTCACACCCCCTCCTAGTCACTGTGGAACTAAACCCATCTCCCCCGCCCCCTTCAGCCTGCTACTCATTAACCTGAGCACGATGTGTCCTTGGCTACTCCCAGGCAACTCAGCTCTTCCAGGATCCCAAATCCTTCTTTCTCAAGGAGCTCGATAACTTATGGCATCACTGCAAACTCTGGAGCACCGTGACAATCAAACGTATCTGAGCACGTGCTAGTGGGCAGGCACTTTCACTCCATGCAACCATGGTATCCAGTTGTGAGCACCATCACACACCTCCACACACCCCCACCCTTTAGGTAATGCAAGCCCTAATTATTGACACATGCTGATTTCTACACGATAGTGTCTGGTGATATTATGCTCCAAATCCTAGGAAAGAAATCCTCAGTTCTTTAAGATACATTTATAATATAGTTCTCCTAATGTTGGCATTTATTTTTTTTTTACTTTAACATTTCTCCATTTATATATTTATTTCAACGTGTTTAAAAGGCCTAGTCCTGATTTTGAAATACTATGCATGAGGTTTCTAAACTCCTGAGCAATGACAATAGGATGCCTCCTGGCCCCACTATTATCTGGAATGGAAAGAGACTGTGAGATTGTGTAGTAGGAAAGTCTGGCCCTAGAATAGACCTGAAACCAGGAAATACTCTGTGGAAAAAATAGCTGTCAAAGCCACTTATTAAGCACCCACGGTACTCTAGATCCTCTGCAGTGTGTGTGTGTGTGTGTGTGTGTGTGTGTGTGTGTGTGTGTGTGTGTGTGTGCCAGAAATCGTATCTTCTTAGGCCACTTTAAAAGCCTCTTCTGTCACAATAAGACCTTTTATAGAAACCACATACCACTGGAAAGGCATGGCCTGAGGAAGACAGAAAACAATAGATCTTTGAGAACAGACCAAAATCCTGGTAGGGTTATCCACAGAGATGCAGGCTTGCCCAGAGTTGTCTGAGGCTGAAATGCTGGGGCCAACAGCTCAGGTGACACCCCTGTCTGAGTCTTAAGAGCCAGACATGATGCCCAGCAGAAAGTGGCCCCAAACCTCTTAGGGTAGTTTTAGGAGGTCCATAAAGGTAAGTGCCTGGCATGGTGGCGCACGCCTTTAATCCCAGCACTGAGGGAGGCAGAGGCAGGGGGATCTCTGTGAGTCTGAGGACAGCCAGGTCTACAAATTGAGTCCAGGACACCAAGGCTACACAGAGAGACCCTGTCTTGGAAACAAACAAACAAAACAAAACAAAGTAGAGAACAGCATTTCTGTTCGGTTTGGTTTGGTTTCACTGATTACATATTCAGTGCCTCTGAACAGCTGACATGGAACCCCTCACTCTTTAATTTGGTTGACACAAAGGAAGCTCCCGTGTATAATAGTTTGGCAAGATCCTGAAGACTGCCAGGAAGTACAATTTCTTCCTCTCAGGCAGCACAGATGCCCTGACATCTTGTCTTCAACTCTTGAGGCTGACGTTAGATACTTGCTTTACCCTTCCTGCGACATTCATTCTGCGTGAATAAGGGATGCTCTTCCGTGAGATGCTTCCTAATCTCATTTGACCTTTTGACCTTGTTTAGGTTCAACAAATCCTCATCAGCTGACAGGGAAAATGAGATGCTCAGTGCCACTCTCCAGCAGAGCATTTCCTCCTGTTTATGCCCAATCAGGAAACAAGGGCATCCTGGACACCTGGAGAGCCAGCTGCCAATTGGACCGGGAAGCCCTGCAGACATCCTCAAGAAATTGCATTAGTTACCCAAGGGGACCGCAAGGCCAAACACGTCAGCAAAGCTGGAGGACAGACACTGGGCGCAGTGGCTCACAGGAGGGGGTGCCAGGCCCTGCCTCACCGCCAGCCAAGAACATTAGCCAGTTTTCCTGCAGCTGCAGATGAGACACGCAGAAAGGATCCCTGTCATCAGTGGGCTGCTTCAACTCTGACACTGCACCACCCTCCACCCTCCCTCCACCTCCCCCCAACTCTCTACCCCCTCATCCCCCCACCCCCACCCCACCAGCGCCTCTTCTAGTGTCTCTTTTCCTTTTTGGGGGTACAAGGTCTAGCATATTCTGAGCTGGCCTCAAACCTCCTTGTAAGGTAAAGACGATCTTGAACTTCTGGCCTTCCTGCCTATACCTTCCCACTGCTGGGAGTACAAAAGCCGGCTTTGAACTCACAAGGTAGCCCAGACAGTCTCTCTGTCTCAGCCTTGCACGTAGCTAAGATTACAGAACCTATGCTGCCAGATCCAGCCTGCATGATTACATGGGATATGTAAACGCTCTTGTTGTGATAACACCATATCATACTCAAGAATAGAAACAACCCTCACTAACTAACGCTGTCCTCCCTGAAGATGACCAGGTGTGTAGAATCAGGCTATGCCCATGATATGATCCTTCTTAGCAAACTGTGTTTGCAGTGTTGTTTTGTTGTTTGTTTGTTTGTTTGTTTTGCTTACTGATAGGACTCTAGGCTATATGAGGTAGTACAGGCCTGTAATCTTAGCAGTCTGGAGTTAGAAGCAGAAGATAAGGAGTTCAAGGCTAGCCTGTGCTACATAATGAGATTTGGGGACAATGGGAGCATTGGCTAGTTCATTCAAACACCAATATTTCTTTCTTGGATTAGTGATTTCAGTAATTTCCCCTTAATTTGTCTTCCTGTTTCTTCCTTCGGCCCCATGGGTCACTCCAGAAGACTCTTGCTAAATGGTAAGTCAGAACTGTCTGGTACCCTTCCTTAGCACTAAGAGCCAAGCCAAGCTCACTAGTACTCTGCATCCCTCAGGTCGCCCCGTGCACCCCTCTCTACATCTTGTGCTACTTGTACATTGCTCATCACACAGTGCCAAGCCTGCCCAGATGAACCCAGCGCTGGTTCTATTTGCATTTGTATTTTCTGTATTGGACTTAAACCGTCTCAAAGTCTTCATGGTAAAAAGAATCCAAGTTTTGTCAGCTAACACTGTTTATCAGCCCCATCCACCCAACAGTCAGGGGGGTGAGAACTCTTCTGCTTTAGAGGCCCATGGGGGAGCCTCTGTGAGCCGCTGTCTGACCCTGGGTGCGGTAAGTGTGGCTGGGGCAGCCTAACTGCACTGCTGTTTCAGATGCAGCCTTGGTGCTCAGAGCCCTGCAGTCTGGCCCACAGCAGGCTATGAAACCTAGACAGTCTCAAGGCCCCTTGGAAATCTGACAAAACGTACAACCCTGTGCTCACATACACATTTTTAACATTTGATTTCAGAAAACAAGATGCCCCAGGCCCAGTTTAGCTCCCAAGGTAAGAACACCTGGTTTGGTAACTGCCTTGCTATTTGGTAAAACAAGCAAACCTATCTGGATCCCTAATTCGATGATGTAAATAAATGAGCGCCCTTAGGGGGAACATCCCAGGTCAGCACTACCACAGGACATTAATGAGATGAATTGACAGACAGTAAATGCTTACAGAGGGGTGATCTGAAATCCAGGTGGAAAGAAAACCATGCAAGCAAAGCAGCCCTTAAAGCAATCTACACAGGAAAAGGGCCAGGCCCCTGGACCCTCTTTTTCCCATCTATGGTCTGCCCATCTTGTCTGTGGCCATGCTCTGTGGGAGAGACATGAGCTGACCAGAGCACAGTAGACCACACCTTTAGCTAATCCCTGTCATGGGTTGAGATTCTACTGGATTTTGGTGCTGGGAAATTTCTTTATTTATTTATTTTCTCAATTTGATACAAGCTAGAGTTCTCTGGGAAGAAGAACCTCAACTGAGAAAATGTGTCCGTTCATTCAGATTGCTCCTAGGCAGCTCCGTAGAGCATTTCTTTTTGTTAAGGATTGATTTGGTGAAGCTACCTCCGAGCAGGTGGGCCTGAGTTGTTCTAGAAAGCTGGCTGGGCAAGCCACAAAGAGGAAAGCCAATAAGCAGTATTCCTCCCTGGCTCCTGCTCTAGTTCTGGCCCTAGTTTCCCTCAATAATGGACTGTGAGGGGAAAAAAGACAGAGAGAAAAAGGGGCAACGCTACCGTTAGACTACTTCTTACCAACTAGGAACGTCAAGCTCTTCGGAGGAAAGTTCGATCTTTACCATCAGCATACCTAATCTCTTCTTGTTGTTTCTTCTTTGCCTGTGACTACTTAACAAACTGACCAACAACAACTAACAGCAACCAGCAGCAACCCACTGACAACCCCACCCCCACCCCCATCTCATCTCTCAGGGCCCTAGCATTTATATACCCTCTGAGAAGCCCCAGAAATTCCAAAGGTCACACAACTGCAGAAACTAGCTGCATCTGGCAAAACCACGCCTCTGCTAGAGCCTGAGTCAAATCATTGTCAGCTGCTGCAAAGCAGACCCATATCCCCGTATCTGGGATTAAAATAAAAATAATGTTCTTATATGTCTGTGGTTTTTAAAAATGTATTTTTTTAATGTATATGAGTACACTGTCTTCATGCATACCAGAAGAGGGCATTGGGTCCTGTTACAGATGGTTGTGAGCCACCATGTGGTTGCTGGGAATTGAACTCAGGGGCTAGAGAGATGGCTCAGCAGCGGTTAAGAGCACTGGGTGCTCTTCCAGAGGTCCCAGGTTCAATATTTGTGTGTTTTTAACGAAACCAAAATTCCAAGGCAGTGTGAAGATAAATGACAGAAGTCAAATGGTCTCCACTCTTTGGAAGGCTAAGCCCATATGATGAACAGGCCAGTGTGCATCAAATAAGTGAGTTGCTCTTAGGTGTTATCGGCACCTAGGCTCTTGCTTCAGCCCAGAGGCCCATGGCTTGTGACTTGAGGGCATGGATGGTGTAAGAATTAGTCTCCATTTACTCAAGATGTGGTTTCCCTTGATATTAGAATCTGGTCACCTCCTGAAAACTATCCTGGAGACAAACCCCTAGAGAAAAGTCTAGCTCTTTTTTTGCTTGGCTATACTGGGCGGGGCAGGGGAAAGGGTAGGGTCTCATGTCTAGTGACTAGTGCCAAGAGGGGCAAGCTTGAATTCTAAAGCCTACTTTCCATCCTAGTTCTTGGGGTGTTCATCCTGCCTCTCTCACTGTAAAACACATTGTTCTCTACAGAACCCCCAGAGTACCTCCTTCCGTGAAGTCCGTGACCCCTTGACCTCTGAAAGAGGGGCCAGATCACATAAGGCCTCCTGTAGAGAGACACTGAGAAGTTAGGTGGCAGCCAGGTGTCGAAACCATCTGAGGGTCCTATGTAGTCTGCCAACCCCCTGGGGTCTCTTGGGCTTTAAAATTAGGCACCAGGAGATGCCACTGACAGGCAGGAATGTGTAGGGCATGTACACGCCCCACCTATACTGTCAGAGTGTAGCAGAGCATGCAGGTGGGTGGATTCACAGTGAAGACTCCCAGGACGGTGCCATGGGATCTCCACTCTGAGTTCCACCGATGTTTGCTGGAGCTCTATTACCTCTACAGTCAGACTTGAGGCCCCATGGACAGACTAATTTTCTATTGGTCAGTTAACTGAACTCACTTAATTTGACACCAATTATGTGTCAGATACTATAAAGAGGGCTGAGAATAAAACTTACTTTGCACTCCCCCCCAAGGATGCAAAATTCAGGTGGGAAAGAAAATAAGACTGATGAAGTGTTTGTTTGCTTGTTTGTTTGTTTGTTTATTTTGAGACAGAGTCTCGCTGTGTAGTCCTGGCTGTGCAGAAATGTTGGGAGCTTGGCAGGAGGAACAGCAAAATAGCCCTAGTACTCATGGAATACAGCCCACCGGTTAGCAAACCCATGATGGGCATGTGTCTCGCGAGGCATGACCCCGAGAACTCTGTGTCCTGAGGGCTTCATGCTGTTAGGGAGCATAGCTCTGCTTGTTACCCTTGTGGTCCTCATAATTGTATCAGTAATATAAAGAGAGCTTCCAGCCCCTCACTGGGCAGTATCATTGGCATGCTCAGCAATCTCTCTCAGGCATTGCGGCTGGAGCGGATTAATGATTCAACCACCACCCTTGAAAAGAACCTCAGATGTAGATCGCTAACAATGACCCTTAGGAATTTGGAAAAATAGAGTGTTAAACAAGATTAGGTAAAGATCCTTTTGCTAGTGGCTCTGGCATAGAACGTCTTAGGGAAAAGTAGATTGTTTAGCAAAGTTAGGTAAAGATGTTTTTGCTGTTGGCTCTGATGCAGAAAATCGTAAGAAACAATTTGAAGTTAAGAAAAAGTACGCTCTTAATAATAAAGCTTGGGGCCTTTTGAGTTTGGTGAGCAAAGACAATAAATAACCCAATTAGCACTATCGATGTCGCTGAAGCTGGACTTCAAGGCCACTAACTTCTTATACTTATTTATGCTTCCTTCAGCTTCCTGATATGATTTTTAAAAATTATTAATGAGTAGACGAGCACTTTTAGATTTTAAAGCTGAAATAGCTGATTATTTTTATTTAGAAGTTTCGATTTGTGATTCTTTTAAGATCTTTATAAGGTTACTTTTAGGAAAATTGATTTTTTCTTTGTAACAGCAAATTGCAGCCTGCCTGTAAAGAAAAGCTGGCTGAGAAATTACCTTGCTTGCTTCTACTCTATTAATATAGAAAGTTGCTTAGTTACAAATGTATGTTCTTGGGTTTAAGTTGTTTTTCATGCTTGTTTCTCACCCATATATGAAAAAATTTGATCATGTGAAGGTATTGGAGATATGTTTTTCTTACATATACTCCATTGTAATAATTCGCTTAAATAAAAATAGAATGTAGCCATATTGTGATTTTTGTGTGGCTTGGAAGATCCTGCTGGGATGTATAAGCTGTGGGAAAAATATGAAAGTTGTTGGAATTTTTTCCATCCACAAAGCTGTGTGTATTTGTATATGTATGTGTGTAAAGTTGTTGGAATCTTTTTCCTTCCACAAAGATGTGTGTGTGTGTGTGTGTGTGTGTGTGTGTGTGTGTGTGTTGGAATATTTTTCCATCCACAAAGATATGTGCATGTGTATATGTATGTGTATAAGGCTGTTGAAACTTTAGATTTTTGGAGTTTGTTCCATCCACCAAAGTATATTTGCATATGTACAATAGCTGTTTGGGTTGGAACTTGCTCTTCAGAGTTTGTTCCATCCACCAAGATGTGTGTGTGTGTGTGTGTGTGTGTGTGTGTGTGTGTGTGTGTGTGTGTATGAATATGTAAAGTAAGAGAAACTTGAAAGAAGAAGCTTCTGGAAACTGACATGCTGGAGTCTGTCTTACTTCATCATCTAGTATAAGTGTTTATGTGTGTGGTTCTTTTCTCTCCTTTCCCCTTTTTACATGCTTGCCACCATCAGGGGCAGCTATTGCTGCTAAGAATCAGTTCCGGCCTGGAGGGTTGCCCTCAGAAAAAGTCTACAGGGTCACCAGCCAGCCTCAAGATCTACACTCCGCCTCAGTTTCCCCAGATGATGTCAAAGCGGGCCTTTGATGCAGAAACTTGCTATGTAGACCACACTGGGCTTGAACTCACAGCGATCTGCCTGCCTCTGCCTCCCAAGTAGTGGGACTGAAGGCAAGCATCCTCATGCCCAGCTCCTCATGGAGTTCTTCAAGAATACACAACAGTCCTGACAGTATCATCAGGTTCAGAGACGAGAGATGATGGAAGTGTCTGGAAGGACTAGACAGGGCCACAAGGGAAGTAGTACCTTAAGGCTGGCAGTTGCAAGGCAAGATGAATTCAGTAGTAGTAGAAGGATTCGGGAAGGGAGAGAAGAGTAACGTGTGTGAGACAGGCAGTGGTAGCCTAGAGGAGTCAGGGCATGATGAGGCTGGTCTAGACCGGAGCCAGAGTCAGATTTCTGGTGTTAACATCTTCTTCATTAGCAGGGGTCTCTGGGTATGACAGGGCATCTTTAAGTGACCCGTCCCGTCCTACCAAACATTATTCTTCCTCTGAAACCTCTTTTTTTTTTTTTTTTTTTTTTTTTTTTTGGTTTTTTTGAGACAGGGTCTCTCTGTGTAGCCTTGGCTGTCCTGGACTTGCTTTGTAGACCAGGCTGGCCTCAAACTCACAGCGATCCGCCTGCCTCTGCCTCCTGAGTGCTGGGATTAAAGGCGTGCGCCACCACCGCCCGGCCCCTCTGAAACCTCTTATCAGTAACATAGATGAGTGAAAGAGGAAGGGGACCAAAGCTGCCGTTACAGACAGAGCCCCTCAGCGACAACTGCTGGCCCTGGCTCCTGCAACCAACCCCTTCTCATGGGATGAGCGCCTGGACTGCCTTTGAGAGCCGCCCTCAATGCCCTCAATCCAGGTGGCACTGGAGAGATGACTATCCCATCCCCCTGTGGCGGCCATGGATGCGGTCCCTTCCACATTGGTTCTATGAGAAACAAGCCCGAGACCAGAGGGAGTAGTATGGCAGCAGGAAAACAGCTGAGCTGCTGGCAGCCACACTGCCACCATCACAGCAAGTCCTTCTGGAAAGAGAATGTCACAGGGTGCCACAGGCAAAGGATAGAGAAGGGTTCAGGTCGCTATTACCTGCCCACCTAGGACCACCACGCCAAAGCCTTTGCTTTCAAGATGAGGAGAAAATACCACCCTTTTGCCTAAGGTTCTTCAGTCTTGGTTTGGAATATGATCGTTGAAAGGATCCTAGATTTGCGCAAATACATGGCTCCTGTCAGGATTTTTTTTTTTTTAATGTCTTATTAGCTTGGATATATGTAAGCCGTAGCTCAGGGCCACCTGTGTCTGGGGTAGCAAAATCCACGTGCTGGGCATAGTGGGCCCTGCGCACATCCCCAAATGGGCATATACCCATATGTTGTACGCAGGGGTGCAGAAGGTTAGCTCAAGATCCAAATTGTACCTTCCCCTACCCTACTTGTCCACCAACCCTCCCCAAAACTCTTTATTTCATTTTTTTTCCTTCTCTTAATGTAAAAGAGTTATTGAATCTATTAAGTGTATCTTGAAGAAACGCCAGAGAGGAGCAAGAAATGGAAGATTTGCAGGCCTTAGGTTTTGTTTTGTTTTCCCCTCTTTGCCCATTAAGGGAGAACCAGTTCCTTCTATTTCCTGTTCTGTGCTGCGCTTTTTAAAAAGCATTAGCTTTATGGTGATGGGATTTGGCCGCTCTGCAATTTCCTGTAACCTCTTCTTGGATCTAGGCACAGATAACTCACTGGGTAGGAACCATTTCCTGCTTCCCGGCTAAGAACTGGCCCTACAGAGTTCTTTCTGGGGGGGGTGGAACTCACCTCTGAGTGAGAGGCAGGATTCTTTGCAGACTCCAGCCTATCTTCGACCCAGACCTGATCTGGGAGTTGGGGGGAAGCAAGCAAGGAACAGGTGGGAGGTGGGAGGAGCCGGCACTCACCTCTGTCTGTCCTGGGCAGCTTGCTTTCTGGGTGGTGGCAGGCACTGCAGTTGCACTGGGCTACGAGGACGCTGCAAGTAAGCTGCTGAAAGGGAGTTTCCATTCACCCTTAGAAGGGAGTGTCCATCCCAGAAAAGGAGGCAGGCATGCCCTTAGCCCTTGGAGGCTGTCGAGCCACTTTGTCTTCTCTTCTCTGTCTGGTGTGACTCCCCTAAAGGAAAGGCTGAGTGAAACCACACACCCCACTGGCCATTTAACAGGTGGCTTCCTGGCCTTGGGACCCTGGGAGAAGGCAGCAGAAAGCAGTCTCCCGCCCCTGCAAGGCTAGCTGGCACTAGTAGTCCTACAGAGGAACAAGGACAAGAGCCCGTTCACTTTTATTTCCCCCTCTCATGTGGTTTATTTTTGGATTAGACGTGCAGGCTATTTGGGGGGGCTGGACAGCTGCCAGGTGAAAGGACAAGTACGTTGGCCAAGTTGTGTCCGTGCCCCGCTTTGAACTACCTCATCCCTGTTCCTTCTCCGTATGAGGCAGAGGCCTTGGGGTCTTAACCCTGAGCAACGTCTGCGGCTCCCCGTGCTTTTCCAACTGCGTGATCGCTGCTGCCCTTTGAAGCTTCACGGAGCATGCGTGCAATGGGAACTGCCTTTACTTCTGCCTGTGAGGCCGATGGGTTCCGAGGCTGGTGGTCCTGTCACACAGGCGAACGCACTAGTACGAACAAGGAGACCCTCGGTTCAGCACAGGACAAACCCTGAGACTAGAAGGCATTATATAAACAGCGTGGAGCAGCTAAAGGCACGGTTCTGCCTTTGTTCTGGCGGCAGTGTCTGCCTCCCAGGTTTGTGGAGCATAATGTTGACGCGGGTGGTTGTATCATCTCTCACGCTTCTTCGCTGAAGTGAATGGAGGGTTGGAGCCGTAGCGCTTGGCCAGATGGCAGGCGTGCAGCTTAACCTCCTCACCTCATCTTCACTGCCGTGGCTCTTCTTACTCCAGGGCTCTCACTGGATGCCATCTCTCCCATGTCCCGGCTCCTTTAATCCTCAGGGCAGCCAACCCTTGCCTCTGTGTGACAGCCAGGGAAGCTGAGATTTTTACCTTCAGGAAGGTTGAGGTGCGGGCTCCAGACTGTCTGACTCCTGAGCTGGCGTTCTTGGCCACTTTGCTCTGCTGCCTTCTCAGCTAGAAATGGTTGAGATTTTGCTGCAAACCCCCCCCCCCCAAAAAAAAAAAAAACCAAACCCAAAAGCCTCAAGGGGTGAATCAGACTTATTAATTTAACCTTCAATTTTATTCCCAAATTCAGTTCTTGAAAAGGGAGAGAGAATAATAGCGTTTGTGTGTGTGTTAACTGTCCCAGGCTGAATCTAGGGACAAGGTGGAATCTCTGGTCTCCCTTGTCCTTGGAGACATTTCCCTATGAGTAATTCACTGTGCAAACACTAGCGAAAGCTGGCCTGAGCTGCCCAGGCTGGGCTCCCAACCCATCTGAGCCCAAGTGCCCTTTCTCTTGAGAAGGTGCCAGATGTAGCACTCAACTGCTTGTCCAATACTGCCCTCTGCAGGCGTCTCTGCCTCATTACACCAGCTTGGTGTCTTCCCGGTATCACAAGAATGAGTTTTTAAAGAAAATTTTTACAGGTTCTCAAAAACTTGGTTTGCCTGGGAATGTGTCTATACCAATAGTAACTGTTCTCCTTGTGTATAAAAGTTGAGAATACCCGTAGTCCATGCAAATCTGAATAAAGTGTTTTTGTTCAAAATGTAAAAAAAAAAAAAAAAAAAAAGGCCAGGTTCCCAAATGTTCCAGAAGCTTCCTTTGATGCTTTAGATCACCCTTTTAAAATGATAAATTAAACATTTCTTCATAAAACAATTTTTCCATACATTTACTATTGCGTACTAGAACTGTAGAAGCAATTTAAGAGAATATTAGGACCCCACCCCTGTATGTGTGTGTGTGTGATGTGTACACCCATTTTATGGACACGTAAGGTGTCTTCTCTTCCTCCTCCTATTTGATATGGGATTCTAGCTGAACCTTGAGTCTGCGGATTCAGCTAGGCTGTTTGGCCAGCCAGCTCCCCCGCCCCCCCCCCACCCTACTGTCTCCACCTGCCAGTGCTAGGATGACAAGCAGGCGACAAGCATGCTGCGCAGTGCATAGTCCTCTCCCTGGTCCTAGAAGAATAGCTAGTCTTACGCCATAAGAAGACCAACAGAGTCAACTAACCTAGGCCCATAGGGACTTAAAGAGACTGAAACACCAACCAAAAAGCATGCATGGTCGGGACCTAGGCCTCCTACCCAGATGTAACTGATGGCAACTTGGTCTTCATGGGGGGTCTCCCAGCAAGTGGAGCAGGGGCTGCCTCTGACATGGACTCTGTTGTCTGTTACTAGACCCCTTCTGCCTAGAGGACTGCCTGGCCTGGCCTAAGGGGAAGCGATGCGCTCAGTCCCTATGAGACCCGATGTGCTTGGGTGGCTGATGGGGTAGAAGGCTCCCCTTTTTCTGAGAAGGAGGAGGAGCGGGGGAGGAGGAAGAGGCCTGGAGAGTGGGACCAGGAGAAGAGGAGGGAGGGAGCTGCGGTTTGGATGCAAGGTGAATAAATAAAATTAACTTAATAAAATGAAAAGAGTGTTGTCCCGTTATGATACACTAGAAGTTATAATCTTCAAGCCATATGCACTTAACACAGCATTGCTTTTTAAATCTTGTGTTTGAAAAGCTGAGAGGTTGACACCTTTTCTTGTGACTCTTAGGTGTTTGTTTGGTGCTGTACTGGGAATTGAACCCAGAGCTTCATCTGCACTAGGTGAACATTCTACCACTGACCTCCAGCCCAAGCTATTTTTTTTTAAACTTTTTATTTTGAGCCTGGGTCTTGCTTTGTTAACATGACTAGACTTGAACTCCCTCTGTAGCCTACTTAGGCCTTGAACTTGTGGGGTTTAAAACCCTTTTAGTAATCTTTTTTTTTTTTTTTGAGAATTCTGTACATGCATGTAAGGTATTTTGAACAAAGTCATCCCCTATTACCTTTTCTTGTCCCCTTTCTCCTATTACTGAACCCCCTTTTTATTCCCAATTAGTTCCCTTTCTATTTTCATGGTGTGTGTGTTCACGACTAAGTTTAGTTATGGTGACTTACATGCACATGGATGAGAGCATGTGAGAGCATGGGTAGCTTGCCGTTAGCCATAGTACTGAAGTAACTGTCTCCCTTCCTCGAGTGACCATTAACTACCAATAGTTCCCCAGGGGAAGGCGGGGTTCGTGGGCCCCTCCGCATGCGTGTCAGATCCCCCCAGGCCCAATCCTGTGCATGTCCAATAAGGTATGTCCAGCATCTGCTGGTTCATGGGTATAATATGTCATAGTGGAAAGAATTCATTCTACAGACATCCACCTCGTCCTCTGGCTGCCTCCTCTTCTGCCACAGCCCCTGAGCCATGAAGGGGTTGAGGTAGATGTCCCTTAACATACTAAGTTTAATGTGCAGGTCACATTTTTAGAGCTGTTTCATGAACATTGCTGCTCATCAGAGCTTACCATTGCTGGCCATGACCCAGTCATTGAGTATCTACCATCTGTTGGGCCTCTAGATAGCAAATATAGAAACAGCAAAACCCGACCTGTTACATGCTAAATTCTTTGTCATGGCTACCTGAGGGGTACTGAGTAAAGGAAACAGATTAATAATTATTCAGATGACCCACAAGAATTCAACTTGGTTATGTACTAGCAAAAAGTGTATTTAATGAGGCAAGAATGCACAGTGGACGTTGACCCTAGGATGAGCCAGACTCCTTCATGGCGAAATGAAGGAAGGTGGCTCTAGAGACAGGAAATCTAAACTAAGAATAATGCTCCAAGAATCTGGACAAAATTCAGGAAAGGGCATCTAGACAGTTAATAAAAAGAGACTGTCCTGTTTGGTTTCTTATCCTGTGAGGAAACGCTGACCCTAAGTCTTTGCATGTGCACATGGCTTTGGAGGAATTCTCATCAAATTCTTTATCATGGCTACCGCTAGGGGGCGCGAGAATCGAGCAAAAGTAGCTGGGTCACTGGTGGTGGTTTGCTTCTCAATCCTCCCCTCTCACAGCATTAGATTCTCAAAATTTGCACTCTCCATCACCGCTAACATTCCAGCACTCTCCGACTTCCTACAACCTTTTATTTACTTCAAGGTCAACATCCACTGCGCACTGTTAAATTGAATGTCCTTCAAATTCACCTGCAACCAGCCCCAGCCCCTCTTCCTGGAAACCAGTTTACCTCCTTACCTAGGACCCTCCCCCCCCTCTGCCCCTCCCACCTCTCCATCCCCCGCCACCTCCCCACCCGCTTGCTGCCAACACCTCCAGTTCTAACTCTGGAAAGCCTAGGATATGCTTACGGTTATAAATACTGGGAAATCTTGATTGTCAACTTGAGAAACACAGCACTAGGTGTGTCTGTGTGTCTGTGCAGGTGTTTCCAGAGGGCGGTCACTCAGGCCTGGGAAGACCTTCCCTCAGTTGCGGAGGGTGAGTGGGTGGGGGTAGCACCGGTTCCCTGGCAGCCCAGATATAAAGAAGTAGAAGGAGGAAGTGGTGTCAGCTTCCATCTTTACTGCTTCCTGAGAAAGTGCGCCTCGGGATGCTGGGCTGTAGTCCTCCACCGACAGACTGCAGCTTCGCTGGCCTTCCAGTGTGGATTTAACATCAGCGACTCTCCAGGGACTGGCCAGGCCTTCGGTGTTGGGTTGTGGCTGCTGAGTCATGCAGTTTCATGCATTCAGCTACCGGAGTCCCTGCCTCTCCAGCACTCCAGCATTCAGACGGCCATTATTGGGCTAAGCAAGGCCCGTTGTACAAACCAAATCTAATAACCATTTCGTTACACACATGCGCGCCTGCACACATGAAAGTAGGCACACATGCCTGCTTTCTAATGACTGCGTTCCTCTAGATAACTGCCTCTGCCTAATACATCTATTAATATCTATACATATCTTTGCAGTTGGCTGGGAAGACTGGCTCCATGCCATCTTCACTCAAGTACATGAAATGAAGAAGCTCCAAGGCTTTGCTTCTGGGCAGGAGAGATGCTTACTGTACTGTCCAAAAAAATGAGGTAAGAGTATGTACCATGTGAGTCTTTCTGCTTCTGGGTTAACTCACTCATTATGATCATTTCTAGTCCCATCCATTTGTCCACAAATTTCGGGATTTCCTTGTTTTTAATAGCTGAGTAGTATTCCATAGTGTAAATGTACCACAGTTTCTTTATCTATTCTTCAACTGAGGGCCATTTAGGCTGTTCCCTTGGTGGGGAGGCCCGATGGCACTCAAAGAAAGAATAAGCAGGCTACCAAGATGAGACTTGATAGTCTATGACCATATAGTGGGGGAGGAGGTCGTGTCTGTCCCCCTCCCATCCGTCCGTCATATACCTAGGGGAGGGGAATATGGTGAAAATGGGAGGGAGGGAGGAATGGGAGGATACAAGTGATGGGATAACAATTGAGTTGTAATCTGAATAAATTAATAAAATTAAAATTTAATTTTAAAAATGAGGAAAGATATTTCAGTGCCATTGTTTTCTTATAAGGTAGCAATGCTATGTATATTTGAGGAACATGAATTCTGTCATGTTTGAGTCCACAGAATAAAGTTTGCTAAGCTTGTTAAAATAATAATGTGTCTATCTACTCATTGGTCTGCTTACTTCATGTGTTTTTTGTCAGTGTCATCTTTATACATTTCGAATCTGTATTATATGGTGTGCATATTTTATAACCTTTAGGAATAAAAATTTTTATCACTTTGCCTTTAGCTAAAAGTCTACTTTGTCCAATAGTACTGTAAGTCCTATTAACTTTATTATAATTTTATTAGCACAAATATTACTACTCTGTTTTATTTTAATAAAAGTTTCGGATTTTTTAAATGAACAGTACATAGAGTTTTAGCTAGTTGTGTATTGACTTTTAATTAAAGCAATTAGTTTATTTACATTTAATGTACTAGCCAACCTTACTAGACTGAAACCTAATGTACTTTTCCCACTTGGCACTAGAAATTATACCCAGAGCTTCACACATGCTATGTAAGTGCTCTACCACTGAGTACATTGCTAGCTACTTTAACTTACCATGAGACAAAGTCTTTCTAAATTGTCCATGCTGCTGTCAGACTTATGGTCCTCTTGTCTTCGTCTCTGGAGTAGCTGGATTACAGGCATAAACCACCACTCCTGTCTTTAAAGATTTATTTCTTTATTATTATGTATACAGTGTTCTGCCTGCATGTACACCTGCAGGCCAGAAGAGGGCATCAGTTCACTTCGTTGTGAGCCACCATACTATGGTTGCTGGGAATTAAACTCAGGACCTCTGGACGGTTTGCTCTTCCAGAGGTCTTAACCTCTGAGCCATCTCTCAGTCCTACTCCTGTCTTTAAATTTCCATCTAATTAATTATTTCACTTATTTATTTATTTCCTTTGTTTGTGACAGGGTTTGGATGTATAAGCCAATCCCTCTGTCTCTGCTTTCCTGATTTTAAATTATATTTTTATGTTTCTTGGGCCCCAGCAGACATTGTTATGTTGTATCTTTGTACTTCATTTCTATAATCTGTTATCTTCAACCATTTCACTTTTCCACAGAGAACCCCCTTTAGTTATTGTGCTGGTAAAAGTTTCTGGAACTATATCAATTTCTTTTAAATTATTAGATGTTATTTTCGCTGGAGGTAGAATTCTAGGTTGATAGCTAGTTCTTTTGTCACCTGCATTGCTTAAATTTCACTAATTTTTATTTTCCTGGTCTCTGTCTGTTAAAACAAAGAAATATGTAATTTCTCTTTTCTATTTCTATTTCATTTCATCTATTTGACTGTAGTATACTTGAATGTGGCTTTTTAAGAATGTGCCCTGCCCTTGACGCCTGGGCTTCCGGAGTGTCACTTGATGCTGTTAGTCGCTGTTGGGAGTACACCAACCATTTTCACTTCAACAATTGCTGCTTCCTTGTTCTCTCTCACTTCCTTCTAAAAATCTCAATTTTCATCATTTTACATGTCTTGTTTTCCCTATAGCAGTTTCATGCCATGCTGTACCTCTGTGTTTTATCCTGATGTTTTCTTCTGACTTACACCTCTTTCCTAGTTCACCAAGTCTCCCTTCAGCTGTGTCACCTGCCTTTTGTTCCTTTCTTTTGTGTTGTTTGTTCATATCGCCCTGGCTGACATGGAACTTGCTCTATAGACCAGGCCGGCCTCAGAACCGCAGAGACCCATCTCCCTTTGCCATCCAACACAGCTAAAGTTTTGCTGGTGTACTTTTCAGTTCCATGTGGTTGGCCTATGAAGTTGCCATCTTTTTCTATATGTTTTCAGTTCTCTGTTTCTTATGTTGTATTTCATCTCATTTAGCAGATGTAATATGGAATTCTTTACTTGTATATATTTTGTGAGTGTTAATGTGTATGCCTGTGTATGGGCACATGCCATGCCTGCCAGTAAGCACATAAGGAGGTCAGAGGATAGCCTGAGGGCGTCAGCTATCTCCTGCCACCATGTGGATTCCAGGACTCGAACTCAAGTCATCAGGGCTTGGTGGTAAGTGGCCTTACTCATTGGGCCATCTCACTTACCCAGGCATAGTTATTTTAAAGTCTTTTCTAACTCCAAACTACTGTAGCTCTCTGGGACTTTTTCTATTATAGTTGTTTCTGCAGAATTGTGTTGTTTTATTTCCATGTGTCCTTGGTTATTTTTATGTATGCTGAAATTGTATGTGAAAATTGCTCGTAGAAGTAGTGAGAGGCTAATTTGGATGTTATGGGATGTTATTATATTATCCAGGGAGTACTTATGTTGCTTCTGCAAGGCACCCGGGAGCCCTTGTAGTCTGGGATCACCTCATTCTAATTTGATGAATTAAGTTAATTGGATGTTGGCTGAGGCTCAGCAAAGCCCCATCTGCTTCCAATCCATCTAGTCCTAAGGTACAGTCCTATGGCAGCCCTGGCCCAGGACTGGGGGTTACAGGCACTCCTAGTCTGGTGGGCACTGTGTTCCAGCTTTTCTCTGAGCAGGCATACGGAGCAGCTGAGCAGCCGAGCTCCTGCCTATCTTCTCACTTAGCAGCAGATGGTCCCATCTGCTGAGCTTGCCTTTGCTGGATGCCACCATTTACCTGACCCTTAGTGTGGTGGTTCTTTCTAACCTCTCTGCCTCTGATGCTTTTGGGAGGATTTCATTTTCAGTTTTTTGTTGTTGCTGTTGTTTTTGTTGTTGTTGTTGTTGTTGTTTTTTCTGCTCTTCTCATTGTCACCAGCCAGCGGGAACACAGGTCTGACATCTTTAGTTTGCCGTGACCAGATGGTAGGTGATGTAAATCAAGATGCAGCCAGGTGCACATGCAGCTGCATCTGTGGGAACGGTGGTTGCCAGGGTTAGGTGTTGACCTGCTGGCCATGAAGACCTTGTATTGCCAGCTTGGCGGTACAAGAAACAGAAATCAAGTACAGACTTTTAAAATGAAAAAAAAAAAACCCTCAATTTCAATACTGAAATAAACAAAACAGAAATAAAAACAACAACAACAACACTCTCAGGTCAGGTGTGATGGTTCACACTTACCAAGCTAACACTTAACAGACTGAAGCAGGAGCGTAGTGGGTTCAAGGCCAATCTGGGCTCTACAAGGAGCCATTTTCTCAAACAAACAATTAAACAACAACAAAAATAACTATCACCTAGCCAAAAGAAACCAGAAAAACAAGTGGGGGTCATACCCAGTCCAAGACACCAGTTTAAAATATGGAAACCAGCACTCAGAAGGCAGAGGCCAGCCTGGTCTAAAATTGAGTTCCAGGACAGTCAGTGCTATACAAAGAAACCCTGTCTTGAAAAATCAAATAAATAAAAAAAACTAATTAAATTAATTATTCGAGCCATAGGCTAAGTTGCAGGGAGAAATGGGGGCGAGTGAGACTTCTTCCTATTAAATTCTAGCCTCTTGGTAGTCGGGAATGCCTTGAGTAAACACCCCACACACACACACACACACAAAGCCTAGTTTTTAAGTTAATTTATGTCTTTACTGAAATCTCTTTAAAATGCCAAAGAGCCAGGGGGTAGATTCCATTCATAACAACACCAGCGACATTTCTGAAAAACCCTCTTCTCTTGTCTCTTTCCCAAGCTCTCCTAATGACAGCTTAGCATCTACTCTGCTTCCTGAATCTGTCTCCTGGAATTCCCACCCCTTAATTCAGGACCCCCTTGGCTCTGCCTCCCTTATCCTTCCTCTGGCCTTCTGACCTCGGCTGCTTTGTTCAGAAGAGAGTCTCTTTTTAGGTGCCCTCACTCTTAAGCTATCCCACCCACAGAATGGCATCTTTTAGAAATTCCTTCCCAAGTTTTCATATTCTGTAGGAGAAATGTACCGGAATTTAGCTGGCTGAGAGTAAGCCCTCCCCTCACAGGAAATGGGGGTGGGGTCAGTGTTGTAAATACTCTAGGTTGCCTGATTTTTCCTGTCCCACAGCTATGGCGTCTGAGGTGATGCCATGATCGATATCACTTCAAATGAGGGAGAACCCGTTTGTTTCTAGGCAGTTTGGCTACTAAAGTGAGTTTTGGTGGCTGCCATTTGCCTGGTTTGTTTGGTTTTTTTGTTTGTTTGCTTTGGTTTTCTTTTTCTATTGATGGATCAAGGTCCCCTCCCCTCCCCCAGCCTCCTCCAATCAGAATTGGGAGGAAAGGGTGGCTCCTAGAGAAATCAAACGCAGACTTTCCCTGATTTATCTAATAATAGAAAGTTGGCAAAGCATGTGACAGCATACAAAGCATTTGATAAAAATAACGTCTGTTCAGCTTGGGCTCAAGCTGAAGGGGAACGGAAATGTAATCTATTTCTTCCTAATGTAATCTATTTCTTCCTTGTGTGTTCTCATTCTGGAAGACCCATCCTGTCTCTCTCCTTAATTATAGGTATTTCAAATGTCTTCTGTAGTCAATGGCTCCTTCTCCCATGGACTGATGGAGGAGGCTGTCTTTTGTAGTCAATGGCTCCTTCTCCCATGGTCTGATGGAGGAGGCTGTCAGGCAAGGGAGGTATAGCCTGGGTGCTGGCTCTTCACTCCCCCTGCCTTCCGCCCCCAAGGTGCAATGTCAGGCCATCCTCTGCCAGTGAGTAAACCAGTGCGGATCTAGAAGGTGATCTTCTCAGCAGAAACAGGATGTGGTGCTGTCTCATGCGGTGGCGGGAGTTAGCTGATGGCTGGGCGTTCCCTTCTCTCCCTCTGGGTCCACCCATGCATCTGAGAGTCCAAACAGCCCGTAGCCCTTCCTGGGGGACCTTAGCGCCTTAAAGCAGCGGGTTCTCAACCTGTAGGTTGTGGCCCCTTTGAGGTCCACACATCAGATTTCCTGCTTATGAGGTATTTACATTACGATTCCTAACAGTAGCACAATTACAATTATGAAGTAGCAACAAAATAGTTCTGTGGTTGTGGGTCAGCACAACACGAGGGACTGTATTTCAGGGTGGCGGCATTAGGAAGCGTGAGAACCGCTGCACTAAAGCCCCCTTCTTGGTGGGGCCCCTTTAAGTTGTGCACACTAGAGTGAGGCTGAAGGATCTGCTGGAACTTCACGTGACTCGATACAGAGTCCGTTGGTACATGGGCGGGTTTAGTTATGGTGAAATATACATAACAAAGTTTACAGTTTAGCTATTTTACAACATGTGTTCACATAGTTGTGCAACTATCACCGTCCTCCATCTCCCCAGATCTTTCATCGTGGCCGACTGAAGCTCCCTCCCTGCCAACAGTCACTGCTTAGTTCCCCTAACCCATTAGCTACTTGTAGCTGCCATTCCCCATTGATGCTTTTGGGTAGTCAGGGAAGTGGAATGGGCCAGTATTCAGCTTTCTGTGTCTGGCTTATTTCTCTTAACATGATATCCTCAAGGCTCACGGTAGAAAGGTGAATTATTCTTTCTATGTTAAATAATGCAGTAAATTATTACAGCAACAGTTATCTTTAACCAGCTAGTTGACCAATGACTGACACAGAGAGACAATGATTTATTTTTAAGCTGTAAACACTGTGCTGGCCAGATTCTGAGCTCTTCTAATCTTCGTACCTTTAAAACCCACGTAAAAGCCAATCAATCTGATGACACCAGGGGCGGCTCCTGCTCCCTCAGTCTGTCCTTACAGCCACGTGCTCACCTCCATCTTGCCTTCTGGCGACTCCTCTCTCCCTGGCTTCCTCCCCTCCTGCTGCTCTGTCACTTTCTCCCTCTCTCCATTCGTCTCTTGCTCGAAAACCCGGGATAAAAGTCTGCCTACTCTCTCCTACTCAGGTGTAGGCTTCAGCAGCTTTATTTAGACAATTAGGGATAATTGGGGAACATACCTATCATCACATGGGTGCGGGAGATAGTTCAACATCCATAGCAGTGCCCATGGCCAGGCAGTAGCCAGATCTCCAGCACTGAAATCAGCATCTGAAAACACAGTTGGACCTTCTTCCAACAGTTCACCCTCGCAGCAGCATGTGGCAGCATTTCCTTCCTTTTAAAGGAACACTACCTCTCGTTTATCTAGTCATCCAGCAGTGAATGCTTGGGTTTCTTCTACCTGTTGACTGTAATAAGTAATTATGAATAAGTAATAATAATATAATTAACAATAGTAATAAACAGTAACAAAAAATAAATTGCAACAAATGCATTTCCCCCTATCCCTCTTTTCCCCCTATCCCTCAATTCCTTCTCCCTCTCTCCCCCTCAGTTCTCTGCCTGGGAAATCCTAGGCAAACTTCTTAAACTTGGGGTCCCTTTAACCTGGACTCTAGCAGGGCAGTTGCTGCATGTCTACAAGAACGAATGTGAGTCCGTGCTGAGCACAGTGCACAGTGCACAGGAAGCATCTTGTAAAGACTGGCTCTCATTATTATTTTTTTTAAAAGTTCACCTTAGAATCCACCGTGATGTTTTAAATTACGTTTATTTATTTCTCTTGGGGTGGCGGCATGTACGTGCCACCTCGTATGTGTGGAGGTCAGTTGTCTCCTTCCACCTTGTGGGTCCCAGGGATTAAGCTCAGGTTGCCAAACTTGGTGGCACGTGCCTTTAACCAACGAGCCATCTTACCAGCCCTGTCTTGATTTTAATTCCTATAAAATTTGAATGAAAAAACATGGTAAGCCTTCAAGGCGTCTCTGCCGGGGTGTGTGTGTGTGTGTGTGTGTGTGTGTGTGTGTGTGTGTGTGTTCTTCCTGTCATGTCTTCCTGGGTGGGGTAGTTGCTGACAAGGTGGCAGAGGAGATAAAGAGTCAGAGAGAGGAGGAAGTGAGCCAGGCATGATGGTCAGGGGAATCTCCCAGCTCTTAGTGGCAATTAGGCTGGTTCTCTGACTTAGTAGCAATCAAGTGCTTTTTTTTTTTTTTAATTCATACAGGTTTCACAGAACAAAGACAGACCAATGATTATCCAAGTGGTGCAGCTTAGGTATTTGATTTTTCATTACATGTCCAGGGTTACAAGTTCAGTCACAATTAGAAAATACAAAACAGAACAGATATTTTTACTACTATTAGCCCTATAACTCCAATTTTACAGTATCTAAAGAATGCCTCCTCCAAAGCAAACACATTTAGTACATGACAGCCTGCTTTTAGGCTGGCAGTGTTTGTAGTTTGAGAGCACTCCAGACAAACAGAAAATATCTGAGCCAGTCTTCTTATGAATAGCAGATACTAATACCTCATTTCTTTTGCTCTATGTTTCATCATTTATGCTATAAAGTAGGAAAAGTTTATTTTAGCCAATCTATCTTATTTACTGCGTTTCATTACTTCAGGAGTGTGCCCTATCTTTAAACTATAGTTTCAAGAGAGCTCTAAGCCTATAATAAAAAGAGACCTTGAATCTGCAACAATCTGTCAATTGTCTCTGTTTACCCTGCACCAATTATATTGTTTGAGTTTGCTTAGGGTCAGGCACCCCAAGAAGATTCCTGGAGTAATGGCCTCACCCAGCTATGTGTTTATCTGTGCTTAATGCTCTCCAGGGCATAAGGAAGACTCCCAAATAGTGGCCAGGTAAAGTTAATTTTTAGGATTTTCCTAAAAAGACCCAGACATAATTTTCTCCAGAAAAGACATGAAACGAATCATAATGCATAAATTCCCCCAAGAAAGCAACATGCAGAGACCAAAGCCCAAAAGTTAGAAATAGAAGGGCATCGATGCAGCAATTGGCTCAGCTTTGCTGGAACCGTGTCAAGCAGTTGTGCTGGCTTCATAACTTGCCATTTCCAGTGGATATGGCCGTGGCACTTCTCATTGGACAAAAATTACAAAGCTATGACGTCGTTAGCAGGCCATATATTTCACCCGACACACATCAAATGGGCATCTAGCCCCTGGACTGGATCTTTGTTCATGTGGAGCATCTCCAGTTTGCATCGCCAGTTTCCTGGTTTTGTCAGGCAGATGCAATTTGACAGTTGGCTTACGTTGTTAAAGGTAAAGGCCAATGCGTTAAAGAGCATGTAGACCGCTAGGGGGCACCCTCCACCCAGCCATGAGTATCTGTGCGCAGCCGAGGGCTCTGAAAGGGGAGAACTGAGGGAAGGCTTCACTAGCGAGGGTGGGGCAGGGGAGTGTGAGGAGACAGTGGCCTTTCTTCTGTAGATCTCCAAATGGAATTTGGGAGTTTAAATAGACCTCACCGTTGCAATATAGAGCCAATACTCTCAAAGCGGGGGTCCCAAAACCACCAGTCCAGCCACCACCAGGAACTTAAAGAATCCAATTCTCAGGTCCCCAGCGCTTTGGGATCTGTACCTCTAGGTCCAGTGATTTCTTTTCTATTGATGATTATTTGGATTTTGTAGCTGTTTAGGAGACAGGCTCTTCATACATAGATCAAATTTTCCTTGAACTTACCTTTCTGACTCAGTGTTCTGAAAGTTCAATTTATAGGTGTGTTCCACCATGATCCCCCCCCACCGTCACCCCAGACACATGCTATTTTTTGTTTATTTGAGACAGAGTATCATTGTGTAGTTCAGGCTCACCTGGAACTTGCAGTGATGCCCCTGCCCCTGCCTGCCAAGTGTTGGGATCATAAGCTTGTGCCACCAATTTTAGGTAAAATTTAAAAAAAAATTTTTTTAATTAAAAAAATACGATCTTGCTACATAATCCGGGCTGGCTTTGAATTCACAACAATCCTCAGCCTCTGGAGTGTCGGGATTACAGGAGAGAGCCCCATGCCAGCCTTCTCTGTATGCACAGCTGTTCCCCATTACCCCCATGAGGAGAAATGGTCTAGCTCAAGGTCTAGAACCTCTGCTCCCTAGTCAAAGACACCTTCCTGCATATCCACTAGTGAGAAAACCATGCTGGTATTTGCTCTGTTCACACTTCTGCCCGGAGGTGAAATAGAAGAGCCTTCACCGTCCGTGCCAGCATCTTCTTAAGAGTCATTTACCTGGGGACACCCAAGGGTGCTCAGACCAGTTGTTCTCCATGCACCTGTGCAGTCCCAGGGCTCAGTGCTGGGCCAGGGGCATTCAGGTGTCCTTTTCGTGGGCTTCAAGGCACCATGGAAGCAGCTGACTGAAACACCAGTTGGGGAGCAGAGCCATGAGAGGTGTCACCAGGAGCCAGGGGAAAGGAAGGGTAGAACCTGTTTGAGATGGCCGAAGGAGAGGAGGAGATGGGGTTAGTGCTAAGGATGCTGGGAAATAAGGGCCGACTCTCTTGAGCACGTGGACAGGCTAATGGGAAGGGGCCCTGCAGTGAGAGTGTTTGCTGATGAACAGATGCATGTGTGGGCAGCGGGTGGTGGGTGGGGTGGGTGGAGAGGGCACACTTCAGCTGAGCCTGGCACTCAAAGGCAAGGCTGCCTGGCAGTCGGTGCTGAGCCTTGTTAGTTGTGGGATAAGCCACAGGCAAGTGTGACCACAGATCCTGCACTTGAATGGGCCGTAATTTGCCTGTGGGCTTGTCTGCACGCCATCTCATCTAGTGCTCGTTCTTGTGGCTTACATCACTTCTGGTGCAGACAGCTCCTCTGGCACAGTGCTCTCTCTCCTAGGCGGCTGCAGCAGTGTGGCACCTGGCAGGGGGCAGCCCATCTGGTGACAGGATGTTGCTGCACAGGATGCGTGCCCAGCACAGCGGCTCCCGGATGACTCGAAGATACAGCTGCCACTGAATGCTTTACAGAGTAATCTGGGGGTGTGGCGCAGGAGGCGGGGGAGCTGGCCACTTCCACCTGGGATTCCTCCCTGAGCCAGGGAAGAAGAGGAGAGTTCTGTAACGTGAGGAAGGATGCACTTTTTATTGCTGTGGGCCTTTCTTAGGTGCCGGGCCACCATGAGGCGTTTTGTTCCGTGAGAGTGTTTGTGTGTTTGGGTATGTTGGGCATACATGTATATGTTCACACGTGAGGAAGCGCATGTGTGTATAGGTGCCAGGCTGGAGATCGACGTCCAGTGTCTACCTTAATCACTCTCCACTTTATTGACTGATCCAGGAGCTCAGCCAGATAATGCACCATGAATGCTCTACCCCTCGAGCCCTTTCCTTAGCTGTATACCAGGGAGGCTTGCCTTGGGGTTTCTGTACTGAGTATGTATGTGCGGGGATGTCCAGGCAGTGTGATGAGGCCCCAAGAGGGAGACACCAAAAGCAAAAGTTGAGCGGAGTGTTTTTTTGTTTTTTGTTTTTCTCAATGAAATAATGTCTGTAGCAGTTGAGCCCAGTTATCTATGTGCCAGATCTCTCTGGGAATGAGAGCACCACGCTCAGGGCTGTGCATTCTGGATCGGGAAGCATGTGGTGATACCCAAATCGTAGCTGCCTGACGGAGGGCCTGGGGCACAGCCTCATACTCTCATTGCAACCTGAAGATTATTTAGTTAAAGGTGTATTTTTACACCTGAGCTACTGAGCACCCCTAGCTTGGCAACACATTACAGGTGGTGCATTTCTGCTGCCCAACACCACACTGTGTTTTAGTGCCCTTCAGTATTGTCAGTCAGGTCTATAGACTCATTTCACACAGTGGGGTCTTAGCCTACATATATCCAGGCACCCATGGTAGTCGTTAAAGATGAAAGGTCCTTACCCCCACCACAGGCCTACTAAACGAACAGTTCCAGAGGGTAGGTAGCTTCACTTAGTTACTGTCTTTTTTTCTTTTTCTTAAAAATTATATTTATCTATTTATTTATTCACTTTACATCCCAATCGTAGCTCCCCCTCTCAATCTCACTCTTTCTCTCTCTTCCCTATTCCTCAGAAAAGGGGAGCATCCCCCCCCCTCAACTCACCCTAGCACATCAAGTCGAATAAGGGCTAAGCACATCCTCTTCCCCTGTGGTCTGGCGAGGCAGGCCTGCCAGGAGGAAGTGATCAAAAAGCAGCCAAGAGAGTCCATGTCAGAGACAGCCCGTGCTCACCTTACTAGGGGACCCACATGAAGCCTGAGCTGCCCATCAGCTACATCTATGCCGGGGCCCTGGGTCCAGTCCATGCTTGGTCCTTGGTTGGTGCTTCAGTCTCCACAAGCCCTTCTGGGCCCTGGTCAGTTGGCTCTGTTGGTCTTTTTGGGGAGCTCCTGTCACTTCCCTTCTCTCCTTCCCCCACTTTCCCATAAGGCTCTCTAAGCTTCACCCAGTGTTTGGCTATGAGTCTTTTTCTTTTCTTTTCTTTCTTTCTTTCTTTCTTTCTTTTTTTTTTTTTTTGAGACAATGGTCTATCTCAGGGTAGGTTCAAATCTGAGATGTAGCCAAGGATGACCTTGAGTTTCTTCTGACCTCCTATGCGGTGAGCTTTAAGGCGTAGATGCCGCGCTCAGAGCTTCCTCCGTGCGTTTCCTGCTCCAGGGGCAGCCAGAGAGTAAACAGCCACAGAAGAACAGAATGCCCAGGCATGCTTTTTACATCGCTTCTTCATAATGTTCCGAAAATTGCAACAGACAACAGAAATGTAGACATTCTGGAGAAGATGAATAGAAACAAAGGGAGCAACGAAGGATGTGAAACTGAGAAGCGTTCTCCAGCTGAGCTCCACCCTGCCGCCCAGGTTACCTTCAGTTTGGCAAATTGCTACACATCTGACTCTGACGCACCGTGACACGTGGAAAGCTGTGGCTGGAAGCTCAGATTTCTCCCTCGTAGACCCTCGATCTTTTTTCCAAACTCAACCAGCCTTCAGGAGCCAAGCTAAGTGTCAGCCAACCTAAGACAAAGAGGCAAAGTAAGAAAGTGATGCCATTTGAGGCCATCTTGAGACGGAGGCCAAGCAACCATGATGGAAAAACACGGGGTTCCTCACCTGCATGCTCACCCTGAAAAGACTAGCAGAGTTCTTTGTGGAGAGGCTGGTTGCAGCTAGGGGCCTCTCCCCAGCAGCAAAGCCACTTACGCCTCTATTTCTCGCGGCCAGCTTGGCTTCACACTCGCCCTTGGCAGTCTGGAGCAGTGCCTGTGGGTACAGGAAGCTGCAGTCTCTAAGGACCCCTGGCTTCTGCACACAGGTTCTGACCTCTGAGGGAGCAGAGGAATACAGGCCTTATATCGGTAAGGTGGCTCGGTGTGGCTTTGCTTTTAGTCCTGTGGAACCTTCCATGTGGAGAAAAGAGCAGTGCTATTGTCCAGGGACCCAAGCCCATGGGACAATGCGGGCTCTGTGTCCACAGTTGTTGGCACCCAGGCAGTTAACCCAGAAACCTTCCCTGTGCCCTTCAGGGCAGGCAAAATTTAAAGCACTCCCTTCAACTTTGGCCCAGCATATTACGGCCCAAGAAGACGCAGCTGCTTCCCCACTGCTTTTCCATGCTCTTGTGACCGCGGGGTCCTCTGCAGCTAATGAGCCCTGCGACAATTCGTAGAGCTCCAGATCTCCCTAGGGGACTCCTGAGACAAGAGAAATCTGTGTTCACTTAGCAAGACGAGCTATGGATTTGTACAGTGTCTTTCTCTTACCCTGCTGTAGCAGCCAGAGAGCAAACAGCCAATGAAGACCAGAAAACCTCGGCATACTTTTCACATTGTTCAGTAACACGTAAGAAAATTAAGATTAGCCAACAGAAGTGTAAACCATCCCAGGGAAAGGAAGGAATAGAAACAAAGGGGGAAATGAAGGAAGCAGAACCAACAAAACCAGCCAGGACATTTGTGCATAAATTCCCGGGTATGTCTACCAAGGACAGCCGTGAAATAGAGGCGTAAGTGGCTTCACTGCTGGGGAGAGGCCCCTAGCTGCAACCAGCCTCTCCACAAAGAACTCTGCTAGTCTTTTCAGGGTGAGCATGCAGGTGAGGAACCCCGTGTTTTTCCATCATGGTTTCTTGGCCTCCGTCTCAATATGGCCTCAAATGACATCGTTTTCTTACTTGGAAAAAAAATTTTTCCCCCGAGAAAGGAAACGTTCAGTCTTAAAGACTACCTCAATGAAACTCACTTCCTTTCCCTTTCCTTTACTGGTGAAAGGTCAGCTTACTGAGCTTCAGCCAAAGGCTAGGCACTGCCCTAGGCACAGGGAGAAAGCGAAGAAGACGCCAAGTCCCTGTCTAGACGGAGCCAGAGATCTAGCAGGGGTGTGGGTGGGGTGTGAGTGGGGCAGGTAGGGGTGTGGGTGGGGTGTGAGTGGGGCAGGTAGGGGTGTGGGTGGGGTGTGAGTGGGGCAGGTAGGGGTGTGGGTGGGGTGTGAGTGGGGCAGGTAGGGTGTGGGTGGGGTGTGAGTGGGGCAGGTAGGGGTGTGGGTGGGGTGTGAGTGGGGCAGGTAGGGGTGTGGGTGGGGTGTGAGTGGGACAGGTAGGGTGTGGGTGGGGTGTGAGTGGGGCAGGTAGGGGTGTGGGTGGGGTGTGAGTGGGACAGGTAGGGGTGTGGGTGGGGTGTGAGTGGGACAGGTAGGGGTGTGGGTGGGGTGTGAGTGGGGCAGGTAGGGGTGTGGGTGGGGTGTGAGTGGGGCAGGTAGGGGTGTGGGTGGGGTGTGAGTGGGGCAGGTAGGGGTGTGGGTGGGGTGTGAGTGGGATAGATAGGGGTGTGGGTGGGGTGTGAGTGGGGCAGGTAGGGGTGTGGGTGGGGTGTGAGTGGGGCAGGTAGGGGTGTGGGTGGGGTGTGAGTGGGGCAGGTAGGGGTGTGGGTGGGGTGTGAGTGGGATAGATAGGGGTGTGGGTGGGGTGTGAGTGGGATAGATGGGGTGTGGGTGGGGTGTGAGTGGGGCAGGTAGGGGTGTGGGTGGGGTGTGAGTGGGGCAGGTAGGGGTGTGGGTGGGGTGTGAGTGGGATAGATAGGGGTGTGGGTGGGGTGTGAGTGGGATAGATGGGGTGTGGGTGGGGTGTGAGTGGGGCAGGTAGGGGTGTGGGTGGGGTGTGAGTGGGGCAGGTAGGGGTGTGGGTGGGGTGTGAGTGGGGCAGGTAGGGGTGTGGGTGGAGTGTGAGTGGGGCAGGTAGGGGTGTGGGGTGTGAGTGGGATAGATGGGGTGTGGGTGGGGTGTGAGTGGGGCAGGTAGGGGTGTGGGTGGGGTGTGAGTGGGATAGATAGGGGTGTGGGATGAGTGTGGGGATATAGGATATGGGAGGATTGAGATGGAAACAGTATACAAGCAACAAAATCCGTAACAACTGTGAAAAAATGAGAAGTGCTAAAAAGCAAGATGAAACAGCATTCCCTGGCATAGAAAGTGGCCCTGATCATTTAAATAGTCACTAGGGAAAGTTCTCTCAGGGAGTGACAACTTTTGAGCACCAAGCTGCAGGGTGAGGAAGTGAGCCGCCGGATGTGTGGGAGAGAAGTGTTTCAGCATCGGGACAACGCCATTCAACATGCCTGGAGTTGTGTCTGGGCCTTCCACAGGGCGAGAGTGGCCCCAGCGGAGGGAAGTGGGCTGGGAGGAAGGGGGGACAGGCTGCCCCCCCCCCCGAGTTGTGCAGCTTATAGCACAGGTGGAGGTGAGCGCAGAGCAGAGCAGGGGCAACTGATGAGCTACAGAGAACAATGGAAATGCTGAGACGGGGGTGGTGGTGTGCACTGCACCTGTAGAGCGGCAGCACTTGATAGACGAGGCAGGAGGATCAGGAGTTCAAGGCCAGCTTTGGGTACATAGGGAATTAAAGGAAAAGCTAGGGGAAATGAGGCGTGGATAGAACTGTTAGTTTGCTCAGTCTGCCACAACAAAATAGCACGAACTGCATGGCCAGAGCCGCAATGATGGGTAGCTTCACAGGTTAGAGGCTAGATTGTCCAAGATGGTGGTGTTCTCAGGTTTGGCTTTTTTTTCCTGAAGCTTCTCTTAGGTTTGCTGTTGTTTTTCTGGCAGCGTCTGGGGAGGAACCTGGGCTGTGAGCGTGCTATGCAAGTGTTCTACCATTGAGTTACACCCGAATCCCTTCTTGTTTTTCTTTTACATTTACTGGTGTGTATGTGTGTTTTGTGTGTGTGTGTGTGTGTGTGTGTGTGTGTGTGTGTGTGTGTGTGTGTGCGCGCGCACGCGTGCACAAACATGTACTTATAAGGGCCAGAGAACAGGGAACAGCTTGGTTCTCTCCTTCCACCATGTGGGGACCAAGAATCCAACTCAGGTCATTAGGTTTGGCATCAAGTGCCTTTACTTCCTGAGCCATCTCCCATGCCTGTCCTTGAATTTTTTTTTTCTTAATGACAGTCTTCTTGCTGTGTCCTTACATGGTCTTTCTCCATATGCACACCCTGTGTTTTCTTTGTCTTTCTTGGTATTTTCTAATGGTACCATTCAGATAATTTTAGAGGCTACCCTGATGGCCTCTAAAGTCATATTCAGTCGTCATCAGTGCATTAAGTTTTGGGTATTAGAGTTTGACCCATAAGAAGGCAATGGTGGGGGCCAGGGAGCTGGCTCAGTGGATAAGGAAGCTGCTGAATAAGGGTTAGGACTGGAGCTGAGATTCCCCAGTACCCACATACATGCCATGCAGGTATGCTGGCCAGCCTGTCATCCCAGTGCACAGTTCTTAAGGTCCACTCGTGAACATCAAAATCCATCCTTTCCTGTAGCCAAAAAATACCCCCTGCGTTGGCTCATGTGTTTATTACGCAGTGGACCTTTAAGCAGATTCCAATTAAAGATGCTACAAATGCTTACATACAGGTTACAGCAGAGAGAGAGAGAGAGAGAGAGAGAGAGAGAGAGAGAGAGAGAGAGAGAGAGTGTGTGTGTGTGTGTGTGTGTGTGTGTGTGTGTGTGTGTGTGTGTGTGTGTGTGCATGCACTCTTTGTTCTCTTGGGTGTTCTTAGGAATGTTGGACCATAGGGTACTTTGACACTTAAAGGAAGTGCTAGACCACCTTTTAAGCAGCTGTATCACTTTTCCATCTTATCAGCATCACATGAGTGTTCCGGTCTCTTCCGGTGGTCAACAGGTTTGACTGTATATTCCAGCTAGTGAATGGGAAATGAAATCTTACCGTGGTTTTGGTTTTCTTTTCCCCAATGAGTAAGGATTTTGAACATTTCTCATTTTCCTTAATGGTCAGTGGTATATTTACTTTGGAGGAAGTAGCTATTTAAATTACTTGCCTATTTTTCTCATTTGGGTTGTGTGCCTGTTTAGGATTGAGTAGCCAGGTCCCTCACATACTCTGGATGCAAGTTCTTAGCTGGTACTGGTGCCCCGAACATTCCTTCCTATCCCATGGGTTGTCTTTTCTTTCTCTGTTGCACGCTTTGTAGCATAGAGCCTGTATTTTTGATGACCTGTCATATAAATTTGAGCATCCTCAGCATCTCCACATAAGTCCATGAGACTCTTTATTCAGGGATCTCTGTAAAGAAGCAACTGAAGTAGCCAAGGGCTGAGCCCAGAATTGCTAATATTCAGAGGTCTAGATATGGGGAGATGGCAGCAAAGGAGCCTGAGCAGGCTCCACAATCTTTTGTCTTCTGTTCTGTTCTGAGGGTGCTCATCTCTCTCCAGCATAGCTACAGAAGAGCCACAGTCCCTGTTTGTGTGTCAGAAAGTATGCTTCTCGCCCTCTGTTTCTGTTCTCTCCTTCAAGACCATGCAAGCTCTAGGGTCCTTGTCCATCCCAGTGTGGAAGGCTGGCCCCTTGAGTAAGACCTCTGGGGAAACAGATGCCAAGAAAGTGCCAGGGATTTATTGGCTATGACTTCTGGGAAAGATGAAGAGGTCAAGAGGCAGGAGTAAGTTAAGGAAAACCTTCAGGCTTCGTGAGAGGCAGGAGGAGAAGGAAGAGAGGGGTAGGAAGGGTTGTAGATTGCAGTGCAGCTCAGGGGACTTCCTGGCACTTCCATCAGGGGCTTGCTCCCAAAGAAGTCCACACTGGCTAGAAAATGACCTGGCTTCATAATTTCTGATATTATCAGTCTTTGGCTGGGAGGCCTTGTGCTCTAATAACCCAACGTCATGCTCCTAACTGTACTCCTTTATACATGCCCAGCTCCTTCATAGCCCTGTTGGTTTTTGTTGCTTGGGTAAACATTAGAAGGAAGTCAGAATTGATCACAAGGTGTGGAGATAGCCCAGGCAGTAAAGTGCTTGGCAGGCAAACAGAGAACTTCAATTGGATCCCTAGCACCCACTTAGAAAGTGGTGGCCTAGAATGCAGGGAAAGATCCTGTCTGAGAAACAGTACCCAATGTGTATCTGGTCATCACGTATTTACATACACACACACACACACACACACACACACACACACACACACACACACACGGGGAGGGGCACAAATTACATCCATTGGTTCTTATCTCATCAATACGTTTTTAATCTCCCTTTTCCCTCTCTACTTACAATTCCTTTCACCTTCAGTTATCACTTCTGCAGATCTCTGTGGCTTGCCTGGTGATGATGGAGCCTCACCTTTCTCAGTTAGGGTTACTATAGCTGTATGAAGCCTCCATCCCCACACACTCCTTTCCCAAACTCCGAATAGTAAATTCCTTTCTCCACAAAAATGAAGCGATGACCTTTGTCTTAGTTAGAGTTACTCTTCCTGTGAGCAAACACCATGATGAGAAGCAACTTGGGGGAGAAGAGGGCTGATTTCACTCACAGCTCCATGTAACAGCTCATCATCAAAAGCAGTCAGGACAGGAACTCAAGCAGTGCAGAAACCTGGAGGCAGGAACTGATGCAGAGACCATGAAGGGGTGCTGCTTACTGGCTTGCTCCCCGTGAGTTTCTCAGCCTTACTTTTTTTTTTTTTTTTTTTTTAAATAGAACCCAGGTCTAACAGCCCAGGGATGGCAACCACCCACCATGGTCTGGGCCCTCCTCCACTGATCACTAATTAAGAAAATGCCTTTCAGCCAGATCTCATGGAGGCATTTTTTTCTCAACTTGAGGCTCCCTCTTCTCTAACGACTCTAGCTTGTGTCAAGTTGACAAAAAACTACCCAGCACAGCCTTCCAATATAGAAAGCGTCCCCGATTACCCTTGAGGAATAACACCATGTCAGAAGCTGTGAGCTTACTGAGGCTGAGGTAATGATGTGCCAGAGTAGATGACCTAAGCAACAGAAACTAACTAGCTCCTGTTTCTTCAGGCTAGAAGGCCAAGAGCAAAGGTGTCAGCAGTGCTGGTTCCCGCTAAGGGCCTTGAAGGAAGAGCTGGTGCAGGCTGCTTTCATGGGCTTGGAGATGACATCTTCCTGTGCTGTTCCATTGTCCTCTCTGATTATGTCTGTCCCCAAATCTCTTCTGGTAAGGATGCCAGTCACACCGGATTAGAGCCTATACTAGCGACTTCACTTAAACATTGGTGAGTAGGTGGGAGGACACAAATTAGATTGTAATATGAGCTTAGGGATTGGCTGTTGTTACCTCCTAGTTGAGCATGTAGCTCGATCAGCCATAGTATGGCAAATGTGAACCATGCTGTTGGCATCTTCAATGAGTCCCCCTTCTTTGTTACCCATCATGCATCTGGCTCATCTGGCTGAGGCATTTTTGTCTACTTGGTTTTTCTGTGTCTCTTCCATGGAGGGTGCTTTCTGGTGGGCATCAAAATTTGATGCAAACATTTTTATCTTGTGCCTACTCTAACCTGTCCATCTACATGTCTGGGCCCCAGATCTTGTCTCTGACATTCCAGGCTCCTGTTGTGATAAACCACGTGTGCTCCTCTGCCCATTTGTCTCTGTGTTCTCTCACCCTTGAACACAAAATAATGAGCATATGCAACAGTGTCAGTTTTACCCAGTGGGTGGATTTCTGCCTTCGCTGTGTTTCGAGACCACTCCTGAATGTAGCAGCAACACACTGTTGTGTCATACTGCCTGGCGTCTAGCCACCAAGGCAGTCCATTATGGTTCACAGCAAGCCCTTCTCTTCTTTCAGGTTGTTCTAAGGACCCCCCAACATAATAAAGGTTCCTGTTGTGGGGGGAAGGGGGTGCTTGTTCCACTGTGACAGAGGATCTGAGGGTCTTGCCGTCTGTTGATGAAAGCTGATTCCATAGCTGGTCAGCAGTGACGACACACGCCTTTAATCCCAGCACTCAGGAGGCAGAAGCAAGTGGATCTCTAAGTTTGAGGCCAGCCTGGTCTACAGAGTGAGTTCCAGGATATCCAAGGCTACATGTACAGAGAAATCCCATCTCAAACAAACAAAAGTTGGCGCTATCCATACACCACTCTAAACTTGTTCAACTTGGTCACTTGGTAGATTCACAGATCCCAGCTCGTAACAGGTAGTTTCAGACAGATGATCAGTTTCTTCCCCGTGTCCACCAGGGTCCTGTGCCCATTCGGAGTGGCTTCTCTTACAGTGTCTGCTTGTGTGTCATGGACAGCATGACCCTGTTGTGAAATCACAGGGCTTCACAGACATTCTTCCACTGGCACCTGCAGCAGTGTCTTCTACCTCAGAGGAGACAAGCCTGTCACGTCCATGGCAAGTAACAGCACTTGAGTCTTTATAGCATTCCTGTCCCCTCTGTGAGGTACCCTTGTCTCAGCAAACTTTCCCACAGCGGTTAGTCACTCCTGGTGCATTCTGTCAGTACAGCATGATGCCTGTCGACAGGATGTATCCCTGGGGTTATTCTGTGGGAGTTCCAGGGAGCACAGTGCTCTTCGTGCTGTCTGACAACGAGAACAGGGGACTTAAAATAGCCTAGTGACAAAAAAAAATCAGTTATCAGTTTTATGATAAAGTAAGAGGGTATAGATCATCTTTCTAATTAGAATAGGAAAGAACATATGAATCAAGCCAGTGGCTATAGGCTTCCTGTGTAGGGGAGCCCTTATTAACCTGCTCTGGCTGAAGTATTCATCACTGCCACTGGGCCCAAGGCCACCTTGCAACTGCAGTCACTCTCCAAGCCCCATCTGGTCCTCCGCAGAGTCAGTGAAGGTGTGATAAGGACTGTGAGCCTAGCATCCCTCAGGGTCTTCTCAGACAGGACATGCTGCAGTAGCCCAGGCTGGCCTGGAACTCACTGTGTAGCCCCTGGCCTTGAACTTGAGGTGTTCCTCTTGACTCGCCTTCCTAAATGTTAGGATTAGAAACAAGCCACCATGCACAGATGGCTTACAAGTTTTGTTGCTGGGTTTTTGTTTTGTTTTGTTGTTGTTTTAGACAAGGGTCTCACATGGCCCAGCCTGGAATCAAACTATGTAGCTAAGGATGTCATTGATCTTCTGATCCATCAGTTTCCACCTTATGAGAGATCGCAGGCATGCACCGCCATACCTGGGTGGTGCTACAGATGAAATGCAGGGCTTCATGTAGACCAGTAAAAGACTCTACTGAGCTACATCCCTGACCCCTCTCTTAGATTTTTAATAGTACTATTGTCTCCACCCTATTTATTTTGTTGGCTTACTGTCTTGATCAAGGGGAGCTGATAGCTCTAATGGTTTTTTTTTCATTCTTCAGGCCATGGGTTCAATGTAGGTACTTATCCCAACTGCTAAGTTGACCAACCCTAATCTCATCCTCAGAGGCAAGGGCAGCGATCATTGGGTAGTCTCACAGAGATGTTCCCATCATTCCCCTCCATAACGTGACCTTTTAAAGCCTCCTCTTTAATAGAGGACCCCATGGGTCTGAGCATTTGTGGAACCTCAGATCTGTCTTGGAGTATTTTGAACATTGGGGTACTCCATCTCCTTAGTGTGTGATGACCAGATATACGTGTTATCCTGCTACTGGGTCCTTCTTATCAAGACCCATCTCTGTCTTCAGTCAACAGGTTCTGAATCTGAACATTGACTCTAGTCAAGCTCTGAGTGAGGGACCATGACTTCTTTTTTTTTAGATTTTTAAAAAATTAATTTATTCAGATTACATCTCAATTGTTATCCCATCACTTGTAGCCTCCCGTTCCTCCGTTCCTCCCTCCCTCCCACTTTCACCCTATTCCCCTCCCCTAAGTCTATGACCGAGGGGGACCTCCTCCCCTACTATATGGTCATAGGCTATCAAGTCTCATCTTGGTAGCCTGCTTATGCTTTCTCTGAGTGCCACCAAGCCTCCCTACCAAGGGGAAGAGGGACCATGACTTCTTACTGGGGTAACTGACCTGAGACTCTTGGTTTTCCTTTCTTGCTTTAGGTGTGTGTGTGTGTGTGTGTGTGTGTGTGTGTGTGTGTGTGTGTTAAGCAGCACCACTTTCTAGGACAGGTCCCAAGTGTGAGTCTTATACCCTGGAACTGCAGAGGTGCAGCATTCAGGCTTCCTGTTCCCATGGGAACCTGGACAAGGCTCCTGAGTTACAGGGTCCTCTTAAGGTAAGGGTACGCTGGGAAACCCGGTGAGTAAGGTAGCTGAGGTAATAACTCAGACCGCGTCTCCTGGGATCCTGATTGAACGAGGCCTGCAGTTGGGCTTTGTTTGATTTCTTTTAGAATAATGAAGTGGTGGGTCAGCTCACACACAGCTGAGTTTGAAGCTCCAATACACCTGCTGTCCCGACACTCACTGCGGAAGCCCCCTGCTGACAGCAGCTTTCCTTTTACCTTTAGATATGGTATCCAAAAGTGTCCTGGCTAGGCATTTCACCCCTAGAATCTCAGAACAATGCCATGTGCGATGTTCTGTCTGCCTGCCTGATTTACAAAGCAAAGTCCCCAAATACATGGCAACCAGCTTCAAGTCTCTGCAGGCGATGTGAGTGGCAGAGCATGGGGTTCATATGGTGTACACTCCCCAGAGGAGACTCCACTTTGAAGACTGATCTTGAGATCCGCAGTTCGTCTGTCCATCTGTCTGCATACCTCTTCTTGTGAGGTTTGTGAGGAACTCAGAGCCAAAGGCCAACTCTCAGACCAAGTCTTTCAGCATGACCTCATCCTGGTGTTTGACGAGAGCCATAGCAGCCTGCCTTTTGGTGCAAGAGAGCAAACACAGTGGCCTGCATCTGGAGGAAGATATGCAGTCCTATAACACTACAGGTGAGGGGAGTGAATGAAAAAAATAAATAAAAAGACATGACTGCTCCTAGGAATGGTGGAAGAGAAAGTTTATTATAGACATGTAGGAGAGCATAGCCAGAGGCAGGGACATCTGAGAGAGTCCAGAGTGGACATAACCATGACCAGGGCCGTGTGAGGATGGGATGGGGGGAAGAGAGAAGGGAGATGGGGAGAGAGGAAGCAGGTACAGCAGCCAGGAGGCCCAAAGAGAGTGAATGAAATGCACCAGGTAACCAAAATGGTTGGACTATATAGGGAAGGAGAGCTCGGGGGAGGGAAGGCCAGCCTCTGGGCTGGAGAGGTTCAGGGGAAGGGTGGGGTATACCAGCCCGGAGGACACTGTAACGGGTAGGGACTAAGGGGGTGCAGGAAGAACTTGGTGGCCAGGTCTGCTTTGATATGTTAAGTAGGCACTACAGTCATTTGTCCCCTGTTTGAAACCTAACAGGAAGGAAGGACTGCCCTTGTCTAGTTTGGTCCTGGGACAGTTTTAACACCTACAAGGTTACATCATGCCCTCTGATCCAACCAGCTCCTGGTAGACTGCAGTGGTTCTCAACCTGAAGGTAAATTAGAGGGTGGGTGTTGCATATCAGATATTTACATTATGATTCATAACAGTAGCAGATTGGCAGTTACAGAGTAGCAACAAAATAATTGTATGGTTGGGGGGGGTCATCACAACACGAGGAACTGTATTAAATAGTCACGGCTTAGGAAGGTTGAGAACCACTGTGCTAGAGGCACCTACTTTTATTCCTTTCTTGATCCCTGACTGCCTGACAGGAAGGTTGTTTTCTTGCCTCAGAGTCACAAAGATCTCTTCCTAACCACTCCAGGTGAGGCTCAGAGGCATGGCCAAGCCTCCCCCCACCCCAGGTGAGGCTCAGAGGCATGGCCAAGCCTTCTTCTGGTCTGAGAGTGAGTGTTGATAGTGTGTGCAGAAGATGCCCACAGTACCTTTCTCCCCACTCCTATATTTATTTTTATTTTTTTTTCACTCCTATATTTATGACCTGAAGACTGCTCTTCTCCAGAGAACACTCTCCTGCTGAGATTAGCTAAACCTGCATGCCCGTTCAGCTGTGTGTAATAACCTGCCTCCTTGTTTATCTGTATCAGCCACGTACAATAACCCCACCTCCCCACTCAACTCTATATAACATGCTGAGCTTCCGGGGTGCTGTGGCTTCTCTATCAGAGAGCCCAGACCACTGGATCCTAGGTTTTCACTTTCTCTGTATGTGTGTCTGTCTTTTTTTTTTTTTTTAATTTTTCATTCCTTTGCTGTTCCTAGTCAGGGTTCCAGGGCCCACACTGTGTAGAGACATGGCAGGTCAGTGTTTGCAGACTTGGCCAACACAGTTTGAAAGCAGAAGGATGGACTGCTATGTGAGCAGAGACTACACTTCTAATCAACATGCAGCTTAAGTCTCATGCAAATAAGGATCTGTTTGTTTTCTGAGTCAATTGTTTGGGGGGTTTTCTGTCCTTGGTCTGTGGCTCCTTGGCTAAGACTGTCCCTTGATTGGCTGTGATGTTTCTGTCAGCACAGACTCATGCTGACATATGTGAACAGTCCCTTAGGGCTTCACAACACTGAATACAGCCCAGCAATAGCTCCTACCCATAACATGCTCAGCCTAAGAACACAGAGTTGAGCCAATCATAGCTGATAACTCGGGTCTTTATCTTCATTCCTGGCCTTTGTTGATGATATTCAGTCATCACACACACACACACACACACACACACACACACACACACACACACACCAAACACATACACACACTTAGGATGTGCTGGAAAATGTGACGTCTCTATAGAAATTTAAAATCCAGAAACTCACCATCTGGATTTTATGTCTTCTTACACAGTGAGGCAGCCACTCAAGACAGCATATTTTGGGGACAGCTTGGCAGCATCCAGCAGCAGCTCAACTTCCTCTCCATCCTTCCTGCTCCCAGATGGCAAGTCCAGCTCTGGAGCATCCGTGGGATAGGACAGTAGTAAGGGAGCAAGCACCAAGGTGACTGCTGACAGGCCGGCTTCCTTCTTGTGCCTCTTTTTTTTTTTTTTTGTCTTTGCTAAGGCTCAAGGAATTCTTCCTGTCTTTGAAAACTTCCTGACATCTTGGCCTCCCTGCATCATCCACAGCCATCTGCTGTTGCGTGCATTTCTGAAGGCTGGTGGAGCTTTTCCAGGCAGGCAGGCAAGGCTGTGTGATGTTCAAGTGCTTAAAACCTGCAGCCACTACTACCCTGCCACTGTGGGGACCAATGGGACCTGTGCCTTCTCTGCTGCTTACTATTCTCTTGTGCCAGGAAGAGTGCTGGGCAGCCGTAGATATTTGTTAAATGCAGAGGCAGGTGGTGTAGCTGTGGCTGAGCATTTGGCTAGAAGGTACAAGGCTTTGAGTTCAGTCCGAAGAACTGCAAGTAAATAAATATCCATCATCCTTTCATAAGTTTTCGACAGTCCTCACTAGTTTTCAATTCTGGTGTGCAGTTATAGTTTTCAGTCTACTTTATTAATCATCTTGTAGAAGAAGTAATTTCTTTTGCATTCTATAAATTATACTACTGCCACCAAATGGAGCCAGGGATTTAAACATTAAGTAGAAGAGGAATTTAAAAATCTGACATATTACTGGCTAGATTTTAAAACAAGAAGGCAACAACAAAAAACATGCTGGGAGCTGGCCCAGTGAGTGAAGTACTCACCACACAAGCACAAGGGACTGAGTTTGATCTCCAGGTCAAACTGGGCACAGTAGCATGCCTGTAATCCCGGAGTCATTCCTCCATAAGAGATGGAGGAGACAGAGGCAGGAGAATCCTTGGAATCTTGAGGGCCAAGCAGCTTTGTGTACCCAGTGGCAAACACCAATAGAGTGCGTCTCCAACAAGATGGAAGAGGAGGTCTCAAATCCACAGTTGTCCTTGGACCTCCATATGCACACCGTGGCATGTGTGCACATTATGAACGTTTCAAATAAATTTAAATAAAAGATAAGTGTCCATATGCTATCTAGATGCATATGGATATTAGGTGCCTATGAAATATGACACTGGTGACCGACCTTGACTCAACGGGTTGCAGGCGAGGCTGTCAATGCCCTTCAGGCAACCTTGTTTGGGGAGGGCTGAACAGCTCTGATGGTCAAAACCTACCCTTTCGGTGCTTGAGTGACCTTCCAGAAATGACAGCTCTCTTCTGCCTGCCCTGAAGGTTATCAAAGCATTAGCAAGCCAGAGAGAGTGGCCTCATCCAGCAAGTGATGGGTGCTGGCAGGTGAGCCCCAGGTCCCTCTTTCTGCATGTGAGGTGGTTCCCTGCTTCCTGGAGGTGTTCTGTGAGATGTTAGGCTCCAGGCACTTGTTATAGTCACTGCTTGATAGCACATTTATGACCAGCTGCCTTCTTGTCTTCTCTCCGCGCCCAGTCCTTTTCTGGTGTCCTCAATGCTTGTTACCCGACCTGCTTCTGAGGGAGCCTACACTAAGTCAAGATACAGAGGGCTCTTGCAAAAACTCATACCAGGCCTGGGCACGGTATGGTGGCATGTGCCTTTACCCTCAGCACTGGGGAGGCAGAGGCAGGAGGATCTCTATGAATTCAACACCAGCCTGGTGTACATAGTGAGCTCCAAGGCCAGCTTGGACAACGTAGTGAGGTCCTACTTCAATAGTATAAATAACAAACAAAAATCAAACCAAACCAAACCAACAAACAAAAGACAAAACCCTCATTTCAGAGAATAAAACAACAGTAAAACCGAGATGACTTGAAAGATCAGGCATATCATCTGCTTGATTGAACTACATTTACTTTCTACTTATCTCTTTGAATATTTCAACATGGTTCTAGCTCCTTCCAAAGGGTTTCCCCAAACTATCCATGGGCTATTGCCAATGGAATCCATTGGTTGTCACTTTGCTTAGCTTTCTGGGCAGAGAAGTCCCTCAGTTCATGGAGCCTAGACGCTTAATAGAGAGTTAAGCTATTCATCAAATCATTGTAGAGTCATGTGCATGGAGGAGAATACTGTGTTTTTGAGAGGGAAATCAAGGATGTATACCTATTCCCTGGGGTCAGGAGCGTCAGTGAAATATTTTGCTGACTTTGGGTTTGTTTTTTTCCACATGGGGAACGAGGCATCTGGAGGCAAAGCTCATCAATGTCATTGGGGCCACATGTTACGCCTCACTTTCTAATTTGCCACAGGTGGGATATGGTCCTTGGTTGCAAGCTTTCAAGAGCTCTATCTAGAACCCGGGCATGAGTGGCACATGCCTTTAACCCCAACACTCGGGAGGCAGAGGCAGGCGGATTGCAGTGAGTTTGAGGCCAGCCTGGTCTACAAAGAGAGTCCAGGACACCCAAGGCTACACAGAGAGACAAACAAACAAATAAAAAAGAGCTCTATCTATCCAGAGATGGCCAAGAAAAAAAAGGGCTGAGTGTGGACAGAACTAACTTGCATGTTGAGTTGGTTTCTCTCTTAGGGAAAATGTCCAGAAATGTAATATAGCAACTTCTGTTCCTGTCAGAATCACATTATATGACTACTGTAAGAGAGGCCAGGAGACGTAATAAGTTCTGGAACCTTCCCACTTCTAATTTAATTAGAATAATGTTAGTAGTAAGAGAGGATAGACAGGGGCTAGATAGCTCTGCCGTGGGATGACGCTGAGGGGAGTACCGTGAGGAAGCAAGCTGTAGGCTAGACGTTGAGGATAATCTACACCACGATCAGTAAAAAGAGAAAAACAAACATTTAAAAAATACGGGTGTGATGCTGGGCGTGGTGGCACATGCCTGTAATTCCAGCACTCTGGGAGGCAGAGGCAGGTGGATGTCTGTGAGTTCAAGGCCGGCCTGGTTTACAAAGTGAGTCCAGGACAGTCAAGGCTACCCAGAGAAACCCTGTCTCTAAACAAGAAATAAATAAAGAAAGAAAGAAAGAAAGAAAGAAAGATAGAACGAAAGAAAGAAGGAAGGAAGAAAAAATATGGGTGTGGTGGCACACACCTGTAATTCCTGTGCTTGGGAAGCTAAGGGAGGGAGGTTATGAGTTCAAGGCCAGACTGGGCTACATAGAGATTTTGAGGTCAGTATTGGCTACATAGTAAGACCCTGCTCTCAAAAGCAAAACAAACAACAAAATCCAAGAAAAGTGGAAGAGGTAATCAATAAGAGAGAGCAGCAATGTAAGAAGGAGGGAGAGATGGGTGAAAGAGTGTAGGTTCTCAGTTCTAACATCCCATAATAAGCAACATTAGACTATTCTGCCCTTCCTGGCTTTCTATGGAGTAGCACACAAGGACTACAGGCAAACAGTAATTCTCAGAAAGAGTATTATGTAGCACCTTCCTCACGACTCACCTCTTCCACGTATCTGCAGCTTTGAGTACGAAGTGCTTTTTCCACTGGAAATGTGACATGGCGGTCCTTTATCCTGCCAAACTTCTCGTCAGCTTTGTTCTGGACACTGGAAAAAAGAAATCCTGTTTCCCGTCCGTCCTTTGTTTCCTGGCTGTAGCCTTTGATTGCACCCTTCCTTGGTCTCACAGTGTTGATCTCCATCACAGGCCTAGCTCATCTTTTCTCTTCCACAGAGGCTAATTAATCACTCACCATTATCGAAGACAAAAATGTCTTCTCTCTCCCAAGGGCAGGCAGTTTTTTTCCCTTGGATCACTTTTCATTTGCTGTTTTCCTTGAGTTTGTTTCTTCCCAGGGTCTTCTGTGTAGAGACAGGAAGAAATAGCAGGTGTTGGGGGCCTGGATCTCCTGGGGGAACACACTGGAGTAGAATTGGTTTTAGACCAGAAATGATGTCATCTGGTCACTGGCAATAAAAATGAAGAAAAAAGAACTCTTAAAGAGCTTGCGTCTTGCTTGTGGGATGGAGACACGATACTGTGGCCAGAAGCGGGAGTGAGGGAAAAGGCTCTGGGTTTACATAATTCTTCCTGCTTCAGCCTCCAGGCTGGCTGAACTTTGGCTATTTATTTGACCCTATTCAGTTTTTTTTCTTTTAGTCTGTGAAGAGGTAATAATAACTATCCATGTGATGGTTAATTTAGTGTGTCAACTCAACTAGGATAAGAGATACTGATAAAAAAATTTTTTTTTTAAATTTTCCCTCTGAGTGTGTATGTAAGGGTGTTTCCTGAAGAAATTACCTGTAAATGGGTAGAAAGAATAAGGAAGCTCTGTCCTTCCATATGAGGTTGGGTGTGTTAGTCAGAGCTCTCAAGAGGAGCAGGATTGATAGAATAAATATACTGAAAAAGAGCTTGCATGTGATAGCCTGGGCAGTCCAACAAGTACTGCCTTCATACTGGAGAGGCAGAGAAGGTAGTAGGCATCAGCTACAAGGCTGGATGCCTCAGCAGCAAAGGCCTGGGGCATTTCTTGAGAGCTCCTGGCCTTCAGCTCACGTTAGAAGGCTGAAGAAGCTAATGCTTTCCCCTTGGACCTCTTTCTATCTGGGCCACCTCCAGCAGATGCCACCTGCCTCTCATTTCGATGGACATAATCATGAGCATCCCTCACAGGCATGCCCAGAGGGAAAGCTGATCTGGACCATCTTTCCAGCGTGCCTGGATGCTCTCACCTCATGGGCGATTCTAAGCCTTGTCTTGCTGACAGTTAGTATTAACTACCACAGTGAACATCACTGAGAATACACATAGAACACAAAGACAGAGGGGATGTACTAGTTCTCTGCTGGCTCCAGGGCCTCTATCTTCTCCTGCCTTTAGACCTTGGACTGGGGCCGGGAGGGACACCATCAGCCACCCCAGTCCTTGGACTTCTGAACTCAGACTGAGTTAATCACTGGCTCTGCTGGTTCTGCAGCTTACACACTGCAGGCCTTAGGATTTCCTGTCTTCCTAACCACATGTGCCAGTTTCTAATAGTTCTTGATATATATGTGCATGCACGTGCACACATACACACACACACACACACACACACACACACACACACACACACACACACCGACTGGTTCTGTTTCCCTGGATAGCCCCAATACATTATGTAATTTATTTATGCTGTGGATTAAATAAAATGACATATGCAAATTTCCGGCTCATAGGGCCCAGTAGTAGGTTCTTGATAAATGATCTTTATTTCTATTTCCAGTGTGAATTTTAGTTAAAGTAATACATAACTATTTTATATTTTAGCTATGAGAAGAAAATATTTAGAAGACCTTCTCGTTCCTTTGTGAAGAGGCTGCCTTGGCATGCATACACGACGTGAAAATGATTGGCATTGACTTTGAACCCTTTCTCTACAGATTCTTGAGGTATGAAGAATATACTCCCGTGAGGGAGGCCACTTTGGATAAGTGATTTTTTTAAAAAGTATTCTCAGCTTGAGAGTCGTCCCTGCTTTCCATCTTACCTAGGAAGTGCCTGGAGATGAGGAACTGTTGTGGCGTCTCTTCAGCTGTCAGTGACAGCTGAGGTGAGGACAGGTGAGGACAGTCAGTCAAGGGTACAGATTTAGGGGGCTTGTTTTTAACCTGTCATTGCCAAGAGAAGAAGGCCCCTTTGGGATCTTTCTGCTAGTTAGTTAAAGCTGTTTTGATCTTGACCATAAGTCAGAACTCGGTTCACTCTCGGTTCACTGGACTGCAAGCTTCTGGAAGGTAGTTGTAGCCTCAGATGGGAACTCTTAGGCGTAGCACAGTAAGAGCATCTGTTACACATGCAAGCTGTGCTCAAGTCTCTGCCATGTGGGTTGGGACAGGAGAGACAGTGCGCAGACATGAGGAGCCCCCAAGCATCAGGGGCTTAACACAGAGAAGAAAAGTTATTTTTCTCACATTGCATGATCGGATCAGTGTCAACGGGTAGAGAGAAGGATGACAAGGACAGTCACATTCTAGTTCTTTTAAAGCACTGCCTGCATTCTAATAGCTCAAACAGGGCCTGTGGCCAATTAATCTTAGAAAAGTTGTCCTGGCACTTTTTATAGCTGGGGTGATAGTAAAATTTGATTTTTAACTTGGAATGTGTACAGTTATACATGTGTATGTAGGGGTATGTGTGTACAGGTATGTATGCGTGTACAAGTGTGTGTGTGTGTGTGTGTGTGTGTGTGTGTGTGTGCGCGCGCGTGCGTGTGTGTACAGGCTAAGTTAGGCAGAGGGTAAAGGAGAAAACCATGTGAGTACCAGAATTTATCTCTGCTTCCTGGTCTACTGAGATATGGACAAGCAGCCCATGCCCCTGTTGTCACATCCCTGAGTGCTGAGATCACCACGCTGCCCCCAACCACGAACCAAGATAAATCCTTCCTCTCTTAAGTCACTGTACATCAGGCATCTGGTTACAGAAGTAGGTGAAGTAACTGATACATTTGAGATGTGACTGCCTCACCAAGGCCCATGTGTCAAGAATTGGCCACTAAGGTGGTGGCACTAGCAGGTGGGGCCTTGTGGGAAATATTGATGTCATGGATGTATGCCAACAAAGGACATTAACCCTTGTTTATTATTGTTGTTGTCATTGTTGTTTGCTTTGTTTTTCTTCTTGGCTCTGTCGTGGCTCCGCACCATTGCTATCTATTGCCCACACCAGAGACCCAAAAAGCAATGAATCCAATCACTGATGCACCAGAATACCCAAAACCAAAAGAGACCCAATAAACCTTTTCTTTAACAAGTTAGTATCTCAGGCATTTTGTTATAGTGATATAAAGCTGACCAACACATGTTAGTGTTAAGATTTATTCCAGCTCAGTTCAGCTAAGGCGGTGCATGTCTTTAATCAGAGCTACTCAAGAGGCTGAGGCAGGAACCTGAATTTGAGGCTAGCTTGGGTAACACTGCAAGGCTTGTCTGAAAAAGAAAAAGAAGAACAGGTTTTTTTGTTTTTTAGTTGAAAGTGGCCTGGCTATAGTCAATTTATCTTGAGTCTTTGACATTATCTGGTTAAAACCGCTGATCACCGACTAGTGATTTAGTGAAAAGGAGACAGAGAAGGCAGTAAAAGAGCGACTGCGAGTAGTTTTGGGGGAAGGAGGGCTGGGGATGGATCTGCGGTGTAGCGCTTGCCCAGGATGTGAACCACCCTGGGTTTGACCTCCAGCACAGAAAAAGAACAGAAAAAAAGGACAGAGTAGTGTTTCATCTTCTCACTTTGTTCAAAATCAAACCTGTCTCATGCCTTCTATTGAATTTTAAAATAGACGCAGAAAGTTTGGGCAGTCGCTCAGTCAGTGCTAGTTTTCTTTGATGAATGATCAGAGCAATCTTTGTAAGAATAGAAGATCCAGGGAGATGCAAAGATATCATAGTGGACAAAGTGCTTGCTGTACAAGTATGAAAACTGTAGTTTGGACTCTTAGCACCCATATTTTAAAAAACCAGGTGGGTGTGGCAGCCTGTCTATAATACCAGCACAAAGAGGCAGAGACAGGGGATCCCTGGGGAAACCTAGCTAATTAGACTATCCAAACTCTGGGTTCAGTGAGAGACCCTGCCTTGGTTAAAAATAAAAGTATGAGTAGAGAGTGATTAAAGCAGGCACCTATGATGGTTAGAGTCACCTGAGAGGAGAGAATCAATTGAGAGATTCCCTAGACCGAGTTGGTCTGTGGGTATGTCTGTTGGGGATGGTGTTGATCACTAATTCTTGTAGGAAGACACAGCCCACTGTGGGTGGCACTAATCCGTAGGCCAGGATTATGTACTGAACTATGTAAGAATGGGAAAGCTATGGGACGCAATTAGGCAGCATGGGCAAATCCCCTTCTCTTTGTGTTTTGTTTAAAGAAGCTTTATAGTTTATGAGGTCCCACTTTTCAATTCTTGGCCTCAGTTCTTGGTCTCTCTGCTCTTGACTGTAGATATAATTTGACCTACTCCAAGTTCCTGAGCTGGTTTCTCTTTAGTAGTGGACCATCATCCAGAGTTGTAGGCCACATAAACCCTTTTCTCCCCCATGTCATTTTTGGTCAGGAGCTTTATCACAGCAACATAAATGAAACTAGAGTGAATCATCACACCAACATCTGTTTCCATACACATACTTGTATGTATATGTATGTATGTATGTATGTATGTATGTATGTATACATATACATATATATATATATATACACACACACACATACATTCATACCTGCACACACACCTACATACACATGCATAACTGTACACATTCTGACATGTATATAATCATGCATACTGAATACACATGTACTGAATGATCATAGACTTAAGAGTATATGAACCTTTTCCCAAGGGTGGTCAGAGAAGAATGTCTCTTCATTCCAATGTCTAAGCTGAGAAAGTTAACTAGTTAGTTGAAGGGTGCCTTCAGCTCAGACCTGTCAGTTAAAACAAGGAGACACTGGACTTCTCACTGTTAAGCATTAAGTGTGTGCACAAAGCCAGCAGTGCTGTTACTGCAATGAAGCCACCATTTTCAGCCTCCTGGTCACATATGTGGCACTGCTTTAGGCATGTCACAGCCATGCTCACATTCTCTGTCGCTTTAACAATCATGACGTTCTGCCTAAGCTCACAGTCTGACCCATGGCACAGCCAAAACCTAGTCTAAAACTTCAAGGCCAAACTTAGCTGAACAGCAGTGAGAAAAGGAGACTGACTACCAATGGATGCTCTCTGGAGCTGGTGGGGAACTTCAGCAGGTGGCTAAGTGCCTGCTGGGAGATTTCCCCCGTGTGAGGAGTTGAGATGCAAGTGCACGGAGTAGCTCTATTATCAACCAAGGCTTAGTTCAAGTTCTGAAAGCGATAGAGCAACATGATGCCCTGGCCCTGGTGGAGAGCATGCTGTCTGGAATCAAATTCTTTGAAAGCTAACCTGCCCTGGGAAAGGCGTGGCTGCTACCCAGACCTCTACCTTATACAGATCATAGGAGAGTGTTGGAAGCTTCCACTCATCATCGATTCAGGCTAGAGCATGGCTGCATCCAGAAGCTAGAGCAGAGCAGAGCAGAGCAGAGCTCTAGGCCTCCTGGCTTGGAGTCACCCAGCACTGTTTGATGGCTTAGCCACACTTCCAAGTTGCCTTGCTCTAATGGGCTGACAAGGGGTCTTCATTTCCCAAGATGAGATTAGCTTTTCCTCTCTTGTCCTTCATTCCCTTCCCCGCCTCATGCCTGCTGGGCAAACACTGCTCTGAGCCATTCCCCAACCCACGAAGGGATTCCTTACACAGTGGTCTGAGGGCCCTTACAGGCTAGTCATTGGTTCCATAATCATGTTTTGAGTACCTTCCCCGTCCTGGGTGTATCCTGGCAATCCTATGGAAAAACTTACCGTCTAGTCAGGAATATCAAGCAAGACATGAGTGGTAAAATGATTTTCTGTTTTATTTGACACGGAATGTCTCACTAAGCACGCTACAGTGTTGTGTTGGACTGGGCATGCTCTTAACTCATGGCAAAGGGGCATTGTATAAAGAAGACCTGGGGAAAGCTGAGTGACTAATAATAAAAAAGGAAGAATAAAAAAAGGACATGACTGTTCCTAGTGTGGTGGAGGAGAAGGTTTATTGTAGATAAAAGGGAGAGCGTAGTCAGAGGCCAGGACATCTGGGGGAGTCCAGAGCGAACATGACCCTGAGACTCTGGGTCATGGGAAGAGAGAGGGGACGGGAGAGAGGAGAGCAGGAGAGGAACGGGTAGACAAAAGGGCCGGGTGACCAAAAAGGGCTGGACTATATAGAGAAAACGGCATCAGAGGGAAAGGCCACTCAGCCCTGGGCTGGAGAAGTTTAGGATAGGGGGCAGGGTATGTCAGCCTACCCTGTGACAGGGAGCGACTGTGGATGTTGGGAGAACCTGGTGGCCAGGTCCACTTTGGTATGTTAAATAGGCCTCTCAGTTAGCCATTTGTCTTGGGTTGGAGACCTAATGATGAGGACACAGCTTAAGCAACGCCATGGCTTATTAGCCCCGATGTTTAAGTTCACGGAGCCTCCGCTTTCCTTCCTGTAAGACAGGGACAATAACGCTGGCATTAAAGGGCATAGCAGAGGTTACGTGAGGCAATGTTGGCAAAGCCAAGCATGGAGCCTGGCTCCCGGGAGCTGTTCAGTCACTGCTTGGTGGAATCAGGAGGGTGTCAGTGATGACAACACACAGTACTATCTGCCACCAAGACATGAAGGAAGAGCAAAGCGATGGCTGCTAAGAGAAGACGTCAGCCGTTAAGACTGCTTCCTCCAGATATCCCGAATGCAATTTCCAGCCCTCTTAAAAACACTGAAAGACTTGCACGTTTCTTAAATTCGTGGGTAAAGGATAAGTGAGGTTGAAGGGGGCTGTTTTAAACTGAGCCCAAACTCTTCTTTTTTCCCTCATCCTTTCTCTTCTTGAGGTCCAGTACAATAACCTTTGTTTAGAAAAAGATTTAGCCAAAGCCTGTTTCAATTTAACATATTTCAGCGAGACAGTGAATAACCATTTATCCTACTGAAGTTTTTTTTTTTTTTTTTTTTTTTTTGCTTCCTAGAATTACTGGAACAAAGATGCTATTATTAAAATATGCGCTTGATCTCCCATGTCATAGACTCGGTCATCACAAAAGGATCATTCACAGTGGCTTTATAAGAATGGAAACTATGGTGCCATTATCATATAGAGCACTCTATCAAAGATCTTCATTCGCAGAGACTGGGCTCTCCGCGAGGCTGAGCAGACCAGCTCGCTTCAGCAAAACAAAGGAATCACTAGAAGGCGGTGGGTTGCTTGCGGATCCCCAGGGATGGCTAGGGGAAAGAAGGGAGAGGGAGACACAAAACAAAAACAACACAATAAACCCAGGTTTCGGAAAGCACAGGACAGGTTGGAGAGCAGAAATGAGGAGACTCAAATTTAATTTCCTCTGGGAGAGAGAATCTGATTGGCTAAAGTAGAGGCAGCAAAGTCCCTTGATTGGGTGACAGTCCTACTAGCCTTCTGAAAGTGCAGAGGGAAAGTTTACAAAGGCAACTGAAGTGTGGCCACCAGTAGGATGAGATCGTGGGAAGAGTCACTTTACAGAGAGCTTCTGGGTCAGAGAGTGAATGCCGAGGTCACTGAGGGCTGAATCAAAGTGGTTTGTCCCAGGAGCCACTGTTAGTGGCAGAAATGAAACCTCTCTCTCTTTCTCTCCCTCATGGCCCCCCTTGTTGCAAATTGGACAGGGTTGTACATTTCAGGTAAGCACTCTACCACCGAGCTATAGCTCTAGTCCAGGAACAAAACCCTTCTGATACAGCCACGTGGGAGGTTTAAAAATTATTTTAGTTTCCATCTTGCCAAAGCAATGGTTTAAAGATCTGGAAGATTAGGATTATCTGTGGTACTTATTAAAATAAGAGTGCTATTCCCTAAGAGTCATGGGCTATTTAACAACAACAACAACAACAACAACAACAACAACAACACCCCAGTTGCAGGCATGTAAAATCCTATTTCCAGTTGTTGGTCAGAGGAGCCCAAACAATAGGGGCTAAGTCTGTTGCCCTCAGATGCTTCCCAGAAGTTGAAGTTAAGTCCCTATTGAAGATGCCACGTACCTCAGACACAGCACTCAAGAGAGATCAACCTATGTCTGACCTGAAAGCTTCTTTCTTGAGGACCAGCTTTCCTATTGCCTGAATGTGCTATACAAGCTGCCAAGGGAGGGAAGCAACCAATAGCTCCACCCAGCAGTGGCACCTCTGCACTACAGCAACAACAAGTATGGCATGCTAACCCTAAGGGTGTAATAGTGGCATTCATATCTTGATGGTAACCAACAGCTCTTCAATTGGACTTAAGGACTGCTCAACAGGGTGGAGGGAAATTATGTAAGGAACTGAAAATATAGCCAACTACCCAGGGCTAGTGAGATCATGGTTCCTGAAGGAGAAACTACAACTGCCATTTTACTAAGCCAACACAATTCCTAACTGCATTCTAAATATTTAATCCTTATACTCACAGATGAATGTGTGTCTTACTACCCCCATAAAAGAAACTTCTCTCTGCCACAGATTGAGACCATTGAAGAAAACTATAACTGGTCAAAATGCAGAGAACAACTGATTGTGGGGTACCCAGTCCCAGTTGATCTATCTACAACACAACCTAATGCTCAGGACATATCATAGCAAAGGGGACAGAAAGATCTCAAGAGCCAGGACGAGGAAATCTGTGAGTTTGTGTTGCCTAGAAATGAATGGGAAGCTTCACCCATGATACCTCAACAATATGGCTACTAAACAAGACCTGAGGACACCAATAGATGTGCATGGAAGGGGCACATCTCAAAGGGCCCTACTGTTAAGCAAAGAACTACATACAACTAAGGAGTGCTGAGAGCAGCAGAAATAGTTTTCCCGAAGGATGAACTCCTTAATTGGTTGTACTGTATCACAGTCCTGAAACCATATACAAAAAAGCATCACAAAATGGACTGATCAGGTTGTAGTCATATATTTATACATACATATATATATATGTATGTAGCAGTAATAATGAAAGAAAAAGAGTGAGTAATAGGCAGGTAGGATATGGGTGGGTTGGAGGGGGAAAAAGAGAAGAGAGGAAATAATGCAATCATATGTTAATTAAAAAAGAAAAAGGGAGCTAAGTTTGATAAGTGGCAGGCATGTCATCTATTCCCCCCCACATCTCTATCTATCTACCTACCTATCTATCTATCTATCTATCTATCTATCTATCTAGAGATGATATATGCACATGCATGTATGAGTATCTACAGAGACCAGAGGATGCTGCTGGTGGTCTTCCTCTGTCATTTGCTGCCCTTCAGCCTTGAGAAAGAGTCCCCCACTGAACTAGAAGCACAACATTTTAGTTAGGCTCTCTTTTGCCAGAGAGCTCTCACTAGCCACCTGTCTATATGGCTCCCCCCTTCCCTGCTCCACCTAATGCTGGAGTTATAGATGCAGAGAGACATGCTCAATTGTATGTGGGTACTAAGGATTCAAACCCAGGCACTTCTGTTTACATGACACGTTCTCTTAACCATGGACCCATCTCTCTAGGCCCAAGGACATCTGGGTGTTTATTGGCTTCTCTTCTGAGTCTGTGTACAGACAACTCAGAAAGCCACTGTGCCAAAGTTCCAAGGGATCTGATAGTGAAAGAACTCCACAGCAGCCAAAATCAGATGCAATAATTTTAGAGGAATGATTTTTGTTTGGAGATAAAAATGGTCTGGGGTTCAACTTATGTTGGGTGTCTTTGTAGTTTAGGGCACCTGGAAAGGAAGGACTGAGAAAACCAGGCTGAGGCAAGTCATACTGAGCAAGCTAGTAAGCAGCCTTCCTCTGTGGCCCCTGCCTCCACATTCCTGCCACAAGCTCCTTAGTTAACTTCCCTCAGTGATGGAATGTCACCTGAGAGTTGTAAGATAAAACAAACCCTTTCCTCCCCAAGTTGCCTTTGGTCATGGTGCTTTAGCCCAGTAATACAGACACAGCTAACTAACTAATACAGCTAGCTAACTAGTACAGCTAACTAACACAGCTGGCAGTTAGGAACAGGGCTCTTTCTCTTCTCCATTGACTCAAGGGAAGTGAGAGATTCCATTTAGCTTATAGTTTTATCTCCCCTAAGAATAATTGTTACTTTCCCTCTGGACAGTGTCAGATTTGAATGTGCTTTGGAATTACTCATTGTCATTTTGCTTCTGTCTTTTCAGTCAACCCACAGAAAAGCTTTATTTTTTTGGGTGAGGGTACATTGTTTGTCTTGGTTTTATACCATTATGAAACAGTTACCACAAAATGCTGTAACTTAAAGCAACATCTTCTGTACTGTATTTCACAATCCTATGGGCCAGGAAGCCAAACAGAGGCCAGCAAGGTGATTTTTCTGTTATAGGTAGCATTGACTGAGGTCACTCAGAGGCATTCATGGGCTAGTGGCCTGGTCTTTGTGGTCCAAAATGGCTTCTTTCACCTCACATTATTTCAGTCAGTGGGACATGGGGGTCCTATTATTTAAAGGCAAAGGGAATGCACATTAATTAAAATGAATCCCATGTTTCCTCAAACCTAGAAAGCTGTGTTCCTGTTCCTTCAACACAGGAGTCTGTAAACTTTCTGCTATAGGCACATACAGTTACAGCTGCTCCACTCCAGCCAAAGACTTGCAAAATCACCAGCCGCAGAAAATACATCAATGAGGAAACATGGCTGTGATCCATTAAAATTTATTTATGGCTTCTGAAACTCGAACATCACATAATTTTCATGCATCATGAAATGTCATTTATTGTTTTGTTGTTTAGTCAGTTAAAAATATAAAATCCATCCTTAGCTCACAGCATAGCCAAATAAAGAAAACAGGCTGGGTGCTTGGGGAGACAGCTTAGTCAGAAAAGTGCTTGCCACTTTGGTGAACTTGAGTTTGGAACCCCAGAACCCATGTAAAAAACTCTTTGCCTATAACCCTAGTACTGGGCAGGGAGAAGATGGAGAAGAGAGAGGCACCTCCTTGAATCTCATTTGTCAGCCAGCCTAATTACATTGATGAGCTCAGTGGCAGACCCCGTCTCCAAAGTTAAAGGTAGGAAGTGATCAAAGAAAGACGCCTGACATCTCCCTCTGGCCTCCACACTCACATGCACATTCCTGCAGGCATTCCTGCACACGTGTGCACATACCTACATTGACAAGTACATACAGACATACACACAGCCACCACTATTACCTTTCTACTTGTGTAGAAAGGGGGAGGATGGGGGGTTGAGGAGAAGGAAGAGGAGAAAGAGGAGAGGCGGGAGGCACAAGTGATTGGGTTTGGCCTCTGGGTTGCAGTTTGCTAACCTGTGACACAGCAATCTATGCTCAGGACCTTTGCCCATGTTGGCCTTCTGGGACACTGTCTCAAGTCTTCATGTGCTTTCTTTTGATTAGATCAAATGACACCTTCTCTGATCACTCTGTCACAGTAGTGCCCCGACCTCTGGAATATGTTACCTACTTGGATCGTCACCTTTCACCATCTGACATTTCACTCACTCATTTTATTTATTTCTGTATTTGTTGAGGCCTCTTTTCTGCTCCCACAGGGGTCTTGATCTGAATGAATAGGAGATTTTGCCTGCCTCACTCACCATTACTTAGCCCAGTGCCTGGTGTATAATGGGCAATTAAAGATTATGTGTAGTGATTACAACTCATTTCTCTAGAGCCTGACAAACCCATAAAAGACGACTCAGTATATATTTATTAGACAAGAGAAAGATAATAAAAATGGAGAAGGGAGGTCAAGTCATTACCTGTATCCAGAGAAGCTTTATGTCCCTTTGTTATCTATTGATGTTTCTGGAGAAGCTGAAGGGAAGGTCTCCCCATCTGTGATTCTGAAGGTAGTTGTTTCCCTCCCGTGGCAGCCATGAAAGGCTTTTCCTACCTGACTGGAGGAGGGAGAGGAGGAAACAACCTCATATGAGGAGGAAGAACACTACTGTGAGGTTATAAAATGATATTTGGATGACAGGTTGCTCTAGATCACTAAGTTGTGATTTTTTAAAAAATCCTCAACAGCACTGCAAGGGAAATAGCAAAAGTCAGGAGTGACACATCAACACCAGAGATGACAGAAGTGGAAATAACACTGGGTTAAACCTACCATCAGGAGGGGAGAAGGAAAAAGCAGCAGGCTAGGCGCTGGGGACCAGGAGGCTGGAGCTGGGACGGAGTGTACCTACCGGCTGTGCTGGGTGGGGGCCAGATCTGGGCTTTCCAAGCCTGGGGACAGAAGTGGCTTGCAGCCAGTCCTGCCTCTTCTTATTCAAACAAACAAACTGGCAGGGTGGAAAGAGCCTGCTGGAGGTGACTGGAATAAGTAGGGAGAGCCCATGAGAAGCAATGAGATCCACTGCTGAGGCTGGGGAGTTCAAGGGGTTCAGGCGAGGACCAGAGTTCTGGGATAGGAGTGGAAACAGTGCGGGGGTGGGGGGTGGGGCAGGGGCGGGGCTGTCCTGCAGGTGCATGCATGACGGGCAAGCTGGGAATAACCATGGCATCGGATAACTGGTTCCCTGCTGGTGGATAAAGCCGGGAGAACAGAGATGAAATTAAGTTTTTCACTTGGATTTTGTTGTTGTTGTTGTTCTTGTTATGAACAATGAAAAACTCATAAAAATCTGACGCAGTTCAAACAGAGAAGATATTGGTTCATGCTGCAGCGTACAGCGGTCTGCTAGCTCCAGGGATGTCCAGATGTCAAGTGCTTGATCTCTCTTCATTTTTCACCGGCATTAGCTTCATCCTGCAGCAGACTCTACCCACCATGCTGGACCCCAGAAGCTCCAGGTGTACATCCATCCAGCTTCCGGTTCCGCAAAGCATGCCTGTCACCTGGTTGCTCTAACAGGCCCAAGCATGTGATCTCATTACCTCTGATTGGGTCATATGCTCGTCCCTTAGCCAAACATAAGCTACAATGTCTTACTGGTCAACTGTGGGCCGTAAGCTTTTTCTGGGAAGCCCAGTAAAATCAGCTCCCCTTAAACCACTTGAGCTAAGAATGAGAAAAGACTTTTCTCCGAGAAAAACTTAGATGCTGCTACCATAAGACAGGAATACAGACCCTAAGGAGGCAAAGAAAAAAAAAAAACATCCAAGCCCCTGTGGGTCAAGACTTCACACTTAGGTCTACAGGGCATGACGTTTATACATCTTCTGCTTTCCTTAGCTGTGAGACCAGTTCACCTTCCACCTACCCTTCCAAGCAAAGCGTGAGGCACCTAATGTATGCCAAGTTGCCCATTCATGGAGTCACCCGTTCTCTATTTACTGCACAGGTGCCTGGAGCTGACAATTCACGGGCACTGTCCTAGGGGCTGATGGTGCATCCACCTAGATAAGGCTTTGCTTTGTGAACTAGGGCCTCAATTTTAGTGGGTTAAGAGGTATGGCTCTCAGTTGAGAAGGCAGATTATCATCTCTGAGCAGTCACATCCCAGTGTACTGAGGATGTACAGCCAGGAGACTGAGAAAGTCTTTTTAGCATCCTAAATGGAACCTGTTCTTGATTTTTTTGTTTTGTTTGTTTGTTTTGTTTTTTGTTTTTTGGGTTTTTTTTTTTTGGTTTTTCAAGACAGGGTCTCTCTATGTAGCCTTGGCTGCCTTGGACTCACTTTGTAGACCAGGCTGGCCTCGAACTCACAGTGATCCGCCTGCCTCTGCCTCCCGAGTGCTGGGATTAAAGGCGTGCGCCACCGCGCCCGGCCTGTCCCTGATTGTTAAAGCTCATAGCTTACTAGAACCATCAAAGGCATCTGCCTGCAATTCTAGTTTCATCTGAACGCCAATCTTTATCATTCATAATGTATTTCTGAAAATCAGTCCTTTAAAATTCACTTATTTCTACTTGAGGAAGCAAAAGAGAACTGAAATTTATCAAAATTCACCTTCCATCAATGTGGTCAGTTGCCGTTTTATTGTGCGAACATTTTTTTTTTCAAATACAACACTTGAAAATAGTGATTCAACTAGTAATTTATAAACATCTATCATTCAAACTTCATGCAGCTGTCTGAGAAAAGTCAGATTACTGTCCTCATTTTACACTTAGAAAACAAACCAAAACCAAAACCAAGGTCTTAAGAGATCAACTGTCCCAGGTCACATAGATGTGGAGTACTCAGTAAAGGCCAGCTCTGTTTGACATTGAACACTGTGCCTTAGTATTACTCTGAAGGGGACAAGATAACGACATTCTAACTCAGCCGTTAGATCGCACGTTCTGTCAGCTGTGCTGCTGCATGCCGCCAGGCTCAGCACTTGTGAGGTGGAGGCAGGAGGATGAGTTCAAGGTAGTCTTTGCTATAAAGGGAGCTCAAGGCCAGCCTGGATTATATGAAACCCTGGCCCCCCTCCCCCCGAAACCCAACCCAATACACATACAAATGAATAAAGACTATATTTTTCATCTTTACTAAATTATTTACAGAAAAGAAATAATGTTTGGCCGGGCAGTGGTGGTGCACACCTTTAATCCCAGCACTCGGGAGACAGGCAGGCCTCTGTGAGTTCGAGGCCAGCCTGGTCTACAAAGTGAGTCCAGGACAGCCAAGGCTACACAGAGAAACCCTGTCTCAAACCCTCTCCCCCCCCCCCAAAAAAAGAAACATTGTTTACAGACTCTAGGATGCCTATGTAGAAGAATAATCTTTGGGACATTTCAATGACTAATCTGCTTTAATTTTGTCAAATTCTATCTATAGGTGAAAATGGATGTTATTTTCCAAGAATGCTATAAACAGATATTTAAGCAAATTATTTTGGCCAGTAAGGATACAACTATTTTCGTAAGAGTGAAATATTTCAGTTTTGTTATTTATTTCATTTTAAAAACTGTGATTTTAAGATTTTTTTAAAAAGCTGTGCTAAATGGTTAGATTTTTGAAATTTATACAATAATAATACAATTAGTCCTTGATGATTTTGAGAGTTGAGAACTTTTTTTTTTTTTCTTTTGAGACAGGATTTTGCACTGTAGCCAAAGCTGTCCTGGAACTAACTTTGTAGTCTAGGCAAGCTTCAAACTTTCAACCATCTTTCTGCCTCAGCCTTCTGAGTACTAGGATTGTAGACATATGTCACCAAGCCTAGCTTTTGTTGAACTTCTGTTTTAGTGTTTGTATTGCTATGAAGAGACTCTATGACATGGCAACTCTAGTTTTTTGTTTGTTTTGTTTTTCAGGACAGGCTTTCTATGTGTAGCCTTGGCTGTCCTAGACTTGTTTTGTAGAACAGGCTGGCCTCAAACTCATAGCAGCCCGTCTACCTCTGTCTCCCCGAATGCTGGGATTACAGGTGTGTGCCACCATGCTTGGCTCATGGCAACTCTTAATAAGGAAAACATTTAGTTAGGGTTAAGTCCATTATCATCATGGGGGGGGGGCATGGTGGTGAGCAGGCAGACACGGTCCTGGAAAAGGAACTTACATCTGGATTGGCCGGCGGCAGGAAGAGAGAGTGATACTGGACTTGGCTTGAGCATTTGAAACCCCAAAGCTCTTCCCCACTGACACACTTCCTCCAACAAGGCCACACCTTTTAATAGGGCCAGTTTCTATGAACCTATGGGAGCCATTTTCATTCAAGTCACCATAGCATCTATGATATACCTGACAGGGCATATTATCTTATTTCTTCATTATAACTGGATAGGCCTCATCAGTTGATTATTACACTTGATGATCAAGATACAGAGACTTAGAAACTTTAGTAATTTACCCACACTGAAAGACTGTAGGTATCAGAGGCGACATTTAAATGTAATGTTCTATGATTTTTTTTTTCTGAGACAGGGTTTCTCTGTGTAGCCTTGGCTGTCCTGGACTCACTTTGTAGACCAGGCTGGCCTCAAACTCACAGGGATCCTCCTGCCTCTGCCTCCTGAGTGCTGGGATTAAAGGCGTGCACCACCATGCCCTGCACTATGATTTCTTTAGAGTCATGGCTCTGTGGCTCTGTGAGCCTTTGCCTTTAGCTCAGAGATAATCTGGTGGGGGTGGGACAGGGCTGGGGGGATAGCCCAGTTGGCAAGCGCTTGCCTCACAATCACGAGGATCCGAGTTCGATCCTCAGAACCTATTTGAAAAATGCAGGGTATAGTGTCACACCTTTGTCATGCCAGCATTGGGGGTCGAGGAGAGAAACTGAGATCCCTGGGGTTCACTGGTTAGCCAGTTGGTCTTAATTGCTTAGCTCCAGGCTAAAGAAAGAAGTTTGTCTCAGAGAAGGTGGATAGTATTAACAATGATGACATCTGAGGTTGTCCCCTGGCCTCTGTGCACCCACACATCGGCACACCAGAGCTTTTGATGTTCAGTGGGCCCACATTTCCGCATCTGTGATTGTTCTTGGAAAAAAACAAGGAAATTGGATCTTTTAAATCACTTCAGTAGATGCCTCTTCCTCCACCCTCACCTCTTTAAAAAATTGTTTTCCCTCTCACATTTTGTATATCATTTGTTCCTTTTTGGTTGTAAAACAGTTTCTCATTGTCATTCATGGGGCAGCTGGCTGGAACAGGCTCCCTTCCCCACCTCACAGTGCTGAGTAGCCTGCCCAACCCTGCTGCCAAGTTGGTCAACTCCAACACCTACTTGATCTATACGCTTCTGGGCCATGAGGAAAAACTGGCGCTGCAGAACCAGCTCCAGGAGCATGTCATTGCCCAAGAAGATGGAACCCTGAAATCTCAGTGATAGTCTGGTATTTACGGTGCTTCAGAGACCAGAGGCCTTGGGCTAGCCCAGTGACTTATGGAAAGCTGTGTGGATAAAAAATATACTGAGTTTCCAATGCCACTGTGACTAACAGATTTGCAATGGAGGGGTAGGAAGGATGGAGGAACGGGACAGTGGTTACGCTGTGGAGAGAGGCTGAACCATGTCCACATCTGGGGCTTGAGCTACCGCCTGAGGCCATGTTGATTTGCATGGCCATGTTGGTATCTGCCACCTTGTCTGGGTCCGTGGTCCTGCTGCAGCTGGGGGCTGAGTTGATGTCTGCGGCCCATGTTACCACTGAAGTCCATGTGGGTGTTTGTGATCCATGCTGCCACCTGAAGACATGTTGATGTCTAGGCCATAGGGGAGGCCATGGTGAAGTCTGCGGTTCATGATGATGCCAGAGGCAAGATAGATGTTCGTGGTCCATGCTGTTGCCACACACCATGTGGAAGTCCATGAATCATGCTCCTGCTGGCTTTAAAGAACAAAGCTGCATCTGCAGTGGTATCCACAGCTGCAGATTCACAGATGAGAAAAAGCAACATAGAAAGCTTTTATGACAATCCCAACAACTCTCTTCTCCTGCGCACCCCGACCCCCAGGTAACAACCTAAACAGGAAGCAATTGAAGAGAACTCTTAAAGTTGTGGTAAGGATGCTGAAGTGTAGCTCTCCATAATAGATGGCTACTGATGGGTGTGAAGGTGGAGAGGGGACTCACTTTTCTTTAAGGGGCTAGCCACTGGGAGTTTGATCATGCTCCAGTGACTATTTGAACAACACACATTGGACTTCTCTCCCTTTGGGGGAGGCCAAAAGGTGGCGGAGCGGACCTGGAAGTAGGAATTAAGGTGCATTATGGATATCTGCATTATGGATAAGGTGCATTAAGGGTATTCTGGGTGTATTATGTGAAATTTCCAAATAATCAATAAAATTATTATGTTAAAAAATAACTGGAAGGAGTAGGTGTTAATTGCTCTTCTAATTTATCTCTAGAAAACCAAGCTATGCTGCTGTCTGAAGTAGGCTTTCCTCAGTGGCATGCAAAGCCTGGAACCTGTACCTGGCCATGTATTGCTAAAATTCCTTCCCGTGAGAAGACACAAGCCACATCATCTACCCCTTCTCTTCAGGGTCTCAACAACAAACCGAGGCACAATTCTGCCAAAGCTCATTCTGAGGAAACCAGTGAATTCATTGGGCTTCTTTGTAGAGCACCGGTGAGGAGTTACTTACATGGGTGTGGGTGTTCCCTCTCCCCTATTTTCCAGATCACACCTAGAAAGCCTTTACACAGCAGGGTTGAGGGCATCTCTGCAAGTGCATAGATGGAGCCCCTCCCCCACCCCCTGCAGGCTTACACTCTCCCCATTCTCCCAGTGGTTCTCAACCTGTGGGGCTCAACCACTTTGTCAAACCTCTATGTACCAAAATATTTACATTATGATTCATAACAGTAGCAAACTTAACAGTTTTGAAGTAGCAACTAAAATTATTTTATGGTTTGAGGTCACCATGACATGAGGAAGGAAGGCTGAGAACCAATTCTGTAGCACCTTCCCAGGCCAGGATCAGGTAAAGCAGCACTGCGTTCAACAAGTAGTAGGGAACAGCTGGATTCTCAGCTGGTAGGCAACAGCTGGATTCTCATCTGGTAGGGAACAGCTAGATACTCAGGTGGTAGGGAACAGCTGGATTCTCAGGTGGTAGGGAACAGCTGGATTCTCAGATGGTAGGGAACAGCTGGATTCTCAGGTGGTAGGGAACACCTGGATTCTCAGATGGTAGGGAACACCTGGATATTCAGGTGAGGGCCTCATAACATTCCCACCCTTTTGAAAGGGGACCAGTTGAGCTCCCCAAGATAGGCATTTATTCGCTTAGAGGACAGTTATTTACAACACCTTGCTATGTGTTACAGACACCTCCGTCTGTCTTTCTTTTGTTTGGTTAAATCAGAGATCCACAAAGGATGGCTGTGGACTAGTTCCAGTCTGTCCCAACTTTTGTATTCTCTGTGAACAAAGTGTGATTATTGCATGTTAAAATCGTTAAAAAAGCAAGAAGACTATTTTGTGACATATAAAAATTGTGTGAAATTAAAATTTCAGTGTCCCCAAGTCTATTGGAACACAGCCACCATGCTAATTCATTTACACATCATCTGTGGCTACTTTCATTGCCTCAGTGGCAGAGTTGAGTAATAGAAAAGTTGGACCTTCTACATCTTTATGGGAGAAGTTTGCTGGCTACTGGCCTGGTCTGAGAAGCTGTCCTGGTTTCTTGCTCTTTCTGATGCAGATCACAGGGCAGAGGCAGCCTGACTGCTTCTTACACTTTTGCATCAGGAGTAAAACAAAGAACAAATAAAGTTGGCTTGACATATAATATTAATGCTGATTTTAATACTAATTATTCTAAAGAAATTTTAAAGATTTGTTTGTGTGTGTGTGTGTGTGTGTGTGTGTGTGTGTGTGTGTGTGTATGCCATATGTGTGTGGGTGCTGGCTGGGGTCAGAAGAGGATATTGGATCTCCTGAGGAAGCTGGGATTATGGGTTGTTGTGAGCTGCCTGATGTGGGTACTGGAGACTGAACTTGGGTCCTCGGAAAGAGCTGGAAACGCTCTTCATGGATCATGAATCTTAATGAATCATCTCTCCAGTCCCTAAAGAAAAAACATTAAGACTAGCTACTTTCTTCATTCATCATTTTACTTTAAAAGGGGTGTGTTTGCTAATGCCAAACACATGGACATCCCCAAACAAAACCAAAACCCCAAACTCTCTTACAAATGGAATATACTTCGTTTCATGAAGAAGTCATCATACTGTCATTATTTTTCTCTTTTCACCAGAATCAAAGCAAACTCCTTTCTGGACTGGCTCAGCACATCGGAGCAACCCTGGGAAGATGAAACAAAACACAAAACAAAGGGGAGGGGAAGCAAAATGAAAAATGAACAAGCAAGAAAAAAATAAGCCAAAATGTTTTTAATATTAGCTTATAAGTTGGAAAAAAAGGTATGTTGGTGATGGAATGCTTTAGCTTGAAAATATAAGAAACGTAATAATGATGCCTAGGTATGGTAGCACATGGCTGTAATCTCAGCACTTGAGAGGCTGATGCAGGTGGATCATCAGGAGCTTGAAGCCAGCCTGGGTTACATAGGTCAGTGGCTTCTAACATCTCTAACGCTGTGACCCTCATGTTGTGGTAATCCCAACCATAAAATTATTTTTGTTGTTACTTCATAACTGTAATTCTGCTAATTTTATGTATTGTAATGTAAATAGTTTTGGGATAAGAAGTTTGCCAAAGGGGTCAAGACCCCTTTGAGAGCCACTGACATAGATGGTTCAAAGACAGCTAGGGCTGTATTGCAAGACCCTATCACAAAAAGGAAAGAGAAAAAGAAAAGCAAACAACAAGGTAAAAGGAAATGGAACCATGGGACATTCTGGAAAAGAGATTCAAAGAGAAGTAAGGTCACAAATCAAAGAAGTTCATCACAGCTGTTTCTCCCCCGGCAGGCATGTGCCATTTGCTGGGTGTGTAGACACAGGACAGTTATTTTACTACTGTTCTTTCATGTTATACTTCTCCACAGGCAAAATGGATCAAAGACTACTTCATCTCTTGAAGTATTGCCCTATTTTCTTCCAACTACGGATTTTTCAATAAACCTGGGTAATCCCTTGTTGTGTGACTTTTCCTGGTGACTCTGGAAAAAAAAAAGTCTATTTCACTCTAGACAGGGCCACAACATACCAAAAACTGATTCCACCAAGTCCAATTTCATGAACCAGTAAGTTTATTGGGGTTACTTATAGGAGAATGGTCAGGAAAGAGACATAAGAGCTCTTTTATGCTTTAAAAGCCTGAGCTAATTAATTCTTTATCTGGACACATCAGCATTCTGTGATTAACACGCAGTATGAGCTTGACTCCCAGTGACAATCTGCGTTCTGCCACTCAGCTGTCAGGTGGCTCTCAGCAGTGCAGCTCAGTGCCCTCTATAAAACAAAGATAAGATGGTAAGCGTGTTGGTAAGAGACTGGGTTAATATTTGTTTTTAAGTATCTAGATGTGTACCTAGTTTCTAGCTGGAGTGTATGAGTGCTTTCTCAATCAATGATTAATGGAGGGTAGGCAGGGGGTAACATGCATCCTCCATATAGTATGAATCATTAATTTCTCAAGGAAAAAGATGGTATATAAATGTTCGTTGCTTTACTTAAAGAACTATGAGCCAATAGCATTATCAAAATGGATTTAACTTCTTCCTTTCCAGGAAAGTGAAGGTTTCATGTTTGCTTTAAGCAGTTGCTTTTATACAAATTGTAAGGCCCCAGACTTAAAGAGTAAGCAGAGATATATGTAAATTTTGATATGTCTGAGGTATAATACAAAATACAGTTCCGGAAAGGCCTGCTGTGTGACAAAAATTTTCCTGGGAGAGATGCCACACATATAGACTCACCCCAGATAGGGAGCCCATGACAAACAAAGTACGAAGACTGTCCAAGCTCAACCTGATGGACTTGTGAGTTTTATTGGGTTACTTGAAAGAATGTGGGTGAAGGGTTACTTAGAGGAGCAGAAATGACTCAGGGAGAGCTGCATCACGAAAGCCCACTCCAGCATGGGTGACGACAGCTCACAAAAGCTGGGAATCTTTGAGCATGCTTTGTAGCCTGTAGGCAGCTCAACAGGTTGGAGAATGTCTCTTCAAGACCTTCAGTTGGCCTCACTGTCTTGCAAGCAGCACAGCTGGTCTCTGCTTCTTGCAGGCAGCTCCCAGGCAGCTCTGTCTGGTCTCAGAGTCTCCTTTGCAGCTTGGCCTGTCTGAGAGTGACTCAGCAGTTTTATTGTTCATTATGAGAGGGAGGGGCCTAGAGAATCTGGTCAGTTTCAGGGACTTCCTGAAGCTCTTTTGAATTGTTCTCCTCTCTTGTTTAGAGAGCCTCCCTGGAGGATGGAATGTTTCAGTCTGGAAGGAAATTGTTATGCAACACACACATCAAGGTGTGATACCTTTGTTACAGGTATCTGTATGGAAATATACTTATTTTTAAATTTTTTTTAGAGATACACTCTAAGCCTAGCTCTACTAGGCTATGAAACCTTAGATACCTTTTTCTCTAAGCTTCAGTTACCTTGTCTATAAAATGGCAATAGGTCCTCAGTTTCCCTTATCTGTAAAATAGTGATAATAACAGTATCTACTTTGCAGGATTGTAACGGATGTTAAATAAAATGTAATGAAGTATTTGAAACTCCTTCTACTAGACAATAGATACTCAATAAATCTCAACAAGTCACTGTAATTTAAAAATTCTTTAAGGAGGTATATTTTAGGTATAATAAGGTGGCCCCCAAAATGTTAACAAATACTATGCATATGTGACCATCACCACAATTGAGATACAGAACATGTACACCAATCAATAATCATAATTTTAAAAAAAATCAGAACCCTGGTGTCGTACTTCACAATCCCAGAGAGGAGTCACCATGTGAAGCGACATAAAGTATCAGCCATAAAACAGTGAGTGAGTGTGTGAGAACTAGAATCCGGAAACCGTGAGGACGCAGCCACAGGGGAGTCGCTGCGCAGGGCTGATGAAGGGGTGCGGGTGCTGCACACCACGGCATCTGCATGTCCAGCCTCAAGGCCCTCGTCTCCAGCAGCAGCACCTTGCTTAGCTTTGGTGGGGGCACTTCCCCAGTGCTCCATGTATCTGTGGGGGGGGGGGGGTCTGTTCTATCCTGGGCTTCAATCTTCTCACTTCTACTGCTGTCTTAGAAAACTCCCTTCAGAAAACTCTCTCACGGCTAATTCTTTTTTTTTTTTCTTTTTCTTTTTCTTTTTTGTAATAGCAGGAGTAAAGACAGACAAGGTCAGGACCTTAAAATGTGCGAGATAAGTACTCTACCAAGGAGTTGCAGCCTGCAGCCCTTCAGTCTCCTTTTGAAAATTTGAGACAAGGACTTCAGTAATTTATTTAAGTTGTCCTTGGCCTATTCTGGTGTTCAGGCAGGCCTGGAACTCCAGATCATCCTCTCTCAGCCTATTAAATAGCTGGGATTATAGGCCTCTCCACTTAAAGCTAGGGATTTTTTTTTCTCTCTTTCTTTCTTTCTTTCTTTCTCTTTCTCTTTCTCTCTCTCTCTCTCTCTCTCTTTTTTTTTTTTTTTCTGAATACAAATTGAAGCTGAGAGGGCCCGTAGAGAATGTAGCCACACAGTGGCTGGGGAGAACTCAGTGGGAAGTGCTTGCTTAGGGTGATGGAGAGGCTGTGTTCCATCCCCAGCACCAGCTGGACACCATTAGCACCACCACCACCACCACCATAACCACCCAAACATAAACAAATGAGCCAACCAAATAAACCCCACAGCAACAGAAGTCCTTAGCTTTAGGATTAGAGACACACTATGCTGGTGTCATTTCTTTTTCGTATGAAAGTCATTGCTGACCTTGACATCATCCAGCTGTTTTCATTTCTTTATTACCTGTGCACCTTTCCTGTTGGCAAAACTGCACCTTTGGCGTTCCCTTCCTCGTGGGGCTTACTTTCTAAGAAAGACACAGGCGCACCCTCTCACACGCAAAACTTTGCACTCAATATTGCTGTACTCTAAGTCTCCTTTCCTCAGAACACTGCCAAAAGAGCGGTAAGTCTTTTGCCAGGACTCTAGGTTGGATTTACAAGGCTCTTACCCATTATCTACACACTTACATATTTGTGAATGGTTGTAACAAGGACTTAGGAGCTGCTTCTCCTGCAAGTACCAGCTCTTCACTTGGGCATGCAGATGCCCGGAGGTGCCCCCTGGGTAAGTGTAACAGGGTAACAAGTTATCATCACCTCTGCTTCCGCCTTGCACCTGTTCCCTTGCTGCTGATCCCTCTGCAGTCTAGTAGCTAGGACCAACAGGTCCTATTAACTATTTTGTCGCAGGAGTTGTGGATGCCTCCCAGGCACCAGCAATTTACTTAATGCCCGAGATAATGATCAAGTAGATCACAGTTCATTCAAGGCTGATTGTTTAAGTATGTATGCTTCCTGCCTTCTGCCTCTGGCTCTTTTCTACGTCATCTGGGAGGTCATGTCAGGACCTCTGAAGACAGGATTGGCTCTTCTTTGTTTCTTCTGGTTATAGCTACACATACTGATTAAAATTTCTTTCGTTCTTTCTTCCTTCGCTTTCCCCTTATCATTTTCTCTACTTATTTATTTATTTTTTTTTGGGGGGGGGGGAAAGTATTGTAGGGAGAGGGCAAGTGCCTGAAGCTGAACTTGCTAGGACCTGCGTTAGACCTGTATGTAGCCTAAGACCCCAGTAACATGGCCATAGTAATTTACATACTTGTGAACGTATTTGTGCCACCCAGTTGGCTAGCTACATAACCTGGTTCAAGTTACATAGTACACTGTAGACATTAATTACATGTCAAAAAAGTATGAGTATCCAGCACAAATTCAACAAATGACAGTGAATGTATTATTTATTTATTATACGTCCATGTACTGCTGCTGTGCATTTTTGCCCTACATTCCTCAACAAGATTAAATAAATAATAACGGGTCTCATTTTGTTTCATTTGTTTAATATTTATTGACTACTACATGCTATGCCAGGCCTATTGTGGCCAAATGTGTGCTTCAGAAGTGGTCAGGACAGTATTTTCTGTTCATGTTATTCTCCTATCTACAGGTACAGTTGGAGTGTGAAACGTCTCCGTTTGGCTTCCAAGCATCTAGGGCTTCCATCCTAACGTCAGGCCCCAATCTTTCAGAGCAGAAGCAGTCAAGTTGCAAGCTCTTTCTGTGCTCCTGGTTCTATCCCGAGTCTGGTCCTCTGTCTACAGTAGCAGACCGATTGAAAATACAAACACCTCCCCCCAACTGTTGTTAGTTACTGGACATAGAAATAATTTAGGTAAAGACAGACCCTGGGCTTTAGTTCACCACTCAGTTCTAGACACTGGGACCCAGCCTATCAAAAGCACAGAGTTAGCTGCCTGTCCTGTCTCCTGTAAATTGATCAGAGGGAAGGTGGTCACCCTGGAAGGTGGAGAGAGATGCATTCCTCGCCCACACAATACTTTATCAGGTCCTGCCGTCCACAGTGCACATTATCTATTCTTAAATACTAGTCGCTGTTCTAGCCGCTGGGATTGCAACACCTGACCAGAGAGCTGCGGAGCCACGTGCCCCCCCAACATATCTCCCCGCCCCGTGAAGCTGTGCAGCAGTGAAGGATAACAGACATTGGACAGAATTGTGTAAAACGGTGCTAGGAGCCCAGCAGGAAAATGAGGCCGAATTCTTGTTAAGGACAGGAGAACCACCTTCCTGGGGGCAGCCGTGGGCGCGTTTTGAGCAGGAGCGGCCAGGAGTGGGACTGACAGTAGGGGGCGAGAGGACTGCAGGCAAGGAGAGTTGGTGGTTTAAAGAAGCAAACACGTTCTGCTTGGCTGGAAGCGGGGTGTACCAGAGCGCTTGGAGTTCTCCTGGGCAAGGGGATGTATTTTGAGTGCAGGATCAAATGCTCAGTAGTGTCGGGTGGGCTGCGGCGAACAGCATTCTGGATTTAATTTATTTTATTTTTTGCGTGGCACTCCTAGGCTCTTCGGTTCCTTAGATCAGCAGAAGTCTCATTTCAGGCTCCAGTTAGGGCCGCACGGGGTGGGGCAGGTTCAGGGTCGAGGGGGGCGCACCCATCACAGAATGCAGCACCCGGCTCCAGTTCTGCAACCACCTCTGAGCGAGAGGGGGCGGGGCTTGCTCTGCGGACTTGGTGGTGGTGTGGGCTCCGCCTCCCAGCCCAGGCCCCGCCTCTAGAACGATATGATTGGATTAGAACCGCGGAAGGGCAGGGCGTCCCCGGGCGTCCCCGGGGGTCGGGCTGAGGCAAGTACGATGATTGGCCCTGTAGGGGATTAGGTCATCGCTAGCAGGTTCGGGCGGCCCGGACGCCGGCGGGGCGGCCGAGGCTTCTGTGAGAGGGCGCTCGAGGCTGCTCGAGGCTGCTGAGGAGAGAGCCCGCAGAGGAGGCGGGGAGGCGGTGGCCGCGCTCGTTCCCTTCCCGGCGCCTCCAAGGGTCCGCCACCGCACCTCCTGCTGGCGTGCCGCTCGGTGGCTCTCCGCAGGAGCACCCGCCGTCCGTCCGTGTCTCGGCTGCCGTCCGGAGTTTCCTGCTCCCGCTGACCCCGCGCGCGGGGCTAGCCGGCGCCACCCACACCTGTGGATCGGCAGTCGTCGCGGGTGTCGGCCGAGCAGCGCGCGAGGCGCATCCTCCTCAGCCCGGGTCCGCGGGCAGCATGGGGCTCCCGGCGCTCGAGTTCAGCGACTGCTGCCTCGACAGCCCGCACTTCCGAGAGACGCTCAAGTCACACGAAGCGGAGCTGGACAAGACCAACAAATTCATCAAGGATCTCATCAAGGACGGGAAGTCGCTCATCAGCGCGCTCAAGAGTGAGTGTCCGGAGCGGCGCAGGAGGGCTCCGGGCGGCGTCGCTAAGCTCCGGGTTCCCGGCGCGCTACCGGCTTTCATCTCCCCCCATACCCTACCGTGTCTACCCCCGCCCCGCTAGGCGCAGAGTGACGGTTGTCCTTGCTCACGCGAGGCAAGAAGGATACGTGAAAAGAGCGAGTCATTGCCTCAGAGGTGTCTGGTGGCCCAGCCCTCCGTATTCGGGGACCGCCGGGAGGTGGCCATCCGGGTGGCATTCTGGGTTGGGTAGGTGTGTGCGACACAGGTGTCTCCGGCGTGAAGCCAGAGCGCCCAGCCTGCAGCAACCTGCCGGGGAACCCATCGCTTCCCGCTTGCAAGGCTCGGTACCCTTAAGGGGCGAGTAGTTCACCCCGGTGCCCAGCCTTGGCAATGGAGCGTTCGGAGGGGGCACTGCCCATCCCTGGGAAGAGGAGGGTAGTGACTGCTTTGAGCCCTACAGAAGCGAGCCCTGCACGCAGCTCTAGCCTAGTTGGGACTGTCGGATTCTCTGCGTTGGAGTGATTGGTTAGCTGCCTTCCTGGGAGCATTGACAACCATCCCTAGACATATAGCTCAATGCGGTGTACATGTGCAGGTTTTGATTTTTGTGCACAGCAGAAGGTGACAGGGGTGGGAGTACAGAACCAGAATGTTCCTTTACTCTAAACTGTGGGCGAAGGTTTAAAAATAGAACCAACACATCCGTCTCTCTCCTTCTCCTGCTCCCTTGCTCCATCCCACCCTCCCCTTCGGATATCCTTGAAAATTGCAAAAGCTGAGAGGCAACGTCCTTAGCCCTCACTCAGAAAAAGAGAAGTTTAAGCTCATCTAAAAGGTTCCCTGAACTTCTGTGAAGCCATTTTTTTTTTTTTTGCTACTCAGCTCCCACCCCCCCAACCCCTCCTCATCTTGGTACAAGGTGTGTGTGTGTGTGTGTGTGTGTGTGTGTGTGTGTGTTAAAAATATGCATGCGGCATAACTTTTGCCTAGAGTTTCTCCCTGTGGCCAAATGAGAACATTCTAGGATTGAGCACTTTAGGACAAGAAGGATTCCTTTTCATTGGGTTCATTTAAAAATAGTTGAGGTGGCCTTTTCATTTTGATACTCAGGAAGTAGAGGCAGATAATGGAATTGTGTTAGACTCTTTCAACTTCTCCTGTCTCTGTGATGGGTTTCCTAATAGATGGTATCTCCCAGCTAAGAATGGTTGCCTCACCGAGAGTAAGACCCTAGCTGTGAGAATGGTCCCCAGGCTTCTTTAAAGAAATACTTAAAAGACTGAGATGTCATGTCGTAAGCCTGTTGGCTTTTAAAGTGGAAGAGTGAGAAGATGGAATGTCAAGGGTAGCAAGTGCCAGCCTCTTTGGGGGTGAAATAAAAGCTCAGGACAGATGTCAGGAGGCTTTCCAGGGCAGGCTCTGCAGGAGCCTGTGCCTTACCTGAAAGGGGGCGGGGGTGGTGGTGGGGTGGTGGTGGACAGATTCTTCAGGCAAAGACCAGGGCCTGCCTTGTTTCAGGGAACAATTGACAGTTTGCAGTAATGTTGGGGCCCACTTAGAAGTCAGGTTTGGACATTTTGGTTGACCTTTATGCCTGTTTTCTTTCTTTAATGGAAACAGGGTTTCCTTGTACCGCAGGCTCACCTGGAACAGGTGATCTTCCTGCCTCAGCTTCCCAAGAGTGCTGTGATTAAGGCAGGCACCATACCAGCGCGGCTGACCTCAGGCCAGCTTTAGTTAAAATCCTCTGTTGTCTCCTGGCCATTACACTGCATACTGCGATGTAGCAGGGACAGTTAGTTGGCTGCCCCTGTGGCTACAGTGGTACAACAAATACTCTGTGGCAGCCATGGTTTTGTTTGCGTGGTAATCTCATGTATCTCTTCTGATTTTGCAAATGAGAGCACAGGCTTGGGAATCATTAGCCCAGAGTCACACAGCTTTATTCACTGGCCTGGAGTTTTTGAACCCGTGTGGTCTGAAATAGAAATATAATTCTTGCCAACACAGAACTCTCAGCCCTGTCATACCCTTTTTGCCCAGAATGGAGCCTGCAGGACCGAACTTGCTAGCGTTTGGACTTGCACTTTGTGTTTGACCATTGAACCTGAGGAAGGTGTTCTGGGTGACTGGCAATTTGCCTTCTACTGTTTCTGAGAAGCATGAGCTCTTCAGATAGGGAGAATCTTTGCAGTGTTGGGATTCAAAGGTTAACTTCTGATGGATTAGTTCTGTGACTTGGAGAGACTGATAGTGACCTAAATATGCTTGGCTCTCTGCATCCAGCTCCGCCCCACTGCTACTGCTAAGTACTGCTTTAACAGAGCATTTAATTGATATGACCTTTTTTCACCCTTTAAAACAAGTTTTCACTGGCTTCTTTCCATTTTAGGCATTGTGTTATTGTGAAGTGCCTGTTGCGTTGTATTCTGTATAAATTTATACTAAATTTCTCAATCAGATCATCTTTAAAAATTTATTTATTTATTTTTTATTTTTATATTTTGGTTTTTCAAGACAGGGCTTCTCTGTGTGGCTGTGGGTGTCCTGGACTTACCTTGTAGACCAGACTGGCCTCGAACTCACAGTGATCTGCTTGCCTCTGCCTCCCAAGTGCTGGAATTAAAGGCGTGTGCCACCATGCCCGGCTCCTCCAGATCATCTTGATCATTACTGTTAATGAAAAGCCAGTGCTTAAAAATAAACACATGGACGCCGGGCATGGTGGCGCACTCAGGAGGCAGAGGCAGGCGGATCTCTGTGAGTTCGCGGCCAGCCTGTTCTACAAAGTAAGTCTGGGATAGCCAAGGCTACACAGAGAAACCCTGTCTCAAAAAACTAAACTAAACTAAACAAAAACAAACTACATGGCTGTGTGTGCTTAAATAGGTGGCAGTGGTTTTGTTTTGTAACTAGTACTTTTACATATCTCTGAGTTCAGATTTCCTTTGTCTGTGAGTGAGTGGTAGTAAGAATGCCCTTCAGTGGTTGCCAGAGTTTAACAACATCATTTTAGCATTACTTCTACTCAGTCAATGATGTCACCAAGCAGCCAAGAACTCAGTCACCTGCCCAAGGGTCAAGGTATTCAAATACAAATTGACAAATTCCAAAGACATTGACTTAATCCCAAAGCAACATTGTCAACTGGGCTAGCCTAAAACAGAGCTTCTCTTGTGTATTGCTTTTGAATCTGCCAAAAATCTTCATAAAATGACTTCATAAAAACAAGCCCCCTAGGCCGGGCGTGGTGGCGCACGCCTTTAATCTCAGCACTCGGGAGGCAGAGGCAGGCGGATCGCTGTGAGTTCGAGGCCAGCCTGGTCTACAAAGTGAATCCAGAACAGTCAAGGCTACACAGAGAAACCTTGTCTCGAAAAACCAAAAACCAAAAAAAAAAAAAAAAAAAAAAAAAAAACCAACAAGCCCCCTAAACTCTATATGGTTTCTCTGCCCCTTATACAGGCACAGAGCATTAATTTAGAAATAAAGAAAATCGTACCATTTAGAGAGTTGTTATTTGGTGTGCGCTTGAACCTGGTCAATTCCCAGCTATTGTTGGTGGTCACTTGTTCTGTTTTTGAGTGGTATTCAGTCACCCAGGACCCCTTCTTCTCAGTGGCTGATTATTCTTTCAGCCAAGATGATTTTGTGGGCTTAGGGTCGGGCTCTCTCTCTCTCTCTCTCTCTCTCTCTCTCTCTCTCTCTCTCTCTTTTAAATTTTTAAAAAATGTAATAGGTGATGAGTGACCTTGGAGTTTCCGGGGTTCAAATCTTGACTCCAGTGCTTACTGATTGTTTAACTCTGGGCACCTTAGTAAGCCAGAGCGCCTCCTCTGTAAAACGGAAATAGTCCCTCTGATTTCTCAGAGACTGAGAGACACAGTGAATGCTAAAACAACAAAACCAAACCACACCCATCCCCCCACCCCCAACAGCAACATCAGGAGCATGTCCCTTGGCAGCTCTCGGTTAATGGTCACTAATGCTACTGTATGCCAGCATTCAGGGTTGTCAGGACATGGTGCTTCTGAAAACAAAAGGGACAGAGGTATATGTTGTCAGCTCTTGAGAACTTCAGTAGTTGTGTGTGTCAGCCACTGATGGATGCAATTATAGAATTCTGGTAATAGTGTTTGCAACAAGTTGTGTTTGATAAAACAAACAAACAAAAAAACCAAAACAAAATGAAACAACAATAACAAAAAAACAAAACAAAAAACAAAACCCCCACAACTTTGTTTTTAGTTGTGCTAAAAAGAAAAGTGCCACAGGTTGAAAGGGAACAAAATCTGTAAGTTTCTCAATGTGTCTTCTGTTCCTGTTAACTTGTTGTTAGGTGGGGTTTCCCTGTCAGAGGACCAGGCTGTCTGCCTCCCTGTCTACATAACAGGCTTGCAGAGTGCACTGGTCTTACGTGTGACTCTTGGGCACCCGATGACAAAATGAACGTGGTTTCATAGACACGAAAAGCCGTTCATCTGAGGGGATTGGGCTTTGGGGGAACCATGTTTCTTCACAAGTTGACAGTTGATTTCTGCATTTGTTGCCGGAGAATACACCTTGGAATTCGACTTTTGCTTTCTGAGATAGAGAATCCTTATTCTGACAGACAAAGTGCACAAAAAATGCACTTTTTAAGGTAGTGATATCCCTGAGATGCAATTCACGTTATCTTATATAGCTTACATGTTAAAAGCATCTAATGCAGTGCTTTAGTACCTTGCGCATGGTTCGTGCAACCATCATCCACAGTCACTGAGCATTTTTGTCATCTTCAAGTGAGCCAATCGTCTATTATTTCATTCTGACCTCTGCAGTTCTGTCCAAGCACTGAGCTTTCTGCCTCTGTAGAGTCGCCTAGTCTGGGTGTTACAAGTGGGCCTGCAGCCACCCAGGTGGCAGTAATTGCCTCTAGGCACCCAGCGCATTTCATGTGGGAGATGCTGAGTCAATTTATCCTTTACAAGATAGGGGTTTAAACAGAGGTGAGGGCATGTTGATTTACATCTAAGGGCCGGGAGAGTGTGTTCTAGTGTTTTCAGTCTGTGGGAAGGGTATGGATTCTACCTGGTTTTGTGGATGCAGAACTACTAAAGCAAAACTAAGACTCCAGCCCCTCCAGCCAGGTTAGGTTGGCTATGTAAAGTGAACAAAGCTGTATTTCAGGTTGCTCTTCTGCGGAGTGATAGGTTTTTACTAAATGAAATGAATGCTTTTATGTTACACTAGCTGACCCCATACTTTTTATGGTCCTCGTTGGGAACAATGGGCCTTTTTCATCGCATTCTCAGATAATCCTGATGTTGCGATCCCTGTTCTTTCTCTTCCATCATATTCTCAAGGTGAATTTAACACAAACAAATAGCCCGATAAGAAAGTCAGTATATTTCATTTTAATGAGCATTTAGTAACTGCCAGTTCCTGTGCCAGGGACCACAGATTGTACCATGCTACCGTTCTGTAAGATGAATGTAGTTGTCTCTCTGTATTTATGGGGGTTTGTGGATACCCAAATCCTCAGTTGCTCAACTCTCTCTTTTATTGTTTACATGTAACCTGCACACATCCTTCTGAATACTTTAGGCAGCTTTAGGTGGCGGCTAATGCATACCATAATGCAAATGCTAGGGACATAATTATTACATGCTGTATTGTTTATGCAGTAATGACAGAAACATGTGTGCATGTATTAGGCACAGATACAGATCTTCACCCACCCTACACACCCTGCATATTTTCCATACTAGTTGGTGGAAACTGCAGATATGCTGGACTAGCGGCCCTGTCCTGTTTCTGCATTTCTGGGCTAACTTGTCAAAATTCATGCAGTGAGGAAATTGTGTCACCAAGTTTTGAACCTGGCAGTGGTCTGCTGGTTTTCCTCTGAACATCACCCTTTGTTGCTTTCAATAAAAATGCTGGTAGTGAAGATGCAGAGTTTCCATAGATCCATCTTGTAGTAGGAGAAACACAGCAGGTGCTAGGCCAATTGAGAAGAGCATACTAGCACTTTATAGATCCCCAGCCCTGAGTAGCCGAGGCTAGCTGATATTTTGTATTGTACTTTGAGATTTTTCTCACCCTAATAGTCTTAAAAAGACTTAGCTCTTAGTCTTAAAAAGAGCCTTGAAGGCTGGAAGGGTAGATTAAAAGGGCAGCCTTTTCTGACTTGTCTTTGTAAAACATCAGTTTCTTTTTGGGGACTACAAGTAATTAGCAGTGATTTTTTTTCCCCCGAGGCAGTCTGTCTGTGTTAGCCTTGGCTGTCCTGGACTCGCTTTGTAGACCAGGCTGGCCTCGAACTCACAGTGATCGGCTGGCCAGTGATTCATTTTTTAATGGAGTAATAGAGCATTGAACAGGGAGGCCACAAACCTGTTCTTGGTCTGAATTGTTAAAGTGAATGATTCGTCTTCTTTATTCATTAGAACAACAGTAGAATAATTACCAAGTGTGTGTATTTTAAGACCAGTTCGGGCTGGAGAGATGGCTCAGAGGTTAAGAGCACTGCCTGCTTTTCCAAAAGTCCTGAGTTCAATTCCCAGAAGCCACATGGTGGTTCACAACCATCTATAATGAGACCTGATGCCCTCTTCTGGAGTGCAGGCACACATACAGTCAAAACATTGTATATGAAGTAAATAAATAGAAAGATTTATTAAAAAAAAAAAAAGACCAGTTCACCTTTCTCAATTCATTAGCAATTTTTTCCACAGTGAGAATGAGCCGTGTGTGTGTGTGTGTGTGTGTGTGTGTGTGTGTGTGTGGTGTATATGCATGTGTGTGTACAGTTGTGTGTACCTGTGCCTGTGGTGCACATCATCTGTCTGCTGTATCAGCTCTGACTTACTCGGGGCCTGTGACTGAACCCAGAGCTCACCAGGCTGACTAACCTCAGGTGCTCCTATCTCTGTTCTCTGTAGTGCTGAGGTTACAGCTCCACATGTGGCCACACTGGATTTTTATGAGGTTCTGGGGATCTAAACTCGCTCGGGTCCAAGAGCTCGCACCTGCTGAACCCCCTCCCTCAGCTCCAAGAACAAGCTGTTTTTGAATGGCGTACACTCTCAAAAGATGTCTAATGCCACTTCGATTTGCTTAGCAGTAATTATGTTACTCACAAAAAACCTTAATGGGGAAAATAAATATGGATCCAGGTAGCAAAAAAAAAAAATGTTCCCAGTTCCTTTGGTTTACTTAGCAGCTTGTGAAGAAAAGGGGGAAAATGACTTTCCTAATGATTTGTAAGTGGTGGTAATTTGTGATACTGACATTTGGAGTATTACTCATACCAATATAAACAACAGTAACGCTAGCTCTAAAAACATCTGTGCATGTTTCTCTATTTGAGGTTGCATGGGATAAATGCATCTAATCTCCAATCTTCAACCCCCTACCTGTGGCTTAGAACCATCTATCACTGTTAAATAAGGAATAGACGTTGCTCTTTAAATGGCCTTGAGGTTTATAGAACATTTGAGTAGAATATATACAAGGTTCCCATCATAGCTTAGAATGTCTGTTCCTTCAGGTTTCTCCCTATTTTTTTTTTAATCTCTCAAAATTCTGCTACATCTGTTATTGCTGATTAACCAATATTAATTTAATATCGATTCTGTTTTAGCTTCGTGGTGTTGGAGGTTAAAACTAAGGCCTTGCATATGAGAGTACACTCTACACCCTGGCCCCTGATAGACTATTTTTAATGAAAGTTTCCTGGTGGTGCACAGTGGATGGACATTGACAGGGTACAATGACTTGGACCCATGGCAATGCCATTATAGTTTCACTGTCTTCTGTTCTATCATATGCCTTTTCTCTATCGCCTACCGACTGTGGATCTTTCTCATTGTCTTTCCACTTTTGCCCTTTTCCAGACTGTTAGATATCGAGAACCAGTCTGTAGCCTTTTCACTTAGTAATGAGCACTTAAGGTTCTTTCGTGTCTCAGTAGCTATGGGTCTCATTGTTGAGTACCAATATTTGTTTTCGTCTTTCATCTAGCGAAGGGCTCCTTGATCACTTTCAAGTCTGGACAATGATGAATGAAGCCAGCAATCATTTTGTGCATAGGCACGAGTTTTTAGCTCATTTGGGTAAAGTCCAGGAATGTGCTTGTTGGCTCATATGGTACGAGTGTGCATTGTTTTATAAGAAATAATCAAAATGTCTTCCAAAATGGCTCCAGCAAAGAGAGAGTGACCCTGCTGCTCTGTACATGGCAATGTCAGTGTTTGCATGTTAAGCATCTAATACGTGGAGGAACTCATAATTAGCCCTACTCTCCCAATTTTCTGGTGACATATGCTATTGAATAGTTTTCACAGGCTTATTTACCATTTGTGTATCTTCTGTGGTGGGATGTCTGTTCACATTTTATTTTTTGCTCATTTTTCAAGACAGGCTTTAAAAATTATTATGGTAAAATATACATGGCACAAAATTTACTACTTTAACAGCTTTTAAATACTTTTGTACACTTCAGTGACATTGAGCACATTCACAGTGTTATGTAACTGTCTGTGTGCTCTAATTTCAAAACTTAACTGACATCCCAAGCTGAAATTGTACCCATAAAATAAGGACTACTCACTCCAGTCCCACCCTCGACCCTGATAATGTTTATTTGGTTGTTCTAGGCATTTTTAGAATCATACAGAAGTTATCATTTGTATGTGGACTATTTTATATAGCATGATATTTTCAGGCTTCATCTATGTTATACTAGAAACTGAGTTTGATTTCTTTTTATGGCTGTGTGTCTTAAATGTTAATTACTAGCATCCACCGCAGAGAAGCACTATTCTTTCTCCAGTGAAGTCATGGAAATGATTTTCCTCGCTTTTTTTTTCTTTCCCTACAGAATGACCAGACGCACTTGTATTTGATAGGCCAGGTTATCAGCTGTCTCCCAGGAACAGTCCATCAGGGTTCTTTTCAGAGGAACCATTCGTTCCAGGCCAGCATGCTTTGGGGGAGTAGCTTTTTGTTTTTAAAGTTTCAGTGTTAATAATTTACTTGACATAGAACTCAGCTGTTTTAAGTGGCTTATGGAACAATGACCAGAATCCGGTTGATGAAAATTATTGTCCCTCTGAAAGCTTCCTCATGCCTGCTTGCAAGTGCCTTCCCTTCTTAAGCCATGTACAGCTATGGACTCCCTCCCCTTTCTCTAAGAGTCATTGCTGAGAATTGGAGCTAAGTCGAGTCATATATTACGTGGTCTTTTGTATCCAGGCTCTTCCACTTAGCATGTTGATTCAAGGCTGGTCTGTGTTCTCGCTTTTATTAGTAGAGTGTTCCTTTTTATTGCTGGAGAGTATTCTGTTTTGTAAACTCTGAGTTGAGTTCCGGTTGTTAGCTTTTTTGAATGATGCTACTAGCAATGTTTACATATGTGCCTTTGTGTGGGTCTGCTTTCAGTTCTAACTTCATGTGTTACCTTGGAGGAGGATTGCTGAGAAACTTAGCTTAGTAAAAATTTGATTTAGACTCAGGTTTAAGGGAAACTTAGGTTTAACTTTTAAAAGCCTGACAAATCGCTTTCCACAGCAGAAGCACCGCATTACCCGTCAGCAGTGTACGAGCCTCACCGACACTTCCTATTATCTCTTCTTGGTTGTAACAAACTACTGGAGTGATGTATCTCATTTGGTTCCAATTTGGATTTCACTGAATGCTAATGATGCAGAGCTGCTTTCGTTTGTGCATTCATTAGCTGTTGGGTCACCTTATTTGCTGACATGTGTATCTCTACACATACCATCCTCTTCTTTGTCCCATAAAGCTTTTGATGATGAAGTGAACAGTACTTAATTAATTTTGTCCATTTGTCTTCTTTTGGAGACTCTTTGTTTCCATTTGCAGTCATCTCACGTGTGTGTCAGGAGATTGGTTTTTAGCGGGGCAGTGGTTCAGCTGTCTGCTCTGTCTACATAGGCATCTCTCATAGTGGGTCTCATAGGCAGGCGTTCTAGGCTTAAGACAATGACCCAACCCCTCCCTGAGCTGACAAAGTTTGAATGATGTTAGGACCACAGAGGTATTGGAGAAAGCAACTTCTTTAGCATTTCTAAAAATTAGCCAAAGGAGGGTTACCATTATAGACCTAATTAGTTAAAGCAGTTATTTTAGATTCACATTAATGATTGGCTTTGTTTTTAATTTTGAAAATTACAACTCAATATATTTCAGCTGATAGACCTTTTTACCAGGAAAGAAAACTTTCGTGGACAAATTGAGAGCTCATACTCAGCTTTTGCCCTGTACTTTAAAGCCTTGGACTATGCTAAGGACTCTGGGGGGAGGGAACAGGTGCAGAAGCCAAGGGGAAAATGCGTTAGTGAGACCATTTGTTACTGGAGCACGTGGTGAGGAGTGAACGGGGGTGGGGGGGGGTGAGATGGGTGGGGGGGTGTGCAGGAGTGGGGGTAGGGGAGGGGGGGAGTCTAGCACCTAGGTCAGAACTCTTGAGTACTTGAAAGGACATCCATCCTCACTGTGATGGATGGCCATGGGAGGTTGTTATGCAATTCAGTTTATGTTTTAAAAAGATTATGTGGATCAGGCGAGCCTTTAATCCAAACACTTGAAAGGTAGAGGCAGACAGGAGGATAAGAAGTTCAAAGTCGTTTCTGCTGCATAGGGAGTTCAAGGCCAGCAGGGTTATGTGAGACAAGACAGTGGCATGAGATGGAACAAGGAGTCAATTAGGAGGCTGTTGGGATAGAAATAGAGCATGGCACCTTGGACCAGGATGGTGACATCAGAGACTGGGCGCTTTATCAGTAGAGCTAGCATGGTTTGCTGCTTAATTGAATAGGACTGTTAGAGAAAAGAGAGAAATCAGGAATAACTCAGAGGTTTTTGACCTGAGCTATTATGTGAATGATATTATGTGAAATGAATGATTTGTCTGAAATAGAGACAAACTGAGGAAGATTAGGTATAGGGAGAAAATACACAGTGTGAATGGATGACCTGGCTCAAGGGCAAATTAAAATGGCACTGACACACGTAACTCATGAGAATGTACTCAGAGAAGTATACAGAGTAAAATGCTTTCTCTCTTTCTTCCTCTTCCTCCTCCTCCTCCTTCCACCCTGCCCCAATTTTCTCTTTTTCCTTCCCCTTTTCTCTTTTTCTTTCTCATTCTTAGTTCTGGAGATCAAACTTAGTGTTTCACATGATAGACTAGGTTCCCTACCACTGAATCACACACACAGCCCCAAGACTCTTTCACTTACATTGGAATACTGTTTTCTGTGCATTATGCTTTCAAAATGGAATTTTACTATATACATTTTTGTTTTACTTTCCTCATGGCTCCCGTATCTTACTTTCTCTACATCACCAGCACATGTATATACTGAATTCCTTTTTATTAATTCAGAGGGTTGATTATTGGGTCATCTCAGTTTTTCAGTTAGAGAAGGAGCCGCAGTGATCACTCCCATGTCTGCCTTGGTGTGTGGGTCCCAATACCTGAAATATTTGGGTCTATTGTGGACACCAGCATCTCTAGGGTTTGCAACAGCCATTATTCAGGTCTTTTCCTTTCCTGTAGCTAGTTGGTTTGGCGCTTCTGAATACGTGCTAGATTATGTTTCTGGAGCTTAGCTTAGTTTAATTGGAAGCATTCTGAATAGGCTGCCTTTTGAGGCACGGATACTGATTCTGAAAGAAGGAGGTGCCCCCACCCCGCCTCACCCTGTGTTATGCTAGGGTGAGAAATACAGCTTTCCTTATTAGTCTTAGTCCTGTCTAATATCTTTTTTGAGCCACAGATTCCTACAGTACAGTGTGAGATGAACCGTACTTTGCTCATATCAAACTCAAACTGTGGGCCTAGCAGGAAAAGCTGGTTTGTTAAGCTGAGAACAAAACAGCATTAGTAGCTAGAGGACTTTTTATAAATTAGAGTCACTGGGGTTTCCACATTTTGTAGAAACCCAGAGTGGAGAAAGAGAGGAAATAGTAAGGAAAACAGCTTGGCAGTGGGGGCCAGAAGCTGTCACAGCATGTTTATGTCTGGCTCATTTCACCTTGGTTGGAAGGCACAGAATGCTGCAGAGGGTGAATTTGGAAACTGGGCAGTTGCCTACTATATTTAGAAAGAGGAGATTCCTGGGGTTGGGTGGGGTGTGCATGTACATGTGTGTGTGTTTTCTTTGCCAGATGGACAAAGGTTTGGGGCTTGAGAATTGTGGATCAATCCTTGTTAGCTAGCCAGCCTCTCAGGGCCAACTCAGTAGCTATGCTTTGGCTCCTGCTGCCACACAGGAAAAGCCAAAACAAACTGTTTTGTATGGTTTGTAAAGACACTACAGGTAGGTTTCAGAGCTCATTTGATCTCGCTGTCGTATTGACATTTATGTTTGCTGCAGGCTCGTTGGGACACTTTGAAAATATGACCTGGCATATCCCAAGTAGCTTCAGCACGATTTCCAGGCAGCTGAGTTGAACTTTGGCTGTTTCTATGTCAGGGTCACTGTTGAGCAGATAAGACCCAAACTGCAGCAGAGTTCTGTCTGTGTATCTCATTGTTACACTTGTGGGTCAGCTGTGGACAAAGAAAAATGCAATTAAAGTGGCATATTTCTTTTATTCATGTCTGTTTCTTTGTCAGAGCAGATCTTACTAGTTAATATCCATAAATAGTATACAGAACAAAAGGCAAAAAGGACTGTGGGTGTTCTTCCAACCGTGGGACTTGATCTTCAATTCTACTGAAAACAACATTTCAGTAGTGTTTACTACTTTTAAAATGAAATTTATGAATGTGTCAGCAAATATGTGTGTGTGTTCTTTGTGCACTTATATATGCTTATTCATTTAGAATAACTCCATATGTATTGTTATGTACCTAATTGTGATTTATTTTACATGTTCTGCATGTGTACATACATTCCATCATATGGATGAAACTTTTTTTAAAAAAACATTCCCCGATTACACAATTAGATTACTTCAGATCTTTGGGCTGGAGGTGTAACTCAGTTGATAGAGTGCTTGCCTAGCATGTATGAAGCCCTGAGTTTGATCCTCAGTTATGTATAAAACTGGACATCAGGACATATGTCTATGATCACAGCATTGGGAGGATGCAGGTAGGATGACCAGAAGGCCAAAGTTATTCTTAACTATAGGGAGTTCCAGGCTAGCCCCTGGACTACCTGAGACTTTGTATCTATCTGTCTCTGTGTATACACACAGAGATATGTGTATACACAGAGATATGCGTATATACACACATACACATGCATGCATGTATAAAAACATATGTACACACAATCATATATAAACATGTATATGTACACACAAATGTATCTAAACAGTTATGCATTCATATTGATGTACATAAACACGCATGTACACATGTATTTAAACATGTTTATGCACATGCATACACATGTATATAAACACACCTATGTGCACACACATATGCTTTGAGGTGTATACCTCTGGGGCGGGACAAAGTAGTGATCAGATCTGTAGGATCTGCCCAGCTAAAAGCACTATATGCACATTTTTCACTGTCATAGATACTCTGGGAATTTGTAAAAGAAATTCTGAGTGAACTGGATTTCCTGAGCCATGATTTTTAGAGTAGGAAGTCGGCTTCTTTACTATTTAGAAGAGCTTCTGTAATATAAAACTTGGAATTTTCTTCGGACTTGTATGTATTGTTCATTTTAGGATTAAAAGCTATAGTGAAAATTAGTCCCTAGAATGTCATACAGCTGTATCTTAGAGTCACCCAAGTACAAGGCCTAGTCTTAATTCTAGTGTGCTGTTGTTGAGTTTCATCTGGGATAGTACGTGCTCTATTCAGGAGGCTTGCCAGGTGCTGAATCTCCTGAAAAGCTTTGGTGATTGGAGGTAGTGACTTTGGGCATGTTTTATGTACAGTCTCCCCCATGGTGACTCTTCCTACAGATCTTAGCATGTCTTTGGTATTTAGAACAGTGCCTATTGGTCTACAGCAGTGGTTCTCAACCTGTGGGTCATGACCCTTTGGGGGTTGAATGACTGTTTCCCAGGGGTCACCTAAGACCGTTGGAAAATACAGATATTTGTATTATAATTCATATCAGTAGCAAAATTATAGATATAAGATAGCAACAAAAACAGTTTGTGATTGGGCGTCACCACAGCATGAGGAACTGTAGAAAAGAGTCTCAGCATTAGGAAGGGTGAGAAGCATTGCTGTAGAAGAATTCGCTGGTGGAACCTGTCAGAGTGGACCAGGCAGTTGCGACTCCCCCGACCCCCCGGGTGTTCAGCATCTAGAAAGGAGGCAGGGGAATCACAGTCACACGCAGTGGCCCCAGGGCCAAGTACTGATAGTTTGGAGGAGTGCTGGGGGAGGGAGCTGAGACCTTTGGGAAAGGCTAGTTAAAGCTTATCAGGTCCAAGGAGGCCTGTGTTACTTACCTCCCATTTGTAGGTCACCTCTGCTAATTTTGCCTCACCTTCATCGTTCTTTATTAACTTTGAAAAAAGTCTATTCCAAATCTCATTTTTTATTTTAGAAGGGAGGTTTATAGCAATAATAAGTCAAAAGTTTGGTGTGCTTAGCTACTTTGTGTTATAAAAAGAATCGTTATCATTAAATTAAAAAGTACTTGTCATTGTATTACTTAAAATAGACTCATGTTTCAGCAGTAAGGTAAAAATCCACTGTCCCAAGGTAGACTCATTGGAGAGAATGGATAGCTGTCTTACATGGTGCCCAGCAAGAAGAGTAGAGGGGTGAAGGGCTTCACAGTCTAGGATACCATTGTCCCCAAGTGGGAGGCTCTGTGTTAAGGAGGCCAGAGAGAGCATGGGAAGCACACTCCTTCAGAAATCTGCCTGACTTAGTGGAATGGCTAATTCAGAGGTGTGGAGAGGAATATAGGGAGGGTTCTGTGGAGTTTTGCAGAGGAAATGCACTGATACAAATAAAAGGAGAATGCACACTCATCTGTATTTGGATGGAGAAGAGAAGAGATGAGGGCACAGGAGAGGGCGGAGCTGGGGTGCCTCCAAGGTGTCTGTTAGGTCCTAGCTGCTGACTAAACCCCATACTCCTAGCATAGATCTGTGGGGTGTGATGGAGACATGGAGTTGAGTGATGCTGGTTTTTGTAGAGCTGTCCTCACGGACATGTAGATGGAGTAGTGTGGAGTACTGGCTTGGAGCTCCGGATGAGACTGGGGTGCTTTGGAGTTCCCCAGGAGGTATTTGAAGTCTTGGAGCGAGTACATTCATAACGATGAGACCAGTGCAACAGTTCTTGGCCTCTGGTATCCTTTGGAGCTGGCAGATACCCCCAGAGATTTTGATGTAGTATGTCTAGGCTGGGAATTGTAAGTATCCACAGGTGGTCCTAATGGAAGGTAGAGACTCTAAGAGAAGAGAGTGGAGGCTGAAGCCATAGGCTGTGTCAACTCATAGCAGGGAGGTAGAGGAAGCTTAGAGTGAGTCTGAATTGATGGCTAGGGATTTTGTCCTGGACATTTTGAGTGAGAACATTCCCAGAGGCCTTTGGATTTGGACTTTAGAGGAGAAACTGAAGAAAGCAGTCTAAGTGCAAAGGGGGCAGTTACTATATCACTATGAAAATAGATGAGAATTATAGACATTGAGCTTAGTACCATCAATGCAACCTAAGTCAACTATAAATGGAAACTGTTTCATTCATTACCTGATTGTTCTGGCTTCAAGGTAGTGATTTTACTAGTTCAACTTGCCATGACTGCAGCCATCTTGAGTTGTTCCTGCTAGACTTTCCCAGGAGAAACCTTTGTGGGTGTTTTCTGCATACATTTTTGTTGCTGTTGTTTTGGTTTTGACAGGGTCTCACTCTGTAGCTCTGCCTGTCCTGGAGCTCACTGTGTAGACCAGGCTGGCCTCAAACTCACAGTGATGCTCCTGCCTCTGCATCCCATGTACTGGAATTAAAGGCGTGTACCACCATGCCTGGCCTTCTGAGTACATTCTTCAAAGAGAGAATAATGGAAGATGTTCTTGGACTTTTGACCTAGGCTTTTGATGCAAGGAGATTCTGATTCTTGAGCTCAGTGGCAGGCCTGGAAATCTGTGTGGCCCATAGCTTACTCTCCTTTCTTCTTAGTGATTTGCGTGTGTGTGTGTGTGTGTGTGTGTGTGTGTGTGTGTGTGTGTGTGTGTCTGCAAGGGCTCGATGGGGCAGGAATGTGTATGTGGGTGTCAGACCACACAGGAAGTCAAAATAGGCCAGAGGAGAGTCTATATAAACCTTGTCCTTATGTCATCTTTACCCCTTAATGTGCCATGTTGAACTGCCCAGCCTTACCTTGGGGCAGCTCAAGTATCTGCTAGGTGCCCTTCAGCACTAATACAGGTCAGAGGATAACGGAGTGTTCCAAAACTGTAAATGTTTCAGCAACCGTGATGTCTTCGCCAGTGTGGCTTCATACCTGGCATCCCATTGTTCCTCAGCTCTGCTACCTGGGAGCCTGCTGGGACCCTCTGAGCATTGGGGATGTGGGTGGGCATGAAAGGAAACTTTATATTCCCAAGCAATCATGGGGCCATCAGGGTTAAAGGCAGTTGGGGTCAGAGCCTGTAATTATGTTGGACTTTTTTGTTTTTCTTTGAAAACATTCGGGAAGCACAGTGAGCTGGCTGAGCTGCTGCAGAGGGACTGCCTGGTGACTGAAGCATGAGGTACCCCAAACCCAGTGAGAGCTCATCTGCTCCTCCTCTCACTGCAGTACCCCCAGGCCACTCATTTCTGGCAAGGGCTACTTCCTCCTTGGGTGCCTATCTCTGTTCTGATCTCTGCAGGGCTGGGTGGAGAAGACTGCAGCTGCTGTGGGTGAGATCCCAAGATGGCACTGTGAAGAAATCAGTGTTGCTTTTTTCTCTGCTGTTTGCTTAGGAGAATCTGCGTGCTGTTCTTCCAGAGACAGGGTTTTCCTGCTTCAGTGCCTGAGTCTCACAAAGATGCCGAGACAGACCTTAACCTTGGGCAGCTTATCCAGTTGCTCATCAGCTGCATGCCTCCTCCTGTGGACAATATGGCTTTGTGGGAAGCTGAAGGCCAGGCAGGCCCCAGAGGTGCTCCCTTGGCATCCTCGGGCTTCAGCTCCCAGATGTTTGCCCAGGGTCTGCATCTGCCAGCCAGGCTGTGAGGCTGTCCGCTGGCTCTCTTACCAAAGCTGCCTGAGTAGTGTGCAAGGTCAGCGAGTTACCATGTGGCTAGTCTCATTAGAGTAGCAACATGGTTCTTTTTGGAAAGGAATCCCTTTTCCTTTTTATGAAGCCAGCCCACTTGTAATAAGTTCCCCAGCAGGGACGCTCTGCTCCACTGCATAGGAAATTGGAGTGGAACTGATCGCTTTTGGCCTGGCTTGTCTTCTGGGAGATGTCTTTGGCTTGTATCCTCACTCCCTCACCTCATTTGGGCAGCATCACTTCATACCATCACTGCAACACAGAGCCTAGGGGTTTGTGCTTGAAGCAGCCTAAACTCATGTAGGAAGGTGATCAGCAGCTAAAGAGTATATAAAGCATGCTTGGTTTTACAAGGCTTAGTTCTAAATGTTGGGTTATCTCTCTAACCCCAAACCGGAGTCTCTTTTAAGAAAAAAAAGTTAGTTTTTTTTAATGGTTATTTTACATGAGAGACTCACCAAATGCCAGCTGGAGAAGTATGAGTCATCTCTGTACGTGCCATCTCAGTCAGTGAGTTCCTGGTGTGCAGTGTGGTGGGGGGCAATGACAAGCAAAGGCCTTGGGAGTTCTTCTGAGGCTGTAGAATGTGGCCTTATTAAACTGTAGTTCATGTACCACATGACTCTTTGCTTTATATTATAGCACTAGTGCTATGGTTGACTGCAGATCTTGTGTGTTTCTGCAGTTGTTTGGGAGAACACTCTTGTCATCTCTGTGTACTGCTTACATATCCCTCTCCTTCCCACACCCTTGGCTATAGGCAAGTTCTTCCTTGGGACTTTCAGCCTTGGGCGGCTACTGGGCATGCTGTGATGTCACTGGCTGGGTGTAGGGACCTGGCATTATTTTATCTTGTCTGCAGATATCATTCACACTCAAGCCTGACAGTGCCTGGAGGCCTTCGGTTAGCCCCTCGGTTAGCCCCTCTTTTATCCTGTTTCTGCCTGGGTGCTGAGTTCGCTTTACTGGGTAACTTCCTGGCTGAGAGCGGGCAGGAAGAACTCACAACCTAGGGTGGAAATCAAGAAAGGGACTGTCAGGCTTTTTAGTTCTTTCTTACTTCTGGTACTAGGAAATGAACCTAAGAGTTTGTGAATTGTATGCAAATGAGCTGTATATCCTCATCTTGAGGAACTTGTTTTCACAGCAGAGAACATTTCCAGCGATACTCGATTTGGATACTCCTATTTGGAGGGCATCAGCTTTAAATAATTCTGAAACTGTCTAAACAGATGTCTCAAGTCACTGATGGGGGATGTTTGGGAGGATGTGTACACTCTCTTTTCTCACTTAAGGCCTTCCAGTAGAGAATGTTTGCTGGCCCCTCCGGTTTGCCTGTTGCCCTCATGTCCACCCTTCTCTTTGGGTCACTTCTCTCCACCCCACTTTCTTTCACTGCAACTGCCCAGCAGACCATCTTCCTAAAAGGCCAAAGATGCAAGCCTTTGATATTGTGATGATGAGGAAGACAAAGTCCTCTTTAAAAGGGAGTGACCTAGGCAAATTCTGGAGTAACAGTCGTGGCTGGAAGACTGTGGAGCCCAGAAGTCTTTGCCTTCAGGACTGTAAACACCAACCATGTAGGGCCCCTTTCCTGTTCAAGTTCCTGTGTGACGTCCAGAGGTGAGTGGACCTCAGAACCAGCGTGGGTACAGAATGTCCCGCTTCCGTGCCCTGCTTGCTTACTTGCTGTGACTTAAGGTTCTTATTTTTGCTTCTCCAGAGGGACTAGACAAGCCTCAAGTTTCCCTTTTTTATCACTGGGCTGGAGCAGTGCTGCTAAAATCATCTTGAATCAAGGAGGCCATTACGTGTATTTCAGGAAATAAAAATGAGGTTAAGGAATGAGAGCATTATTTAGGTTAGTTGAACAGCTCCAGGTATAATTAAGTATTTATAATGCCACCCAGAGAACCTAGAAACCTATTTAGGACAAGTCAGGAGACTGGACATGAGACCTGATTCTCTGTGGGTACTGCATTTAGAAATTTCAGGGGTGACACACTTCAGACATACATAGATAAGTCCTGGGTAAGATGGACGGTGGATGTCTCTCTCCCTGGAACTGTCAGCCCCACACTTCACAGAGCCACCCACAGGAATATAACAGGCTACCCCTCCTGTTTTCCCTGGAGGCTTTTGCTGCTTCTTTTTCTTCCCCTGGGTCAGTTGTTAAAAATTCCAGATCAGCATTTTCTTCTGATGGTACAAATAATACATATTATTATGTGTAATGTATTTAGAAATTAAAATTAAAGATATAGAAAATGCAAATGATATCAGTAGCGCCAACTAGGCTTAGTCATTTAGGTTTTATCATCTTTATGCTCAATACCTCCTGACTGTCTTTCTGTATTACTACCACTCTCTAGCTATGCTGTGTAAGACTTCTAAGACTTATGGACTTTTGCACCGTTAGGCCTTGTGACTCTTTCTTTTCATGGGAATTACACAATCCTTAATTCATGTTCTTGTAAATGGGCCGCATGTCCCCTTTAGATAAATTCACAAGGCTGATCTTACCTCTCTTCTGGTCCATTACCAATCTCTTTCCTGGTATTTTTATCCCTCTGCTTTTTGCTTCTGGTTAAGCAGAATTTTGGAGGCAAAGATAGTTTTTTTTCAGAGACCCACATGTTGAAAAGCATGATGTTAGACTGACTTGAGCTGTAGTAATACTAATGGATTATCTGTTGTCATGTAAATGCTTACATCACATTTCTCAAGTATTTCATAAACCTAACTTATTTTTCAAGGTCAGGGTCCAATCTATAGCTGTGCGCATATGACATAAATGCTCTACCATTGAGCCATACCCAGATCAAACTTGAAGTTTATTTTTCTGAGTGTTTATGACAGTTTCTGGAGATATGCCCAGCTAAAACCCCCAGAAGATTGCTTAGGGAGAGAAAGGGCGGCGGCAGGGGGGGGGGGAGACAGAGGGGGGGGGGGAGGGACACACACACACACAGAGACAGAGACAGAGAGAGAGACAGACAGACAGACACAGAGAGAGAGAGAGACAGAGAGAGAGAGAGAGATGGGGGGGAGAGGGGGGGAGAGAAAGTAAGTAAGTAAGTATGTTGGGATCAGGATTTGAACACTATCAAGGCTAACCCCTTTGGCCTTGACACTGCTGACCATCCAGCTCCTTTTCTCCTTTAAAAAATGAGACCAGTAGTATTAAGAACATGTTAAGGATTAGCAGGTGCTATATGCAGTACCTGGTATTAATTCATAGCAGCTGTCTCTTTTAATGACTAATTTTTGGCCTCCTCACTGAAGATGAAATCTTTTTTTTTTTTCTTTTTTCTTCTCTCAAGACAGAGTTTCTCTATGTAACAGAGCCCTGGCTGTCCAAGATTCACTTTGTATACTAGGCTAGCCTTGAACTCACAGAGATCCTCCTGCTTCACAAGTCCTGGGATTAAAAGCTTGCACCACGGCTTATTCGTATGTGAAGAATTACCTCTGGGAATCAGGCTGAAGCTTACGCTCTGACTATATAATACTGTCCTTAATCTAGATGTTTTTGTTTTAAATATGCCTGGTCACAAAGATTTTATAACATCCCAAGAGGTGGAGATACCGACTTCTCAAAAATCCTAAGTACCTAAATATGTAGTTAGAGTCTAGTTACAGGAGCCACACATCACATGAAAGGTCTCTGTTGCAGCCTACCCTTGCCTACTGGCCAGAGGTGGACACCCTTAGTGGGAACTGATCCAGTTACTCTCTGGATTCATCATAGGTGCCTGTTGTAGTTCTTAATGCAAAAAGGGTGTCCTGCTTAACAGTGTAATTATAAGCCCCCTTCTCTAATTATAGCCTCCACATTCCCCCACTCCCCCCTTCAATCTACTTGTATCCTGCTATTCCCCTCTCTAGTGCCCCACCCGACCCCACCCCCATCATCTGTTTTTACTTTCCTGTTTTCTGTGGTGACTTGATGTTGTATATTCACATCTACAGAGTTGGAGTTAGGAGTCGCATGTCAGTGAGAATGTGCAGCATCAGCCTCTTCATCTTTTAGGAACCGAGTCTTGATAAGCAGGATTTAGGAATAAGAGCCAGTATCCCCACCCCTCCCAGGCTCTGTGTATTTATGGAGCACTACCATTCTTAGCTATTTAAGGGAGAAGGAAGAGAGAGTATCACCTCTTTTTAATCTACAAACATAGTGCCCTGCTTAATGACATCTGAAGTGCTGGGGACTTACTGACCTACATAGTGTAAAGGGATTTAATGCTACAGTACTTCAAAAACGTGTGACCACACAGCTCTGTCTCCACTGACTTCTCAGTGCTGGAAATTAGCTCTGACCTAGAACAGCACCGTGGCTGGGCTTTGGAGCAGGGACATAGCTGGAAAATGAATAGCAGCAGCAGGGGATCCAGGAAGTCCTGGGCCTGAATCACAGGCTGTCCTGCTCTCCTGCTACGCATTTGCCTTCTTCTCTGCTGATTTCTAGTATCCTACTAAAGAATAAAATTAAATCTGTTTTCTCTGTTTTCCTACCATACTGTTTTTCAAAGCCTTTATCATCTGATTGGGGACCATCCGTAGCTGGCACTCATTGGGGACAGAAAGGAACTTTGACCAGGGTGGGCGTGAAGGAAACCTTTGGAAAATCTGGAGCTGTCAGAGGCTCTGTCTGCTGTGTCCTTCCAGCTTTGTAGGAAGAATGGACCCGTCTCTGCCCTCAAACTATGAGGTCATATGCAGGGCCTGCTGTATGACCTTGAGGTCTGACATTCAGTCTCTTGTCCACTGGAAAGGTCAGGTCCAGGTTGATGGCTGTGAAACCGTGGAAATAATAGAAGCAGGGGATTCACTCTGAGCCCTTTGCCTTCTGTTTTCTCCTCTCTTAGAGGTTTGAGAGGTAACAGTTGTGGGTGGGTTGTGGATGAAGCACTCCAATGTAAAATACTGTCTAATGGTTTCAGCTCGAATCAGATAATGTGTTATTAAATTAGAAGCCCCTGGCATCTCCAAGAGCTCCGTGTTCCTGGAACTGGTGGATGGAAGAGCAGTGAATTCCTTTTGGTCTCAATGGGAAGTATGTTATTGATGATCCACCATGAAGTAGCTGCTGTTGTCACTATTCTCTTGTCAGTGTCAGCAATGCGCATGTATAGATGTGGTGCTTCGGCTCTGGCCGCAACAGCCAGAGTGCTTAACATCATGAAGGAGAGAAGACCAAGCAAGAAACTTAGTCAAAATGCGTTTGCTGTGGTGTGTAGCTAGAAATCCCAGGGCTGCTCTGATTTCACATCCAATAGGGTCCCGTAGCGCCAAAGGGTGGCTTCAGACCTGTTTTCTCTTTGTCACCCATCTCCACATTCATCTGGGCTAGCTCCATTCTCAGGTGGCCTCTTTCCTCATGTTGGCTACATGACTTATGGCCAGAAGTTCAGACCGAAGTCTGAGCTTGGATTTTGTTGCTTTATTCTTGAGTTATGTGTTCATCCTCGAGATAACCTTTGAAACTGGCCTGAACCCAGAGTAGAGTAACTGCATGTGAAATAAATGTTCTGAAAGCCAGGGATGGATGGTTTCCCCAGAGGAGTATTAGGGTGCTATAAATACAGGCAAAGTGAGGATAGTAGCCAAGGCAACCACAATTCTCCACACTGGGCCTAAGTAAATGAGCAAGGTCATCCAGGGAAGGGGAAGAGCTTTCACTCCCAGATAGATCCTGGCTCTTATCCATGTTTAGAGAAAATAATTTGGGCTATCAACTTGTGGTTTAAAAGGTAATCCGGGATATTCAGATTTAGAGGAGGAGAAATGAGATAGTTTTGAAATATTGCACAGTACTACATCTGGATAGACAGAGTAGTCTAAAAAATGTCTAAGAGCCTCATGAGTAGGGGTAGGGCTGTCAGCAGATTGTAGTGGTGGTGGGGGACGGGGAGCATGAAAACCAAATGCTTTAAGGGGCTGGGAAATAGTGTAGCAGAGTTCCATAAGCCCCAGTCTGCCATTGACTCTCTTCTTGCCTGGCCAGCATGGTCTCCGTAGAGATGGTTTTTCATTAGGATGCTATTTACATTTGGGGAAACAAAATGAATCCAGTAAATTGTGTTTGGAATCTGCTCGTGGCTACTGGAGTAGATTTGACCATAGGTGTTGGCAAACTTTCTGTAAAGGGCCAAATACTAAATAAGCATTTTAGGTTTTGTGGTCCACATAGGGTCTCTGTTGTTAGTTTATTTTATTTTGTAAACATTGGTACCAGGAATTGAACCTAGGATGTCATATATACTACCCACGTGCTCTAAATACTAATATGTTTTTGCTTGAGAAAGTAAATGATTTCTAATTCTTTAATAATACAAAAGACATTCTTTGGTCACAAGTTAAAAGAGAGGCCAGGGGCTGAAATTGCCCCAGGCCTGGAATGAGTTTGGAGGCAGATAGACCTGGGCTCTAGTTCTTGTTATGTTGTTTGTAAACTGTGTGGAAGTTTTAAGCTTTAAGACTTTCAGTTTTCAGGGCTGGAGAGATGGCTCAGTGGTTAAGAGCATTATCTGCTCTTCCAGAGGACCAGGATTCAACTCCCAGCAAGCACATGGCAGCTCCTAACTGTCTGTAACTCTAGTTCTAGGGTAGATATCTGACCTTTCACACAGACGTACTTGCAGGCAAGATACCACTCAACATAAAGTTTTAAAAAAACGTAAATCATTAAAAAATGGGCTTAAAAAAGACCTTTTACTTCCTTATCTGCAAGCAGCCTCTGGAAGCACCGGTCATTACCTCAGGGGATCAGTTATTGTGAGATGCTCAGACAGCGTCTGCTCTATGGAATTAGGACGTTGACCCTTATGCCTATACATGCTCTGGGGAAGAACAGTGAAGCCATGCTCTAGGAATTTTTGCGTTACGTTGCTCTTCCTCTTTTGATATTCCCCCTTTGTCTCTCCTGGGTAATTATTCACCAGGTTTTGGGATGTTGGTGCCAGTCTTAGTTTCATTTCTGGTGTTTTCAGGAAATGATCCACATTTTAATTTATATTTTGCAGAAACTAAAATAAATTGGCTTGAGCCGTTATCAGAACGCAGATATGTATTTGTTTTGCTTCCAGCCAAAAATGTCTACTTTCCCATTTTTATTGCATTTTAATACACTAGCCTATGTTTATTAAAACCAGGAGACCCCACCCTCCTGCACATTTTGTCAGGAGAGACGTTACAGTGTGAATTTTTATTTGTTGAAATTGTTTGGTGAGTAGATGCCAGGAAGTTTGGAAGCGGGTTAACCATGTTGCCTGCTGATCTGTACAGGTAAATTATAATGAAGAGGGTAGAAATGAGGTGATTGGGCCAGTCCTCAACATCTCTCAGCATCTTGCATACACCTGTCTTAAATCCTCCTCATGTTACGTCTTCCTTAGAGACGGCTACCCTGATAGCTCCCTCCACCGATCCACTTCTTCTGTTCACTGCTTCTTTTCTGTAGTACTCATATTGTTCTGACACAACATGTAATTTATTTATTTTGCTTCTTTGTTGGGAAGAGGCACTGTCTGTCCTTATTAGACTGAAAACTCCGTATTGCCAAAGGTGTTTGGTCCTTGTTTATGCCAGACTTAGAATGCCATCTGGTACTCAGGTAAATATTTGTTGAGTGAATGAGTGGGTTCTTTAGTTCTTAGATTTACTACATTCTATTTTCTCTTGAATATCGAGTCTGCCACAAATTGCCTCAGTCTTTGAGCAAATCATTTAATCTCTCAAGACTATAGTTCTCTCATCTTTAAAATAAGGGGTTAGAGTATGTGATTGCAAAAATTCCTACTAGGTCTGTAGTTCTATGATTATAATCTCTGGTTAAAAGAGATCATGGACTACTATTAAAATTCCCACAGATAGGTTTTAAAAACTATTTTGAATTTCATTGATGGACATTGTGGACTGAAAGAGAACTTGTAGGTAGTAAGTCTTTGTAGGTACCTTCTGCATTCATCAAAACAGTTCTTAGTAAGGGTCTAAAGAACATCTTCATTATCCTTTGTAGGATAAAGTCTAGACACGTCAGGCTTCTGGAACCCCAAGGGCTCTGAACTCTACTTCCTCCTCTTCCTGTCTATGTGTTGACACTCTGTTGACACTTTGGAATATGCTTTGGTATGTCCAGTAGGTGACGGATTTCCTAGCTCTAGTTCATTGAATCAATCCTGTCTTTCTTTCCTCTGCCCCTGTCTCTTACTCCCTTGACCAGTTGCTAATGTGTTGGGCAAGAACTGTGACTGGCCTGGTTTGGCTGTCATATATATGCCATAAAGACACAAAGGTTGTGGGGATTAGATGATGGGAGATCTGAGGACCACAGTGATGAGTTGGTCTTACATCCTAGATACTAAGAAGCCACTTAAAATAAAATAGTAATTAAATTAATTAAATTACATACAAATAAATATTAATTAAATAAAAAATGTATTTCTGTTTTAAAATTATGTGTATGCACGTGGGTATGTGCACTTCAGTGTGAGTGTCCATGGAGGCTAGAAGTATCAGGTTCCTCTGGAGTTAGATTTGTAGGTGGTGGCTTTGTGCTGCCTAGTGTTGGTGCTGGGGCTTGATTTGGTCCATTACAAGAGCAGTATACTGAGCCATCTCTCTAGCCCCCATATGCATGTTTTTGAGCAGCACAGTAATACAATTAAGTCTTTATGAGGTACATTATGAAGATACACTGTAGTGAGTATGGAAGGCATCCTTTTCCCAGTCCCCAAAGCGTATTGAGGGATAGATGTTAGGACTCCTGTTCAGTAGACGCGACAAGACTGGGACACATACGGATTAAAGAACTTATTTTTGGCGTCACAAAAAGCCATGCTTTGAGCTAATGGTGTTTTTATAATTAGATGGGATTGTGATTTGCGGGTTTGATGAGTGTTGCATTTTCAAGTGGGTAGCAGTCTGAACAATTGTGTTGAGCTTTGCAAGGCTGATCATTAAAGTTGACTGACTCGAAAATGCTTCTGGAAGCTTTGGCTGTGTAGGCTCACCCTGCATATTTGCTTATATGGTGGCAGTCTGGGCCAGATCCCAGGCTGTAATTTCCCTTCCAAGCTAGTGTAGGAAGAAAGTTTTCTCATGGCAAGCCTCACCTATGAGGCTACCATACTTAAACTTTTAGGCAAATTCTTCTTTTGCTGCTTCATCGCAGACTTTGGATGAAAATGTAAAACCTCGTGGCATGAGCGATGATATCAGCTGCTGTTGAGCCAGAGCAGTGATTTGGAATGGTTCTCTATTACCTGTGGGGTCTTTTCCCAGTAAAGGCCCTGAGGCTGGAGTGTAGCTCAGTAGTAGGGTATTTGTTTGCCTGGCATGCATAAAGCCTTGGGTTCTAATTCCAGAACCACCTCCAAAACAAAACAAACAAAATCAAACAACCCTCCCAAACCCCTAAGTCCCCCAAACCCTTAGGCTTTTCCCTTAGGCTCTGGCTGATGCCAGTGCCTCCTGAGTTCATGTGCTATTATACTGAGCTTTCTCGTCTCTGTCTCTCCCTCCTCACCACTACCCCTACCCCCTATCCCCCACCACCCATCCTTTTGAAACGTCCTTTCTGTTCTAGCCTACCTCTTTCTATCCCTGGATTCCCCACACACTGGCTATCTGGAGTTCCCTTCAGTTAAGTGTCCCCATTTAGTGACTGCTAGTGTTTAACATCAGAACTCACTGATTTATGTCTGTGCTTTACATATGAAAACATTGTCATGTTACTATATCCCTCAGAGCCCGTTGGTGGCCTCCCATTGCTTTTAGAACTTTCCCCAGCCATGCTTTGACTGCCCGGATTGTGGCCACTTCCAGCTTCATCTTGTATCATCTTTGCATAGCCCTGCCTCAGTGGCCCTTTTCTGCTTCCTTGGGTATCATGTGCCTCCCTCCCCCAGAGTCCTGCCTCTGCACTTGCTTCTGAAGCTGCACTCTTTTACCTTTTCACCTTCCTACTCTTACTTAAATCTCTCCGGGGTGTCTCTCGGGCCAGGCACTCTCAGTCTGGAGACCTTCTGTCCTGGCCAGGCTTTTCATATCTTTGGGTTTAGCAGCAGGGAAATGGGCTGGGGAGGCATTGTGGGGGTGGGGAGGATGGGAGCATTTTGGTTGTTGGGTTCCACACCCCTCAATCAACACTGCAATGTTTTAGGAAGTCGTAGATTGCTCAAGAGCTGACTTAAAAGCCTCCTCTTCCTGGAAGGGTGGTGATGGTGAAAGTGTGTAGGAGGAAGAGGAAGAGCAAAGAGCTTCCACCAGGGACTGTGTCATACCACCTAAAATTGGTTTCTGAGGTTGTTTAGTATTTGGTGAATGGTCTGTGTTCCTCATCCGCTTCTCTTTTTTCTATTGTAATTTTGTAAGTGCAGAAACTATACCCCAGAGGAAGGAATTGCCTAGTTGGGGCCTGTAAGATGTATAGTTGAACTAAGAAAAGAGCAGGTCTGATTGTAACTTGTAGCCCTTTCTCCCAGCACATCACACTGATCCAGTCGTTGAGTGGTCTCCTTCAAGGCCTGCCAGATGTTTAGCAACTTCCTCGATAGAACAGGCCAGTTTAGGCAACGCCATCCCTAACCAGATGAGAAGGAATACCGTGACTGTGTTCATCACATCTGACAAACTCCACAAATTAGCCCACCTGCTAGTGTTCAGCCTTAAGAGAAGTGAAGTACTCTCAATACAATGAGTACCCTTTGAAGTACAGCTACTATTTAAACATATTTCTATTCCATTTTAGTGTGTGCTTGTGTGTACTTGTGTGCCGACATGTAGAGGTTAGCTGACAGCTTCGTTGCTTCTCTCTTCCACTCGAGTGTCAGACTTTGAGGCAGGCATCTTTATAGCTGAGCATGCCCATACCCAGCTATGGCTTTTTTTTTTCTCCTTATTTTGAGAACAGGTTTTTCTGTGTAGCTTGGCTGTCCTGGAACTTACTCTGTAGACTAGGCTGGCCTTGAACTGAGAGATCAGCCTGCCTCTGCCTCCTAAGTGCTGGCATTAAATGTGTGTGTCACCGCACCTGACTTAAATGTCTGATTCATCATATATTTATTTTTGCAGATGGGATTGAACTCAGGGCCTTGCACATGCTAGTCCGATGCTCTACCACTGAGCTACATCGCCAGCACCAGCTTTGGCTTTCTAGAGGTGCTCCTTGATGTCTCTTTTTTCCTTCCTAAACTTATTCTTTGTATTTTGATTGTTGAAACCTTACTAGATGCTAAGAGAACACAGTCCACTGCTATAGCTTCAGTGGTCTGCATGACATAATAACGTTCGAAGAATGCTTACCCTGAGAAATGCCTTAGCTTGTTTTATGCTAGCACGTTTGCCTCCTGTGGATGATCTCAGGCCAAGGGTATTTGTACCTGTGAATTCCTCAGCAAGATTTATTCTGTAAGCTAGAGGGTAATAGCTGGACCTGCCTTCTTAGCTACTTGTTTTTTTGCCTGATTCATTGGCCTGATGCCATGGGATACTGTGATAAGTGAACAGCCTTGACCCATGCACAGGGGAAGATTGGAAAGTGGGTACATTTGTTTCCATCTTATCCTTAAATGCAAGTTCTGAGAGAGCCATAATTATCTTCCATTGTCTGTGATGATGATCCAGAAAGTGCCAACTGCAAACAAGTAACTAAAAAATATGCGGGCTAAGTGGCTGAACAATGAGTGTGTTTGTCCTATCTTAAAGAGTAGAGTATTAGGCCGGGCGTGGTGGCGCACGCCTTTAATCCCAGCCCTCGGGAGGCAGAGGCAGGCGGATTGCTGTGAGTTCGAGACCAGCCTGGTCTACAAAGTGAGTCCAGGATGGCCAAGGCTATACAGAGAAACCCTGTCTCGAAAAACCAAAAACCAAACCAAAAAAAAAAAAAAAAAAAAGAGTAGAGTATGGAGCTAGGGTGGGCTAGAGAGGTGCAGCCTGTTACAGTTGCTCTCTTTTGTGATGCCTTGGAGCTGGAGGTCCCTCTACCCCTTGCTCCTGTTAGATTAAACTGCTGAAGAAGGCTATGCTCTTTTTCTTGTCTGTTTCTATTGTGCCAACTTTGGTGTAGACCAGCTTGCTTGTGGTGTTTTCTAACTCCCTGACTCCTGCCAAGAACCTGGCAGTGTGTTCTTCATGTGCAGTTTGAACCTCAGGGTGTAAGGCATCGGTCAGTAGGCAAACTGGAAGGCCTTAGCTTAAGGGTGGAGGAAAGCTGGGGCTGAGGCAGAGTGGCAGAAGTGACACCAGCTTCACTTCTTGTTTCAGTCTGAGGACTGTCCAAATCTGTATACAGAATGGCTTCTGTCCACCCTGGTGGGGAACAGTGGGCCCCAGCAGTGCCCCTGGACAGCAGCATGTGTCTTATATGTGTGAATTCCCAGGTCATGCAAGTGCTGTTTCTTGTCCTGAGGCATCTTTAATTGCATGATGGTGGCTGAGTGGTTTAGTTTATCAGGGACACTAAATTGATTGCTTTGTTTGTCTTTTTAAACTTTTTTTTTTCTGGCATATGCTCTTTGGGGGTAGAGCTGTGATACTTTTATAGGAGCCCTTTGCATTTCAGTCAGTACATCATCCAGTGCTGCCTCTATACTGGCTGGTTTTGTGTCAACTTGACAAAAGCTAGAGTCATCAGACAGGAAGGAGCCTTAGTAGATCCCCCAGCCTATTGTGGGTGGTGCCATCCCTGGGCTGGTGGTCCTGTGTGTTCTGTAAGAAAGCAGGCTGAGCAAGCCAGGGGGAGCAAGCCAGTAAGCAGCACCCCTCCACAGCCTCTGCACCAGCTCCTGCCCCTAGGTTCCCGCCCTGCTTGAGTTCCTGTCCTGACTTCCTTTGGAGATGAACAGCCATGTGCGTGTGTAAACTGAATAAACCCTTTCCTCCCCAGCTTGCTTTTTGGCCATCATGTTTCATTACAACAATAGAAACCCTAACTAAAACAGCCTCTTATCATCTCGAAGTGAATGTCTGTGCTCTAGTGTTATAGATTATTATTAATATTTAATATTGATTCATATAATTATTAAGGTGGCAGTTGCTCCTTAACCTGCTGTTATACAAATAAATGACACAGAAACCTGCTAGATTTTTGATAAGCCTTAATGCACTGAGGCTGGGCAGATATTAACTCTTTAAGCTATCTTGTCTACTCCCTAGCCAAACACCCATGAATACTTGCACATGTTCCATTTGGGCTGCTTCTTTCCATTATGCCCGTCCTTAGAGCAACCTCCTGCTACGTGTTTTTCATTCACTCTAACTCATGGTGACTGACCTCTCCTTTCTCCTTCCTCTCTTCTATTCTCTCTCTGATCCCCAAAGCCAAAGAACGTTGGCTCCACCTTCCTCTCTTCTGTCCAGTTCAGGCTGTGGGCAACTTTATTTAGCCAATCAGGGATATTTTGGGAGACAATATTTATACCACATTATTTTTGGTATGTGAGAATTTGCTCATAAGGGTCTTGGGGGGCAAGCAGTTAACATTTGACTACATAGAAGCTCCAGATCAGCCCCGTAACAATCTAGTGCTACACTAAGGGTCAGTGAGCGAGAAGTCCTAGCTAATGGCTGTTGGCGATGCCCTGTGTACCAGAGCTTCAAACCTTGCACACATTCTCATTCAGTCCTCCTCAGAAAGCTGGCCATGATGGTGTACACTTGTAATCACAGCCCTTGAGAGGGAACACAGGAGGGACAGGCATTCAAGTCAGCCTGTACTCCATGAGAGCGTGTCTCAGAAAGTCAAACCCAAAGCTAGATATGGTGGAACACACCTTTAATCCCAGCACTGGAGCACTGGAGGCAGACAGAGATCTGTAAATTCCAGGACACCCTGGTCTACTAGTTTCAGGATATCCAGTGCTATATAGAGAGACAGAGAGAGAGAGAGAGAGAGAGAGAGAGAGAGAGAGAGAGAGAGGGGGGGAGGGAGGGAGGGAGAGAGAAAGAAGAAGAAGAAGAAGGAGAAGAAGAAGGAGGAGGAGGAGGAGGAGAGAAGAGGAGAAACCAAAATAACAACAAAACCCAATTAGAGCCACCCCAAACCTAATATCCCAATAATATCAAACAAACAACTAAACCTAACTCAGTCACATTAAACCAAAACAGCAAAATAAAAACCAACTAGATCAAAACCAACCCCTGATACCATCACCATTGCCACCATCTCTTATTTTTTTAGATCAATAGCTATGAGGCTCATATGAAAGACTTGAATGCCCCTTTTTAGGCAAAAATGAACAAAACAAGCTACACCCATAAAATCTCACCACCATGCCTGCCTAAGGATGAGCAGAATACTACAGAGAAAGCATAGGAGACCTCACCCCTACACATAGGCAACGCTACACAGGCAACCAAGGAATGCTGTGGGTGAGAGAAATATCTTCCCCAGGGAAGAGCACACCAATTGGTTATCTAGTACCAAATGGCCAGCCCTGAAAACACACGTACAAATAACATTATTCAGGCTGAGCAGGCAGTATTGACATATTTACGGATATATATACACATTCAAATATATGGGTATATATACATACACACATAACCATATGTATATGCATGTACATATACACATATATAACCCTAGATATATAACAGTATATATTCTTAAATATAACAACAGTGAAAAAGGAGGCCATGAACAAGAGCAAGGAAGGCTTATATGGGAGGGCTTGTAGTAAGGAAAGGGAAAGGGAAAAATGATGTTACTATATTATAATCTTAAAAATTTAAAGAAATCATTAAAAAGGAAAACAAAAGCCAGCCCTCACCTCCACTGCAAGCATCCTATAAGAAAAAGAAATGGTTGGTTACCTTACCCAAAGGATGAGTATTTTCTAGGCTGCCTGTTAAGGTATAAGTTTTAGTAGAAGTGTCATTCCCCCTCCTTCCTTTTTTCTTTTTTAGAACTGTTACCAAGGAGATGGATTGCTTTCCAAAGGCAAACATGATAAAGAATACCTCGCCCCCTGCCTTTGGCTTCTCTTGTGTTTGATGAGTTGCCCTACCCAGCTATTTTCCTCAGGCAGTCAGGGAATGAAAATGCTGGTCCTGTGCTCCCGTGGCTAGAGAAGCTCGCACTACTGAGCAACAGTATATTTTCAGCGTATTAATTTAAGTAGAGGCTAGTCATGTTTGTCTTCAGTGTCGTTAGTGTGTCTGTGTGGCAGGACACACCGTCCATGTGTTTTGGTGAGACCAGCCAGTGAACAGGTCAGATTTAGTAATCTTGAGGAGTAAGGGCAAAACCTGGACCAGTAAAGCACACCAAAGAGAATCTGTTCCCACTCTTTTTTTTTTTTCTTAGTAATCTTTTTTTTTAATCTTTAAATATATTTTTAATATATTTTATTAATTTATTCATATTACATCTAAATTGTTACCCCATTCCTTGTATCCTCCCATTCCACCCTCCTTCCCATTTTCCCCTTACTCCCCTCCCCTATGACTGTGACTGAGGGGGACCTCCTCCCCCTGTATATGCTCATAGGGTATCACTCTTAATGCCTGGCTGCTGCAAAGGCTGAGATAAAAGGAGAAAAGCTGTTCTGTAGTATTTTCTATATGAATGAGCTATTTGTTTACAACACACGCCCAGAGAGTTTTGTTTTCAAAGTGGTGATTACAATTTTGTCAATTTTAGCACAGCCGGGTTACCATTGGTGATGGAGGCTATAAATGGATGTGCTGAAGTTGGCATTGTTCCGATTTAATCTTGATTTTAGTGTTAGGTCCTAGCCACCCTTTAACAGAGCTGTATGCAGTTAGCAGGTTACTGCCCGTTTAAAGTTTGGTCATCTTTCATTTTGCTTTTGTCCTTTATTTTAGTGGAAATGACAATGAATTATGAATTTGATTAGATGAGGCAGAAATGGAAGAGAAAAGTGAATTATGGTTGTCAGCTGGCATGGCTTTGGAGTATTTTGTGGATTAAAGTTTCAATGTTTCATTGATACAGAGGCATTGTAAAGGAAAACTTACTGGCTTTTTTGGGACAGCACAGCACTGGAGATTGGAATTAGCTATCAGAGTGGACAGTAGGCTTTTATCTGGGTTTCTGGGGAGAGACCTCTAGCGTAATTTTTATTCATATTGAGAGACTTGAGCCTTGGTTCTTCTCTGTCTCCATTTCTTTACCTGTAAAACAGAGATAATAATATTTAGGTTTACTGCAGTGGTGAAGTCAAGGGAGCAGTGAGTTACATGATCCTGCAGAGCCAGCCCAGCGTGATCCTCAGTGCATAGTGACTCATAAAAGCTCTCACAAACTTTGGATATCCTATTTCTCTGGTTATCACAGTTTTTCTTTTGTGGCTTAAGAATAGTTATTTGAAATGAAAATATTTGTCTTATGTTTGGGAAATAAAAACTGATCTGTATAACAGATTAAATCTAGGCTTGCCAGACAAAATAAAGGACACCCAGTTAATTTGAACTTAGGATAAACAATGGCCACTTTTTAGTATATCTTCAGATATTCATTGTTTACCTCAAATTTATATGACAGTTCTATGTTTTTATTTGTGAAATACGGCATCTCTAATGTTTCCACAGTCTTTTAGCTACTTTTCTGAACTGTACAAAGGAGCTGAGGAATTTCACACAGAATACAGGGATATAATTTTCTTTGCATCTGCTCATAGCTCCTGTTGTTTGTTGTTGCAAGTAGAAACCTGAGCTTTGTAGATAGCCCATCCATCCATCCATCAAAACACTGGTTACATAGCAGCCAAACATCTTTGTTGAGAAAGAAACCAGAAGGAAATCTCTCTGATGACACTTCCTTCTGTTTCATTGGATTGTTGTTATGTGTACACCCGTGGAGAGAAGGATGCTGGGAGTGGAATCATAAGAAGCCTCCCACAGCAGTGTCTGGAGTTCACAGAGGAGAAGTTAGTGGTCCTTGGGTAGGATTCTCTGGTGGCCTCTGAGGAAGCATTCAGAGGTTTTAGCAGTCAATATGGAGCCTCACCTACAACATGCCAAGGGAACACATAGGTACAAAGATGTGAAAGACCTGGCCCTGATAACTGGGAATTTCATCAAGAGAGGACCAGTGTGTGTTAGTAATTGTTATCATTCACACAATACTTCTCTGTGACTTTTCATCAGCCTTGGTAGGTGCTTTCCACAGAATATCACTGTAAGCCCACAGCAGCCTTTAGCAAGATCCTGAAATCACCCCATTCCCATATGATGGATTGGAACTTGACTGTGCTAGAGCTTAGTGCCGCTTAAGGCCTGCCAGTGTCTGCTCTAGGTTGAGTCATTTGAAATGATCATTATTTAATAATTTCTACCTATAAAACACTATAATTTCATTGAGTTCTAACATAATCCAGAGTATTAGACCCACTGCATGTATTTACGTAAGTAGATATTATATAATAGTTATGCATAACTTTCTGAGGCTGACCATCAAGAGACATGGACCTGGCTGAGGGTTACCAGAGAGGCCTTTGGGAAATTCACCCATCCACTTCCTCATGGGCCCACTCACTAAACAGAAAACACTATACTGTGCCAACATCTTAATAAAGCAAATCAAAGAAAATTTTTATTCCGAAAACTTTCTTTCCTGCCCATTTGTCTTGTTCTTTTCTCCAGGCTACCTAATAATTTGTCTGTATACACATAGTCTGTGCTGGCCTGGTTTGGAAATTTCACATTAATGGAATCATATTGTGTGGTATTTTTGTCTCTGGCTTCTTTTACATAGTTTAATATCTTTTTCAAGTTTAAATGTTGTATCTTATATTTACTAATTCATTCTTCTATATTACTGATTAGTATTTCATTATGATTCATATCACATTTTGTTCTCTAACTTTTCCTTTATGGAAATTTAGGTCATTTCTATTGCACTTTTTACATTTATTGATTTATTAATTGTGTGTGTGTTTTCTTATGCCCATGCCGTGCATGGCACATTCTTCTTCCATCGTGTGGGTCCCAGGGATCAAAATCAGGTCATCAGGCTTGGTAACAAGTGCCTTTCCCTGCTGAGCCATCTCGCTGACCCATTCATTTTCATTAGTTAGAGTGTTTTCTGCGAGTTTTTGTGTGGAAGTGCTTTTATTTCTCTCGGGTGAATGGATGTGGAATTCCTGTGCGGTATAGTATATTAGTTACCTTTGTGCTTTTGTGACCAAAATGCCTAACAGAAACAAATTAAGGGAAGAAGGACTTATTTTGGTCCACAGTTTGTGAAGATCTAGGTCCCGCACAGCAGGAAAGGCAGTTATGGCAAGGTGTGGCAGAGGCTCCTCACAGGGTAGCTGACCAGAAAGCATTTGAAAGGGGCTAAGCACAATCTCCAAAGGTTTCTTCCCCAGTGATCTACTCTGCCAGCTATGTCTTCCTTTAAAGGCTCCACAGCCCCTGCGACAGCCCCCCAGCTGGAGAGCAAGCACTGTAAACACAGGCCTGTGGGGTGCATTTCACATCTAAACCACAGCATATGGGAAGCTTATGTTTAATTTGAGCAAGTTTTCTAAGAGGGAATGTGACTAGTGGGTTTGTCTGAAGACAGCAAAGGTGAGGTTTGCATCAGCCAACAATGGAAGTGTCACCCAGGGAGATGAGCCAGGCAGATATGAGACTTTAATATCTTGGCAGAGCAACTGGAGTTATACCAGGCTATCCTGGTGTCCAGCCTTTGCGCCTGCATATTCAGCTCTGCATATTCAACGGGTGCGTCCATGAGGCTAGGGGTGGCTGTGAGGCTGGGGGTGGGGCAAGAAGGCTTCTATTTCTGTGACAGTCTCTGGACACAAGAATTGAAATGACATTTTAGAACTATCCAGTGATATAATCCTGGTGGGAAAGTAGCAGTTCCCCTCTCTACACCATCACTTTTCCAGTTCTCTTTGGGGAGAAGATAGACTGATATATAATGAGCTTTTCATAAAGCCAAGCTTATTTGCAATCATAGAAGTGTACATCTTATTCTGATACTGCATATTGTTTATTTTGAAGTAAATAAGACTGCTTGTTAAATTTTTGTTTTATTTTTAATTTGTGTCTGTGTGAATGTTCTGTATGTGTGTAGTGTAGTGTGTACCTATGTGCATGAGTATACATAAAAGCACAAGGTGAAGGTCATTTCAGAATCAAACCATCACATAGAGTAAGTTTAAGTTTAATGAGCAGGTTTTCTAGGCAAGAGAATGACCAATGGGTTATTTGAAGATACAGCAGTGGGACTGAGCCTTGATTGTGTTCTACATTTAGATTTTGAGACAGGATCTCTCCTCTACTTGAACCTGAGGATCACTGATTTGGCCAGGTTGGCTAACCCCAGGGATCCACTTACCTTTCACCCCAAACTTTGTTTCACAGGCACATGGCACCATGCCCTACTTTTTACATGGATTATAAGATCTAAATTCAGATCCACATGCTTGCTTGACCAATCCCTAGCCCGCAATGAGGTGTCTCAATAGGGGAGGGATCTTCCTGCTAAGCCTGATAGCCTGATTTTGATCCCCAGGGACTATGTGGTGGAAAGAGAGAGCTGACTTTTTGGGGTTCCCTCTGACCTCCACACGTACACCATGGCATGCCCGTGTACACACAGACATTCAAATAAATAACTGATAACAAATAAAAATTAAGTGACAGTGATACACATTTTTATGGTTGTACATGGCATAATGAATTACAAGTATGCAAATCATATATGTTGTATGCTTGTGAGGGTGTGTTTAAGTTGGTTATTGAAGTTCCCTTTAGTCAAAGAGCACTGCTACAGAGGCTGGGGGGGGGGGGCTTGGTTGGATCCTTGGGTTTTTGTCTCCATTCTTATTTTCTTATATTATCGTAGAGTGTGGACACCATGGGGATGCATACAACTGAAGTAAAAAATACTGGAATTAAGGAAATGTACTCCCAAGCACGTTGCTCCATTTCCTGGACAGCTGATCCTGCATAAACACATGCATTTTATGGACACATGTCATCTTGTAGCCCCTTTGGGAAGCCCGGGAAACCAAAAGCAGACTGAGGCCAGGTTTCTTGTGCATGTTTTGGACTAACCAGCAGTTGGATCTGCTCAGCCTAAGTGATTGTTTTCTTTGGGTGGTTATTGGCTGAGGTTGGAGGCAATGGAGACGTGGCCATGATGGAAAAATGGCAGCAAGGAGAGTTTGGGCATGAGCTGAGGTATGGCATTGGAAGCAGGAAGAGTATTACCATAGCTGCCCCTGTTCTCTATGTTGAGACAAGCAAGTGGAAGTTTTTTCTAACATGAACCTCAAGTAGGCTTAGCAGCTTCCTCCAATTAGTAATGATGTCAGCAGTAGTGATCTGCTTGGAATCGCTAACCCTGAGATTTCCTAAGCTTTTCAGGCTGTTGCCATTTGGCTGTAGTAGCAGCTCTGTTGGCTAGGTGTGTTTGTCCTAGTTTTGTGTGAGGCAGCTTTGGGTCAGGAGTATGTAACAACTTGATAACTGAACTGGTCATCTAATGAGAGGCACTGAGCCCACTGCCAGCGAAGGGGCAAACTCATTCTCCTCTGTAACCCAGACTGGGTGTCTCATATCGGCAGTTTCTCCCACAGATCTTATTTTAGAGGCCCAGTATTCTGTAGAGCAGCAGAGGCTTGGCGTATGACAAGGGAGCTGGGAACAGATTGCACAGACCTTGTTGAAAAATGTCCCCAGGGCAGCTGGCAAGGCTAGACTGGCTGTGTCTTACACAGTCTATTTGCTGCCCTCTGTCTACAGCTGGCTCTATTGATTTAGAGCCTTTGGGAAGGCTTTGCCTTGGCTGCCCTCCACACCCCTTCTGTTGATACATCCCGGGAATGTTCAAGTTTATACTGTGTGACAACCTTGGTTCTTGAGCCCGATGTGTGTGAGAGCCCCTTGCCTTGGTGTTCATGGATGTCAGTGCAACAGAAGACAGAGGACTGTGTAGATGGATTGCATGCTGGTGGCTTCCTCCTGCCCTGCCCTGGGGAAAGAACAGGGGACTTTTCACCTGCCTTCAGCAGTTCTCACAGGGTGCCTGAAATGCTATGTCACATCCTAGTGAGGGCTGTGAGTAGAAAAAGAGGAGCTAGCAGCCTTTCTCTGTTTCTCTTTTAAAGTTTCACAAGTGTTGTAGGAGACCATTGAGCTGAGTGAGGCTTTGAACCTCTTTTTGCTTCTTAAATACTCTGTCCAAGTTTCTGGAAGGGAAATGCTGTTCATCTGACTGGTATCAAGTTCCGACTAGTGATAGTTAAACACAGCCATTTGACTAAATGATGGGAGGTGCTGTGCTGCAAGAAATGCATCAATTGGCAATTTTGTCATTGTGGGAACATTGTAGCATGACCTTACACTGACCTAGCTGGACTAGCTTAGCATATATTGTTTTGTTTGTGGCCCATCTATGACCAAACTGCTGTTCAGTGGCACATGGCTGTAAGGTCTCTCCACTGATACTCTTACTTTCCTCTCTTTCCATTGTCTCCTTCTTATGCACTTTGACATTTGCCCCCGTTTATCCTTCTCTCTCTATGGGATGTAGGTAGTATTCCTCAATTTTGGTAAAAGAAGTTACCTAGGCATGAAATGGTTCCATGAGTTGCGAGGTCTAGATGGGATCTAAACTTTAGGCTTTTTGCTTACTAGCTCAGCAGCTTTGTTTCCATTGTGTAAAGCATGCTGGTCATTAATGATGAGACTTGAATCTGGAGAGAATCACCTCTTGTGGATGATGGGTAAACCAATTGGAAACTGGTCCATGGGTTTGGGAGTAGAGCTCTGGGGTAGACCAGCTAGCTTTCCCTCCCTACATCTTGTAGGGAGGGTCTCCTCGGCTTTTCAGCTGCTCTACAAGTTCAGCTGTGAAGGACAGATGCAGCTTTTCTTCTTGGGGATGAACTGGAGAATGTGCACTCTCAATATATGGCTACTGGCTTATTAAGCTCAGCGCTCTTAGGCTTTCCTAATACTGGCTCCTCACCCATCAGATAGCTGCCCCCTTTTATGAGATAAGTGCCTGGTGGCCAGTGTTATGATTTTCACTCCCGAGGATTGACTCTTATCACAGACTTTACTGTTTGTTCGTCAAAGGACATGATGAACTGAAATTGCATGAAATGACAGTGTTAAATTTTGTAATGTGTAAATGTAAAAATGTAACTACAAATTAATGCCTTTTCAGTGTCTTTTTAAAATAATCTTATATGTATTTTGTCAGTCTGCTGGGCATTTTTATTATTTCGGTAATCTATCTTCATCACAGAATGATTTAAAAATGCAGATAAGTGAAGAGAAAAAAAAAATAAGGAAAAGAAGGGAAAAAAACCCCAACAAATAAAAATCCCTTGAGAGAGAAGCCAGGCTGTGAAGGACTTTGAACTTAGCAGGAGGGAGCCCTTCAATCAGCTGATGCAAGTCAGCATTGCCAGGCTCGCTCTGCTCCTTTGTTTCAGCACAAAGTTGGTGTGTGTGAGCAAGTCCTGGAGAGCAGTCAGGTGGCGTTTACTGTGCTGACCTATGAGCTCCGATGGTTTTGAGTTTGAAGGTCCTCCCCTGAGTCTATAGCCTGTAGAGGGTAAATCTGGGAAGGGAGAAATAATCCTGGGGTAAGGTCTCTTTCTTTATATAGTCGTCATTCTTAAGCAGGAAGGGAAACACAATCTCTCAGTCATTCACTTCCTCCTAACTGCACCATCTCCATGTGTCCACCCATCCAGTCATCTTATTCATTCAATGCTAGTTTGCTGTGTCTCTTTGGCTCTGCAAATGCAGTATAAGGAAGACAAGTCTCTGCTCTTACAGAGCTTGCCCTAGGCCAGTGTGGGCTGGGCTGTGGTTTCCTCACTCCCACTTCCTTTTTCTTTTCTTTTTTTTAAAATTGTGAGTCTTAGAATATCATTCACTCATTTTAAATTAATGTATAAAGTATGAGAGTGATGAAATCCATCCCCCCCCCTCCATATTCACACATCTTAAGACAGAATATCAAGTATTCCAGGCTGGCTTTAACTGTAAGGCTGAGAATGAACTTGAATTTAGGATTCCTCATCTCCCATGTGCCATCACACCACCTTTGTGCAGCACTGGGGATCCGACCCATGGCTCCCTGAAGGCGCTCTACCACTGGATAGATTCTCATCTCCATTGCTTCCGTTTCAGCCATTCCTCCCCTTGCATCCATGTATAAAATAGAGTGAATTTGTGAATCAAAGTGTTTAATCTCTCCCATTTTGGTCTGTCCTAGAACTCAGCCTTACTCTTATATCCACAGGCTACCTGCACCTCAATAGTTTCCAGCAGGGAAGTTGAGGAGGAGGCAACACAGAGCTGAGGGAATTCTCAGAATGTGCCTTTGCTTTTGACTGGGAGAGGCTCCCACTTTATCAGAGAGAGAGAAGGCCTCATTGTTTGTTATTGTTGGAACAAGTTCCAGAGACCTCAGTGCACTTCTTTGGACAGGGCTGAGCTGAGCTGCCATCTCAGAAGAATGGAGTGGGACTGAGGGTAGTGTCTAAGGGAGCTCTGTGTCCCAGCGCTCTCCAGGCAGAGGGCAGGGCTTCGGCCTGAGGCCAAGCCCTGGTGTCAACAACATGGCATTTTTGTGAACATGCCTTTTGTGTTTGTACGTCCACCCCTCCTCCTCTCTCTGCATCTCTCCCTCTAGTGTGTAGTCATTTATTAAAACGTTTTGGCGGAAAATTTAGAAAATGTAGTGTCTGAAAACTCCCTTCCTTTTGAACTGTGACACACCTGGGTGGATTTGTGAGTTGCAAGGATGGGGAGGGTTGCTACATAAAGCTGAGAGAGTTCCAGGAAACCAGTGTTTTCCCACCTTTAATCACCTCCATCATTTTCTGCCACATGGATGCACATAGCACCTACTGTTTTGTTTACCTAATATTGTTCTAAGTTGGAAGTCTTTGATCTTTTTTCAAAGGATATTCTTGGTTTCCTAAAGAGCCAGTCTGATTTGCCCAAATAGAAAGTTAAGTGAAAATTTGTTATGTAAACTCCATTGTCTGCAAGTCACCACCAAGCTGAGTTGTAGACTGTAGCATCTTGATTTAGCACATTGCAGGAGGGTCAGGAGACTATACCTGCCCCTTCTAACCCTTTGTCCCTCTGTTTTCCCATCCATAGTGTGAATTAGTGGCTATATCCCAGGCTGGTATGCAAGATGCTTCAGGGAGTGTTGCAAGACAAGTAAGAGCATCCTTGGCTGCTCTGTGCTCTGTGTGTGTCTGGGCGGCCCCTTTCTTGTTCTCTGTAAGCACCAGACCCTGAAACAGTACAGAGCAGATCACCGTTCCATGTATTGTGGGTGCCACTATCTCCAAATCAGGTGACTTTGCTCCCATTTCTCTAGCAAGCTGTCTCCACTCTGCAGGGTAGGAAGCAGAAGCCAAGGGGATGGGTTCTCCAGAAAGATCAACTACCTAGACTCCAGCCCCCGGCCTGTTTCTTTTATGGCAGCTACTTGTTGTTTCATTTATCTAACAAGCATTGGGTACTTATGAGTCAGCCTCTGCTTATAGGCTCTTGAGGTAGTCTAGAGAGGAAAATAGGAAGTAGGAGGTTAGGGGTCTGTCAGCCTAAGCAGACCTTATATTCATCTCTTAAGTGGAAGTAGAAACAGATTTATCAGCTGTGGTTTCAGTGAGGCGTACAAGAGCTAGTGCATATGGAGTTCACTTAACACTGCACCTGACTCATAGCCACTGCTTGATGGCTGCTGCCTGTTTGCTTATGATGCCCACACATTGAGCATTTCTCCAGGGGTGCAACTCACTCTGACCATTTCATTCCTGCTTTAGCTTGAGAAGCAGCTAGCTGACACCTCCTCTTTGCCTCTCTTGGCTGTTAGTTATTCTGGAAACGTCCCAGCCTCTTGGAATCTCTCACAGCCTGCAGCCAGCCTCCTCACCTGATTGTGGGATTCTCAAAAGGAAAGTCACTACTGAGATCTCCTCACACATCACTCAGCTGCCTAGTTCAGTCGACGTTCTCATCTCCCAAGTAACGTTGCTCAGAAAGAGTCTTTTGTGGTAGGGTCCCTCATCTCCTGCCTTGCCCACTTCATGCTTCTTCCTTCCTTCCTTGGCGTGAGGGTTATTTGGGCAGACATCCTGACATGACAGTTGCTGAGAGCATTTGTTTAACAGTTATTTACGGGAAAAGCCCACCACAACTCTGTCTGAAACACATTTTCAAACCCAAATGCTTGTTTATGGAGAAGTTTAATTGTGTTTTAACTTCATTCACTTTTTAAGAGAAAAAGTCTATTTATCACAACTGCCTATATATAATTCCAGCTGCAGGAGATCCAAGGACACACACACACACACACACACACACACACACACACACACACACACACAATTTATTCAGAGGCTAGAATGTCAAGGTGTTGGCAGGGGCATTTATTTATTATTTTATTATTTTTATTTTTTAATTTTTTTTCAAGGCAGGGCCACACTAGCCAGTTTATTGCAGTTAAATACCGCTCTCTCTATTTTTGTCCATTTTCCATAAAAAAATTAACACACGCGCTCCTTCCTTCCCATGAGCATCCTGTCTCAGTACCTCTAGAGACCAAGTAGGCAGCGGGCAGCAGGGTCTCTGCCCTTCTCCTTTTCTCCCCCTGGTGAGCCCACTAGACATGATGGGCATTTTTTTAAACCACCATTTCTCTTTCCCTTGTAGGTGAGCACCTTCTCTCAGAGGCTTCACATTTTCTTTCCTTTACACATATTTCTGTCTTAATTTTTCTTATGAAGTGACTGGTCATGTTATATTAAAGTCTACCTGCATGACTGCAGTTTATCTTTATTACTTTCTTAAAGGCTTTGTTTCCAGACACAGCTATAGTTAGGATTATGAATTTTAGGTGACAAAATTGAGCCTATAGCGGCATGACTCAAGAATGCCGTTGTAAAGCACTGACTTTACCCTAGGACTTTGAGTTGTTCAAGCCGATCTTTGAGGACAAAATGGAAGGACTTGGCTGGCTTTGAACTTGGGTGTGGGCACAAGGCATAGCGAAGTCTCGTTGGTGGATCAGGGCAGTGGATTGGTCCTCAGGAGGGTTGGCAAGGCTGGAGGTAGGTGGACAGTTGTATGCACAGCCAGCATGCTAGCTCCGTTTGTTCCTGTGTCCTCGCTTCTTCCAGGCAGGACTTGAGGGAGGGGAGGAGTGGTCATTGGAAGGACTTGCTGGCAGTGAAAGTGTGATGCTGTCCTCCATACAAAACTCAGAAATGTGTCAAGAGCTGGAAAGGCCAGAGCTACAGCTTCCCAGTGACCTGTGCCCCTACCTTCCGGTTCAGTGTACTGCGAGACAGCTTTGGAGTCTGTTGACTTTGGCTGTGATGTACTTTAAGGAGATTCATCAGTTTCCAGTTCCTGGTCTCTCAGGACACTGAGTTTTGACATGACCTGGAAGATTGATCTTTATTCAAATTGGAGGAAGAGTTGGGCTGGTTTTGGGGAGACATGGAAGGGTGGGAACAGATAGCAGCAGTTCCCCTCCGCATCCCTCCTGAGATGATCTGTGACTTGCACAGTAGGTGCTCAGTTCCTTAGAGTCTTGGCAGGGCAAGGCCTGCTAAGTAAGTGAACAGGAACTGAAGTAGCGGCAGGGCAGCCCTGTGATGCACTGGAGGGTAATGGTCAAGGTTGCAGGTTGTACTGTCCCAATGACTTGGCTAGTACCTGGCTTTGTTCTTCCTCACATGGGTAAAATTATGCCAGTTTTACATGTATGCTTCAGGTTTATTTTTTTAAGAACTACATTTATGCCAGCTGTGGTGGTAGTTCCAGCACTCAGGAGGCAGAGGCAGACAGATCTCTGAGTTTGAGGCAAGCCTTGTCTACAAAGGGAGTTTTAGGACAGCCAGGGATACACAGTGAAACCCTGCCTCAAAACAAACAAACAAACAAAAAACAAGGGAAAAAAAAAGAACTATATTTTGTTATCAGGTGTGGCGGCACATTCTTTTAATTCAAGCACTCCAAGGCAGAGGCAGTTAGATCTTTGTGAGCTTGATCTATGTAGTGAGTTCCAGGACAGCCAGGGCTACAAAGTGGGACCCTGTCTCAAAAGAAATTTATGTTTGTTTATTTAGTATGTGTGTTTCTGCACTCACACACACATGTATGTACACACAAGCATATGGAAGTCAGAGCACAACACAGGAGTCAGTTTTCTCCTTGTACCAGGTGGATCCTGGGGATTGAACCTAGATTTCCAGGCTTGGTGGCAAGCAACCTTACTTACTGAATCACTTTCTAGTCCTGAGCTTTAACTTTTAAACAAATTTTGAAATAAAAAACATATTGGGATGTTTGAAAATCCAGTGAGACAGTGATTGTAGCACTCTTCATTAATGTCCAGCAATTGGTAGCCTCTGTTCTTCTTACCAGGGCAGGATAATTGACAATTGACAGGTCATTTCCCCATTCAGTTGCTAGCTTCTAGTTCAGGGTCAAATCGACATTGTGCAGCTTATGAAATTACATGATTTTTACCAGGTTCCAACCCATTTGCTTTTCTACTGCTAGCTAGGAGAATGTACGTTACTTTTTTTTTTTTTTAAGAGAAGAACATTTACACCGAAAGAGAAAATTGTTTCAAGTGAGAAAGAAGGCTATTTTGAATTATAGTTAGTATGTTTTTTCTTTTTTTCTTTGGTAGATGTAAGATTGTTTAGTTTGATGAACAAACTCATTCCTCGTCTTTTAAATTTTTATTTATTTATTTGTTTGTTTGTTTTTCGATCAGAGTTTCTCTGTGTGCCCTTGGCTATCCTGGGCTTGTTTAGACTAGCATAGCCTTGAACTCACAGAGATACGCCTTCCTCTGCCTCTCCAACTGCTGGGATTACAAGTGTGTGGCACTGCGCCCAGCATTCATTCCTTGTTTTGATTGAGATATCCCTTTCACTATTCAGCATCGTTCCCTAGCTTTCTTTATTGTCTTTAGACATACTATCCCTCTGCTTTTCCCTCAGGGTTTTTGCACAGGCTTTTCCAGGTCCGGGAATCACTTTGCCACTTCTGTTCACTGCTGGTCTTTCAGGGTCATTCTAGCTATGTTTCCTCAATAGTCTTCCTGGTCCTTTTGTCCCAGTTCTCCCTAGGACCCTGGTTTTTTTCTGTTATAGCACAGAGCTAAGTTTTGCCAGATACATACTTGGGTAAGGTTTGATTGACATTTATCTATCCAAAAATGAGAAGCCAAGTGTTTTAGTTGTTTGTGTTGCTGTGGTAAAACATCTTGACCAAAACAAAACAAAACAACAAACCCCCAAACAAACAAAAAACAAAACAAAAACAAAAACAAAAAACTTAGAGAATAAGGGGATTTATTTCAGCTTACAATTCCAGATTTCATTTCATCACTGTGGAGAAGTTAAGGCAGGAACTTCACATAGCCAGTCATATCCCATCCACAGTCTTGAGAAGAGAGAGATGAATACTTGTATTCACTTGCATACTTGCTTGTGCTCAGTTTGATTTCTCTGTTCATATAGTTCAGGATCACCTGCCTAGGGACTAGTGCCACCCACAGTAGGCCGGGTCTTTCCACGTCAGTTAGTTTAAGATAGTTTCCTACAGATGTGCCCACTGGCCAACCCACTATAAAGAATCCCTTATTGAGACTTTCTTCTCACTTGAGTTTAGATTCTTTCAAGCTGATAATTAAAACTAATTACTCTACTCAGGAAGGTAGGAACTGTGCTTTTCTTTTTGGCTCCTTAACATACGGTGAACACCTTGTAGCAGTATCATGGTGTACAGTAGATGCTGGGTATGTGTGTGTGCCAAGTCTATGGATATTGTTTAAGTGATGCATCAAGGACAGTGGAGAGTGCAGAAGTAAAGCACATTCAGTCCCCGCCCTAGGGATTTGCCACTCTCTAATAGAACACAGCTAAAATAGTGCCCTAAGAGAGGTAAATGAATGAGGCTGAAGCTTGCATGCCAGTAAGAGTCATTCTCTACTGTAGGAGAAGCACAGGCATCTTGTAGGCATTGCTTTCTCTGTGTCAGGTTTGAACGTATGTCAGGTTTGAAGACATGGGAGGAAAAGACATGCAAGCTGGAACGAACTATGTGAGCAAGGGCTTGGAAAGTTCAACGAGCTGCCAGGGAGGGGAATCATGTGATTTGGCTGGGGCCCAGCAGACTTGCAGGGAAGTGGTGGGTAGGAAGTTAGAATGTACGTCAGAGCCAGGCAGTGGCAGCAGTCCAGTATCAGACGAGGACATAGGCTTGTCTTGAGCAGCTCAGTGATGGGAACATGCACATGGGAGGAAGAGTGGCAAAGTGGGATCCCAGGAGAGGCTATATAGTAAGAGAGGAGAAAACATTGATGGGACTTGAAGGGAGACAGAAAGGACGGTGGGATTTTGCATCCCTGGCACTCAAGAATATGAAAGGGCCCAGGGTGGTGCTTGGCAAGTTTGGGATGTTCACCGACTGTCAATTCTCGTCTTTGTGCCAGAGCTCAGGTGGGTGGGGAGGGATAAGGATGGAGGTGCCAGCAGAGCATTCAGGTGCTGTGGTGCCGCAGGTGGCTGGAAGAATAGGAGCTGCCAAGGCAAAGTGTCACCTTCCTAGAGGCATTGTTGGAACAAGGAACTGAAAAGTGTGGGAAGAACAAGGTGGGTTGGGGTGAGGGGATGTCTTCCTTTGAGGTAAGATGATTGAAAAGGAGTCAAGTGAAGTGGGCAGTACAGGGTTGGGGACATAGAGAGTATAGTGCTGTGAGAGCCTTAGTTCTTTTTTTTTTTTTTTTTTTTTTTTTTTTTGGTTGTTGTTTTGAGACAGGGTCTCTCTGTGTAGCCTTGGCTGCTCTGGACTCATTTTGTAGACCAGGCTGGCCTCGAACTCACAGTGATCCGTCTGCCTCTGCCTCCCGAGTGCTGGGATTAAAGGCGTGCGCCACCACGCCCGGCCCGAGCCTTAGTTCTTGATAGTGCCTTTGGATGGGCTTGGGTCTTGGGCTGGACTATCATATCAGCCTGGCATCTTTGTTCCTCCTGTTTCCTGACCCTGACTGCTTCCTCCATCCCAGATAGCTCCGGCTAGTGCTGCCTCTCTAGAGGTGGTGTGGACAGATTAACCCCACCATGTGTGTTTGCCCCAGTGCTGGCCAAGAGGGCCACTTCATTCATGCCTGTCAGAGTACTTTTGTTTACTGCCTTGGCAGAGACAGTGGCAGGTAGATGTGTGAGCATTACTCTCTCAGGGTCAGTTGGCTGTACCAATACTGATAGAAAGGCTCAGGTGCCGTGTACAAAACTCCTGACAAGGCTTGTGATCTCTTTGGACTTTAAGAGTCCCAGGCTTAAAGTTTCCTGTTAACTTGGGCAGGTTAATTGTCTGCTCCAGGCTTCCAGTCTAACAGAGGGATCCCAGGGATGTCAAAATGGGCTCTGAGGCTGTGGTTAAGGTTGCTTTCTTAACATACCATATAGTCACAACCCCTAGAATGGGGTTTCTTTGCCAGCATTTGTTAGGAGTTTTGACAGCTTGGCTCTTGGCGGACACATTTAGTTCTGTCTGGCTTGCCAGTGAGTCTTCTCTTCTACCCGATGTGGGACCACAGAGAAGAAAGCCGTACAGGGACTACTGCTTAAAAAACAGTCACTCTAATTTAGCCTCCTGTCTGTGGTCTGGGCCCTTGCCAGCTCCACAGATTCTCGTTCTCGTCAGCCACGCCATGTCTTGTCAGGGTGGCAGAGTCTCAGCCTCTCTCCCCACACCTTTCTTTCTTGGTGCAGTGCCCATAGACATGGTGCTGCTAGCTGGGGTCATGACCTAGCCCAGGAGGCAGGTTGCTCCTTGCTGAGGTAGAGATGCTCCTTTGGTGACTGCACTTCTGTCCACTTGTTTGTTTTGAGACAGAGTTTCGATGTATAGCCCAGGCTAGTCTGAAATTACGTTGTGCAGGTTGCCCTTCAACCTGAGGTAATTGTCCTGCCTCAGCCTCTTGAGTGTTGGGACTGAAGATGAGAATGACCTTGTTGGGCTCAGTGGCTGCACCTTATGATGTCACACAGACACTAGGTTTCCTAGAGTTTGTTGTGGTTGTTGTTGTTGTTCGAGACTAGTAAGGCAAGGTAGCATGATGCTTAAGAGCTCAAACTATAGGGTTTGGATCATATATTTCTTAGCTGTGCCACCATGACAGTCACTTAAAATTCTTGAGTCGTAGTGTCCTCAGGTATAAAATAAGGAAAAATAATACAGCCAAATCTGAGCTTTTCATTCAGGAATATGAAATGTGATCATTGTTAACATGGTGCCTGTTAGCTGTGTTTGCCACCATTCTGACTCTTTCTGCCATCTGAAGGAGGGAGGATTTCAGGTTATGTCTAGGAAGGACACCTATTTTGGTCCTAAGTTTAACTTTGCTTGGCCACCTGTGGTCCAGAACTGAACATCACAGTAGATTGCAGCTAGGGGTGATTTGGTAGCAAGGAGCAGTTACGTGCTCAAACTGCTCGAATCCCAGGGCAGGGAATGGAAAGTGGACCATGATGCATCACAAAGTCAGCGAGTACCCTGGTCTAGAACCAGGAGTCAGACAGTCAGGGACTCGGATTGTTGGTACTTTCTTCTGCTTCAGCATATGCATAAGACAAAAACAGACCCAGAAAACGCTGAGTTTGTATGGTTAGCGTCAATCAACAAGCTCCTTTGGGCCCTAATTACAAATTCTTTGAAGAGAAGCAGACTGGCCCAGCTAGGCAGGCTGTCCACTCTGGTCCATAAAGTGAGAGGGTTGAGCTGGGAGGTGGGGTGAGCATGCCTGTGGAGCAGAGAGATCCAGGTGTCTGGACAGGTTACCATCTCTACCTGTGGCACAGGTCTTGTCTTTTCTGTAGCCTGTTCTGCAAGGTATACACAGATGGAGGATACAAGCCAACTCTTATGGAGTTCTTCAGAATAGCCACCACTCCATCCCATGCCGTACATGCCATGGTTCCAGATGTCACTGTGTCCCTAAGAGAGGGAGTACTCTGATACTGGTGCTGTGGGAGGTGGTGTGGTGATTGCATTTTATATTGATAATTGTTTTTTACTTAGGAAACATAAATTAAGGACCAAACTGACCATTTGACATCGATTTAATATAAAATTTGTTTTTATAATGCATGGAAGGAAAATGAGTTTATTAAAATTTTTAAGCAGGATGGATTTGATGTCAAAGAAAAGGTAGGATGGTGGAGGATTGAACTTGAGAGGTGCTTAGACCAGTGGGGTTCTATGAGCTAATGGGGGTACTTCCTGTCTGTGAAGCCCTTAAACTGTGGGCAACATCTTACATGTGCTTACTGGTTTGCCTTTTTTTTTCTTCCCTTTCCTGGCTTGGGTAGACAGGTCTTTGCTTTAGCACTGGAACTTTCTGGGGGAACTTTATTAAAAATTGCAGTTCACTTCCTGAGCAGCTTTGATCTGGCATTTGGAATGGTAGCCATGAGTGTGCGTTTCAGAAGTGTTTAGGTGACAGGCCGTTCTTGGATCTCATGTTGAGCAGCATTACTTAGTTCAAAGACCTGAGTGTTGAGAATCCAGTTCTGACCTGTTCCAACATTCTTAGCATATTTTTGGATCCTGATAACATGTTCTTGTCAAGAGCTTCTGAGATACTTGGACATAATGTTGTCAGATAAATTTGGATTGCAGATTATTAGGGGATTCTTATTAAGGTGGTTCTCTTTTCTCTGGACAGCTGTATTGTGTTTGGCTTTGGCCCTTTTGTGCAACATGTTAAAAAAGAACAATATGAGACTCCGGAGCTGGAAGGCTTCGATGATCTTAAATCTGATGTTAGAGAAAAACTTGCCTGACCACAGTGGCTGTTAAAAGGCAATTACTACACAGAGAAATCCTGTCTCCAAAAACCAAAAAGCAAAAACAACAACAACAACAACAACAATAACAACAATAACAACGGCAATCAGAGGGAGGTGGAGAAATGGCTTAGTGGTTAAGAGCACTGGCTGCTTTTCAGAGAAGATCATTGCTTCAAGGCTTAGCACCTACATGATTGCTCACCATCATTTGTTATCCAGGTCCAGGATATCTGACTCCCTTCTTCTGGCCTCTGCAGGCACTGCATACACATGGTGTGTAGACACATTTGCAGGCAAAACACCTAGACACATAAAAATAAATATCTTTTCAAAAGGCAGCCAGGGACATTTGTGGGCATCAGTGGAGGCCACCAATATGGTTCTCAGCCAGCAGACATTAGATACGCATGGCAGGAAGACAGCCAGAATTGGGCTTGGCCCTTCAATTGAGAAACGAAAGAAACCTTTCTTCTGAATGGTTCTTGGTTGCTTCACCTCCATAAAGGTGTAATGATAAATATAACTAGACTTCAAAGTCCCAGGTACAACATGTATACATTTTCATCTTCCTGGATCTATGAAACAGAGTCTGTTCGTAACAGGACCCTCAAGCATAAGTAACACGAGAGCTGTCACGGCTGGTGTTCTGCCCTTAGGTCTAGACTAGACTTGATGTTTCCATGGAAGGCTGTGCCAGGACATGGTGGGTTTGAGCAGCCTCTGTTTGCCTAGGACAGACAGGAAGCTATTAATAGAAAGTGAGATTCATTGTGATGGAGCTCAAGCCAAAAATGAGAGAACGGTATGTTGGAGCCAAAGTTCAGAGTTGTGTTGTTCTCTGACCATTTAGCCCCTCTCTCACCTTCAAGGGGTCCCCTACGTTACTATGGACCAAAGGCAAGAAGAGATGGTGAACAGCCTACACGTTCGTCAGAGCGGCCAAAGGCACATATCCCTCCACTTTGCCCTTCCATCCTATGGGGTTAGCAGTAGTACATGCCAGACTTCTTAAGGTAGAGCTCATCAGTGTGGAATTCATGCTTCCCTCATATCCTTCAGTGCCCTGTAGTAGAATTGGAAAGTTCATGTGTCTGAACCCACACCTGAAAATGCATAATTGTATTTTCTTGGGTAGTGTAGCCCCTGGTTCTCACTTTGTTCCTGGAGCCATCAGTAACTCTGAATAGTTGCCTCACGAGAAGGGAATGTTCCATCACTAGACTGTGGCTGGATAGTCAGGGTTTCTTTGCTTTCCAAAGTATGGCTCATGGACCAGCAGCATCAGCACCACCTGGGGGATTTGTTAAGAATGTAGTCATGGGCTCCATCTGGTCCTTACAGAATTGGAGGCTTACCAAGATCCCCAGGTGATTTGCCTGAACATTAAAATCCGAGACACACTTGGTCTGATTAACTGTCCCCATCTGGAGAGTCGGTTTCCAAAGCATCCCTGTGCTAAGAATTTTAAAGAAAAGCCCTATTTCCTCATAGCCCTATTTAGAAAACAGGGTACTTCTAAGTAGAATATTGCTTGTCTTTTCTTCTACATATTGGTGCTCAGCAGATCATAAATTGAATCATACCTAGATAAAGGGATTTTGACCTATGTGAGTTAGCTATTAGGTTAACTATACACTGGCAGCTGACCTGACCCTTTGAGGGAAATACAAAGTTGGAGGTGATAAAACATTATCTGTCAAATACGCCCTGCTTCCCCTTGCCCAGTATAGCATTCTGTTCAGAGTTTTATTTGATGGTAAATGATGGCTGTGACTTCTCAGCTGATTGTGGTTATCTTGGAGAGGTCTTTGCTGGTCTTCTATGTCTCTGTCTTCTTGTCTTTGCCTCGAGTTGGCTCATGCTTCATCATACTGCACTAACTTTTTTGATGAATTGTCAACAATGGGGCCTTTTAGTCATACATTTACCCAGAGAGTTGCTGATGACTCATCCTCACAGTTAATGAGTGCAGTCAGCTGGGTGTTCGTGTACTTTAGCTTTTGTGAGCCTATGTTTTCTGGCTACTTACACACTGACCCTGTTCATCTCGGAAGGGATAGGCTGCTTTCATTTTGTTGCGTATTTATCTGACAGCTCCTCCAGCTAGTGCTGAACTTTAACCCATTTTTGAACATTAACTCTCTGTGGGTGGAAACTGCAGGATTGAATCTCATTGTAAGATCTATGAAGGGAGCAGATGTAATGTAGTACTTGACACACACGCATGGATGCATATGTGTACACACACACACACACACACACACACACACACACAGTTGTATTTGTACCATTTTGTTATATGTGGTTATGTGCTTAGACTTAGTTCCCATCCTTAGGGGCCATATTGGTTACATGAACATGTCACCATCAGATTGGGGCTTGTTGCACACGTAACTTCCAGAATGGTGCTCAGCACACTGGGGAGAAATGAGTACTGCTCAATGAACAAGTAAGCCATGTAGGGAACTGGCTTATGGGTGAGCTCTCATTTTATTGAAGTGTTGATGGCACTGACAGTGGCAGCTGTCATACTTTGAGGGCCGCTTATGAGACATGCACTGTGCTTAGCACTTGACATTCTGTTGTTTATTTCTCTCAATGACTTTATGGAGCAGGTGGTGTCAGTCTTCTCAGTTTACCTTTGAGCAAACTTATAAAGTAACTTGACTGGTGCCATTCAGCTGGTAAAGGTGGAGCTCAGCTTTTAATCCTCGCTTAGACGAATTTAGTGCTCGTGCTAAACACACAAGCATCTCATTCTCCTCGGGCCAGAGCACTGACCTTCAGGAAGTGTGGGGTATTTGGGGGCTATGCAGAAGCCCCTCTCTTCTGAGTGTTTCTCTTCTCTGCAGCAGCAGAGGCACTGGCTGGGTTCACTCGCAGTTCTTCCAGTGTCTACCCTAAGGTCTGGCTGCAGAGACTCTGTTGCCTTAGATGTTGCTCTTTTTGTATTAGGAATGAAGTGAGTCACTTTGCCATAATCAGTACTAACAAACTGATTTCAAAGGATTGGTCATAAATAAGTACATTGCATATGGGTGGTAGTGGCGGTGGGTTTTGGGAATCCAGAACTGAGAGTCTTATTTGGAACATTATTTTAGGTTATTTTAAAAATTGGTGCTCTGAGGCCTTATTGTAATCAGAATGTCACGGTGTGCATGTTAGCATGAGCTTGACAGTGGTAATTGCTGTGACAGCTCATAGCTTGCTGGTGGTTATTTAAAGGCAGCCTTGCCTTAAGTTTCATCTCTTCATTGCTTTTGGCAAAATGATTTGTCCTTTCTTAAAGCCTGTCTTGCCAGAGTCTGTCTAAAAGTGGACACCTTCTTTGTAACCCTGAAAAATGCTTTTCTTTTTGTAGTTTATACAGAACTTTCTTTTTTCTTTTTGGTATTGTAAATAGTCAGGGAGTATTTCACATAATTTCCTGTTGTTTTGTGCTGGGTGTGACTCACACACATTTTGGGACAAACTCCATGATTAATTTCATGTAGTATTTTTTGTTTGTGGAATGCTGCATAACACTTCAAGTGGTTTTGGCATATGCTGGCTTTAGTTTGCCTTTCCTCTGGTCTTTCATAGCCGTATCCTGGCATGTTGGGAAGCCAGACTCCTGCAGTACATGCTATTGGTTATTGAACAAAGCTGTCTGCTGATTTGTTCAATATTTGCCAGAGTGGGAATGGAAATACTCAGCTTGCTGAGCCTGGGGTAGTAGTCTCCCAAGCTCGTTCCTACCAAGCATCTGCCCTATGATAGGACAGGGTGGCAAGTGTAGGGGAACAGTGGTCCTAGTACCTGCTAGCATAGCCAGCACCCCATGGGGATGTAGCCCTCACATTGGCAGCTGTGAAAAGCTCAGAGTGAGTGTTCCTGGGAGGAGAGCTGGACAGGTGAGTCCTTAAATCACCCACATGCAGCTTCTGGCCTCTGGTGTTAGAGGTGTGGAGTCCAGCAGGATTAGGAGACTGGTTCCCCAGTCAGCAAAGGTGGGAGAAGGCTACATGCTGTCTCTGCTTCCCTGTTGAGATACCACAGCAAGTGGTCTTTATAACAGTGCCTTAGTGGGACTGCAGATCAAATAAACATGGATGATTCAAGAGCAATGCACTGACTGCAATAAGGTTTTGGAGACCTTGTTAGCTACCAGAACACCTATAGTCTCATGAAGTTAAGGATGACTTTGAACTATTGAACCTCCTGCCTCCACTTCCTGAATTACAGCGATTGCAGGTGGCTTATGTTGTGCATATCAAACTCAGGCTTTCTGTGCGCTAGGCAAACACTGCTTTTTCTGAGCTGCACCCCCAGTCTACAGGAACTATATTTTAAGAGCTGGGGTGAGTGTGGCAAATGCTAAGTAGTTACTGAGGGTTTCTATCCCCTGCAACTGCAGACAAAGAAATCAGCTAATTCTGTTACTGGTAAATAGTGGAAATGGGCTCTTTTCTCCCTTTATAATTCAGTGTCTCTTGTGAGTGAAGTCTGTGTTCCAGACTTCCCTGAAAGAACAAGACGTACCTGTCCTCTCCAGCAAGCTCGGGAAGTGGGCTCAGCCCAGTGAAGTAGTGGTGAAGAATGCTATTGTCCCTATTATCCACGCGACTTTGGGGATTACAGTTCTTAAAGACTTAAATCAGTTAACATATGTAAGTGTTTCCAGCAGTTTCCAGGACACAATATCGACTAATTCTTGCTACTTTTACATCATGCTATTGACCAACAAGGGCTTGTTGCTCTTTCAGGGGGAGGCTTCTCACTGGCTCTTCTGGTGGAGATGGGTGTGGTGGCATGGTGGTGGGCACAGAGATTTCCAGGGCTCTCATCGCCGGGCCCAGGAAGGGGCCTATGTCAGTAGCCTCTTCCTGGAGACTGCCTGGCCTTTGTGAAAGGAGAGTTGGCTCCTGTGACTTAATTTCTCCCTGTCCACCAGCTACCTAATGTACAAAGGGTCATTATTTCTCTATTGTACTTCCTTAGTGGGATGCTGTTTCCTCCCAGGACGTAAAGGACTTCTTATGTTTAAAATAAAGCTAAATTGACCATAGATGCTAAAGGATAAAGTAAGAAGTGCTGAGGGGCTTGTATTCTAGGAGGCGTTCTAAAAGACCTTTCTGTCCAGATGAGATTCCTGAGCAGAGGAGGGAACTTCTCAGAGCCAGGAAGCATCTGTTATCTGTGTCCTTGGCAGGGGCTGTGCTCAGACATGGTCAGTTGGTTATAAGTCTGCTGGCGACAGTGTTACTTCTCCTCCTGCCTTCTGCTGTGCTGGGCCTTGAGGAATTCTGTATATGCCTTATCTCCCATGGCTGTGGAGAGATGGTGAGAAAATGGCCAGAGGATCTAGGTTTACCATGGAATTGACACCCAGGAGAAGCCCTTCTGGTTTAACCTAGAAAATTAGAACAACACTTTTACAGGGCATTGAAGGCAGCGAGAGTATATTGAATTTAAGGATTACTTAGAGAGGAAGGGAGTGCAATATTTGGTGAATATGTTTCAGGCATTTGACAGGCCAATGCACTCTTACTTTTTCTGTTGTCAGAGAATGGGTTGTTGCATCCTAAGATACATTTCTAGAAAACTGAATGCTGGCCACATGACTGCCTGGGGTAGCAAAGGTCTGAAAGATGAGGTTTACACCATTAACTCATTTAGTTCCACTACATAGGAATAATCACCACACCATGGCAGAGCAAGATGCGAAAATTTAAGAAAACAGCCACTTATTTGGAGTGGCACTTATTTGTTGATGAGCTGCTTCCTGAGTGTGCACTGTGCATGGGCACCAGTGATGGCCTGGTGAGCAAACCAGACAGACAGGTTAGGTCCTCCAACCTCTTCAGGATGGTCTGCCTTCACACAATGTCGGTTCTCAGTGTTAGAAGTGGGAAGGACAGGGCTTCCTGGAGAACCCTGCTGTTTTGGCAGTTTCTTTGAGTCTCCGGCCACATTTCTGGGGATGGTGTAGCTTTTAGCCTAAAGCTCACATCATCTCTAGTCCTCTCTTTTTCTTTCCACCACCTCTGTCTCCTGTGATTGCACCAGATCTCATTATAGATGGTTGTAAGCTCTTCCAGAGGACCTGAGTTCAATTCCCAGCTACCACATGGTGGCTTACAACCATCTATTATGTGATCTGGTGCCCTCTTCTGATGTGCAGGTGTACATGAAGTCAGAGCACTGTATACATAATAAATAAATAAATCTTAAAAAAAAAAGAATATCATGGGCACTGGCTTACTGTAGAGGTTCATTCATGGCCATGTCTGACCCTCTGGGAGACACAAGCTTAGAAGGTACTCCAGTTTTCTCAACTTCAAGTCAGGGATGATAATAGGGCCAGGTGAGGGCTAGATCAGCAGATGTACACAGGAATTCTAGAAGAAACTGCCACATACAAACTCTCACACATGCCAGCTTGTCCTAGCTAATGGCTCCTGTAGCCTCCAGGAAGCGGTGTGGATATTCATTCTTTGCATGCTGTCATTTAGTTCATACTGTAGGCCTTGTCTAGGCGTGTTGGATTTCATGATCACATTTCCTAGTCTTTGTTTCCCTCCCATTTCTTAGTCTATCGAAGCCAGAAGTAGGACAGTACATGGCTTACTCTGGAAAAAGCTACAGACCCTGTTGCAAGGGGCTAGGTGCTTAGCTTTGTGAGGTTCCCAGTCTTCCTCCTAGGATGTGAAGTAGCTCTGTTACCTGGCACAGCCTGGACCTCTCTGGGACTCTGTTGCCTGTTAAAAACTCAAAGGAAGTGGGAGTAGAGGGAAGGGAACAGTAACTAGAATATGTTGTATGAAAAAAAATCTATTTTCAGTAAAACAAAAAAAGTTCTGTATATGAATTTCCATTTTTTAAAAGGAAAAACACCTTTTGAGGTTTATTTTTGTCCTTTGTCCTCTTCTACATTTACTCAAAAAATTTTTTTTTACCATGTGTACCACGAAATGAGTCATTATGAATTGACATTTTATTCTCCTTTTGTTTACTTACATCTAACAAGTAGATAATGAAATAGGATCCTTTCTGGTCAGTTTTGAAATGGTTGGAAATAATGAAATAAAAAGGAAAAGTATTGAAAAGGAAATTAACAAGTATATTATTTTTTTCCTCAGGTTTTTACTTTTACATGGAATTCTTTTCCTTTTCCTGTTAACTTAGCCAAAATACTCTTGTCTTTGGGAGAATTTAAGAAGGAAGATTTTGTCCTTGTGAAGTATCATCCATATGATTGATAGTTACTGTGAGAAAGGGGATGGTTTGGTTTTGTGGCAACTTTTCATGTGAGGTACTGTTTCTGGGTTTGGGGGAGTTGGAACATCCCTTGGATGTTCTTCATCCTCAGGAAGATCCACTGCCTGGTCATTTGCTGAGGTGCCCAGATCTCTGGTCTTTGCTTCTCCTAAGTAAGATGTGGACCAGTGTGCTAGTTACTTGTTACAAGTCTCACAAGCCTAACCTTGACCTTGTCCAAAACAGCTAGAACGGCCACATGTGGGGTTTACCCAAGGAATGTCCCTGTGTGCCTGATCTTTACTGCCAGTGTGTTACTGGAAGGTAGTTTCCGGGCTCCAGGAGAGAGGCCTGGTTTGATTTTATGGGCCACTGCTGGTTGGGCATGTGCCTGTGCTGGGCCAGGGCTGCTAAAAGGAGGAGGCTCTGAGGCTCTTGAGACTAACTGTCCTCTAGATTTCTGGAGTTGCAGGTTGTTAGGAGAGAGAAAAGGCCGTATTCAACTTTCTTGCCTGCAGAGGCTGTGCTAGAATGGCTTGGACATGTCATATGTGGTCTTCAATATGGTTATTAATCCTGCTCATTTTTCCAAGAAAGTCCAGTTTGCATTTGGCCACTCCATCTATCAATCCCATGAGTTTCTTTGATGCCTTGGTTAATGGAATGACCGCTATCATCCTGTGTGAGGCTGCCTCCTCCACCATCTAAGTCAGAGGAAAGCATGGTTCTGTGGGAGCCATCACAGTTGCCACCCTCATTCATCTAAAAGCACCACAAGCCTGCAGAGCAGAGGGTACTTGAGATTGGCCCCACTGTTGATATATCTGATATGATGGTGTGCACTTGCTTGCCACAGAGGATTAGAAAAACAATGCAAAAAACAAAAAAACAAACAACAAACAAAAAAACCCCAAAAACAAAAAACAAAAACAAAAAAACCAAACCTTCAAAGTTAATTGGCTAACTTCAGATGTGATAATTTGGAAGAGAGCAAAACCTGAAGGAAGTAATGTTGAACTTCCTCAATGTCATCTGTCCATAGAGGTAATGGTGATCAAAAAGCCAGTGTTTGTGTGACTAGCTGTTCAGTGGCCCTTGCTGTCTGCTGTATTGGCCTAACATTTTTAGTTCTTGACTCTACTATGGTTTTATTCCCATCATCGAGAGGAGAAGTCAAGTCAGAGCATGATTCATTGTTTTAACCTCATCAGCTAGGAAGTGCAGAGGCATGGCTTAGGCTCAGGGATTTAGATATTTGTTACCTTGGGGATGGTTAGAAAGTGCATGTTTTTGATCTGATGAAGAATGGGAGGAAGGGTAATTGGTATGAGGAAATACTGGTCAGGGTGAATCTTTCCAAGTCTGAGAGTTAAGTCATTTCCCTAGAACGTTGGCTAAGCCTCCGGAACACAGCACGTGGGGGATGTTATTCATGTTCAATAAATGTCAAACAGTATTCACAGATTTATGGGTTTGTAAAAGCCAAAGGAACTGTCGTTATTGGGTTTTTGTTGCAAGCTCGGGATTTCTAACATTTTTTTCCTGAACATTCTAATAAAATTACTATCAAATATAATATAAATTGCTGGCTGAGAAAAAAATGAGGAATCTAACGGTGAGTATTCGAGTGACAGTGGCAGTGATTAAAAATGACTTTGTGCTGATAATGAATTGTGGTAGAGGATTAGAAGAGTGAGTGAAGGATTTTACTGCTCAGGCTTTTCCTTCTTCTCACATTAGCATCCCAGGTTTGGGCTGTCACTGGGAGTATGCCACAGCAGCATCCCGGTGGACCAGACTTGTGATGGCCTGAGTGTGTAAGTTTATGATCTTGTGACCTCAGATTCTTTAGGCACTGCAGCTTCAGCCTTCAAAAAATGTTATCTACAGCAGCACCTATTTGCACTGATGCTGACTGATGAGACTAACATGGCCTTTTGGATTTCTGCTAATCAGTTTTTGTAGAAGAAAAAGAAAAAGAGAAAGAGGGGGAGGCTCTAGAAAAACTGTGTGTGGGCTAGACAGACAAGGAGAGAGAGAATGATTGTGCATGCATTAGGCATCTAATCTGTTTGCTATCATGAATACTTTGGCCACTATGGCTGGTCATCCAGCCAGACTTTTCCATACTCTACCCCTCCCAGTTTGTATCATTTTTCTTGCTATCTGATTCCACCTACATGTCTGCTTTCCTATCTCCATAGCTACATCAAAATATACAGGAGAGGCTTCTATTGTCTCCCCCACATGCAGATATGACCTTGTAGATGTGTTCCTTTCGTTGCTAGCTTCTTCATGGAATGTCCTGAATATGTTTTCTATTAACTCCTACCATGGTGGGGTTCATGAGGAGTAAAGCTGATGATTCATATATAGTTCCTGTCATGATCATGGGCACACACAGACACTCAGCCAGACAGTGTCCATCTCTCTGTTACTTTTTTATTTCTTGCTTCGCTGTGTCCACCTGTTGATGGTTTTATTGAAGATCCCATTGGCCATATAGGCACCCAAAGCAAATGTTGAGCTGTGTGATGTCATGTGTCTCATGATGGTGCCAAACTGTCCTGGAAGCATTTCTGTCCTGTCGTTGCATTATCTCATTATCTTGATACTCCTCCCAGCTTTCTTGCCTTTTGATTTTATTATCTCTGGCCCACCCCAGCCAAAGAAGACAGTCTCAGTTTCTGTGACCACTTATGATTTCTTGTTTATTTATATTGATAATAATTTGCCAAATTTCCTTCCTGGGATTCCATGTATCTTTTTCCAGGTACCTGCTTACCACCTCTGCCTGGATGCCTCCTGGTAGCTCAGAGTTAACATTAGTAGCAGCCACCCTTCTTTTGCTCACATCCTTGGGTCTTTGGCTGGTGATGCTCTTCTTTGACTCTCCCTGTTTCTAACCTCAGCACTGTCTTTGCCTCTGCTTCCTGCCTCCATCACCCAGTCTGTGGCAGTTTCCTATGGACCAGACCTTGCTGATGCACCATGTACCTACTCTTTCTGGTTTCTCTATGCAACTGGCATCAGAGCTGTTTCTACAGCCAGCACCTAACAATTCGCTGACTTTCAGTGGCTTCTAACAGTAGTTCTCACCCCGGTTTCTCCATCTGGATCCTCACTCATTGCTTCCTCATTAATCTTACCAAAACAGGTCTGGCTAAATCATAGCCTTCCCTAAATCCTTTGTTGACTTTGTGTTGTCCATAAAATTAGGAAGATACACTCACTCGTACTTGGTATCTGTCCTTAGGTACCCTATTGGATCACACAAGATAGGTCATTGCTCTGTGGTATGTCAACTTGGTGACCCACAATTAATGTGAACATGGTCTCCTTCCATGCCCATATGTTGGAACCCCAGCCCTTTATGTGACCATAGCCTATTTAAATGTGAGTGAGGTTGAATGAGATCATATGACATGGTGGGATCAATATTCTTTTAAGGAGAGATACATGAAAGCTCCATTTTCTCCTTGAATGTACAAAGATGAGGTCCTATGAGCACATAATAGGAAGATGCCTCCTACAAGCCAGGAAGAGCAAGGTACTGTCTTATCAGACTCCCTGCCTTAAGTATGGTGGGAAGGCGAGTTCTGCTGTTTAAGCCTTCCAGTCTATGGCATTTTGTCATGGCTTCCAGCCTGACTAACACAAATAACAGGTACTTATGTTGTGTCTTTTATGTACTAGGCTTGGGACATATAGTGGGACATGGTATCTGTAACACTGTTAAGGGTTAAGTAAGCCCTCCTATCCTCATCCTGATCCAATCTGTCACAGTGTAAGATAAAGACAGACACTGAGTCTACAAGGGTAAGTAATTCAGAATGTAGGGTAAGAATCAGAAGTAGATTAATAACAGGTTGAATATCCCTTATGCTAAATGCTTTGAGTAACTGTCTCAGATTTTGGAATATTTGCATATAGATAATAAAATTTCTTGGTGGTGGGCATCAAGTTGAAACATGAAGTTTGTTTATTATCTCTATATACCTTGTATTTATAGCTTGAAGATAATTTTATGTAACATTATTGTGCATGAAACAAACTTCAATGGTCCAGATCTTTCTGTTTGTAGAATCACATCATAGTTCAAAAATTTTGGAGTGTAGATATTTTAGATTGGGAATGGCAAACCTATATGTAGCTAAATGATGGTTTTTATCAAGGAATTTTAAGTAATGGATGAAGTTAGGTATATAGAAAGAAAAAAAGAGTTATGCTTATCACGTCATTTTAACATTTTTCCAGGATTTTACTTTTTTATTTCTGGCTATAAAAGTAAACCACACACAAACCCACAGTCATGTGCTCACACACACATCATATTGATGTCACTTTAAGTGTCTGTATGCTACCTCTGCACCTTGTAGAAACTTCGGGAAGTATAGAAAATTATAAAGGGAGAATTTATATTCTCTTTAAATCTTATTTTATTTTAGTTTTGAGACTTTCATTATACCTGAAGTTGGCTTTCAACTTACGATGTATCCCAGGGTGACCTCAAACTCCCCATTCACCTGCCTCAAGTCTCCCAGGTGCTGAGATGATAGGCATTAGAGATATGTGCTCCGGCTCCCTCCACCCCCACATTGCTTTAACAATTATGCCAAGGGCTGGTGAGATGACTCATTTCATGAAATGCTTACCGGACATGCACAAGAGCCTGGGTCTGGGTCCTTGGCACCTACGTAAAAAAATCTGGGTAAGGAGACACGTTCCTGAGGATAGAGTACTTGCGTGCTGTGGAAATAAATCTGGCAATCATGGTAGCCATCTTTAATCCCAGCACAGGGGAGGCAGAGACAGAAGAACCTCAAAGGGCTAGATGACCGTACAACCTCACCATATTGGTGGGTTCCAGGTTCAGTGAGAGACTGTATCTTAAAAGGAAAAAAAAAGTGGGAAGCAGTAGAGGAGAGCACCTGACCTTCTTTGACCTTGGCTCCCACAACACATATGCATATACACACAAACCCACAAGCATGTACACACCCACACACTCACTCCCATACATCCTATTGATATCATTTTAAGTATCTGTATGCTACTCCTGTTTTATAGATGTAAAACTTTTCTTTTTCCAGACAGATTTTCTATGTAGTGTTGGCTGTCCTGGACTCACTTTGTAGACCAGACTAGCCTCTGCCTCCCAGAGTGCTGAGACTAAAGGTGTGCACCACTACATCTTGCATAAAACTTTTTTTATCTTAGAGAGAGAGAGAGAGAGAGAGAGAGAGAGAGAGAGAGAGGGAGTGTGTGTGTGTGTGTGTGTGTGTGTGTGTGTGTGTTAGTTTTGCGTTTCTATCTCTCACTGAACCTGGAGTTCACCGATTTTAGAAAGAGAGAGAGAGAGAGAAAGAAAGAAAGAAAGACCAAGCTAGACAACTTGCCCCAGTGATTCTCTGTCTCCGGCCCCTGACACTGAGATTGCAGATGGCCGTCATGCCTGCCTGGGTTTTCCTGTGGCTTTATGGGCATCTGAACTCTGGTCCTCATGCTTGTACAGCAAGCACTTTATCCCCTGTGCTGTCTCTCCAGTCTCCTAGTGTCCCCCTTCCTTCCTTCCTTCCTTCCTTCCTTCCTTCCTTTCTCTTTCTTTCTTTCTTTCTTTCTTTCTCTCTCTCTCTCTCTCTCTCTCTCTCTTTCTTTCTTTCTTTCTTTTAAATAACCATTTCAAAACTTTGATGTATAGTTGTGTACACATGCCTTTTTCTCCATTTAAAATAATTTCCTTCAAACAGATACTTGAAGAGAAATTACTTGGTCAAAGGGCACAGGCATTTCAGAGACTTTGGGGGATGTTCTATCAACTACAGACATTTATTGAGCCCTTTTGTTCATGAGCCAGTCTTTGGTGCTGGGAGGGGGAGGGGACATAGTGGCCACCTTCCGGAGTATATGTGATCTAGCAAGGAACACACATCTGTGAGCATGGAAGCTTAGAAGACTGCTTGCCTTGTGACTAATTTGCATAGTTTTTCTGAAATAACAAGAATATTTCAAACAGCACTTGAAACTTATGTGACTTTGGCATCCATGGTTTTAGGTGGCTGTTGGCCATGCTTACGTGCATGGTTTTCGTAGCTGAGCTAGCCCTGCATTTGGCAAGGGCAGGCACTTGTACTTAACAAGCCATGCTCAGTTCATAAGCTAGATTCATGTGTGCTGTTCTAACTGTGCTTCTGAGGAAATTTGGTTAATGGACAAAAATTACAAGTATCATATATTTCCTTTAGCCACATGCCCTTGTTTATTTAAGAGATTGGCTGAGAATGACTTACTGAAAACTGTTTAGCATGTCTATAAAAATGTATGGTTCAGAAGTATACAAGCTGATAAAGTATCACAAAGTGAACACATCATGTAATTACTTCCCAGGCAAACAATACAAATTATTATCCCAGCAAACTCCCTTCTTCTCCATCCCTTCCTTCCTCTGGTAACCACTCTTAACCTAGAGTTTTGCCTGTCGTTAAGTTTAAGAGAACCTTTCAGCTTTTAGAGACACATTGAAAAAGTTAAACCCTAGACAATCTGCCTGCACTCATTATTTATTGTGGCTCCTTCAGGCCTCTGAGACAGAAGATGGCAGTAGCACCTATTTCTCATGCCTCAGTGGGCTGGCTGGGGGCTGCTTGCCAGCAGCTCACTCACGTAGCTGCACTGGGACTAGGTGGCAGGGTCTCACACTGTGTGGTCTCTTAGTCTGGGATTCTCCATGTTGTGTTAGTTTCAGGATATTAATCCAGAAGATAATTGCCCGAGGTTATGTGTGGAGTCTGCTGAAGGTCATTTCTGCTACATTCTGTGGATCAGTCAAGTCACAAGGTCAGCCAAGATGTAAAGGAGTAAGAGGGACCAGTTCCATTTTCTGATAGGAGGAATGGCCAAGTCCCATCCCAAAAGAGTGTGTGTTGAAGATACCTGACCATTAACCAGTCTAGCATCCCCCTGTGCAGTAGTTCTTCATATACAGAGCATGGTATCTGACTGCACAAAACTGTTCAGCAGTGAGGTTCCGTTCAACCCGGTCCATGTTCAGCAGTGAGTGAGAGCGAGTACTCACGTAGGCAGGGAGTATTTTGTGTTTATCTTGTATGTGAGGGGCTGGGTGATGGCATAGTTGGTAAGGTGCTTGCATGGAACGGTGCTCGTTCCCTAATATCTGTGTATAAAAGTCAGGCATGGTGGCACATGCTTATAATCCAGACCCGAAGCCGATGGAGAGAAGATGGGTTTACAGAACAGTCATGTTAGCTGAATTGGCAAGGTTCGGCAAGAGACTTGTTTCTCAAAAATTAGATGGAGAATGATCAAGGAAGACAAAGATTTTGACATCTGGTTTTCATTGTGCAGTAGTCATATTCATGCAGACAGACAGACAGACAGACACACCCACCCACCCACACACCCACCCACACCCACATACACACACACACCCTTTACCCATGAATACCTGCATGTGTCTATGTATGTGATTGTACACAGAGAGGATTGGCTCAGTAATCTTTTCCTTCCTTCTTTCCTTCCTTCCTTCCTTTCTTCCTTCCTTCCTTCCTTCCTTCTTTTCTTCTTTTCTTTCTTTTTCTTCCTTACTTCCATCCTCCCTCCCTCCCACCTCTCTTTTTCTTTCTGTGTGTGATTGCTTTATTTTTTACCTATTTTATGTTTACTAGATCATTTTCTTTTTCTTGGTATTTCTTCATTTAAAACCTTGCTCATTATCTCTTGGGTTGATTTAAAGGTAAGGCTTTACCAACATGAGAACTTTCTGGAGTTGAAATAAATTCTCTCCCAAGCATGTAGTTCCTAGAAGAGCAGAGGTAGGGGTTATGGTATGGAAGCCTCTTTGCATTTTACCTGTCTGATCTTATTTCTGCATTCTACATTCTGTGTCAAATTGAAATACTCATTCTAATATAAAAGCTCTTTGACCCAAGGAGTCTAGAAGAAAATCATCTGGAATACATGATTGGCAGTTGCCCAAAAAGATGTCTGTATGGTGATTAAGCTTCATTTTCTTTGACTTATCTTTTGCCCAGGTAACTTTTCAAAATTGACAAACGGGTGTTTTGGATTTGGCTTGCAATTTGATAATAGCAAGGAATAAGTCCCCTATGTTGAATATTTCTTACGTGCAGAAAAGGTACCGGGCTTAGTTTTATATACATTGTTGATAAGGTTTGGGGGAACAAATGTGGTTATTATGTATTGTGATGTAGTTAGCATATTTTAGGTATATAATAAAAGCTAAAATGTTTAGCTAGCAGCAGTAAGAGGCAGATAATAATAGCTTTCACTGATTTGTTAACTTCATGGGATCAACTCTGTATTTATAATAAACCCTACATTTCCTCTCAAACCCTATAAGCTTGCTTCTAGCATTGAACCCATTTTATAGGTCAGGCACAGAGAGTTGAACATAGTTCTGAGCTAGCAAATGGCAGAGGCAGGATCCAGACTCAGGTGAAGCCAATTGAGTCTAGGCCTTGGTACCCTTTCTTGGTTCTGACGAGGGAAATCCTTCTGAACATTGACATGGTGTCTGGATTGTTGGAGCCCAAAGGCAGGTTATCTGATCCTGTCCTAGAGTGCAGCTTTCTTCTATTGTTACCCCAGGTGGGGGCTATGAACTTGCTTGGCCAAGTTGTTGCTTCCCTTGCCTAATGATCTCTCTGGGGCTTTGGCTTCTCAAGCAAGGTTCATTCCTCCCCTCTGAAGAGAGGAGATGGCCTCCTTAAAGCCCAGCAGCTCTTTCCTCTGTGGTAAACCAGTCAGATAAATGATTTACAGCTTATTCTTTAGGGGGATATTCTTTTCTCCCCATGGTAGAATTCAGTGGACTCTGGAAGGCAGGAGCCCAGTGGCCTGGCGTGCCTTGTTAATTAGGCCACCTGCCCTCTTTGCTTCAGAGACTTGTGAGTCTCAGATGCTGTCTGAAGGAGTTGCCATGGTTTTTCTTGGCAGTGGGGGTAATTTCCACACGTCTCGAAGGCCTTTGTTGTTACAGAAGTTGGATGTAGGCTTCTTGGAAGAATTAAGATTGGAATAGAACTGTGGGTGCCCACATTTAATTTCCCCACAGGGTAGCTGAAAGGAGTTTGAAACTATACAAATATAAATGAGACTTTGTGGCTTAGTTTTCACATGCCTTTTCTCCCAGTTCAGAAAAACTGGGTCAGATGCCATGGTCACATTTTACACCCAGTATTTTGTTTATCCTATACAAGAGTTGCCTGCGGATGGTGCCACGCTCCTTGTTCCATTAATGTGGAAACCAAAGGAGGATTTGCTAGCCCATCTTGGGCTGGGGATTTGGGAAGCAGCTCAGGGGGGCTGCTGCCAGGGCTCAGGGTCCCTGGTTAGACATCCTGTCCTTTTTCCTGTGTGGCCTAACTACACATACATGCCACACAGCCTTCAAATATACTTAAAATGTCTCACAAAACAAAATTTGAGGCTAAAGAGTTTTTTGTCTTAAAATTTAGTTTGGGAACTCACCATAATGAGTGCTCTGTCTCCCCCTCTTTCTGTTTGTTCTCTGAGCTCCCAGTGAAGTAATGAAGTTTGGAGGCAAGAAGGCCTGGGACTAGGTTCCCTTTAAATTACTTGGCAAGAGAAAACAAAAAGGGCTGCGTCATGAGAAAGTCTCCCATTGTATCTTGAAGCTCAGTGGAGGATATGGAAAGTTCTGTTCTTCCCACGAGAGGAATTAAGAAAGGGAAGAGAGGGCTTGGCAAAATTCTGTTTCTTCACTCTCTCACACAGAACAGCTCCAGAGTTCTGCTCACTTCTTGCTCGCATTTTCCACCACCTACAGTACTTCTCATGCTTAGCCCATCCTTATTAAGGGCTGTCTGGTTGCTCTCAGTTCTCACTTGGCCCTGACTTTGAGCTGCTAAGAAGGCTTGCCATCTAGGCTCCAGTGCCTGGTGGGCCTCCTTCTCTGTCCTGTGCATCCCTTTGGCACCTGCGGAGCCAGGGAGTTGAGGGTTGAGCAGGGCTTGCCTTTGCTCTGCAGTAGAAGGTAGTTTTTGCATGGGAAATCACCACAAAGTATTTTCTCAGATCCCTGGTCCCTGTCATTCCTTTTTGGAACCTCTGAATTGTGGTGAGTTTTGGATTGGAAATCTTACTAAAGTTTGTTTATATTCCAGTTAATTTCCTATTTTTTTTAAAAGATTAGCTCTGGTGATATAAAACATTACAAATACTTGAAATGAAATCAGATTTAAAGGATGTAAGTATTTTTGAGTGCTGAAGATAAAGCTTTGGGAAATGAGGACAATAGGAAAACACTTTTAGTATTGAACTAAATCTTCAACCCAAGAATAATTCCTCATGTATGTAATTTTATGCTCAAACTCAGGACTTGCACTTTTCCATAAAGCAGTATCAGCATACAGCAATTTGAATTTAAAATGTCACAGGCAACATATTGGTACCTTCTGTAGCTTTGTCTGAGGTGCTAAGATGGAGACAGAAGTTAAGTTTTGCGTTTTCTTAATATTCATTGGGAATTACCTACAGCCAAGCATTCACTGTTGCCACCTTTTGATTGGATAAAAACAAAGAAATTCAAAGGATGTGGGTTTCTACTATGATGGCCAGAGACATAGTGATTGTAAGAGTAAGGTTGGGTCAGGTGAGCCTGGGATGGAATCCAAGCTCTTTATTTACTGGCTGTGTTAAGCTCTCTGGCGTGGCTTTGTCATTTCCTGTAGTAATGCCTGCCCTTCGTTGTGAACATCAGAGTTAAGTGAATTAAACACCTCAATGCCTTGTAAGGTCTTAGTAAATGATAGCTCCTATTTTGTTTGCTTTAAACACTTAAAACAAGGTAGTCTGAGGAACTGGTGTGCAGGAGTCATGTTGTGGGGTCAACTTTGGGAAAAGAGGCAGCCATGGGATTATCTGATCTGAGATAAAGAGAAGGGAGTGGATGCACAGAGGGGCATGTCAGAGCTGTAGGATGGGTTAGGGCAGAGCTGACACTTAGACACAGTACCTTGCTGGCTTTTGAGTTATGTTCCTTCCATTGCAGCATGACTGATTTGGTCCAGATACTCATACCAGCATCTCTAGGGCAAGGTTTCCTGGAATCACCTATGGAGAAAGAAAAGTGGGACCTTGGTGAGAAATGTAAATTCCTTGACTTGCCAGTGGATTAATGAATTAAATCTCAGAGATTTACTTTTCAGTATTCTGATTTTGAATAGAATCTTACTTTGTTGCCCTAACTAGTTTGGACTTCCTTAGGTAGACCAGGATGGTCTTGAGCTCTCAGAAATCCTCCTGCCTCAGTCTCCTGGGAGCTGGGATTAAAAGCATGCACCACCATGTCTGGTATGGAGTTGCACTTTTAAAACACCACAGATGATTTGTAGATACCTTATGAATTTATGCTTAGTAGTTTTGAGATGAGCAATGAGTTGACTGTGGAGTTGAGCCTCTTTTTCTTTTTGCTATACTTAAGAGCTGATCTTCAGAGTGAGCCCAGAGGCATGACCTCAGCCATAAGAACAAAGCCTAATCTGGTGACATTAGTAATGCTGTTGCTGAAGGTAGTTACGGCTTGTGGAATGCCTGTTATGTGCCAGGTGTGATCTGAGTACCCGTAGGTGTTTGAAATGGCCTGATACACACAAAGTGCTTCATAAGTGTTGTAATGACCCAGTTAATGATCACAGCAATCCTTTGAGGGTTATTATCGGCTCTTTTATGGACACAGTGAACTAATGTACTAAGAATTGTAATGACTTGCCCGTTGCTGCCCAGCCAGTAAGTGGCCGAGTTGCTACTTGAACTAATATGTGTCTGATGTTAAAATCCCTGTGTATAGTAGACATTGTGTGTGAAACATTTTTCAATAAATACTAAAAATTAGGGAGTTTTCCTCATTAGATGAGTATTCAAAGATTTTGTTGATCAGTCTGTTGAGATAGACCTCAGAGAAACCTCACGTGGGTAAATAATACCTGTTCTAGTTTATTCAAAACCAAAATGTTCTGGAGTGGTGCTTTCCTGACTATGAAGAAGTCAACACAGAGTTTGTTCAGGAGGGTCGCGGTCTCACTTTCTACATCAGGTGTACAAATGAAATAGATAAAAGGGGGCAGAAGTGAGAGCTGACAAAGAGCTAGATTCTGATGTTTCTTTCAAGTCTAAAGAGCACACACAGACTTGGAAGCTTGGCCAATCTTGTGTGTGGTGTGACTTCCTAGTGTTTCTGCTGCTTGTTTTATGATGTTTATTGACCTGCAAGTTGGGGGTGGGCAATATATCCTGAGCTTGACTACTGCTCATAGGACTGAAGGTGAGGTGACTTTTACTGTAGTGGTTAGGCATTGCTCCAGTTTTCAGGGCTGAATAGCAAACTGCCTTGACACTTTGTGGGGTTTCAGGTAGCTTTGCTGTTGTCAGTGCGTGGTCTGTGCACGATATCATGGTGAACATCCCGTTTCTGCTTCTTTTGCTTCAGTTGGGGTTGCTGGAGGGTTGCAGTCCTTTCCAGCCTTGCACACTCTGAGCTTGCCTCTGGATTGAAAGAACTGAACAACTGGGAAAGGGAAAAAGTAGTCTTTTCAGCATGGTGGCCTCACCATACAGGTGACTCCACTTCCAAAGTTATGGGTATAGGGAGGAATCGCAGCCTCCATGTTGTCTCTCATGACCTAAGTGATTGCAGTGTTGCGTTCACCTTGCTCATTGTGGCAATTCCAGGTTCCAGGAGAGGGATCAGGGACACTGTGGTTGGTGGAGAAATGCCTATATACTTCATTTAGTATAGGAAGAGTGTGTTTGGTGGGATTAACATTGGCAGGGCTATTTGGGAAATGTAATCTTCTGCATGTGTTGATTCCTTTCCCACTAAATAGGCTTATTCCAGACCTAAGTATGTTATTGAGTCCCTTTATTCATAGTTTGTATGGTTTATGAATTTTCAGATGTTAAAAAGGATAAATTTAAATACATTTTTGGTAGAATCTGAGCTGTGTTTACTCAGGACCACGTAAATATATGAGGGGTAGTGGCTGGCAAACCCCTCACCACAGAATAATAATACACAGATTAATTTTTGTTTCAGACAGAATAAATCCTTAGGCTTTGTCTGGAAGCTTAGGCAGTGGCGCTGAAGTGCACAATCATGCAAGGATTGTTTGTTTATTTTTACTCTTTTTTGAAGGCTGTTTAATGAGGTCGAGAAAGTATCCTTGAGGTTTATGATTAAGATAAACAGAGTCTTATTTATATAAAACTTGGAAAAGACAGACCCTGAATAAGAAAATGTTTAAAAGTATAGGTGGAAGTCTCAGGTAGCCGTAGGTTCTTAAATCAAAGGATGGGGAGGGTCCATGGGGTGTGGCAGTGTCTGTGACACTATATGAGCTTCTGCACAGAATCATCAGGGAAGAGAAGTGAGCACTCCCACTTAGCCCTCCCATGTGCTGCTTCTGACTTGAAAGAACAGTCAGGAGAAACTGGGCTGCTTCTCAGCATCATTCCTTTTAAACAAACTTCATCAGAGGTAATGGAGGAAAAAAGAAATGAGTATCGTATTTACTTATGTGGTGGGCAGGAAAGATAGGGGAGTTAATTTTCTTAGACCAAAAGTGTAAAAGAATATAAAAAGAAATCCTATGAATTCATAAAAACAAAAAGATTGTTAACAGGTTTTTTGGGGGTAAATTAGTAACATTAGAGTTTGTATTGTTTGAAGCTATATCAGGTCATTGTACATGATTTCCCCCTTTCATCATTACCCTGTTCACACAGTGAAAAACTATCTTCTTTGTAAAACAGCATATGGGGTTGTGAAATAAAATAAATAGTAACCAGGGTCTCTGTTTCATATAGATTAACTGTAAGTCCTAAAATGGCCAGGCAAGACATTCTGGGAAACAGGACTTAATTATTTATGTATTTTAATTTAATTTTCAGCTTGGGTTAGACTCAAATTTACTATGTAGTTGAGGCTGGCCTTGAACTCCTGGTCTTCTTGCATAATTACCTTTCAAGTGCTAGGATTACAAGCATGTTCCACAGTGCCCTGTGGGACCGACTTTAAATGTGGTTTTAAAATAGTCTCAGAGGAGATGACCACACGTGCCAGAGTAACATGATGCTAAGTTAGAAAACTGTTCTGAAAGATGTGTAGGATCAAATTGAGAACACCATTACCATGATGCTCATATTCTAATTGAGAGATGGATGACAACTGGGTGTGTGGGGGGGAGGACCTTAAAGTTTAGCAAAATCTCTGTCCTGATTGTCTGTCCAGGTTGCCTGTTGACATTGAGGGCAGTTCTGCAAAGTTCTGCAGCCCCTGAGCCCTCGACCTGCTGAAGCTGGAAACTCTTGGCCCTGTTTGAAACACAGCCCATGACTGCTGAAGAGCAAGAGATAGCACAAGCCTGACTTCATCTTGGCTCCTATTTCTGTTGGATGGTAGTTGCTAAGCAACAGATCTCTCTGGCTAGAGCCAAGATGGCTGATTAAGAAGGGTGGAGGCAAGCAGACTCGTGTTTTAGGCCTCTTGAGTGATGACTTCTAGGAACAAAAACTCAACAGTTTCATTTCAAAGGGAAATCCTAGTACAAATTTTCCCTTATTTGTTGTATTTGCCTCTTTCCACATCGATTTTGATTTCTGCTCCTGGATTTGGGTTCATAGATTTGTAGATTTTGTGTTGTGACTACTTTGAGGTCTGGCACTAATTTCTGGATCAAGGTGGCCTGGTGTATAATAGTGTACTTCCTCTTGTACAGCTCTTCAAGGAGGAAGGGTGTTTAAATGAGAACATTTGGTTCACATCTATTTTGATTTGTATTAATGGGTTGCTTCCAAAGTCATGTCTGGCTGTGGGAAATCTAATGGAGAACACTTGGAGGATGTTGTGTATTTTCAAGAGATAGTTTGCTACATTCTTTGCTGGCCACCTTTATAGAATACTGTTCTTTACGTATTCTAGTAACATTTTCAGAATTTTGATGTCTTATTCAAACTTGAAAAAAATGGGGCAGGGGAGTTCTAGAGTTACAGAGAGTTCTAGGTATGCCAGACTGTGGAAATAAAGTTCATGAACATTAATTACCCTGCTTCCTTTTCTGTTAACATGCACCTTTCACATGCTTTGTCTCATGTATGCTTCTGTCTTGTATATTCTAAGTGTAGATGGCCCTTAGGTTAGTGCAGTTTGTCTTGGGTTCAGCACCCAGTATAAGAAATCTTTTGGATCTACTGGAGAGGCAGTGGGTATAATTTAGGTTATGTAGTGCTTGGCTAGTATGCATGAAGTCCTGGGTTAAACCCTTAAGCACCCCATAAAAGCAGTCATGTAATGTACATGCTGTAATCCCAACACTCAATAGGTAGAGGCAGGAGGATCAAAGTTCAAGGTCATCCTTGGTTTGTACAGAGTTTGAGGTCAGACTGTGCTACATGAGATTCTACCTTAAAAGGAAAAAAATAAAGGTAGACTGGAATAAATTAGTTCTCTTGCTTCTGAAAGGAGTAGGAGAAATGGTTGACTAAAAGTTTTAAGGTCAGAATTCACTAATCAATCCAAAACTAATAGAGCACGGGTCTCCTCTCAGCCCTGTAGCCCTGTATGCAACATTTCTGAGGCCAATTCTCAGCTAGGAAATGGGCCTGGGAACAATCTCAAGTACTACACGAGACGACAACTGTACGAAGCTTGGTGCCTAGTATAGTTAAACAAATAGTTGCCGTCTATTATTACTAATGATCAGTGTCTGTGTGGCCTCCATAGATCATCCTAGAAATATGCAATTCTGGCTCTGAAGAGTAGGACAAACTCATCAAAATTACCCTCCTCAAAGGATCTCACTTATTAGCTGGATTTCTTTTTCTTTTTCTTTTTCTTTTTTTTTTTTTTTTCTCCCCGAGACAGGGTCTCTCTGTGTAGCCTTGACTGTTCTGGATTCACTTTGTAGACCAGGCTGGCCTCGAACTCACAGCGATCCGCCTGCCTCTGCCTCCAGAGTGCTGGGATTAAATTAGCTGGATTTCTTATAGGAATGAAGGGGTTGTGCATCAGAGGTCCCCCAAACCTCCATTCTCCCTACAGCCTGGCCTACCCAACTAAGGTTTTTATCTCCTGGCCTAAGGTGGACAACTCCTTGTATTATCACTCCCCACACCCTGTGGTTTCTTCCTAACTCTGGAGACACTCACTATGAATGTTCTATACTCCTTATAATCACCTTGGAGGTTTCCAGGACCTCTCAGCACCTCGGGTGATATTGGAGAGTTGGCGCTGGGACCCAGGCATGCACCCAAGTCTTGCTGGCAGCTGCTGCTGTTGGCTTCACAAGCATGCAGCTGAGAGGAAGAGTGTGCTCATTCTTGGGAGCCAGAGAAACATCTCCCTCCTGGCAGTGGAGCAGAGTTAAAGGATGCAGGGAGATGGGCCTCTCGATGTAATTAGTGTGGAGTCACGGATGAAGGGTAATATTTTTGGACATGATGTTTGACTAAACTCTGATTACAGTGATGCCTACTATTTATTCAGGTTGTACCCCATGGCAGACATGGTCAGACAAAGCCAATTCCTTTTTATGTTTTGCTTTGTCTTATATCATTTAATTTTAGTAATGTACCCATGGAGTGGTGACTTAAAAGTCCCATTTTTTATAGCAAAAAATTGAGGTACGATGTACTTACGTACCCATTTATGGCTTTTTTCCTAATGTCTACAACTTTCCTGAGTACTAGTTGGGGGAAGATGTGTGCAGAATATGTATGGTAGAAATGGGGTTTAACTAAGCCTAGGCTTTGGCCTCATATTCTTGCGTTTGGGTGTTGGCTCTGCCATTTGGTAGTATTTGCCTCTGAGCCTCAGTTTCCTTATCTGGGGATGCTGTTTCCTTCCACTGCTGTAGGTACAGCCATTTTACTGTAGAGCACATGGCAGAGATAATAGAAATTTTATATTTTCTTTTCTCAGACATGATTGTTTCCCTTGAATGACTTTATAAAGTGCCCCCTCCCTTCCTGGTGAGAGTAGTGTCAAAAACTCTGCTGAATGGCCTATCGAAAGGCCTAGATTCTTTGCCAAGAAAGTACATGCCAGTCATCTGATTACAGCTTGATTCCCAGGGTACCACTCTGTCTGATACAGGCTGGCTCTTAGTGGTGGCAGGCCATGTAGATGAGCCCTCCAGGAGGCCTGTCAGGATGCGCTTCCTTTTTCCTCTTCCTTACTGGCAGGCAGCCCTCTGGTTAGTCTGGTGAGGCATTGCTGCCCTGAGCAAGCACTAGGAAGGTCCTTTAGGAGCTGCGGCTCTTCAGAGAGGTGGCCAGAAGAACAAGGAAAACAAGGCAGAGGGGTAGAGAGCAGCAGAGGCTGGGATTTCAGCAAAGACCAAGGTGCTTTGCATTCATGCTTTCTTACCTCTACAAGAATGCCATCAGGTGACTTCTGTTTTCCCCAGTTCACAGATGAGCAAGCTGAGAGGCAGGGAATTTGAGAAAGAATAGCAGGTGTTAAGGTGGGAACCGATTCAAGTATGTCTCAGATTGAAATGCTTTTGGTGCCTTTCTGTTTCTCAAGATAGATTGAGATCTTGGGGAAAGAGTAGCTTCATGCCCTTTGCCTTTGGTAAAGGAAATGCCTTTCCTCCTAGTGGCCAGACATCCGCAGCCACTGCCTTTGTTGTGTTCTAGATGGTTTCAGCGCCAAACTGCCGACTCCTGTATTTTCAGAAAAGGAAGAGACTTCTGTGTGTACTGTTTATATACAGGCACAGATTGGCTTCTGAATACTAGAGTCAGCTAAAGCCATTGTGTATTAGCCTGCTTGGTGCCTGTAAGCTGAGGGGACCTTTTTCTGTCTGGCTGTTGCTGTGCTGGTTAGGCATCCTAATTGGCAAGAACCAAGCTCATTGGGACCACAATAACGATCTGCTTCTACTTCCCCCTAAGTCTGAACTTGCCACCAGCACTGTTCCTGTTGTATCAGCAGCTGCTCAAGCCATCCCGACATTTCTGTGCTTGCACTGCTCTCTTTATGTCTTCTCTCCCATCTCACTCAGATGCCTTCCCCACCCCCACGCTTTTAAGAACAACAGCACTTTGAGTTCTCTTGTTCTGTGCACCGTGCTGCAACTGATAACTGGAAGTCGCCCTGCGCTGGTTGTTAGGAGTTCATGGGGCTAGGCTGCTGTGCACAGAAGGTAGGGCTTGCAGTGTTGAAGTTTCTGCTTTCTTCTTGCACAGCATCTGCACCATTGTCACCTAGCTGCATTTGTAACCGACTGTTACCAAGTGCTTGCTTTATGCCAGACTCTGGCTACACATATCAACCATTGAGTCCTTTCAGTAACACTGTGAACATAATTCTGTCATTGTCTGATAGGCCTTGGACCTTCCCAGGGCCATTGTGTTTATGGGGAGTTAAGGCTGCTGTGCCCTGAACAGGAGTCACCACAGCAGGGAGGAAGGTGTGGCATGCCAGCCTTTTTGCCTCCCCTTTTCTCCAAGACCATGCGCTTCAGTGCAGTATAAGAGAGCCTGAATTTCAGTATTGGTGTCTGTGACTGCCCTCCCTCTCTAACAAAGAGGATTTGGATGGGATTTTTGTCTTAGTGAGGGCTGCAGAACCGGGTGTGCTGCTTCTGTATTGTGCTGTGTCATTCCCCCTCCCTCCTGGGCTGAAATTGCCTCCACTTTCTCTCTCTTTTGAGCCCTGGAAAGAAGGCTGGACTGCAGAGACATCTGGGAGAAAAAAGGCACTAACACTGCACTGCTCTGTGAGGCCCTGAATACAGGCTCTTGAGGAGCCATCTGGAAGACACATCCTGACCTTACTTTGGTAGTATTGCAGATGCCTTTATTCTTTGTTTTCTTCATTTGTCCATTTGATACCTCTTGTGTAGCATGCTTAAATGTACATGTGAGTATCTCGGTAAGACCAGAAGAGCCAGTGTGCTATGGCTTCTCCAGTGCTGTCTCAGCATAACCCGGGGTGGGTAGAAAGCTAAAGAAAGGGATGGGCTGTATGCAGTAGTGATGAAGGGAGGAAATGATGTTTGTTGCCACATTAAGAACCTCAGCTCCGATGGTTGCAATATTGATAAATATGCCTCCACATAACATATTTGTTATAAGGAGATTTATTATAGAGGGGAGGACGGGAGAGAAGAGAGAAAAGGGAGACAGAGGGAAAAAAATCTGAGGAAGTGACAGAGAGAGGGGGCAAGGGTTGGGGTGGCAGGTGTGTTACATCCCACATGCCTGGCACAGGTGGTGACATAGGACACTGTCAGGACCCTAAAGGCTCCTGAGAGCAGGGTGGTTGAATTGCCTGCACACCAATATAACACTGATCCTTGTTTTCTGAATCTTGGGAAAATTATGGATTCTCTGGTTCTGTTTGTTCCTCTCTGAGACAGTGCCTACGCCACAGGATTCTGAAGGCCCAATGGAATATTATTCATGAAGTTCACAGCATTTCTGTTGTGTAGTAAGATCTCAATGCAAGGTGGCTTATTTTCCTTTTCTCATTAGTAAGTGTTATCTCCACCCTTTGATAGCCACAGAAACCAAGCCTGGGCCACCAAGCAAAAGCTGCAGGGAATGGTGGTGCATGAGTTGCCATTAGGTGGAAGAAATAGAGTGTTACAAAGAGGCTCATGAAGACAGTGCCTGCTCTGTGGGTGGAGACAGGTGCTTCAGGGTGGACGCCTGCCTGGATCACTGGAGATTGGGAAGCTGAGCATTGCTGGAGGAGGAAGCAGGAGCAGCAGCACAGGCAACAGTTAACGGGGCATGGCCGAATTGGTTCTGACCTTGCTGTGTACCCCAACTGGGAGGGGCACTACAAAGATTCATTGACTCTGTCACTGTGGGGTATGGGGCAAAGCTTTAGTTGTGAGGGTCACATGGGAGAAAGCAATTTTGAACTGCAGTTGGGAAAGGCTTCAGAGTAGGACCTGGGCCTATGTGTTTCCATGCCAAAGGGCTGGTACCCTTACCTGTCTGGGACTGAGTTAATTGGTTTTACCTGGGCTGTGAGTCACCTACTTCCTGAGCTGTTTGGTCCCCACTGCTAGCAGCGATAGATTCTAGGTCTGGATGGCCATCTCTCCCCATAGGATCACTTAAATTTGAGACCACAGAAGCTGAACCAAGCAGGTGCCTTTTTAAAGCAAATGTGTATGTGACCCTGTGCTTTCCCAGTCCCATTTCCAAATTAAAATAGAGTCATACCACTTTCCCCTGCTCTTTCTCTCTCCAACTTCTCCTAGGGACCCTCCCTGCAAACCCTCATGTACTTCCTAAGCCTCTCCCATGTGCCCTCTGATCGAAAAGCCTTTCTCTTTGATTATTATTGTTGCATATATGTATATATATATGCATACATATATAAATACAACTTGCTGAGTCCATTTTTTAATTGCGTATGTATGATTTCAGGCCTGATCACTTCCTATTAGGTAACTAATAGTCGGGCTCATCCCTGAGAGAGGCTACTTCTCCCTATCCCAGCAGTCATTAGTTGCCTACGGTTCTTTTTCCAGCAGTGGGGTCCCGTGAAGGTTCCTTTCTCCTGCGGTGTGTATGTCCATTGATATTGCGGTTGCTCCAGGCTTGTTCATGCAGCGATTTCTAGGAAAGGCTGTTTCACAGTAGACTTCCTGGTATTCTGGCTCTTAATCTTTCTACTTTCCCTTTTGCCATGTTCCCTGGGCCATAGGTGTGGGAACTATGATGTGGATGTATTCATTTGGGACTGGGCTCCCCAGGCTCTGATCTGTTGATCTCTGCATGTGTCCAGTGTGGTTTTCTGTGATGATCGCCATCTGCTGTAGAGAGAAGCTTCTTTGGTGAGGGGTGGTAGCTACACTTACAGCTGATGATTTGGAGCTAGGAACTATAAGTGATAGAGAACATGGGTACTTTTCTTGGTGGGTCTGGGTTACTTCACTCAATATAATCATTTTTAGGTTCATTCATTAACCTTCTAATGATTTCATTTTTTTTTTTACAGCTGAATATTATTTCATGTGTGTATGCACCACATCCTCACTAGCCATTCATCTCTTGAAGAACTTTAGGTTGTTATAAACGCACCATACTATTATCTCAATAGATACAGATAAAGCCTTTAACAAAATCAAACATGCTTCCATGGTAAAACCCCTAGACAGAGGACTGGAGAGAACACACCTCAACAAAATAAAGGTTATACATGATAAACCCACAGCCAATGTTATCCAAAGTGGAGAAAAACTTGAATCAATCCATTAAATCGGAAACAGGACAGGGCTGCCCACTTTCATCAATCCTTTTCAGTATAGTACCACAAGCTCTAGCTCGAGAGTAAGGCAAGAGAAGAAAATTAAAGGGATATAAATGGGAAAAGAAGAAATCAAATTATCCTGACTTGCAGATTATATGATATTACTCACAAAAATTCCTGAATACCACCAGAAATTAACAATTTCAGAAAAGTGTTACAGTACAAAATCAACTTAGACAACGCAGTAACCTTTCTCTAATAAACAATAAACACACTGGTGAAAAGATCATGGATACACTGCCATTTATAATAGAATCAAAGATAATAAACTGTCTCGGATTAAACCTAACCAAGAAAGTGAAAGACTTCTACAATCAGAACTTCAGATCTCTGGAGAAAGAGATTGAGAAAGTCTAGAAAATGGAAAGATACCATAATACTGTGAAAATGACCATCCTGCCAAAAGCAAGTCAGTGCAATCCCAGTTAAAATAACCCACAACATTCTAAACAACATCCTTAAATTCATATGGAACCAGAAGGCTCCAGGCAGCAAAAGCAAACCTGAGCAAAGAAAGACTACAGGAGGAATTTCTTTTTCAGATTTCAAGTTATAAAAGGACTACAGCAATAAAACCAACGTGGTCCTGGCACAACTATGGACATGTAGATCATTGTAATAAAACAAAAGACCCAAACACGAGTTCTCATAACCACAACTACCTGACACTTCACAAGGAGGCAAACACCAAACCAAACTAAACCAGGTCTCAGGACTGGAAGTCCCTTACAGTAAGGACCTGCTTCCTATATTTGTGTTGCTCACTTGTGGTTTGTGGGAATCAGCCAGTGGAATCAATCAATTCATGGGGCAGGCAATAGCTCATTCCCTCCTCTTTGGCAAATGTGGCTGTGTTAGCTATCCCAGAAGCAGTCTGTTATTTTTGCACAGCATTGTTTTTGTCTTAGAGGTGGTGATCCAAGACATACACTGTAAAGTCTCCATTGTGCTGGTTATTGGTTTCATGGTAATTCCCAACTCTAACTTCATTAAAAAAAGAAAATGCTTTCATCAGTCTTCCCTGAGTCTAATTGTGCATTACAAAAGCACAGCGGGATGGCTTGGTTGGTAAAATACTTGCCAAGAAGGCATGAGAATCTGAGTTCAATCCGTAGCACCCATGGGTTGTGGTTTGAAAAATGATTTTGATGATTGAATCCCATGAAGATTTCAGGATAATTTTCTTACTAATCAAAGCAATTAAATTCGGGCGTTATTGTGAGGTAGGTATGGACTTTGTTTCCTTACCCTTGGATGAGATGGATTCTCATTTGAGAAAGCAAAAACTCCAGGAGGGTAAATAAGAAAACGCAGGACTTCAGAACAGATGAGGCAACTCTGCCACACCCCTCTTTCCCCTTCAGAGTGTGCCCCGTTGTATCCTTCTTGTCTTTTAGAAAGGTGAATAGTGCTTGAGAAGATCTGTTGTTTTCAAACATTGCCTGCCAGGTGACCTTTAAATATTGTGTGCCATCCCTATGGACGGGAGGAGGGGTTTGTTTCCAGCTGTGCCTGGTAAGTAGCTGGAGCAGCCACCTAGCTCCCAGCGCTGACCTCACGCCCCCTTCAATGCCAGCCCTCTGATTTGGAATTCTTTTTGCCCCTCTGGACACTTGCACCATTTAGTGCCTCTGAACGGCACCCCATCCTCTCTGTGGCAAACATGCCGAAATATAAACAATCTTTAAAACAGAAAAAGTAAGCCAGATGCAACAAACGTCCCCTTTGTACCCCTCCCGCTGATGTGCCTTCTGTGTCCCGGCTTCCTCAACAGTAGACTGCTATGCAGACTATCTCATCCTTATTGTCACTTCTCTTTTACCACCAAAACGCTTGTCATTTGTTGTACCCCCAATCGCCGGGTCTCTTCTGAACTTGCTGTCTCAAAGGCTCAAGGAACACCAGCACATCTTGTCTTCCTTGAAGCTGTTTTCCTCATTGACTGAAGGAAGGTTCCAGGCTTCCTTCATCTCTTCAAAACACACATCCTTGCAGTCCTGGTGGGTTTTTTATTTTATTTTATTTTTTTGTTTTTAACCAACTTGACACAAACAATACTTATCTGGGAAGAGGAACCTCAATTAAGAACATACCTCTGCTTATAGATAAGTCTGGAGGTGGGGTGGCATTTTATTGATTGCTAATTGAGATAAAGGACCCAACCCACTGTGGGTAGTGCACATTCCTGGGCAAGTGGTCCTAGATGGTATAAAAAAGAAGGGTTGACCATGCCATAAGGAACAAGCCAGTAAGGAGTGCTCCTCTGTGGCCTCTGGCCCAGTTCTTTCCTTAGCTTCTCCTGATGGTGGACTCAACCTGTAAGCCAAATAAACCCATTTGTTCCCAAATTGCAATTGGTGATGATTTTTTTTTTTTTAATCAATAGACACTTCATTACATCTTGGTTCTGTGTGTCTTCCCAAGGCTTTTCCTTTTGCCTCTCCTCCTACACCAGGGTCTGTCTCTTTTTGCTACTCATCTCTCCAGGCCCTGGCTTCTGTAAGCATATAGGTATCCCGCCCAGACTGCCCGTTAGTTCTTTCTTTTCCTGCTGTACACAGGAATCATGCCTGTATATCTGGTGTCTCCATCTTGACCACCACCTTCAGTCTTCTGGCCTGTTAGTAGTGTTGAGAATCAGACCTGTCCTAGACTACACACATTTGAAATTATTAGGTGTGTAGCTAGGGACCTTGGCATCCTTGAGCCTGCATTTCTCCACAAATTAGAGAAAATAGTATCCGTATGATCTAGCTCTTGGGAGGGTTAAAGGAGACCATGCAAGTTGACTGTCTCTTGGGCTCTTACATCTTCCTCTGATCAGGACTGCTTGAATCCTCTCATTTCTGTGTTGTGAAGACAGCTCACATAACGAGTAGCTATTAGATCAATATGCAGTAAGTTTGAAGGCCCCTTCAAGAGTGTTTGTTATAACTGTTCCTTTAATGCAAGTGCCCAGCGTTAGAAAAGAGGGCAAGTATAGTGCAAGGCATGCACTGCAGGGCAGATTTCTGCATCACATCAGAGCCATGAGTAGTTTAAAGTAGAGATTGATCAGGGCACATTTGATGATGAGATAATTTAACTGTTTCACACATGGGCAGACTTCGTATTTTTGTTGACATGGAAAATATATTTTGATGCTAGATAACATCAGCTATTAGGTTGTAATTAGAAACTATTCAACTATGGACGGGCTTGAGATTGCAGTTTGAGTAACTTGGCTTAGTTGTTCTATGGCCAGCCATTCGGCTTCTCAGCCTTCATGAGGGCATAGAAAAGAACCGGTGGTTTTTCCTCTAGAAACCAAAAGGTGACTCCAGCTTCTTGCTAGCTGTGGAGAATTGGTTGTAGCTCTGAAGGCCCTATATGGGGCCCCTTTCTTCTATCTTATGCTGGCCCCTCCCCCTGCAATTCCTTTAGCATGTCAGTATGGGGAGCTCTCCCATCTCCCCAGGCTTCTTGAGAGATCTAGAGCGATTAGAGGCTTGTCTGGGGCTCCAGACGGTTGGTCCTTTGATGAAATAGTGATAGTTGTTTGCTATCATTAGAGATGCCAGACAGATAAGATGCCAGACGGGTAGATAAATGGATGCCTGATCGATGCAGGAGGGCTCCCTGTGTTTTCTGTGAAGAGGCAGAAAATGCTGTGCAGGGAAGCATTCAGTCAGGGATCAGTCTGATGAGGGAAGTAGTGGGGCACCACCATGGGGAGATGGGCTCGGAGCAGCCAGACACAGCTTATAGACACCACGTCCCACACAGGAGACTTTTAGCTTCTGAAGCTTCTGGTGTGGCCACACACGTCAGTGCTGTTGAGGGTACTTGTCCTCCTGTGATAAGAACTGGCTCTCATCCCATCCACTGCCAAGTGCAGCACTGGCCATTGCCTTCATCTAAAGGCATTCTTGGGAAAGGAAGCCAGCGTGGCAGGACCTAGACTTTTTTTTTTTTTTTTTTTTAAATAAATCTTTTGTAGCTCCTAGGAAACGCAAGAGTTTGAGTTCTTCAAGGAGGCTTTCTTGGAGCATATGTATTTCATTTTACTTTTCCTTAAATGACTCTAGAGAAGTAATGCTATTAATCTTGGAGCCCATGTCTTGTAACAACAGGGATTTTTTTGTTTTCCTACCTCACATGTATTCTCACATAACCATGCATTTGGACTGCTTGCTGCCTGTGGACTGCTGGCAGTTGGATTGATCCTGCATGACTTGGCTTAGTGTCCAGGGCAGGGCAGTGGGGAGCTTACTTCATCCAGAGGAGGTGAACATTCCTCTGGTCCCCCATCTTCATTTAGAGCCGTGATCTTATTCAGGATGTTGGCATCTTATTTGGTTTTAAAAGACTAACAGCATAGAAAAATAGCCCCATCAGAGTATTGCATACAGCTTAGCCTAGAGGTTGGGGTTCGGACATTTGAGCTGCCATCTCACCTTATCTATTGGATACGTCTGAAGCCTTCCTTTGTCATGGGCAGATGTCAGAGTCTGTGCCTTACAGAGGTATGGCAGCATTGACACCCCTTTCTGTTGCTTTGTCACACCTTAGATCCAGGAAAGGTGCCCTGAGGGGAGACTCAGGGAATCTGGTCAGTCAAGAACAGTGGTGCTGAGTCTCAGAAGAGAACACTTAGACCATAAAGTAGCTTCTGGGGCAACTGATGCATAGCTGGACCTGATGGTGTTGTAGCTGGGACTTTAAAATGGTAACTTAACAGAGTCAGGCTTTTGGATGTTATCCCTGGCAATTTTCCCTTTTGTAGAGTTTAAACAATAGTGCCTACCTCTAAAGGGATTCAGAGAGAATTAAGTGACTAATATATTTAAAATTCTTAGACATTGGTCACACAGCAGACTTTCAATAAAGCTTATTTATCACAGGGTTGAAATATCCTAACTATACATTCTGACATGCTGCAGTCTCTCTTGGAATGTAGACAGCTCTTCATTAAAAAAAAAAAAAAAATCTGGGTCCACCTTTGTAGGAGGCTGCAAGCTCCAGGAGAGCTGGGTTGGGAGTATGCGTGCATATGGTGTTATGAGGAACACAGATGGCACATTGTAGGTGCTTAATGCATTCTTCCCGAGCACATGGTGTAGTAATAGAATGGTAGGGTGTGGGTTTGGTGAACTTTATTGCTTTGTGACCTCAGGAGCCTTCATCATTCAGAGAGGTCATTGGTGTCAGTAGCAAGATAGTGGGCAAGTTATTTTTGGAAAGCTTACTTGTCCACCATAAACCCTTTATATAAGTATATAATCTGATAAATTTAAATACCTATATGCAACTCTGAAGCTCGACCTGCAATATGAGGGGAGGCTCAGTGCCTGACTTTAATGTTTTTCCTCTCTCTGGAGTTGATATGCCATTTCCAATTTGGCCTGGATTTAGTTTTTCATGCCATTCACTTGTAGCTTTTATTACTTTTCATTTGTCTGATTTTTCCTCCCTTTTGATCACCATGTTGTCCATGATGGCTTCACTTCTGTCTTCCCACTTCTCCCTCTTGAGGTAGTGCTGGGATTATAGGCATGTGACACCACCCTTGGCTTATGTGTTAACCTTCTTGTCACTGATACTTTTGGTGTTTATAGTGTGACCATGTTGAGTGTCAGTTCTAGGTTGTGGGTTTCGGGAACTCAGGGTTATGGCAGTTTTATTCTTTGTTATATTCTTATTGCTTCCCACATTTTCTGACGTGTAGAAGGAGCTTAATAAAGAGGTATGGGATGAATCTATTTTCAGAATAAATAGGTTGTACCTGGGTTGTTCTTAGTATAAGTTAGTCTTGCCTTCAGCAGAGGAACTCAAAGGGGGAAAGTGCTGTGGTTTGAACGTATCCCTCAAAAGTTCAAAGGTTAGCCTTCAAATTTCTGTTACTTAAAGGTGAACTTTTAAGGGTAGTTAGGGTTTGATGAGTACATGAAGCTTAGACTCCCAAAAACTCTCTGCTGGCTTTGTAAGAGGAAGTACACCTGAACTTCATCTCACAACATGTACTCTGCTATATTGTGACTCAGATTGGGGCCATGCTCTTGAGCTTCCCAGCCTCCAGTGCTGTGAATGAACTTCAAAAAAAAATTTTTTTTTTTTTTGAGACCCGGTCTCACTATGTAGCCCTGGTTCTGTCTGCCTGTGTTCTGAGTGCTGGGATTAAAGGCATGCACTGCCACACCCAGTAAACTTCTATTCTTGATAAATTATTCAGTATGTGTTATTCAGTTATAATGACCCAAAGAGGCTAAAACAAAAGGCCCTGTGGGATCTGAATTATTTAAATTTTAATACTGATGTGTGAGATGAAGTAGATCCTAAAAATAGGACTCCAACATAACGCAAGCCAGACCCGAAGATAGGCATATGGAGACCTCCCCTGTCATTCCGGGGGGCGGCTGCTCTGTACGGGGTTAAGGGTTCTGTTCCGGCTTTGGTCTTTTAATTGCAAACTGGTTTCCTATTCAGCTGCCATGCAAGGGGACTTTAATTTTATATGCTGTTAGAAGGATCCCAGATCCTCTTCTCCTCCAGCTTGTGGCTTTCCCCACCCTTGTCCAAACATATATGACAACAGAATGGCTAGAGTCTGCTTTAGTTCCCTAGAAGAAGTCTCTCTAAAGGAAGTAGATAAAAACTCATAAAAATGACAGTTAAAACCAACATGACCCTGCAGTGCTATATGTTGTGTCTTTTGGGCATGAGGAAAGTCAACATTTTAGAACAGTAAAGGCTCTCTGTGGTGGAGGACTGGCAAGACAGGCTTTTAAAAGCTCCGTGTAGAAAGAACAGGGAGGGGCAGAGAATACTATAGTGTGTGTGTGTGTGTGTGTGTGTGTGTGTGTGTGTGTGTGTGTGTGTGTTGCTGAGTCTGTTTTTCTGCCCAGTGGTTACAGGTGAGGCAGGATGCAAGACCCATTTAGAGCCAGCCACTGCTTCTTTCAGATGCCAGAGCAGCTGGATATTCTGAGAGATGAGGTGGGTCGTGCACTTTGGTGTCTTTTGTACTTCCAGTCTGTGCTTTATAGACATTCCACCCAGATGCTTTGACGTTTAGATATCCATCCATCTGTCATCTGTGCAATTGCCCATTGCACCCGAGACACTCATCCATCTGCCCACTCACCTACCCATCCTTGTATCCATCTGATCTTTACTTCTTCCTCCAGCTACATCATCAAGTGTCTATATGTTATGCAGTGTCTAGACATTAGAACTGTGCATTAGGTGGAATTTAGCAGGTAACAGGTTTCTGAGCAAGATTGTGCATTGCTTTTCAGCTTTCACGTGAGGTTATTAATGAGTGTATTATATCCTATACCTTCACTTGTAGTGCTATAAAGTCATAGGCTGCATCTACTTCTTACCTGGCTTTGTTTCTCCTGGGACTTAGTTGCTTGATGGTGGGCACATAGATAAACAATACATCTTTTGAGTGAGGAACTGAATAAATGAGTCATCTTTGTCGCAGTCCACTTGTTTAAAAGCAGTATTCTCATAGCTCTAAGAAGACTGTTTTTCCGGCCCAAGCATGAGGAATGAAAGATATTTGCATTGGCCTGTTCAGTTAGATTCACCTTTACTCCCATGGGCTGAGCTGTGGGGACAGCTAGCTGTGGCATTGTATGGGACTTCCCTGTGTCTGAGCTCTCTTGGAGCAGTCCACACTGAGGAAGTAGGGAAAGTTCAGGGAGAAATTCAGCTGCCTCAAAGGCTTATCTGAGCTGGTGGAAGGATGTTTGTGGCCATGTTTGTAAAAGCACACCTTACAGGGTTTTCTGGAGGGAGCTGGGTTTCAGTAGTGTCCAAGTTGGGGAGAGGGCTTTCACGTCCAGGAAGATGTTGTGTAGGCACTGGGAAGAAGTTAGGTCTCCAAGTAGCGAGCTGTGGCCAGGGCCTCCCGAGGAGACTGTCCCAGCTCCCTAGTATGAGGAGATAGGGCCTCCATACGAAACTGGCACACCTTCTGTGTGAAGACCATTGATTCCTTCCCCTTTATTGTTGCAGAATGGTTGGATTTGGTAACAATATGATGTTAAAGCCCAAATTTATAAGAAAGGTTTATTAATTTCCTAGGGCTACTGCAGCCAACTTCCACTCATTTATTCCCTTACCTTCTAGGGACAGGAATCTGAAATCAGGGTGTGAGCTCGGGTACATTTACCCTGAAGACTCCAGAGAAGATTGTTCCTCCCTTCACTGTTCTAGGTTGTAGTGCTTTGACAGGCCCCGCAGTTTCTTCCCTTGCCCTCAGAGGGCATGCTCCTCCTTTCCTTCTTACATAGGGACACTAGTCATTAGACTAAGGGCCAATCTCCATCCTGTATAGCTGATTTTTAATTGATGACATCGTCAGAAACTTTCAAATTGGGTCATGAGGCAGGTTTTGGGTAAACACAGATTTCAGGAACTGTGGCTAAAATTCCGTCCCTAGGGGAGACATAAACAGTATCTATTTCTCCTCTTGAGGTCCCCGTAACAAAGCAAGATATGATTCTACTAACTGGAAGAGTAAATGAGTTATTAGACTCATGCACAGAGCTCTGGGTGAGGAGCTATGGAGCACAGATGACCTTAAAAGCAGTCACACTGGAAGGCTTTCTCTCATCAGGGAAGTTGGCCTCCTCATAACAGAGTTGATGGACCCCCCCCCCCACTCCCAAATCTTTCCCTACATACTCTGGCCCCTCCTAGAGGCCCAGAGAGCGTGCACAATAGGGCAGAGGGATGGCTGGATACTCAGTGAAGACCCCCTCCTTCTAGAAGGAGCATCGGTAGTCAACAAGCTCATCAGCCATGATGATGTGTGGTGGATAGTCCTATCATCTCTTCTATATCTTCTGTTTCTAATGGATGGGCACAGGGAGGCTGGCAAGGGCTAGGTGGATAGAGGATGGATACGGTAACAGCAGCAGGAATTCTGACTGTGATCAGGGCACACGGGCACAGACTCCTTTCTTGCATACTCCAAGGCAGCCGTGAGAAAACGAAGAGAGGCCTGTCATGTTCACCCTGGCCTTCCTGCAGCAAGGGGAACACATCAAAATTTCTTAACTGTTCCAAGTGCACCTTGAGGTAGGAGGAAATGCCCATGAGAGTAAAATAGCTGAAATAATTAATGACCCAGCAAACAATGGCCTAGGGTTTTTCCATGGTCCTTCTTTTCTGTGGGAACAGCTTCCTGCTGCTGTCTTGGAGGCATGTTGCCAGGGACTTTCCAGGTCCACAGGAGGCTGTTGCTTTCCTTTTCTTATTTCCCTTCTTTCCCAGGTTCACCGTTGTTAGCTTCTTCCAGTTCTCTGGTATTTAGACTTGGGTGCAGTGTCTTCCTGGAAGTCCTTCAGTTCAATCTGCTTAAGAATCATCTGGAGATGCTATTAAAAAGGCACAGGGTAGATTTGGTTCTCAGACTTTCTTATTCATTAAGTTGGGATGACCTGATTCAGGTGAACTGCCAAAGGCAAATTAAGAAACACTTACCCAAAGGGCATGCTTATGGGTGTGTTTTCTTCAAGCAGTGCATAGTGCATTAGGAATGATGGCTTCTCATTTACCTGATGTTAATTGGCACTGTTTGCCGCTATATTAGATATTTAAAAATCTAGCCTCATCTACTCCATTTACTCAGATGCAAGTTTGCTCCCATCATTTGCTGTAGCCAAAGTGGTTTGAAAACAGCACTAGTGGTATGTTGAAGATATCAGAAGCATCTTGTTGGATGAAGAGCAGGTGAGAGGGAAAAGCGTGTTTTGTAATTTCAAGACTGAACCCAGGATATGGGTTCAAATTGCTTTGTGTGCCATGAAGGAATGAAACCTCTATTTCTGTACTCAACTTTCTCTTTCTTTTAAAAGATAAAAGGGCTTGCCATTTTATTGAATGAACTTTTAAAAGTCAGTATTCTTACGGTGTTAATCTGTTTAGACATTTAAAGGTATTGCTGGCCAACCAGAGAGATGGCTCAGTAGGCAAAGGCACTTCCTGGTAAGCCTGAGAACAGAGTTGTATCCCCAGGACCCACTTGGTGGGAAGTGAGAACTGATTCTTCCAGCTTCCACACATGGGCCATGGTTCAGTGCGCTCACGTATGCATGTGTACTCACAAATAAATAAAATACAGGTAATGTTAGACAGTTAAAAGACATCATTGGGAGCTTACGACATACAAGGATCGTGATGAATTTTCTTTTCATGAGCAAAGTAGCACGATTACTGGCTTCTGGAGTGTATAATGGCATCAGGAGTGTACACCTTGAATGGCCACCCAATTCCAAGAGACTTTTACTTACAGACAAGAATGGAGTAGGGGGTTGCAAGGATTGAGGAGAGTCTATGCCAGGGCATGGATGGGGCAGTTTTTCTGAATAAGTGGACTAAGGTGCAAGACCTGGGTGGAGGTGAGGAGAGTTGCAAGTAGAGGGAACAGGCCAGGCATGTGGCTGGAGGGTTCATGACACATTTAAGGATCAATATGAATGTTGACCAGGGACATCCGGGCACGGAGGGCAAGACTAGTGGGCCATGCAGACAGGATTTGTCTTGAAGGGAGTGGCAACGGTTACGTTTGGAAAGGGTGGTGGTTGGTGGGAACAGCGACAAGATGGGCTCTGCCTTAGGAAGCCCCTTCTGTGCCCTGGAGTGAGAAGTGGTCTGGATGGAGGAGGATAACTGGGCAGGTGGGAAGTGGCTGAAGATGGTGATGTCACACCGGCGGTATTCCTTACCGTGCCCGTTGGAGAGAAGGGGGGTTTATTTGAGTTATCAAAGGAATCCCAGGGCTGTGCTGAATAATCTTTGTGGCTCCTCGTTAAAAAATGCAGACATCAAAGCTATAAAAGATATGAAAATAGAAAGCTTCTTTCCTGTTCACTTGTGGTGTTTTAATTTGTAATGTAATGTTCTAAAAAGAGATGTTTAAATTATTTGTATGCATTTCCTGTTTGCCTTTACATTCTGCAGTGCCCATCTTGAGTGTAAGTTTAAATGACTCATATGCAGTATCACCAGAATGATACAGCCCGTACTTTGTATGTCACGTGTGCTTAGTGCCAGTGACAATGGAAGTGCTGCTTGTCTTGATGCCTACACATCCCCAGCGTGCTTGCTCTTACTGACAAGTAAGGAGGGATTAAAAAGAAGGCACCATGCCTGGTCTTTCCTGTCCCCTCTGTCCTTGTCTGCAGCAGTGCCTGGCCTATCTGGGGGGGGGGGGGACATGAGTAAAAAGATTCTGCTAATGTCCTAGGGTTGCCTGAGGCCCTTCAAATACTGTTGCCTTTTTAGAGCAGGAGGTGTGGCCTTTCACTACTGGCAGTGTATTGCCAGCCCCTCCCCCCCAAAGCTGCAGACCTATCCAGTGTCTTTAGTACTCATTTTGATTCCCACACACCATGGGTTTCCCCAGAATTGTGGACATCAAAGCATTACTTACCAGGAGTAACTTAACATTTTAGCTGTACACATCTGTGCTCACCCATGTGCCTCCTACTGAACTTCACTTACCAAATAGGAGTTCAAAATCAAGATGATTTAAAGTTTTAAGATAGCTACCACAAAGCAGTGGACGTCAGAGCACAGGATTCTACACGCTGCAGACACTACCTGCCAGTGCCTCAGGCTCTCCTCCCATCTCTCAGCTGACCCGTGAGCCTCTTTCTTAGATTCACTTGGTCCTGTGTGTCAGAGGAAAGTGACAGGGACAGAGCCTGTACTGACAGCTCAACCAGGCCTTGTGGTTCAGGCATGCCTAGTTCCCCAGATGCTGAAGGCAGCTGTGCTTCTATGTGGGTTTCTGTGCAGCCAGCACTGAGTCATTCATCAGCTCCAGGTGCCATGTGCTGAGCTGTAGAAAGTGGGCACCAAACATGGCCATGGTCCTGCTGGCCTTCCAGCGAGACAATGAAGAACATTATTTATGGATTGATTGGTTGGTTGGTTGTGTTTGTCATATTTGCATGTGCCCACATGTGCCATAGCACATATATGAAGGGCAGAGGTTAACTTGTGGCAGTCAGTCCTCTTCCCACCACGGTAGTCAGGCTTGGTGGCAAGGTTTTTTGCCTGCTGAGCTATCTGGCCAGGTCTTGGTGTGATTGTTTACTTCAGAATGTAGCTTTGGAACATGTGAGTTTTAACTTGAATCATATTCCCTCCTCCCACCTCTGCTGTTACCATGGTTTCTCTTGTCTTGAACATTCCTACTCTTGGAACACTTGGCAGACCTACTGTCAGATATTCAGTGAAGAGCTTGGCTTCAGGAGCTCCTCTGTAGCCAGCAACCATTCCATTGTTGGTGCCTGGTACTACACGGTTTGAAGTTTTAGTTCATGGCAGTTCTTGAACTTTAGCAAGCATAAAACTGCTTAGTACCATAATGGCATGATAGCCCCAAGGGTACAGTAGTGGTACACATACACTGGCAGTAGCCAACAGCTTTCTAGTCGGTCTTGAGCCCTGTTCAGCCCTTTGTCAGGGAGACCTAGCCAGCTACCAGGGATAGTGAAGTAAACCACCACTTTACTAAACCAACATAATCCCTAACTACATTCTAAATATTTGTCCTTATACCCTCAGATAAGTGTAGCTGTCTTTGAAATAGAGACCATTATTAAAAAACAACCTATTAAAATACAGAGTTAAGGAGCCCAGTCCCAAGGGATACATCTCCAACACAATTCCTGTCCCTGAGGCTCAGGGGTCATTTTAGAAGAGGAGGGAGGCAGGATTGTAAGAACCAGAAGAGCAGAGAACTTGCTGTGAGATTTATGTATCCAAGAAACACCAGAAGGCACAACTAGGAAGTCTCATGAACATGACCCGAACAAGAGTGGCACCACTGGACACGCTAAGGTGGACGGGGAAACGCCAAGGGTCCTCAGCCCCACACAGAGCACCACAGGCAGCTGAGGGATGAGAGAGTGGGGCATGCATAACCCTCCTCAGGGGAGAGCCCGCCCGCTGGTCATCCAACACCAAGTGGCTAGCCCTGAAGACCGAGCACATATGGACACACGTACAAGTAACATACAGACTTAGCAGGTTGTATTTGCGTATTTAGGAAAACACTCACACACACACACCACCATCACCACCACCACCACCACCACCACCACCACCACCACCACCACCACCACCAATAACAATAACAACAACAATTAAAGAAAAAGAGGCTATGAATTTTAAATAGAGCACGGTGTGTGTAGGTTCCTGGAGGGGTTTGGAGGGAAGAAAGAGAAGGGGGAAATGATATAATTATATTATACTCAAAAAAAAAATTAAATAAAACTTTGCCTGGGAAGCTCACTTATTGACAGCCCCTAGACCTTGTGATTGAGGTGGCTGAGTGGGCTTCCTAGGAAAGGCTAGTGGAGATGGCACAAGTTGGAGAAGCACTAATCTCTGGCCTCCTGTCCACCACACAGTCGGTGCTGGCGCAGAATGGGCTCTATGTATAAGAAGAGGTTCGCTTCCTCTGAGTGAAGTGGATGTTTGCCTACCTGGGCCTCTCTGTTTTGTCACCAGAACACAAGTTTCCATTGAGCTACAGCAGCAGGGGCATGGGATAAACGTCACTACTGAACAGGGGATAGAAGGAAGTGAAACCAATTTCTGAGACGGTTGTTAGGTGTGGCTCTGTTCTGAATTGCTGAGTGCCTTTTTTTTTTCTTCCTCTTCAGGAAATGTTTATTGAATCCAGGAGGAGACAATGCATTTTTTTTTTTCTTTTTAATTGAAGTCATTCTGGTGCTAGGGCGCTGTGGCCTGGTCTCCTGTGGAATGTGTTGAGAAGCACTTGAAGCTGTGCGTGGGATTGGGTTGATGCAGGCTAGATCTTCATCCTACTGCAGGGAGCGTGAGGGAGGGAGGGAGGGCCAGAAGTCTCCACGCTGAGACCACTTGCATGACGAGGCAGCTGCGTGCCTGGCTGGACCTCTTTATGGACATAAATGTGCCTTGTGCTTTATTTATGACATCATTATACAAAGCTGTCTAATACTAATTCCTCTGGTTTATTGAGTGCTTACTGCAGGCCAGGCCCTGTGCTAAGCGCTTCCATGTGCTGTTTCTCTTCTCAGAGGAACTTGGAGGTGTAGGTCTTCTTTCAGCTCCATTTCACACAGGTGGAAACTGAACAACTGTGTTGTGAGTGGTGGAGATGGGACTTTGCCTCCTGGGAGCCTGTTCCAAAGTACCAGCCCAGACACGGCTAGTTGAAGACCTTAATTCACTTCCTGTGCTTTCCCTCCATTTCTTTCTCTCTTTCTTTCTTTCTTTCTTTCTTTCTTTCTTTCCCATTTAAATGTATGTATGTATGTATGTATGTATGTAATTTATTCAGATTACATCTTATTTGATATCCCCTCACTTGTATCTTCCCATTCCTTCTCCCTCCCTCTTTCATCCTATTCCCCTCCCCTAAGTCTGTGACAGAAGGGGACCTGGTCCCCCACTATAAGATCACAGCCTATCAGGTCTCTTCCTGGTAGCTTGCTTACTCTTCCTCTGAGTGTCACCAGGTCTCCCCACCAAGGGGAAGTGGTCAAATAGGGAACAGCAGAGTTTATGGCTTTTGCTGTTACTGAGTAACTGCGGAGTGCTAGTTAGACTCTGATTCTTTGGGCAGGGTTATTAACCCCCCAGCTTGTCCTTTGCTAGAAAAGCTTCAGAGGTGACAGCGAGGTGACAGGCCGTGGCATCACCGGTCCTGTTTTCCCAAGTGAGGTTCTTGCTTGTCTGGATTTGTTCAGTAGCAGGTGTGACTGCAGAGACCTGGGGGCATGGAAAGACGGATGACTGTTGGATTTGTAGATGCCAAGGTGTTCATTCGCAAGCATAACTCCAATATCAAGACCTTGGACAGAAGGGTCCTTCCTAAGTGCTGGGGGGCCTTTACCAGCCTGAACCTGATCTTCTGCAGTCTTCCGCTTTGCCATTTAAAAGCTTTACTGTTATTTAGGTAAACCTCTCTGAAGAGTTCTCTGAGGTAGCAGTATTTGTTTTCCCTTTACACTATTGATGAAGGAAGGCACAGAAGGAGACAAGATGCCACTTCCTTGGTGGAGGTGGCTGGTCTTCACTTGTGATGCTAATAGGCTGAGTTTGTACATGGGGTCTGTTCTTGCAAGCCGGGGGCAGGCAGAGCAGCACTGCTCCAGTTTTTCACCTGGATTTTTTTTTCTGGCTCCATGTCCTGTCTTTAATTTATTGGCAAGGCTTTTCTTTTAATTGCAATCCTTTCCAGGAAGGTCTGGCTTTTGCTGGAAGTTTATCAGCATAATTTTTCAGATGGTACATGTCACCCTCTTAATCTAATTGAGCCAGCACATCATTGAGAAGACATCATTTTATTCGGCTGGATTTAGTTGCTATGGTTATTTGCTGAAACTAACGGAGTCTGTGTTCCCTCAGTCAGCTTTATGAAAACTGCTCTCACAGAACAACAAAGAGGTGTATGCCTTGCTGTAGGGGCATGCAGAATATACTCCCACCACCAAGCAAAGAAGAAAACACAGAAAAGGTTCTTCAATGGGGTCTCTGAGTGCTGGCTCAGCCTGTGGTTTTCAAATGATTTCTTTTTAGCTGTGCATGTCAAGCGGCAACTCGCTCTGGATTCAGTGTGTGGTGGCTACTCAAGGTGCCTGCTATTTCTACTTCTGATACAGGCTCCATGATATTTGCAGCAGTTGATACTTTCTTGTGCATCTGTCCTTTCTGAGCCTGTTGGGATCATCATGTCGTCGTTGTGCTACAAGGACAGGCAGCGTTGGTCTTTGCTCTCAGGTCGTAGGTGGGAATCCAAACCCTAATTTAGAGAGTGTGGTGCTTGGAGCAGCACCATTGGCATCATCTGGGACCTCATGCAGGCATGTAGATTCTGGCTTGCAGGGATTCTGGATCAGAATACACATTGACAAGCTATGCTGGTGATTGTAGCACAGTAAATTTTGAGAAACCCTGTCCTGGATGGAATGACTTTCTCTAATGAAAGACTGGTGACCCAAGCCAGGGCCCCGTTCCTGCCACACACACACACCCCCCCCCCCCCCCCCACCCCGCTCTTGCTGGACATCCCACAGTACTCCAGTACAAAGACAATAAACTCTTTCACTCTCTCTGGTTTTCTTGGCCCTTCATGGAATTCTCAGTCCTAGTTTGATTTGTGTACCTGCAGACCCCTGCTCTAACCTGTATGCTTTTATTTTTCCCCTTTGAGGCAATAACCCAGGCTGTCCTAGAACTTGTGATTTCCCTTGCCTCAGTCCCTAATTCCTCTTTTCCATTCTAAAACATGATCATCTCAGTTTGCAGAAAAGCCTGTCCTTCTCAAGAAGCCTAGAACGCTGGCTTTGTATGTTGGCCTGGTCCTTTATTTGTCCAATCTGGAACTGCAGCTGCCCCCATCCCAGGCAATAGACAAATGAACTTGATGGCACCACCACTCCACCACACTTGCATTTAAAGATTCACTTGAACTATATTTGTTTTTTTTAAAAATAATAAGTTTAGAAAAAAAATCACATTTTTTTGAGGGAGGATGGCATGCTAGGTAGTTTTATGTTTAAAATTCTCTAAACATCTGAAGAAAACCTTTAAACTCCTAAATCAGTCTTTAGTAATTCATTGGAATAGTTATTTGATTACTTTGGTGGTCCAGTGAGGCAAAAGAGTTTAATCGTCATGCCACTTAATGCTCGAGAAGTTCTGCTCCATCTCTGCTCCTGGGCAGGAAGGTCGATCAGTAGCTGCCCTGTGCGAGGCTCACTCCACTTATATTCTTAGGACAGCTTTGGGAAGTGTATGTTGTCTGATAGGTTCATAGACTCTTGGAAAGGTTGAATAATTTGCCTGAAGGTGCAGAGCTAGGAAACGGGAGACCTGAGGCTTTTATTTTTATTTGTGAAATCCAAGCAAGTCAGACTCTTAAAGTGGACACACACACACACACACACACACACACACACACACACACACACACACACACACACACGGGGGGGGGGGGATGTGTGTGTGAGAGAGAGACAATATAAGAGAATATGAGAGAGAATTTGAGAGAAAATACCCTCTGCGCGTGCCCTTACTGCATTAGTTTTCAGATCACATTTCTTTGTTTTTAACTAACCAAATACCACTTTTCTTTGAGGGACTTTTAGGGGAAAAGTCACCTTATTTCTGCCTTACTGTACGTTATTGTGAATGTAGCTCTCTAGGTACAGCACCCACTTCTCGTGTCCACTTCTTTACGGCTGGGCTCTTGCATCGCTGACCTGATACTGATTAAATTGCTTGATGCCTTGGTCGCAGCAACAGCAGTTTTTTACTAAGCACTTTATGTAACACACTGTCTATTAACATGTTCTGGGCTGTGGGTATAGCTCAGTGACAGAGCTTGCATCTACATGTGTGTGGCCACAAACAAAACAAACCCCCTAAACTCAACCCAGCATGCTCTTAACTTTCTCATGTAAAAGCCCGATTATGGAGCTGGAAAGATGGCTTAATGGTTAAGAACACTGGCTACTTTTGCAGAGGTCCTGAGTTCAGTTCCCAGCAACCACATAGTGGTTCACCACCATCTTTAATGAGATCTTGTGCCCTCTTGTGGTGTACATGTAGAAAAAGCACTTACATACATAAAATACATAAACTCAAAATAAATTACAAAAAATTAAATGGTCAGTCATATCATTAAAACTCAAGGGTTGCTATGGGGATAAATTAATACTTATAAAATATAAAGTGCACAGATAATGTAGAAATACAAACATATTTGTATAGATGTGACAGCTCAACATGTTAAAGCATATACAAAGCCTAATAATACTTGGGAAATACAGATGCGTTTATATACATCACCTGCATACATAATTCAGTGAGTCTAACGACTGTGTCTCTGATCGTTCTCTAGAGGACTTGGGGTTTTCAGGAGGATGCAGAGCTTCTTTGGTGTCACCCACTCCCACTGTCTTCACTGGCTGTCCAGGGATCTACACACACTGTCCATGTGAGGTGGCCTCTGTCAATGGCTCTCCCTCACCTTGGTTTTATGATCTCATAGCAAAGTGAGATATGCCAGTTAGAGTGGATTTCCTAAAACAGTTCTGGGCAGCTCCTTCTGAAAGACTTCATCAGGGTTGAAGCTGGTCTTGTTACGTAGAACTTGTTCCAGTTTCTGGGACAAAGTCAGGATCCCTTTGGGTAACATGGAAGCCCTTCTGGCTTTCCTTTGCAGTCTCAGAAAGACTATTTACTTGGAAATCAGTTTGTTTCTGGGTGGTTGCCCACCTTCGTTTTTGTTTTTGTCTTTTTCCCCTCCATTTTTCTTCAGAATACCTTCCTGAGCCTGCCTCGTGCCGTGTACCGTGTACCTCTTGCTTCCTGCATATCCAAACAAGACTCGGCTCAAATGTCACATTCCTATTTTTCTCTTTGCCCTTTGTCCCTGTTTCTAGTGGCGGAAAGAATATCCCACTTGTACTTTTCTGTAGCTGTCCCCCATCTCTGATTGCTTTAGCGCACGCTAACTTAACTTAGAGTTTTGCATGCACAGATTGACCCTTCTACCCTGAATTCTCTTTACATGGAGCATCCTTCTATTTCTCCAAATACACTGACGTCACAGCCTCACATATTTGAGTACACCAAAGCAAAGAAGGAGCAGGTTGCTTATACTGTCAGATTGATTAACTTTGTGGCCCTCAGAAAGGTTAGGCCTTTCTGAGCCTCAGTCTCTCTAACTGCAAAATGGAGAGAGAGAGAGAAAGGGGGGGATGGGGAGGGGGGCACAAAACAAAAACTCCTAATTTATAGGCAAAATGATCTGATCACCTGGTTCGTGCTATGCAGTTAGAGATCAATCAGTGCACAGCTGTAGATATTTTGATGTGTAATAGTGTGACGTGAGACTCCTTTTCTTTAAAGGTATTTCTATGTAAGTAGAATTTAATGCAATTCCCTCATCTAGGGAAGAGTCCCACCCTTCCCGTTCTACCTGATTTCATTTCTAGAATGAACCCCGGACATTTTGTTAACATTAATACTCCAGTCCAAAAACCAGATTCTTCTGGCTTAGTGCTGGCTGTAGCCTCATTTAGGAAATACAGATTTAGGGGATAGCTTTAGGAGAAGCACACAGATGTATAACCAGAGTGCGTGCCATTTAACACAGTTGGCGCTGTGCTTGGTGTGCCATCTGTTTGGTGAGAGGACAGGTGTTCCAGGTGGATGACAACTGGATCTGGAAGAATAAGAAGCTGTTCATGGTTGGCAGTGACTTTATAAACTATATTCCTGTTTGGAATATTCCAGATAGCATCTACCCTATGAGTATCAGAGTATGTCTTCCCACTGGAGGCCAGGACCCTCCTAGCGTTAAGATCAAGCTTTCCTTTCAGATTAGCAAGTCTTCATCAAAAGGTCCAGGACTTTTCCTAGGTACTGTCTTTATGTGGTTGGTCGCCACCCAGTGGTCGTAGGTAGCATCACGTATGTGTCACACAATGAAGACAAATGCTTTCTTTTCATGACTGGTCTGAGATTCAACATAGTCTTCTTGCTGATGTCGTAGAGGGATTCAGGCTGTAGAATGGCATTTAGCAAAAACCCTATCATCTTTTCTCTCTACAGCTAAGCACACTGAACTGGGTGCGCAATGTTGTGTTCGGAGCCTGGGAACCTGTCTTCAGTGTGATTTCTGTGAGGAGGGCTTTCTCACTCTGAGAACACTCACATTGTTGACTTGAGGCTTGGGGACATGTTGGGACTGGCATCTCGCTGCGAGTAGCTCTTAGTCTGCGCCTAGTTTATCTCTCCCAGGTCCTTGGTAGAAAGTTTTGTATAATGCTCCTGCTGACGGTGGTTCTCCCTTCAGCCTTGTGAGAACTGTCCTCATTGGCAGCATTAGAGAAGATGGTCCCATGGTGGTGGTGAGTGCATCCTGTATACACCAGACTCCATTTAGGTTCTCATTGGTCAGAAAGCATCTACTAACTTAATCTTATTTTCCCTGATCTAACATGGAGTTGGGAGGTTCACCTTCAGTGACTGCTAGTACATCTGTGGGGTACTCCACGTCTCCCTTCCATTGTTCCTTCTGTAACACATGTTCACAGCCAGGCCTGAGCTGAGTTTTGGAGAGAGAAGGGAGAGGCACCAGGAGGCACTATCCTGCTTGGGCAGATCTCACTACTTTAAGGCACATCACAGAGACATGAACTAACACGGAATTTCTATGATGGAAGATTTGCATAACAGTATTCAGGAAGTGGAAAATAAGGTCAGATTTGGATTGCTTAGAAAAGCCAATGAGGGCTTCTTGGAGGAAGGGACTTCAGATCTGTAGGCAGAGTGGCAGGAACTGTCCAGGCCAGCTCATGAGGTAGCAGGTCACATCCTCAAGGTCTCTGAAGCCTCAAGAGGCCTCTAGTGTTCTCTCTAGCTATCACAAGGCTGAAATGGTTGGGTACAACATGCCAAGGGGATGGAAGTAGATATGGGGAGAGCTAAGAGGAGCCTGGGGCAACTATACAGGCAAATAGCAATACTCATTTTGGATAGAGAGCATTGAAGACTGTGGGAGGAACTGGCAAACTTAAGAGCTACTCACCACAGGATAGACAGGCATAGTGCATGAGGTTGACAAGCAGGTGTCAACGTGTGTGGCAAGACAAGGAGGCCATTCCTTGCCCTTGGCTGATCTTAGATGAGGGTGTATGGGGGGTGTTGAATTTGACTGTCTAGAGTTTCACTTGTAGGTGGAGATGAAGAGAAAATGGTAGTCTTTCAGGAACCATGTCTCTCTCTTTCAGTTCTCTCTCTCTGGAGACCTGTAAGCTGGCTTGTGTCACTGTGTCCAGACAAGGTAGCACAGCATATTTTGGAGGTGACTGCCTAGGGACCTTTGTATGCTGTGAGATTAAACCACTCAGACAGTGGCTTAAGAATCATCCCAAATGCAGGGCAATGGGGCAGAGCAGGAGGACCTTAGCAAGCAGGGCTTTGGTGTTCTTGAGCTTTCCCTGGCCAAGAGGCCAGTTTCTAGCCAGCTGTTATCTCAGGAGTCCACTTTGAGGAACTGCAATCCCTTTCTACATCTGGAGAGAAAGAAGTGACTAAAGGAAATTCCTAAGGGTAGTTATACGCAATTAGAATAACTTTGAGGGCACAGAAATGCAGTGCATCTACCAAGATGAAATGTAATTATAAGGTTACCTTGAGTTCTTCACTGTGTGGGTGTATACATGCATGCACAGTTACATTAAGTTTTACCCAAGAAGGGAGAATGGATCGACTGTGATATCACTGATAAAGCTGTGCAAAATTAAGGTGGTTTTCTAAAGTGTTGGAAAAATGACAACACAAATGTTTTAAAGAAGCACCACGCTTAGGTTCTATGCATAGGAGAATTTGCTGAGGCGGAACTTGGTGTTCTCTGGAAGGGAAGGGCCCTTCTGTCTGGCCCAAGTGCGTAGAAGGTTTTGGGAGCAATTTCTCAAGGTCCAGACTTATAGCTGTTTCTGTATCCTTATTTCCTTTGTCTCCTTGCGGGTCTTGTAGGCAGTGATCATTTTGCCCTGCCCTGCCCTGCCAGTATCCTGCCTTTCTGCAACGACAGTTATGCAAAGTAAACATTACTGATGCCGCTTTGCTCCTTGCTGGGTCTTGTGCTGCCTGAACATGATCCAGCGAGGTTATATGATCAGTGACCATAATGCATGGCACTCACCCAGCCCTCGCACCAGCCTTCAGTCCTTCTCACTGGAACGTGTATAATTGAGTCTTGTTTACATGGAAGTGAAAGCTCTAACAGAGTGATGGTTTACACCAAGAATCATATTAAGAAGCAGTGATTTAAAAAAAAATATTCTTACTTTATGTCTTCACCACTGTCCCAGATACCACAGGGGGACTGTATTAAGGAGGTGAGCAGTATGGACTTCCCACATACTCCAGGGACCTCAGTCTAGAAAACTGATGGGTCATAAGTGTGCAAAAAATGCTTATATAGTAGGTCTCCCTCACCTGTGTGATGACCCCCAGGCTCCATCCAATGAGTGACACTTTATGACTAATCTGGGGTCAGTAAACATGGCTAATAAGTAGGTAGCCTGGAACTTGAAGCCAGGATCCAAAGCTGGTTGCAGTGGAAGCCAACGTTTGGGGCTGATTGGTCTGTAACCAGTGTCTTATAGGAGGCAAATGGAGAAGGACAGTTTGCTTGAGTAAGCTGGAGGGGCTGTGCTTTCGGCCAGGCACGGATGCCAAGCAAGGCAAATAGCAGGTGTCTACTGTAGTTTCCCTGACAGACTTCTCTCCTAGGTCCAAAGTACGTTCCCTTCCAGGTTCCAGAGTCTGGGGTTCTCATTCCATTCAGCTGTCCTCCCTGGCTCAGAGCCCTGTATTGACTGTGTCGCAGCTCATTACCTCATCTTCCACAAGGCCCAGATCTTGCCTCTCATCTGATGTGGGTCACCAGACAGTGAAATCGGGTTACCTTCTGCCTGAAACCTGGCTGGGCAGCCTCCCATAGAAGGCCCCACAGAGGCCCTGTTGTTTGTGATGAGCTGGTGCTTCATCTCAGTTGGCAGCTGCTGGCAGCACAGCCTTTCAGGTGCACCCTGGAAGCTTTCCCAAACTCAGTCTGCGTTTCACTTCTTTCTGCTTTGCTGAGGTGGTTGTCAGCATAACTCTTTCTTGTGCTGTGGGGGGTGGCAGGGGACTGCCAGGCAGAAGGCAAAGGGACCCTACTCAATACTCTTTGCCCAGGCCTTATTTTGTGAGTTCTGACTGAGGGCGCATTTGGACTAAAATGTGACTGTGTGCAGCCACACTCACACATTTGTTGTGCTTGTGCTTTGGGTCTCTTGGGAGCCTTCTCTTCCACTTTGAAATAACATCCTTTCTTTTTCCTCTCTTGCCTGTCCGGAGTCTTGAGTTTCCTTCCTCCCCACTGTGTTCCGACTTTCCGGCTTGCCAGGCATGGACTGTGTCCTGCAGGAGACTCTCTGCCCCACAGGCCAGTTGTGAGAAAAGCCTGGTGGTTCCTTGCTGTCATGTCTGGATGATTTAGTTGACCCTTCCATGAAAGTGCCTGTACCAGGAGGGATTTGAAATTGGATCCTGTGTTCTTTTATACCCTAAGTGCCTCCTATTGTGCTGTGGAACTGAGTGTTTTGCTTAGGACCCATGTCATCTGAGTTGTGGGAAGATGGCCCGGAATCTATTCAGCAGCACCCTCTGAGCCCAGCACCCTGTTATCAGCAGCCTGGCTCAGAGGGGACCCCAGGGGCTGGATTTGTATATCATGCCCCTTCATCATTTGTTCAGCAAACCCTGAGCAGATTGCACTGCATGTACCAAAAGACATAAACCTAGTGCAGTCTTGTGTGTGTGTGTGTGTGTGTGTGTGTGTGTGTGTGTGTGTGCGCGCGCGCACGCTCACTCATGCACATACCCCTATCCCTCAAACAAGCTAAAAAAAAAAAATAAATCTACCACATGGACCCAGCTCTAACACTCCTTGGTCACAGGGTGAAAGGACTTGTCATCCTGTACTCCACAGATACTTTTGCAGGCATGTTCACTGCTGTTCTTTTCCACAGTAGCTGAGGAATGGAAACAACCTAAATGACCTTCAGCTGAGGGAAGGGATGCTTTTATTTAGCAAGTCACGTTGATCTGGAAAGCCAGAACCTCCCATGTTATTAAATCCAGGCCTTGTTACCAGTTATGCCTCCTATTACCCTCCAGTGGGAGTTGGAACTTAATGCCATTTCCCCTTCACTGAGGGAAGCCTGGATAGATGGTAATTTGAATGATTAGCCTAATCTGCAGGAAGGCTGCATGTGGAATTAAGTTAAGCACATGGTACTGAGCAGCCTTGTCTGTCAGAGGCCACTTAAAGGTACCTTGGTGATTTCATGCCCTGAACAGAAGCTGAGGGCTCAGGAAGGATCATTAGCTTTTATTACTGTCTTAAAGGAAAGTTTAGTTTTTAAATTTGACAAGGACCCCGGAGAGTTGTCATTATAGATACCGTGTGTGGGGTTGGCTTCTTAAGAAAATCCCAGTACAAAACATTGCCAGGGCTCTGTTCTTCTGGTGACTATGGAAAATGGCTCAGATGGAAAGTTGTCAAGCCATGGGCTAATGAGAATATATCTGAGAGGGTCTGAGAACTTGAGCCTTGTCTGTCTTTAGCTGGAAGAGGAAGCCAGGTGTGCTTATGCCTTGAGACAGGGCAGCACAGGCTCTTCCTGCTTTCTCTTTTGGATCTACAGAATGTATTACAGAATCATGCATGTAGGGTTTGGCAGCATGGACCTGTAGCTATGGGAACTGATGTTGCTTCTGAGCCAGGCTGCTGCTTGGTGTCCTGAAGTGATGAGAGTCCCATGGGTCAAGTGGAGATGATAAGTCTTAGTGTGTGGTTGGAGGAAGCAGACGTAGGATGTATACATACAAACATACATACATACATACATACATACATACATACATATATACATACATTGTGGTGCAGAGAATCAAACCCAGGACTTTGTGCATGCTACGCTAGCACTTTACTACTGAACTTTATCGCATATAATTTGAGTTGTTAAAGCAACTGCAATAAAAATGTTAACTTGTAGAGCAAATCAATACTTTATGTAAACTATATAAGTATATAAAATATTGTTATAAAACTAGTATTTATTATTTTGAGTTAACATTTCTTCTGTGAAATGATCTGAGGAACAAACCTTGCTAAATATACACAGAATTACTTAAAAAGAGCAACAACTAGGAAGTCCAATTTAACTTCAATAATTTGTGTTTTCCTCTTTTTCTCATTAGATTTGTCTTCAGCAAAGCGGAAGTTCGCAGATTCCTTAAATGAATTTAAATTTCAGTGTATAGGAGATGCGGAAACAGATGATGAGATGTGTATAGGTGAGTCCTAACCTATGGAAGATAAAAACATTTGTTCATCCCAGCCTTTGCTTGGCCTAGGAAGCCCATAAGACTGGTAAGGGTAGAAACCCAGCATGTAGTGGAAAAGCACAGATGTGTGGGGCAGGATGGGGCTTCTCCTGCGCTGGCCTTCATTCACTGCTCAGTGACAGAAGGAGGCTGGGGTTCTTTAATAAGATGCTGCAGCCCTCTTCCCTTCAGTGTTCTTCTGGCTGATTGTGTGAAACACTCCTCCCCATCCCCCTACCCCTTAATTCAAGTACAACACTAAGAACCTAGGGCAAGAGTGAATGCAGGTGATAAAGAAAATTGGATCAAGGTTGTACAGTATTAGCTAATGGACTGATGCATAGTGCTACTATGGTTTAGTGGACTCACAAACAAAACAAAAAACCAAACAGAATTAACATGTAAACTGAACTTAGCTCAAGTTCTAGGCTTTTGTTTTGTTTTTGTTTCTCCCCCCCCCACCCCCCCATCCCCAGACAGGGTTTCTCTGTGTAGCCTTGACAGTTTTGGATTCACTTTGTAGACCAGGCCGGCCTTGAACTCAGAGCGATCCACCTGCCTCTGCCTCCTGAGTGCTGGGATTAAAGGCGTGTGCCACCATGCTCGGCCATGTTTGTGTTTCTTTATCTTTTAAAATTTCACAGATTTGATCTAGTGGCCTTCCATTCTGGTCTGGTAACAGTTAGCTGGAGCCACGTAACTGTCACAACCCTCAGAGCAGGAACCAGGGCTCAGTGACTAGCTTCCTGTGTCCCCAACTCTCCCGCTTTCCATTTCCTCACTGAGAGGTTGAGGGGCGCTCCTGCTACCCTGCTTTCTCCCATAGGCAGTTCTGAGCACACAGCACCGGCACAGTCAAGACTCATCACTTTGCTAAGGTCTCATGTTCTAGTTTTTTCTTTTCTTGCATCTTAGTTGATGCCGTGAAGGGAGGAGGGACTATGAAAAGCTGGGGCTGGGATTGTAGCCCAGGCGTAGAGCATGTGCTCTGTGTATGTGAGGCTTGGGGTTCAATGTCCAATACCAAAGAAATAGAAAGAATCGAGAGACATAGTGTTGTTCATTAAGCCCATTAGATGTTTTTGAGCCCATTGCCAATCAGAACACCAGGATTTGTGTTTGGGCAAAGATAGCTGGGAAGTAGTCGAGAACAGTGAAAAAACGTGTCCTCCTAAGTCACGATGCTTTTCCAGCATTGGCCAAGTGTTCTTATGCCCTCAGGGCTCCTCCATTAGGTGCCTGTTGCTGTCCTGAAAGATTTGGGCAAAGACCATCTGTGTTAGACTGCTGTGCCTCAGGCTGCATTCTATTAACGAGAGGCTTCAGAACTCAGAAGAAGGAACCCAAGGGGATGGCGGTGATGCGGCTTCTGTTGCCCGCAGAGCTATTTGTTTAGTTGTCATTGCCAAAAGAAAGGTTGGATTCTGATGCAACCCAGCAACCAAGATTGAAGAGGTTGAATCCTGGACAGGAAATCCTTCAACTCCTTAGTGGAGCTCTGTCCCTTCCAGTCTCAGGGCTGGGAGCCTGCCAGCACCTCACCAGTCTGGGAACTCTGAGGAGTAGGCTAGGCTTTCTTTTTCTTGGAGAAATCCTCTAGCTGATGTTCTAGGTGCAATTAACCTGAATTTCTGTCTTTAGGGTTTAGGGTTAAAAGATGAGGGAACCTGAAGCCAGCAGCTGACTCAGGGGATCTGTGTGTATAAAAGGAATTTAAATCTGCAAATTGCTCTTACACACGTGCCGTTCTGCTTTCACTTCATGGCCTCTTTCTTTTTTCCAGCGAGATCGTTGCAAGAATTTGCCAGTGTTCTCAGGAATCTTGAAGATGAGCGGAGTCGCATGGTGAGCATCCGGGGCTGTTCTCAGTCCCAGGCCCTCTGTACATTGAGGGAGCGAGGGATTTGCTGCCAAAGACCCAGGCTTAAGCCTAGACTCCGACTCTGGAGTGCTCTGAGGCTGTGAACCCTTGCAGCATTTGAAGCTTTCTGTGAGTGTTAAAAAAACACCGGTGCATAACTAGAAGATCACCATTGTCCTCAAGAGCCACTGCAGGTCTAGGGCAGTGATCCAGTCACCAAGGCTGCATAAGCATCCCAGCACCTATGTTAAAGAGCTGGCTTGGTGGGGGCATGCCTGTCATCCCTACAGTTTGCTAGCCCGTGGGTCTGGCCAAATTGGTGAGTTCCAGGTTCAGTAGAAGACTCTCAAAACGTAAGTTGGAAAAGTGGGCAGATAACTGTGATATAACATTGATATCAATCTTTGGCACACATGTAGAAGCATGTACAAGCAGCACAACACACACACACACACACACACACACACACACACACACACACGATGCTTTTGACTGAGCTAACTTTCAGGAACTTGCTAGAAAGAGAAAGCATGTGTCACTATGCCTTCTTAACCCTGTCTACAGCTGTCTGAGGGAAGACATCACTGCTTCTTCGCTCTACCTCTAATTCCAAGGCACCTACCATGTAGCTGCCACCTAGAAAATGCAACCTGGCAAAGGAATGTAACTGTGGGAGCTCCTCAGAGAGATAGATACTCTGAAAAATCAGGAAGCAGATTCTCACTCACTTCTAGGTTCTAAAGCAGTGCTTTTAACTAGATGTCTGTTGTGAAGTCGTTGATGGCTGGGGTCCCTCTGCATTCCCCGCATCCCTCAGGTAGCAGGGGTGAGGTCTGAAAGAAGCCCACAGCAGGTTTCACGCTAGCTTGTCCCTGGGTTGGGCTATAGGGGCTCATTTCCAGGTTGCCCCAGAAGGATGCCAGAATTGGAGTGTTTTCCTTCTCTTTCTGTAGCAGTTGCTGATCTCTGAGTTACTAGACACTATACCGCCAGAGCCCACCCTGTTGTCTGTAGCTCCTGTGATAACTCTGAAGTCCCCACCCGTAGCATTTTCCAAATGAAGATACTGAGGTTTACCTGTCCAGGCTCACATGATTAATAAGCTGTTCAGTCTTGGTTCAAATCCACATCGCCATTAAACCAAAAGATGTGGGAATTTCTTTAAAGCCCCTTAGAGTACAGAAGCCTCCCAGTCTTTTCCTGGCAGAGACCCCACCCCTCCTGCTGTTTGCTTGAAATGAAAGGGGAGCATTAGTGGCAGTGGCAGGTATGGTGGTGGGTAGAAGGAGGTGAAAGCTTGAGTGTGCACACGCTAGTGCCCCAGAAAGGGAAATGAATCTTCTGAATCTGATTCTTGGTCATGTCACTACTTGGGGGTGGGAGTGTGGTAAGCAGATCACCATGACTACCCTGCAACTTGCTGTAGCCTGAGGTAGGGAACAATGACTGGAACATACTTCTTTCAACTTTGCAATTTTATTATTACTCTATGCTGTCTACAGCGCAATATCTTCCCACCCTGGGGCAGCTTTATCATTAGTTCAGCTCAGCTCACCAAAGCTGTGCCCTTTTGGGGGAGCCATGGTTCTCTGGGATATTTGGTCATCTGTTGTGTTATCTGAACATCCGGCTTGTTCCTCAGATTCTGCATTTACCATATATGCCTGGACAGTTACTGCGGGCATCTGTGTGGCTAGTAACTATGAGTCCCTTGAGGGCAGAGACTGGCCCTCTGTGCCCTGCCATCAGTCCTTACCGCCTCCTTACTGTCTGCAGTGTCTCATTTGATCAACACTAGACAGGATAGTGCTAATAGCACTGGAAGAGGGACTTGGCTTGCTTCCCACGTGAGCAGCCAGGTGCTAGCATATTCCAAGTCTCTTTAGGACTAGAATCTCAGCATGGGCGCCTGCTGGAATAACTCCGGGGACTTCACAGACACAGATGTGGTCTTGGGACCAGGACCAGAGATTGGTGGTCTAAAGTGTGGCCTGGCTACTGAGATTTGTAAAAGCCCTGCTGGGGAGTCTCATGTGCGACTCAAGTTGGAAACCACTGATCAACTGGCTTAGCATACCTCTGTAAAGTTCAGAAACTTGCAGTTGGTTTATTGGAAAGACTTACATAAACTAATTAAACTATACCAGTTAGTGATAAAAATCAGGTAAGTTTAATACCATTGCCATGCTGTGGTGTTACCGTGCACTCTGCAGGGCGAGCGATTTCAAAATGAGGAAACAGGTAAATGGGAGGAAAAATGGAGACAGCGGTTTTTTCCTGTGTCCATCAAGAGTCTCAGGCATTTACTGGGCTGTTGGCATTGTGAAGGGCATGCATATGATTTAGAGAAAATAATGCGTTGTTGAAGTGGGATCCCTGAGATAATTAGTTGAGAGAAGAGGGAGCATCGAGTAAAGATCGTAAAACAGTGTGCTGCTTTAGAAAAGACTGTAGAAGCTTAGAGCCGGAACACTTTAGCCCCCTCATTCTTTGGATTAGGAAATTAGAGCCCAGAGAATTGAAATGTTTTGTTCTTGGTCACACGCTTGGCAGTTTGTCAAGAAGTCCCTCATTCACGCCTTTGGCCATTCAGAAATATTTGAGTGTGTCTTTGTTCCTGATTTCTTCACTGCTTTGGGAGCACCAGGGGATGAGTGAGTATTCACAGGGTGGTGTGTGTCTGTAGATAGTGCTCAGCCAGAAAACTCCCCGGCACATGTGTTCTGAAGGGCTGTGTTCACAGACAGCTCCTCTGAACTACATTTTTGGAAGTCGGGGAGGGCCTCCACAGAGGGGTGACCTTTAAGCTGAAATCTTGATTATAATCTGTATAAGCACATCAGTGGGGAAAGCCAGAGGCACAGGTCCTGAGGTAGGGCAGATTTGGTGCAGTTCAGGTCCGTTGGTATGGCAGTGACTCAGAGTGTGGGAACTGATGGCTGAGCCCTGTAGAATGCATTTGGGAGGGCAGCCAGTGGTCAGGAGGCAGAAGTCTCAGCCCCAGTTAATTCCTTAAGGCAGCTCATCACTTGAAGGGTCTTTTCTATGGAAGATGCCCAAAGGTGCTTTGTTTTTAGCCAAGATTCAGTTTTGATGTTCGTTGCCTGCAGCTTGGGTGAATGGTGAACTTGAAGTGAATGGTCACTTGAAGCTTGAACCTTAGACTCCCTCTGGTACCAGTCTCTACAACCTGTAAATGGTTGCCTACCATCTGAATTCATGTTTTTAAGCCTTGGAAGCCTGGGGGTGAGAGGATTGTATGTTCCAGGCTGTCCTGGGCTACACAGTGAGATATCTCCAGCAATAGCAAAGCTTACAGGAAGAAGGCCACATTGGGAGCTTGTGCATAGATTCTGTCTTAAGGAGCTGTTAGACAGTGACACATGGGCAGTGCTGGGGGACATTTTGTGGAAGAGCTGCTGTTATTCATTGCTAACTTGCCTCTGCCCTCTGCCCTTCTTCATCAGATTGAGAATGCCAGCGACGTGCTTATCACACCCTTGGAGAAGTTTCGAAAGGAACAGATCGGGGCCGCCAGGGTGAGGACTTTGCAGACTTTGCTCTTAAGTGTTAGGGTGAAGGTCTGAAAACCGATGTGTTTCCCTTAGAAAATCCGAGGAGTGCCTCAAGGAATGTTAAACTAAGCCGTCCTCCACAGACAAGAGCCCAGAGTCTCTGCACTTTGCACGAGGCTGAAGGGCAGCCATCTGTGGCCATCATTAACGGCCATCTTAGTGTGTTGTTACCTGATCGTTTGCTGCTACTTTATAATCCACTTGAGGTAGAGGCATCGCCTCTTTGTGCTGGGTGACTGTGTGCCTGGACAGCTGACTGACTAGTCAGTCTTCTCATTTTTGTGTCATTACGAGTGTGGAGGAAGGCCAAAATTGTGTTTAAGCAGAGTTATGAACTAGGCTTTGGGGCATAGGACTTCTCTAAGCCTCACTAAACAAAGTACATTTGTGTGTGTGTATGGGGGCGGCATGCATAGTGCTCATGTGGAAGTCTGAGAAAACTGTCACTGTAAGGGTCCTGGCAGCCGAGTTCAGGTCAGCAAGATTAGTGGCCAGCACCTTTGAACAGCTGAGCTATCTTGCCAGCCTAGTCCATTTCTTGTTTTGTGTAGAAATGAGCCTGCTTTTGCTAGCATCTTTGATTCGTCAAGAGAAACTGAAAAGCTAGAGACTAATGGGAGATTCCCAATGGACAAGCATTTTTTTCTCCATTTATTTGTTTTTTAATCACTTTACAGCCTGATTGAAGTGTTCTCCCTCTTCTCCTCCCAGCCCCTCCCTCACACCTCCTCCTCCACTCCCCTTCTTCTCATAGAAGGAGAGGCCCCTCATGGGTACCAGCCTGCCGTAGCACTTCAACCTGCAGCAGGCCTAAGCGCATCCTCTCCCGCAAAGGCCAGACAGGACAGCCCAGCTAGGGGAAAGGGAATCAAGTGCAGGCAACAGTCTGAGACAGCCCCTGCTCCCATTGTTAGGGGACCCACATGATGACCAAGCTGCACATCTGCTACATATGTCTAGGGTGTCTTGTCCAGCCCATGCGTGCTCTTTGGTTGGTGGTTTGGTCCCTGTGAACCCCCATGGGCCAAGGTTAGTTTTCTCGTGGTGTCCTTGACCCCTCGGCTCCTTTAATCCTTCCTCCCACTCTTTCACATGACTCCCCGAGCTCTGCCTATTGCTTGGCTGTGGGTCTCCAAAGAGAATTCATGTCCTTACTCTAGGTGGGACTCGTAACTGCTGGCCTGCTTTAGCCCAGAGGTCACCATTAGTTACCACTGACCTAGAGACACTGAGCCCAAACAGCCATTATATTCTGCTCATGGTTTCCCTTGCCGTAGCCCTTCCCAGATCCTTCCCACATCTCCACCTACTCAAATGCACACTCTTCCTTTCTCGCTCATTAAAAAACAAGCAGGCAACTAGAGAAAGAGTAACCACCCTAAACCCAAAAACAAAGCAGAATAGGACAAAACAAATAGGGAAAAAAAAAAAAAAAGAGCCAAAGAAAAAGCACATGAAACACGGGCAGAGACACATACACTTGCACTCTAAAATCCCATAAAACTCAAAATCTGAACCCAATTATATAAACAAACTGTAAGGTAAAATAATGCCCAGAGAAAGCATTATGAGACCAAAGGGGGGAGGGGAAGCACCATGGAGCTTCTTTTCTGTTGGCCTGCCCTTACACATGGCTTGTATACACAGGGAGATCCTGTTGGAGGAGACTAACGCTTGTAATGTGTTACTGGAGAGGGCAGAGGGAAGCCTGCTTCCTCACCTTGACTTAAGTCACTAGCTATACTAGTTGGCTGACCCTCAGCAGAGTGTTAAAGGCTGCCTGCAGGGGAGATGTTTCTGTCATAACCAATGGCAGCAAAAGGCTGCCTGTCCTCACTTCCTGATAGTCCAGAACTGTGGATGAAGTCAAACACAGCCCCTTGCACTACTAGCAGTGGAGTTGAGGTTGTGCCACATGTACTGTAGATTCTACTTCGGAAAGTGTCCTGGAGAACTCATTAAGAGCATGCTTCTATTGGAGAATTAAGTCCAACCAAAGAGCATGTATGGACTGGACCTTGGCTCCCTACACACATATAGCTGATGGGCAGCTTGGTCTTCATGGGCATCTCCTAGCAGGTGGAATGGGAGCTGTCTCTGACATGGACTCTGTTGGTTCTTGTAGATCACTTTACCCCTAGCTGGGCTGTCTTGTCTGGCCTCACTAGAAGAGGATGCTCTTAGCCCTGATGAGACTTGATGGGCTGGGGTGGCTTGGTATGGGAGGGGGGCTCCCTTTTTCTGAGGAGGGGAAGGGGGAAGAGCGTGGGAGGGTGGGACCGGGAGGAGAGGATGGAGGGAGATGCAATTAGGATGTAAAGTGAATTAAAAAAAAAAAAAGAGCATGCTTCTTCCTCTCCTTGTGGCCTCCCTGCCTTCCTGCTCCCCCCTCTGCCTTCCATTTGCGTTCTAGAAATAGACATGGTAACTGAAAGGACCATTCTTGGTCAAGGCTTTCAGACGGCTGTTCGGCCTTAGCAAAGGAAAGACCATGGAGGGACTTCTCTCCTGCTTTATAGCATATTTGTACCAATTTAAGTTTACATCTAGGAAGAAAGAACTATGCATTGGTTTTGTTTCAGCGATGAAGGAACACATAATTTGAAGGAAGCCTGTTCTAAGATTCTTGTCCAAGATCAACCCTCTGTGTGATGTCTGAGACTATATGGCCAAGGAGCTGCCTTCTCCTGAGCGGCCTGGGCCTGTGTTTCCCATGCCCAGATATACATGGCAGAAAGTGCCTATGAGCTGTAGTGGAAGGGGGCTGAGTAAGTGTTTACAGGGGTGGTGTGTGTGTCTATAGATAGACACACGCTGCCTGTCTTCTTTACACTAGCTACTTCTCCTGAGCACGGACCCCCTCCCACTCGGACAGTTACCACAGTTACCAGGGAGGAGAAGCACAGCTCCCTTTGGGTTTAATATCACAGGATTCTATGACAGGAACACACATCCTTTGCCTACAGGTGGGGCGCATGTCACTGCTCTAAGGTTCACCTGACGCATACTGAGTCTCTTAGTCACCAAATCATTAATAATTAATTTTGATATTTGGGGTGATTTCTCATCCCTCTCCCTTTGTTCTTTCTTGTTTTCTTTCCTGGTGTATCTTCCACTCCACCCACCCATACATTTATATCACAGCATTACATAACACAAACAAAGCTTAAAGGCAACCCAGGGAGCAGCCTCTGAGACACCCATGGAGCCCATAGGGCTCTATGTCTGTTTTGGGCAGTGGCTTGTTCATGAACTCTGCCTATTTGATGCTAAAATTGCATTACTTTTCCTGTTGCCTCTCTGCTGCTCTGGTTACTATAACAACCTGTTGCACAGGGGTCCGCATGAAAGCTGCCAGGAAGGGGAGTCTGCCCTAGTTTCTTTGTTGTTGTTGTGACCAAACACCCTGACGAATGCAGCTTAAGGGAGAAAGGGTTCACTTCAGCTCACAGTTCCTGGGTACAGTGCATCCTGAGTCGCAGGGGTAAGAGCTTGAGGCACCCAGTCACACCACATTCACAGCCAAGAAACAGCAACGTATCCTGCCTCTCCTCCCCAGTCCTCGCTATACAATGCAGAATCCTGCTCTGACTGATGCCTCCCACGGTGGGAGGGTCTTCCCCACTCAGTTAACATAATCAGGATGACCACCATAGTTATGTTGAAGCCTGCCTTCCACGTCATTCTAGAGTCTGTCAAGTGGACAGCACTAACCATAACAGGGCCCTTGGGAATTCTTGTACTGGAAGCCATTCCGGAGTAAAGTGTGAGGCCAGATCTTGACATAACTGTGGCCCTTAGTTCATGTTTCTGAATTGAGCAAGCTGGCCTTTCCTGCACAGGAGATAGTGTAATGCTGTGCTCTGTAATAAGTAGACTAGACATCTGAGAGTAGTGGTTAAGAGTTGGCCTAGGGTTAGGCTGCTTATTCCAAATTTCACTTCTGCAAAGTTGCCTGTGAACCTCCACATCTCCATTTCCTCATCTTTAAAGGGGGATAATAAAACTTCACCCTGTATAGTACTTGTGAGTAAATCAATGAATTCATATGAGGTACTTACAGTAAGTAGTATGTATCCTATAGCTATTTGAACAGAAGGACAGTGTTTGTCATTTTGTCATTCACCTGTGGTTATGACAGGAGGTATATACAAACCATTAAGAGATGTGAGAAGGGCAGAAGATATGACTCAGTGGATAAGTGTGTATTTTGCTTTTGCAGAAGACTTGAGTTTCATTCTAGGACCCATATTGGGTTGCTTACAATTACCTGTAATTCCATCTCCAGGGTATCTGATGCCCTCCTCTGGCCTTACATGTGTACCCCCCAAAATAAATAAATAAAAATAAAAATAAAACAAAAGAACATATGTGAGAGTTCAGTAGTCAGGGCTGGTGGATAACAAGAGGGTATGGATAGAGAGGAAGGCATCAGACACAAAGCTATAGACAAGTCTCTTGTTCCAAATTGTGGTGCATGCTTAGTAGGGTTGCCATCATCAAGCTGATCCTTGCAAGTCCAATGTTGCATTTGATGAAAAGGAAGTGGTTGTAGGTGACAGATAACCTTATACCAATGTCATCACCATTACCACCGCTGTTACCATTATTATCATTACTGTCACCATCACCAGCAACGACGACAGCAGCAGCAGCACCACCACCACCACCACCATCCAGGACCGCCAGCATTATCACCACCATTACTACAGTTACCACCATTGTCTCAGTTAGAGTTTCGGTTGCTGGGATAAAGCACCATGACCAAAAGCAACTTGAGGAAGAAAGGGCTTAGTTACCCTACGCTTCAGAAGGTATCACCAGAGGAAGTCAGCAGGAACCTGGAGGCAGGATGGGGAGTAGAAGCTGTGGATAACATTGCTTACTGGCTTGTTCCTCATGGCTTGCTCAACTTTCTTTCTTTTTTCTTTTTTTTTTGTTTTTAAAAATATATTTTATTAATTTATTCATATTACATCTCAATGGTTATCCCATCCCTTGTATCCTCCCATTCCTCCCTCCCTCCCATTTTCCCACTCCCCTCCCCTATGACTGTGACTGAGGGGGAACCTCCTCCCCCTGTATATGCTCATAGGGTATCAAGTTTCTTCTTGGTAGCCTGCTATCCTTCAACTTGCTTTCTTAACAATCCTAAGACCGCCAGCTCAGGAGTGGCACCATCACCCATATAAATCAAGAAAATGCTCTACAGGCCAATATGGTGGGGGCACTTTCTCAGTTGAGATTCTATCTTCATAAATGGCTCTCACTTGTATCAAGTTGACACAAAATTTGCCAGCATAACCATTATCACCTCCACCAAGCATTACCACCACCACTATCACAAGCACCATCACAATGACGATGACAGTTCTACTACCACCAGCCCCATCAGTACCACCACCAGTACTACCAGTGGCCTCTCACCGACATTATCGTACCACCATCACTATTGCACCACAGCTATCACTCCTCACCATCATCACCATCAGTGGTATATGCTGAGAGCTCTCCATGCCTACTAAGTACTGTATGTAGTTTAGCTCATTTAATCCAGGTAACTGTGAAGAGTGAGTACTCTTCCTTTATTGCAGAGTTGTGATCTGGAAGACGACACCCAAGCAATGGTCTCACCTACATCTACCCTGTGCTTGTAGATAAGAAAGCTGAGTCCTAGAAAGTGGTTGTAGTTCTTAGTCTTGCCCCTCTAGAGTTTGAACTGTATTCCAGGATCCTGACCGACCCTGTTCCTCTGGAAGGTAGAGACTGCCTTTAAGTCCTAAGTGCCCAGGTAACGTACCGCCCCACCTTGAGAATATTACCTTATTGTGGTGGTTAGTAGTGATTAATGCTGGCCTGACATGATGTCAAACCTCCAGAGAGGTGGTTCTCTGCACATGCCTGGGAAGGGTTGCCTCAATTAGGTAGTTGAGGCAGGGACCATCCTAAATGGAGGCAGCAGCTCCTGGGCTACAGAAAAGGGAGAAGGATAGGCTTTGGATAAATGGTTTAGCATGTGCTGAACTTTGAAAGGACCCAGGTATGGCTACTGGCACCCACATTGGGCAGCTTATATCACCTGTAACTCCAGCTCCAGAGGATCCAACTCAGGTGCACATTCACATGGGAGTGTGCACCCCCCAATAAAAAGTACAACAAATCTTAAAAAGTAAAAGGGGCTGGAGAGATAGCTTATCAGTTAATAGGCGATACAGTGTTCTTCCAGAGGGCCGAAGTTCAGTTCCCAGCACCCATCTCAGACAGTTCACAACAGCCTGTAACTCCAGTTCCAGGGCATTCCAAGGGCACCTGCACTCACTTGCACATACCCATATACAGACACCCTGAGATGTGCATAATAATAACGGTTCTTTTAAAGAAGGAAAGAAAAAGCTGGCTGCGCATCAGCACGCATCTCCCTTTGCTTCACTGACTCTGGATGCAGGGTGGCCACCTGCCTTGGACTTCCAGCACCACAACTTCACTGCCGTGATGCGAGTGAGCCAGAATCCTCCCTTTCTTCCTGAGGTTGCACTTGTCAAGTATATCCTGATAGCAGTGAGACAGGGCACTGGCATACCATGTTTTAAGGCTTTCCCTGCGAGGCCCTGGCGCTGTCTTGGCACAGAAGCAACTGCTTTTTCTTTCCTTCTTTCTCTGTGCTCTAATTATGGCTATCCATTGGCCATGGACTATGGAGGCACCAGTCGCCGGAAAGTTACAAAATGCCAGTGACTCATGTTCCCCAGTCTTTCCTAACCTCTGCAGTGGCACTGCCTGGCCCTAGGGTGCTCTGTGGGGTTGCTGGCCACTAGGCTGGTGAGAGTAGATGCCTGTGATGTGAACATTGAATGGAGTTGGAAATTGTGGGCTAATGAAGAAGAATTGCTGGGGCAGTGTTTCTGCAAGCCTTTCCTTCAGTCGCATTTGCTTGCTTCATGGTTGGAGTATGAGTAGGCTTTTTAGCCAGACTCAGAGGTGTAGGGATAGAGTCCTGCCTGCTCAGAGGGTGTGTGGTCATCTTCTGCTCTCCCTGAGGCTGAGGATCAGGATCTTGCTGTTAACCAGATAAATGCTGGAGTGTGAGAGAACTCAGTGTTGCATCCTAGGGCATTAGCACTGCTGCCTCTCTTTTCTGGGAGCCTCTGTCTCCTCAGGTGTTCAGGAGGTCTTAGTTTCCCTTTTTGTTCGTTTGTTTTGTTTTCTGTAGCCCTTGCAGTAGTAGTCTGTAATTACGCTGCTTATTTATTTCCTGGTTAATTTTGTTTCTCTTTCTGCTAGAATACTCTCATCACAGTGGAGGAATCACTGCCCAAAGCAGAGCTGAGGGCAGAGTGGTTGCTCATCATGAACTTGTTAGATGAAAAGAGAGAAAGCTTCTTTATCTGACTGGAAAGAGCTTTCTCTTAGAGGCTTTAGAACTGCACACAGTATCTCCTTTGGGCCCCGGATGAGTCAAAAGCAGACTGACAAAGTTAGTGTACCTGAGCATCCCTGTAGGACTGGAGCAGCTTCCTAGCCCCTTGGCTTGCCCTGCCCACTGCAGTGTGGAGAGCAAGGTGACTGCAGGTGACTGCGTCCCCAGTGAGCAGAGCGTGGGCAGAGCATGCTAGCTTGATGTCAGCATTGTCTGTCGTTCTCTATGGCATTTTGCAAATTGGCTTCCTTCTGAGATTTCTTACCTTTGAAATGGGAAATAAAATTAGAACTTTGGTGACTCAATAGCTTGGTGGGAGAGCACAGGTTGATATGTATATTATGAAATTAATTTTTATTTTTAGACAATCATTTAAGCTAATAGCAACTTCTCAGCATAAGGAAAGAATTTTCGTGTCCCATTTTCTCGACTCACGTTTACACGGGCCACACTAGGTTTGTACCATGCCGTCTCTACTTTCCAGTCTGTTACAATCCAGGCCTCTATCGTATAACATTTCCTGGGTGTCCTGCGCTGTCACCATTACAGGTCCCATCCATGGGCAGCAGTGATGCTTCTGCTTTTGTTTTGTGAGTTGTCTGTCTTGATGGACATTGTCTGAAGAGCATTGATCACTGAGGGTAGGGGGAGCTGTCAACATGAGCTCACTAAGGCCCCCGAGGGATCCAGCTACCTTTCTCCTGTAACCTCTTGACTCTTTCTCCCCCCCCTCCCCACCCCCGCCCCCAGGAAGCCAAAAAGAAGTATGACAAAGAGACAGAGAAATATTGTGGCATCTTAGAAAAGCATTTGAATTTGTCTTCCAAAAAGAAGGAATCCCAGTTGCAGGAGGTAAGCCACCACAGAGTTCCTGCATGGTGTTAGTGTGTGCTCGGTGCTGGGGGTAAATGCTGGGTACCATGTGAGTCAGGTCTTCTGGATAGAAGGAGACCTGAGTAAAGACCCAGTCCGGAAGCTTCCTCCAGGGCATGCCCCCCACCCCCACCCCCATCCCCCCACCACTTCCCTGGGCTCTTAACTTGCTAGTGGCGGAGGGGCACAGTGCTGCCCACTAAGCCGCTGTGCCTCTTTCTGGGTGTTCCTCTTCATTTCAAGCTGGGATTTGCCTTGCCTTTCTCTCACCCTCGGCCTTAATGTGGCATTGTTGCCCGTCCTTGGTAAGCTTGACATCCTGCCTCGTGTCAAGACTGGCATCTGAAATACTTTAGTTATGTTTCCTTTATAATAACATTTCTTATAGTTTCAATACGGCATTCAATACTTATCCTTTTCTCTTTTTAGTTTTAACAGTATTTTACTGTCATACATGTATTTTGAACATTGTTAATCTTTTTTTTTTTTTTAAAGAAAATATTCGGTGGCAGAAACCTGTAATGCCAGCACTTGCTAGGCCAAGGAGGGAAGATTATGAGTTCAAGGCCAGCCTGGGCTACATAGGAAGAGACCCTGTCTCAAAATACAAGGAGTTTTGGGTATAAGCTTAGTGGCAGAGTGTAAGGGCATAGGTCGATCTCCAGCACCACCACAAAAAAAGAAAACAATTTCCTGACCTGATCATGGTTTTCTTGGATTTGAATTTAAAATATCGTTATTGGAAATCCCTTTAAAAAGTGTTAATTTGGGAAGAAAAATCAGTGTGGCATCCATGGAGCAACTACCATTTTCACTGTTCCTGGTGGAACTTTGGGCCTTTAAGTCCATGGGGGAGAATGGCAGCAGCATGGAGTGACGCTGCCACCTAGTGGATGGTGGCGATATTTTAAAAAGCAATGTGTTCTTCAAAGGCTAAGGAGTTTACACCCAAAATAGTATTTGTTCTTCAACTAATATTTACTGGGTATTTCTATGGATGTTTGCTCAAGATATGGGTGTTTTGTGGGAATGAGATGAAGGGTCTGTCTTGTGGAACTTATAGTTCTGGAGAAGTCTCTCTCAAGAAATGCAAAATAATTGCTTGATAGGTCAAGCTGGAGTGGGGTGTCCGTCTGTCCGTCCCATAGACAAAGTGTTTGGCATAGTGTCCATTTTTCTTCCATATCATGCCACTTGATTTCTTTTAAAAACTCACCTCTGTCTATTTTCTCTTTGCTTACTATAGTCCTTAGGTAATGACTTGGTTCTCTGTTGAATTCTGTCTTGTTTGCAGGCAGACAGCCAAGTGGACCTGGTTCGGCAGCACTTCTATGAAGTGTCCCTGGAGTATGTCTTTAAGGTTCAGGAAGTCCAAGAGAGAAAGATGTTTGAGTTTGTGGAGCCTGTGAGTAGCTGTTTACTTTCATCTGAACTAGCTGGCAGGTAATGGTGCTGTCCACCCCACAGAGGATGCTGAGCAGCCCCAGCCCAGAGCTGTGCTTTCTTCTGAGGGGCAGGGCCCTGGGAGTTTGACTCCCTGCACTCCTCCCAGCATGGGAGCATCACAACTTAGTGATGAACATAGCACAGTCAGCATCCGCTCCTGCCTCTGGCTGCCTGCTCTTATACTATTTGATCTGCAAGGGGAATGTCCAAGTGGGAGTCCAGGGAGGAGGGGCACCCATCTCACTTGATAGGAAATAGTCACAGTCTAACAGTTCCACTTTGTCCCACTCTTCCATCAATAATCCAGATGTAGGAGTCATTCTAGGAAACAGTGGGATGTACGCTATAGTGTTCTCATCCTGTCTCTGGTTTCAGAGCCCCCTCTGCCCCATCAAGTTGTACAAGAGGCCCGTATGTAAGGTGACTTCTCAGTAGATTTGTCATAGGCTAATAGAACAGCACAGAGATTCTGCTCAGGGACCATGGATGGAATTCAGACGTGGCCAGTGTCCCATAGAGCGTGAAACAGTGCCACATGGAAAGAAGTCTGATCTTTAGGTTGTACTGTCATTGTCATGGTTCCATTCAGCTGTGGCACCATTCTGCTCCCAGTGGCATCTGAACATGGAATCCACAGCAGGAAGAATTCATGGAGGCTCCAGGCTAACAAGAGCCTCAGCTTAAAACCTATCAGCTCTTTGATGTTTTCAGCCATAATATGGCCTCTGATTTAGACTCAAGCTTAAGGTCTCTGTATAGATAGAAGACCTGACTTTTCCTGGTTGCCTATTGAAGACCCACACAAGGTCAAGCTCATCAATACTCCTGAATGGGGCCTTACATGCCCTACTGCCAGTTGAGAAGCTACAGGTAGTCAACAGTTGTAAGGGGAGAGAATGCTTTTTTCAGGGTGGGGCCCCTTCTAGATTGCCCATGCTGCTGTGGACAACTGTGACTCAGTTGGGTGTGCTTGTATGTGTAAGAGTGTGTATGAGTGTGTGTGCATATGCCAGTGTATATGTGAATGGAAAATTGTGAGTGTATATATGAGTGTTTGTGTGTGAGTATGTATATGAGTATGTTGTGTGTATGTAAGTGTGTACATGACTGTTTGTGTCTGTGTGTGTGTGTGTGTGTGTGTGTGTGTGAGACATGAAGTTGGGAAAAAGGAAGGGATGGGGAGAAGTTAGGGCAGAACGGATTTGTCAGAATGCATTCATGTATGAGGAGTTTCAAAAAACATTTAGCCATAAAAAAAAGACCTTTAAAATATAGAAAATAGTATTCTTAAGCAAAATATGCTTTGATATTTGGTGAATATTTTTCTAGCTGACCCATCTGACTTTTGAGTTTGATCTTTCAGTAGACATGTTTATCAAATTAGGTATCACACCTACTAGTTTGGGTTCAATGACAACCACAGACCCATCACACAATAGATGCTTAGTTCATCTACGTTTATCAGGCTTGGTGTGGCTCATCTGGCTGGGGTTTCCTCTCCCTCTTGTCCTTTCTCTTCCTCCTCCTCCTCCTCTTCCTCCTCTTCCTCCTCCTCCTCTTCCTCCTCCTCCTCCTCTTCCTCCTCCTCCTCTTCTTCCTCCTCTTCCTCCTCCTCCTCCTCTTCCTCCTCCTCCTCCTCCTCCTCCTCCTCCTCTTCTTCTTTTTCACCATCATTGCACTTTTGTTAAGAAATTTGCAGAGGTACTTTCATCTCTGCTACTTACTAGAGGAGATCTTATACAAGGTTACATCTAAGTGTTTCTATTTATTCCTGTGACAATGGGGATAAAACCAATACACCTTGCCATATATATTAAGAACTGAATCCTATATTGAAAGTAGAGTAGAAGCATGGGGTTATTTCATGTTGTCCTTCTGTACAACAAAGTTTCAACAGCACTGTGCAGCACATTCCCCTGGGGCTCACTAAAATGCAGATTACAGGCCCTACCCTTCAGTATCATGATCGGGATGCAACAGGACTATTGAGTGTCTGACACCTTGAAAACCACTCTGAGGAATGGAATGGCCTGGCTGTTCATTGTGAAATAGTGCATGATTGATTGCAGGCAGGAAGGAAGCTACAAGAGTCCATTGAATGAGATTTCAGGGTCTACAGGTGTCAGTCATTGGGTATTTGTAGGGTCCCTGGAAGGCTACCTTACATATATATTGACCATGCTAATTTGTTTGTTAGAAAACAACTCAAATTAATGATGTATGTTTATGGTTGGCTTTCAGGAAAACAAACATAGGAGAGGTGGGGATGCAGCTCAGTTGATAAAGTGATTGCCTAGAATGCAGAAGGCCCTGGGCTTGATCCCTAGCACTGCAGAAGCCAGAAGTGGTGGCACGCACCTACAGTTCTAGCACGTGGGAGGTAGAGGCGGGAGGCTCAGAAGTTCACAGTCATCCTCAGTTATATAGTGAGATCTACACCATGTGTCCCTCCCTTCCTCCTTTTTCCCCTCCCACTCTCCTATTCTTCCTTCCTTCCATTCACCCACCCATCTGGTATGCATGCCTGAAGCCTTTATCTTTTTGCTGAGACATCACATGTTCTAGAAGTGTGGAATGCAGATCTGATACCTTGACTTCATAAAGCTGAAGCTATGTTCCATCTATGCCTTGAGTTTTCATAAATGAAAGTCTCCTGGCTAGAGGAAGGCTGAGCCATGCTTCCTCCAAAGCCTTTTCCTTTCCTAACTCTAGTGATTGACCTACAATTCTTGGCATTCCATGATTACTTTTATATTTTATTTATTATTTTATATAAATTATTTTATATTTCCTATAAAAAATAAGAACAAAGTAAGTGAAAGGCAATATAAATCTTATCAATGCACCCCTCTTCTGCCACCATAGGACTTGGTGATGCCTAGGTTGAGCTGTTTGGGAAAGTGTAGACACTCAACAGTAAGATAGGGAGGGCTGAGCCCACAGCAACAGCTTTAGGTTTAGTTGCTCATCTTGGGCATCACTCTTACAAAGCAGCTGCATAGGGGCTGGAGAGGCGGCTCAGTGGGTGAGAGCACGGCTACTCTTCCAGAGGAACCAGGTTCCATTCCCAGGACCCATGTAGAAAGCAGGTTTAAAGAAGTGCTGGGCCAACATTTCAGTTGTACGTGCAGGGAGGAAGAAGAGGGAAGGACAGCCTTCCCTGTGGGTACCCAGACTTCCGGGGAGCCCAGAGGAGTTGTCTGGAAGGAAGTGGGTGTTTGCCTTCTTCTCAGGAAGCTGTCATGTAGGAAGCCCTAAGGCTTTCGTCATCTTTGAAGGAAAGAGTTCAGTACTGGCCTTTGATACTTCAGGGCTTTAATACTTACTGATTTGTGTCAGGGGTTTATGAGGCATATGCTACTGCTAGATGCTTTATAGACAGAGAGCCCTGCAGTGCCTACCCCTGACCTCTCATGAGAAATAGACAGACAGAGGGAGGTCAAGCTACTGTTTTAGAACAGTGTGGATTTGATTTTACTTTCTTGAGCTGTTAGGGACAGAGCCTCCGTCCTCTGTAGGTTTCTGACCTGTCCTCAGTATGCCGGTTAAAGCAAAGGTAATTGCGAAAAGCAGAAAAATGAGATTTATTCAGTGTGGCAACACTGGGAATAGGAACAAATAAAGAGCTGTAGTGAACCTGCCAAGTTCATCTTTGAGGTTCCGAGATGAGGTTTAGATTTAAATAGAGGGTAAGAAGGAGGTGGACAGAATGCACAGTTTAGGATTCTTGGTCAAGGTGCGATCCTGCTTGCATCTGTCTCCGCCTCTCCTGCAAGGTGATTGGATGGACTGTCAGACTGTATGAAACCTAGTCTCACAAAACAGCTTGTCCTCCAGCTGGCCCCAGGTTTAAGAGACACCCACTCCTTTTCCCCTGCATGAAATTCTTCTGGAAATTTGTTCTAGTAGTCTGGTAGCCAGACGCAGGGGTACAAGTGGTTCTTCCTAGAAAATACTCACTCTTGCCATTGTGGCTACACAGGTACAGAGTTCTCTGGTAGGCTGGGCTGGGCATGTGCACTCCTCCACTGGTGCTAATCACTCCTGCCGGAAGGAAGCAGGTGCAGAGCACAAGGTGCAATCCCTCCCCAGGCCTCAGAAGAACTGCCTCTCTGTAAAGCAGAGAGGGTGAACATAAGCACAGGTGTGTTTGTTGAAAGGCTGAAGTGCTAAATAAAACAGTGCAAGGGAAAACATATGCATTTCTGACTAATGGGTGTGTGTCTGTGTGTCTATGTGTCTGTGTGTCTGTGTGTCTGTGTGTCTGTGTGTGTGTAGCACAGGTCCTTCTCAGCTCTGTTCTTCCTTTTACCGCAGCCCCCTTCTTCATGTCAAAACTGTGAATGCAGGAAATCTGCAGAGGACTTGGGAAGGGGCTGGGAATTTTGTCTATCAGCCTTGTGAAGAAATATGCAGGAATGCTGTTGGTGGGTGGCTGTGGAGAATATGAAGGTGTTCATGTGAGACCTGTGGGGAGCAGTGTTTTCACCTCTCAGCGTGGAGATTTAAATGAGCACCAAGGGGCCTGGCATAACAGAGGCCAGCGAGGTCTGCAGACACTTCATAAATGGGCTCTTAGAGTTTACTGTGGGGAAGCTGAAGAAGGTACAGACATGCCCCTCTGCTGAAGTCTATTCTGGGTGGTTTTCTGTCATCTGACTTCACTCATTAGATTACAGGCTCAGAGCACATCCGCTTCATTATCATGTTCTTAGTCTATGCAGTCACCTCATGTTGTTAATGTTCTAGAAGGCAGCCAAGGTATAGCGCCAACCTTTAGTTCTGAAGAGGTGGTGTTCTTGGGCAATGGTAGACATTGTGCCATGGAAAACAGTTTTCAATCCCAGCTAACAGTCACTGAGCATTGAGGAGCAAATTAGTGTCGGGAGGTGCCTCCTCATTCCTAAGGAGGGCCCTATTAGCACTTAGGGTGATTGTGAGCTCCTCATGTGTGGTGGTGTTAGCACTGCCTGTGCTGTACTTTGCAGACAGCATTTGAAGACTCATCCTTCTGTCTTGAGTACCTCTGCCTCTCTTCCCTTTCTACAGCTACTGGCCTTCCTGCAAGGACTCTTCACTTTCTATCACCATGGTTACGAGCTGGCCAAGGATTTTGGTGACTTTAAGACACAGTTGACCATCAGCATACAAAATGTGAGTGGGGGCAGGGACAGAAGAAGGAAACTGGAGAGGGTGTGTTTGCTCCAGAAGTGTGTAAGGCAGGGTTCTGCCTGGGTTCAGAGGATAGCCGGGCCCTGATGTTTCTAGAATGCAAGATGGCCCAGGCCTACGCACTGTTTCTGTTCCCGGAAGTGTTGCTGCCGGCTTGGTGTGTTTTTCATAGCGAGCTCAGGATTTCCTTTGGCAGTGGAAATCCCAGCTCAGCCCAGCCCTGCCTAGCTGCCTTCTGTGCAAGCAGCTGCCTGGCCACTCTAGGCATTACGTGAGTGTCCAGGAGTGGGAAAGGGAGTTGGCCTCGAGCTCAAATAATGTGTTCTTATCAGGCTCTTAGCAAGACTGACAGGACATCTAAGTCAGTGCCATCAAAATGCAGCTGCCTCTCTTGCTTAAACATGGGGCCTTAGTGTGCAGGGTTGTTTAGGGTGCTTGGGTCATACATAAGCCACGGGGCAAGCTCTCCTCTCAAACTCCCGAATCTCAAGGGATTTCTGTGTAGGAATTAGATCCAAATCTTTCTGCATGGCTTGTACTACATGGCCTTTAGAGGCCTGGCGCTCACATGGTTCCTTGTTGACTTAGAGAACAGGAAGTTAAAATATGTCAGAAATGGTTTCACAGAGCACACCCCTCCCTCCTCCATTTCACTCTGGGGATGAGACACGAGTCTTCCTACATACTAGGCAAGCTGCACCCCAGTCCCAGAGTTCTTCTGAAGGCAGGCTTTGAAACAGAGATTCACAGGGAGTTACTAACTCTGTGTCTCTGAGAGGGTGAGCAGGGAGGGTGCTGGGCCACTGGGCCATGATGCAGCTGCAGCTGCAGCTGGAGGCTTCAGGCTGTGCCTTAGGGGTTCTGAGTGGGCCTGGGTAGAAGCCAGGGGTTTCACCCTGCTTTCGGTAAGTGAGTGACTTAGAAAGCCAAAGCACCCCTCTTAGGAGGGTGCCATCTGTGAGCCATCAACAGGCTGTTTGCTGCAACTAGAGCGGTGAGGACCATGATCCTAAAGGTGTGTGAGCGGGCGACCATCTAAGTCACGATATGCTGGCTGGTCTGGAATGCTCATTCAGACGCCCTCTCCTGGCCCAGGAGTCGCCGCTTACCTTCAGGGATTAGGCTGGGTGTTTGCATGCTTTCTAAATGTCTCAGGTGATCTTGGTGGTTGCTAGAGTTTGAGTCATCTATGTGGGGCTGTAAAGAAAGGCGTGCTTTTGCAAGCAAATATTTGCCCATTTCCTAGACCATTGAATGCCCCTTCGTTGCCCTTAGATGTAAGGTTTCTGCTTAGGCTGATCTTCTGAATTATCTAGAGGTTTCATTTTTTTAAATTTTTTTATTTTTTATCTTTTTATTCTTCATTTGATCATTTGAGTAAAATTCCTTTCATCCCAGACAAGAAACCGCTTTGAAGGAACCAGGTCTGAGGTGGAGTCTCTGATGAAGAAGATGAAGGAAAACCCCCTTGATCACAAGACCATCAGCCCCTACACCATGGAAGGGTACCTTTACGTGCAGGAGAAACGTAAGTTCGCTTCCTGGCAGATGGGGTGCACTCGCAGCCTTGGGCAGGCCTTGCTTCTGGAGGTGCCTGCTGATCTGTTTCCACAGTCTTTCCTACCTCCAACTGATAGGGCCTGTTTTCTTTGTGCTAGGATTTCTCTGCGCTTGTTCCTTTCTTCCTAGTATTGCTCCCTTTTGAACCTCCATGCCTTAGCGTGCTTTTCCTTTCTCAGCTACTGTCGCCCTAATACTTGGATTTTGTGGAAAGTAAAAACAAAAATGAGAGTCAGGGAGAAGGCCCATCTCCTTGTAATGCATCCAAGGGAAAAAATACCAGGGGACTCACAGTTCACTTTGGAGGGGGCTTAGAGGGTGTGCTGCCCGAGTAGCACCCTCAGGTGCCAGGAATAAGACATCTTGAACATTTTCTTTTCTTTAATGGTAGTCCAGGCTGGCCTTGAACTCACGATCACCCTGAGTTTTCCTTCTGAGTTCGAGAGTCACACATCTGAATGCCACCATGCATGGCCTTTTCTGTGGTGCTTTTAGCAGGATGCATTCTGCTTCTCATTTGTGCTGGGTTTGTGTTCTCTGTGGTCCTCTCAGGCAGTGACTTCACTCCTGAAAGCTCCAGGTGGAGTAGGATAGAAACATGCTGTTTTAGTGATTATGTTCTTAGCTCTAATGCTCACACAGACTCACTTGGGTTTAAAATTGTTCTCTTCTGACAGTGGGGACTGCAGTGGGGTTGGAAGCACTGGCTACGGTAGGGGTTTTATATCCCTCATTCTTTCAGGAATGAGCTGGAGGAGGTTTACCGGAAGCGGAAGCCACTTCATTTATGTGTTTTATTCCCTGAGCATGGAGTGATGCGCTCTTTGCTCCATGGATGGGCTCCCTCATCCCATCCCACTGTCCATGGTTGGAAAAGACAGAGAGGCAAACTCTCAGGAAGGCAAGGGCAGGGTTCCCTCTGCCCCTGTAACACAAAGGCTGCTGTCACTCCTCACATATGCATGCACAATCATTTTTTTCACAGTTCTCTTCAAACATGTCTCATGCTCTTTGACACTGAGATGTTGCTTTTTGTTAGAACTGCCTTTTACTTTCCTAGCTCATTGCTTCAAGCATTTTATTAGGATATAGTATAGTTCTGGAACTCAATATTTTTAGTAATTTCAAGCTTACAAAATAGTTGCAAGAATGGTATAAAGAAAACATGAATTTATCCAGATGCATGATTTCTCAACATTGCTTTAATCACCCACCTTTTTATTTCCTGTGTGCGGATGAGGATATATGCATTGCTATCCTGAGCACTCAGTTTTCCTGAGCTATTCTGCTCTAATGCGTCACAGTGGAGCCCAACAGTCCCCTGATGCGTTCATGTCTACCATCTCATCAAAACGTGTGCAGTCTCCTCACTGTATGGTCACTATTTTCCCTTCATAACTAACTCACATTCTGTAGTTACCTTACAACTACGTTACTGTCTTTCTCCTTGTCACATTCCTCTCCATAGACTTGTGATGTATTGCTCTTGCCTAGGCTGATCTGTACTGTGATAGAGACTTCCCATTTTTACCCTTGTTGCCATTATTATTATTTCTTTTACTCATCCTGTTTATCCACCCATCTGCCCATCCCCATCTTTCTATTTTCACTAAAATCTCAAGATTCACATCATTCCGGGGTTATAATATGTTACTTCATTGACCTTGACATCCACACTGTCTAAGAAAAAGCACCTTCTGGAATCTCTGTGTTGTGTTGTCACTGGAACATCCTTCAAGCTCTGAGAATGTTTAGTATTTTTAAAAATTGCCTTTAATGACCCAGTGTAAACACTACTGTTTCGCTGTGTGTGTATGTGTAAGGGGCGTTGTATGCATACGTGTGTGTGTTCTTGTGGGTATATATGTGTTCCCATACATGTGGTGGCCACAGATTAACCTCAGGTGTTGGTCCTTACGTGACAGTCCCCTTGGACTTTTTTTTTTTTTTATGGCCTGACTAACAAGCCTCAAAAATCTGCCTGTTCACCTTTCCAGCTGTGACCCACTAAACCTGGCCTTTCTCTAAACATTCAATTTTAATTGACTAATTAATTTCTATGTAGGTTTTGGGCATCTGACTTGGGTCCTCATGCTTGCAAGGCAAGTGCTGTATTAACTAAGACATGTCTCTCTACCCCCTATGTTGCATTTCCAGGTTATTAAACGATATCTAATACTTACATTTGGCAACCATGCCAAACCATAAGTAGTTACTAAGTGGCTGCTTACTCTCTTTCCATGATGTTAATGTTCACCATTTCTATTGTGCGATCTCTGTAAACATCTAAAATTAATATTGATTGAAGTCCTCGCAGGCTGATAATGTTTTTTTCCCCTCTAATAGCACTTTGTTGTTGAAAATAAAGTGATTAGCCAGGCACCAGGTACAGCAGTCAGAGGCTTTGGTGGGCCGCGGTGCTGTGATGTGAATTTTGAGACAGACCTCCTTAGAGTGCATTTAGCTAGTTAGTCACTTCCAGTCTGCATCTCTGGTGTCTCTGAGGTTTCCATGTCTGCTTTTCAGATCTTTCTGAGTTCTGCTGAAGTAAAAATTAGAGGTTTGGAAGTAGGTCAGAACCCCCGAGTTAGGCCCTGGGCAGCTGTGTGGGAGGCATGATGTCACCGTCCCAGATGGAAATGGCGACTGACACTTCGAAGAACATATCCTTGTTCTTCCCTGAGTCACGTCAGTCAGGGAAGAGGATGGGAATTTCAAGTGGAGACTGATGATGGGAACGTTAGCTTGTTTCTCCAGGGAACCCGTATTTCCCGTGTTTGAAGGCTCACTGGGTATGGTGTTAGTGGGAGGTGGTGATTCTGTCTAACTGTGTGGGGAAAGCATTGTTTTGGTTTACTTTCAGCGCATGGGATTAGATTTCTGTTTCCGTCTAGCTGTATAGGGAATGCATTACCCCTGACACAGCATCAGGCCGGACAAGAGCATGGTGCCTGAGCATTGTGGCCTGTCTCTGTGTTATAGCAGTTAATGGTGTGCAGCACACAGTGGCTTGTGTAGCTGCTCACTGGGCAATGTTCCCTTGCAGGTCACTTTGGAACTTCTTGGGTGAAGCACTACTGCACATACCAGCGGGATTCCAAACAAATCACCATGGTTCCGTTTGACCAAAAGTCAGGAGGAAAGGGGGTGAGTGCACTGTGGATGTTTCTTGCTTGGTTTGCTCAACTAACAGGTAATGATCACGATACATGCCTCAGAGTCCAGTGTTTGACTGTAAAGCTCTTGAGTCTCGTGCAGTAATTCCAGGAGGCCTACTGCCATGGAAATGGCTGGAATAACCATTGCTAGCTTAAGTAACTATAATTAAGATGCTTTTGCATGTACACATTATTAAATGTGTCAGATGTCAGTGAGTTACTGGACAGTCGTGGTTGATTGTCATTGTCCTATGAAACTGATTTATGCCTCTCCTGCTCGATCCCTAGAGCCACCAGTGGGCAAGTTGGATTAATCAGCTATTAATTTCTGTGTAACAATCTACCCCTAAACCTTGTAACTTTTCACCAGCTATGTTAATATTCTGCCTAGACTTTGTGGATCAGGAATTTGGGGAACGTTTGATGGGTAGGCTCAGTTTGGTCTGGTAGTAGCTAGAATGGAAGCAATGTGGAGCGCAGGCATCTCAAGCCTTGTCGGAAACAGCTCTTTTCCTCTTCTCACTTTCTCCATCCTCCAGCTCCACCCTTGCTCCATTGGCTGTGCTTTAAAAGAGACTGCCTGGTTAGGGCAGGCTCACTGGTGCCTCCTCCACGGTTCATCTCTTTACAGGGCTGTTGCCTCTTGCCTGCCCTGACAGTTGGCTCTGCTTGTGCTGTTAGCAGTCAGCCACCTTCACTGTAGAGGTGATCTGTGTCTCCCCTGGGCTGCCTTCCTACTCATTCTCCCCTTAGTCCTCTATATTTTATCATGCCTTAGCATGTTTTTTTTTTTCAAGTTGATTGCTTGGAAGTTTTTGTCCACCTTAGATTTAAGGTTTTACCTTAATTCAGAACTGGAAAAAATCCTCCAGTTACCAACTTTGAATTTTGCCGCCTCCTAATTCTGCTATTATTTCCTTGTGAATATATTTAACTGTTTTCATAAGAATATTTATATTTTCCCTCTTCTGCCCATCCCTTTTTGTAGGACAGAGCCTCTCTTTGTAGCCTAGGCTGGCTTGGAACTCATGTGCAGTCAGTCTGCTCTCCATCACTAGGGTTCTTTTGCTTTTGCCTACATTCTCTGCCTGTATGGTTTCAATCTTTTTGAATATCTGGAATATATTTTGAGAAATTTCTCTAGTTCTATCTTTGGTTTAAATAGTTTTTTTTCAGTTGTGTCTAATATTTTGGTAAGTTAGTACTTTGCTAACCCTCCATGCTTGGCCTTCTATGGACATTTTTGTGCACCATGTTGAGCTAGCGTTTGGAGAACATCCAAGTGCAGAAGTGCAGAGAGCACAGGCTCTGAGGCTGGACCTGCCTGTACCAATACTGTGTAGTGCTGTGTGGTGCAGTGCTGTACAATGCCGGGTTGTGCTGTGCAGTGCTATGTACTGCAGTGCTGGGCTGTGCTCTTTGCTCCCTTCAACTCCCAGATTTTCTTCAGTGATAATAAAGAGTTTTATCAGCATCAGTAAGAAAGCCCCTTTGGTTTGGTTTGGTTTTTGGCAGAGGTGGTGTTGACTTACAAATAATCTCAAGAAAATACACGTTAGCAGGCAGAGGTAGAATAGAATATTACAAATTATACCTGAGTCACTAGGTGTGTCCTGGTCAGATTTGTTTAGAATCAGTTATAGTCCTTTCCTACCTGTTAACTCCTTGCAGAAACCAGCCAACAGATCCTTCTCCTCCACAGGCTTTGCTTCAGGACTCCATCTTGCAGCTCTCCATGTCTTTGATGAGCTCAGTTGTGTTTTTTAGTTCCTTTCTTATTACCTTTGTCAGTGAAAGATAGAGAGCCATACAGCGGCCGGTGTTTGAGCTTCTAAGGACTTCTGTGAGATCCCGTAGAGGACCTCACTAGGATGCTGAGCGCATGAGTATGGGTCAGAGCCTGCTAAGGGCACCTTAGGAACGTGCTGCTGCAACAAGTCATTTTCCTAGTCATACCTGGTTATATTTATGCTCCATTTTGTAGTGGTCTGCACTCTTATCTTGTGTTGTGCTGTTTGATCTAGCTTTCACAAAGGGAGAAATTGAGGATCAGAGACATTACTTTACTTCTAAGTTTATACACCTGAGTTCCAGAATGAGCATACCAAGCCCTCAGTCTGGAGTTAGAACTTTCTGTTTCTGAAGCCAAATCTTTTCATGATGCCACTGTTCTCTAAGTTTTCCAGAGGGGGTTGGGGGGGTAGGAGAACAACTATCTAGGAGTCTGAAGGCGATACCCTCGTAGGTGGGACAGTCACGTGATAGGTCGGTAGTGTTGTTTATGCCTAGTGTAGTTAGTATGGCGTCCTCTTAGGCCCAACGTGATTCTTCCCCAACCTTTCTTGCCCTTTATGCCTCTTTCATTTGGATTGTTTACCTTTAAAAGTACTTATTCTCTTCTCTAACCCCGACCCCAACCCCCCCAGCCTCAGGCTTGATTCTGTGAGCAGATTTCTTCCATCTACTTGGAGTCCAGGCTTCATGTGGGCTTAAGAATGTTTCTGACTCCAGGCCCATGCCTATAATCCCAGCACTGTGGGAGGCAGAGGCAGGTGGATCCTTGTGAGTTCCAGGCCAGCCTGGTCTACAAAGTGAGTACAGGACAGCCGAGGCTGTCTCAAACAAACAAACAAACAAAACAAAAAACACAAAACACAAAACAAACAAACAAACAAAAAAACCCCAAAACCAACCAACCAAACAAACAAAAAGAATATCTCTGAATTGAGCCACCCTTGAAGTCAGATCTGGCTCTGTCCTTGTCCTTGCTTGCAACCTTTCATTACTTTCCTGATCCTCACAGCATGAGAACTGTAATCCTGCACCACTGGCTCCTGCTCTCTCTCTCAACCTCTTTCTCCTTTCTGCCTCTTACTGTGGACTTCCAGCAATGCCTAGCTCCCCTCTGCTCCTCCCAGACTCCCTGGACCCTGGCTACACTTAAGGAAAGAAGGAAGGAAGGAAGAAAGGAAGGAAGGAAGGATTTCTTCTAGCTTATAGTTCAGGAGATGTAGCCCACCATGGCAGGGCAGCAGAAGCAGGAGGTGCCTGGTTTTACTCTGCCCACAGCCAGGAAGCAGGCAGCCAGGAATGCTGACACTCGCTTTCTTCTTTTTCTCCTGGAGAGGCCCCAGCCTATGGGATGGTACCGCCTATATTTAGGGTGGGTCACTCCAGTTTAGTTAATTTAACTGAGAAAGTCCCTTAAGGGCATGCCAAGGTCCCTCAGAGGACTGTGACAGGACCTAGGTGATTCTAGATTGCATCAAGTTGACAGTCACAGCCATCATAGTTGAGTCACAGTGTTTTAAAGTGATTACACTCCTGCCTTTTAAAACAGTAAGTAGTTCAGCAGATAATCTATAGTGTTTTTTCCTTGCATCCTCAAAACAAAATCTCATACTCCTTTTTAAAAAAAATTATTTATATTTTCATTAAAAATTTTTTTTTTAAATTTAAAAACAAGTTCTCACTTTGTAGACCTGGCTGACCTGGAACTCAACAGAGATCAGCCTGTCTGTGCGTTCCGACTAAAGGAATATTAATCTGCTGGCATTATAGGTGTGTGTCACTGTGCCCAGCCATTTTTCCTTTTGTTCTTAGGTGTGGTGGTCCTTTATAGATCTGTGCTGCTCACTTTTCCCCTATGGTACTTCATCTAAACTTTCATAATAGAATCTATCCCATAGTTATTCAGTCTGAACTCTAGTGGAACACAATAAGGTTAGATTTCTTATGTTTTGGTGAGCATGCTTATCAAAGGACAGCGTTGAAACCATTTACTTGAAAGATGTTAACTGGCTTTATTTTCAATTCTAGAATTAAGCATCATTATTACACACAACAAAAACAACTGTTGTGGTAAAGCAAGCAGTAAAAATTAAGTTTTAAGACAGAGGAAGGCTGAAGAATTTAGAAACAGCACAAAATAATTGGGCATTTCAAAGTGATTTCCCCTGGTCTGGGAGGGTAGCTCAGCCAAGAGCTATTGCCTTCCTTGACAGTTGAAGTAAGTCTGTTTGAGCAGTTGGGCAGTTCTGGTTTCTTGGAGACCAGATAAACAGCTTAGTTTCCTGATGGGAAATATTTGTTTCATGTTTTTTTTTTCAGACCCAATGTAGGACAGTGTCCCCTTGTGATGTTGGATATTGAATCAAACACCTTGATTACAGAGGATTTGATTGGAGGCACTTTATTACAGAGCTAGACTCTTAGCCCTGTTTTTCTGATGTAGGTTTGCTAAGTTGTCTAGTCTAACCTTGAACTCAGATGGCTGGCCTTGAGCTTATGACACTCCTATCTCAGCTTCCCAAGTAGCTGGGGTTACTATGCAACCGTCTTCAGTTTTTATTTAATATACTTAGGCATCTTACAGAGTGCATACAGATCAATTCTCAATCTGAGGACCTAATCTGTGCTATCCAGTAAGTAAGTGGGTATAGGTGTGAGGCATGTGAGGAAGAACGTCTCTTCCTAGAGCTGTGTTTGTGTGCTCTTGTGATTGTAGTGGGTGGTTACATCCACCTTCTGAGGCTGCATTTCATCTTACGTCATCAGGGCAGGCACATTTGTTAATTTCCCCTTTTACGAAAAAAGGAGGATTCCTCAGTGACAGAAAAATGTTGAGGAGAGCGCCTGCTGTGTTTCTAGACAGTAAGTACTGGGAGATTGTCACACCCCACGTACAGTGTGGTACAGCACATAGCAGGAAGAAGGAAAAACTCTTGATATGCATGGTCTAGTTCTCAACAGGAACCATAGACTACTCATGCTTAGTGAATGAACTAGATGCTTGCTCTGCACCTGCTTTGTGTCAGGTTATAGAAGATGCAGAAAGCAGACCCAGTGGCCGCTTGGGGATGAACTAGGAGGTGAGTGCATCACCAAAAGGGCATGAGAATATTTGGTAGGTGGAGCTTGGGAGTGATGGAAAAGTTTATGATAGATTTACTGATAGTTTCATGGGTCTCTACAGATCTCACTGGTTAAGAACACTGGCTGTTCTTCCAGAGGTTCTGAATTCAATTCCCACCAACTGGGATCCCACCAACATGGCGATCAGAACCATCTGCAATAAGATCTGATGCCCTCTTCTGCCGTGTAGGTGTGCATACAGACAGAGCACTCATACATTTGGTAAATGCATAAATAAAATAAAATCTTAAAAAGATGTCACAGCTACAAATTGTACATATTAAACAGACACAGTTTATCATATATTGTATACCAGTAAAGTCATTATATATTGAACACCTTTTCTATCCATGACCTAAGTGGGCCCAGAAGATACAATAATAGTAAGCAAAGACAAGTCTCTGTTCTTAGGGTGCTTTCAGTCTTATAAAATAACACTTGATAGGAAGACATTTTTTTATTCCTCATCTACTTTTTGCTAAGTTTGGTACCATGGGGCTGGGAGGGTTCACTGTGCTGTGTGAATGCATCTTAGGGATCCTTGTCCTGTTTGAGAAAAGTTCTTGAAGAAGTGATGACTAACCAAGGACCACAGATGCTCAGTTAGGAGGGGACTGTTATCTTCAACTCTTGTCACCTCTACATATCAAACCTGACTAAAACGGTAGGAGCAGATGTGTGCTATGTAGCGGCAATCATGCTCTACCTAACTAAATATTAGGGTGTCAGATCTTAGCTGTAGGAGAGTCTTGCGTGAGAAGCTGTATGGTGAGCATTTCCTCTCAGTAGGTTATGAACACAGATTTGAGAAGTGAAGTAAGATTCCATTTATGTTCCATGTTTGTCCTAGAGGGGAGCAGACCTGCCTTCTGGACTTGTCTTCACAGTCTGTGTGTTCTCGCTAGGGAGAAGATGAGTCCGTCACCCTCAAATCCTGCACGCGGCGGAAGACGGACTCCATCGAGAAGAGATTCTGCTTTGATGTGGAAGCAGTAGACAGGTGAGGGGCTGAGGCATTCTCCTCAGGAACAAGTTAGTACTGTATTTAGATTTGTTTCCTTTCCCTTTAGTCACATTGCTTGTACCCCTGCCCCCAACCCCACTTTTGGGTATCCAGTTTGAACTGGATGCTAGGTCATTGCGGAAGGTCAGTGCAGCCTCCCGTTGTTTAGTTCAGGTCTGAGTCACTAGGTTTGTTTGGCTTTACTTTAATGCTAGTCTTCATGCTCAGGAATGTGTGCTATGTCTCCAGGAGGTGGGATAGGTATTTAAAGAAAGCAGTCTGTTCAACAGGATTGTATCAGATGTTTGCTTATTTTTCTCTTTAAAAAAATTAATATAATGATTAAATAAGAATTGGGATGGAAAAAGTTTTACTCAAGTAATTTTTTAAAGTTTGTTATTATTTTATGTGCATACTCCGAAAAGACACCAAGTCACTTGTTTAATCAACCCTTAGATAGATGATAGAGAGATAGATAGATGATAGATGATGATAGACAGATGATAGATGGTAAATAGATGATAGACAGATGATAGATAATAGATGATCGATAGAAAGATAGATGATAGATATATAGGTAGGTAGGTAGGTAGATAGATGATAGATAGCTTGTACTGTCTTTCTTGAACTCTATAGTGTCTCCCACTCGTACTAGGCTTCTTTCAACAGGATTCCAGTTCTTTGATACTGGATTTCCTTGGCAGTGGGTTCTTTCAGTGAGATCAACATGTGGAGCTTATATGAGCTGCCTGTTCCAAGTCATTAGTGCTAGCACCAGAACCCTTAAACTTCATTACAGTACCCATGCAATGCCAGGTAGTCTCTTCCTTAATTTTTAAAACGAAAATCCACAGCCTCTCACTAAGCTCCACTATGCTTTCTGAAGCTAAAGTGTCTACAGAAGATGCTCTAGAAAGCTGTAGGGAGTTACTTTGGGGACAGTTGAAATTCTCTCTGGTGCCTCTATCTCATGTCAACTCTTGATAACACATCTGTTAATGTTCCTTTAGTTTATCATGCTCAAAAACTTTTGCTAGCCAGGCATGAGGGTGCATACCTATAATACCACCTTGTCAGGAGATGGGGCAGGAGGGATTTCTTAAGCCTAAGAATTCAAGACAAGACTGGGTCTTTGGTAAAACTGTCTCCAAAACAGAAAAGCGGGGGAGGGGCCTTGCAGGCTAGAATTCTGAGCCGAGAGTAAATGTTTCACACCCAGCCTACTGAGTAGATCTGGAGAGTCCATTTCTTCTCAGAGCCTGTGTGATTCATCAGTGGTGTGACACAGATGATGTTGGAATGTTCTAGAATGCGACTGTTGGGTCTTCACCAAGGAGCAGGGTAGGTTGGTAGGAGCATGAAGCCTTTCCTTTTAGTGTTCCTGGTGGACCTCATGGGTTAGGCCACAAGTTAGCATTGCTTTTTCCCCTCTTGTTTGACTCCAGTGTGTTATAGATTGCTTACATACAAGAAGAGTTAGACTCTGTGAGGGGGAGCAGTGAAGAAACTGTCAACATGACCAACATGACCAAAAAGGAAGATTTTTATTGTAGATGTAGACAGAGAATGGCCAGAGGCATCTGGAAGAGTCTACAGAGTGGAGAGAAAAAGTAGACTGAGTACAACCAGCAGATTGGACGTGGCCAGGGCTAGGGAAGTGGGAGACAGTGTGGAGATAGTGAGATAGTAAGACATGGAGAACAGAGCATGGTGAGAGCTAGGTAATATATATGTATATATATGTGTGTGTACATATACATATATATGATATATAGAGAGAGACAGAGATAGACACACACACACACACATACACACACCTACCCCCCCCCCCCCCACACACCCGGGGGCGGGGGCCGAAGAGGAAGAGGCAGACTCCTGAGAAGAGTGGGTTATAAGGAGGGTGAGGATCAGGGTGGTACTAAGGTAGGGGCTTTAAAATGTCTAACATGTACTTGTGATACTAAGGGAGTTCCCCTACCCCTCCGGCCACATAAGCTTTGCTATACAACCACAGGTAGCCTTTCTGCCCCGGAGGTAAGGGGAAATGACACCTCTTGACAGATGGGAACCAGTTTCACAAGTTCATGAGAACTTCTGGCTTTTATCTAACCACCAGAAATCCTCCTGTAGCCCAGGCTGAGCTCCTTTCTGTGTATTTGGACAGCCTGGGGCTTGACATTGGGCAAGAAGCAAAAGGCATTTCTGTATGCCAAGCGGCAGCTGCCTGGTGAGCTCTGCTGAGGTCCTTTCTCTGGAAGACTCCCACCATGTCCTTTTCACCAGTGCCCATCAGCGGGGAGTGGCTGGTGCTAGATAGTGGTCTTCTGGACTATGTCTTCCTCAGTCTCTGTTGTCTCACCTGCTGTGCCACAGAGGCAGGGGTCAAAGGGCAAGTTGGCACCTAGGAAATGGTTATAGAAGAGGAAACAACAGAAGGGCTGAACTGTTCCCAGAGTGTGTTGTGGGTAGATTAGATAAACTACTACATAAAAAATTGTGTAGTAGCTACTAATGTGATGATTTATCAGAATACAAGTGTGATTTGTATTACTTAGACTATGAAAATATGGTGTGAAATATACCAGCTGTGTAATATGTGGTGTTAATGGTTAGTTGTAACTGTCAGCTTGACATGTTCTAGAATCATCTGGGAAGAAAGCTTCAGTGAGGGGTGGTCTAGATGAAGTTGGCTTGCGAACATGTCTCCAGGGGACTGTCTTGCTGATGTCAACCGATGTGGGAAGACACAGCCTAAAAATGGATTTGGATCCTTGACTATGTAAAAAGCAAGCAGAGTGAGCTGAGCATAAGCAGGCATGCATTCAGTGCTCCTTGCTTCTGCACTCTGCATGCAGTGTGATAAAGTTTTTCTCGAGCCCTGTAGCTGTGACCTACCCTCAGCAGTTGAATGTAACCTGGAGCTGTGAGCTAAAGCGAAGCCTCTCTCTCCTAAGTTGCTTTTGCTGAGGATATTTTATCACAATAACAGGAAAAGAAATCAAGATAGGCCCCAGTTCACCATAGCCAGCATCCTAGTCAGCAGGGAGCGACAGGTGTAGAGGCAGACACACTTGTAGAGAAATGACCCATGACTGTGAAGACAGAGACTGGGGTGCCAGTGATCAAGTGAAGGAGCACCCTGACTGCTAGCAGTTCATCAGAGAGGAGGAAGGCATGGAGCAGATCCTGTGGACTTCAGGATCTACTTTGCCAACATCTTGCCATCCTACTGTGTGGTACTTCGTCATAGTCCTGCTAGGGATCCAGCACAGTATTGGCAGGGAGGACCTGTGCGTGAGGTGGCAGCCCATCCCACCAAGGCCTTTTAAGTGGTGATCCAGTACACACTCCTGCACGCTACTTCACAGAGTAGACCATGTGTGTCAGTCACCTTACTTTTTCTCCTGTCTTCTCCCTTCCTGCTTTTCCCATTCCTCCCTCCTTTTCGTAGCTTCACATTGGTTAATTGACTGGCTTTAACTTTTTTTCCTTGAAGTGGATCAACTCCTTTTTTGTGACAGTTCAATGTAAACCTTTTGGGTTAAAAATGAGCATCATGGAAAAAACAGTCCTCGGTAGTTGTAGGTGGACCATTAATACTATCCAGGGTCTGTGTTCAGTCACTTGAATAATTAACTCCATCATGCACTGTCTTATGGAAATTACTGAGCAAATGTAGGGAAAATATTTGTTTAAGCTGAAGAATCACTGTGGTAGTTACTTGCCAGCATCCCTGGATTGGTTTGTTTTAAAGAAATGTCTCACAGATGTAAGTGATGCATAGACGATTTTCTCCTTAATGTCTTCCATGAGGGGCCACTAGACCATATGGGAAATAATAGAAATAGAAACTAAAGGGTTCTTTTGATTCACTGAATCAGTGTAGTAGGGGTGGGTAATGTTTATACTGAGGGAAAGGAAACAATTAGACTGTTCTATTTTTCTTTTCTTTTCTTTTCTTTTTATTTTTTTTGAAGACTAGCTGACTCCAACAGAAACTGTCTGTGAAATGCCTCTCTCCAGCACTGTCAAATCCAGAAGTGTGGCAAGGACAGCATCCTGAGGTGGTGGAGGGTGGGGGCGGGTGGGGGATGGGGACCACAGGTGGAAGAGAGACACCTGCAGCCCTGAGTTCACTGTCTCCTGTCTCAGCCTTCCAAGTACATGCGATTACAGGCCTGAGCCACAGGCCTAGCTTAGGCTCTTCTGACAGATGTCCCATGTCGCAAGCTGTAGGAATCTAGTGGTTTTTCTTCTGTAAAAGCCTCACCTGATTTCTCGGCTCCCCCCCACCCCCCACACACACATACACACACTGTCACTTCTGTTCTCTCCTTGTCCACAGGTACCCCATATTAGCCTGGTAACACATTTTCTTTGTATTGGTTGGCTAGCTGTTCGGTTTGGAATGTTTTGTGCACTTCTGTTTAATCCTGTTTATCTCAGATGATTTGCTTTTAGAGGCAAAAAAGGAAATCCATACTTTCTATAGCCTTTAATATAGTATTATGTGTATGTGATTGCTCAATCCTATTTTATATGATGAAGACAGCTTTAAATGTATATTAATTTTCTCTTTGGGATTCTAGTGATGAGGCCAGAGAACATTAGTTAGCTGTTAATTAAGTTAAAACTCTAGCGAGTACACACATGATCTGCTGCTGTGTAGAGGGATGGTGGTACAGTTGAAGTCAGAGCAGCAGAGGTCAGGCATTTATGAAAGATCTGAAGAGACAAGTTGGCGCCCTCCAGTCAGTCAGCATCATCTTTCCAAGTTGTGTTTTCATAGGAGGTTGCATATTGTAGGTTAAATAAAGGATAGAAGGAGCTCTATATTTGGGCGTAGAACCTGACCCTTCCTAGCCATAGGGCTGCTGGTACTAAGATGGGGCTGATCATGGCTGCCAGGATTGTTTTGAAGATGGGATATAGCACTATGGCTCTGTGATGGAGCCCCGTGTGTGTGCAGCTGTTGTTTTTGTATGCTCCAACTCTGGGGCCTAATTTTTCTTATGTTTTATCTTTGCTAAGAAATCTTTTTACCTGCCTTGCTGTGAGCTAGCATCTTTTCCCATAGTGTTGTCGATTTATCTGTGATATGAGAGTGAGTACAGGCACAGAGAGGGTCCACGTGATGAGGCCCACTAGGGGGAGATTCTGTATGCAGTGCTGTGCTTCATAACTTGATTCCCACAAAAGATAAAGACTTCTGTCCGCATCCAGTTGATGATCTCCCCAGGAAACCATACTAATTTTAAATGAAGGTAGTTTGTGGTCTGGCTTGGTATGGGCATGTGAATGACTTGTTTTGTGTGTCTTTGTGAAATGGTGTGACTCTTGAGGGTTGTTTTCTGAGGAGAGTTGGTCTTATGTAACAGCCTGTTTGAACACTCAGCCTCTAGATGGCAGTTTTGTATACGCATTGGTTGTTCTCTGGTCCAGTTGAACAGCACTTGCCATTTATACACTGGTAATTCAGAGTCGGCTGTGCCTGGGGGTTCTGTAGACGCGACCATTTATATAAGTATTACTACTTAAGGCAAAGAATATTTTCAGTGACTCATTCTTTCTCTTGAAGCTCCTTCCTCTCACCCTTCAGAGGCTACTTCATACCTACTCTCTGGCAGCAGCTAGCTGCCTGCCCACTTAGTCAGGCCTCTTTAAATCTTGCAGTTGAGTTGGCTGAACTAAGATGCTGGACTCTTCGCTTTGGGCATCGGGTTTGTCTTCTGTCCAGCCTGTGCTGAGAACCAAGCTTCTCCTTCCAGTTGCAGCCTTTATCTCACGTAGCAGCTGAACTGTTTTTCCTGGTTCCAGGCTTCCCGCCCCTCCCCTTCTCACTGCTTTTTTTGAACTGCTGTTTGACTTTGCCTTCCTGCCCACTGGGTTGGAGTGCTGGTCTCAATGCCATTGACCTTTCAGGCAGGAAATGGCTTTTCCTTCCTTAGAGGGTGTTATGCTGCTCTGACTAGGTGGCTGGGGGTGGGGTGGGCAGTGGTGGAGGGTGCGTGCGTTGTTCTTTCTGAATTGCTTCCTGGCTCTTAGGGATAGCAAACTACCAGAGAAGTTCTCAGACTCTGGAGTTTGCTAAGTCAGAACTTACTGAAGGTTTGGGGAAGGGAGGTTTTGTTTTGGCTCCTGATTAAGGAAAGCCTTGGCTGTTTGAACCTGTTTTTAAGTAGGATTAGGTTTTGGGGGTTAGAGAAGTGGATGGGAGACTGAACTAGCCAACCTGATTTCTATTCTCTAACCAGTGCAGTGAAATCTGTTGCTTTGTTGGTGAGTGCACACATTTATCTGCCAGTTTCTCAATATAGTATTTAAAAAAACCTCTCAACACCAAACATTGGCTGTTACATAAATCCCAAGAAAGAAAACAACCAGACCAGTAACTTCACTTGCTCTGTTCATTGTGAGACTGCAGAATCCAAATGGTGAGAGGGGTGGCAGATGAGCCTAAAGAGAGATTTGTCTTGCTTTGGTGTCAGTAGCAGTAATGAGAATTCACATTCACCTATCCCATGGACTAGTAATTCTTTCTCCTGGTGCATTGTGGTAACTGTGGCTGGCACATGGTACACACTTGGAAGTCAGTATTAGTTACACTCATGGGTCATGCACTTTAGTATGCTAGAAATTCATATGGTGTTTACAACTCAGATATCTTTTAAAATAACCCTGTACGGAGTTATCTGACTGGGGTGGCAATATTTACTCTTTAGACCAATATTCTTGCCAGTGTCCTACTTATTCTGACACCTTTTCTCTCAAGAGTCAGTGCTGTAGGCTTTAGTTGGTTGTGTTCCATTCATTCATTAGTATCAAATTCTTTCTCAATCATTGATTAGAAGCTGCATAGGAAAACCTCTTGGGGTGTGTGTGTGGGGAACTTTACTCCCTTCCTTCCTCTCTCCAAGTTGACAGTCTTCTCGAATTCTAGGACCACTCACACTCATTATAGATTAGTTTGCTGCAGCATTATGTGGGCCTTGCTTTAGTCTCTGGCCCACCTGGAAACAATACTAGATTTAGTTCTTAACAGCAATGGGCCATCTTTCACTTTGAGAAAGAGCCCCAAAGGACTGGGGATGTAGCTCAGTGACAAAAAGCTTGCCCAGCATGTCTGGGGTCCCAAGTTCAATCCTCAGCAACACAAATAAGCCAACTCAACAAAACAAAACAAAACAAAAACAAAACAAAACAAAAAAACTAAGCAACTTAAGTAAGTTAAAGGAGGCCTAATAATAACACTTAATTCATTTGTTTATTGTGAGAAATAAAGTCCTTAGTACAGTTTGGCATGGAATAAGCAGTAAATCTTAGCTAAATGTGGGAGCCACCAATTTGTGACCTCTGGTTTCTTTCATTTGTCCTCCACCCAGGTTACCATGGGACCCCCCTGACAGGTGGCAGCTGCCTCTGTGACCTGAACTTAGACTACTGCTTCTTTACCCCTCTGGCTCTATCCACAGTGAAAATGAAGAAGAGATAAAAGGCTACAGGTTTTAGAGAGAGCAGCCCAAGTCTATTTTCCTTGGGGTAGTAAAGAGCTTCTTGCCCTTGATTTGATTGCTTACCTGCTTTCTGTAAGCAGACATGGGTCGAATGCCATTCCCCAAGGCTGTTCTGCATGGCTTCGGGCATATCTGTGCAGACTTTGAGCCCTTTTTATTATATAGAACGTATCAAGAAGCAGTATTCCCAGCAGTGCTTCCTCTTTCTGGTACCTGACAAGCCCCTTTTACCCAGGAATAGAAAGCTCATTTCCCGAGCCTTCACTTTTTCAGCTTTAAGAGCACAGTGGGACACATTTCACACACAGGCTATCATAAGTTTCTGTGGGTTCCATAGTCCTTCTTTTGCCATTAACTAGACCCTTAAATCTACAGTGGTGTGGATGGGAGTCAAGAGTGAGCTGTCGCCACCTGGAGACTTAGCCTCATGAATGAGTGAGTAATCCCTAGATCTTTGGAGGTTGATTTAGAGAGGACAGCACTGTGAAGTTCTGATTGTGTTTCTCTCAGTGAGGTGGAGTCAGTCCTAGCATTTCCTTGTCCAATAGGAAGTAGGTCAATTGCCAAGCCACTGAGATCACTATTGTTGACTGATTCACGAGTAAGATTAGAAGCAGAAAGCTGTCTAGGAACCCCAGAATCTGCCCTGATTGTGCATTTGATTGTTCCTGGCTGACGAGAGGACTGTGGATGACATTGGTGGTCCTGGCTTTCTGGATAGAATTCTCTCCTGGTTAGTTAGGTTGTTTGTTTGTCAGTCAGCTTGACATTGGCTACTGTTACCTGCGGAGAGTAACCTCGGTTGAGAAAACACGTCCATCAGATAGGCCAGTAGGCAAGTCTGTAGGGCGTTTTCTGGATTAATGATTGATGTACGAGGGTCTAACTCACCGTGGATGGCGCCACCCCTGGCTGTGGATGGTGTGCAGAAGCAGGCTTAGCAAGCCCAGAGGAACAAACCACTTGAGCATCTTTCCATCATGGTCTCTGTCTCAGTCTCTGTCACCATGTTTCTGCCTTGCCTTCCTACCTTGCCTTCTCCTGAGGGTGGAGTGGGACCTGTAAGAGAAACACTCCCTTTCTTCTCCATGCTCTTTGTCTCCCCAGTAGAAACGTAATTAGAACAACTGCAAGAAGTTGTGTTGCTTTTTTGTGGGCTCTTTTCGGAAACCAGCATCAGAAGAGACGTAGGGATGACTAGCAGCATGCCTTGAGATAAATGAAGATGATTTTCTCATTATTATTATTTTTTTTTGAAGTTCAAATTTTTTTTATTAATTTATTCTTGTTACATCTCAATGGTTATCCCATCCCTTGTATCCTCCCATTCTTCCCCCCTCCCATTTTCCCCTTATTCCCCTCCCCTATGACTGTTCCTGAGGGGGATTACCTCCCCCTGTATATGCTCATAGGGTATCAAGACTCTTCTTGGTAACCTGCTATCCTTCCTCTGAGTGCCACCAGGTCTCCCCCTCCAGGGGACATGGTCAAATATGAGGCACCAGAGTACGTATGAAAGTCATACCCCATTCAACTGTGGAGAATGTTCTGCCCATTGGCTAGATCTGGGTAGGGGTTTAAAGTTTACCGCCTGTATTGTTTGAGCGGGACCCCTGAGCCCAAATCTGCCTATCATAATGTTTTACTTGTAGGTTTCTAGGACCCTCTGGATCCTTCTATTTTGCTATTCTCCCATGCTTCTCTCTTCTAGAGTCCCAATAGGATGTCCTCCCCTCTGTCCCAGTTTCCTGGTAAGTGAAGGCTTTCGTGGAACATGCCCCTTGGGCTAGTATGCAGATATAAGTGAGTATATACCATATGAGTCTTTCTGCTTCTGGGTTAACTCACTCATTATGATCATTTCTAGCTCAATCCATTTGTCCACAAATTTTGGGAATTCCTTGTTTTTAATAGCTGAGTAGTATTCCATAGTGTATATATACCACATTTTCTTTATCTATTCTTCTACTGAGGGACACTTAGGCTGTTTCCATGTTCTGGCAATTATGAATAAGGCTGCTATGAAATGGTTGAGCAAATGTTCTTGTTGTGTGCTGGAGCATCTTCTGGGTATATTCCAAGGTATATTCCAATAGCTGGGTCTTGAGGAAGCCCTATTCCCAGTTTTCTGAGATAGCACCAGATAGATTTCCAAAGTGGCTGTACTAGTTTGCATTCCCACCAGCAATGAAGGAGTGTTCCTCTCTCCCCACATCCTCACCAGCATGTGGTGTCGCTTGAATTTTTGATCTTAGCCATTCTGATGGGTGTAAGATGGAATCTCAGAGTTGTTTTGATTTGCATTTCCCTGATGACTAAGGAGGTTGAGCATTTCTTTAAGTGTTTCTCAGTCATTTGATATTCCTCTGTTGAGAATTCTGTTTAGTTCCAAACCCCATTTCTCAATTGGGTTATTTGGTTTGGTGGTGTTTAATTTCCTGAGTTCTTTATATATTTTGAATATTAGACCTTTGTCAGATGTAGGGTTGGTGAAGATCTTTTCCCAGTCTGTAGGCTGTCGCTTTGTTCTCTTGACAGTGTCTCCTGCCTTACAGAAGCTTCTCAGCCTCATATTATTACTTTAAAAAAAAAAGTTTTCACACATACACACTTTGCATGCTGACTGTTCTCACGTCCCACTTCTCTACCACCCCTGTCTCCACTCTTCCCTCCCCATACATTTTTCTCTTGCTGTTCATTTCTATTCAAGTTGGATCACTATTTTCGGTGTCACTCTTAGGCTGTGAGTGTAGCAGTGTTGAGAAACCTGCAGATCCTCATTCATGCTCCTCAGGCTGCCCCAGCTCCAGCACCAACAATATATTCACAGCTAGGAAGCGCCAGCCTTTGAGGAGATGCATTTTAGGTCTGGGCTCTAGAAAGGATTTTTAAATAGTTTGTGCCCTCTCTCATCTGGTGATTAGAGGGAACTTCTCCGAAGAGTTTCTAGAATTTGCTGAAGACTTCCTTTCCCTGTCCTTATCAGTTATCAGGCATTAGTTTTAAAAGGGAGTAGCAGTCCACTTCTGCTGGGGAGGGTAAAGGAAATAGCCATGATGTCAGACCTGGTGTTTTCCTTTAGCCTGGTGCTTGTGGGAGAAGTGTAATTTTCAGGGTAAGCATATTGCCGGTTAGGTGGACCATAGCACCAGCAAGTCTCTTTCCCCTTCTAAATTATTCTTCTGCCCTTCTCTAGGCATTTCTTTGATGCTACCCATACTTTCTATTGTCCCGCATTTGTCCTTGTGGTAATCACTAATTTTTTGGGAGTATTTACCTTGTGTTTTACCACTTGGAAATGTGCAATGCACTTCTTCAAGTTCGTGACATGGCCAAGGGTGCCATACCAACCCCAAGAGAAAAGCAATTAAACTTCTCTGTTCTGCTTTCCTGAAAGTGTAAGTCACACCTGCAGCAGAGAGCAGCTGCTGGTTCTCCAGAATCACACATCTGGAATAGTAGGGAGGCTCATGTGTTGACAAGAGATTGTAATTGTTGGTGTTTAAAACAAGTTCCTAGTTGAGGTACCACTGTAAACATCCCAAGCCTATGTTTTGAGGACTTTTTATACATATATATGCACATGCACACACATACAAAGACCCTGATCAAGATGAACATTGTATCCTTGAAGTTTCCTTCATACTCCTGCCCAGACACTGCCGTGCCCCTTCTTGGAGGTAGAATAACTTTTCTGACTGGTGTGAGGTTTTTAAGAGTTTGAACACCATGGAGCTGCAGTCAGTCAGATTGTAGGTCTTCATACCTAACTGCTGTTTCTAGTTGTTGTCGCATGCATGACGCCCCAGCATTTAGATATACTACAGTTTGTGTGTCCTCTTTTGTTGGACATTTTTGCTGCTGTAGTTTTGATTATTGTGAATAAAATGGCAAGTGTTCTGGAACGTGCCTTGTGGAGGACATAGGTGCTCGTCTTCCTTGGTGCTATGTATGGAAGTCGCATACAGTGTTCAGTTCTAGTTGCTATTGAAAACAAAGTCCTTAATTTCTTACCAGCAAAGTCTGAAAATCACATTACTAAATTATCAAGTTACCTTTTAATGTTCTTCATTCATGAGGTGCTGGGTATAGATCATTCTGCTTTTAAATTACATCTCCTCAATGAATGATCATTTGATGTTGGTTTCTTATATTTGTTGGCCATTTGGATCTCTGTTGTTCTTTGTCTATCCGTCCGTCTGTCTGTCTCTGTCTCCGTCTCTGTCTCCATCTCCCCTCCCCCTTTCTGTGTGTCTGTGTATGTGTGTGCGTGCATGCACACATGTGCATGCAATGTTGTATGTGCCTTAGTTAATGTTTTAGTGCTGTGAAAAGACACCATAACTATGGCAACTCTTACAAAGGAAAGCATTTAATTGGGGCTGGCTGACAGTTCAGAGGTTTAGCAGTTATAGTCACGGTGAGAAGCATGGTAGCGTACAGGCAGACATGGTGCTGGAGAATGAGAGTTCTGTATCTTAATCTACAGGAGTGAGAAGAGACAGTAAACCTCTAGGCCTAGCTCAAGCTGCTGAAACCTCAAAGCCTACCCCATAGTGACAGAGTTCCTCCAGCAAGCCGCACCTCCTAATAGTGCCACTCCCTATGGGTCTATGGGGGCATTTTCATTCAAACCACCATAGTATGTATGTACCTATGAAGGCCAGAAGAGAGCAGTGGGTACTATGGAGTTGGCGTTAAAGGGAGTTGTGAGCTGCCTGACATAGCTGCCCGGAACTGGAGAACAGCAAGCTCCCTTAACCACTGAAACAACTCTCCAGCCTTCTATCCTCCTTTGTGAAGTGCCTATTAAGATTTTTACTTGAATTTCATTGTTAATTTTCTCCTTGTTTGTTAACATTCCTCACATATCTGGAATATTGGTCTTACAGGAGATGCATATCTTAAAAATATTTGCTCTCACTTTTATTCTCAATGTATTTTTGACTTGAGATTAGTTTTTTGAGACAGGGTAGCACAGGCTGTCCTTGAGGTCACTGAAGATGACTTAAACTTCTGCTCCTTCTGCCTCTACCTCCCATGTGGTAGAGCTGCAGATGTGTTCCATTCTGCCTGGTTTATATGGTGCTGGGATGCCAACTGAGAGCCTCATATATACGGATACCTACTGACTCGGCTACCTCCTAGCCTCTGTGCTTTCATTCTCTTATTATTATCTCTTAATAAATGTGTCTTCTTTATTTTGGTGAGATCTAACTTACCAGTATTCATTTTCCTTGTGGTAGCACCTTTAAACATTTTTTAAAATTAAAATATAATTAAATCATTTTCTTCTTTCTCTTCCCTCTAGCCCCTTTCATGTACAGCCTCTGCCCCCCCCCCCCCCAGTTCATGGCCTCTTCCTCTCTTTCTGTAGTTGTTACACATATGTGTATATATTCCCTAAATATCTAAATGCAGTCTGCTCAGTCCATATAATAATGTTACTTGTATGTGTTTGATTTCAGGGCTAACCACTGGTGTTGGATAACCAGCTGGGGAAGACTTTTCTTCCTTCCCACTGTCAGCGTTCCTTAGTTGCTTTTAGTTCTTTGTCTGTGATTGGAGCCCTCTGAGGGTTACCCCATTACATGTTAGCATGCTTGTTGTTCTTGCCCTGTTCAGGTCTTGGTTAGGCAGCCATGAAGATGAGATTTCATGGATGTAGCTTCCATGGAAGTTTTAAGGGATACGACCTCACAGCAGACATCCCAGTTCTCTGGATCTCCGAGTCTTTCTGCCAGCAGCACCTGCTTTGTTCTATTTTTTAAAAAAATCATTGCCTTTCCTTCACTTGCTGTTTCGAGGGAGGAAAATGTAAAAAACCACTGCTGTGGAAGTCAGTCCCCGTCATACCTGGAGGGAGCGGCCTGGGAGACCCCTGGGGGAAGAAGAATATTTATGAATATTTGGGTTTGTAGAGCCATTCATCATTCTGTTATGTTTATTCCATGTGGGAACTCTTAAAGGAGCTGTAGGAATTCTCGGTCAGTTTCTATGCCAGAGGAATTGGGTTGTACACACAAATTCCCTGGGGCTCTTTCTGGTGCCTCCACGTTGGGATGGCATCATCTACCTGGGCTAGGAGTCGGATTGTGGTCATGGACTAGCTGTCCTGCTGACTGGCTGCAACCAGGGGAAAGTTCTTACCTCTCTGAGTCTTGGTTTTCTTGTCTTTTAATGGAGATAGTGAGAATGCACTCATCTCACGTCTAGGTGTGAAGACTAGTTTGTAGAGTGCTCGGCACAGCAGGTGTGCCCCGTGCTGGGCTGGACTGCTGCTCCCCATCACTGTGTTGTATAGAACCAGGAAGATCTCCAGCCCTATGCCCCAGCTGCCTTTCACTGTCCTTAGTTCCCTTCTATGTCCCATGTTCCCTCTCTCTTCTCCTTCACTCTCTCATCTCTGCTATGGAAAACCAACACACACCCCAAATGTGAAGTAAATAGACACGCTGCAAGAGGAAGTTTGAATTTGGCTGATATGGAAAGTTTCACGTCACAGAAGGTTTTTCTTACTTTATTTTGTTTAGACATATGTTGTTAATTTAGGAGACTTGAGACAGTAACCAGAGGTACTGTTTGATTCCAAAATAAGGTTGACCCTTTTATCTTGGTGTCATAGGAAAATAACATGTAGGATTTACGTTAGTATTTTTAATGTAATAAAGCAAAATTATAAATATTTCTACCTAGAAAGTATAGTGCTGGATCTAGATGAGAAAATTGTGTGAATTTGGGGAATAGAATTACAACTAAATGTGTTTATGCACTTTATCTACCATCTGTCATTCAGGGTGTGCCACACCTCATACAAAAGTAGAAAGACTGCATGTGGGAAATAATTTGTATTTTATAGATATATTTGAAGCGAAAACAGCTCATTTTGACTTCCCTAGTTACTAAGCCACCCACCCCTTTACAGCCTCTGAGTCTTTCTGAACTTCCTCTTGGTGGCTTTGGGTGGAAATATCACGCCATAGGCCACGAAGTTGATGTGACATATGTGATACCTCTGCACTCTTGGTGTTTGGGCACCCCTTGTGTTTAAAATTGTTTTCTTGCAGGACAGGGATGGGGCATGTGTTGGGGTGGAGCAGATGGTTTTCAGGGCTTTTACTCTGATTTATCAGGCCCAGAAGTTCAGTTTCAGTAGGGTGGGGTTGGATTGGGAATCTACAGTTTTCTTTTCTTTTTTTTTTTTTAAAGATGGATTGCTCAACTTAAACAGGTGGTACCAGCAAACAAAACAAGACAAGCAAATAACAGAAGGTACAGCTGCACCCCGAGAATGGAAGCTGGGCTCCTGTAGACTTGGCAGCTGGCTATAGCTTTTTAGGCTTTTGATTTCAAAGCACCACGGTGCTCGGTTTTGTTTTGTTTTCTTTTAAAGTTAAATTTTATTAATTTATTCAGATTACAACTTAGTTGTTATCCCATCACTTGTATCTTCCCATTCCCCCCTCCCTCTCACTTTTACCCTATTCCCCTCTCCTAGGTCTAAGACCGAGGGGACCTCCTCCCCAACTCTATGGTGATAGGCTATCAAGTCTCATCTTGGTGCTCAGTTTTGAAAGGAGGAAAGGGAACAATGACTCCACTCTGCCTCCAGGCCGCAGGCTCAGTTCTGAGCAGCCACGTCTGGGAGAGAAATGGTCATTTGGGTGTGAGAAGAGTAGGGAGCGATCTGGAAGAAGCAGTGGAAAGACTCACCGTTCTCACATGGTGCTAATACCCAGTGTGGCCTCAAGGAATGATGTCCTTTTCAGGAATCAGGGTCTTCCATCCTCAACACACCCACCTCCTTTAAACCTCATAGTCCTGTCTGCCCCGATGGAGATAGACTTGTTGGGGCATCTCCTCTCCTCCCCTTTCTCTTTCACATCCCCTCCCACCTCATGCTCCTTGCACCCCTGACCTCTGAACTCTTCACCTGAGGTGATTTTGCTTGCTGAGGTAGGAAGGTGGCTGGCAGGAGCTGAGTGCGGTGTCTCTCTCCAGCATGCTCTCCTTCTGAAAAGTGGGTATTTCTTAGATACTGTAATTACAGCTTTGAAAACTGTAGGTGGAAGGCACTGTGGGGGGATGGTGGGTGAAGAGGCACAGCTGTCTGTGTGAGCATATATAAGTGTATCCTCTTGGTTGGACAGTGGACACTAGCCATGAACAGAGGTTACGGAGATTGGCATGAAGATGCTTGCTGTCTGGCACCCTGGTTTGGGTGGATGTAGTACCACACTGAGGGCATGTGCGCACAAAGGACAACTGCACTTTAGTTTTTGATCATTTGATCTCTCTTCCTGGCTTTCAGGATTTCTGAAATTTTGGAGATGAGGGCTTAAAAGAGCTATTCTTAAACTTAAAAATATTTTTTTTATTGTTTGAGGATTTTATACATTACATAATATGTTTTGATCAAATTCACCTTTGAGCCCTTCCTTTCCTTCCGGGTGCTTTCATATCCCTCCGTTCTCTCTCTCTCTGACAACTTCAGCACGCATTTTAAGCCCACTGAGTCCACTTAGTGCTGTCAGCGTGTGCATGGGTGTAGGCCTAAGCACTAGAATATGGGCAGTTTGTCAGACCACCTCCTCCATGGGGAGGCACTCTGTCTTCCAGCTGCCAGCAGCTGCCAATAGCGTCTTAGCTAGAGGTGGGGTCCACCGGTGTTAGGATTTCTGAGGGTGGCTGCGCTCTTTATCAATTTCATAGACAGTAAATTGTTGCAACAGAATGCACATATGTCTGGAGGGGAATGGTTTGTGGGCAACATGCGACCAACACCGAGTAAGGAAACTCTGCTTTGAGGAGTGTGTGACATTCTCCTTGAGTCACTTTGCTGCCCAGTGTTTTCTGTAAAGGTCTGGTGTTTTCTGTGAGGCGTACCATCTGTAAAGGTCTGGTGTTTTCTGTGAGGGGTACCATCTGTAAAGGTCTGGTGTTTTCTGTGAGGGGTACCATCTGTAAAGGTCTGGTGCTGTGTGCGCTGTTGGGAGAGCTTGTGCCCATTGTGAGTATCAAGTAGATTTCAATGGGAGCACGATAAGTGAATGCCTGTGCAGCACAGCTTCTGTGCAGTCATCAAAACAGTTCACATGTATTTAATACAATTGTAATCGCGAAGCCTATCCACATCATCAAAGTTGGTGACAAAAGCAGTTTAGGAGCGTTGGAGTTGATACAAGAAGTATGACGACGTCAGCGTGGGTATGTCTCTCTCTATCCACAGGCGACTCAGCTCGCTTGAGAAACACTTGACTTCATTCCCCCTTCAAGCAAAACACCCTATTAATTAAGCAAGTGGGTCACAATCCAAGGAACAAACAAGCTCTAAAGTTAGTAATTTGTGTCCTTTACCTCTTGTTCCTGTGTGAGAGAAGGGCGTGAGGAGGTGGCTTTGCTCTCTGAGATGGGAGCGTGGCTAACAGGAGCCGGGTGCTATGCCTCTCCTCATGCAGTTGGCTTCAGCACCCTCTCACTCTGACAAGTGGATATTTCTTAAATATTCTTAAATACTGCCAATGTCTCTTTGTATGGCACTGTGGTCACGTCTGTGTGTCTCCTTTCTCTGTAGGCCAGGGGTTATCACCATGCAGGCGTTGTCAGAGGAGGACCGTAGGCTCTGGATGGAAGCCATGGATGGCCGGGAACCTGTAAGTAACAATTCAGGGAAGTGGAACAATGCAGACCCCAGCGAGCAGTGTGCTGCTTCCCTGCAGAGAGGCTGCTGCTGCTGCTCTAAAGCCCTGGGTCCTTGAAAGCAATGTCTCAGGGGCGTTTTTAATTTGTAGACTGATGTTTGTTAGTTACTACAGTCCCCCCTCCCCCACCGCCCATATGTATGTAACTCCGTAAGGTAGAAATTCTTTGTGAAGGTACAGCAGCTTTGCCCCATTATAGACACAGGTACATTGTTTCTGGGCATCTTGAAGAGGCAGAGTTGTCTGGATTGCTGGATGGCTATTGACCATATGTTGCCTCCACAGAGCCTGCTGCAGAGCCTTAGGCCGGCTGCTTTTAATGGGATATATATTTGTAAAAGCATACATAGGCTACACAGCATCTTTATCATTGTCATCTGGCTAGGTTTCCCATTGCTATGGTGATTCACACCTCATGGTAAGCACTGGGACATTATCAGGGTAGATGGAAGCAGTTAAGCCTGTGACGTGATCTGTGCTCCCATTTCAGAGATGCTGGCCTCAGCAGGGTTGTTGTGTGATCTTGTGGTTGTTATGCAATGTGTGATGTGTAAAGCCCATCCGAGAGCTCTGGGGTAAGTCCCCAAATAGGCCTTTTTATCTTGATTCTGAGAATCCCAACTACAGTTTTACAGTAGTAAGGTCACAAAAATCTTAAGAGTAAAGTCTAGCTAAGTTCCACCATAAAAGATAAAAAGACTCTACATGGATAAGGCCGTGATTCAGAGAGGGAAACATGTACCTGAAAAGGCAGCTCATGGCCTCTGCTTTCTAGAGGACACTGTGACCCAAACCACTTCCCCTTGCAGATGATCTCAGTGCGTCTGTGGCTTTTTTCCAGGCTATGCTGGTTGGATGATCTGTCAGTATAGACGCATATGCTGCTGCACCCAACTGCATGCTCTATAAACACAGGACTCATCTAGTTAACAAAACATAAGCAATAACTAGTGTTTGTATAACTTTTAGTCATATAGATCCGTATTTAAGCAGCTAGTTACAAGTTGGGCAAAGTTGGATAAACTATAATGAAACAACTGTTTAATCTGAATTCTTTCCTTGGGCCAAAATATAATATAGTCTCAATTTTTCCTATGTACATTGTTATCTGTAGAAATGTTTCTCACTGTCTTAGGAAATAGGTGTTGGTATTCAATGTATAGATGAAAAAACAGTCTGAGAGAGATTAAATAACACACTGCCAGCTTCACAGATAATAAGTGGCTAGTTTTGTAGAGAACAAGCCAGGATGCTGTACAGTGCACGTGTGGATGGAAGTGTGTGTGCCTGTCAGAGCGCTCACTTGGGCCCGCACCCAGGCTCTGATAACCTGACCCATGGTTCCCTGGCTTGTTCTCTCAGTCCCCGGCTTCAGCTTGAAACTGGAGTTGGAAGCATCCCAGGAAAGCACTGTGAAGTACTGCTTCACAGTGTGCTGCTTCCAGTAGTCAACATGATGTGGCCATGCCTGCCCTCATGTGAGAATCAAGAAATCCAGATGCACAGAGGTGGCCACTGGCCTTGCCAGTCAGTTTCTAGTGTACTTCAGGGAGGAGGAGGATAAGAGGTGCAGTGAGTGGCCGCCAGGCTCCGCTGCATGGCACAGCTGAGGCCTGTCCCTGGGTGGACTAGGTCTCATCCTTAATAGACATATATTTTCAGCCTGTCTTCTAAAGCTTCATGCTTAGTTCCTTCTGCAGTACTGACTTTCTCTGGCTCTCTTGAGGTACTCCTCAAACTCAGAGAGTAGGAGATCCCCAGAGTGAAAAACCCTCTCATTGTGTGATAGTCTTGATATGATTTTTAAAAAACCAAACCAAACTAAGCCAAAACAACAACAACAAACCCATCCCTCGTGCCCCAGCTCAACTTCTGATTCTGTGGTAGCAGCGTCTTAAGCCCCCTCCTCCACGCTGCCTCCTCCCTGCCACCTGATAGCTGTGTGTAGCTGGCCTCGTCCTAGCCGCTCCAGCCTTCCATAGGTTAACACCTGGTGAGATCGAAAGTGTACTCTTGGAGGGAAAAAAGCATAGCTTTGCTCCAGAATGTACACATTAATAATAAGACTAAACATAAGACAGTTTTGTCTCTAAACATTCTATAAGCCTGTTGCCACAGAGGAACATATAACTTGTGTTGGAAACTACACCTCTGTGTGCTTTTCAGTGTCCTAAAGGGAAATATAAATACAGACAAATGAGGACTGTGTAATTGACAGTAACGTGAGGTGTAATTTTGTCTCCTGCTGTTGAGGGCATAGTAGACAATTAGCAGCTCCATTTTAATCACCTTCTCCCTAATTAGTTAAATGTGTCCCCTTGGGAGTTTTGGTTTTCTCTGGTTGGCTTTTCCACAAGCTGCTCTTAGAATAATTTCTTAATATTGAGAGGTTTTCTTAGGGAGATATAAATATGGACACCTGCTGACCTACAATATTACTCAGTATTAGAATGTTTTTGGAGGTGGTGCTGCAGAATTTTTGTTGTTGTTGTTCTTTCATTGTTCAGTAACAATTTAGGATGGCTTGCAGGGGGCATCTAAATAAACCACACCCTAGTTGATTTTGTAACATGTTAATTATTATATAAACCACAGTTTTGGCCAATAATCACATTGTAAAAGACATTGAATATTTTCATGGTATTGATGGATATGTGATAGAGGAAGAAATTGGAGCTGTGTTTCAACATTACACATTATGGATTTTATCCACATACCAATGAGACCTTTCAATTCAAATGACGAAGCCCTAGTTCAGACTTGCTTGAGAAAGAGCTGTGTTTGTTGGATGGTGTAACTGAAAATGGCACAGGGTAGTTTTTTTGTTTGTTTGTTTGTTTGTTTTTCGGCCCATTTGAATCAGTTACATACATGTTTGGAGCTGGCTGCTTTTCTGCTAGCTGTATTTTCACATACAGCAAGAGGCTTCCTAAGTATTCCAGGCTTACATCTTATATCAGGCATACATCATCATCATTACCATTATCATCATCTTTATCATCTTCATTTTCTGAGATATTCTTACTGTGTAGTTCAGGCTTGCCTCCAATTTGCAGTGTGTGTGTGTGTGTGTGTGTGTGTGTGTGTGTGTGTGTGTGTGTGTGTGTCTATACACAAGCATACATGATATTGGAGTTTGAGCCAAGGACCTTGAGCTTGCTATGCAAGTGTTCTGCCATTGGCCTGTATTTCTAACTCCTACATCTTATTAGGAATTTGTGCCAGTAAAATTTGTGAAACAGGCCGGATAGTATTTCAGACTTTGTGGGCCACATAGTGACGTTTATAGCTACTAAGGTTGCTATATTTGTTCAAAAGTAGCCAAAGACAGTATACCAACGAATGAATATGGCTGTCTTTCAGTGAGATTTTTGCTTACAAAAACAAGTCAATTGTATTTAGGTTAAGTTTTTGATCTATACATACATTGGTAAGAGTTTTTTTCAAAATAATTTTAAAGGAATTCCATATTTGCATTTTATTAACATAAGCACTTTGTCCAGAGGATGCCATAGGTGAAGAGACCAGACTTGACATGTTCACTAAAACTGTTAGTGATGAATGTTGGCATCCTCTGAAGAAAAATCATTGCTGCATGGCAGAGGAGGGTGGGCATGAGATTGGGAAAAGGAGTCATTTTTTTCCTCTGAGACCCATCTTCTAAACCCTATCTTTTCTCTGATCTCTGGTACTCGATCACATGTCCATCACCAATGTCACACTTAGCATAAAAGACAAAATGCTTCCCCCAAGACAGGGACAGACATAGACCTACCATTCATTCAGCTGACCAGCTGACTAGCTGGTGTATGAAAGCAAAAAAATAATCCAAAAGGGATATATTGGAAAGGAAGATGTAAAATTGCCACATTTTCATATAACATGATTATGCAGGAAATGTGAAATAGTCCAAAAACAACCCCCCCCCCCAAATAGCCACTAGGAATTAGATGGTAAGTTCTCCAAGATGATGAGGTATTAGTTTCTCTCTCTACTCTATCATTGTATTTCTGTAACTTAGCAACAAGCAAATGGGATCCAAACTTGCAAACACATTGTAGTCACTTACCTCCAAAATAACACTTAAGCACAGATTTCAGTAAGCATTGGAGAGTGTCAGTGAAAGCAGAGCTGAATAAATGGAGAAACCTACTGGACAAGTATATCAGGGGTTCAGCTTGTAAAGAAGTCAGCTCTCTCCAGACTGGTCCATAGGATTAATGCAATCCCTATCAAGATAGCAGAAAATTCTCTCTAAAATTTATACACAAAGGTGCAGAAAGTAGAAGAGCTAAAAAGAATCAAGTAAGAATAATTAAACCATTCTCTTTTAAGACCCCCTTTATGGTGACACTAATCAAAACATTGTATTGACAGAGAATAGGCACCTAGATCAATGGAACAGAATAAAGGACCCAGAAATAGACTCCTACAGAAATGCCCAATTGATTTTAAACAGAAGTGCAAAAGCAATTCAATTAAGAAAAAAAATCCTTTTCTTTCTTTATTTTTTAAATAAACAATCCTGCCCCCCAAATGGTGCTTTTTGAAAGTAATAGACACCACAGGGAAAAAACCAGGAATCTCAACTTAAATCTTATGTTTTTTACATATTAATTAATTCAAAGTCAATCATAAATTTATGCATAAAATGTAAAACTATAAGACTTTTAGAAGACTAAGATAAAAATGTTTGGATGTAGAGCTAAGTGAATTTTTCAACACAATACCAAAAGTATGGACTACAGATTTAGGTGGGGAAGGGGATAATTTTTTTTCTTCAGCAAATTTAAAACTTTTGTTTGTGTACATGCAACATGCAAGATCCTGTTGAGAAGAAGAAAAGAGAATTTATAGACTGGATAAAAATGTTTGCCAGGCATTTTCCTGTTAAAGGACCTGCATATAAAAATGTAAAAAAACTTTTAGAACAGTTAGACACCCAATTAGGATATAGACAAAAGACACAAAGAGCTGTTTTAAGTTGAACTTATATGGGCTGAAGAACAAGTCTCAACAGTTCCGAGCATGGGCTGCTCTTGTAGAGGGCCAGATTTTGGTTCCTAGCACCCACCATAAGCAGCTTACAACTGCCCAGAACACTAGCTTTGGGCATCTGATGCCCTCTCCTGGCCTCCACAGGCACCTGAATGCACATGCACACACATAAATAAAAACAAAATAACTCTTAAAATGAAGTTATAGAAATGATATAAAAGCACACACAAAAAGCTTCCATATCATTAGCCATTTGGGAAATACAAATTAAAACCATAGTGTGTGGAGGTCATTACAGAAATCTATAATCATTTAAAATTGTAGAGTTATGGAGCCCAGTCCCAAATGATAGATCTACAATATAATTGTCTCACCTCAGGCTCAGGGATGATTGCAGATGACGGATGGAAAGATTGTAAGAGCCAAAGGATCAGGGAGGTCGCTATGACAATGTGTTCTCCTTTGAATGTCAGAAGCTACACCCATAAAGTCTCACCAACATCACTACCTAAACATGAGCTGAATAAGGAAGACCACAATACACTAATGTGGGTGAGGGAAGCCCAGGAGGCCTCAGACCTGCACGGAGAACTACACGCAACTAAGGAATGCTGAGAGCAGAAGAAAACCGTCTCCTGGAAAGAGCACACCAATTGGTCATTGTCTTAGGGTTACTATGAAACACTATGACTAACAGCACTTGAGGGAGGAAAGGATTTATTTATACTTCTGCATTGTAGTTTCATCACTGAAGGAAGTCAGTACAGGAACTCAAGCAGGGCTGGAACCTGGAGGCAGGAGCTGATGCAGAAGCCATGGAGGGATGCTGCTTACTGGCTTGCTCCTCATGGCTTGTTCAGCCTGCTTTTTTAAATAATACCTATGACCACCAGCCCAGGAATGGTGTCTTAGGGTTTTATTGCTGTGACGAGACACCATGATCATGGCAACTCTTATAAAGGAAAACATTTAGTTGGGGCTGGCTTATAGTTTAGAAGGTTAGTCTATTGTCATCATGGCAGGAATCATGGTGGCATACAGGCAGGCATGTGTTGGAGAAGTAGATGAAAATTCTGCATCTGGATCTGCAGACAGCAGGAAAAGACAGTGAGCCAATAGGCTGGGTCTAAGCTTCTGAAATCTCAAAGCCAACACCCCAGTGACATACTTCCTCCAACAAGGCCACACCTACTTTTAACAGGGCCACTCCTTAAGAGTCCACGGGGACTGTTTTCATTCAGACCACCACAGATGTCACCACCCACAATGGCCTCAACCCTCCTTCATCCACCACTAATTTAAACAATGATTTACAGGCCTGCCTACAACCTAATCCTATGGAGATTTTTTTTTTTTAATTGATGTTCTCTCCTCTCAGATGACTAACTTGTATCAAGTTCACATAAAACTATGCAGGACAGTTATTCAATACCAATTGGTTAGCTCTAAAAAACATGCATAAATGTAACATTAGACTGAGCAAGTCGTATTTATTATGTGTTAGGAATATGTATATAACAACAATTAATGCAAAAAAAAAAGCCAAATTGAAAGAGGGCAAAGAAAGGGGTGTCTGAGAGGGGTTGGAGGGAGGAAAGGAAGGGGGAAATGATGATATAATTGGATTATAATCTTTAAAAACAGAATAAAAAACCACAATGTGCTGTCAATGAACTCCCTCCATGAAAGGTTGAATTTTACATTAGTACAAACAAGAAATGACTATGGGGACCTAGAGGAAATTGGTCCACTTATACTTTGGTGTTAGGAGTGTGAAGCTGAAACAACTCCTTTGGAAAGTTACCGGCAGCTTTTCTCATGTTGATAAAGTAACTATTCCCTTGCCGTAGGACCTGCAGTTGCTTTGAGACATTTTCTCCAGAATGAAATGTGCAACACATAAATATGTACACATATTTCAGAGCAACTTTGTTCATGATAGCTCCAAACTGGAGATAACCCAAATCCATTTCTGGAGTAAGCATTTTTATTGGCTGCTCCATAGAGCAGGGCTACATCCATAGAGAGGACTATTATTTTGCTATAGAGAGAAACAAACTTGTGATACCCCTCCACTACCAGCTGTATGCACCTCAGGGTATTATGCAAGTTGAGAGAGCAAGTCTGGGCATGGATATATAGTGTATGTTTCCACTTTCTAGCATGCTTAAAGTGACAGAGAATTGGAGAATAAAGCAGTAATTCCCAAGGGGTGGGGACACTGAGGTTGGAAAACAGAAGGGGTAGCACAGTTTTGTCTCATAACTCTAGTAGTTCTATGAAACTATGTCAAACTGTATGTATCTACTTCTGTGTAGTTTAACACACACACACATACACATTCACAAATACCAAAAACATATGCCAAACCTGGTATGAATGGGGTGTGTAATCTGGTTAATGCTATGGCACTAATGGTAACTTCCTGGTTTAGATGTTACAGGAGGTACTATCGTGGGGGAAGTTGAATAAAACAGTCATAGGACACTTCCAACTAATCTTGCAGTTTTATATCATTTGAAAACAACAAGAAAACCATGTTAGCTAGTCACATAAAGTTTTTAAACTATTCTTCCAGATTTCCTTTTACTAAGTCTAGGTTGACAGGCAACAGAGTCACTATTGTAGCCACATTAGTTTTTATTTTACTGCACTGTGGCCATTGTTTAAAGTGTGGTAGTAGGCCACTTTCTTTATTAAATTGGACATGGAAGCCACACTCAGTTCCATTTCAGCCTGAAGTACACTATGAGACCCTGTCTCAAAAAGGTCAAGAAACAAAACAAGCAAAAACATACATTCTCTTCAGCATCATCAGCGACTTACGTCTGATGCTGCCTGCAGCATGCCAGTTCCTACTTTGTGGATTCTTCTTTCTTCTACTCTTTCAACCCCTTAACACTAAATAAGAGAAAAAAGAATAGACAGGAAAGGAGAGAGATCCTTGAATGAAGTCCGCGCCTGGAAAGGGGTGGCATCACAGTTAGACTACTTCTTGCTGATTAGGGGCGAGTTTGATCTTCACAGTCAGGATGTCTAGTTTCTTCTTGTTGTTGTTCTTCCTTGCACATAACTACTTACCAAACCGCACCAACAGCAATCAACAACAAACAACTGCCTTTAGGAGCACAGCCAAGATCCATGGCTCTGGAGAACCTGTGATTCCCAGTGACATCCTGAGCCACCTTTCCACAGATGCTGCAGACACGGGTGCAGTTGTAGTGACTCCAAGCTGCTTGCCTTTAGCAAACATGCCTAGCCACCGTACATAGAGGGAAGTGGGGACAGCTCTGGGAACAAGGGTCATGGCAAAATGAGATTTACTTTCTGAAGGTTCTCCAAGCTGTACTGTTTACACAGCTCGGAGGAAGATTTCATGACAAATGTATTTGCTTGCTTTGTTTCCTGATCTTCTGGAGACATGGTCTCATAGTGTAGTTCAGGCCGAAGTGGCATGCAGCGTGGGAGATACGGGTGTCAGCCATCAGGCCCTGCTGGGCAACCAAGAGCAATGGCAGTAGTCTGTAGTTTTTAAATGCCTCTAGGGTACCTCTGACCAACAGCCCTAAGAGAATTATCACACAGCTGGCACTAGGCTTTGTGTTTGGCAACCTGTGGCTTCTGGACGTGCATGCGTGCGTGTGATGGCTTCTTACTTGTAGAGAGGTACAGGGAGCAGTGTGTGTGTATGCGTGTGCACATGTATAAAACGGTAGATTTCCATGCTGCTTTCTACATATCCCACCATTCCTACTTTCTTTACCCTCCTACACCACCTCCTTCTTCTACCCTCTGATCCTCCTTCCCACTTAAACTTTCTTCCCCCTTCTCAGTTCAGATCATTTATGTTCTATTTTGTAGGATTTCCCCACATAACTCTATTACGCTTTTAGTTTAATTACTTTAGTAAACCTTCAGCTAATCTTGAAAGTTTAATATATATATAATTTCCCATATTATTGCCAAATTGGTCTCTTATTATAGCATGATTCATACTTTGGCTATAAAATGCTATAGAAACATAAAGTGTGATTCATGTATAAAGCAGTTTGATTCCTTTTTCTCTGACCTAGAGGTGACACCCATCAGTTTTCTCAGCTCTGCCTTCAAAGCCTAGGACACAGTCCTAGCTTTTCCACTAGTTTCTTCTTGGCTGATAGGGCTTTTCTACTCATTTCTGCCAGTATCTCTTGTCTGCTAGCATCTCCACTTGTTGCTTGGGTTGGAGTCATAAGTGAGAGTGGCATTGCAGCCAAATGGGTACATCTTGTATCTGAGCTGGGATGTGAGTCTCCTAGCTCCTTGGCTACATGAGGTGAAATGTGACCTCTGGGCCATCTGTACCTGTGTGCTCTGGCAATTGTCAGTATTCTGTTGGGCATCCCAAGGTCTGTCAGAGTCCTTTAAATCTTCTAGGAGAGAAGAAGTAGCTTCTTCTGGGAGCCACTGTTGTGGTGCCCCATGGCCAGAAGAGTTCTCAGTCCCTAACACCCATGACAAGTGACCAGTAAGCATTTCTACCTGGAGTTCCATCCAATAGAAAATATGTGCTACAAATGTCTGTGTCTCCTCTGTAGGACAGCCATTGTTCTGTTTACCCTACTTTGTTAACTTTATATCCAGTTTGTTTGCTCTGTAAGTTCCTTACTCTAGGTTTGTGGCTTTGTTAACTTTTTTGCCCAGCCTTTTTGGAATGGGGAGCAGACCGAATGAGATTGTTACACTGAAGGTTTTTGTCACCAGTTCTACATTTGAATTCTGATTCAGGCTCATATAACAGGTGCTTATTTTGCTTCCTACATCTGGAAGATGACCTGTTGGCAAGTCAAGATGTTATTGGAGCTGGCTCTGTGTGTATGTATGTATGGTTTCAGTATCTCATTAAAGAGTTAAAAGTTTTTGAGTCTTTAACTATTACGAAGAATTCCAGAACATTCTTTACCTAGAGAGCCTAAATGTAATGTTATATAATCACAATTTAATTATGAACCAAGGAAATTAATATTAATGTAGTATTATATATTTTTAAAATGTCCAGTTATTTGACTAATTCATATCTTTGCTTTCTAGTCTGCTGTCCAATCTGGGATAACACATTGCTTTTAGTGCTTATATTATTTAATTATATTTTGCGCCTGCTGTGTGACTCTCCATAGGGATACGTAAATAGATACCAATTCATGACAGATAGGGCATATACACTACTGATCAAAGACACAATCTGACCTAAGTCTATATTAGTGGCCCTGTTACTTTATCAGGATTGCTTACAGAAGTGTGGGTGAGGGATGTTCTAGTTTGCAATTGATTGCTGTGATAAACATAACTGAAAGCAACTTGGGGAGGAAAGGGTTTATGTTGCCTTACAGGTAACAGTCATCACTGAGTAACGCCAAGGAGTGCTGTTTGCTGGCTTACTGCTCTGGCTTATATAGCTCAAATCTGCCTGCCGAAGAAGTGCACCACCTATAGAGGGCTGGGTCCTCATATATTAATTGGTAATTAAGAAAATGCCATCAGACATACTCATAGGCCAGTCTGATAGAGGTATTTAATCAATTGAATTTACCTCTTCCCAAGTGACTCTGACAAAAACTACCCAGCACAAAGGGGTTACTTAGAGGAGTATGGGTGACAACTCACAGAGCTGCATCTCTGCAGCTCCCTGCCCCCCACCCCTCACAGCTAGCTTTGCTGAAGAAGCATTTCCTCTCCTCAGAAAGTGTTTCCTGCGCTTACAATGGCAATGGTGAGGGGCTTTACAAACTTTCTGAGTTTCCTGAGTCTCAGAAGTTTCACTAGCTTTCCAAGTCTTACAAGGCCCCCCCTCCTTCCACACAGAGAAGGGTGTGTTTCAAGTCTGAGGAAATAGCAGTACAATAATGCTTGGAACAGTTAGCAGCTCAGCCTTTGAGAAGAGCGTTTCCACTAGCTGATATGCATGTAGTTGAATATTCAAAACAGTATCCTGTGTCTGTTCTCACCTATACTCACCCGTGTGTAACCATACATGGCTTTGCATAGTCAGGGCAGTCAGGGTTCTGTCTTTCTAAAGCTTCCTGTCGTGTATTCCATCTCAGCGTCATAGATTTCCTTACAGTACATCTTCTTTCCTTATAGTATATTTACCTCTTTTAAAAATACCTTTTAATTTTTGACATACAATTTTGCATGTTTTGGGGGAACAGTGTGACATTTTGATATGAGCACAGTAGTTACTGATGGTTCAATAAGAGTGATTGATGTCTTTGTCAACTCAGACATTTATCATTATTATTCATCTATTTAGAATGTTCAGAATCCTCTCTGCTAACTCCTTTGAAACAGTTAGTTGTTGTGAGCCGTAGTTATCCTGATGTGCTACAGAACAACAGGAACTATTCTTGCTCTACAGCTGTACTCCTGAAAACAGCTGTTCTCCAGAATGCAGCTGTTCCTGTAGAACATTTGTCTTCTACTCTGTCTGCCCATACCATGTGTTCAGCTTTGTGCAGTTCTCCGAGTTTACTACGTATGTTACAGTCATTGGTTTAGACACCTGAATCCATCGATACTAGACATTCTGTGTGTGACCCCTCAACTCTAGTTGTCGCACTACTATTGGCACCCTTGCAGGTGTCATAGAAATAGTTTATGGGACGGAGATTACTGTTGGGTTAGCTTCTGTCCCCTCTCAATTCCCAAAAGGCCATTGATGACAGAGTGACTGCATTCACTTAAAGAATGGTCAATCTAGATCTTTTGCCATTTTCTCTTATACTCTAAAAGTTCAAAAGTGGTTGTATGTGTTAGTGAATCAAGTGAAAAGTGATACTTTAAGCAGTATGTTGACAGAAGGCCTGGAGCCATTTTGAATAATAGAGTGTCTATAAATTAGGTTATTTGCTTTGTGATGAGGGGTGGAACAAGATAAGCATTAAAAAACAAAAACCAAAAACCAAAAGCCCCCTATGTTTTGGATCGCTGAATTGCTCTCAAGTAGGGATCAGTCAGAAAGGCTCTCAGTACCAATTTTCACACTCCTTTTAGTTTTATTCCAGAAATCCTGCCCTTCAACCCTAGAAGAAAACACCAGAACAGCTAAACATACCCTGAAAACAAAGTAATTTTCTCCTATGATTCTAAAAGCTCTTCCTTAAGAGCTTTTTAAAACCTATGAAATACCAACAGTAGACTGCTTAAATAAGACCTGGACAGTGACAACACTGGGTGACATGCCAGCGTGGATGAGAGAAGTAACATTGTTCTCCATCTGTGGATGAAGAGCTGCAGGCAATTAAAACCTGTGGCGATTGGGAGAATTAGTCTTTCCCAGGTATGAGCACTAAATGGTTGCCCAAGCAATACTATAAATGGACCCATCAGGTTGCATACACACACACACGCACGCACGCACGCATGCACACACACACACAGTATTTGCACCTACGTGTGACAGTAGTTAATAAAAGGCCGTGTTTTTGAAAGGGAGAGGGAACATAGGATGATTGAGAGGGAGGATTGTGTAATTATATTTTAACAAAAATAAACCTATTAAAATATTTTTAAAGAGAAAAAAGGGAGTTCGTCTTTGTGCTTATCTGGAAAACAATGCAGATGCTCGCTCTGATGTTCACAGCCAACAGAAGGGTAGGACTTCATCTCTTAGCTCTCAGCTAACCACCGTTGCTCCCTTACACACTGTGTGGTCTTGACCCATTGCCCAGAAACTTGAGGCTCCCTCACTCATTATCTCTTTATTTTTAAAAGCAAAGAAGGACAAGGAAGGGTGTGGACCAGAAGCTGAGTAGGAACTCCGCTTGGCAGAATACACCCTTTTATAGCAACTGCTAATTAGTTTTATTTTCACTGTAAATCCTAGAAGCTTAGTTAGAGTATAGAAATCCATGTTATTAATGCAGATTTACTGGAGTGGTAGTATGGTATGGTACCTAGCATTTGAAATATATATTTGAGACAGAGTGTCTGTCTGTATAGCACATGCTGGCCTTGAATTCACTGGCCTCAAGTTTATGGGCATCCTCCTGTACCACTCCATTGCATGCCTAGGTCACAAGTATAGGCAGTCCACCTGGCTTAGGGGACTTTGTAAGCTTTGTTTCTTGGAACTCTCTCATGAGATGAAGGCTATCTTTCTTCTGGACTTGTTGGCCACGCTAGACATTAAGATGAATGCCAATCCTCTGACTATTTCTTTACCTAGTTTACATCTCTTCTTGTTGGCATCCTGGGAAGATGTTGAGTTGCTGAGGACAGGGGCTGGTCTTGACTTTTATGTCTTATGAGGGCCTGTTTGTGGTTCTTAGCAGAGCACTGTGAGGTGTCCTCAGCGCTCTCTGCACCCTGCATCAACCTGGGGCACTAAATGAGAAAGCTTCCACAAGTCAGTCTTGAGCAGAGCGCCTCTGTTCAGTGTATCGGTTTTGGCAGCTACTGGGCTGCTCTGAATACAAGCCCATGGAGGCAAGGGCTTTATTTGATTGCTCTTTACCACATCTCACACTGCTCAGGGCTCCTGCCTTGTTTCCCAGGGTTGGTGGTATGTGTTAGCCCAGTGTGCTACCTTAGGGAAGTCTCAGGTCAGAAGGTTTATGAAGACTAAGGATCAGGAATTGGTTAGCATCTTGCCAGTGTTAACAGAGAAATCAAGACATGTTCTGGTTTGCTTTCTATTGCTATGACAAACAACCATGACCAAAAGCTATTTCAGGAAGAAAGGGTATAGTGCACCTTACAGCTTACAGTCTGTCATGAAGGGAAGCCGGAGCTGAAGCAGACAGAGGCCATGAAGGAGTGCTTCTTGCAGGCTTTTTCTTTGGGTTCATGTTCAGCTACCTTTCTTAGACCCCCCAGGACCATCTTCTCAGAGGTGGCAACACCCATGATAAACTGTGCCCTCCCACATCAATCGTTAACCAAGAAAATGCACCACAGGCAAGCCTGAGGAGGCATTTTCTCAATTGAAGTTTCTTTTTCTCAGGTGATTTTCAGGTTCTGTTAAGTTTACTGAACACTAACCAGTACAAGAGATCTGTGCACATACATGTCCGCATATGCCCATAGGGGTGTGTGTGTGTGTGTGTGTGTGTGTGTGTGTGTGTGTGTGTGTGTGTGTAGTGTAGTGTATATATGTGGGGGGGGTCTGTTTATCCATCTATCCATCCATCCATCTGTCCGTCCGTCCGTCCATCCATTAACTTCGTGAAGGACATTAGCCATGCTCAGAGCTGGGTTACTAGTGATTTTCTGCTGCTTTAGTGGACACCACAAGCTGTAGTAGAAGGAACATACGAGGCATAGACTCCAAGTCTGCTAGCCTGAGTTTAAATCTTGATTCTGCCGTGAAACTTGGGACAATTTACTTAGTTTTTCTGAGTGTCACTTTACTCAACTATAAAGTGATAGGGAGCGATAGTTCTGGTGAGATTTGAAACAGTAACACATTTGCTTTACCTAATATGAGTAAAGGTTAATTGCTCAATTGACAGTAAGTTCTAGAGTCTCTAGATTTTATATATTCTTGCATACAGGCTGATTGTCATTTAGAGAGTGATGACGGCTGTGGACTCTGCTGCCTGCCTTTGGGCTGGCGTTAGTAGAACTATAATGATTTATTAAAGACAGGAAACCACGTCTCTATTTCTTTGGAACTTGGAAGGAGGGCATATAAAGCAGGAAAGCAATAACAATGATAACAATATTTAAAAGTCTCAGGATACTTTTTAGGGACATATTATTCTGAAACTGTTAGGCCTCTGGTTAACTTTATTTCCACATGAGAACAGTGCATGAAGCAAGCAGAGAATGATCCCATCAGGATTTTAATTTCCAGAGAGAGATGCTTAGGTACAGTGATTTCCAGTCTCTGTATCAGAGGGCTCAGAGGGCAAGGAGTAGGCATACTTCTCGGAAAATACCCAGATTCCAAGTATGTCAATTTTTTTTTGTTATTTTTTTTGAGACAGGGTTTCTCTGTGTAGCCCTGGCTGTCCTGGAGCTCACTTTGTAGACGAGGCTGGCCTCGAACTCAGAGATCTGCCTGCCTCTGCCTCCCAAGTGCTGGGATTAAAGGCGTGTACTACCATGCCCAGCTGTATGTCAGTCTTACCAGTTCCTTTACGCTGTATTTTTTACTCTTACTTCTTGAGTCCTAAACCTAATCACAAAGACTTTGGCTTTTCTTCCCTTCTGCTTTAAGGTCAGTATTTCCCAGTGTTTTTGAGGTCAAAATCTACTGTACCCACAGTCTGGGCTGTGTTGGAGTAGATTTATCAATTGTGAGTATTACTTGCATTCAAGACTACTAATTATAGTGTCTTAAACTTCAGCTACTATGTATTTGCTTTGCCTGTTTTCATGAGACTGAAAATAGAATTGTCAAAAGCAGAGGAAGTGGACACTGAGAACAAGTTCAGAGGTGAAGGGAAAGGAAGTCAGCTGGGCCAGAAGTGAACCCCACAGATTCAGAGAAACATGGCTTCTCACTCTGTTATCTATGGATAGACATGGGAGGGTGGTGGTAAATAGAAACAGTTAATAAATATTGTTAAAATAAATATTTGGAGAGAGTGCTCTGTTTTTAAAACCAGTAAAGCAATGGCATATTATTTCTCCTGGGACACGTGAATTTGTGGAGACTTTGGAAGGCTTAGATAAGGACATATGTCTACTGCCTGCCTTCATTTTGAGCTTGCCCAGTGTCTTAAGGTTTTGTTGCTGTGAAAAGGCACCGTGATGATGGCAACTCTTACAAAGGAAACAGTTAACTGGGGCTGGCTAACAGCTCAGAGATTTTGTCCATTATTGGATGGTAGAAAGCATGGCAGCATACAAGCAGAAATGGTGCTGGAGAAGGAGCTGAGAGTTGTATATCTGGATCCACAGGCAGCAGGAAGAGACAGTGAGACACTGGTCCTGGCTTGAGCTTCTGAAACTTCAAAGCCCACCCCCAGTGACATACTTCCTCCAACAAAGCCACACCCACTCCAACAAGGCCACACCTCCTAATAGTGCCACTCAGTGGGCCTGTTGGGGGCCATTGTTTTTCAAGCCACCACACCCCACAATACAATAGAAAGTTATTCCATCTTAGATGAGTTTATAGAGAGGGCAGACTTTGAGAATGGAGGTAGAGGCAGAAGAAATTCACATGTTAATTTTCGTGGTTCTGTCTTTCTCACTGGTGAGTTGTATATCTTTCACAGATGTCTTTGAGCAGCATTTCTGCTGACCTTCTCCATTGCAGGTTGGATGTAGCAGTGCTAGGGTCACACACCTCAAGTAATGGTCTTGTTTGTCGCCTTGAGATCACCAGGCAACAAATTTCTATGTTTTGGTAGAAATAGGGGATAAAATAAGAAAGTGTGTTATGAACCAGCAGAGAGTCTGTTAGCAAAAGATTTGAAAACATTCCATATTCTATTCCTCAAGCCTATATCTGAGATTGTTGACATGACTGTTGTTAAAGTTGGCTCGACAACCGACACAGTCTTTCAAGCTCACTCTTTCTGAGAAGAAAGGTCCTAGATGTGATTTGGTAGAGCACTTCCTGTGAAGAGCCCACCTGAGGCTGTACTTGTGTTCTCTGCTCTTGTTTGAGGTTTTTGTTTTTGTTTTCTCGAGACAGGGTTTCTCTGTGTAGTCCTGGCTGTCCTGGACTCACTTTGTAGACCAGATTGTCCTCAAACTCACAAAGATCTGCCTGTCTCTACCTCCCGAGTGCTGGGATTAAGGGTGTGCATCACCATTCCCGTCCTGTGGTTTGGAGTTTTAGCTGACCCTGTTTCCCTGGCTTCTGGCAGAATCCTTCTACAGTTGGACATTGCCAAGTCTCTCTCTTTTTATATAAGTATGGATCCTAGCAAGTTGACAGCCTCTTCTCTCCTCTCACCACCAACTCTTCTGGAGTCCCCCGATTTTCTCTCCAGTTCATGTTTTTTGTCAGGCATAGCTTTCCAAAATTTAACCAGAATTATGTCATTCTCCTGTTCTGGAAATTTGCCAGTTCCTATCTAGACTCTTAACTTTCCCCATGGTATGCATCTGCATACTCACATTTGGTAACGATTGGCTAGTGTCCAGTGGAGAAGTGACATTATCACAAATGTATTTCAGGTGTTTTGGTACCAACCTCTGTGTTCTCACAAAGACACTGAAGAGTCTCTGTCTGTCTGTCCCTTTCTCCCCCCCTCTGTGTGTGTTGTTGTTGTTGTTGTGGCATTTGTTCAGAAGCATACAGGATACCTTGTAAATGAGTCATTTGATTATTGCATTGCTTAAATGACTAATTATTAAATAATCTCCATTCAGAGATACATCACTAATAATCACTTTTAGAAAGTAAGAAGGTAAACCTTCATTAAATATAAGTAAAGATTACAAAATGTATTCCAATTTTAGGAAAAAAAGATGTTTTAGAGTCCAGGAAATCAGAGTCCCCCTGAATTCCTAGTGATGTGCTAGAATTATTCTGTAGGAAAATAACATACACAGAATATTCTTTGGTATGATGAGTATCATCAGACACTCGTTGAAAGGCAAAGGGATCCTATGGGAAAATGAGTGTATCTACCAAATGCTGTTTAGTGTAGCATTTGTAGGTAGGAACTTATGGATCCACTAAATCTTCCTAGCCTGCAAATCTTGGCACCAAGCATCATTGAATAGCATGTCCTTGTTTGACCCTGTCATGGAACTGCTCCAAATGACTGAGAGTGCAGTTTTGTAATGCTATATATCAAGAACCTTGTTTAGATTATTTTTAACAAAACATCCTTTACCTCTTTAATAGGGAAAATGGAAATAGACAAAGGCAAGTCATAAGCCTTTAGCCCTTTTATAGCCCATCCTCCAGGACACATTTTTTGCCATCCCCTCGCAGCATTAAACACTCTCAGTGAATCCTTGCTAAGCTTGCTGCTTGCTTGCCTTTGCTTACTTGGAATGTCTTGAGTCTTGGCTACAGCAAGAAGTGGAGTCCAGCCAGCCTGATTTTTTTTTTTTCTCTTTAGAACGGTCTCTGGAAGCTTCTCTTACTTAGGATTTTGAATAGAGCAGAGGGTTAGTTACAGCTTAAGCCCACATTGTATGATGGAACCACACTTGGATGTGGGGGAAGAGGCCTTTGTTTATATATGCTGTCATTAAGTGAACCCCTGAAGTCACTACTCACCTAGTGAAGCAGACATTCTGCTGAACTGCAGTCTGCCTAACATAATCCCAGCTCAAGCAGTGCCCCTTGCTCAACACCTTCTCCTGCCTTCCTTGGGATAACTTCTTCTGTGCTCATCTGTCTTTAGGTGCAAGTCAAGGATCCAGGGCAGGGCCAGGGGCAGCGGAGATAAATCTTGCAGGAGACACAGGGGTGAGCAGCAGTGCTGTTAGAGTGGGATTGGAGATGCTGTTGGTGCTTGTGTCAATGTACAGAGGAGGGGCTAGCCACAGCAGAGTAGCTCACAGTTGCCAGGAGAGACCAAGACCCAGAACTCATAAGCAGGGGAAGAGACATGGTTTGGATCCAGTTTGGGGCAGACACTAGGAACACAGACCAGGCTCTTTAGTTTTCCATAAGTTACTACTTTCTCCCCACCCCTGAAATGCTATGGTGCTATGGAAGTCAAATTTAAAGATTATCTGGCCGGGCAGTGGTGGCACATGCCTTTAATCCCAGCACTTGGGAGGCAGAGCCAGGTGGATCTCTGTGAGTTCAAGGCCAGCCTGGTCTACAAAGTGAGTCCAGGACAGTCAAGCCTACACAGAGAAACCCTGTCTTAGAAAAAAAAACCCCAAAACAAAACAAAAAAAGATTATCTGTATAGCATTACCATTATATTTTGGGTGTATCTGATCCACTTCCTTTTTCAAGATTTTGTACACAGTCGAAATAATAAAATTTACACAGATTTAGGGGAGCTTATTTTGATTTTCCGTTTTTCGTTACTGCTTTTTTTGCACTACTCAGCTCTTTAGCCTTATTCCAAGACTAGCATTTAACTACAAAATGCTGGTGGTCATGCTAAGGGATTCATCTAGGTGGTACATGTCTGTAATTTTAGCTCTGAGAGACAGAGGCAGGAGGATGCAGAGTCTGACCCTAAACTACATATGGAGAAAGCACACCAAGACAGCTAGTTTAACATAGATTTCTAGCTCCTCCTTTCTGTGGATTCTCTCTTTTGCTTTAATCTCCATCTTATGTGCTCCGCTCTTATTTCCTGCTGCCCTCCTCTCTCACTTCGCTATATGCGCTGCTTTTTATAGGTCTCGCTCAGCACTCTGTGCTGTGACTCAGAGTTCAACCTAAGTACAGGGAATTGAGCAGTTGACTGTGGAAACACCACAAGCCACTTGCTCCCAGTTCCCTTTCCTTCCCTTCTGTCTTTTCTCCCCACCCCCATCCCTTCCTGCCCATGTCCTTCTCTGCCATGTCTCTCTTTCCTCTCCCTCATCTCCTCCGGGTACCCCCATGTTCACTCTTCCCTTTATACAAGCTTGAGTTCTCCATCTGCAAAGGTCCTGGGAGTCCTCGGTCTTTGGAATATACTGTTGGCCCCTTTTCTGGAGAGCCTGTGCATCCATCAGGGTTCAGTTTAGGATGATATGCAACTTGAATGTAGCTCATATACATTTGAAATATCAAAGTAATGCATATAAGGTTTATTTTAAAATCTAAACCAGTAGTGAAAAGTTCAAAGGACAGGTATGTACTTTGCAAAAGAGGATTCCCAATATGTATAGTTAGGAACTGTTTAGGTGACTTCTTCCTCCATGATTTTGCCCTCAAGTTATGTTTTAAATAAGTTGTAAGATCATGTGCACTTAGCTTTTTTGTAGTGATAATTTCCCCAACCCTGGGTATTTTGAGACAGGGTTTCTTTGTATAGGCCTGGCTCTCCTATAACTTGCTTTGCCTCCCCAGTAGTGGGATTAAAGGCATGTGCCACCACATCCGGCCTGGTGTAAATTCTAAAATGCCTAAATGGTTAACTGTAAGATTGAAAGCCTCTCCAGGCATGGTGACATAATGTTTTTAATCCCAGCACTCAGGAGGCAGAGGCAGACGGATCTCTGTGAGGCTAGCTTGGTCTACAGAGTGAGTCCAGGACAGTCTCTGTCTAACAGTCAGTGATGTTTCACAGAGAAACCCAAAACACACCACACCACACCACACCACACCACACCAAAATTGAAAGCCTCCAAGGCACTCTTATAACTAGAACTAAAAATAAATGCACCAACCACATAGTGAATAAATATATTTAAAATAAACAAGATCAGCGATTTCTTTTTTTCAAAGGCCATGCTTAAATATCATGACCTTGAGATGCAGGTGTGCTCTTGTTCAGGGCAGAGTGAGTGACACTGGAAAATTAAACAGTGAAAAGACTGCATGCCTCCTTTTAGTTCACTTTTCTAATATAATAGAAATGCTTAAACTCACAACGGGGAGGGCTGGGAGAAGCCTTTGCAACCAGGAACATGTCTCTGACTTAAAGGAATAAGGGTCACAGCAGGAAAATGAGTTTCCTAAGTCACACATGGAGCCGGTGACACAGAGCCAAGACTAGAACCTGGGATTCTTTACTCCCAATATTATAGGATTTTTTAAAGACATGCTATTGTGCAGACATGGGCAGAACGATGTAATGAATGCTCATTAATAAATGGATTGTGCTTACTTATCCTCATCTGGCAGGCTTACTAGATGCCCCCTTCAGCTTGTGTATGAGCTTCCTACCGAGGTAATGAATCATCACACTAATCGGTAGCTTTTCACCGTGTAGCCTGGTGTCTTAGGTTTCTGTGCTAAAGACCATGCAGAAAGCAGAAAGACATGACTTGGCTTACACTTTCTGATCACTCTGTCACTGAGCAAACACTCAAACAGAACAGAGACCTGAAGGCAGGAATGGAAGCAGGGGCCCTGCAGGAACACCACCTACGAGATTGTTCCTCCCAGCTTGCAGCCTGCTTTCTTACAGACCCCAGGACTACTCGCTCAATCAAGACACGAACCGCAGTGGGATGGCCCTTTCACTCAATCACCAATCAAGAAAATGGCCCCAAGCATTCTCCCAACCGAGATTTCTCTTCCCAGATATGTCAAGGTTTGTGTCAGATTAATAAAACCCAACAAATTAGACATAATACCAGCTTTCAAAAAGCAAAAAAAAAAAAAAACGAAAAACAAAAAACCTCTCTGTTTATTGACTGTTAGTGGAGAAGGCTTACCGTTTTTTGGTTTCTGACCACCTCATTATGGCAATGCTTTTGTACAGTTATAGACCCTTATGCTTGAATGTGTAGAAAGTCGGAGTCCTGCCTGGTGGCCATGCCTGAAGTTTGGTAGTGGAGACCATAGGATATAGTGAGAGGGATTGTTGATAGAAGGGTGAAAAGAAACAGAGTGCTTCATTAGATGAAGAGCTACAAACAATTAGCAATTACTGAGAGAGTGAGACTTAGTCTTCCCCAGGAGTGAGCCCCTGATTGGTTATCCAATAGCAAGCTGTCAGCTCTAAAACCATACACATGCAGACAACACTGAAGCAAGTTGTGCTTATATGCATATGCAACAGCAGTGGTTAAAGAAGAGGAGGCCATGGATATGGGAGAAGAGTGGAGGTAAGGGGAGTGACATGGGAGGAGCAGGACAGAGGGGATAAATGGTGTAATTATATTTTAATTAAATAAAAGTTCTGTGTTCTCAATTCCAGAAGAGGGAATCTATGGTAATAACATGAAAAAAACATTTTGAAAATAGCTTATCACATTAACATTTACCAAAGCTAAGACTAATAAGAACAGTGTCTAGTGTTGTCTCCTTACATAGGAGGAACCCCGGAGCCTTAGTACAGTTAGAAAGGCCAGCCTTATCACCTGCTTCTATCTCCCAGCATGCCAAGCTCTTTCGACCTATGGACCTTTACACATACTTGTCTGTCAGTCAGTCTGAAATGCTCTTTCTTCAGCTTTAGGCCCCCAAAGTTCAGTTTTTCATCACATTCTCAGCCTTCTCCTGGTTGCTCTTTTTATTGTATTCTCCCCACCGTTGCTGGCCACTCTTGGATCACCTTCTGATCTTCTCTACAGTTTATCTTCTTTTCCTTCCTCTTTTAGGCTGTCATAGCTTGACTAGGACTGTCTGTAACTCACCTCTTAGTTACAGTGTTTAGGGCAGGGCAGGACACAGGTGGGCCATTTGTTGGATACTTAAAAAGAGGTCCAGATAGGTTGACTGTTCTCTTGTCACAAAGGGCAACCATATCACTACAGGAAGTACCGCTGTGTTTTAAGAAACTGTAGCCTGTCTTTGAGCAATTGGTTCTCTTGATCACCAGCTTGGCAATTGGCTTAAGAGTGAGTGGCTTGATGACTAGTTCAAGGTCACATAGTTAATCTCATTAATAAATAAGTTTAGCTCCCTCACCAGTGGGTATTTTTAGCCATTATCTTTCATAAGCAATTGGTTTTTGTTAAAAATACTCAACTTTTAGTGTTCTCAGCTTTTAAAAATAAAATTAAATAAACAGTATTCTTCAGATATTAACTATTTCCAATTTAGTCTTTACACTTCGTATTTCTTTGCATGTAAATTGTGTTGCAATAGTTTCCTTTAAATTTTCATTGTCAAAAGTGGTGGCTGACTCATCCCTTGGTATAAACTGCATATCATTTGAATTCTGACCCATGTCTGAACCCTCAGCATTTTGATGGAGTTGTTAATGGGCTGGGAAGATGGCTCAGTAGATAAAGTGGTTGCCATGGAAACACAAGACCTGAATTTGAGTCCCCAGAACCCACCTAAAGTCTGGATATGGTGGCATTTATCTGTAACCGCAGCCCTGGATAGTGGAATGGGATGAAGACAAAGAATTTAGGGGCTTGCTAACCTGTCAGTCTACCAAAATGGTAAGCTAAGTTTAGTGAAAGACCCTTCCCTACCCCTACCCCCACCCCCACCCCAAAATAAGGTGAAGAGTGATACAGGAAGACACCTATGTCAATTTTTGGCCTCCACATCCACACCCATGGGCATGTACCCTTACATGCATACAGTATATGTTCACAAAAATACCATTGACCTTTGAAGGGCCTGATATAGGTGATATCAAAATTGAATTTATGAGAATCTCCAGAGATTCCAGTCAAACTTAAGACTTGAATGAAGGGAGTGAAGGCAAAGTATAGTAAATGATTCCCAGAGGACCACTTGCTCTGACCTTATCTTCTACAGATGAGAACCGATGTTTCGTTCTTTATTGAGATTCAAATGAGGCTTGTTTCACTGGGTAAAATCCGTGTGTAAACCAATTTAAAACTATTGTTGATTTGTGTTTCCTACATTGTAACCACCCTTCAATCTCAGTCTTTAGGACACAGGAGTCTTGATGCACTATGTAGCTGGAATTGCTTCTGGCTTTTAATAATTAATGCAAAACAACAAAACATAAAGTGAAAAAGAAAAAACCAAGTGAAGTCAGTACTCCCTTTGCCAAGTATTTTTATCATCTGCATTGTCACACTGGAATATGCTAGCTAATGCTGGATATCAGCCTTTTCCAGCTCTGGCCTGGCTAGCCTGAAGCCCACAGGTTTTCCTTATTTGACACACAGCCATAAATGGTGAGTTTGTTGTTTGTTTGTTTGGTTTTGAAATCTCTGGTGATAAAATTCTATGTACACTTGCTTTTCCTTCACATGCAAGAATTAGCATGAGCTTGAAACAGCCAGCCAACCCCCCTGCAGAACAGAGGGAGTCCTCTGTGTCCTCACCCAGGGTACTTGGCTCTAAATAGCTGGGCACATTACAGACAGATTATTTAGTGTAAGATAATCTGTGTCAGAAGGAGTGTTCTTATCCACGGATTATAAAATGGATTGCTGTTGTTCTAGTATTAAAAATCTGCCATCTGCTTTTCAGTCTATCAAATACTTAACAGGCAGGAACTGATGGCTCGGCTGTTCTGAGTCATTAAGGATTAAAAAGCAGTTGGAAGTCAAGACAAAGTTAAGTCATAATGACTTTTAAATGGATGCATAGATCAATGAGGGAAGTCAAGATAAGGCAAATATGAAATTCTATCATGATGATTTAATGTATCTAAATGTTTTATTTACTGGATAGATATCTGAAGAGTTATATTTTTGCTTCATATAGGATACATCACAAATGAAATAAGACATATTACAATATTCACCTTTCCCCCGTAAGGATAAGGATACAATAGTCAAGCCAAGGAAATCAAGACCATTATTACATAATCAGGATGAATATAAGAGGCTCCAGATTCCCCCCTAAACCCCTTTGATTTTTTGACTATTTTCCTATAACAAATGTATATATAGTTCAATATTTTTGTTAACTTACTTTACTGAAAAAAATTACTTTAGAAATAAGTACGAATTTTACTGTATAAGTCAGTTTCACTTGTTATGTAAGTAATCCCTAACAACAAATAAAATCAAAGAACTATATTTTGTGTGTATGCACATGTATGTGTGTGAGCTTGCACATGGAGGCCAAAGGTTGATAATGGGGTATCTTCCATAATTGCTCTTCATTTTATTTTTTGAGGTAGGGTCTCAGGGAACCTGGGACTCATTGATTTGGCCTAGGGCGTCTGGCTGGAGGGCTGTAGTCATCTGCCTGTCTCCACCTCCCCAGCTCTGGGATCACAGTCCTTCTATGCCCAGCCTTTATGTGGGGATGTGAGGGATCTAAGCCCTGGCCCTCGTGATTACATGGCTAGCACTTTACTGCCTGAGCCCATATCTCCCACCCTTGGCACCTTTCTTTGCTTACTAAAGTCTTTGAAGTTATGGCCCACTTTCTTCTGTCTTAGTGTACAGAAGCTTAAACTTTTGTTCTACAGGCTATGTGAGTGAGTCTGCTGAAGTAACCTGACAGTTGACAGGAACCAGAGAAAAGAGCACAAATTTATTACCAGGCATGTGTGTGTAAGGCCCTCAAAATGTGAAACTCAAATAAGGGCCAGGCAGTTCAGGCTTGAATAAGTTTCTTCTTAGGGGAGAGAGAAGTGGCAGCTGTAGGCTCGTGTGTGTGTGTGTGTGTGTGTGTGTGTGTGTGTGTGTGTGTGTGTGTGTGTGTGTCTGTCTGTCTGTCTGTCTGTCTGTCTGTCTGTCTGTCTGTCTGTCTTAGAGGAGAAGGGAGATTCGAAAACCAGACAGTGTGGGACAAAGATCCTGTGGGCTCTGGGTGCAGTGTTAGAGGGTTAGTCTCCTCTCTGATGGGTTTCATCTCCTTGGCTAATAAGATTTCAGTGAGCAGATTTAAAGGCAGTTAGTTCCTGTAGCTCAGGTCGTGGTTCCTTTGTCAAACCTCTATCTCCAAAAATAAGATTTCAGTGAACAGATTTAAAGGCAGTTCATTCCTGTAGCCCAGGTTGTGCCTGACTCCTTTTTCAAACCTCTGTATTTACATTATGATTCATAACAGTAATAAAATTACAGTAATGAAGTAGCCATGAAATAATTTTGTGGTTGGGGATCATCACAACATGAGGTACTGTATCAAAGGGTCACAGCATTAGGAGGCCAGGGAGTCACTGCTCTAGCCACAGACTTGGCCTTTCTGTAGGTAACAAGTCTTCAGGGAAAGTTCACACCCACATTTTCTGCTCCCCAGGCACTTTCATTTTGCTGTTCTTTTCTGAGCCCCAAACGCTAGCAGCTGTTCAGTGTTAGACATATGCTAGTATCACGTGAGACTTGAACAGTCGGATCAAGTGAGACTACTTATAGATGTATCACAAAACCTGATTAGCATATTTTTCTCAGGTTGTGATTCCCAGTTTAACATATACTCCCAGTTGCCGGGGATCATCTCTTGCATGGATGGTATTGTGGGATGCAACCTTAGCACAATGTCCTGAAGTCCTTAGGGCTATTTTCTGTCTTCAGTGCTAGCAATACAGCCAAGTCTTTGAAAGCTGTGTAGTGTGAATAAGTGGAGCATGGCTCAGTGATTTAAACCAAACTGTAGTGTGTGTGTGTGTGTGTGTGTGTGTGTGTGTGTGTACGTGTACATGTGTACATACATGTATATGCACACATGGCCATGTGTGTGAATATGCATGCACGGAGGCCAGGGTTTGACCTAGAGTGTCTTCATTAGTTACTCTTTACCTTATTTTTGAGGTAGGGTCTTACTGAACTTGGAGATGATTGATTTGGCAAGGCTGGCTGGCCGGAAACTTGAACAGTCTTCTCATCTCACCTCTTTAGGTGTCTAGCTTTCCACAGGCTGGTAAAACATGTATGGTTGATCTTTAATGTTAATTTATTTTTAATGCTGTACTAGGTATTGAACATAGGGTCTTCTGCATGGCTTGCAAATTTTCTGTTACAGACCTGTAACTTCTGCTCTGTCCTTAGATATTTCTAATGTAAGCCTTTTATTTTGTCTTTCCTCATTTCTCCTTGTATTTAGGGATAGTCTTATTTCTGGTTTGCCCTCTCCCCTACCCCTCATTCAGAATACTAATTATAAGATTGGGGTGGTAGAGAAAGTACACACGAAGGTCGAATGCTACCATACATGTTCTTATCTTTCTTTGCAAGGACTCAGCTTCAAATGGAGTCACAAGTAGGAAAACTGTTGTAACTGTACTTATAATGTAGTTTCAGGTGGGGATCTATCAGAGAGGCATGGGGATGTATAGGACAGGCATGGGGATGTATAGGAGAGGCATGGGGATGTATAGGAGAGGCATGGGGATCTATAGGAGAGGCATGGGGATCTATAGGAGAGGCATGGGGATCTATAGGAGAGGCATGGGGATGTATAGGAGAGGCATGGGGATGTATAGGAGAGGCATGGGCATGTATAGGAGAGCCATGGGGATGTATTGGAGAGCCATGGGGATGTATAGGAGAGCCATGGGGATGTATAGGAGAGGCATGGGCATGTATAGGAGAGGCATGGTCATGTATAGGAGAGGCATGGCGATCTATAGGATTGAGCGTGGGCATCTGTGCAGAAAACTTTTTGTGGGAATGACTTTTGGCCTCTGTGGAATTCCAACTTGCTTCTGCTCCTGAGTCGGGTTCATGTTTATCTTGTTTAATAATACTTTGAGATTTATTTTATTTTTAATTGTGTGTGTGTGTGTGTGTGTGTGTGTGTGTGTCTGTCTGTCTGTCTGTCTGTCTGTCTGTCTGTCTGTTTTGGGTGCTGGAAACTGAATTTGCCTCACAGGAGCAGTGCATGCTGTTACTCTCTGAGCTCCTAAAGAGTTTATTCTACACACCCGCTCTCTGCCCACTCACAGCCTTCCATTGTGCCAAGTTCAGAGAAGAGAAGTAGTCCTTAAACGTTTGTGGAAAGAGTCAGCATTAGCCTCCTAGTTGCAGAGAGATAACTTAGCTTGGTTTGATCTGCTTTCTTTCCACAAGTGAGTAATACAGTGTTGATTGTGTTTGTATTTCAGTCTTGAAACTTTCATCATAGCCATCTGACCACTAAAATTCTATATTTTCATAGCTTAGGCTTGATAATCTCAATGCTCAAAAAATTATTTCAAATCAATTAAAATGAAAAAACATGGAAGGTCATTTATTAAGGAGCTGTATTTAATTTAAAATATTTAATTAAAATATTTAATTTAATTTATTTCTTAAGAAATAATCCGTGCTTCTACCAGTAGGACAAGTATGGTGAATGCTTTTCCCATGTTACAGCAAAAATACAGAATTAAAAATAATGCTTACTCTATATACGGAAAAAGTAATGTGAGAATGTGTGCATCTTATGATTAAAATTCTGTGTTTGCATAAATATGTATACACAATGAATTGCATGTATTATACATCATCCACCTATCTACAAGACAACAAAACATTTGTTGCTAGGGTTGTGATTTTCAAAAAAATCTTAATATTTATTTAATTAATAAGTATTTGGAAAATACTTTATCAGAACCAAAATGCAGATACAGAACAAGGAAAAAGAAGAAAATAAGAACCAACCTTGCATGAAAACAAATGCCAATAAAATAAAATGAATTTAGTTGTCCATAGAAATAAGTAAATCTAACTCTAAGCAAGGCTTGTTAAATTCAAGGCTGTAGAAGGCAGGTGGGGCTCCAGATGGTAAGGTTCTTCTGACCTCCGACACATGCCTGCCTGTCACAGAGTCTTCCAGGCTAGAGTCGGAGCTCTTTGACTTGCTTTTGGGCCTGTTTTCTATCAAGACTCTGCCACATTATAGCTACTTGGCAAATGTCTCCTGAATCAGGCTGGTTCCCTTTTCTTGAGGCATGATACTGAGTTCTTGTCTTTTTAATAACACACTATTTGCTCTGGCATTCACTATTATAAACTTTGGAAACTTTGGTGGCTTTTTATTGCTGTTCCTGAAGTGCATGACGTCGTAGATATACACAGAGAATTACTGTCGATGGTGTAGGCAGTGAACAGCCACCACGTAGGTACTTTTTAAAGAGGCATTAGTGACATTACGTTGAAGAAGAGGCACATGAAGCACTTGATAAAGAGGAGAATTGGTTGAAGCTAAATTCCTCCAATCCCAGTGCTGCCTGTGTACTGGCTACCTCTGAACCAGGTTTCTGCTAGATTGTGGGCCCACAAGATAATGAAATAAATCTCAGCCCTTTAGGGGTATATGATACAGAAGAAAATTGACATGGGAAGAAATAAAAATGAAGCAAAGCCTTATTGTTTTAAGATATCATGTGTGTATGTTTGAAATTATGTGTGTTGTACATGAGCATATAGTACAGACACATGTCTACATGCCCTTGTGAATGTCCTAAGTCCAGGGGAAGAATGTCAGGTGGTCTGCTCTCTCACTTTCTGCTGTTCTTTTGAAATAGGTCTCTCACTGGGTGTGGAGGTAGGCTGGTGGCCAGCAAGCTTTAGCCACCCTCCTGCTCCTACAGCACTGGCTACAGGAGCATGTGGCCATGCCTGGGTTTTCACGTGGATGCTGGGGACTTGAATTCAGGTCCTCACACATGTACAGTAAGCATTCTTATTCACTGAGCCATCGCCTCAGCTCCTGAAGCAAAGCTTTACTAGTTCAAGGGGAAACTGGAAATTGAGGGCTCATACATCTGAAAATTCCAGAGACAGAATGTGTCATGTTTCCCTGTACATACATCTCATTCACAGGTTGCCTTTTATGGTGTGTGCTTCACAGCCACATGCCTCTGGTGGCTGCAAGCTTACTATTGTCACCTGTAGTGCTGGCACTTCTACTGAAAAGACCTACGCGTCTCTCTCTCTCTCTCTCTTTTTTTTTTTTTTTTGTTTTTTTTTGAGACAGGATTTCTCTGTGTAGCCTTGGCTGTCCTGGACTCGCTTTGTAGACCAGGCTGGCCTTGAACTCACAGCGATCCGCCTGCCTCTGCCTCCCGAGTGCTGGGATTAAAGGCGTGCGCCACCACTCCCGGCTACCTACGCGTCTCTTGCTGTAGCAACCGAAGTCTTCAATTTAGGTCATATGCCCTACCTTGAACCAGTCATCTGCCAGGGAGGAAAACATGCTAGTTGGCTAGATCTGGGTCACAAGGAGGGCTCTCCCAAGGAGGATTTTAAGTTGTGTTAGTGTTAAGTGGATTTTAAGGGAGAGTAGGTGTAGGGCAAGTCAAAACAAGGACCCCTGCAGTAGCTCCAAGATAAAAATCTCCATAAGATTCAGGTTAAGAGAGGGAAGGTACTTGAGTCACTCAATGGGTACTCTGGAGGTGGTGTATAACCAAGTCATGGATGAATGAGTGAGTGAGTGAATTAATGATGAGTAAATGAGGGAATCAAGAACAACATTAGCATTTTTTCAGGATATCAGTTCTTTCATATGAAACGTAAAGCACGGATATGTTAGTTTAAATTCTTTTTTAACTCTTTTGGTGAAATCTGAGATTCTGTAAGTTCCTTGGGCAGCCATAGATGCTGGAGTTTAAATTATTCTAATTGAGGACTGAAAGAGCAACCTAAGTGTCTTCCCCACCCCAATAGCTGTTGCTATGACTGGCATGATGGGGATGTGTTTGGTGCACAGTCTACGCGGGAGGGCAGTGGTCTCAGTTTCAATGGTGTCCAGCGCCTCTCATTCACAAGGGTGCTATGATGGGGATGTGTTTGGTGCATAGTCTACGCGGGAGGGCAGTGGTCTCAGTTTCAATAGTGTCCAGCGCCTTTCATTTGCAAGGCTGCTATGCAGAGGACTGCCAACTCATTATTGGTTGGGTGGGACAGGATAACTGTGCTTAAAATAAATAAAACAGCATTTTTACAATGAAATGAAGTTGAATAGGAAATAAAGCACCTCTGATTTGGAAGACTGAAGTTTTGTGGACTGTGTCAGTCACTATTACTGTCTTTCTGACCAGGTGGGTCCTTGCCTCCTTGCTTCACTGGATTAGGAACTGTCTTCTGGGCTGGGGGCCCCAGGTGTGGCTACTTAGCGCTACTTCAGAAGCATGAGAAGGCTCAGTCAGATTCTAAGCAGGAACTCTGTTTCTACTGGTAGTCAGAGGAAGAGCACTCTGCCACAGGTGCTCTTTTTCAAACTGAGGCTGGTGATGTAAGGTGCTTTCTGTTCAGCACCAAGTTAATCCCCAAGAGTGTGTGGCCTGCTCTGACATGGGCTGGGATCAGGAAGGGGGCTCACTTCACTTCCATCTGATGTGGCATATGTGGCATCTGGGCTCAGCGTATTATCTCTTTGAGTTTTGCATGGTCACAGCTGCTAAGCTGGAACAATACTTGCACTTATCTCATTGAGCCATACAGCATGTGATGTGTTCTGGGCTGAAAGAACACATCAAATAGTCCCAAGCAGTCTGTGTCTCACATCAGCAGTTGCCCCAAAGCACCCAATATCCATTAACTCACTTAGAATTTATCTTTTGTATTTTATTTACTTCATATGAAGTACATGTATGAACAACATGTGCATGCCAGAGGAGGGCATCTGCTATCCTAGAACTGGAGTTACAAGTGCTTGTGTGCCATTGTGTGGGTGCTGGGAACCAAAACCAAATCTGCAAGAGCAGCAAGTGCTCTTAACCGGTGAACCATCTCTCCAGCTCCATTGAATTCTTTCTAATTACTACAAAGAAATCTCAGCCTAGGAGGGAACTTGAGAGACAACAGTGAAGGGGTGCTTTAAAAGATGGTTAGTCTTTTGGGCTTTGAAAGCATGCTCTCAAACCTTTGTATATTTATTTAAAATATTTCTATATAGTAGACAGGCTATCCAAGTAAAATTTCCTTTCATTTTATATCACATTTTTGTAAGTTTCAGCTGATACCAGGTACTGGTTTGGCATGTGTTTAGCAGAGCGTATCCCAGCTCCTCCAGTCTGGAGGTCACTAATTACAAACCCGTAGTGTTTAGAGCATCTGGGAAGAGTAGCTATACAGGTTTGCAGTCCCGCTAACAATGAATCTGGGTCCCCCTTTCCCACATCTTCACCAGCATTTATTGCTCATTGCTTTGTTGATTTAAGCTATTCTGACTGGGGTAAGATGAAATCTGAGCTGTTTAAATTTTAATTTCCCTAATTGCTAAGGATGATGAACACTTTATGAAATATTTCTAAGCCATCTTAATTTCTTTTATGTACATCGTGTTGCTGATGGAAAAGTGGATTGTGTGAACAGATAGGTAAAATGGTATTTTGAGAAGTGCCCTTCTGGTTATTGGGACTAATGCCATCTGCCATCAGGTACATACATCATATTGTCCTCGGTCACACTATGAAAAACTGTGGGTTTGATAGGAAAAGCAGGGGGACGCTAGGGACAACCAAAGAGTTCTGAGAGGCACAATCTAATTTGATATAAGAAAGTGTTTATGATGTCTGTGCAAGTGCTCTTTCTAGTATATAAATAATTTCTTGGGGGTGATACTCAAAACAACTATAGCCACCGGGGAGAGAAAACACCAAGTCTTAGTTAAAGTAAAACCATAACTGTGTCTTTAGGAAGTTAGGTGTTCTTGGGACATAGAGAATGTCCTTTTTCCTTTCTCCCCTCCTCTGGGCTTTCAGGTTGTTATTCCATAGATGAGCAAAAAGCAGCTCAGAAGCAGACCAAAACGCACCTCTCTGTTAGTTGAGTGCTCTCTCTCTTCCTCCCCCTGCCTATGCCCCCTGCCGTGTGTGTGTGTGTGTGTGTGTAGCTTTCCCTCTTGTATTTGGTCCCGGCTCCTAGTTATCCATGTCCCACTTTGCACATATATTTAGAAGGATTTATTTTATCTGTGTATGGTGAGATTGTTTTCAGATGTCAAGGTAATTTGGTGTCTTTGACCCATATAATGAACAGAGCTTTTCTTAACCTTTCTGTTTATAGCATTGAGATGATAGAACCAAGAACCATCGAGCAGGAGTGTCCTGGTTGTATGTTCTGGCATCTCCATCTTGAAACGATGATGCCTTTAGGCCTCCTGTTAAATTTTGAAATACCCAGACAAAAGCCCTGCTCCTGCTTTTCATGGGGGCAAGATGAATTTTTTTTTATATCTACTGCTTAATGCTTTAATTTTTAAAGCAGAATTGAGATCTTATTAAAGACATTTTAATACAGGCTTAAGCATGAGGGCTGTGAGAGAAAAGGATGCTCACAAAAACACCAGTCATTACCTGTATATACTGATTACGGTTTTTTTTCTTTTCTGAGACAGGGTTTCTCTATGTTATCTTAGCTGTCCTGAACTCGCTTTGTAGACCAGGCTGGCCTCGAACTCACAGCGATTTGCCTGCCTCTGCTTTCTGAGTGCTGGGATTAAAGGCATGCGCCACCACGCCTGGCTCTGATTAAGGTTTTATACACAGAAACACACACACACACACACACACACACACACACACACACACACACACACACACACACACATTTTCCAGAACTTAAGCCATAATATCTTGGCTGTAGCTGCTTTTTTCATTTGAGAACAAGGAAGCCCACAGCCTCCTCTAGGTGCAGGCCTGCTAACCACAGGGGCTGCAGCTTGCAGTGCTTGCTCCATCATTGTATTTTTCCCAGTACAGGAAGTACATGGCAGGCTTTCGTTCAGGAAGGTGATACTCTCATTGGGAGAGTACGTAGCCTACTAGTGGTTCCTCTTAGCCTGTTTCTCCATCTCTATTACACAGTATACTTTCAAGACCGTCTCCTGAGCTCTGCTTGCCCCTTTCTACCCCATACTTGCCTTCAGTTCTCATGTTTCCTGCTTCACTTGAAGAATGAAAAGCAGCCGTTCCCACTGCTGTGCTCCTCACTTGTTTTTCCTGGAGGGTCTAGACCCAGCCTCTCCTCTTCCCAGAAGTCTTCCTGACCTTGCAGATCCAGCTCTGATGAGTTCAAGTCTCCATTAGCTCTTTCCATGTAGTTTTGAAAGATCACATCTTACATCCTGTGTGATGAGCAGCTGGGGAGGCAGTTCTGTAATACAAGCAGTACAAACTGACCCGGGGAATCCGGTGGTTACAGCATCACCACTAACTTGCACAGCTTAGAAGAAGCTTCAAGTCCTGGGTTCAGCCACGCAGCAGGCACTGTATCTGAAGTCACACTGGAGTCATATGCTGGCCCTAAGGGTAGCTGTAGCCCACATAGGCAGAGATGAGGTCATGGGTCACATTCTAAGGGAGATTGAGGTATGGTTAGTATAGAAAGGGAAAGGACTGGATTCTGGATAGACAGAAACAACAGATTGTCTCATACTAGACCGTGGAAAAGAACCATACAGACCAGTTTCAGAGAGGTTAGTAGTGGGTAAAAAAAAATATGGAAAATTATAAATAGTTCTGATTTTCCTTGAGATTTTTCATTTCTCTTACTTCACAATTGTTGACCTTTGCTTTATGAAGTTACTGGGTCAATAACTTTAGATACATATTAAGCACCTTACCTTACCGCTACACAGGCCATCATGGTTTACTCTTAATTTGAAAAGAAAGAAGGCGGAGGAAATGTTCTGTTTTGGTTTCTCAGTGTGTGGAGCAGGCTGACTAGAGGTACTGGGGTAGTTGCAGAGCAGTGGGATATGGCTCTCCAGATGTTTGCCTCAGGTTTCTCTGCTGACCCCAGCAGTTCCTACTTGATGCCCGCCCTTGCCTTCTCAGTTCCCTCGAATACTGCTGTCTGCAGATGCCCACAGCTATCCTTGGGTTAGGACATAAAAGGGAAGGTGGTAGGGAGAGGAAGCAAAAGCACTTCACACTCGCCTCCCGCCTCCCTCAAGACAGATGCTCGCAGCCTCCCTTGACCGCAGAAATTAACTGAGGAAGTCAGTGTGAGGGCTGCGCCAGGCTGTAGTCATCAGTGCCTTTCAGCCAGTCTCCTAGGGCTAGGTGTTCTGCTTTGTCCACAGCATGAAGAAGCAGTCAACACCTTGAAAGCTGGCCACAGCCCATAGCTGTCCAGGTGGGCAGATCACCCACGGAGTTACTGGGTCATAGCCATGTGCTTCTGGACCACTTGGACTTTTTGTTCAGTGATCCCAACAATATTCAAAATATTTTCCTTTTTGTTCCTAGATTCTTGTAGATTTTCCCATAGAGGAGTATGTTCAGCTTTAAAGTTTTTGTTACCTGCATGAATTAGGACAGAGTCAGCTTTTGTCTTGCTGATTCCCAGGTGTATTCAGAGAAGACATCAGGACATGCCTGACACCGTCAGGCCATCTGTGGTATGTCTTCATGAAAGGCTGTCCTTTTGGACAACAGCATTGCCACCTTGAATTTGTCTTTGCATTGTTGTACCTTTTTCTCCGTTGATAAGGAATTATGGGAAATGTCTGAGAAGCCCTGGACTCCCTGTGGAGAAAGTACACAGTGGATTTCTGTTTGTGTCCCCAGCTATAAAATACACAGCCAGGGTCATCCAGTATCCCTTCGTGTCCTTGAGCTACTTTAAACCAGGTGCAGAAACACCTGTGTAGAATGTTGGCCAGGAGCCACGACCTGCTGTCAGACTATCAGGTTTAAACTTAGGCCTCATCCCTGGCAGCTCAAATCAGCTCGTGACCTGGATTCTTACCTGTGGAAAGGGATGGCTTTGACCCTGACTTCATAGAGTTCTCAGAACAGTTCACCTGTGAGGCCACCTGGTGCAGTGCTTGCTCATCACCCATTTGGGCAGTCAACCAATGTTAGCCATTGCGGTGTTAATCCTGGACCTCTGTATCACAAAGAACGTTTGCTGTTATTGTAACCATTGAAAGTTTTCTAGGTAAAACTGAGGAGGGCAGTGCCAAGAAGCTGCGCGAGTGAAGGAGCGAACAGCCAAGTCTCACCAGTCAGCACCACCAACTCTCTGTCCTCTAGCACACTGCCATGGACTTTTTTTTTTTTTTTAAGGAATGAAATCATGGCATATTCTTGTCTTTTGATAAAATGGTGCTGTGAAAGGGAGGTGGAAGAAGAGAGATAGAAGGCGATGGGGAAGTCAGTGTCATGTGCGCACACAGGCTGGGACTAGAACTGAGCAAGCCTGTTGCAGAAGGATACCTTTAAGACCGTTTTGGAAATATCAGTGTGAGTTTTCTACCAGAGGCTATTCAGGGATTATCATTGATTTTGTTAAGTGCACTGTTTGAACTTAGGTGCAAATCCATTCTTTTCACGTAATTGCCTGCTTGGCCAGGTTTACAGAACTTTAACAGCACAGATGCAGTCTAATGCAGCCTTCGCCCGCTATTGCATATACCCACATGGTGAAGCAGGGACTGTATTTGACAGTAGGCCCCCTGAGTATCTCAAGCCTGAGATGTAAGTAAATGCTTGCCTAGTGTTTTGAAGGCCCAAGTGTGCTCTTGAAAATCATTATTTCACATTTCCTTCTTCGAGAGCAGGATTGTCCTCAGTCAAGTCATCTTTCCATAGTCTTTTTTTTGGGGGGGGGGCATTTGTTTCTTCTTCCTGCTTCCTTGCCTCTTAACTAGAACTATCCCCAATCAATCTGGAGATGCTTTGTTCCTGGGTGGGAAGAAGGTGTATATTATTTACCCCTGGCACCAGCACATCCATCCTGGCCCTTTCCACTCCCCCTTCAGCCTCGGAAGTTCCTGACTAAGAAGGCAGCTCCCACTTCCTACCCTGGGTTGCCAGCATGTTACTGTGTAGTTTGCTGACAGGCAAGGGAACTCTTAGCCATTCAGTTATTTTTTTTTTCCCTCCAGTCTGTTTGACCACAATCTGATTTTCCCAGTTGCTGCCTGTAAGCAGTCTGTTCCTGTTCACTGTATGCTATTCTTGAAGGTTGAAAAACCCTATGACGAATGCTTAGCATGCTGTTCAGGCATGGTGAATTGATGGCTGGGTACGTTTCCTGCCCTGAATGTTTCTTCTCTTTCCTCAAGGCAAAAGTGGAAAGCCCAGCAAGTTACATAAGTTCCTGGAGCAGATGGCTGGCCACCCGCCCAGGCCTGCTCAGCTCTGGAGCTCCCGGGAGTGCCTGCACTGGCCGTAACGTGTGGGCTCCTTCTTCTTAATGAGGACACTCATTTTGAATAACCCTGTGACTCAGAATAGTGGAGTGAGAGCAGGGCTGTGATCCCCTACACACGGCTGCTGGCTTCTTTCAAGCTGGATTCGGAGTGTTTAGAGGTGGAGGGTGTCTTTCTTTTCTGTTTGAACTTTGCTGAGCAGGGAAGTGTGGGCGGGGCGAGGAGCCTGTGTGGAGGACCAGAAGGAATCTGGAGAGGCAGGATCAGAGCACTTGCCAGACACAGGGTGCCTTACTCTTCTCCTGTCTGCGCCATGATCCCACCTCACTCTTCTGTGTGCTGTGCATTCCATACTCTTTGCTGTACAGTTATCAGGAGATTTTGGAATGGCATCTTTCCCTCAGCTTTGGAACCCTACCCATCTATAGTTATGTGGTCTATCTCCAAACCACAGGCTTGGATGGTTAAACCCACCATTTCTACACCAGGAGGAAGATGGTGGACTTGCATCCCCGGTGAGGCTCCGGAACCTGTCTGGGCTACCACGGTGTGCCTCACACGATAACCATTCTAGGCTCGGATTCTCCCCATGTGTTGCCCAGGTGGCCTAAAAAGTACTTCTGCTGTACATTAGGGACACACGCATCGAGCCCTGGTGTCTTATTTGACCAGGTCACCAGAGAGCTGTCTCTAATCACTGGGCCTTCCCCCGACAGCAGACTCAGAGAACTTGCCCCGTCTACCCCATTGGTGGTTGGTGGAACAGAATGACCTGCTGTGGTTACTCACCTGAAGTGGAAATTATGAATATGTCTTGGTGTTGGAGGCTAATCTTTCTGTGCTGCCCCAAGGTGAATTAGCCTCCAAAATGTGAGTCCTTTGTTCTTGTTTTCAAAACTGTAAAATAGAGGAAGCCAGGTGCTATTTTACAGCCAGTTCTTTAATGGCTCTGAGGTTCTTCTGTTAACTACTGGGAAAAACTGAAGGCAGTCTCTGCAGCAACCATATCTCCTGTGCAGGGGACTTTTACAGCTATTATCATCTCTCAGTGGCCTCCATCTATGATTCTTCGTGTAGTATAAATTCAGAGACTTAATTTGCACCCCAAGCATATTTAGTCACCGCTGAAGGTTCTTCTCCATAAGTAGTACACCAGTTTATATTGTTTCAAGCCTCCTATGGGACTGTCCACTACTCTGAGCCCACATCTCTACCACGTGCTACTAACTTTTAAAAATAACTTATTTTTCAAAAAGGAAAACTATCACTAATGTTATAATTTGATTTTCTTGTTAACTTTGGATATTTTAATGTTCAATAACTATTTCTCTGCAAATAGTTCATCGTTTGTCCACATTTTTTCCTTTGGGTTCATTTTCATTTCTCATATTTGTTATCAGGGCACTTTATGTAAAGCTGGGGGCTGCTTTGTTTATTCTGTCTTTCCTTGACTGAATCCCCATTCTAAAATAAATGTGTACCTGGGATCTATTTTGGCATTAGAGTATAAAATAAGGTGGGGGTTTACCTTTTTCCCCCTCCAAATGATTGCTGTCATCACAACTCTATTTACTGAATAATTCATTATTTCCTGTGGCTTGAAATGCACCCAGGTTGAGGTCAGTGAGAGTTGCCACACCCCTGGGGCATGTGACAGCTTCTGAATTGCAGAAGCCTGTTAGTGGTCACACTATGAGAAAGGCCTTGTTCTTCCCACACCTGACAGGAGGCTGGCACTGCTGGAATTCCCGTTCTGTGCCTGGCCCCGCTGCCTACTGCTTAATTTTCTTGATGTGAGCACAGCTGTAAGTGAGCAGCTTGGTATTTAAAATGCTGGTAGGCAGATGGCAGTTTGCTCTCCCCAGATTTGAAGCGCTCCTTTAAGTCTTGCTTTCATTTTTAATTACATAACCTCTTTAGGATTGACACCTCTTAATGCTAATGTAAGTAGATCCTGGGGTGTATGTATTTAGCACTGTCTGGGCTCCTGGTCCACTGTGTCATCCATGCCTGGTAAATAACCTACTATGTGAAGGCACTCTGGGGTCTGCAGGGATGGTCTGCTCTCTGCAGTGTGGAAAATCACTGTTAGACTTGCGCACACTGATGCAGTGCTGCTGAAATGGAGAGGTTGTCTGAGGCTGGGGGAGCCCAAGGCAGCACCTCAGAGGAAGTGCATACATCAGCGAGCGGAAGGGGATGTGTCCAGGCAGCAGAGGGTGGAAGGGCTTTCTCAGGAACACGGTGGGAATGAGGATACACAGCCCAAAAGATAGCCAGTTGTTGCACAATGCTGTTTATAAGGTGAGATTGAGAAGTCACATCAGAGATGCTGAGGCCAGTTTGCCTGAGGCCTCACAGAAAAGTCTGGGTATTATGCTGTAGGCAGTGAGAAGGCCAGCAAAGTGTCTGAGCAGAAGTGATTTCAAAGATGAAATCACAGGAGTGTGAAGACCAGGAAGGAGCAGAAAGAAAGGCATCATGGTGGGTGTCAAGCCCCCGTTCTTCCCTTCCATATGGGAGGCCTGGGATCTCAGACTAGGAGCTTTTCCACAACTGTGTAAAAGGCAAAACCCAGTTGTGGTCACCTAGTCTGAGGTAGAAATAAAGATGCAGGACTTTGCAATTGTAGGTTCAGGTTATTGGGGTAAAAGTGATGCCATGGACTGGGATGGTGATGATTAGTGACTCTTTCTGGGACAAGTATTAAGTGCCAGGCACAGTGTCAGCCGCCCCGGTGGGCACTATCTAAGTCCTTTGCTTAGATGATACAGCCTGTGTCTCATGGATAGGATGATGAGGTGCTGACATACAAGATGTGATGTGTTGTTGTTGTAGATAATACTTTTCTGTTTGGAGCAAAAACTATCTAGAAAACAGTGAAGCGGCCTATATATGTTATCCTGTAGCAGTCTGCTGGAGCTACTTAGCTCTGCTATGGTTCCACAGACACAGATAGTGTTTGAGGGTATGAATGTGGCTATCTTATACATACTTGCATACACACATACATAATACATACATACATATGTTTACTGTATATATTAGTGAGCATATATAATGCCATATATCTGTTACATGCCTATATCTACACATATGAACAGTTGCTTGTCATTCATGACCACGAAGTCATGTCTTTGGTGCTTTCTCACTGGTAGGCATGTGTAGACTGATGAGATGTGCTTTCTCCAATAGGTGTGTCCCCATCTTGTATAAGATGACACCTTATTTTGTGCTTTCAGTTCTCCACCTGGAGATAATTGTCCTTTTCCTGGTCTATTTAGTTCCACTTAAAAACATGCATGTTTTCTCTTGGTGACAGTTTAATCTAAATTGATCTCTTAAGCGCAGTGTTCGAGTGCTCTTAGTGTCCTTATGTGGGAGAAGGCTGTTTTGAGTTGCACATACACCTTGGATGAGCTCTGCTGGGGGAATAGAATGCTGTTGGCTGTAAGTGCGAAATTAGTGAACCAACCATGTATTAAGAGCTGTCTTTAAACAGAAACACACATAAAACAAGGTTTTATAATGATCAGTTAATGAAAATATTATAACCAGAGGCTCCTAGACCTTAGGGACAACAATCTACTCAACTTTCTTGTTTGCTAATTTAGTCTGTGTACATGTACTTATAGGACACGAATGCTGCAGAATTAAGAGCAAGCGTGTTCTCATTCTCTCTCTCTCTCTCTCTCTCTCTCTCTCTGTGTGTGTGTGTGTGTGTGTGTGTGTGCGCGCACGCGCGCGCGCATGTGCATAGGTTTTATGTTCACATGCCACAGTGGTTAGTACTGTCAAATTGACAAGATCTAGAATTACCCTGGGGACAAAGCTCTAGGCCTGCCCCTGAGGGACTGCTTTGATTAGGTTACCTGGGGTGAGAAGACCCACCACAGCTGTAGGAACTGTGGGTGGCACCATTCCCAGGGCTTTGGCCCCTGACTAAATGAAAAAGAAAAAGCAATCTGATCATGAGTATTCATTTCCTGCTTCCTGACTGTAGACTCAGTGTGACAGCATCCCAGGCTCCTGCCACCATGGCTTCGCACTGTGATGCACTGTGTTCTTAATTAAACAGAGTCAGAATAGACTTTTATTTCCCTAGATTGCTCCTATCAGATATGTTGTCACCAGGACAAGGTAGGTAACTCAGACTCCTATTGTAGTGACATTATATATATATTCAAGTTATGAAAGTTGCACAGAGCAGAGGAGCCTGTGGGGCAGGGCTGGATATCAGGAGTCAGGAGAGGATGGAGGTGAGTCACATATCCTGTGTGACAGTAAAGAACACAGAAGCCATCTTTGGACCTCTGTGTTTACCTGCTGTGCTTTCAAACTCAGACCAGAAGAAAGGCAGAAAGACGTGTTGTAGTCTAAGCCCTGCCCTCCCCTCTGGGCCTAGTCTTCCCGTTGAGCTCTGCAATCTTTGTGCAGTACAGAGAAGAGGCAAGAGAGGCCTGGCCTAGGAGTGTTGTGCTTAACAATATTTATTTTCTCTCTTTCTCCCTCTCTCTCTTTTCCACTTTCTCTCCCTTCACCCCCCCCCCCAACTCTCTCTGAGGTGTGGGGGGTGTGGGAGTGTATGTGGATACACATGTGGTCAGAAGATAAGTTTGTGGGTTTGAGTCATCCCTTCCATGGTGAATCCTAGGATTTGAACTCAGGTTGCCAGGGTCATGTGTCAAATGATTTAACATGTTGAGACATCCCTACTTTGTGCTTTCAGTGTGAATGTTGTAAAGGCCTCTTCTATCCAGATCTGGAATTTTTTCTTTTATTTAAAATAGATTTTTTTCATACAATATATTCTGATTCTGCTTATAGTTTCCCCTCTCTTTACTCCTCCAAGCTCCTTCCCATCTCCCCTACCATCCAGATACAACTCCTTTCTGTCTCTCTTTAGAAATAGGCAGGTGTCTGAGAGATAATAATAAAATAAAATAAGATAAAGTAAAACAAAGATGCATCAGAATAGGACAAAACAAACAGAAAGAAAAGAGCCCAAGAAAAGGCACAAGAAACAGATATAGACACACAAACACATTCATTGACATTCTAAGAAATTCCATAAAAATGCAAAACCAGAAACTTGTAGGATAAAAATAATAACAATAATAAACTGAATATGAAGTAATATTAAAAAAATAAAGAAAAAACTCTGACAGACATTATGAGACAAGGAACCTCCCAAGATGTCATTGGGTTCTTTTTCTGTTGGAAATGGAGCCTAACTTTAAAAATACTTTGTTTGCTTGGTGAGAAAACTAAATTTGCATTTGGAAGTGGTTATTGTTTGGAGATAGCTTTTGGCTTAGGGATGGGAGTGTGTATCCACTTCTCCTGTAAGCTCCAGAATCCCGTCTTGTGCTGACCCTTGCAGGCCCTATGCACTCTGACACAGTCTCTGTGAACTCACATGTATGTCTGACCTGTTGTGTTTAGAAGGCCTTGTTTGCTTGGTGTCCTCCATCCCCTCTGGCTCTTAAACCCTTTCCACCTCCTCTTCCTTGGGAGTAGGGTGGTTCTCTGAGCCTTGATGGGACAGATTTGGTGGAGACATCCTATTTAGGGCTGAGTGTTCAAAGGTCTCTCACTCTGCGTAAAGTCTGTCTATGGGTCTCTATACTTGCCCCATCTGCTGCAGGAGGAAGCTTCTCTGAAGATGGCTCAGCAAGGCACTGATTTATGAGTACAGTAGAAAATCAATAGGAGCCAATTTCTTCTTTCTTTCATTTTCTTTTTCTCCTGGCTATCTACCTACTCTCAAGCTCTTGGTCATCCAAGCAGTGTTGGGTTTGGGTTCTATCTCATGTAGTTGGCCTTAAATCAAATCAGATTTTTTTGATACTTAAATCAGATACTCCCGGGGGCTGGAGAGATGGCTCAGTGGTTAAGAGCACTGTCTGCTCTTCCAGAGGTCCTGAGTTCAATTCCCAGTAACCACATGGTGGCTCACAATGCCCTCTTCTGGTGTGCAGGTGTACATTCAGGCAGAACACTGTATATATAATAGTAAATAAATCTTAAATCAGATACTCCCACAAGCTTTGTGCCACCATTACACTAACATATCTTGGAGGCAGGCCACCATTGTAGATTGGAGGGATTTCAGTTGAGTGGTTTACCCCTATCCTTTGGTAACACATAGGGTACCGTCTAGTACCAAGAGCACTAGCCTGTAGGGATGAAGGCTCTACTTAGGTGCCAGGTCAATTTCTTCATGTTTAATGTGTTATATAGGTGTTGTCTTCAGCAACAGGGCTCTGCTATCAGTTTGTAGAGAACAACCTATAGCCTCAACAACAGCCCAGGTTGTTTGGGGGTCCCCATAGAAACCCTTTGGCCAGTGACTCAATTAGATGCAACCAATTCCCAGTACTGAAAGCTTCAACTGGTGGACAGCTGGGGCTTTGTCTCCCCTGTTATCTGTCTATTTCATTTAGATTGCTTTCATATATGTATCTATGTTAGGAAGCTTCTACTGTGTTAGGCTTCTATACTACCACTCAAATGGCCCTTGGTTTTAGTTGTCTCTCCCCATATTCCCTTCCTCATCTGCTCCTCCCTCCCCATCCCTGCTTGATCCTCTCATTACAGCCCCATCCTATCCATTCATAACTATCTGTTCTATTTCTCCTTCCACGGGACAGCTATCCTGCCCTCCATAGTCCCTTGCTATACCTAACATTTATGGTTCTAGGGATTGTAACTTCTTTATCATTGACTTAACAGCTAATATCCACATGTAGGTGAATACATTACCATGGTTGTCTTTCTGCATCTGGGTTGCCTCACTCAGGATGATATTCTTGTTCCACCCATTTACTTGCAAATTTCACAACTCCATTTTTTAAATGTCTGAGTATTATTCCATCGTGTAGACGTGCCACATCTGTTGATGGGTATCTAGGTTGTTTTCAGTTTTTGGCTTTTATAATAGAATAGCAGTAAACATGGTTGAGTAAATGTCTTTGTGGCAAGATGAATTGTCCTCTGAGTCTGTGCTCAAGAGTGGTAGTAGAGCTGGATTTTGAGATAGATTGATTCCCATCAACCTGGGCGAACTGCTACACTGACTGAAATGGTGGCTGTTCAAGTTTGCAGTCCCACCCCCCCAGGCCTACTTTGGTCCTCATGACTTGGTAAGTTGAGTGCTCTTCCGTCAGCAGTCCCCTCCTCAGCCTCCCTTTCTTCTTTGTTCCTCTTTTTTCCTAACCAGTTGCTAGCAAATCCCAATTTAGCTGTTTGATGGCAAGACTTAAGGTTTTGCCTTCCCAGGGAAATATAAAACTTTTAAAGTGCACACACTTAAAGTGATCCATTCTTTTTTAAATTAAGATTTATTTATTTGTTTGTTTATTCAATGTATATGAGTATTTGCATGTACACCTGCCTGCCAGAAGAGAGCATTAGATCGTGTTATAGATGGTTGTGAGCTAGCATGTGGTTGCTGGGAACTGAATTCAGGACTCCTGGAAGAGCAGCCAGTGCTCTTAACCACCGAGCCATCTCTCCAGCACAACTGATCCATTCTTGATGACGTGATATTAAATATGATAGGAAATAGTAGTTTAGAATATCACGGCTGGTTCATTTAAGGCCCTTTTTGATATATTAGTAAAATAAGCTTCAGAGACAAGGAGGCTTCATCAGGGCCTAGTCAGTGACTCAGTAATCAAGAACACCAAACATGTCAAGGTTCACAACTCCCTCCCTGTCCAGGCCACAGCCACAGATAGCCATGTAGACAAAAGTGAAACCTAGCCTCAAACACCTATGTGCCCTTGTGTGCATTGCTTGTTTTGTGATCTGAGGTGATAGGGAGTAGCTAAAGATTCTATGATGTATTCTAGAGTTAAATAACTTTCTGGGAGAGACAGAAGGAGAGTCAGGAGGGAAGAGGGAAAGAGAAGCTAGCTAGGCCAGTGTTCTGAGGCAGGCTCTCGCTAGCCTGGAAATAACTATGCACACCTATGGTGTCTACCTCAGAGAGCTCCACCGGTCCCTGACCCCTAAGTGCTAGGATTAGAGGTGTGTACCGCTATTCCCAACCTAAAGTTTTATTCTTAAGCCAGTGAATGTCAAATGTGAGCTGACTAATTATGTTTACAAACCTTTAGTAACTAAGGGAGAATTAATTCAAGATGGATCATAAGCATAAAGGCCAAAACTATAAAGTCTTTAGAAGGAAATATAGACAAGATCTTGGCAATCTTAGATTGTTAAAGGCTTCTTCATAGGACACAGAAGACAGGGACCCTGCCAAAAGTTGGCCTTATTAAAATTAAAAACTTGTGTCTGTCAGAAGGCAACATTAAGAAAGTCATAGGCTAACCTGCAGGATGGCGAAACACACACTAGACAAATGAGAAGACCAGGGTATGTTGAGAGTTCAAAAGCTCTGGAGTAAAAAGAACAACCCAATTCAAAAATGGGAAAATATTTGAAGAGACAGGCCATGAGGGAAAGCTAAGAAAGCTGCGTACGCACATGAATGAGGTGAATGGCTGGATGGCCAGGGAACTGGGTCTGTTTGCAGCGGCCGGGTGGTTGAGTAGCAGTTGTGTGGAAGTCCTGGGATGAATCCCTTCCATATCACATGGAGGCAAAGACAGACTCAGCTCTTTTCTGCTGCCTTTAAATTGTCACCAAAATCCTTTCTTGGCTTGAACACAGATTTCTATTTTCCTCCTTTGCAACTAGTTTTTATTTATATTGGCAGTGTTACTGATCTTCAGTTGAAAGCTAGGGAAGTTGCTTGTTAAGGAGTTTTTAGGATTTCTGAATATGAAATGCAAGGAAATTGCATAACATTGCAATGCAGTGTTTCCTCTGCTTGTGCCTAAAATACAGTAGTTCCTTCTAACAGCTTGAAAGAATTTGGCAGTTCTTACCCCCCTGATGGTCTGCTGTGGTGTTATCCTGATTTGAGATCAAGTTTTTCGTGAGGTCAAACAACAAAGCTTCCTGAAGTATAACTATGGCAACAGTGTTTATGCAACACACAAATCAAAGCCTGGGGGGAAGGTCTGTACCCACCCAGAATAATCAGTGTAAATAACCCCAGAGACCTTCTCTTTATGCTTAAATCACCAAGACTAGAAACACATGGAATAAAAAGTCTAACTTATCCCCAGGCTCAGATTGTCACTGTATACTCCAGAGGGCACTGTCCCACCTTTCCCTTGGAAATTACATCATCTTAAATGGTGATTTCTCTCACTGAGAAGCCCAAGTGCCAGCAGCACTCAAAATGGGAAGGCATTAATAAACAGAAAATTCATGCACCAAACTCCTTACATCTTGCTTCTGAACCAAAGAGAAGGACCCCATGAGAGAATGTCATCTTCTGTCTTAAGCCCCCATCCTCTAATTACGAGTGATTTCTTAGACACTGATTCTAAGCTTGGCACTGTGTTTGATGCTATTTCCTCCCACCCTACTTCCCATGCGCGAGGAAATGTAGGATGGTCTTCTCTTCAAGGGAGAATGGAAATAACAAAGAATGGAAAGCTGTGCTCCCAAGTGTTAAGTTCTATAGAGCTGACTGCAATGGCAGTAAGAGGTCAAAGAGGGGAGCCATTAGGGCTATCTGTGACCATTAAAGGAGTTGGGAAGCCTTGTGGAGTAGGAAAAGGCAAATAACATTTTGGAGCACCTTCAGGCACCAGGAAAGCTATTTTTAATTCTCACAGTGCCCTCATAAAGTGCTACTTTATAATAGCGCTACTTTATAATAACAAAAAACAAAAACAAAAAACAAAACAAAACAACAACAACAACAACAACAACAAAAAACAGACTGAGAAATGTCAAATGATCCTCTGAGGGTATGGAGCTAGAATGTGGTAGAGCCAGGCATTACTGTGAAGTCTCTCAAGCTCACAGTTCACATCTGCTACTTGACTGCCTCAACAAAACTAATTCCCCCTGTTCTGGAATATGCCCAAGGCCTAGACAGTGCTTAGCCCCAACAGGTGCAGCAACATGCAGCAGCCTGACAATAATAAGGGCTGCCTTCCAGATGAAGACAAGCCCAGCCCTGTAAGAGTGACACCACCGTGGCCCCAGGGCCCTAGGGGACACAAAGCTCTGCATCACCAGTGAGGTATAGGTGCTTACACTCTGCCTTTCTGGGACAAAACACACATACACACACACACACACACACACACACCTCTTGACGTTCATTTTATTTGGGAAAGTGAGTATTCTTTGTTCCACATGACAACGTTGGAAGTTGGAACAGAGATATTGTGATGTCTTGAAGACTTTTCTTCAACCAAAGCTGTGTTTTAGGGAAAGAGTGATACAAACCTTAGATTAGAACAGAGACAGAGATGGTGGAGCCAGTAAGTCCTGAGGCAAGGCCAGTGTCAAGGTCCAGGCGAGAAGGCAAAGGTAATGTGACAATAGAAAAAGAAACAGGGTAAAGAACTGGCTCTAGATAAATGATAGCAATGGAACATTTTGCTCCTATGGGATTTTGTTGTTGTTTTGCCTTGCTTGCCATAACTCTGAGCTGTAAGTTACTGCGTCACAATTTTAAAAAGAGCTAAGACACCACTGGTGCACTGTGGGACTATCAAGGATGAACAGTGTACATGTTTAGATGAACAGGCTCAAATGACACTGGAATCCAGGGTCCCTTCATACTGTGGCTCTGTTTTCATTTGTCTGGCCGGTTTTACCTAAGCTTTGCTTCCACGATGGTGGAGTTGTTCATAAAGCTGTAGATATATATCTCACTCTCTTTAGCAGTACAGCATGCCTTTCTTTCCAATGGTTGTTGTTGTTATTATTATTGTTGTTGTTGTTGTTGTTACTGTTATTATTATTGTTGACTGTTATTATTATTATTGTTGTTGTTGTTATTATTATTATTATTATTATTATTATTATTATTGTAAGATTGAATAATAGGGGCTAGGTTTTACTTGGCATGCATGCACTAGATTTTAGCGTCTGGGTTACATGGCTGAACCTGAAGATGTAGTCAGGGGTCTTGGGGACTGTGGCTTCTTTAAGGATGTAAACGTGAACCCAAGTCAAAGAGAAATTAAGCAGTATGGAAGGTGCAGGTACTGTTTGTTTTTCTCTAATGTGGCTGAGGAATAATTCGAAGAGATAAGCCTTTTTGTCTCTAAAGGAACAAAATACCTGGTAATGCTAATGGGAAACTAAGTTTAATTTTCAACCCATCATCCTTGGCATAGTCATGAGATACATAAAGATCACTGCTGTTGTGTTTGGTGTACAAAAAGGCTTCAGGGGCTGTCAGCAAGCTGTCTATGGCTGTAGGAGTCCAAGTCATCTGGTCACCTTTTGCTGCACTCCTCTTATGAGATTGCCTGGGTCCGAGTCACATACAGTTGCATAGGAGAGGGCACTTAATACCATCACGCAGAAAACCCCCTTTTCAGCCCTCATCCCAGAACTCCCCAGTGGCACTGTGGACTCCAAAACCCTCTGCTGCCTGATGTCACCTGCAGGGTATAGAGCCAATCTGAAGCAATGGGCCATAGAGAGTAAATAGCTTTGTGAAAGACTTTTGATAACCTTGAGTTAAGCCAAATAAGAAAAACCTGTTTTCTATTTTCTTATCATCCTTCTGAGTTCTATATTTACATTCCCCTGTCAAGTAAATATTCCTAGAGAATTTTACAGAAGAAAGAGACATACTTCCCAGGAAATGGTAGAGCTGGCTTACTGTTTAGGTTTAGACAAAACTCTGTCCTCATCAACTGTAACACAGGGATTAAAGGGGAAAAAAATCAATTTCTCTCACTCTTGTACCTAAAAACTACCCTCCTAATCAATGCTTTTTTAACAACCTGCTGCATGCCAGCTACTGGACCCTGTTTCCGGGTAGTTCTGCAGGGCGAGAGCTGGGGTTTGATGTTTGTTCAGGGTTAGATTCTTGCAAAGTACTGCCAAGTATGTTTACATTGGCTTTACGGAGAGCCTCCCTAAGATGGCAAGTGTAACCCTGAAGCTCTGGAATGGGAAAGGCAGGGGGAGGGTGCCTGCTGAGGGATGGAAGAGTAGTGAGGGCCATTTCTTCTGCCTTTTGAGCGTGTCTGCCACTCAGCCTGAAGGTAGAAGAGGCACAGTTGAAGCTGTCTTCTCTAGTAGCTGCTGTCCTACCTTACTCTCAGTTGCTGCATCTCTCCACCCCTGCTTCACCCATGGCTACTTCCCAAGCGTTTCTTTGTGTGGCCACCCCTGTAAAGAGAGGTCTTCCTGGTCCAAACAATTCCTTGATGGGATTTTATGGGTGACATTCCACAGATGCATGGAGCCTGACAGGTCACTTCTCAAGGGTCACATCACAAGTCCCTACATTGGTCTGTACCCAGTCTGCTGGATATGTCAGTGTGATATTCCACTGGGAATCCCTCTGCCTCCCTCCTCTTAGCATTGCTGGCTACCTTTCTTTGTGTGTGCATCGGGTTTTTTAAGGAAGGGTTTTCTTTGGGGGCAGCCTTCTCAGTTTGGTTGTGGTTTTCATTATTTACTGCCACACTTGCATTAATTGGACGTTTGTATAATTACTGTTATGTGTAAATGGATGGAAACTGTGCTTACATAACGGTTGCATTGTTGTTATTTTAATTACTGCTTAGCTTTTGTTTTTATTCTTCCTTTTTTAATCACCAAGATATTTGCCAAGCTTGATTGAGTGTAGAGATTGTGGCCGGCCTGAGTGCAGACTTGAGTGTAGAAGGCCCAGCCTACTTTATTCTGGTTCAGTAACTTCCTGGCTATACTAGCTTGGGTTGGAAAAGAGCCTGTGTGAGTCCATGAAATAGATGCAGTGGTGGTATCCCATGCACTCAAGGATGAAGTAAATCAGTTCATGCAAATACTGACTGCAGAGCCTGTCATCTAATCAGATGGAGAAAAAAATTGATGGTGGGTGGTAGTTATTTTATTTTGGAAATCTGTGTGAAAGAATAAAGAATAAGTCCTGTGGTAGACAGATCTCTGGGATAGTCCACGACAGCCAGGGCTACACAGAGAAACCCTGTCTCGAAAAACAAACAAACAAACAAACAAACAAAAAACAAAAAAGGAAAAAGAATAGTTCTTGTAAAAGTTGCTCTTAGATGGTGTCTTCGCTAGTCATTTTTAAATTAGTTTCCATTAGGTATATAACATTGTTAATGAGGTACTACACAGTAACTCAAACTGCTCTGTCCTTCGCCTTTTACCCCTTAAGTGATGATTTCTCTTACAGGAAAGATAGTTTATATTTGCTTGTCTGTTTTAAGCAAAACATGTAGAGAGGAGAATAAAGATGAAGCCACTGCTGGCAGTATTCTCTGTTGATGGCTTTGTGGCCCATCACATTTGCATTCTTTGGGTAAAGTAGTCTTCAGCCATTATTCCATCTGATTTTTATAAAACCCTATGAGGCTGGAAAGATTAGTGTTGCTCTGTTTCTTAACAGTTAAACTTCATTATACAACCCAGCTATCCTATACAAGAGGGAAAAAAGGTTAAAGGGAAACAAGAATAAACCTTCCGATGTCTGCTCCACGGGACGGGTCCCTAGGTGTCTGTGGGCTATGTGCTGGTCCTTTCCCTGATGCATGTGTGCTCCTGCTCTGACCTTGCAGCCTTCTCCTGTCCTCTCTGCCTCTGTCTCTCTATGGAGTGCAATGGCTGGTCTCACTCTGGATCCCTCCTCCCATCAATGTTCAATTAGAAACACAATAGCCTGGCCAGAGTCTCTGGTCCTTTTCCTGAATTCTGGACCCAGGATGGTTCCTCCCAGCCTTCAACAATGTCCATCTCAGTGGGGGTATCTGTGGTGTTTCCAAGCAGCATAGCTGGAAGCAAGACCCACCCAAACTGCCTTTATCTGAGATAATGTCTACAATCCTTCCATAGATTAGTACTCACCGCCCAAAGCTATTTATTTTATTTTATTTCATTTCATTTTATGTGCATGAGTGTTTTGTCTGCATGTATATCCTTATACCACATGCATGCCTGGTGCCTACAGGGGTCAGAAGACGGTGTTGGACCCCCTGGAACTGTCTTTATAGACATTGTGAGCCACCATAAGTGAGTTCTGGGAAATTGAACCCAGGTCCTCTGCAAGAGCAGCAAGTGCTTTTACCTGCTGAGCCATCTCTCCAGCCCCCTTGTAGCCCCCTTTTACAGATAACAAAACTGAGGCCCAGGAATACAAAGTGATGGATGTGTAAATGGTAAAGTTAGACTTTGAATCTAGCAACAGATAACTGTGAGCTTGTTAACACTGATGGAGAAATAACGCAAAGTCCAAGTTCAAGGCCATTGTGGTTGTGCATACCTGTAACTGCAGTATTCAGGAAGTTGAGGCAGAAGGATTAACAGTTCTAGGGTAGCGTGGGCTACATAGAGAGACCCTATCTCAGACAGGCAGACAGGAAGACGGACAGACAGACAATGTAGGCCCTAGTAATGGTGGACTCTTTGTGTCACAGGTAAAGGACTTGATGTCTAACGATACAGAGCCCTCCTGAGCACTGTTCTAAGCTATTGTCTCATTACTTTGTTTATTTTGCCCCCACATTGGCATATCAGGGGAACACTCAGGTGGGGTGAGCTTACATGTCTTAGGTTACTTGGAAGAGGTCTCAGGGAATCACAGTTTGGGGCTGATTTCAGGTAAATTAATGCAGTTTATGTAGGAGCAATAGTTTTAAGTGTGTTTGCCTATGAGCCTGTTTCTCTAATGCCTTCATTTGTATAGATGTTGTTCTGAACTGTGGAGCCAAGTACTAATACAGCTATGTGTCCAAAGGAAAAGTCAGCTTGGTCCATCTGATTGCTGTTTTACATATGCCTTCATTAGTATATTTTTAAAGAAGTACTTGTTTGTGCTTTCTCAATTTGTCTTAGATAATGGTACTAAAAGGTTAACCACAAACAATTCTGAGAATCCAAATGACTCTGTGCATTTTCTTTTAATTCTCTAGGGACATGTAAATTGAATTGGCTCAGCAGTTTAGAGAATTTATTGCAAAATCACATTTGCTGCAGAGAAAGCATATGAAGGCTTCTTTGTGTATTATTAAATTGTTCCCCCCCCCCTGTAGTTTCTGGGTAAGGACACAAGCACCTGCAGGGCCCTGTGTCTGTGTGAAAGTCCTGCCTTGCTGGCATGGTGATTACTTCAGGATGGAGTTGCTGGTTCTCCATGTTATCAGCCAGTGGGTGCCACAGGCTGGTGGTGGGTATATCAGGCTGGAATCTGAAGACAATTCCCAGTTTCATTTTCTCTCTGACTCAGGTAAATTGTTCTTCTTACGAATCACTTGTTCTGGCAGCCCTTGATATCACTTTACCTTTATCTTCCCCCTCTTCCTCCTCTTCTTCCTCCTCTTCCTCCTCCTCCTCTTCATCATGTCTGCTGTGTCATGGGGTTTGTGTGTAAGTGCCTGGGCTAGGAAGGAGACTGGGGAGTTCTAGTCAGGCCTTTTTCCAGTTCTAAATTCCTTACCTCAAGTAATTGACCTCAGGCCTCTAGATTCTCAGTTTCACATTCTGTGCTGGGAACACCAGGGCGATATGAGGATCGAATTGGACAATGCCTATAGAATTCTTATGTCTCACACAGAGGAGGGCCCTTGGCATAAATTATTCTCTGTTGGGATTGTTCCTACTGATTCACAGAGGACTCTGATAAGATAAACACATGCAATTTCTATTCTCTAGAAACATGTATGTAGAAATAAATATTCATTTGTATGGCTGTCTACCAGGCCCTCATGTTCAGTAGCCAGCAGACACTAGCGTATGCCTGCCTCGGGGTCACTAGTGCTGCAGGGTTCAGACTGCTGTGGCCAGGTCTTGGAGTACCCTGGCCAACTTGGACAGACAGATTTTAGCTTCGCCTGTGTTGTTGAAAAGCTAGGCTGTTTCTGTCCTGTGAGCCATGATTCAGGCCTTCTCTATTGACCTCCTTTCCCTCGAATTGAGTGAGCCTCTCCCCTGTGAAATAGAGTTCTCAAGGGGCACTCCCGAACACAGCTGCTAGTCACTAGGCAGAAGCCATGGGCGAAAACATCTTCTGCCTTAGGATGTTGTTCTGGCCTGTGGACCTCAGCCACCAGACAGATGGAAGAAGGATGAGGTAGGGCTGGCTAAGCATTTTTAAGGGTGCAGTGGAGTTCCTCTTCTTCTGCTAGTTTATGAACCATAGTGCTGACCACTGAGAGGCATGGTACTTATATACATTAGCTGTTACCTGGATTGGTAAAGAGGACTGAAACATCCTTGTAGAAGACCTGTAGAAGCATCATTGCAGCCTCAGACACACGAGAGCCTCAGGTTCCATACATGTACAACGATAGTGACACTAAAGCTAATCCATTTGGTGTTTCAAGAATGGGATACTGTTGTGATTGGCACTTTGTAACTTCTTTGTATGCAAAGCCATTCCATAAATGCTGTTTCCAAGCCATGATCTGGTTCCTGTGACCGTGAGGTTGCAGCCTGCCCTGGTCTACTACCCTGTTGGGCCATGTGATCACATCTTCTAGGCAGGATTGCTAGTTAGCTTTATTTTAAAACTCATTGTCTTTGGCTCATTTACCCGACAGACAGAGTTTTGTGGCTTGGCCTTGGAGGACAGGGTAGCACATACTTCTGGTGTCTTTGACTCATTGATCAAACCTGTCCAACTCAGAGTGCCTAAGTGTTCCAGGCAGGCGTCTCCGGAGACTCAGGGAACCTGGAAGCTAAGTAATTGGCATGGTTTTGCCTTTTAATCTGTGTTTCACTATTCCTTTTGGATTTTGCCATTTACAGTCTGAACAAGTTTCTCTTGGATAGGCTCTTTGGATTGAGTTGGAGAAATGCAGTGATTGGAGGGGGCTGGAAGGAAAAAGAGAAAATTTGCCAAAATGCTGTCTCCTTCTGTATTGCCCTTACTCTGTTTTCGGATGTTACTGAGTGTAGTCATGATGGCTTGCTGATTCTGCATACTACCTGGGCATCCATTTCACTCCCTGAACAAGGTCCCGGTGGGACCTGGCTCTACCTTGTAGCTTTGTCCTTATTTTTCATGCCTTCCTGCCTTGCAGTGATTGCCAACTACAGGGACCTTCCTTCTCCATAAGACAGGTCTTTTTTCCTATCCCAGGTTTGATAGCCACATTAGTAAAAGCTATTGAAGCCAAAGGACATGACATCTGGTTACCTGAAGTCCCTGCTGCTCTCCAAGTCCCTTTGTCACCCTTGTGCAATGCTATGGAGATTCATTAGCAAATGCTGATCCAGTCCAGGCACTCCATTTATCCTACTGCTGGATGCTGCTAGGGGAGCCACCTGCAGCTTTGCTTCAGATAGGAATCAGCACCTCCTCAGTGGTGGCCTTCACCTAGACTTTGTGGTCTTTACGTCCCCCAAATTTTTTGAAGATTGAGCTATTCTTTTTGCCAGAAACACAGGCCATGGCAACCTCATTTGTCTTATGCTATTTCACTCTATTCCTCTCGACATAATCTCAATGGATGCTCACAGCAAACTGGGGAGGGGTTTGCCAAACAACTATTATGACTTCCATTTCTGAGATGAAGAAATGAGAATTTAGCCAAATGAAGTGACTAGTGGCAAAGTCCAGGACAGAACCAGCCTTTTGATGCCATGTCTCTCGGACTTTTAAGTGTGTGCACTGATGGCGATTTAGGCATCAGAGCATCTTTTTAAGTTCTTAAGTTCCTTTTATGCTTGTTCCCTGGTCTTTGTTAAATGTCTTCTGGCTTCAGTCTTCTTTAGAGAATAAGTATAATAATATATGCGATGGGTGTAATAACAAAGCAGGATGATATCTTGGACGTGGGGTTTGACAATCCCAAGACATTCTCAGGAGCTCCTTTAATTTCCAGATAAAGGCATAAAGGCCCAAAGAAGATCAGGCCAGCTGTGGCCAAGTTGAGCCCATTGCCCAACTCTTGACTAGATTTTCCCATTTACATTTCTTAGTGGAAAACTCATTTTGGGGGGCTTTAGTGCTAAGTTTTCAGAAATGCTTGGCTTAGTTCTTTTAGGGGTTAAACAAACATTTCTTATATGAGAATGGCCATCAGAATCCCCAGGGATGGTTGAATAGATAAGTAGATATTTAAGTTTCGATGGCTGGCTTTATCCCATAACTTTCCATACCTACACAGGCACTATGATTGTTTTCTTTTCTTAAGCAGGGATTTTACCATATTTCTCATAATAGCAACAGCACCTCAGGAATATGGTCAGTAGCCCAGCCCAGCCCATCCTTTGTTTTTGTATGGACCATGGGCCACATACGATGTTTACAGAAGACTTTTTTCAGTTGACAAGTGAGAGAGACCTGCCAGTGGAGTGACTGCCTCCCTTAGCAGCATAGGCAAAGAATGTTGGTTCTGCTTATTAGACCTTTTTTGGGGGGGGGGGCGGTCAAAGAAGTTGTATTTTTAATTTTGTGAGTACTTGTCTTCTCTCTTGACACTTAAGCACCAATATAATACTGATTTTTACCTCTTGGCACTCAGAGCCTAAACCATTTATCGTATTGACCTTTAGTCAGCAGCTTGCTGACTCTTGTAGCATGTAATTGTCTGCATTATAGTGAGAAAATTCCCCTTTACCATCAGACCAATTTCTCGTCTATGATTTCTATCAACTGCTCAAGGAGTATTGTTGTAAATGTGATATAGTCTCAATATATAAAATTCTAATCTATAAACAGAGTAAAGGAGGACTCGTCTTAGCCCTAGGGTTAGCACTCAACAGTTTATAATGTGTCTTTGCCCACGCTTTGCCATTAACTAGTTGTGAAACCTCATCTCACCTTTGTAAGCCTCACATTTTCCAGCTGTACAACAGTGGTAGCAACTGCTCTTGCCAAACATGGCTGTTATGTAGATGGAGATAATTCTTGTGAAATGCGAGGACATTGTCCTGTGTGCTGTTAACGCTTAATGATCTGTTGTAACCAACTTTTAGTTCTCTTCTTTAATTTATATATACAAATCAATTTGTTTGCCATTTTAAAAAGTGCCCCTGCCCTGTACCGTTCCACAGGTGGCTGTGATCAATGCTTATTTGATAACAGCTAAGTGCATGCTGGGGAGTAAGTCGTTACTGAGGGGTTCTTAAGGTGGGGAGCAGAAATTGCCTTCCATCTTAGGGTTTTCTACAGTGAATCTGTAGACTGGTATAAAATGCACACAAAGTAAAATTTTATTTCTATTTTCTAGGTCTACAACTCAAACAAAGACAGCCAGAATGAAGGGAGTAAGTATGATACCGGGGTGATTTTCTACTGTCAAGGGTTGTGGGGGGGGGCACTTTGAGAAGTTGCCACGTCAGGGCTGAGCCACCAGGAGGTGCCATGGGCATACTGGGTCAGCTGTACTTGGGAGGATTATTCCCTAAGCAAGGTAAGCAAGATTGTAGTGAACCCTTCATGTGCTCTATGGTGCTCTTATATGCATCATCTCATGTGGTCCCAGGTCTTATTGAGATGGTAGGTCACCACTTAAAATTGTTTAATACCCAGCAACCCAAGAGTCCAGTGCTGCCAGAAAGCTGCTGGCACAGTCTGAGATAGCCAAGGTGGACAAAGGCTTGCTAGTTTCTTTGTGGCTCTTTGAGAGGAAAAGAGAGAGAGGAGGGAAGGAGATACTGGTCTTGATGGAAGTGCCCCCCCACCCCCCACCTCAGCAGAACACAGCACTTTCCTGCCCAGCACACCACCTCTTCAAGGGCACCTGCAGTTGCAGAAACAGGGGATTAAAAGGAAATCCCTGCTGGGCAAATGCTTCAACCTGATCATCTCCTTGGTGCATAATACAAGAAGCACAGTCTTTCCAGGGTGCCCAAGAGCTTTGCTCTAGAAAACCCACTTGAAAAAACTGAGAGGTGGCCCTGCTGTGAACTGCAGTAGTGTCAGATTAGTGGAGCAGGGCAGCACCTCTCTGGGTATACAGGAGAGTTAACCTTTTCACTTTTCTTGAGAGAGAGAGAGAGAGAGAGAGAGAGAGAGAGAGAGAGAGAGAGAGAGAGAGAGAGACAGAGAGAGAGAGACAGAGACACACAGAGAGAGACAGAGAGAGAGAGACAGAGACACACAGAGAGAGACAGAGAGAGAGAGAGACAGAGAGAGAGAGAGAGAGAGACAGAGAGACAGAGACAGAGACACAGAGAGAGAGACAGAGAGAGACAGACACACAGTGAGTGTGTGTGTGTGTGTGAGCCATTAGCCATTATGAAACAGATGTTTCTCTCTGAAAGATTTTACTCAAAGACTAAAACAACAAACAAACAAACAAACAAACAGTCTTTAGCTCAGGCTGGTCTCAAATACCTACCAAGGATGAACTCCTGACTCTTCTGCCTCCCTCCTGAGTGTTGGGATGACAGGTGTATGCTGTGATGCCCAGTTGTGCACTTATTTATATTTGGGCTTGAACCCAGTACCTTGTGCAAGAGAAACAAGCTGAGCTATATCTTCAGTCATTGCCAGAAGATGCAGATAAAATAGCAAATGATTTGTAACGGAAGATGCAGATAAAATAGAAAAGGATTTAATGGCTACAACTGACAAATTTTTATGAGAGGAAAACCAGGTTTTGTTTTCTCTTCAAAAATCGAATAAGGAAAAAAAAAGTATATATTCAAGGAACTGAAGTGGTTGCTCTCTCCCCTGAGTTAAGTAGATGGTTTAGAGTGTCTGAGGTTAACTTTGGCTAAGTGGCAGGGAGCAGAGTTCATAGTGTAACCTTGAAGAAGCACAGAAGGCTGCAGTCTAACTTAGTGATGCAGCAGGTGAGGGCACTGGCTGGCAGACAGACCAGCTCTGGAGGTGAAGGTGCCCACAAGGACGGTCTTCTGGATGCTGTCATTGCCTCACTCTCCTGAAGAGTCAGGTGCCCACGAAAGACACCATCCAGCCAATAGAGCTTGGGTCCACCCAGGGAAAACAACACACTTTGATGGATGGTTTCTAGACTATTGTAGAAATGGGAGCAGGAACGCTTTTCAGGGGAAATTGAGGAAGCCACCAGCATAGGAAGTATGGATACCCATCAGGCTGAATGAACAACTTCCCACACCTGGCCGAGGCAGGGACATACCACTTTTTAATAAAGACTCCAAGAGACCCCAAGACCTATGGAGATGGCCTACACACAGAGAGTTCTCTGCCACATGCTCTCACATGCACTTGTTGACCTTATGAACCTGCTTCTCGGTGTGAGTATAAACAGCATGTTGAAAACATTCTATTTGGTATTTTATTGGTGGATATGCCAATCAGTCTTGCTGGTCTGCAAGCATTTTAGGAGTCTGTTTGCAAAGCCTTTAAAAAATGGTTAGCTTTTGGCTCAACAGTGAAGAGGAATGTTAATTCAGATCACAGCTGTTCTGGCAAGAGATCACATCCAAAGACCTTCTAGGTCTATGTGATCTACCTAATAAGAGATCACATCCAAAGACTTTGTAGGTCTGTGTGATCAGCCTGGAATACAAACATGCCTTTAATTTAGGAGACAGAGGCAAACATCTGAGTTCAAGGCCAGCCTGGTACAGAGCAAGTATCAGCTAAAGAAAAGCTTAGTTCCAGACATGGTGGCATATGCCTTTAATCCCAAACAGTGAAGGTAAAGTTAGTTTGTAGAAGGAAGCACCCATGTTTGAAAATGATGTCTAATTGAGTGGTAGAACATGTGACAAATCAGAGAAGATTTGTCAGAATAGGACACGCTCAACTCTCACAAGAGGAAAGGGAAGCTACTTAATGGAGCAATGGAGAGAGAGAGAGAGAGAGAGAGAGGGAGGGAGGAAGGGAGGGAGGGAGGGAGGGAGCGCAAGCTAGTTTTACCAGGACAGTAATAGAAGTGTTTCAGAGAAAGAGAACTCAGGTGAAGACAGAACAAGCCAGAAAATGAGAAGAAGCCAGAAGATAAGACCAGATTGTTGAGTTAGTGTGAGGCCAAGCAGAGCAATTCTGGGCAGAGAGAAGCCAGATTAAATAAGTCAACTGGGAAAAGCACTTGAGCTAGAACAACTGAGTTGAACCAGCCAGCCCAGAGCTCAGAAAGAACAAGAAAGAGTCAGCTTATTAAGTAGTAAGTCTCAGAGGCTGAAAACATTCTAGGCCTAGGTTAGATTGTACGGAGGCTAAAAGCTTCCAGGATTAGGCCTACATTAGTAGGAGAAGGCAGTAAGCCTCCTAGAGAGCAGCTGAGCCAGGAGAATAAAAGTTACTTTTACACAATGGCATTTTCTAAAGTGCAGAACTGTTTAAAATGAAGCAAAGAAGTTAAAGAATCTATCAAGTGGAGCAAATTACAGAGTAGTACGCAGCCTTTAACAAGAACAAGGTTGCATGGTGGCTAGTTTCGATTGACACCTGGGAAGGAAGCCTCTGTGAAGAAATGACTAGCTTAGGTTAGCCTGTGGGTATGCCTGTGAGAGACTTTAATTCGATTAATTGAGGTTGGGGAGATCCCCTCTGAATGTGGCAGCACCATTTTGTGGCCTAGGCCCCGGACTGAATGAAAAGAAGAAAAGGAACTGAGAGTGCCATGGGTGCATTCTTTCCTTAGGCTCTGCTCTGTGAATGTCATGTGAGTAGCTGCTTCAAGTTTGTGCCTTGACTTTCCCACAACGCTGAGCTATACCTGAAATTTTGAGCTAAATAAAACTTTCTTCCTTAAGTTGCTTTTATCTCAGGATATTTTATCATAGCAACAAGGGGAGAAACCGAGACAGGAAGGCTGTGGCAATGGCTCACCATTCAAAGCCCTTTTACAAGTAAGAGGACCAGGACCAGGGTTCAGCTCTGTGCAGCCCACAGACATGTCAGTGGGCATGGCAGCCTGTTGCTATTCCAGCCTTTGGAGGTAGAAACAAGGGATCCCCGAGCAAGCTGCCTAGTGAGACGAGGTTAGTTGGGAAGCTCTGGATTTGATAAATAGACTCTACTTCAAAGGATAGGGTGTAAGAATGACCCAGTAATATTCCCAGCAACAACCTTGGGCTTCTACATGCACGCACACCCCCACACATGCAAATGCACACACATGCAGACATACCACACACATAAATATGTAAAAAGAAGAAGAAGAAAAAAGAGCAAGGAAGATCTTAATGTATTCAGTGCCTGCAGAAGATCATTAATTGAAATTTAAAAATAAGTGGTCAGTGGAGCTATTAAAGGAAGACGTCTTAAAACTCTTCTAGGTGTTGATAGGAAAGTGTCTTGAGCTGCACTGATCCCCAGATACTAAGTCAGCATGGAGAGTGGGTTGCTGTTTCTATGTAAGCTTCATTGACTACCGTTGAAGTATTTTACAGCGATAGACGGTAAGTAAGCACTTTATATGTGCTGGGTACTAGAGATTTATTAGATTAAGTTTGTTGAGAACCTTTGACTTGGATTGTAGATGAAGAAATTAAGACTAATAAGCTCCGAGGATACAATTTAGTTGAATTTTCACCCAACCCCAGTGGTTGTACTCCTGAACACAAGGCAAAGTTATTCTAGTTTTCTTGAGCAAAGATGCAAAGAATCCCAGGTGAAGGATGCAGACTCTGCCTCTTGTTATTCACAGACTGAGGAGAACTGCTTGTGTTAGTTACAGACTACCCCTTTGTGTAGCAAGCAGGGGAGATAATGATGGGGTGAAAAGTAGTGGGCACTGTTTCAGGACTGCCTCCTTTTGTTTGACTAATTCCAGGCTGGCAAGGAGTTAGTGGTCCGGGTTGGTGTTGCCTTCCTTTCTTGGTATTAATATCTTCTGCCATATCATGCCATTTCTTACCTCCCTCCTATTTAAGAGTTGAACCCAGGGCCTTGGGTGTGCAGGGCAGATGCTCTATCTTGACGCTGTTGTCCCTTGTGTATCCAGGTTTGTAGGGCTGTGCTCCTGTCTCCTCAGCTGCTTCTCGTCTCTGAGTCCTCATCACCACATGGCCATCTCTGTAATGTGACCTTGTGTGATGCTGTTCTGAGGTACATTCTCTGGTCCGATTGCCAGTCCTTAGGCTTAGTTGAATAACCTCGTGTTGCTCTCTACAGTGGTCTGTCTACTGTTTCATCAGCCCTACATGGAAGTTTTCCCACTCATGCCAACTGTCTATTCCTCAGCCCTGTGATTTCTTGATGGTTGAATACATTTACATAGTAGCACATGTCTGGCTCTGATAAGCAAAGAGTTGTGAGTGTCTGCTCATACTGCCTGCCAGTCCTCAGGGCATCCTCATCTCTTAGTGACCTGTACGTGTCCTTTGTCCACTTTTAGTGACAGTTGCCATCTTGTATTAGGACAGTTGCCCATGTATTTGTGAAATTATTTCTATCTAGATATTAATCCGTCCTTACTAATTTTAGACATTTTATCTCATTTTCTATGGTGGTAGAGATTGGCTCAGAGCCCTGCATGTGCTAGACAAAGGCATTAAGTAAATACCCAGTCTAATTGTAGACATTTAAAACACTTTGCCATCTTGTTACTGGTTGATGTCATTTGCACTGTCCTTCCTTGATGCTGGGGATTGAACCTAGGGCCTTGTACATACTAGGGAGCTGTACTCCTTTTACACTAAATCATCTCTCAAATTTCATCTCTGCTTTTCTTTGTGGCTCCCAATTTTCAAATTTCATTTTGAAGAACCCCCTCCCCCTTTTGACCCAAGTTCTGATGATGTGCACCCAAATTACTTTACCATCCATCTCTTCTCACTTTTCCTCCTCTGTCCCTCCTTTGGTCCCTCCCTCCTTCCCTCCCTCCTCCCCTTTTCCTTTCTTCTACTTACTTCTACATCATTTTAGGATTTGACATAGTTACCTGTAGACATTTATTCCTTGAGAGTAGATGTGGTAAATTCCTCAAACATGACATCTTCATTTGCATTTAGGATTATGTTAATTAACTAGCCACTTTTATCTGTAATATTATCTTCTCCAAGAACTTTGAATGTCTATTTATTCAGACCAACATCCTTTTACTTTGGTTTTACTTTTCTGCCTAGAGGCTTGTGTGCTCTTGGTTGAATTTCCCCTGAAATATTCAAGAGCAGAAAACAATCTGCTATTTTTGTTACTCATCATGTATTGGTAGTTTTGTGAATAGAGCACTTTCTGTGGTTGTTAGTAGATGTCAGAAGCACCGAGCTCCTTAGGTGGTCAGTTCCTCCTGAGCAGAGAAGGAATGGGGGGAGTGGAATTACAGCTGCTAAGGAAGGTGCTAAGGAGCTGCTCCCTGAGCTTCTTACTGACAAGGCAGCCATTGCCAATGCCAATGATCCAGGTTCTGGTCCCCCCTTTACAATCACAAAGGTCAGGCTTCTGCTCTAAGCCAGGTTTAGTCTCCTCGTACTCTTCCTGGCTCCTTTGACACTTTAATGCTTGGTTAGTCTTGTTCCACACCTGACCTTTGACTACAGCTTATTTATTCATTCTCCAAAGACTCGGATAATTGGAAGCAGCCCGTCAGAAGCAGGAAGAGATCGTGCACATGCCATGGCTTAACACAGAGATCATGCTTTTCAGTAAAGGGGCAGGGAGTAAGCCCTTCTGTGGAACTGTTGCGTTCCTCTATTGCACTAGTGTGGAAGCAGCCATAGACACTGTGGGGATGACTGGAGGAGCGTTGTCCAGGAGGGCTTTATGTACAGAACAGGCACTGGTGACTTTTACCCATGGAGTATGGTTTAACGCCTCACTCAATGCATGGTGAATTTTTAAAACAACGAGTCTGTTTGAAATGGCATGGGTTTTTGGCAGGGGGAGTGATAAGTGGCATATGAAAGGCCACCATTTACAGAAATGTTCTGTGGCATCTAGCTTTTAACTGAGCAAATGGAAGTCAAGAGACACAGTTGAGAAGCAAGAAAACACCAGTAGCCAGGGTCCCTTGCTCCTGCAGCTCTTGACATGTGTTGCTCTTTGCTTTGTTTCTTTATCTAGTCATATGCACACCGTCATGGAAACTAGAAGGATTGCAGTCAGCAGTTGCTAACATATAGCTAGGTGGTTCTCAACCTGGGGTCAAACAACCCTTTCACCATCAGAAAACATAGATTATTGACATTGGGATTCATAACAGTAGCAAAATTATAGTTATGAAATAGCAAGGAAAGTAATTTTATGTTTGGAGCTCACCACAGTACAGGGAACTGTATTAAAGGGTCTCAGCATTAGGAAGGTTGAGGACCGCTGGTCTAACCTATCAGATTCTTTACTGATGTGGTGGTCACAGCAAGTGACTCTCCATATTAGAACCATTAGTTGTTCCTAAAAACACCTGTGCCCATGCTGGGTGAGCCACGGCTACATGCTTTGATGGCTCTGACTTCCACAGAAAGTCTGGGTCAAGCAGAGCCACCCTCCGTTGTTTCTCTTGTTTATGTGCTCTCGTTCTTTAGGCTGTCACTGAAATCAGTCCTTGATGTTGCTTTATTAAGGCTTATCTTGATCTATGAGACAAGACTGAAGACCAGGAGAGGAGATGGGCAGGGATGTATAACCATCTCTTTGTGTTTATCTAGTTTTGTCCCTCTCAGTTTCAGTTCTCTTCATCTCTGTGCCTTGGCTTCTCTTGATCTGCCAGACAGAAAAGACACTTATTCTTGAAGATCACAGTGGAAGCCTTGGTGGGTTAACACAGCCACTGTTTTTAGAAGGCTTCTAAGTCCATCAGCCTTCATTATCAAAGGTTTACATTCTCATGCAGATAGTAAAGGACAGGGAAAGGGGATTCCACCTCCCCCTTGCTTGTGGTCACCTTCGGCCTTTTGCTGTGAGAACACCCACAGTAGAGAGACAGGAGGAAGTAGCCATTGGTAACAAGGATCCCTTTGGGATCAGAGCCATCCAAAGGCTGCCAGGTCTCCCCTGTTGGGTAGCTTATAAATAGAACATTTCCCCCTTTTAAACCTGAGAAGGGTGGAAGCGTTGACGGGCACAATGCCTGGCCTCCTGTGCACTGGTCCACGAGGCAATCAGCTGAGTGCTCCTTCCCATCCAGCTTTCCACGCTGCCTGCCAGGGATGGCCGAGACAGAGACAGATACTTCTCCATGCTGTCTGCAGCTGTGCCCTCGTGGCCCTTCTTCCCCCTCCTGGTCCGTGCAGGTTTCTGTGGCACTCTGTTTTTGTCTTCCGAGGCTCAGTTAGAGTCAGGCAAGAGGCTGTGCAGGGGCTGGATTTCTGCATCTTGCCTTTCGCTAGGGATCCTGCTTGTGACATGCTTGCCCTGGCTGTATTGAACTAGAATTATATTTAGTAAAGCAGGTACATTTCAACTCCAGAGTGTCTTAGCTATGGGCAGAGTCTGGAGAGAGCGGAAATACTGCACAGACACTTGAGGTCCCCAGCTGTTTTCTGTGAGGAGACTGTCTTCCTAGGACAGTATTGGCAACTGCGGTCCTTGGATTTGCCAGCAGGGCTCCTTGAACTTGCCCAGGTAGTCAGAAGCTTTTTTTTTTTTTGCATATCCTGGAAGACATTTCAGAAATCCATTCTTATCTTTAGACTGACAGAGGCAGCCAGCATATAATTTTGCCATGGCCTAATGTTTGCCTTTCTCTCGCGATGTGGGCTTTGTATTGACAGATGCTACAATCTGGACTGCTAAGAACTAGCCCCTGACACCTCAGGTTGGGCCTCAGACAGGCAGCATGGTACAGGGGCCTGGATACCTCTCTAACTCCTAAATCAAGGGGTAGCTGAGGGTAGAGATTGAAAGATTGTCCCTAGTGTCACCAAGTCCAGGCTTTTAATTATTATAGTTAACGTTTAATAGAGTTCATGCTACACATGGTACAGTGTGCTAAGTGTCTGGGATATACTTTATCAATTGATGATTATTGTAGGAACCGAACAAGGGAGGTGGTATTACTGACCTCATTTGCAGATACTGGAGGTGTCTGTCTGAGTACATCCTTGTGACCACTCAGGTAATTTCTTTCCACCCTTATCAAAGATTTCAGATTGTACTTTTTACCATGTGTGTGTAAGGCTTAGCAATGGCTGTAAGGTTTCAGATGGAGTACTGTTGAGTCATGTATGGAGTTTTAACTCTGAAATACTACATGGATTGCAATCCCAGCAATGCCATTGCTATAATATTTGACTGTGGGAAACTCCAGGCCTCAGTTTACTTGTAGGAGGGACATGCTTCAGTACAGACATCTTGACTTAGTAGGTAAATTAAATAAATTTGGGATAGATATCCATTGCTTGTAGACATGATCATTAAGCATCACTATTTGTTGTCATTATCATCAGTAGCATGCTTACTATCCTAAGCTTGTGCCCATCGCTCAAGCTACTTAGAGTGTCTTCACAGGCATTGCCTCATTTAGTTTCCCTAAAGCCTTCATCTTAAATGTGTGTGTGTGGGGGAGGGGGGCGGTGGATAGATGAAGGCTGTTCATCACAGTGTGTGGTGGCACCAGAGCTCAAATCTGAGGCTTCTGAGTCAAAATGTCATCTTTTTCTCAGATGTCTCAGAGTTTATTGTGACAAAAAAAGAAAAAAAAGTCAACAATTCATTGGGCATCTGGAGGTAGCAGGTAAGTTAAAAACAAGCAAGCAAGCAAACAAACAAACAAACAAAAAGATAGGAGAAAAGGTCTTGGTAGGCAGAGGGATTTGGCCCTGTGTTTGAAATACTTAGGTCTTCATGGATTTTTATTGGTTTAGAAATTAGTGCAAAGTCAGCGCAAAGCCCCAGGGGCCTTAATAAAAGGAATCTAAGCTGGCAGACTAAGATGCTCTCAGCATGCCAAGTCCACTGGCAGAAGATAATGGTTCTGGTGATCCAGGGGCACTGGAGTCAGTGTCCTGACTCTTTTCTGTGGCATATGTGTAGGCCTTAGCCATGCTCTGCAGCAGCTGACGAGGTGCCACCTGGGCCTCCTGACTTATGTCTGATGGGCCTCTTTCTGCAGCTGTCCTAGGGCCTCCTTAATTTAGGCAGAGGGCTAAAAGGGTTTTCCCAGCAGCAGTGATTTATCTCTGCCTTCTGTATATGTTCCTTTTGTCACTGTAGCTCTCCTTCAGCTCGTTTTTCTGTTTGTCCCTAGAAACTGTGGAAAGGAGAGTCAGTGACTGTGTATCTGGCGGGCAGGGGAGGAGAGTTTTGGTTGTCATGGCTGTTGCCTAGAGGACAGGCTGTGAGTGGGTGGTCCCCTGTGGGATAGTTCCTGCCTTCTTCATATGCACAGGTTCTATTATGTTAAGTCTGTGGAGAACCTTTTATCTATTGACTCTTGGTCTCTTGGCTGGAAAAATAAAAATTTACTTGTTTCTTCATTCAGGAAACATTTGTGAGCCTCTGTCCTCATAAAACTGGTACTATCTTTAAATTTTTAATTGAAAAATTTTAACTGATGTATTAAAAATACAAAATGTGAATATTGAATTGTCTAACATAAAGTATTGATATTTATATACATTGTATAATATGGAAGTTGTATTCTAGAGAGATTGACAACAAACTATAAACAAATAGATCAGGATATGCTTTCTGGTAGAGGCAAGTCTTCTGAAGAAGTATGAACAAAGGGCCAGAGAATCAGTGAAGGGCACTTAGTTAGGTCAGATGGCTAGCCCCTCCTAAGAAGAGACACTTGAGCAGAAACCTGGAGGAAAAGAGGGAAGGATGCATGTGAGATGTTGACAGGTTACTATTGCCAACGAAAGGGCCAACCACATACAAACACCCTAAGGAGGGGGTGAGTGGAGCTCTAGGGATATTAAAAAGGACCACTGGGACAGGATGGAAGGAGGCCCAGAGAAGAGAAGCTAGGGAGGCTGGGACCAGACCAGAGAGCTTGTAAGACTGTGTCCTTATCATTGGAAAAGCCCCTAGAGCATTGTGATAAGATGTGGTGGATGACCTGTGCTGATGTTATTAAAGAGATGACTCTGGAGTTGGTAAGGAGTGGAATCTAGGGGACAAAAGTAGAAAAATGTAGGAGATGATTGTAGCAGTTCAGGAAACGGACTCTACAAGCTTGGGTCCTGGTATTAGCTGTAAGTATAGCAATAAGTAGCTAGCTTTTAGGTGTGTTTTAAGTTATTACTTACAGGCGTGGCTAATGTGTATGAGTGGATATGGGACATGAAAGCAAGCAAGGATAGTGTTACTGGAACAGGCCATCTTACTGTTAGAAGACACTACCAAGTATCTCATCCTTTCAGCTAGCTTGAACATAGCACCAGCTTGGGGCGAGTGAAATATTAGCTCAGATATGTTTTTTCTATATCATCTTTACTACATATGTTTACATATACATATGTCATATTCATTATTATCATTTTTCTTTAAATCAGTTTTTTAACCTCTTCTTTAAAATGTCATGCTGTGTGTTTTATGTCAAGCAGATTTCAAACACTCATTTATGTAGGTAGTTAGCTCCAAGAAATATTTGTGAGCTTCTTGGAATCATTCCATATACCACAGTGACAGAAGCTCATATTACATATTAAGACCCATCACTGGTGGCGCCTTCCTATCCTGCAGGGAAGGTAGTAGTGTGGATGCTGACGGTTGTGTTGGTAATGTTTTTTGTCTCTGGCCATGATAGTTTGAGGTGCTAGGTGCTTTCCAAGGGGTTCTTCCATTTACCAAAGCACTATGTTTAGGAGAGGGCCTAAGATTTGTGTTGCACATGTACCCTACTTCTCTTGACCCCTGGAATTGATACTGCTACTAGAAGAGAAAGAGCAGGATCCAGAAACCAGTCATCCAGCTCTCCATCCTTTCTGGCTGTTGAGTGAATTCACTCAGAAAGTAGTACAGAAGAGAAGGAACTCCGACATCAGACTGGGTTAAAACCATGGTCCCCATCCTTACTGACTCAGCCACCTTATAAAAGGTCCTTAATGACTGAGCCTAAGCCTCCTGTGTGAGAAATAAGATCACGAAGATGATGATATGATGCTTTTAGTGCATAGCCCCAAGCAATGTAGTCTGTCTTGCTAAGTGGTGGCTACTGTTAGCATTGTTGTTACCACTTAGCCTTGTGAGCCTGGTTTTTCTCATCATTAAAGTTTAGCAGAGATGTTGGGAAAATCAAATCAGCCATAGTTTATTAATTTATTTTCTAAAACTGTAATGTATTATCCCTCATTAGTGCGAAAGCACAGCAAACAGTTATTAGCAGGAAGAGGAGCAATATTTACCCAGTGGGATTATCATGAGAGCCAACGTGAACTTGGGCATGAAAATTTTCACCTGCTGCTAAGTTTGATTGCATGTAATAACGGATAGTGTTGGTGGTATTGCGACTCATCAGTATTTGTTTAGCCCCAAGTAAACCTCAGTTGCTGTCCATTTCAGTTGACTCTCATGACACTTGGTGAGTTGTCCCCACTCTGCAGACAGGAAGATGAATGGTTTAGGGATGAACCACCTCCAGGAAGCTAACCATTCAGCCAAAGGTAACAGAAACAGAATTCCACCCTAGGCCTGCTTGGCATTGCAGCTCCTCATTCAGGAGCTCTTTGCGCTCTACACTGCTTTAGTGCGTGCGATTCGGTAAGTGTTCAAGTTGGTTTGCGTTTTTTGAATGCGTGCTGGTCAGGGAGTAGAGACAAATACAGCTTTGGCTATAGGGGCCAGGGAACAGGAAGGGGTCCTGGTGGCTTGCTTAGAGTTTATATCTCAATGATTGAGAAGGATTTTGCCAGTATTCCCTAGGTCCCAATGGAAGATTCTGATAGCTCCTCTCACAGGGCTGACAGCCCAGGGGGCTCTAGGCCCGGGGTCTTCATGTGATTTCAGAAGGGGCAATAACCCCCATGATCCTCCCTGTGAATGTGTGGGTCCTCCCCCCCCACAGTTGTTCTCTCTGTTGCATAGTTGGACCAATATGGGTTTTAATTTTCCTATCCTCTCTCACTCTCTTTTTTTCTTTTTTTAAGGGAATGGCGTGTGTGTGTGTGTGTGTGTGTGTGTGTGTGTGTGTGTGTGTGTTGTAGTATCACTTTATATTGATACAGGAAGGAAATAGTAAGATCAGGGCATGTTTTAAACTAACCTTTATACCCTCTCAGAAAATGAAAAAGCCAAAGACATGAAGCTTCCATAACCCTCTACTCTCATAGGCTTATGACTTGGAATGTAAATGGCCAGTTTGACTGTGCCATTCTGCCCCTCCGCAGCTCCCCAGGACTCGTTGCTAGCTTACCTAAAGCGAGTCCTCTTCTTTTTCTCATATCATGTTCACCACTATGGCACACGGTAACAGATACAGTAGTGAATGAAATTAATAACTAGAGATACTTATGAACCATTGTCTTCACGATTGCATATTTTAATTTGGTATTTGCCATTATTTTTTACAGTCACACAAACAAATATAAGCTTGACAGCTGTGCTGTCTATTCTGACGGAGGTTGATGAGACACAATGGGTATTCAGCTAGGAGGGCAGATTAAGGAGCCTTTTTGGAGGACTTTATACTTACGGAGAGTTCTGTATTAACTGGGCCAAGGGACTTAGGCTAGGCTTTTTGCTTATGCAAAGGCTAGATAATGTAGTTAATGAGATGCTCAAAGAAAGCCAGTGTGGTAAGGTCCTGAGAGCTAGGGGAGTGGCATCTCGGGAGGCTGGAGAAGCAAGCTGGGGCTGGGCCATAAGGCTCTGCTGGTTCATGTTCAGGATTTGGGTCACCTCCTGAACAGTGTTGACACTACCCTTGACACCTAAGAGTAAGAGTGATAGCAGTTCCTTAAAGCAAGAAATGGGCCAAGGATGATTTGGGTTTTTTGTTTGTTTGTTTTGTTTGTTGTTGTTTGAAAACCTAAAACAATGGGTCTGGCTCATAGATGGATAACAATGCTTTTGCACCGAGGTGAGTTGTTTGGGTAGAGGTTATGTGGTATTAAGCCTAATGGGTGCGTTGGCTCAGGACAGATTGATGCTGTGAATGTAAGCAATCATGTGCATTCTTTGAGAGAAGGAATGGATATCACCTGTTTTAGAATGAATTGGACAAGCCAAGGTTGGGAAGAGCTTGACAGAGTGTGCCACTGACAGATTGTAAGTAGGGAGGCAACATGGTTTGTTGTCGTTGCTGTTTGTTTGTTTGCTGTTACAGATGGGGACAGCAAGGTAGTGGAAAGGCAGTGGAATCAAGAAGGAATATGAAGAGGCTAGCTCAGCGGTTGCTGCAGTTGGCCTGGCAGCCCAGATAGCTGAGGGGGAGATGGCTATGGATTGTAGGAGATGCACTACTGCCCCCTGTATGCTCTCTGGTCCCAAGCTCAGCAGTAGTCTCCATTTTTTGGTTCCCAAAGGAGGAGAATTCACATTGGGACACAGGCTGAGTACATCAGTAACCACGTTTTACTTTTGCCCCTAAGAAAGCAAAAATTAGAATACTTCATCCAGAGTAGAGAACACACCAATCTGTATAGTCGCCTCAAAGGGCTGTGTCTAGAGTCTTAGCCACCTCTGTTGTGGTGTGGGCTGTTCTATTAGTCAGAAGCTTTCTTAGTATCTGTCCTTTTCCATGTTCATTCTGTTAGGTGGTTGTATTAGATGTTAGAATATGTTTAGAGATGTAACTACTCAAAGTTGAGAAGTTTACTAGGAGAAAGGGCAACAGTGCCTTGCGCACGCTCCTGGGGGTTCTTTCAGAGGAGAGAGAAGAGCCTGCTGAGACCACCTTAGTGGGTTTTCCCATCCCTGTGCTTCCTTTTCTCAGGCCAGCTTGGGTATCTCATACTCCATGGCAAGCCCTCTTACTTACTCAGTGTTTTAACTTCACCATTACTTTTCATTGTGTTGGAACCAAGACAGGGATGATGGAGGGACCTAGACAAAATTGAGAAATGTTAGGAGAGAATGGTGGGAAGTTTGGTGATGTTTTGGATGTGTAAGGAAGGCGAAAAGTAAGATGTTCTTGATTTTGTTAAGAGTTGTCACATACGTTCACACACCATCACCACCACCACCAACTGCATAATTCTTTTAGAGATACGAGGATGTTATCTCAGATGAGAACCCAGAAGCTTGCATCAGTGGTTTTTTAATTTTTAATTTTTATTCATAGTACAGCAGTAGTAGTTATGGTAAAACTGTGTCTTTTTATCTGGACTGCTTCAGTTTCCACCTTTTAAGCAAGAGAAAGAATTGATTGTACCTTATCTGGTGGTGTTCTTATCATCGCACTGTGAGTCACCTGCATCCTCCTCCTCCTGGAGTTCATATTGGTTCAGTAACCCAAACCCATACCACTTTCAGGTACCCTTCAGGGTTTGCTCTGAGAAGCTCCAAGCTGAATGAGCATGTTTTCCCATCTTGCAGTGCTTCTATAGAGTGGAGTTGTAAGACTCAGTCTCCTTTCTTTCTCTGAAAAGGAGAGATAAACAGGGCTTCAACGTTGGGATGAAAGTTTGGATGGCTGCACCTTTATAACTTGGAAGGTCAGCCTGTGCCTTCTGTGTGCGCTCTGCCAACATTAATTATAATACACCAGTGTGGGCTGCTGATGTAAACCTGGGCCCAGGGAACTTGAGGCTAAGGAGGGGTGAGACGCTAAGTTTTAACTGCATCACAGGATGCTGAGCCTGGGAGCCACAGGTCCTACATCAACTCACTGCAAGTCAAAATAAGGGACTAATACAGACCTAGTAGATATTTAATGAGAGATTATTTCTGGCGATTATAAGGATACAGAAATTGCAAATAGATCCCTGACCTTTTTGAGCCTTGGCTCAGTGAATGAGCTGAATCACCTGCTCAAGGGGATTAAGGACAGCCACATCCATCTGGCGGGCTACTTTCTCAGTCACTTGCAAACTCAGCTCCGGCTCCGTGGTGATGTTGTTCCAGACCTTTCAATGGGGACTCGCTTTGCAGACTCCATCTCAGTTGCTTAGGTTATGAACCCACTGGGCCAACATCACAAATGATGTTCTACTTATGTATACAATGAAATCCCTGTCGCATTAGCAATACTTAGTCCAAGTTAAATATTATGCAGTTGTTAATAATTAGTAACCCCATCATGATGTCTGCAGGAGATTCAAATTGATGAGAGTAGAAGTCAAACTGTGTGTGTGTGTGTGTGTGTGTGTGTGTGTGTGTGTGTGTGTGTGCGTGCTTATGTTTGTATGTGTGCATGCACATGTGTGTAAGGGAAGGGGACAGGACAAAGGGACAGATGGAAAAGTGCAGGGAAGTAACAATGCAATAACTTGTATCAGCTCTAGTTTAGAGGTTCAGAGCAATGGTTGGTAAACTGTATTTTAGGAAGTCTTGTTTCTTAACATAATTTTATCTTTTTACAAAAACAAAGTAGTTAACACAACATACATCTCTGCCTTAGCAGAGTTATCATGTAATAAACTAGGCTTAACAGAGTTATCTTGAGCTCCTGTTTGCTCTACAGCAGGTAAATGCTATGTACATATGACAACTGAAATACACTGATAAATATGTTACCTGTATGAACTGTAAGGATTTTTAGTTTAACATCAGTATAAAGGAAATCTGCTTGCTTTGTAACAAATTGAAGAAATTGCACCACCATAGGGAAAACCAATCCGAACATTGAGTGTGATCTTTGCCATTTTCAAAAAACAAATCATAGTTAATATAACTTGGTAGAATTTAAGTTTTTGGATATATCAGGAAAGTTCCTTTGCATTTTTTCCCACATTATCACTTGCCTAGAGATGAGTCTCATTTCCTAGTTGACCTGGTGGGTCATCTAAGCTCTGGGACTTTCTCTCTCAGTTGCCAAGTTCTTTCCACTTTTCTGAAACTTTTGTTGATGTTTCTGGGGTAAGGAAGTGGTTTTTGTCCAAGATGAAGCTCATCTGTGTTTAGAAGGAAACAGTGTTCACAAGCTTGCTCTTAAAACATCCAAGTTTGGAAGAATTCGTATCAACAGCTCCCAGAGTTCAGTGCACAATAGTGGTTCCTTTTCCTCAGACTTCTGACAACCCTTTGAAAAGATACTCTGAAACACTTCTCTAAAATTAAGTAAAGGGTTCTGCTGAGAACAGGATGACAGTCATAAATGTTTTGGGAAGTTTTTAAGCATAAATAGATAATTTCCTGCCCAACCCATACTTTCCTAGTGGCTGCATTCTGAGCACTTCACGAAAGAATGAGAATTGTGATCTGCACATGGAAAGGTGCTCAGTGTTCTTAGTCATCTGATGCAAAACAAAACCACAGCAAGAAAGCGCCCTCACCACCGGGGAGGCTGTAATGAAAAGAGACAATAACTAATGTCGAAGGTGATCAAACAGACTCACTCCTTTGTGAATTGTATGTGTGGATATCCAAAGCTTGGGGCTGAGTTTTGTGGATGTCTGTCCTCTTACTGTGACTTAGAAACTAGTTTTCCCTGGGAAAATTGTTCCTGTGGGTTGTTTCATGTTCTGAGTGGCCTCAGAAGGCACTGAGCAGAGGGAAGACCTGTTGCGTGCTGATGTGCTGCAGAGAGGGGCTCTAATGCCTCTGGGGCTCTACCTCAGGGAGCTTCGTGGTTCTCAGCTGCCTCAGTGTTCCTCTGGTCACTTCTCTTTCTTTCATTTCCCACTTGATTTTCTAGTCACCAGAACAGAATTATCTTTAAATTCAAAGTCATATTTAAAGCAGTTTGGCGATTTGGCCCCTGGAATGTGTCTCTACATGTTAACTTGGCAACTTTGGTCATATTTAGCTTTTCTAAGCCTCAGTTTTTTTCCACCTGTAACATGGGGCTGATACCACTATCACTCAAGAAGATTTGCTGCCAGTGCAAGAGGCGATGTCGGTAAAGCACTCACCCAGTTTTCCAAGGCACTTCACATTTGCTTTATAGATGACTGCAAGCAACTATTCCTGTGGCTCAAAGTGGAAGGTGTCTGTCCCTCTGTGCTGCCATCTTTTGTTAGAAACTGAGGGTAGTTCCAAAGTTACTGTGAGAACTAACTAACATAGTACGTTCACAGAGTGGGCTCTTTGTCAGTATTACCCATTTATAAATTATGATTTGACTTGTATTTCTTTGTCTTTGCATGAGAAAGGGAAGAGCGCCTGTGACCACACCATGGTTGGTTCCCCAGTGTGCGCACCTTACACTGAGCTCACTTGCACAAGCAAGGCCTGACTGCACTTCTCTTGTTCTTTCAGTGGCACAGTTGGACAGCATCGGCTTCAGCATAATAAGGAAATGCATCCATGCGGTGGAAACCAGAGGTAAAGTGGTCTACCAGATGGACAGATGGCGTTGTTCTCATGGAAGATCACTTATCTGTGAGGCAGCAGACCTGTTAACCTGCTGCTTCTGACTTTAAGTAACTCATTAACTCCCCTGGGGCCACTATTGGTGTTTCTGCAGGTCACATTGGTCTGAAGGAGGAGTTCTCCACCTGTTTCATGTCACCCATATCTCTGTTTGATCACAAGAGTGTCTTATATGTATACAAATAGAATTCTTAGGCCTATGGAAACCAGTTTTGAAACCCAGTTATTAAAATAATTGAAAATATAGCTGAAGTAGAGCAGCAGATACGCTTCTGTGTTAAGAAGTTTGTTCAAACTTGTAGTGGTAGGTTCCATAACCAGCATAATCTGGAAATTGCAGCATTCTGTAATAGTGTAAAGAGTTAGGAAAATATAGTGAGTTTCAGACCATGCTGCAGGCATTGCTAGTACCACTGGGATTTGGCATCCATAAGGGAGGGAAGTGTGCAGTGCCACTGACAGTGAAAATAGGGCTCTTTTCCCATCTACTCCATAGACCCCTGGATTCTGTCCAGGGGCTATCGCAGAGTCTGTGGACACCAGGGAAGCACCTCTGCTCTACAGACCTGGATCTGAGAACCATCAAGGACAGAGAAGAAAGGGCTTTGCAGGCCATGAGAGAGGAGGCTGGTTTATTGCAGTCTACCACAAACCAGAATCCTTAGTTCTGGCGTCACACATTTTTAAGTGTTGGATCCATTGTGGCCCTGAGAAAAGCTGTTAACCATCTCTCCACTCAGCTTGATCAAAACCAAGAGACTAAGCCTATTTAATTTTCAACGTTCTACCTACTTACACTTTTATTTTTTGAAAGAAATTCTGACTTTTAAAGAAGAGTTGTAACCTTACCAGTGAGTAAATAGAAAGGGAGAGGGAGATACACACACATGCACACACGCATGCACGCACGCACGCGTGCACACCCACATGCATGTGTACAGGTGGGAGACAGCAGAATATCTTGAGTTCTTGTGTCTGTATGTCCTAATGAGGGTTCTTGTTCCAAAGAAGTTACTTTGACATGTACAAGCATCTGTGTGTTTTGTTTTTTAATGTTTGATTGCTTCTCTTCAACTTCCTTCAACAAAAAATTAAGACAGATAATATGTACCCAGAAAACATCAAGTAGACGTGATTAGAAATTGATTTTGGAAAATAAAGATGTTGGTCATGTTGAGCCAAAGTAGTGTTTATACACAGTGATGTGTCTAAAATGCAAAATCAGGAATCAATCAAATTTGGCTAAAGCAGGGGTGGTTCACTTGTGCCATAAAGTCCTGTGAATCACTAAAAATAGAAATGTCTTTGACATCCCATATTTACATTTATTAAGTGAAAAATACAACTTAAAAACAAATGGCTGTCCTGCTTGAGCCCATTTTTGTGGTGCCCCTGAGAGGACATCCTCTGCACAGGTCTCAGTGTGGCACTAGTGGCTCTCTGCTCTCTTTTAATTTCCTCTTTTACTACTCTGTTTGCCTTTGCTGTAATTCCTAAGTTTTTAAAGGGCTTATATTTTAAGGAAATTTTAGAGAGGTGTATTTTTTTCTTTATTATTTTAAAGGGAAAGGATAAAATCATGGTGTTCATCTATAATCCTGCTGTTCAGGAGGCAGGAATTGCACAAGGCCATCCTGAGTGACAGAGTGAGGCACTGTCTCAAATGAGAACAATTAGAAAGGGCAGGAGAATAGGGTAGGCAAAGGTGGAAGCACATACATCCGTACACAGCTTAAGGTGGGCTGTGTGTCCATCCATCTGAGCAGCCCAAACCAAGAGGAAAACCTCTTCAGCTAAAACTCTCCTCAGGGTCTATGATCACTGTAAACCTGCAGCTTGTGAACCTCGTAGGCCACTGTAAGAAGTTCTGAATATTGTGTACACCTAAGAACTCATTGGAATGCCTTAAGAGAGGTAGTATGAACTAGCTCTCACAGTAAGAAGCTCACGGGGGAGCTATAGGAGGAGCACACAAGCTCCTGAGAGGTACCAGGTGTGATGGACTTGGGCCAGCAAGAGGGAAGCCATTTTTAATCCCTTACTCTAAATTGTTCTTTGTTGGAGCTCAGGAGATAGATCATTAATAACACATGAGGCTTTGGGTTTGATCCCCCAAGTAAAAATGCTGGGCATGGTGACAGACATTTGTAATCTTAATCCTGGAAAAGCAGAAACAGGAAGCTCCATGGGCCTCACTGACCACCCAGTGAAGCCAAGTTGATGAACTCTAGGCCAATGAAAGAACCAGCCTTAAAGGAAGCAGATGGTATTCCCAAGAATCTGAGGTTGTCTTCTGGCCACCATGTGCATGTACATACATGTGTACCCACACACGTGAATAGACATAGGCCACATGCATTCACACGTGCATGCAGATCTTCTCTTGTAAGTGGCACGGTGGCACTCTAATCCACACACTTTAGTGAACAGAAGTTCTGTTGTTTGAGTTCAGTCTTTAAGTATTGCACAGTAAACACCTTTGCTCTGACTGTGATGGATTTTCTGATTTCCCAGTCTTGACTAACATTCCCTAAGATGGAAAACGAACTTACAATTTAGTATTTTTATGCTATGTGTAAAAATAGATGGAAAGTGATTTATCTTTTTCTGTGAATGAATTTTTTAGTCATGCCACTTTGTACTTTTGAATGTAAGAAATGGTTAAATACTACAATCTTAAAAATAATGCATTTTTGCATCTTTAAAAATCTTCATCTGTTGCCTTTGGCAAGAGGAAGGGAAGCCTACTGACGACCTGGGTAAGGTGAGGGCTGGAGTGTACAGCACACCCGTGAATCCTAGACAGCTGTGCCAAATCCCACTCCTTTGCTAAAAGCTGAGCTGAGTGGCAGGGACTTTAATTACAGCAGCTTTTAGAAGGACAGAGAAAATGAAGGAAAACTAGGAGAGCGTTTAGCCTTGTGGGCCTGACTCGTGTTCTGATGTTCACCTAATTAAATCATCATCTTTTCTCTTCTCAGGGATCAATGAACAAGGACTCTACCGAATCGTGGGGGTCAACTCCAGAGTGCAGAAGCTGCTGAGTGTCTTGATGGGTTAGTGCAGCAGTGGCTTTCTCTTGGGCAGCCTACTCAAGGTCTCCTGGTTTCTAGGTAGCTTAGAGGGAGGAATCAGGGTATGCAAGTGCTGCTGATGTCCAGAAATCTGCCCTGCTTGCTGGTAGTGGCTCTGGACATTAACAAGAGAGGCTCTGAGCAGGCCTTCAGGAGACTGAAGGAAACCAGCAGGGCAAGCATTAATTCAGTCTTCAGACTCAGCACCCCAGTCCAAGCGTTACCTCGTCACTCACGTGACTGCTACTGCTATGTCTTTAATAGCTCATGACTCCTTCTAGCCTCTTTTGAGGCAGGTATCCAGTAGGACACACCTCATGTCCAAGAAAGGGCATCTTTTCAGCCTATGAGGACCTCAGGGCCACATTTTCCTGATACTGAGGGTACCATGTAGCTCAGATAAAATGCATATATGCAGATAAAACCCCGGATCCCTCCTGCTTCTAGATATCACGCCTTCACTTGATCCTCTTTCCCTGGCTGATGTATAAATAGAAAGCCACTACCTCCAAATGTGCAGTGTTTGAATCAAAATCCATGAGACAAAGTTGCCTAGGCTGCAGATAGCCTGTATTTTTAGCTGTGCAGCCAGCCTCAGCGAGTCACATGGATCTAAATGGCAAACCGATCAGATTTCATACATCAGTGCCTGCTGTCCATGTCCACAAAAGCCCTAGCCTGGTGTTTGGGAAGACCAACTCTCGTTCAGGCCTCTAACTTGGCATTTTAGGAAAGGGCCGTTATCTTGTGTTTGTCACTTCTTCTGTCATCCCAGTTTCTGAAAATAGCTTTCATATGTGCAGAAATCTATTCCTTTATATGGGCCAGAATGAGCTACTTGCTGCTGTGGTCAAAACTCCATGGTGTTAGGAGTTACACCAAGGCCTGCTATTTGAGACCACAGCGTCTAGGAGGTGCTTCTACATTTACTTTCCACTTTTAAATTCAGATGTAGGATACAGTTCATTTTTTACATTAATTTTTAAAATGTTTTTGAGGAAATTGTGAGAGACACATGTGCTATAAGAAACAGGGGATCTTTCTCACCCTTGGCCCAATTTCCTCCAATGATAGCATTTTACCAGGCTTTATTTCGATATGACAGAGAACTGACATTGATATAGTCAAAGCACAGAGTGTCTCCACCCCACTGAATGGCCTTGTGATACCTTTTGTTTACTGCCTTACCTCCTCACACATAGTCCCTAACCAGTCCTTGGTGACCAGTAGTCTTATTTTTTTTTTAAATTTTTTTCTTTTAACTTTGCCATTTTGAAATTACTTGTTATATATGTGGAATAATAGAATGTGTAAGTTTGGGAGTTGAGTCTTTTTTTTTTTTTTTTTTTTAGTAAGCTTAATTATTTCCAGAATTGAGAAACTTGTATGTATCATTACTTGTTAATTTCTTTTTAACTACTGCGTAGTATTCCACTGTCTGAGCACACCACAGTCTCGTCATTCATTTGCTGCAGTACTTCTGGGTTGTGTTCTCTTTTACACTCATATTAGTAAAGCTGCTGTAGATATTTGAATAGAGAATTTTTATGTGAGCGTATGTTTGTTCTCATAGAATAAGTGCCCAAGAGTTCTATGGTTCGGCCATATGGTGATATGGCTTAATTTGGAGAAATTCTAATATAAGGAAGAATTAAGAGCATAGCAGGTGTCAGCCTTCAATCTTCCATTTCTTCTTAGGATCTGGAATGAGTTTCTAGGTGATAGTGATATTAAGGTCTAGAAAGAGCTCCTGCCTTTCCACAAAGTCCTACTAGGGAGGAGATACGCATGCTCCTGAAAGCTGTTAGGTACTCATGTGGGGATAGTACTTAGTCCGCCCTGAATCTAGAGATAGAATAGTGAAGGAGAGACAAGAACTCAGATTAAGCAAATGTGAGCAACAGTACAGGCCGAGGCAGGCTGTGCAGGGCAGGGGCAGAGCCTATGGATGCCGTGAGGTTATTCATTAGTATCTGAGAGAACCAAGTGAGCCTGAAAGAGGACAGTTAATGCCGAACAGCTAAGGTGGTTTGTTTTGCTGACAAACCTAAGTACAATGCTAAGGAGTTTAGAGACGTCTTTATTTTTTTAATTGCACTGTTAAAAGTTCTAAGTGGTAGATATACATGCATTGTGGGAAGAGTCAGGAATATAATTTAGAATAATTCAGAGGAGAAAGGGCATTTGCTTATGTGGCTGGTCCATCCACTATGACAGCGCATGCAGGGTCAAGGGACTCTTGTGCCGTTCTTACTTCAAGCCCTTTCCCTTTTTTTTTCTTCCTCTAGTTTTTCATTATTTGTGTCCTCTGCTGGCCTTGGCCTTGGCTTTGCTCTCTCTCTGGGAGTGTCCCAGATAGACCCAGGCACTGGGAGCTTGCATCACTCAGAGGAGTGTCTTTAGGGTAACAGTTTTGGCAGAAGGCCACAGAGAGGGCTGTGATTGGCCAGTGTGGGCCATTCACATGATAAACTTTTCAATTCGGAGCCAATCACATTATCCTTAGCAGATGGATGCAGATGGCCTGGAGTCTGGGCCTGGGCCTGGGCCTGGGCCTGTGCCTGGCCTAGAGAGTAGGGATGAGGCTAGTCCATGGAAGCCCGTGGGCAGAGCAGGATCATTGATGAGAAGGGGAGGGACCCTTCCCTGGAATAAAGGTTGTTATGGCACTAATGAAGTGTGTCCAACACAGCAGTAGCAAGGTTAGGATTAGGTGAACAACATAACAAAACATGGCTTTTGCATGTGATCACGGAAAGGGCCCTATAACAAGGTAATAGGTAAGGCAAGAACCCCTTCCTCATCTAAGGCTGCACCAAAGAGATGGGGCTCAGTATCCAGTATTCTATGTAGAGAGACCAAGGCGAGGCGTCAAATAGAATTCAAAGATGACAGTGTGAGGCGATAGTATTGGAAAGAAATGCAATGTTTTTGAAGTCTGTAGAGATCCATGTTGGGCAAAAGAGATGCTCCAAAAGGCAGCGGTTCTGATCACTAATCTCAGCAGCCCCCTCACGAGGTTCTGCTCTTGTTCTCTTCCTCAGCTGTCTTAGGTGTAGAGAAAGGTAACCATGAGGATGAGAAGGATGTCATGAAGGAGGACTAGCCAGCAGCTGACAGTCAGAAGGCTAGCTGCCTCTGCCACGACAACATTCCACATAGGCTGGAATATAAATGAGCCTACCAGGAGTAGAGCCGACCAGAGTGTAATGTGTAACCTGACGCTGAGAATGGGGCCTGTGGGTCTCTGTCTCCCTGTCAGTCGGAGGAATCTTGTACCCTTGCAGTTGTCAGGCCAGTGCACTAGGTCCAGGTTTGTCTCCTGTCCCTCTTTTGAGTGTGCTAATGTGTCATCCTAATCAATTCTTGGTACTGTTACTAGTCGGGGCTAGCCAATGCTATAGACTGAATTCTGCACCAGGCCACAAACCCTTCAGGGCTCAGTGTGAACCACTTACTCAATCTCTTCCATTCTCACCCTTTCATACCCAGCTATATGCGGATACATTGCTTTTACTTGTTCCAATGCACTAAGTGGATTATTGTGTTTTCGTTGTTACAAACAGGGCTCAGGATTAAAACCAGACACTAACTTTAATGGGAAATAAGAGCCAGTGTGTTTAGGATGTTTTGTTTTACTGATGAGAGTTCCTTAAGACAGCTTGTTAGAATTCCTCATAGCCACTGCAGTGTCCGCTGTACTTCACGCTGGTGTCCTGCCAAGAGCCACCCTGCTTACTTCCTGGCAACAGAGGTCAGTAGTCTCTGAGTAGTGAAAAGGGTTCAGGGAGACTTTCAGATTTCCTGAAACAGGATATAGGTATTGACCCCCCAACTATTAAATGAGGATAAATGTTTACAAATTTTCTAATACCCACACTTTCTTGCTCATTACATGCCTGTTTCTCTTCCTTTCTGACTCTTTGTATATTTTAAGTAAAGCTACTGTGTGTGTGTGTGTAGGTAGGTGGGAAGGAAAGGAGATAACTTGTGGTTATCAGTTTTCTTCTACTATGGCTACCCCAGGTGGGAACTCACATTCTTAGGCTTGGAGCCCAGCGCTGTATACCGAGCCATTTTGCCTATCTCCAACCACTTCTGTATTTTTTAAGCAATTCCTTTCTCTGATTAAAAATTATGAGTAGTCCTTGGCAAGATTTCAGAAAAATACCAAAAGCATAAAGAAGAAAATAAGAATCCTTGAGACCAGATACAACCTTTATCGTATACAAGACCATTTAATCATAGCCCCTTTAAACCGCTCGCACCAGCATGTAGTAAGCAAGTAAGTGTAGCATACTGTATTAATATGCTTACAGCACTGGCACACATGCTCTATGCTTTTTAACAGGCTGTATTCTCACAGCACTGTAGTGTCTGTTTTCCCGTGTTAAGTCCTCCTATGGTGTCACTCTTGCCGGTGCCCCAGTGCCCTGAATCGACTCCCTGCCCTAGTACAGCAAAGATGGGTGCCCTGTGATGTGAGGAACAGAGGCGAAGAGCGTGTACTTTAGAAGCAGATGCTTTGCTTATCCTCTTCAGTTTAGACAAATGGTTTCGGTAGCCTGTTCTTGTGTCTCCAGTTGCATGTGATAGCCTGGATTGCATAGAAATGGGATGGTGAGATGAAAAGATGCACAAGCATTGCTGAGTGAGAGTCTGCGCATGTTATGAAGTGCTTGTCTGTCTTATTCTCTTACAGTTACCTTACAATGCTGAGTTGCTGGCTCAGGGTCTGTATATGGCTTCGGCCTCCTTATCTGCTGGTACCAAGCTCACCGTCCTATTGCCCACCATGGCTATGCTCTGTACTTGGTTTTTCATATAAATAGTACACAAAAATGATGTATTTTCCTCTTATTGAACCTTGTTTTCATTGGTTTTGGATTAAATTGGCTCTTTTGAACATGTTTATGGTGCTGACAGAAGTGGTTTCTTGCCTGCCTTTATTCTTAGCATTATTTCCCTAATTTCTATTCTGTTTGATGTAAACATTAAATTTTGGAGCTGTATTAGCAGCATTTTAATCCAAATTTTCATGCTCTAAATTTTCCCCCTTTTTCTTTTTGTCCTATATCTTAAATTTTTATGAAGCCAATCTCTCATTCTTTATCTTTGACCTTCATGAGTACTTGAGACTGTCGTCATTCCAGGATTATGAAAACATTTTGTCTTTCTTAAAATTAATTTGGGGACTGGCAATACAGCTCGGCAAGTAAAGGGACTTGCTGCCAAGTCTGATGACCTGAAACTGATTCTCCTGAACATGGTAGAAAGAACCAACTCCTGCGAGTTGTCTTCAGAACTCTATACACATTCAGCAGCACTCATGCATGTGTGTACACACACACACACACACACACACACACACACACACACACGCACACACATGCACACGCACACACAGTTTCCAAAAGAAATAAGTGAATTAATAAATGAATGTAAATTTAAAAAAATTCATTTGGATTATATTGATTTGGTAGTTGACTTTTCAGTGTCTTTAATGGCACACTTGGCTGCCTGATGTGCTCCTTCAGCCATTGCTTTTACTGTTTCATCCTGTCTCTTGCTTTGCTGGCCCAATTTTGTTATGAATTTCATTTACATCATAGAGTAGATGCCTTCAGTGCTTTGCTCTCTGTATTCTATGCCAACAAACACTGGGTAAGCTTTCACAGGAAGTGTAAAGCTCTTTGCTGAGGACTTTTCTCTGAATAGATTCTCCTTGGTCTACAAACACTTCCCTGAATCCTGTTTCAGAGTCACTTTCTTCTGTGGCATTGAGCAGATGTTGTCTGAGATGCTAGCCAGATCTCAGTCAGTCGTAAGTCTTTTATTTTGTGTGGCTCTGTAGTCCTGAATAATTCCTCCTGGCACCACTCTGCTTAAGATTGTGGAAGAACTGGAGTACATAACTGTGAACCCAAAGTCCGCCATTATTCTCTTGTTCCTTTGCTGATTCTTCAAGGACTACCTCTGCCTCTTTTTTGTGTTTGCTTTGCTTTATTATTGGGTCTCTCATGTAGCCACACTGATATCAGACTTACTACATGCATGTGCACAATGCACTTACACACATGTATACACACACATGCACATGCCAGCACATATTATATGTACATAGTTTGCTAAGCTAAAGATGACCTTGAGCAGCTTGCCCTTGGCTTCCACCTCTGGATTACTGGTATCACCACCACACCCTGCTGACTTTTCTCTTTAGAATTCATCCCTTATGCTGTAAAGGTGGTCTTCCACCCTGGCGGCCCAGCCTTTTTTCACTGTCTAGGTCTTGTTCTCAGGGCTCTTGTAGGTCTGTGGAAAGCAGACTCCCCTCCAGATGTGCAGGAAAGGAAGGAGTGTGGCCTGATTTCCCTACCCAGGATGACTTGTTATGTTGAAGGCCATTATCTACCAGTTCTCTGGGCCTTCACATGAGCCCTATGCTGAAGGCCATTATCTACCAGTTCTCTGGGCCTTCACATGAGCCCGGCATCTGGCAACAGGAGAATGTAAATAAAAGGCTTTTCTTGCTGTGCTGGTGAAGCTTCCTGTCCCTTTCTTCTGTGTATCTTTATTAATGTTTAACTATGGTGGCAAAGAAGTGCAAATTCAGCATTGCTGTTTGTCTTCTCCCATGCAGTCACCCTCTAGGTTAAAATTACAGAGGGCACAGGGAAGTGTTAAACAGCAGGACTTTAAATCAAATTACAGGCAGCGCTCTTCCCTCCTATCTCCAGCCATGAGCCAGCCTGCCCTTTCCGTCAGGAACCTTGAAGGTCTGCATTCCTTTCTTCTGTGCCCTTATCCTGCACACATGTTCACACATTGTCATAAATAAAAGCAATTGAGGACTTCTTTCTGAAGAGTGCCTCGAGGACCAGGTAGTTCTTAATGATGACTTCTGAGACCTGAAGCTTATTATGTAATGAGTGGAAACAAGCCTGACTGAAGATTGTATCCAAGAGAAAGTAGGGGACAGAGAGAAAAGAAACTTCAGCCACCCCTAGTGAAGGGACCAGACAAACGACAGACTTGGGGGTAGTGACGGTTCTGGGAGCCAAGCAGGGGCTTGTGTGCCACCATCTTGAGTTCTTAGAGAGGAGGGATCACAGATGGAGGCTCACCTTCCCCCACTTCTGTACCTGTCACCATCCTTGACTTCAAGTGTGTGTTGGTCCTATTTGTGGGCTCTTATGTTTGTTGCACTGATTTACATATCTACCTTCCAAAACACCACCCAGTCTTAGTCAAAAGCTGAATCTTGTGTTGTTTATAAACAGTTTATAGCCAGCAGCACAAGATTCAGCTTTTGAAACACTTGAGTCTTAGATAAGGGGTCAGGATAAATAGCCGGAGAAAGGAGTCTTGAACAAGTACCGTAGCACAATTTGCTGCCCAGAGGGGGGAGGATGAAATGAGCTCTCCTTTGACACTATATCTTGAAATGTATCCTGAGAACTGGCACAGTAAACCTTCTAATAGAAAACACAGAAGGAATGTCTCTGTGATCTTGCCTTTAAAGAGCTTCCTTGACTAGAATACAAGAACGAACCATTAGAGGAAAATATGTGAAGTTGAACTTCATTTAAATAAGACACTTTCTCTCTAAGAAAGATATTGTTCGTTGTGGACCTACTGGTGCAACCTACAACCCCAGCTATTTGGAAGGCTGAAGCAGGAAAATGACAAGTTCAGTGCAAGCCTCGACCACTTTGTATGACCCTCTTTTAAGATAAAAATACAAGTGTGGAGATGTGATTCCATGGTACATATTTGCCTGACATGCATGAGGGCCAAAATTCAAACCATAGTACTGTAGAAAAAGTTCTCTTTCAGATAAAAAGATAAGTTATAGATCTGTAGAAAGCATTTATAAAAATGTTTATAAAATTTGTATCTAGAATATATTTGAAAAACTCTTGATCCTTAAGGTAATTACCCCAATGTTAAAAATAGACAAAAATATTGTAAAGAATAGTTGATTAAGGAAAATACACAGAGCAAATACCACATGTAAAGTTGACCCACACCATAGAGTGTGTGAGAAGACCGTTGACATCGTCAGTCAATAGTGATATAACTTGAGAAGTGAAGTACTCCTAAATACAGCTAAGGTAAAGTGACTGGATGACCTCGTCCTGTGTGAGAGGAAGTGAAGCTGCCAGAGCCATCCCACTCTGTTGGTGGGAATGCAAATAGCCCTAACATTTTGGAAGACAATTTGACCATTTCACTCAAGGAAAACATTCTTATCATTTGATCTATTCTTGCAGAGTTTGACCTAGTCCTGCTTGTTGATGGCAGCATTTACCTAAGAGATAAAAATGTAGTCCATAAAAAGCCTCTGGGCAAATGTTTGTAGTAGCTTTATTCATAGCAGCCACAACTGGAAAGCACCCAGGTGTCCATCATCTAGGGAATAGGTAAACAAATTATGGCATATCCAGAACATTGAATACAACACAGTAATAAAAGGATTAAACTACTGTACATGAAACAGTGTGGATGGATTTCACAAGTATTATGCTATGAGCAATTGTTGCCTGGGGTAAAGGTAGCGGAAGAGGACAGAATATAACAGAGCATCAGGAGTTCTTGGGAGTTGGAGTACCTAGGTTGTGGAGGCAGCTCCTTGACTATATATGCACTTCTGAAAGTATAGAACTATACAACAGTTAAGTAATGTTCAGTACTGTTCACTTTTAACACTCACACATAGAAAAGCATTATGCATTTGTCCTTCTTGTCAAAAAATACAAATTAAAACATGGAGATGACTTTTAAAAAAACCTTCTGTGACTGGCAAAGATCCAAAGTTGGACTGTATGTCGTTTGAGGGTGTGAGCAGTTGTCACTCAAGATTAATCCTCTGAGGGAGCTTGAGTAGTACTCTCAGAAAGCTAAATGGCACAGATTTTTGATCCAGAAAGTCTACTTTCAGGAATTGTTTCTACCAGAAAGGTCTGCAAAGGGACATTAGCTTATGTCTGTGCTTATCTAGCAACAAGGATACAACCACAACTTCGTTTAAAAGAGGCCATTAGATCAAGACTGGTGCATGTGTAAAGTGAAGTACTGGGGAGTCCATATATTCATGTGTGGGTGTGTTTTGTGGAACTGAGGATCAAACCCATTTGTTTTCTAAAAAGAAACACACACACACACACACACACACACACACACACACACACACACACACACAAAGACTGGGTGGAATATATGCAAAAGGTTAGATCAGCAGTTGCCTGTGCTGTAGAAAAGAATTGCTGTTTAATGCACGTAAATGTTTTCATTTCTTTCTCTTTTGTTGTTGCTGTTATGTGTGTGTGTGTGTGTGTGTGTATGTGTGTGTGTGTGTGTGTGTGTGTGTGTGTGTGTATGCATGCAAGCTGTATGTGAGTATCTGCTCTTGCTTGTGGATAGGTTAGAAATTGATGCTAGGTGTCTTTATCTATCACTTCTCTCCTCATCTTTTGAGGCAGAGTCTTTCTCCTGAACTTGCAGCTCACTGATTGCCTTAGACTGCCTAGTTAGGGAACTCCAGGCATCCTCCTGCCTTTGCTTCCCCAGCAGATTACAGGCTTTCACCTTCATGCCTAGCTTTTCATGTAGGTGCTGGAAATATGAACTCATGTCTTTGTGCTTGCGTCTTAAGCACCTTAACCATTAATCCATCTCCCAAGACTTCACTGATTAAAAAAAATATGTGTATATATTAGCCTAGCCAAAGAGGAAAATATTTAATTTGCATATAGTACAGTGTGTCAGTTGGGAAAAAAATAAGCCTGGGTAAGGACTTTGAGTTTCTTTCACTCTTGGTGTACCAAGTGGTTCTCAGAAACTGGTTTGGTGTGACCTAAGACAGCTTCCTGTTAGTAGCACACAGCTTCCGTTCTGTGTTCCCTGATTATCTGGATTCACGTAGTGGTGGGTGGAAGAGAGTTCCTAGTCACTGCTTGTCACTCTCGTGCCCTATTCAACACCGTACTGCCGCCCTTGCAGTGGATGTTCATCTCCCTACGCTCTGTGGTGATTAAGGGGCAAGATGAGGAGAAAGGTCCCAGTTCCTCAGAGATGGCTCAGATACCACTGGGACATCCCATTCAGCAAGGGGAGCCCCAGGAAAGAGAGATAGAGACAGGCCACTCTTTGGGGGAACTGTGGTAACTTTGGTGGTTCTATTCAATTTAGTTTGGCTATTAAATACATTAAAATGGACACATTCAAGTTATGAGCCTTGCCTCATTGGTGCTATAAAAAGCATTTCAGCCGGACTGTAATCTGACTCTCCTCCCTGTAATGTTATGCAATATTCCTATGGTTACACAGCCCAAAAAAATGAAAGCTAATGATTAGTTTGCTAAATGTGGTTCGTGGAACAGTTCACAACTCTCAGACTTGCCAACTGCTGCTGATGTTGATTCATGTTTCCCTTTCTGGGGTAGAAGTTGGATTGATCCTCAGAAAAATGTACAGTAAAATTTGTCGTGATTCCAGAAACCAAGGGGTGAGCAGTGCTCACATGCCCTGGGAACAGAGTGGGTTGGGGGAGGTGATGCCAAATAGGGTGCCTGGATGCCTTGGGCTTCAACAGTCTGTGTCTGTCTACAGGAAGGAAGCATCAAGTGACAGAGAAGGAAAATAATTAAAGTCTCAGAGATCAGGACAGTAGGAAAATCACCTTTTTAAACCTTTAAGGACATTTGCAATAATAGAACCATGTGGGATTTATCATTCCATGAAAATGGCTCTTTGTTGTTTGTTTGTGTGACAAGAAAGTCTTATTGACTATGGTCATGTGTGAACATTGCATCAGCGTCCTTCCTGTAGGAGCTGTAACGTATGCGAGATAAATCCCCTATTTGCTTCATCTGTAGATATATGTTTGTGGAACGCTCTGCACAGTATGGACCAGCTGCAGTTGTATGCTCTGTCTTGAGAATTATAGGTTAACTCCTTAATCCATTCATGAGTATTTGACCTCATCCCACTAGGGTGAACGTGGGTTCTTTCTCATCAGACAGAAAAGTATGCCTGGTGACTCATCTCCTGTCCCAGTGGAAATGCACGTAGCCCTGTAGGCAGAAACTCTTGCTTGGTGTTCAATCTTTGGAAATATTGAGAAAGAGGTAGACGAGTTTCAGTCTCTATTTACCTGGCATAGCATCTAAATATCAAACTGGAAAACCAGATCTAAATCACCATGAAATCTTTTCTTACTCGTTCAATAGATGGGGAATATGAACTAGGGACAACCAATTAAAAACTCACCACTTCACTGATGTCCCTGTGACTGGTTCAGGAATATCCCAAGAGCCCGTCCAGCCACTGTGAACTTAACTTTCCCAAGAGACAATGGCTTGTTTGACTGAAAAGGCATTCCTAGGTTCAAGTGCTGAACCCACTGTCTCTTTTCTGGCTTTGTTCTGGAGGCTTTCTCTAAGGCGCTTAATGGTAGCACTTGACACTTATATAATCTTCCAGCACCCAGCACACTAAACAGCAGCTTGGCTTCTGGAGAAGTCATGGACTTTGTGAAGACTAGAGTAGGTCAGGTCCAAAGCCATCCCTGAATTGGTTCACAGTACCCTGAGTTGTGCCTTTCTTTGAGCTGTCTGTCCTGACTTCACTTCTCAGCCCAAGAAGGAATAATAAAAGCAAAAGTCCTTGTGAAAAATGAGGCACTGTGCAGAAAGAGAAGAGAATGTGAGCTGGACACGTTGGTCTTAGGCCATACAAGAAAGGGTGGATTTTGCCTCCATACACCTAACTACTGTACTGCTTCTCTGTCCCGTTTTGTATGTGAACTGATCCATCTTGCTGGTGACAGCGATCCCCATTGACCCACGAAACAGTTCATGCGCCTATCCTTGCCTTTTATTCTCATGTCTTTGTGCTGCTCAGGACAGCTACGTGGATTTCTCCTTTAGTAATGCTAGTTTACTTAAAATACGTTTGCTTAAAGTTGCATGCAAGAAGAGGATGAAGAAGTAATTATGGTGTACTCATTGTACTTAAGTTAATTGAAAAATTACTATAAAATAATGGAATCAAATCATACATGATTCAGAAAATATAAAACCAAAATTCTTACCACTTTAACACAATTATTATTGTAATTTGAAAGTGTTTTCTTTCATCCCTTTTTTTATGTTTCTCAAAAAATGTTTGGATCTTGATTTTTTAACTTACTCTTGTATAATACAAGCATTTTCCATGTCATAAGTCATCAGTATTAATGTAATGTTAAATTTAAAAAATGGCAACCTAATATTCCATCAGGGAGTTGTGCTGTAATTCACTTAACCACACTCCTCTGATTAGGGCGGTCTCTTTCTTTCATTTTCCCCACTGTTTTAAAGAAGAGTGTGAGATGTATGTGTCTGGTCTGCAACTTGGTGCATGCTTTGTCTTGTTCTGCGAGGCAAAATGGTGAGAAATGGAATTTCTAGTTTGGAGGATGTGAGCATTACCAGACTCAGGGTGATATATATTGTCAAATTCCTTTGTGATGTGTTGCATCGATATCGGCTGCCTATACTCTTCTAGTGATGAATACTTGGATTTTTAAGTGTTTCTCTGATGCAACAGGCATACATGTCTTATTTTTTAACTTGAATGTGATAAGGTGGAGTGCTGTTGCGTGTGAACGTTTGATGTTATCGTGTCCCATACTTTGTTTTGCTCATTGTCTTTTCTCCATTTCAGACCCCAAAGCGGCTTCTGAGACGGAAACTGATATCTGTGCCGAGTGGGAGATAAAGACGGTCACTAGTGCTCTGAAGACCTACCTGAGGTGGGGATTTCCACTTGTGAACAGCAAGCCACCTAGTTAGTGTGCTGTCAGGGACAAAGCAGTTTTATTTGCAGCCTCTAGAGAGCTGCTGGGTGGGTGTTTGAGATGTGAAAACTGTGTCTGTGTGGGAGCATTAAGTTTGAGCTGTTCAGGCCAATCGTAAATTGCCCAGGGCTGATGGGCTGCCACTGTGCAGGGGTGCTGGGAGTGATTTAGAAAGCCCTGCTCTTAATAAGATGCAGTAAGATGATTAGCTTTAGACATACCTTATTAAGCTGTGACCTTCTCTGAATGATCTATTAGGAAACTAAGAACTCAATATGGCACCTCGTTGAGCAGACTTGATCATGTACCTAGTTTATATTGTGACTCTTTTGAGTTTTATACAGAAGATATGACTTATATTGGTCCTTAAAAATGAGAAGGTAGATGTGGGAAAATTGCCATTGGGAAACTCCCATCTGGTCTCTGCTGGAATGGTTAACTAAATAAAAGGGAGGGAGAAAGGAAATATTCCCTTGTACTATGCTATTATATACAGTATCATTGTTCCCTTCTATCCTTCATTTGGACTGTTGGCTCACTGCTTACCCCACTTCCTCTACCACGCACAGCCCTACAACTTACGCTCCCTAGGAACACTGTAATTCTGTGCTGTACTTACATGGGAGAATGGGTTGTAGTCTTAAACAGCGGAGAACTGGGATCAAGTGTCAAATAAGCCACTCTACAGGCTTCATGAGGATTCATTTGGCTAGGCAGCAAGGGAGGTCACAGTAAGGAGTTGGTGAAGTCAGCTTTATTTGGGACATTGCAAGTGAGATGCAGTGCAAGGGGTGACTAGGAGTTGAGTTCAGAAGATAGGGACACTGATAGAATGAAATTTGAGACAAAGGATGAAGAAGTTTTTTGGTTATTGCCTGGATTATCAGAAAAAGCCCATTTGTAGTTAATCATGTGTACACACAGCTGGTACAATGTCTTATAGCCTTTTGGTACTTTAATATTCCTTTTGGAAGCAAAACACAAAATTTTTCATGGTTGTTTCTGGAAGTACTGATTCCAATAACAAACTTCTGGAGAAGTGAGAGTCTGAGGCCGGCTGATGCAGAGATGCATGTAGCTAGTTGCTTATAGCTTATTCATGTCCTAAAGTGCTCTTGTTCATGGGTGACTCCGTGACTGAGAGGAGATCTTCAGTTTGTGCTGCCCTTGTCGTTCTATGACTATGTAGAGTTGTAGCTGTCCCCTTAAAAAACAAAAAAGAGGTAATCCCAGCACTCTGGGAGGCAGAGGCAGACAGATTGCTGTGACTTCAAGGCCAGCCTGGTCTACAAAGTGAGTCTAGGACAGCCAAGGCTACACAGAGAAACCCTATCTCGGGGGTGGGGGTGGGAGTGGGGGAGAAGGGCAAAGTGGTGCAAACACTTGTGACCCCAGTACCTGGGAAGTGGAAGAAAGATTGTGACTTCCAGTTTATCCTTGGTGACATGACAAGATATGGTCAGTGGCGAATAGGTGAGGAAAATGTTAACCTGAGGATTTCCAGTAAAATGCCTCATGCTGCCGGTCGTTCTGCTACATGGAGCTGTGCTCTGTGTAGTTGAGGTGTACCGTGCTGTTTGGCAGTGTTCAGGGTGCTACTCAGCAAGAGGGATCATCCTCCTGTGAAACTGACTTTTCTGTGTCTATATATTTTTATTCTAGAATGCTTCCAGGACCACTCATGATGTACCAGTTTCAAAGAAGTTTCATCAAAGCAGCAAGTAAGCATCTTTTAGTTGAAGTTTTAAGGAGAAAAGAAGAGATTTTTCTATTTTGAGGAACATTCAGATTCCAAAAATAAATGCTACCTAGGCTGTCACAGTCTGCATGCAAAATGTCTGCATACAAACTTAGGAGAGTCTGTCACAGAATAAAAATGAACCAGAACCATGACTGCCAGGGGCCTTACTTTGACTTTACAGTAAAAGAGAAAAACTTGAAAGGTATTTTTCTTGGCTGGAAGGGAGGGGGGAGTAGAAGGAAGGAGAGATGAGACAGAAAAGCAGTTTTGCCTTTCCAGTTTTGATTATTGGAGTCGTAACTTCTTAGAGCTTTTGTTTTCCATCCTTAAAGTAGCACTTTGCAAAATGAACCAGACATGTACATTTCCTGAACTGAGCAATGGAAGTGCTTCTCTGAGCATGACACCAGTTATGTAATGTCGCAGACCTTTTTCTACCATGTCTTCCATTTACAGCTTCTGATCATTCTTGGCTGTACGATCTAGGTTCCTAACTCCCATTACTAGTATTAAAGTACATAGGGATTAGGTTCAAGCTGCCCTAAGTATACTGGAATCTGTCTACGTGGGGCTGACCAGCAGCAGCGGGGCAGTTAGATTCTCTATCAGATTTAAATCTGGCAGGACGGCCTTTCATGTTATGATGCCCATAGCGTGTGCCTCTCGCTGGCTTCTTTTAGCCTTTAGGGTTTGTTTACCCTGGTAACTACTCCTGGCCTAATTTTATAGTACCTAGTGTTCCTCTTGCCTTACATACTTGGGCTTGTCCTCTTCAGCAGACACTAGAGAGGCATGGGAGAGAGCTGGGAGCGAACATGGTGTTTATGTGAATTCTTTCTCAAGAGAAATTCCAAACTCACAGCAACCATCCTCTAATTAAACTTCATATCAGTTCTATAAATAGGTAGGGCGAGTATTAGCGCTCTGTTTCCCAGAGAAACAAAGCCACTTGCCCAAGTTTAATCAAAAGGTGACAGGCTACGTTATAGGTTAGAGAGTGACAGAAAGACTTAAATGTTTTATTTGCCACTGTTTTCTTCTTACTGGGCTGGTGTGTTACATGTAGCTGGTGTGTTACATGTAGCTTAAGCACAGTTGTGATTTCTTTGTTGCATCTGGATACATGATTTTGAAATTTGAGATCTGTGTAATGCTCACATAAGATCTGTTTACCACTTCGCAAGTGCATAAAGTTCCTCCTTTCCTTGAAGTGAAGTTGGCCCTGTAGGGAGCCAGCTGCTCCCATGGTGGTTCCTTCCTTGGGTGTGCAGTGACCAGCTCCATTTCATCACAGCCATTATTTAGATGAACTCTGATACAGAAAGCACTGTGAAAGGCCTCCCAGGGCCAGCCACTCTGGTCCTAAGCACGCACACAAGACAAGGCTGTAAATCCTCGAGAACCTTTTCCCTGTGTTAGCGCGGAGGCTTTAGTTCCCCGTGGTCTCGCCTTGTCCAGTGACTTAGCTGTAACTCCATTAAATCATTGCCCCTTGCCTTGACAGAGCTTGAAAACCAGGAAACTCGAGTCTCTGAGATCCATAGCCTTGTTCATCGGCTCCCAGAGAAGAATCGGCAGATGTTGCAGCTGCTCATGAACCACCTGGCAAAGTAGGTTCCTCTCCCATTACTGCTTTTTCTGTCACCTCACAGAGTTCTGACCTTCACAGTGAGGCCAGTGTTTCTTTCTCTGACTGTTGCATCAGGTAGGCTAGAGGCTGAGGAGGGAGGTATGTGCAGTGGTCACTGCAGAGAACACACTTAGTGCCAGGCAGCCTTTGCTTGCAGAGGGACATGGCAGGTACCCAGAGGTTGCAGGAGGAATTCTGCATCCAGCCATTATTCCAGCTTATTGTGGAGTTTTCAGGGTTTAGAGGTTCTTTTGATGACAAAGGAAAAGCAGTATGTTGGAACTTGGATTTGGATGCACAAGAAGGCTGGCATTTGTGAGGTGTCTGTACTTAAACCACTTAGCCACCATTGGACAAACCACAGGTCCACCTATGCCTTAGCTCTCTTCTCCTATTCCGATCTAGCCAATGGACAGCTTGTTCTCCACGGTTGTGGGGGAAGTGGGGACTGCCTCTGACATGAACTCTGGTGTTCCTGATTTTATCACTTCTTGGTGGGGAGGCCTGGCAGCACACAGAGGAAGGGGAAACAGGCTATGTGGATGAAACCTGATGGGTCATATGGTGGGGAGGAGGTCCCCTTCTGTCAGAGGTCTGGGGGAGGGGAATAGGGCAGAAGAGGGAGGGAGGGTGGGAATGGGAAGATACAAGCCAGGAGATAACAATTGGGATGTAATCTGAATAAATTATAATAAATTGAAACAACCAAGTGTGGATAATGGAGTGCCTTCATCTGTAAGGCTGTTCATTTATTTATTTATTATTTTTTTGCTTTTTTAAGACAGAGTTTCTCTGTGTAGTCTTGGCTCACCTGGACTCACTTTGTAGACTAGGTTGGCTTCAAACTCACAGATCTGCCTGCCTCTGACTCCCAGAGTGCTGGGATTACAGGCATGTGCTATTGTTCCCAAAGGCAATTGATTTTTAAGGTTATCTTACTAAAGCCTTTGAAGAAGCCTTGGGAACAAGGGACTTACTTTTGTTCAATGTCCTCTTGCCCTGAACATCATCAAAGCATGGATTGAGGGCCTGGTTTTTATGCTAGGAGTTTTAACAGTATCCTGATGCTTTTGAATTTTAGTGGATACTGTTGCCTCTCCGGTTTCTGAATGCTGTGATGAATTACTTTGTGTTTGTCGTTACCTGTATGCTATGTACTGACCTTCATTGTAGAATGGCAGCGGTGTTGGGGCATGAATGTGTAAAGTTTACTCAGTCCATTAAGTTCCAAACTTGCTGAACTGATGTGCTGCAAATCTGCTCCTCACCAGTGCTTTGCTCATGTTGCTGACCCAACCCTTTGGGATAAGCTCCTTCTTGTCTGTAGGAGATTGTTATGTATGGTTCATTTTCATTCATCTGTTAAGCACTTGATGTTCCCTTTCATTGGGGGGCATACATATGTCTCCCATAAAGAATTACAAGGCTATCACGAAAAATCAAGGATGTTTTGAGAATCATGGTTATTTTGAATCTTGGTGAGAAAGAAGTGGGTAGAGTCAAGGAATTTTCCATTACTGATCACTTTTCTTTTCCTTTTTGTGATGACATATCTGAACTACATATTCAGAAATTACTAGGAAGCATAATTGAGGACATGTGAGTTTGCTGGGAGAATGCCCCCAACATGTTGAAAGATCCCCCGATGACAGCCGCTTAAAGTAATGAGTGGGACCATGGCTTCAGAAAGCAACTCCTGATGCTCTGAGACCAATTTGCTGCTTGTTCGGTACAACCCGACGTCAGTCATTTGCCACCCTAGGAAGCTGGTTTCTACCATTACAAATAGAACTTCTCATATTCTAGGGAGGCTTCACGTGCATGCTCTTCTCAGTGTGTGAGGGGAGTTGTGACTCATGATGGCCTCGGCATCCCCAGGAAGCTGTGAGGCCTGCCGGGAATGGGAAGGGGCTGGGAACTAGCTGAAGGCAGTGGCTCTTTTCATGCGATGTGATTAGAAGGAGCTCAGGTGGACCAGGAATTAGTGGTGATCTACCAGAACTCATATTGAAGTTTTCCCATTTGTACATTGCTCCGAGGAGTAAGATTCTTTAAAGAAGAAAGCAATTAAAACAAGAAAACAAACAGTCCATTCTCTTTTCAACTGTAAATGTAATATAGCTAGGGAATATACAAGTTGTGCTTCTGGTCTTGACTTCTTGCCTTTTGACCAGTTTATACCAAGGTATTTTTCCCTCCTGTGGTTGTTTATTCCATTGCACATCTGGAGCCTTTTCTGTTATTTAGTGACGGTTGACTTGGCCTTATGCCATTTCTTTGTTTATTTACGTATCAAGATGTCTACCAATCAGCTGGGTGTGGTGGCAGATCTCTGAGAGTTAGAGACCAACCTGGTCTACAAAGTGAGTCCAGGGGAGCCAAGGCTATACGGAGAAAACTTTTTTGGAAAAACAAAAACAAACAAACAAACAAAAATGTCTACCAGACATCTAGCTTCTGCACCCTACTGTAGGTTAGAGCTACTGAGGTGAAACAGACGCCCACTCCCCGCTGTGCTCTGTGCCCATGCTCTACAGAGCTTCCAGATTTAAAATGTCCGTGAGAGAGATGGATGGAGGAGCCTTGCTTGAGAGTGTCTTCAGTGCTCAGGGGAGTTCTCAGATCATCCTCTGGCATGCACTGCTATCCTTATTTTAGTGCCCAGCTGTGGGGGAAACTGAACTTGGGGCAGAAGCTTTGTATAATTCCAGTGTTCTCAGGTTCAGAGTTAGCCCAGGACTGGCCCCAGGTATTGTTCCCTGGCCACTTGCTTACTGGCCAGCTTCCTTCCTAAGTTTTGGTTTCAGGGCTGACTGCTGTAAAGCCCAGTGTTTACTTCTCTTCTTACCTACTCTTTGCCTGTGTGTCTCAGCCTCTGGTTCAGAGTCAGATGTTACATATTGTGCTTTTTTATTTGTTTTATATTTTATAATGTTTTATATTTATATAAAATTTATATAAATTTATAAATTTTATATTCAATCTCAAGAAAAAATACACCTGGGGGATTGGTGGGGGCTTGTGAGGAAAAGACAAAACTCCTGACCTCTAAAGGCAAAATGATGACTAGTACGGAGCCAAGTCACAGAGAGGTTGGGTTTCTTCCAGACCTCAGAGAGAACATCAAAATTACAGGCAGCTATGCACATGTTTGTGTTGATCCAGCGTAAATCTACTGCAATAATTAGATGTTTTCTATGTGTGTCTTGGGATCTAGTATGCAGTGTAGAGTCACTTGCCTGCAAATGTGGTTGGAGTCACCCTTGGTGCTTGTTTACCCTGGCATTTCTGTGCCATACCGTGACTGTACTAGCAGCTGCAGCATTTCTGTGGTGTTTTCCAGATTAATAATACACAGACAGACAGATCTTTGAGAATCTCTGGCCTGCAGGAGGGGCCATATATAAATATTTTTTAGGGGAGAGAGATGGTATTGAAAAGGAATATAAGGTGGAATTTTGGAGTATATTAATGACAGAAGAAGAAAACTGACTCTTCAAATACAGAAGACACTGTTGTTATCATTAAATTGTTATTTAAATCCTGTTTTGATTTCTCCAGATTTTGCATTAAATTGAGCTCTAAACACATTAATTTTATTTTAAAATAACACACAAAACATTTTCATTATAAAGGAAATCATGCATGGCTAGCTTTCCATCTCTGCAGTTCTGCCTTCTTAAATCTCAGTTTTCTGAGTGTGGGGGATGGGAGGGTAGGAAGAGAGAGGCGGGGTTTCTGTGTCTTCAACCAGGTAGGCATGGGGCCAGGTATGGCTCATAACAGAAACAAGAAAGAAAATTCCTGATCTTATAATTGTGGAATAAAAGATAAAAGAACAGTGGATGAGTAAGAAAGACAAACCTCATGGTAGTTACCTAATGTTTACATATTTGATGATCCAAGTATGTTGGCTCTCCCCACACATATCATTCACAGTGGCTCATCCTTAGCTTTATTACAGTGTCTGTGCTCTGTAGGTGGATTTCAAAGCACTCTCTATACATCAGGAGTCACTTTTAAACAATACCTTTTCGTAGCTCATTTCCCCAAAACACTTACTGAGAAGTAAAGCTTTCTCTTTGATGCAGTCACCTCAGCATGGCAAGGCGCATGGAGGCAGAAGCTCGTCCTTCTTCTCACAGTGGTACTGTGTTGCCGAGGAGGCTTTGGGCTTCAATAAAGATAAAATGTAATCCAAAATGGATTAATAAAGGGATCTGGTATGTTACCCCAAAAAGTCAGTTCTGAGAGCTGGTTAACTTGCGGCTTCTGAAAGACCCAGGTTATTTCCTGCTCGGCCAGCCTCCTCTCTCTCTCTCAGCCATCAGATGCTACTTAACGTCCCTGGGTATCAGTGCGTGGCAGAGGCAGACAGAGGCCCTATTCCTTCTTGAGTCTCTTTGGGAGTTAGAATGATGCTTCAGAAGATGCTCTCCATATACTTGCCAGTGTTTGCTTGCGGTTTGTTTGTTTCTTTGGTTTTTTTCTTGGTCCGAAGCAATTGCCAGCAAGAATGGAATCCTCATGACTAGGTTACAACGGACAGGATTTACCTCAGCTGCCCGGGAAGGGGGCACAGGCAGCCTCACTTTGGAGCCCATAGTGTCTTTTCCAAGCAGCCTTAGCAAAATGCATTCAGCAGATGTTAAGTTCACTAATGATCCTTCTGTGGTGTGACAACTCATCAGGACATGTGGGACCAAACAGTCAATTTCTGTGATTTTTGCCTCATATATACCAAATTGTGAGATTTGAGGGGTAAAGCAGTAATAAAGAAAGCAAAATTAACTCTGTGCTTATATCCCCCCATTCCCCAATTCCTTGTTATTTTTATTACTCTACTATCTGGTATTTATTTTTTATCATCTGTCATGTTGTGACTTTGCAAAAGGACAACAGTCTAACAATTACAGGGATCATGAAAGAATAATGTGGGGCAAATGCTTGCCATGGAAGTAAGAAAGGCTTTGTTTTTGGCAGAACTTTCTTGAGATCTGGTGGCTTTGGGTTTTCCCCTCAATCCTATGACTGAAGCCTGAGCACTTGCATCTATGGAAATCAAGAAGAAAGTATTGTATTTCTTTTAGGATCCAGACGCAGTGGGTTGAGTTCAGATAGAAATGCTTGTGGACCTAATGGTTAAATAGCACTCTGTGACACCCTGCAGGGTCGGAATAAAAGGAGGTGGGCGCTAATACACAGCACTAGCACATAGTTCCCATATAAACTCTACTACGTTTTCTCCATCCCAGGCTTCAAAGATAAAGTTCAGAGTGAGCTGCCGACCACATGAGAAAAGCTAGTGCTTTCTTTGCCACCAATCGTACTTCAGACCAAACAGCTGTGAGTTTTTACAGTCACAGTCACTGCAGTTAATGGTTCTGATCTAGCAGCTGTCTGGGATGGATGCGCCCGTGGGCTCTCGGGCTGCTGTACATCAGCCATTGCACCACATCTCCCAAACCTATGTTCTCTCTAGTAGCCATTAGACATTTTACTGCTGCCAGCACGGAATTGTATGGCTGCTGGGCCACTGGTGGTTGTGGCCTGATACCCCATGGAGCCATATTATGGCCACTAATCCCAGGTTGACCTCACCCTTCATGTCCTTCTGCCTCAGCATTACAAGCATGCACCAGCAGGCCCAGCTGGTTCTGATTGAAGTGCTCTTTTCTTGCCCTTGAATCCGCGTGCTTCTTTCCGTTTCTATCAGTAACTCCCCATCCCAGGCTGTGTGCAACGCCTCCTTCCTGGTTGCGTTGCCTGGCTCTCCTCCAGGCCACACAGTTTGGGTCCTGGAGGTATAGAACTTGGAGTGCCGTGTATTTCAACTTGTGTAAATCATCTATTTAAAACAAACAAACAAACAAGCAAACTGAAATGATAAAAGCCTCAAAAGCAGTTTCTCCATTGCCATCACAAGGAAACCCTACATACAGTCTTCAGCCCCTTTGGACTTTGCAGCCTGTGTCTATTACGGGATTCATGGTAAGCTGGCGCTACAGGATATTGGTTGAGCTGGAGCAGGAACAGTCTCTTGCTCATTTCTCAGTCATCTTGTCCACTTCATCTTTTCCCTCTCGTAGTCATTTCCTCTCTCCTGAAATGGCTGCTGCCCAAAGCTACCTCATTCTAGCTCAAGCACAGATCACGTGCTTCAGTCTGCAAGATCCCTTCCTGCTTTAAGCTCCTCTCATTTTCCTGAGCTCCCATTATCTCCTCCATTTCTCTTTTTACATGTATCACTTTCTGCCCATGGCACAATTGGCTGAACATCCCTTTCGTCCTACCATCGGAAGCTTCCAGGGGATGGGCAATCGGTCTTCCTTGTCATTCTCTTACCTGTACACTGCAGGCAGGCCTCTAGCTGGAGCAGCCTATGTGTGTTCTGTTCAGTGGCACTGCCACACAGTGCTGAACAAGTTTTCAGACACTTGAAAATTTTCAGGGGAGGGGCTGGAGAGATGGCTCAGAGGTTAAGACCACTGGCTGCTCTTCTGGAGGTCCTAAGTTCAATTCCCAGCAGCCACATGGTGGCTCCCAGCCATCTATAAAGTAATCTGATGCCCTCTTCTGGCTTTCAGGTGTACACATATACATAATAATAAATAAATAAATGTTTTAAAAAATTTCAGGGTCCCTGTTAGCAGTTGGCTAGCTGAGGAGGAGCCACGCTATCCACCAGGGGGTGCTTCTCCAGTTTTCCATAGCCCTCCACAGCTCCACTGTCTCCTGGGACTGGCCCACTTCTTGTGCCTCATCCCTGCCTGGTCATGTTGCAGGCATTTGGCCTTTATCTCCAAAGATAGGACTTGACAAGCAGGTAAACGAAGAAGCAGAAATGGACTAGGAGCACTGGCGTTCTGACTGCCTTTTATTCTTTTCTCGTGAATGACCTGCTGTTGGTGATAGGTTGGGGATCCCAGAAAGAACCAGGCCATCTTGTTTTCAATCCTTTTTATGCTTACAAGGCAGGGAGACACTGTTCTGTTCTCTTTTGTTTATTTCAAGACTAATGATTCTCAAAAGACCCGCTACAGCTATTCTTGGTAGAACCAGAGGAAAACCCTATTTGAATGGACACAGCAGAGAGGATAGCCACTTAACTTTAAAGCAAACAGCCTAAGAATATCATGGTCTGTGGCCTTCAGGATGAGGGTAAAAGATTACAAGTTAAGTCTTAATTTTTTTTGTCTTAAAAATAAAAAATGTGCAGTCTTTTTGAATTCACCTTTCTCATCCTGTGGAGCCCCCATCCCTCAAGGGGAAGTGCCTGGTGTCAAGCTACTGGCTCTCTGCAGTCTGTACTCCTTTGATCTGGGCCTTGTGTTGGTTTTACTTGTTCCATTCACCTTTGGATTTATTTTTCAGTGACCTTTCTGTTTTTATAATTTATCCTCCTTAAACTCAAGGAGCCAGCTTTGGAGTTGCCTCTCACAGTTTGGAAAGGGCCCCCTCTCTTTTGTCTTCTTAGTTTCTGTGGGCTGTGTGGTAAAAGCAAGAATAGCAACAACCTGCTGCACTCGTTCCTCCTCTGTCAGATCTAGCGGAGCCTGGAGTTCTCTATTGACCCTGGAAGCAGTGATGAAATCTTTGGAGGGGGGGAGCCGAAGGCCTCTCTCACCAAGCATCTCATACTGTCTGCACTGCATGCTGAGTGTCTCCTGAGCTTTATTGATTGTTTTTTAAGATACGTTATTTTACCCTGGTTGTCTCCAGTTACCTGTGTTCCTAAGAATGACCTTGAACTCTTTTGAGGGGAAGTGGTGAGGGCAGGTCGAGGTAGTGTCTTATGGAATCCAGACTGGCCTCAAACTTTCTATGCATCCAAAGATGACCTTGAACTCTTAATCCTACTATTTTCACCTCCTGGGTGCTGAGATTATTGCTGTGTGTCATTATATTAGATTTGCATGGTACTAGTGATCAAAACCAGGGCTTTGTGCATGCTAACCAAACATTCTACCAACTGAGTTACATCCCAACCACAGATGATATATATGTATCTGTGTGTGTGTGTGTGTATAACTGGTTTCTCACCAATTCTTCAAGTAGTTGTGGTTTATATGTGGTAAGGCAGACTTGTAGGAATTTGAAGTTCATCTGTAGGCACTGTGAGCACAGTGATTAGCTGAGAACATACTGGAGCCAGAGCGCCTGATTCAGATCTGTTCTCTCCTATAAAACTGCTGGAATCAGTTGCTCCCTCAGTCTCTCTCTCGGTATAAATGCATATATGGTGGTGCTAGGGATAGACTGTGGGGCTTCATATATACTAAACAAGTGTTTTACCACTAAGCTATATCCCCTAGCTCCATATGGCATTTCACTGTATCATAAACATTTACATTAGAAAATCCTCTAACTCACACTGTACAACTGTAACCCGAGAGCTCATAGTTTCCTGATCATAGTCCCAGACTTCCGAAACCTTTAACAGTCAACACAGAGAAGCACAAGCTAAGCTGTTGTCAACATATACACAGCACTGAAACCAGGCTAATGTACTTCAGTGGGAAAGCCTGTGGGCAATGGGAGGTGGCACATGGGTGGGGTGAGTGATCCCAAGATGTAGGCTCTATATAGCCTCATTTATAAAATAGGTCCAAGAGCTTGGACAGATGTTGGTTGTAGAACCTGTGTGCTTAACTCTCGCTTCCTTCTGTCTGAGCCCCTTCTAGTAAAATAGCTTCTAATTAATAACTTCTTCTTATTAAAACAAAGTAAGATGATAATAGTGCCTGCTGTCCTGGAGTTATGAGAATTAAATTAAATGCACATAAAGCCCTTGAGCATGTGGAACATCTTCTGCAGATGTCATCTCTTGAAGTCTGAGAAGTGAGGAGATGGGAGAAGATGGGACAGTGACTGAGGTAATTAAACACATGCCAGTTACTGTTGTTGAGTGGACGGAGCTTTCTTCTTAGTTATGGGAAGACTTTGGGGTAGATGCTGAAAAGGGCGCACAAGGCTCCTTCTGCACAAGAGACTTCTGTGTGTGTACACTTTGCTTTGCTTCTTATTTTCTTGGTTCCTGGTGTGTATTTGGACCAGAGGACTAAGCTTCTTACTCTTCTAGCGAAAGATGAGCTATCCCAGGGCCAGCTGGGAGAAAGAGCTGTTATATCTGGTTTCAAATCCCACCTTACACCAGACCTCACACTTCTCTGTGAAGATTCAGGGCCTCCAGGGTTCAGTGCTGGGGAGCCAAGCACCTGTTCAGCAGAGCAAGCCCAGCAGAACTGATTTCCATGATGGCTCTTGCTCACTCTCTCCCTCCCCTCCCGCTTCTTAGTGTCATGAGGCTGATTTCATCTCAGAAGCAGCTGTGTTTACTGCAGTTTAATAATTCTTAATTTCCTGAAGGGGGACACATTATATCACGAAGACTCATCTTAGTCTGCATGATCTGGAAATTTCCACCCTTGTCAGTGGCATTTGAAATGTCTCTGTCTGTGGGAGACCTTCTTTGTGATTCAGCTCTGCTGCCTCTCAGACACATGCCTCTGTTAAGCACTGCTGTCCTCACTTTCCACTGCCCAGCCTGCCACTGAGTGCAGTATTTTTAAGTCACGAAATGTGTGTGTATTTGTGTGCAAGACTGTGCATACATGTGCAACTTCATTCTCCCCCAGTAGATACTTTGTCCTTTTTCTACTTTAACTCATGAAAGGCTAGAAGAAAGGCCCTGTTAGTCCTCTGCTTTGTACAGGGACATTTTTCTTTGAGCATCTCAGCATCCTGATCTTGTGTTTCTAATTCTGTAATATAAACATACTCCTGTTTTGCCTCATCCTACTCAATGTGGGGAGTGGTGGTGGTGGTGGGGAAGGTAACCCAAAATAATTGGCCTTGCTAGCATACTGCAAGGTCTTCCTTAGTACTTGAAGGCACAAAAGATAGGGTCCAACTTTGTTCAGGTCAGGCTTTCAGTGAGAAAATAGAGCACCCTGGACTTCAACATGGAGGGTTTTGTTGTTGTTGTTGTTTGTTTTTTGTTGTAAGCAATAAAAGTTAGCTTCGAGTAATTTAAACTATGTGTAAAAGAAGGAAGTTTATTGGGCAGTGACATAATTGGATGCAGAGTTGAACATCTGGTCCTGCTAAGCAGTCTTGAGGCTCCTTGTACTCTCTGCCATCACCCTCAGCCTCTTTCTCAGCACTGCCACTTCTCCTCTAGATGGGTATCTCAGATGTTCTTATTTGACAGGAGACGTACATTCTCTCACAGGCTCCCCAGGCTTCTGCTACCAGATTAGCACCTATGCCTGTGTTTGTGCCAGCCATCCTGTGTTCCCACTTCAAGGCAGCCTGTCACTCTCAGCCCATGGCTGCAAAGCCAACCAGTTGGGACTGCATTCATTCAGACTGGGATCTAACATTTCCTCTCTTCCTCCTGTCCTCCAGGCTTTCACATTGGCACATATGCATGTAAATTCCTTAAAAACTAAGAAAACAAGTACTTAAAAGAACATCCCCCAGTTCACGTCTTCTGTGGACAGGGTCCCCTTCCCTCTGTTCTTAGAGCTTCTCAAATAGCTGTCTGTGTTGTTGCACTTTCCTGTTTGTCCTTCTTGAATATGTGCAGGCTTTCCTGCTCAGTCCTTCAGGGAAGCACCATGTAAGGTGTTGCCATGACTTCGTGTAGCTGAACGAACTTTAGACTTTCCTATTCTCTTTCTCTTTCTGCCTTGAAAGGCCTTTTTTCCCCTCAGAAGGCTTCTAGGACATCACATTCTCAGCTTTTCTCAGTTGCTGTTTCTCAGGCTTGCTTGCTGTGTCCAGGACATGGCCGGTCAGCCCCTCCCTTACTTCTTCCCCCCTCTAAGATGGCTTCCTCAATTGGTCAGTGAATTTCATCCTTCTGTCCCAGCATTCCTCACCCACCTGACTTACTTAACCCCATCTAGCCACATACAGCATGTGTCACCATGTTCTATATGTGACCATCTCAGTTATTTATTATTGTCATCTTCTCCTGATTGATGAGCTTTGTGAGTTGACAGTGTCTCTCTGCTCTGTACTACTGTATCCCTGGCATCTAGGCAATGCTTTGCCCATAAAATTACTTGGTGATCATTTATTGAATAATTAACTTTAAAAAAAGTATCCAGGGAAAGTATTTGGGGGGGGGTGTCACTTGTTTGGAAAGCTGACTTTGCAGAATCTCAGCCCTATGCCCTTTTCTTCTCTGCGATGTTGCTACAAGTCAGCATTTTTAGAACTGTCACAGATGTCCTTGGGCAAGTCAGTAGCATGTTCACATGTAATATGGAAGTAACCCAATTGGAAACTTACAAAGATACCATACTTGCCATCCACAAAGGATGCTTGACAAAAAGTATCAGGTGTTCAGAAGTTTATTGCTGACTAAAGTTCCAATTTTTACCAGAAAGAATCTCTAGTTTACACCAGAAGCTTCATGGCCTGGCACAAATACTACCTGTTTTGGGGACCTGAGCTACCATAGTGTATGAAGATAGTACCACTGTGATAAAAAAAAATACAGCACAGCACTTTCTTATTCTTCTAATTCCTTGGCATATGTCCGTGCTCCCCAGAGTGGTTGATTCAGATTTTACATTAGCTGGCACTTCCCAAAGGTCTAGCTTCCCTTCTCTACTTACCTTTGCGCACACCCTGGACCTAGAAACCTCTCCAGCGATATTTGATGGACTGAAGATGGATGCTAGCTTGGTGCACCAGTCCCTCAGAACCGGGCTCACAGTTATATTTGCGCAAGTCACTAGTAAAATTACCCCTCCCCATGTTTTCCTGACGAGCATCCTGGTGAGGCTCTTTCATTCTCTGAGTCATCATTTTCCTTCTTTAAGGAGCACACATTCTTTCTAAGCAGAGCTGTCATATAAAGCACTTTGCACACCACCTACTTATAAGCTTCTTTCCCTAAGTTATTCCTGATTTATTACTATGTCACTCTCCAGCCTTAGCCAGATGGTTAGCACAGCAAACAACAGGGGCAAAAATGTAATGTCTCTGTGTGACATCAGTGTGTTGTGTGTGTGACTCTTGACATGAGCAGCACATCAGAAGTTGTTTCACTCATGCAATGGAAGGTAAATCTTCTACAGATGTCTGGCCCCTTTTTCCCCTGCATGTGCCCCTTTCGGGTGGGAGTGGAATAGGAAACTCAGTTGTAGCTTGTTAGTAAAGGTACTTTTTACACAGGAAGCCAACAGTTCCAAGTAGAGCGCTGCTTCGCAAGTGCAAAGTCTCTGTGGCATACTCTATGTTGTTAAATGGCTGCCTCATATCTCCCTGGTCCCTGGCATAGCCGTGCCGCCCAGGGTTACTGATGACTGAAATAATCTGTGAGGAAGGAGGGCCTGGCTGGAGCTAGAGAGGCAGACTTGGCCTTCTGATCCACTTCAGTGTTTATTAGTCTGTTGCAGCATTTGCTGAGGACAAGGCAAGGTGCTAAGTGTTTATTTCTACTTGGGTAATAAGGGGAAATTTGGCCTGACTGACTTTCTCCTCCTGTGTTTTTTTTTTCCCCAACCTCATTATATATTCAGTTTTGAACTAGTTTACCAATTCTTTGCCTTCTTCAGCCATAAAATTAGGATTCTTTTTTTTTTTTATCTTGAGAATGCATTCCCCCCCCACACACACACACACTGCACTCAAGAAAAACAATGTGCAATGTACCCATGATATTCTAAGTTGGGTTTTCTTCTCTTGGCTTCTTTATTTTGGAATTTTTATATAATAACCATGTGTGCTATTTAAACAGTTATAATTATCTGTAATGAGAGGAGTAGACTCTGACTATGAGCCCCTTTTAACTTGGGAGACATCTATAACTTCATGTAGTGGGGCTGGGTGGGACAGGGACAGGACAGTCAACCTCTGGTTGTTCTCAGACAGAATCCTTTTGTCCGCCTTGTCCCCTGTCCTTTGTCTGCACCTCTGCCAGGGAATTGGCTAGGAGCTAAGCAGGACTAGAAATCGCAAAACCTTGTGACTTTTACATTCTGTTTGCTTGCTTGATTTATCACAATTGTTGTTACTGTGACCGTTAATGATGCCAGTTTATTTATTTATTTATTTTTTTACTTCTTTAGCCATTAATTAGAGTTACTATAACTAGTTTCAAATTAAAGTAAAATAACAGTAAAACCACGTTCTTTCTTATTTCCGTTTAAGTGCTGTTTCTTTTGGTCCTGTTGATAGGTATTATCAGGTCAAGCTTGTTTTCATCCATCCTAGACTCTTCTTCTTTCTTGGTCTGTCCTGGCTAGTGAATCCTGTTTTTCTCCCATCTGCGTCTCTATCACATCTGCTAGAGTAGGAATTGGACTCCCCTGCTGCTTATGTTGGTATGACCCATAAGCTAAGAATACTTTATTTTATAATAATAATAATTAAGAAAAACATTAGAGTACGACAGTATTTTATGACACATGAAAATTATATGAAATTCAAATTTTAGTGTCTATTAAGTTTTACTGGAGCACAGCCTCACTCATTCACTTCCGTATTGTCTGTGGCATCCTTTAAGCTACAGTGATGGGTTCAAATATTGCAGTAGAAGGCATGTAGCTCACAAAGACAACCATATTTTCCACCCGATCCTATAGAAAAACACTTATGCTGTAGGATCTTTTTCTATTGGATGCCTTGTTGCTAAGACTCATCCAGAAAGGCTGACTTCTTTATCAGCACTTTGTCTGAGTGGTTGACTACCTGCTGCTAAGCATGCTATCCTATACAGATCCCCAAAGATTATCATGGCACCTTTCTATCAGACACAGGTACTTAGCTCAGAGGGGAACCGGGTCTGTCCACAGATAAACTGTACTACAGTTCTAGATACCAGTGAAAGCTCAAGGAGTCGGACTCTACTTGATAAGGCAAAATGCAAGACCACATGGCTGGAAAGGGGATGGGATAGGGGCTCAAGCTGTATTTTCCTCTTGGTTAGTTTTAATTATAACATTAGAATTGTTCTAATTATTACCTAGAGCAAGAGTTGTCATAATCTTAACAAGTGTTCCTTTAACATTTCAAATGTGCATAACAATTACTGTTGTGTTAGAGGACCAACATTTTGCAGAGCTATGCAGATAAGCATTGTATGTACTGAGGCTTAAAAAATATATATCTTGGTTCATTTAACATTGACCATACTACCAGAAGTAAGTGTGTGTGTGTGTGTGTGTGTGTGTGTGTGTGTGTGTGTGTGTGTGTGTGTGTAGAAAGGAGCTCACTAGGCCTGTTAATGATCCTCAGCCACAATGTGACGAAGAAGGCTAGACGTGATCTCTCTTTTTAAAGAGTTCCCTTTGGATTTCATTTACACCGAGGTCTGGGTGCTACAGCTAAGAATAACAGTGGCCAAAGATACACTCTGAACCTTGGTATTGGCCTACCTGTTTAACTGTTTTGTCTTTCCTATAATCCTCTGTCCTTGAAGTACTCACAGGTTTCTAAGCTTTCTTGACACAATACGAAGGAATTCTTTTGGTTTCTCAACTTGTCCCACCTCTTGACTGGCCATGGCTCCAAATCAATGACTGATTCATTGTGAGGAATAAATTGGCAGTATTGAGAAATGCATAAAGCTCTGCAAACCTTTGCAGTTCTGTTATTGGGCATCTTACCTTGTCCCACATGTGTGAGAGGGTGCGTACAGTGTTGTTTTGGGCATTTAAGAAGGAAAGGGATAAATAATGCTGACCTGCTTACAAGGCATTTGAAGGAATGGATAGTATTTCTCTTAAAAAGATAAGATGGGATGGAAAACACAAGTTAAAAAGGCCACTTTGATGCCATTTTTGGAAATTAGTTCTCCCTCCGCCTCTCTCCCTCCAGATGTCTCTAATTGGACACATACAAATGAGTTTTAAATTATCAAAAGATGGTTCAAAAGGATCCACATGGATTGTATTAGTTACTCTTCTGTTGCTGTGATAAAACATGTGGCCAGGTAACTTATAGAAGAAAGGGTTTGTTTGGCCTTAGGTTCCTGAGGGTGTGGGATAAGAGTTCATCACGGCAGGAATTGTGGCAGCAGGTGGTGGTAAGCACGGCAGCAGGAACAGCTGACAGCTCACATCTTGAACCACAAGCAGGAAGCAGAGAGAGTGGACTGGGAATGGCATAAGTCTTTGAAACCTCATAGGAGGCATCCAGCAGCACACTTCATCCCCTCCCCCCAAAAAAACAGCCCCACCAACTAGGGACCAAGCGGTCAAATGTCCTAGCCTATGGAGGACATGCCATTCTAAGTACTACTACACTGATACTCATGTTAATGTCTGCCCCTGAAAGCCAGGGAATCGTTTACATATGAACACATACATGAAAAGTTTTATCAAACTTTTCTTCTGTGCATCTTGATTTAGTGTTTTTTAAAAAATACATTAAGTTTAAGAGAGTGGTTAATTATCAGTCAACCTGTATGCTGAGTAACCAGGCTGTAGGCGCGGTGTGGAGGTTGGTAGAATGGTGGAGGCTAAGAATTGGAACAGCCTTAACTTTAAACCTAGACTATCAATGGAAATAAAGAACCAAGGAACTAAGGCGTCAAAGGGGTGAATCTCTTTGTAGGATTCCTAGGGCTGATGTTAAGCCACCCAGAGAGAGAGATGACACAGAAGCACCGTGGCTCCTGGCCACATGATCCTAGCTGGGGCTCTGGCAGGTCTTCTTCATTCCAGAATATATGGTCTGGTAAGCCTCTGTGACACACGCTTATAAAGGACTCACTGCTCCTGGATGCACAGCTCACCTCCCTCTATAGTGCCATCATTTCTGGCCAGCATCTTTTTAGACGTCTTGCTAGAGGATAGGTCTGATGTTTCTGAGTGGTATGAGGAATTTCATGAACTGTATGGTCAAAGAGAAATCTCATCCCAGCACCAAGGACGCAGAACTTGGATGACATAACAAGAGCTAGTCCCAGATAAACAAGCAAGGAAACAAAATAGAGAAGTCTCTTTCTAATTCTGGATGCACATAATTGCCTAGCTAAGCAGCAGAGTGGTTGGGGCAGGCCTGGGATGGAGGGAAGGCTCCTGATATCACTGTTTAGGCTTCTGGGTTTTGTTTGTTTGTTTGTTTGTTTGTTTGTTTTGGTAGTCTTAACATTTTTCCCACCCAGCACTGGTTTGCAGTGAGAACTTTAAGCCATGGTTGCGTCTCACCTCTGTTACCTGCCTTTGAAGGCCAGAAAGCCTTTACTTGCCTTTTGTTTTAATTCCACTGCAGTGAACCAAGAAACTGTATTTTCCTACCCACTGGTAATGGACAGGAAGAAGAAAACTAACAAGGTAGCTAATGAAGAGAGAAAGGGAAGTCTCATTTGTGTATTACCTAGCTTACAATATTGTGGGAACTAAATAGAAAGGCTGTTTAGGCCTAGGGATGCAGTTCAGTGATATCATGTGTGTCTAGTCTGCTCTCAAGGCTCTGTGTTTTATCACCACAGTGGGAAAGAGGTTAGTTTAACTGGAGGTAAAGTCAGTCTAGACATAAAGATGAAAGGTCCCAGAGCTGAACCTTGGGTGAAGCAAAGGAGATTCTGAGTGTAAAATTCAAGGAGGCAATAATTCTGACATCGCCAAGAGGTAGGATTCCGTTGAATTCTGCACCTTGGCTGTGTCTCATACCTCAGCAAAGCCATAACCTGGTTTGGTTGAGGTTCCCATGCTCAGTGTCTATGCCAGCATTAGAGTCTGACCTTCTTCCCACTGTAAACAGTGGTTGAGAGTTGAAGACCATGTGCCATTTGGTCTGTCTCTTACCTTGGCGTTTCAGACTACATCTGGAATGGTAGCCACTGGGGAAACTGGTCTCAGATACAGGATTGTGATTTTGTGGTTTTGCCATTTAATGTGTAAAATTGAACTTTGTCCTCTCCATTAATATCAGTAGTGCAAAGCTGGCTCTGTGTAGCACTGTGGCAAAATACAAGCAGGTGGGTTCATTTGCTTAGGAACCAAGTAAGCATCTCTGGCTTCCTTCCATCTGCTCTCTGTGTCAAGTGCTTTACTGATGTTGTGTTGATAAAGGAGCCTCTAAATGTGTATGACATTTCTGTCTCAAAGAAGCTCATGACTTCCTGGCCATGCATTGCAAATGAAGAGCTTGAAGGAAAGTTTCAGCTGAACTGAGCAAGAAAAATATTGAAAGGATACAGGAACTATATATCTATATCTGTATATCAATACCTATTTCAAAGTGTGCATAATAGATATAGAAGGAAAAGAGAGACAGATCTACAGCACAGGAAATATTTTCAATGAAATCATGAAAGAAATCTTTCCTAATATGAAAGAAGAGGTACTTATCAAGGTGTAAGAGGCATATAGAATACCAAATAGACAGGACCATGCCATATAAAAGTTGAAACACTGAATGAACATAAAAAGGAACAAATGTTGAAGGTGACAAGAAAGAAAGCTCAATCCCCACACAAAGTCAGGCCCATCAGATTTTATAAAAGAAATACTGCTAGATTTAAAACCATGAGTGGACGTCAACGCAGTGATATTGGATGACTTCAATATCCCATTCTCACCAATAGATGGGTCATGTGGGGAGAAACCGTAATGATAAACACCCACCCAACAAAAGAAACACATGATTTCCGTATACCGCCCCCAAAACACACCACCAATGATCTAACTCCAGATGCCTAGGTCCCATTGCAGATACACAAACATGAGTAACCAAAACAACACATTTCCACCGAAAATTCATGACTATGAATTCAAAATAACTAAAAACAAACATTATCAAAGAACTCAAAGAGGATATGAATAAATGACACAAACAGCTGACTTAAATAATGCAATATTTCAGTAAATGAAAATAGAACTTAATAAAAAGAATTTCTGAAGAAAAGCCAAAAATGGAATAAAACTTTCAAACATAAATTCAGAGAAAAACATCACCAACAGACTGGATCAAGTGGAAGAAAGAGTATCAAGCTTGAAGTCAAGGTAGAAGAATAGAATCACTCAGTCAAAGAAAATGGCAAACCCAGAAAACATAAAACAACCCAGGAAGCGAATATGTATGAACTCTGGTGTGAAACTCTGTTTCCTGTTAAACCCATTTTGTCAGGTGACTGACAACTGTATGGGACTTGGGGTTCAGTCTTTGGACAGTTTAGTGTTGATGTTCACATGGAGTATCAGAAGTAGTCCTGGTTTAACTAGCAAAGTGAATTTTTTAAGCCCCAAATCAGACCTTCTGTAAAGTTATAAGCTTCTCAGAGCAGATCTTCAGAAGTCTTGGAGGAAGACTTCTCAGGAAAAGGGTACTGGATGAATAGGTGATGTGAGTCTAGGATCCCTACTTAAAGATAAGGGCAGAGGTGGTTGGTTTGGAAGGCAGGCCCAGTCTACGTGGACCTCAGGTAGTTACGTAGGGTGGTTACTAGTGTTAGTCTAGTGACCCTTCTGTATAGAAGCAGGAGGGTGGAGCTGGTGGTATCCGTATAGAGAAGGGGCCAAATATACACAGTGGGGATGAATGAAGGGTTGGTCAGAGTCAGTGGTAGGAGTTAGATTTCCTTCCTAGGGATAGAGGTTGGCTAGAAGCAAGGGTGCTCAGGGAGGTGGAGAGTTACCAGAACAAGTTGGACCTTCTGTGAAGGGTGTGCTTATAAGGGGTGCTGGAAGGCAGGTGCAGGACAAGTGTTCCTCAAGCAGAGTATAGGATCCTTTATAAAGGATAAAGATGTAGGTGAAAAGTTATTTTCCATATTGGGACCTTAACAACTAAGTATTTTTTTCATATGCCTTGTGAAAAGATCTTCATTGTGGAGTATACACTGTATTGGTCATACCAATAAGACGCAGTTCCTATGAATCTTAGCAGAATATATTCAACAATTGATGGCAACCTTGCTGTACTTGGGGAAGCAAGAGCTAAACTTCTTTTTTCTTTCTCCTCTTAGATGATGCATTGTTTCCAAATGTGATCAGTTTCCATTATTAGTGATTTGCACCATAGTCAATATTCACCTTCCTTTGGAAGCTACAGTACCATTTAGAAACAGTACTAAAACTCTGGGCTCATTTCTGCCTTATGTGAGCACTTTGATTATGATCAGTTTTATTCTAGCTACCTTTTCCCATTTATCTACTCTGCTGTTTTGTGGGTTTTGTTTTATTTTGTTTTGTTTTCTGATGTGGGTGATTGGATCTTGCTCCTCTGCGTGTCCCCAGTGGGAACTCTGTTTACCATATACATGGGGTATGGGAAATATATTCTCTTACTTCTTAGCTCAAATCCAGCATAACTCTATCATGTCTTTTACATTGGGGCCTCCCTCCCTGATAAGAAGGCCCTGAGATACTTTATATGCAAAGGACCAGTTTTAAGTCGTTACATATAGGAAAACTAAGGCCTGGCTTTACAGAAAATAACGGTAAAGATGAAATGAGGCCTGTGACACTTTCTGTCTTTTCTTTATTGAACTGCTGTCCAATTAGTATTCAGTGGTCTATCTTCTTGATGTTTCCATCTATCATTCTGTCAGTCTACCAACTGGGAGATATTCAGAGTACAATGAAAACTCCAATTGGGTGGGAATTCCACAGCCTAGGATAGTGTTGTTAATGACCTAGCTGTAGGGATGGGTTCCTTTTCCGGGAGATATAAGATCATTCCATGACCACAATACCATTAAAGCTTAATTCTACTCTAAATCATTTAAAGGGATTTTTAAATTTTTCCTCATAATATGCCTTTAAAGTAGAAAAAGAGGAAAGAAATGAGAGGGAACCAGAATCCATTATCTGCCTGTCGGTGATCTCTGGGCTCTCTTCACCCTATACTGATTGATTTGTGATGGCCCATGCAAATGCACTTGGAATGCATGAAAAAAGCTGCTTGCTCTTTTTGGAATGCATGGAGTGTTTACAGGAAAATTGGCAAGAGCAGAGGAAAGCTTATGGCATACATTTCCACAGATTTGGAAGGAGGCACGATTTTAGGGGAGTCTTGCCCTTTGCATTGCCTTCATCAGAGCCTAAGGCTGTCCTCTCCAGCATTCCACACCCTAAGCATGCAGTTACGGGAATCACCACCACACCCAGTACACCTACACATGCCTTCCTGACATTGCTTATGCCAGTGTCTCCATCACAAAGGCTCCAGCCCTGTGTACCGTGCATGCTGTGGCCGTGGCCCTTGAGATACCAGTTGATTTTCCTTCCTTCCTTTCTGTTATTGTACAGGCTTCTTAACAGTAAGCAGGGTCTGCTGCATCATTAGTCCTACGGCACTCACTCTCTGTAAGTGCTTCAGAGAAGAGACTTGTACATGACCAAGAAGTCGACTGTGCTCTTGGTGGAAAAATGTTTTTTCTCCAGAGTATCTGGAAAAAGAATTATGAAGATGGTTGTAGCCATCTGTGTGGTTAGAAAAATACAAGATCCTTCTGGCTTTGCTTAAGTGACATAAAAATCCATTTTGATCACATATCCAGAATCTTGACTATGGGAGAAAACTCTTGAGCATCCATTTTGGTTTTTTACTGCATCATATGAAAACCAGCCAACATATGCAGGTCCTCGAAGCTATGAAAAAATACCAAAGGGCCATAAATCCTAATCTTGGATTCCCTTCATGTTTCCCCATTAATTTCAAGAGTGAACACTTACTGCTCTAGGGTCTGTTGACTAGAGACAGAGCTGGTCTTTCTGAATGGTTTCTGCCCTTTCTAGCACTTTCCACCGCTGTGTGGTACTTCAAGTTTAAAATCTCTTGTTAGGATAGCAAGTTACCAAGAAGAGACTCAATAATCTTAGAGCATACATAGGGGGAAGAAGTCTCCCTCAATCACAGACATAGGGGAGGGGAGAAGGGGGGAAGTGGGAGGGAGGGAGGAATGGGAGGAAACAGGGGAAGGGCTAACAATCAAGATGTAATATGAATAAATTAATTTAAAAAAAAATAAAAAATAAAAAATAAATGTGGCCACGTCCCCTGGAGAGGGAGACCTGGTGGCACTCAGAGGAAGGATAGCAGGCTACTAAGAAGAGACTGGATACCCTATGAGCATATACAGGGGGAAGAGGTCCCCCTCAGTCACAGTCATAGGGGAGGGTAGTAAGGGGAAAATGGGAGGGAGAGAGGAATGGGAGGATACAAGGGATGGGATAACCATTGAGATGTAATATGAATAAATTAATAAAAATTTAAAAAATTTAGTGTATATGTATTACGTACCCAAATCAAACATTTACTAATAACATGTAATAAAGTTATTTAAAAAAAAAAAAAAAAAAAAAAGCCTAAGCTCACATCACGACTCTCCCCTCTCAGTGGGGGGTCCTGTTACCATAAAACTGTTTTAGTTTGTATACAAGGGGTTGGCCAGCATGACTGACTTTTCCTATGCTCAGACAACCATGAACGTCTGGAGCCACATTAGTGTTTTAGATTCCACATTCTCTCTCCAAAATATTTATTGACATTGTCTCTTTAGTGCAGCTGCTTCTGTCCTGTCTGCTGAATTTTATGTGCTGGGTCACGTTCCAGTAAATTTCTCGAGCACGAAAGAAGGTATTCTGAAGGGTCATTGGCATCAGGACCTGTGTTTGCACTCTAGAGTCTTGGGTACCGTTTGCTTCGAGGTCTGGTAGAGTTCAGGGGACTAGAGACTCTCTTCACCCTTCTGTTTTCTCATAACCAACTTCAGCATCTGCCAGAGCCTAACGCTGATGACACTGTTTCGAGAGCCTTTGCATTGCAATCACAGCAGCTTCTTCTGACTTACTCAGAAATGCCTACCTCTCTGTGACTCTGAGGCCTCTGTCCCTCCTCTGGGCCAGCAGATGACTCCTCCCTCCCCCACGTGATAAACCTCTATGGTTCTGTGTCTCAATGCTAATCAACTGGGAAGCTTAGGAACCAGCAGAATCTGTAGGGGGTCTGAAAGGGACTAAGATCGGATATTCCTAACAAGCTTTCTGTGGGGTTGAGGCCACAGTCCCTTGAGAAAACCTTCTCTAGTTTCTAGTTCACATTCTTGTATTTAGTGTGCTTCTTTCCACAACTGTATGTTTTATTAATGCCGTTTTCTGATTCCTGTTTGTCTCCTGTATGTTTTATGCACTGTGAATAAGTATAGGGACCACTTACTGTTTAGTCTCATTCAAAAATTTTGTATTAGTTCTTTGAGAATTTCCCACAATATGTCTTGATCATACACACTCTCTCTCTCTCTCTCTCTCTCTCTCTCTCTCTCTCTCTCTCACACACACACACACACACACACACACCCCTTCCTTTCTGACCCACCTTTGTGTTCTTTTTTTCCCCATCAAGGCCAGTCTGTGCTGCTTAAATATCCCTCGATATGTGGCCTTTTACCAGTGCCTGGCCAACTTATCAAGACCTTTCAGAGACCTCTCCCAGAAGCTAAGAATTTGCCACTCTTCATGCCTAATTCTCGTCTTTATGCTGGTATTTGGTATAGTTTAGGCTTGAATTTGTTGGGTTGGCTTTTTTTGTTTGTTCCTTTGGTTGGTTGGATTGGTTTGGTTTTTGAAGACAGGGTTTTTCTGTGTAGCCTTGGCTGTCCTGCACTCTCTTTGTAGAACAGGCTTCTGCCTCCCAAGTGTTGGGATTAAAGGCATGTGCCACCATCACCCCTTACATGTGTCTTCATGCTTGCTGTCAGTGAGTTCGTAGCTATAGCTTGGGCTCACCCTTTTTATTACCTGTTACAGTGTGGGGCATAGGATCGCACTGTCTGTGTTTTAGGGATAGACAATTGATGGCATGTATTGGCATTAGCAGAATAGTTAAATAGATCAGATTGAGATATTGTAGGCTATTATATGTTAAACTTGAAGATTTGAGCTAAATTGTAATCTTAAAAAATTGGTCACAGTGGTCATTTTCAAGGGAAAGGGCTTCTGGAATAGTTATATTTCATGAACAAGAAAGGCATAGTATAGTGGAAAAACACTATCTCTGGTGGATAGTGCATTGTCTGTTGGCCTTCATTCTGGAAAAAGAATTGTGTCAGGTCATTGAAGTCTCAATATGCGAGTACCAAGGTACCAGGTTCTTTTTAAAACACACTTTTTGTGAAGAATTTTAGAACCGTCTTGAAATGCTCAGCCTGGTGCATTTAACATATTGGCAGCGCTGCATGTACTTCACCCTGACTTAATTCCAAGCCATTGTCTTCATTCCCAACGGAAGCATTGCTTGAGGCACCATGCCCTTAGCCAGTATTTTTAAGCATTTTTGTCTCAGTACCTGAGATTACCAACATCTTGGTTTACTTAATTGCCATCTATTGATATTTACAAGGTTAGAAATGAAAGCTAAAAACCTGTTTAAAGATTTATCTATGAATTCATCAACATTATTTTATGTTAAAATTTCTTAATATCTGACTTAGTAGAGGACAACTTAATAAATGGTCTTTGGAACCTGTTCAGTCTATAGCACCCAGCCTTCAGACTCTTCCTCCATTTCCAGTAGCCAGCTAACCATGGCCCAAAAGGATGCAGTGGGCAAACTTAGGCTTGAACTAATTATGAGCTTTCAGGTACATGTCACTCTAGGTAGCATGGTAAAATCAAGGCTTAATAAAATCAATAATTTGCTTTCTTATTAAGAGACTCTCAAACCAGGTTTATTTTAGTTTATTTTTAAAGTTGTGAATGTGTGACTGAAGATACATTTCCTGTTGGTGCTCGGCCTTGACCAATGCTGAGGCACCATGAGTTTTAGGTATTGTTTCTGTAACTCCATCTCATCCATCTCCTAGGAGTCCTTGGACCAGGACTTTGAGAGCTGCTATTCTAAGTAGGGAGTAAGTAAAGAAGGAAACACAAATAGTTTCACAGCGTGCTCAGTCCAGCCAACTCATACAGGATACCTGGCAAGCAAGAATACTCAGTTAGCCTATTACAACATGTTCACTCGATGCTACAGAATTTGAGAGATTCTATCATAGTGGAGTTATCCTGAAAGTTACTCCTTTGTCATGTACAAAAACAGAAAACAAAAAAACCAACAACCAACATAAACCAAACTAACATTTGTGATTCCAGTTCCTTTAATGTGTTTGATTTGGTTGACCATTTACTAGACTGTATTTGAATGAAGTGTAAAAACTTAGAAATTTTTTGTTTTTAGTTTTTATGAAGAATTCCAAGTCTTAAAAAATTATAATTCATCCAGGTGTGGCAGTATACACCTGTTACTCCAGTACTTAGGAAGTGGAAGCTGGAGACTCCAGAATTCAAGGTTATCCTCAGTTACATAATGAGCTTGAGACCAGTCTGTGCTATATGAGACCCTGTCTCCAAAACAAAAGAGGAAACAAATAAAAGAGTTCAAACTCAGATTCTTTTCTTTCCTTTCCCTTTTGAGACTAGCACTACTTGACAATCTAAATAAAGTGGACTTCAAAGCTTAGAATCCTCCATTTTGGGCTCCTTTCAATTCTCCTTTTTCTAGAACTAAGCTTGATGCTTTTTTTTTTTTGTCATAAATTATATACAATTTATCAGGAATCAGGACATACATTTTCTCTTTATATTGGGTAGAATAACATGTATTTTTCTAATGTTTACTGCTTTCAAACATAAAGTTTCTGATCCGTCATTTAAATCATATAAATAGATAATTTTAGAACTTAATATTTTACAGTTATTTTGCTTTGTAAAGTATCTTACTTATTCCTTGAAAATTGCATGCACATGTACAGTATATCATGATCATATCTACCCATTGCTCCCCCTCCAACTTCCCCAGGATCCCCTCCCACTACCCCTTCCCCAGGATCCCCTCCCACTACCCCTTCCTGAGGATCCCCTCCCACTACACCTTCCTGAGGATCCCCTCCCACTGCATCTTCCCCAAGATCCTCCTCCCACTGCATCTTCCCCAAGATCCTCCTCCCACTGCATCTTCCCCAAGATCCCCTCCCACTACATCTTCCCCAGGATCCCCTCCCACTACACCTTCCCCAGGATCCCCTCCCACTACATCTTCCCCAGGATCCCCCCTCCCACTGCATCTTCCCCAAGATGCCCCCTCCCACTGCACCTTCCCCAAGATCCCCCCTCCCACTGCATCTTCCCCAAGACCTCCCCTCCCACTGCATCTTCCCCAGGATCCCCCCTCCCACTGCATCTTCCCCAGGATCCCTCCTCCCACTACATCTTCCCCAGGATCCCCCCTCCCACTGCATCTTCCCCAAGATCCCCCCTCCCACTGCATCTTCCCCACTGCACCTTCCCCAAGATCCCCCCTCCCACTGCATCTTCCCCAAGATCCCCCCTCCCACTGCACCTTCCCCAGGATCCCCCCTCCCACTGCATCTTCCCCAAGATCCCCCCTCCCACTGCATCTTCCCCAGGATCCCCCCTCCCACTGCATCTTCCCCAAGATCCCCCCTCCCACTGCATCTTCCCCAGGATCCCCCCTCCCACTGCACCTTCCCCAGGATCCCCCCTCCCACTGCATCTTCCCCAAGATCCCCCCTCCCACTGCATCTTCCCCACTGCACCTTCCCCAAGATCCCCCCTCCCACTGCATCTTCCCCAAGATCCCCCCTCCCACTGCACCTTCCCCAGGATCCCCCCTCCCACTGCATCTTCCCCAAGATCCCCCCTCCCACTGCATCTTCCCCAGGATCCCCCCTACCACTGCACCTTCCCCAAGATCCCCCCTCCCACTGCATCTTCCCCAGGATCCCCCCTCCCACTGCATCTTCCCCAGTATCCCCCCTCCCACTGCACCTTCCCCAGGATCCCCCCTCCCACTGCATCTTCCCCAGGATCTCCCCTCCCACTGCATCTTCCCCAGGATCCCCCCTCCCACTGCATCTTCCCCAGGATCCCCCTTCCCACTGCACCTTCCCCAAGATCCCCCCTCCCACTGCATCTTCCCCAGGATCCCCCTTCCCACTGCACCTTCCCCAAGATCCCCCCTCCCACTGCATCTTCCCCAGGATCTCCCCTCCCACTGCATCTTCCCCAAGATCCCCCCTCCCACTGCATCTTCCCCAGGACCCCCTTCCCACTGCACCTTCCCCAAGATCCCCCCTCCCACTGCATCTTCCCCAGGATCCCCCCTCCCACTGCACCTTCCCCAGGATCCCCCCTCCCACTGCACCTTCCCCAGGATCCCCCCTCCCCACTGCATCTTCCCCAAGATCCCTCCCTCCCACTGCATCTTCTCCAGGATCCCTCCCTCCCACTGCATCTTCCCCAGGATCCCTCCCTCCCACTGCATCTTCCCCAGGATCCCTCCCTCCCACTGCATCTTCCTCAGTACTCCCTGTCCTCCTTCTGCATTTGATATTCTTTTTAAAGACTGAGTTCTACTGTCATTATCCATATGTGCATGGGTGTTGGGTTACCCACTGGGACATGGAGAACCCAAGGGGGGCCTCACTCCTAAAGAAAAGAGACTTTCTCACCCCTACAGCATCACCTTTCTACAGCTCCTCAGCTAAGTAAGGGCGGGGCTCTAGAAACCCCTCAATCCACACTCATTATTTTGCTCTTGATGAATTCAAACTTACCTTAAAACCAAGTCATACCAATACTAGGGAGCTTAATTGTCTGTAAATTGCCTACTTTCCAAAGCTAGAATGGTTTTAATCTGTATTCTTGGATAGTTTTACTTAAGAGAAACAACACCAACTTACAATCTTAGCATCAGCTAGAAGACAAGATAGCAAAACAATAGAGAACCCACTGTGTCTGAAGAGAAAGGAGCATCAGGACTGGGTTTGGAGCTCATATGAAGCCAACAAATTGTGCATTGTTTTAAGTTTGATAGATACACAGTAGGGTTGATATTAAAGTATAACTTTCAAGTGGTTTTACTTCAACCGTGTGTGTGTGTGTGTGTGTGTGTGTGTGTGTGTGTGTGTGTGTGTGTGTGTGTTTTATGCACACGCATCATTACATGTCCTGGAACTAGTTATGTAGACTAGGCTGCCCTCGAACTCACAGAGATCTGCCTGTCTCTGCCTTCCGATGCTGGGATTAAAGACATGTGCCATCACACCGGCAGCCCAAATATTTTTTTTAAGCATAGCTTTATAAAAGTATAAGAAGAACATGTCAGCATTTATGAGACTTCAGAAAGAAATATAAAAGAAGGTAGCAGAGACTCATTTGTACTCTACAATATAAGGTTTGAATATAAGACATCTATACCTGGCATATTGTATAGGGCAGGTAACCCTTAACTTTGAAGATTACATTTTTTTTCTAGTTAGAAATAGTTTACAAACTTACCATCATTGACACAAATTTAAATCTGTCTTTACAGAGCATATACCTCATTGGTATTAAATATATCAGTGAACAAAGAGCCATACTGCCCTAGAAAATCACATCACTCGATACTCAGGACATGGACTGACAGTGTAGCTGGAGATATGCCTAAAGGAACGAGAGTTGCCAGTGTTATTAAAGTGGGCTCACAGACCGGGCAGCAGTGGGGGGAAGCAGTGTGAACTGAGACCCCTTCCACCTAGGCAAGGGACTTGACATGTTTCCCTAACATTTGAATACAAACGAAGAAGAGTCTTAGCGTAAGTATATCGTAGGGGATTTACTTTATTATCTCAGCATGGGATCAGTAAAGAAATTGATAACCACATGCAAATTCATCCTGGAAATATTGCTCAGTATTACCTCTTAACTAGGTTGAAGACCAGACAATCAACTTACATCCCCTCGGGTTTTCACACTACAGTGGCTCTGAAGATAAGTTGCGTATCATAAACAAATAAGGAATCTACCACAGCTAGAGTCACTGCAGGCAACATATGCAAATACTAACAGCCAAGAGCTTCATATAAGAAGACAAGAAGAGAAAATTTTTAATAGAGGCCCAAAAAATAATTGTTTAAAATAACTAAAAATATAAAGAAGGGATTAAAACCAAAAGAACAGGCAGATTTTGAAGTTTAAAATTGCACTCAAGAAATAAAATATCAAACTAAACAAATCTGAGAGGAGATAGGGAGATTGGTCTTAGAAAATTACCACAGCGTGGTACAGGAAAATAATAAAATGGAAAATATTTGAAAAGAGGGGTCGGGAGCTAGCTTAGAGGTAGAGCACTTGTGTATCATGTGTGAGCCCCTGGGCTCCATCCACGCACTGGAAAATGATTAGAAAGCCCAGAATGAGAAGATCCATATATAGTCTCCTATATGGTTGAAACTACAGAATATGAACAGAGTTGGTTGTATTAAGTAGTTTTTCCTGCCTGAAGCAGGTTACTTCTCAAGAAAAGGGTGTGTGTTTAATTTACAGTTTTGGAGGTTCTAAAGCCATGGTCATTATCTTGGCCTCTGGTGAGAGAGTGGATAGCTCACCATGACCAGGTTACAAGTAGGAGCGAATGGTCATAGCTTGAGAAGAAGGAGACAGACTAGACTCCCACAGTCCCATAAGGGCACAGTGACCTGAGGACCTTCCACTTTGCCTTACTCTGTGAAGGGTTCACAGCACTTTGTGCATCATGGGCAGCAAGCCTCTAATGACAGTGGACTGCTGGTGAGCACAAATCATACCCAGCAGTAATTTTTTAAGAGAATGGTTGGTGACTTTCTGTATTTGACAGGTATAGAACATTAGAGACAGTGGTCACAGCCACTTGTAAAAACAGAACAGAGGCCACATCCACACAATTGTACACCTGAAAGAAGCTGCAGAACAGGATAGACAAAGGGAGATTTCCCAAAGAATATTGTAACTTCTGAGATCCAAACCCTGCTGGCCTGCAGTGTGTCGGTTAAGTAGTGACTGGGTATCCGATCCTTGCCTCGTCCTTAGTCCCCTAGTGGTGCAAACATGTTACATAATGCAGAGCTTTTCTCCTTCAGCTTCTTTGCTGTGGAGCAGTTTCAGACTGCTGAGCCCTCGGGTGTAGGTTTTACAGCTGGACCACATTCTCTGTGTGCACCATCACCTCTCACTTCAGGCTTAATCACACCCAGTGATCTGAGGCTGAGGAGTCCCTCCCTCTCCCTTCTTTCCCCTCCCTTCCCCCCCTTCTTTCTTTTTTCTTTTTTTGGGTTTTGGTTATACAACCAGAATAGTTGCTGCTCGGCTCCGCCCTTGGGATTTTTCTGGCCTTTAGACAGGAAATGAAATGCCTGGACTTGATTTTCCCAAGCTCATTCCCTATTTGCGACTGGTTAGAGACATGATGTCTATATCTTTCGGATGTAAACACAGATCTGAAGCAATCCCTCGGTTGGGAACCACCCCTGGGAGTGAGATGTGTATGCCAGGACCCCTCACTTGTGGATCTCTGAGCACAGAGAGATGGGCAGTTAGAGTGAGTGTAGACAGGAGGGAGGGTGTACAGATTTACAGTTGAGGGTCGTACACAGAACTGCTCTGGTCCTCGAGAGTTGCCCAGATTCTTCACCATTTCTGTTCTGTGTTTGATGTTCGGTCCCAGTTGGTCTCTTGATGTAGACTCCTGACTTTGTGTGCACCTTCTCTAGCCTTCCTCGGGGGAGGGATTGCACACCAAGTCTTCCCTGGGCTTTCAGACAGTCCTTCATGTCTATAATAGAGGGTAGATGTGTCAGCTCCATGATAGACATCAGAAAGTGCTGTGAAACCTTTACAGTGAGGCAAGTGGAAGGTCCTGAGTCACTGGAGATGTGCTCTAGCAGGATAGTGGGGTCTTGGTCTCTCTTCTTTTTTTTTTTTTTTTTTTTTTTCTTCAGTACCACTGAATGTTCCCTCTCTTTTGCTTAGTATTTGACCACACATTGCTTTGATATCTGTCAGAAGTCATATTCTTCAAAGCTGGCTTTTATTACTTTTATCCTTTATTTTTTCTTTATATTTCCCCATGCTATAATTCAGTGTTTCTTTCCTATACTCTTGTCTAAAAACTAGATTATAAAGTTTTGTTTTGCTTTTTTTTAATCTCATAGTGGGAAAGGCCACATTTCAATTTCTGCTACATCTTCTACGCAGAATTTAATATTTTTTAAAAAGTAGGAAGGGAATCAGGTGAGGATCTTGCATGCAGCATGAAAACACTTTATTTTCATAGTAGTATGGAGTATTCCCTCCCTGAGGGGAGAGTACATCAGCTGTGGCAACAGAATATGGAGTTTTGGGTGCTCATGTTCTGTTTGTGAGATAGCAGGGTGAGGGGTGTGGACGGGCCTGATGCCTACTCCATCCCTCATGGAGAACCTATCAGAAAGCCTGCTTTGCCCCCTCCCCCGTAGATGAGCCTCCATTCCACCTGTCTTCTCCACTCTCTGTCTCTCAGGCTAGGGTCCCTCCTGATACTCTAGTCTGCTCCACTGGCAGTTAGAGAAGGGTGGACCTCTCCTGGGAGGACATCCTGGAAATGTCATTTCAGTTGCTTATGGAAGTTCACTTTCACCCAAGAACTCCAGAGTTGGCCCCAAGCATGCAGATAGTGGGCGCTGTGTATGACTGCCCCCCACAACAAGTTCTTACCACAGGTCTTTCTCTTTTCCTCTCCCAGTTCAGGCTGGTGATTCTAACAACGCTTCTGTGACAGTGCTGCCTTCTGCTAACAACTACTTTCTGTGGAACCCAGCTGGGCCACACAGCTAAAAGTGGCCTGCTTATAGACCCGGTGCTTGTTCCATTGCCCATCAGGCTCTAGGAAGGCACCCTCCTTGCATAGATTATGGATACAGACACAGAGAGCCTGGTTTCTCGCCGAGCCTCTTGTCTTTGAGGGCCTCTCCTACTGAACTCACAGGTCCTGCATCATCTTCCTCCTCCCATCACTACCCCACCTTGTAGAGCAAGTGATAAATTTCTAAGTTCTCACCATCTTCACCTGACCTTTCAGTGAGCCCACCTACCAGGGAAGTAGCCTAGGCCTCTATAGCGACAAGGAACGTGAGTAATACTTCCCAAGTGCTGTGGTACTCACAGGAGCTGGATGTGATATTTTGGATCTGTTTGAGCTAAAAATTTGAAGCTCTTGTCTTTTTAAGCCCATTGAGATAGATCCTAGGTATCCAGTGACAAGCAAAACAGACATGATTCTCGATCTACACATTGGCATTGTTTCTGTTTCTGCCCTACCCTGCCTTGTGCGTGAGCAGACCTCAGACTATTCCAGGGCTGCACACCAAAGCCTGGATAGTCTTTGTTCCCCAGCTTCTGAGCCATTCGGGTTTTATCATGTGTATTAAATTATATAAAGGATATGTGAATTCTAAGACAGAAACTCAATAGTAGTTCTAAAGCTGCTTAGTTCTCATCATGCAGAACTAAGATGGAGCGTTACCCAATAAATCTTATTATTTACCTGTTAGTTTTGGTCACCTCTGCTAATTGTCATATGTATGGCCTTTAAGAAGTCGTTGTGCATTTGAGAAAAGTCATGCATCGTGGAACATTTGGAAAGGATTCAGTGTCATGACTGATCACATAAATACATTATAAAATGAGACAGCCACAAAATTATCCACTACTTAAAACAACTTTGAAAATAATAATACTTTATTTAATACAAGGAAAAAAGGACTTAAGAGAAACAGGTACCTAAAATATTGCATGTAGGTGTCTAACTAGATATAGGTCTTCTGGGTACAAATTGGCAGTATGTATTAATAATCCTTATAGTACATTCTTTTTCCATGAATTTATTCTGGAGAAATATATGTGTAAGTATTTATGTACCTGGAATTTTGCTACAGTGTTTTGGGAGTGGCTAAGGATTGGGAACAATCTGAAGAGCTGATAAGTGGGCTTTGACAACTACTCCATCAGAACAGTCTCCCTGAGTGCTAGCCTTTCATCGAGCAGGGGGACTACCTGAGCTTCATCTCTTCTCTCCCCTCAAGTTAAGGATCAACTCTAGGAATCTTGTCAAAGTTTCACTCTTTTTGCTTGCTTTGTTTTCTGCCTCTGTTTAATGATCCCTTAGATTTTTAACATAGCTCAAGGGAGTGTGATTTCATGTAATAGATTTCCAGTGTTGCTTTCTCCTGGCATAGAAGTAGCATCTATCAGTGACATGTTTTGGGAGGAGCCTCTTCCTAAATGTGTTGAGACCACAGATATGGGAAACAGGACCCACTAGAAGCCACAGGATGTTCTCACCACCATGTGGGAAACCACAGGGGTGACAAGGATGCCCAGGCTTCCAGTTCTACTTAGCAGCTGTTTATACTGCCTTCAGAATTCCTATGGAACTTGCCTGGAACTTGTCTGGGATGTAATTGGTTTTAGTTCATTATAAAGAGATCCTGCAGGAAGGCATCACCAGTGCTTGTGGTTGGGAATCCAACCCGTTACCACACTATGATCCCTTGTTCCTTTCCAGGCTATGGGGTTCTACTCGGCACCCTTTGTACTTGGGCACAGAACTGCCATCCCCTCCCCATAGAAGTCTGTCCTTCTGCCCTGCCCAAGTCGGTCCTCCTCACCTCTTTTGGTCCTGTGTCATTTATCAGTGGCATGGCATAAAGATAGAATGCTAGACCTCGGGGGTCGGGGAGCAGGAGGAAAGGGGAGGTCAAGCCATGGGGTCTATAGTGAAGAGCTGTGTTTACAGAGGACCTGCTCTTTTTTACTTTGTTTCAGCTCTGTGGGTTGACACATACCCAGATTGGTCTGTTGGAGCAGACCACTGAAGATTTTCTCCTAGCAAACATGCATAACATAGTTCTTAGCACACACGTTATACTTGGCCTCCCCGTCCCTGCTACCATCAGTGTGACTGGCTTCTGCCACCTTGCCTGATGAGCAATCAAAGCAAGATGACAGCAGCTGAGGCGTCAGGCTTTGATGCTTGCACACTGCAAACATTTTAGCGTTTTGTCATTAAATGCTTCTACTTCCCCTTTGAAAGCAATCTGTTTGATCTAGGCTTTGAGAGTGACACTTGCTGAGAGTCTGGGCGTTGGAACCGAGTCTCAGATCTAAGCTTCCCTCTGGGAATCACCTGGTGTCCGTTAGGAGACACTACCTTGCTACACTCTGCCTAAAGAAAGGTCCGTTTTCTCATCTTTGATCTACACTTCCTGCTTGTTGACTATATACCCTAAATTTTACTTCCAGCTATTTGTTATATATTTAAAGAAATAAGAGAAGCTGTTGTTTGCTTTGAATGTGAATTTGAATTCAAATTCAAGGCACTTGACAGCTGGGTGGACCTGGGGCTGTGGGGATGCTGATGCGCAGCATTGTGGGGCATACGAGGTATAATCCATTCACTTTCTCCCTCATCTATGGGCTGTGAGGCTTGTGTTGTCTTCTTTAATGTGTTTTGTTCACTCAGGATGAGTGCCTGTGTGAACGTTTCTCCTTCTCGCTAGCAGTCTGCCAGCCTCTTTCTTTCAGACACATAATCCCTTATGTAGATTAGAGTCTTGGTCATTTCTCCATTACAGTGATTTTCTTTCCCATGAGTAGCTGCCTTCTTTGATTTTTCTGTCTCTGTTGCTTTATCGGTAAAATAAGATGAGTGATAGGGGTATCTTCAAAAGACTGATTTTTCTTTCAAATAATTAAAGTTGGTTGCACTGATAAGTTCAATAGATGCTGCAAATGATTTTTTGAAATGTTTAATATTGGCCCCATAACTGGTGACCAGCTCCTAGAGGTGCCTTCCCTGCCCCCATACTTCCTCCCCACCGCGTCCTACTAGACTACCATTTAGGTCAGTGCTTTCTCCATGCAGTGCAGCCCTTCCACGCAGTGACTGGGCAAAGGACAGCAAATTGAGAGAGTAGCAGGCACAGGGTTTGCCATATTCAACTGCTCAGACACAGCACCAACAGTGCTGCACTGTGGTTTGTATGTCAGAGTTTTCTACCAGATTTGATGGCAGTTTGTAAACACCCTCTTCTCTCTCTCTCTCTCTCTCTCTCTCTCTGTCTCTCTCTCTCTCTCTCTCTGTCTCTCTCTCTCTCTCTCTCTGTCTCTCTCCCCCTCCCTCCCTCCCTCCCTCCCTGCCCCCTCTGTGTGTGCTTCTCTCCCTCTGTTTCTGGAAGATGAGAGACCCTGGAATTTGAGCATTTTAGTCCTGGTCGCTGGGGCCTTTCTGAGACTGAAGAGAGGCACTGCTGATATTGGGTTTCCCCCTCTGATGAGCATTTTCTAATTGCTTTTCATCTCACTCAGGAAAGAACAAAGCACTCACAGTGGCCTGCAAAGCCCTCCAGCTTTGCTGCCCCAGGTCCATTGCCTGACTTTTGTTCCTTTCTCTCTGCTCCAGGTGACCCTGGCCAGCATGCCATGCACCTTTTGTCCTTAGTGTGTTCACACCCTCTGCATGTGATTTCTCAGGTGTCCCCAGTGCCAACTTCTTCACTTCCTCCAGTTTGTTACTGAGTGCCTCTTTCTAGCCACACTTCCCAGATGACCTTTTAAAGATGTCCCCAGTACTCCCTGTTCTCTTTCCCCGTGTGCTCTTTACTGTAGGACCAAACGCTTGATAGTCTCTGCTCTACCATACAAAATGAAAACTTTTCTAAGACAAAGAACCAACGGCAAAGGAGAGGGGTCTGTTTTGTTCATGGCAGTGTCTTCAGTGCTTAAAGCAGTCCCTGGCACAAGGCAGACATGGGGAATTTCTTGATCATGGTATAATAGGTGAGGCATTGAGACTTCTCGTCTGGATCTGTACTTGTTCTGCAGGTTTGGACAGTGGTGGCCTGAAGGCAGTGGGCATCATCACCGAAGAAAGTGTCACACCAACAGTGCTCTCTAAATCTGGGCACTAATTTTTTTGTGGTGTGATAGCACATGTGAAAGTATTTTATAAGACATAGAGTGCTTTGCAAGAATTAATTACATTGGGCCTTAGAATCAATTGTTCGTTGACTTAGAATAGCCAAGTAGTCTTCCAGAAAGACAGTGTTGTAGGTCTCCTCCTCCTTTCTTCTGCTGGTGTCCACTAGGGCCTGCAAACGGGGCCTAAGTGCATGGCCTCTTTAGCTGAAGCCTACTCAAGAAAGGTGACTCAGGGATCTTAGACCCAGTTCCTTAGATCTAAACAATGTACTTTCTTTGTATAAGAAAGAAATAAGAGAAATAAATAAAACCCAGGCTGACCATTTTAGAGACTAAAAGAGGGTGTGCTCAACTTCTAAGTGGCAACAAAAGTTCCAGTTCTTATCCAGAGTGAGCCAAGCCCATTCCACGGAAGTCAAGGTTGTATATCCCCAATAGAGAAACTCAGGGATGCTCTACACTGTTACTGGGCATAGATGAACTAATATCTTGGATTGCTTTCAGCAACTTTCAGACAGGACTACCCAATTCGGTTTTCCTTTGCCACATGATCTCCTTACATCGACCATGTAGGAAGGAAGAGTAGCTAGTGAGGTATGCACCACACCCACACACCATCCCCACAGAGCCCTGCGGATCCATAGCTCTGCGGTCAGACTGCAGATGGCTTGGCTTCCAGTCCCATGTCTCCCACTTACTAGATTTCTGAATTTGTCAAGGTTGTAACTTTTTAGTGCTGAACAATATTGCAGCCTAATTTATGGGATAATTTTTAAGATCAAATGTGGTGCTTGACGAAGTACTTAACGTCGCTTCCCCCAAAACACTTGGCTAATACTGCTGTCAGTTATTGATGACAATCATGGTAATACTTAAAGGCAGGCAGAACAGAAAAGGATTTGAGTAACAGATACAGTGAAAAAAATTAACCTAGGATATTCTGTCCTAGAAGCTATGATAAATGCTTGGAAGGGGACCAGCATAATAATTTGCTGCATTATATAGTACACATTGGGTAATTCATATAATAATGGTTATTATACCCTATAAATATCTTAGGGCCTCATATCTTGCAGACAACTGTAGCCAACAGTGATACCTAGTTTGTCATGTAACATGGCTGTCAGGGGAGCTGCCTGTTCACTGGCATGACCAAAGGTCTGAGACCCTGGTTTGTTACATGAAAATTTAAAGCAGGAACTTAGCGCCCCAATCATCTGTGCATTTTTAAGATGGCAGCCTCCACAGCATCCACATGGTATTTTGTTCTTCCCCCTCAACAAGTTATATGCCACACTGTTCTAGATACTGGGCTGGTGGGCAGGGGAATCCCACTGTCCCTCTACTCTCAGAACTTTTGGTAAGTGGGAGAAACAGGCATGGACATGAATGGTGATACATTTATTGTTCAGTAAGTGCTGACAAGGAGTAACTGGGGAGCTAGAAGTTTAGTGCAAGACCTGGCCAACTGTGGGTGGCCAGAAAACCCCCTCTGAAGAAATGACAGTGGTCTAGGAGAGAACCATGGAGGGGGCTGTAGGACTTCCAAGGCATTGAGGATCAGAATTAGGAAGAAAGATACACAGCCCAGAGGTCAAAGAGCAAAGGGAAATGTGGTAGAGGAGGGTCTTGAGGTCACTGACTCGTAGGACTTGATAAAGGTTTCTTGAAAACCCTTTTCTCTTCTCTTTTGATTAGCAAAGAGATGGCTCAGAGGTTAAGGACACTTACTGCTCCTCCAGAGGTCCTGAGTTCAATTCCCAGCAACCACATGGTGGCTCACAACCATCTATAATGTGATCTGATGCCTTCTGGCCTTCAGGTGTACATGCAGGCAGAGCACTGTATACATAATAATAAATAAATCTCAAAAAAAACAAAACAAAAACAAAATATGTGTAAAAATTTTTAAATATATTTTATTACTTCATATTACATCTCAATTGTTATCCCATCCCTTGTAACCTCCCATTCTTCCCTCCCTCCCATTTTCACCTTACTCCCCTCCCCTATGACTGTGACTGAGGGGGATTTCCTCCCCCTTTATATGCTCATAGGGTATCAAGTCTCTTCTTGGTAGCCTGCTAGCCTTCCTCTGAGTGCCACCAGGTCTCCCCATCCAGGGGATGTGGTCAAATATGGGCCCACATTAGCCATTTTAAGAGTATAGTCAAGTGATAGTAAATACATTTATACTATACAGCTGTCACCCCTGTCAATCTGCAAGTGTTTTATCTTGTAAAACAGAAACTACATCTCAAAACAATAAATCCCTCTGTCTTCCCCTCAAAGACAGCTCACAGTTCTTCTGTCCCTGAGTCCATCTACCCAGTACTCCTGTGCGTGAGTCAGCCAGTATTTACCCTGGTGGCTGGCTTGCTTTACCCTCTGTAATGTCCGCAGGGTCCGTCCTGCTGTGTTTGCCGGGGCCTCCACTTCTTTTGAAGACTATGCAGCATTCCACTGCAGGCATAGATCACATTTGCTGAGCCATCCATCCACCCACAGGCTCCTGAGTGAGTTAACAGCTGTGAATAACAGGTGATAACAGTCCTGAAGGTGGATGTGCAGATACCTCAAGATCCTGTGTGAGGTTCTTCTGCGTGGGTGCACAGACGTAAAATTGCTGGGTCAGATGACAGTTTTGTGCGTGATTTTTGAGAGCCTACCACACTGCCTGCTAACAGAGTTTCAGCTTGAACTCTGAAACAGCCAGGGGACCTTTGGTGGATTTTAAACAGAGTGATACTGACTTCCAGGGCAAGCTGAGAAGAAGTGGAGACGACTGTGTACGTGGTCCTCAGAACACCTCGCCTTAGGGCACAAGCTATGAACACAGTGGCTCTTGTCTCTGTTTCCCCATAGTTCTCCTCTCTTTCTCTAAAGACTATTTAGGAGCAAGTGGGTTTCTGTAAGTGGGCCCAATGTTGACATAAGTTGTTCTGGCCAGTAGGGACAGCTCAGCAGTCATCTGTGCCCATCCAGAACATAGTCATTTGTGCCACCGGAAGCAGAGAGAAGTCACTCATGCTCATAGAGCCTTGAAACATCCCAGGGGAAAGCAGTGTAGCCTGTGTTGCCACCCCGTAGCTGTCATTTTTTTCTTTCTGGGGCTATAAAAACCATTTTGCCAGCTCCCTTCTTTCAATTTATCTATCTGATGGCTTCTTTCTTAGACCATTAGAAAGCAGCTCTCCGGCTGTGCCAGCCAGCTGTAAATACAATTCTGTCATACTCAAGGGTCAGCTTGTCATTTTTCCAAGTAGGCAGCCACCTTTATGGAAGGGAGGGACAAGCAGCGATGTAGTGGGGCACTGCTTTCAGACTTTGAGAGGGGTTCACATGGGTCATTCCCTTCCCGTTTCAGCGCAGCAGGCTTTGTCCACCAGAGGAAGGACCCACCCTCCCCCTCTCATCCTCCATCATAGCCCCTGAGGCTCCCTGCATGACTCTCTGACTCCTGAGGTCATTGGTATGGGGTTTCTGAGGAACAAGGATACCTCTTGTCACCGTTTGTGTGGGAGCAGCTGAGGGCCATGGCTAAGAGGACGAGCTCCACTGGCTTAGTTCCATCCTCGCTGTAGGAGCACAGGTGGGCTTCTCAGTGTTTCAGTGTCTCCTCAACTTTTATAATAATGGCAAATACAGTGCCTGCCTGGAAGGGCTCTCATGAAGGGTAAGTGAGACTATAAAAAGTACGTTGAAAAATAATACTTCATTATTTATTCAAAGCTAAGAAGTCTGGCCATTCGCTAGATAAGCATTCCCAGCAATAAATGTGACCATGGGAACCATACAGAACTGCTTAGTTCCTCTTTCCTTTGGGGACAGCACAGAAGAGCTGTATTAATAACACTGGTGGGCTTTCTTAACAGAGTCCCCCAGCACCTCCATACTGGTTCCTCCTCAAAGTCTAAGTGGTATTGAAACAACACACACTCAGGAATTCAAAATTGGTGAAAGCAACCAAACTAACAGCCCTGGAAACTTAACACTTAGCTGGTTAACCACAAAAGAGCAGCCTCATTTCTAGTGAATCCTCAGCCCAGCCTTGGGGCTTCCCCAAGAAGGTGTTAGCAACTAAGGTGATATTTACTGTTGCTTGATGTCCCACCCACTCTCTTACTTTCAGGAGTGTTAGCCTTTGGCTTGCTCAGTACCTGTCTGCATCCTCCACAGGAGGGACTTCAAGGTCGTCATCCAACTTTTAGTCTTGTGACACTTGTGAAAAGGAAACCACCAATGTAGAAATGACCCCAAGGGATGGATTGGGACAAGTGGTTTAAAGGAACAAGGTTGCTGTGGCAGCAGTAGGCATATCTACCCAGAGTTGGCCTTAGAGGGCCTGAACTGTGGCTGCTTAGTGGGGAGATCTTGAAAGGTAGGTTGGGGCTTGAAGCTGTTTGTCCTGTGAAGCAGCATGAGCTTAGAGTCTCTCAGCCTGTGGTGTGAGAGATGCTGAGGAGGCAGTGAAGGAAAATGAGCATGTGGTTTTCTGAACATTTCTGTAGATTTCAATTATGTCATAGATTTTTTAAAAACACAGTGAGATAGGTACTTATCCTATCAGCTACTAGCAGCTGATTAGCAGCTACTAAATATTACCGTCGTCTGGCTTCAAACTGGTACTTGCAGTGACCCACTCCTGTGTCCTAGCAGCATGACAGCAGCCACTGTCGTCTATTAGGCTGACATACTAGGCTGATATGCCAGGAGACGGATAGTTAGCAATGTTTTATCAGTCTTCCAGTGTTGCATTGTGGGTGTCTTTGCCCCTGTTTCCTGTGTGAGAAGGCTGCGAGACCTGCTTTTTGTCCAGTTGTCTCACTTATTCCCTGGATTTAGAGCTAGGGTGGATTTGGATACAATGTTCCTATGGTGGTGTTTTTCAAATTGTAGTTCTTGGTGCAAAAGTAAGTTTTAAAATTAGTTTAGTAGGTTTTAAAAAGAAATATCAATACCAGATGCATCCTATGTGCTATTGTGCATGTGTGTGTATATAGTATGTATGTATGTATGTAGTTTGTATACACTTCCTATTTTATAGTAAAGAAGTTTCAAACTATTATTCTAGCATTATTATGAAAGCCAAATGTACATAATGCATCCTAGGAGTTTGTATAAAGCCTCCATCATCCTGTCAGTCTAGGTATCCTATTAGTTGACACTGGAGGCTGGAGCAGGCAAGGCAGAACAATGGTTGCATGCTGTTACTACAGCCTTACCACAACCATGGGGTCTGCATAGACCCTGGTAACCTGCAGCCACATCATGTCCATATGCCACATTATAAACTAGGCTTGGCTTTGACTTCCTTTTCTTAACACAGCACCCCAGGCCTCAAAGACAGCCAGGTTGCAAACCCTGTTGTAGGCTCACAGATATGTGGAGGCCTCTGTGGCAGTCTGTGGTTGTAAAAAACGTAGCACTTTCAGAGCCCTGATTCTCATTTCAACTCAAGGAAAACAGATGTGATCCCTATGAAGTATGAGGAGCTTTCTTAATAGGCCCTAAAGGGGTTGGCTACTGTCTCACCCCTCATGATGCTCTCCCTGTTACAGCCACAGTCTGCATCTGGAAGAGATTTCCCCCTTTCTCTCTCCCAAAGGGTATTAGGTCCAGACTGTCTAGCTACTGCCCCTTGAAACAAAGACAGCAGCAGCCCCTCTAGCATGCCCGCTTACATTGGAACAAGCTCTTAACTTGTTACTTGCAAACCAGTTGCATGGAACATAGAGAGAAGAGCCCTAGCACCTTCCCTGGTGCACGTGCCTTAGGAGGTGTGCTGACTCGCAGTGTTTGCAGGGTCACAGAAGGAATGGTGGCTTCCTTCCCTACCAACAGAGGTGGAAGCCCTCCTCTGCATCTTCGAAAGCAAGCTTACAGAAAGGTAACTCTATCTGCAGTGTCTGTGGAAAGCACCTCAGCAGAGTAGCCCATGTGGACACAGGGGCCTGAAGGGCATGTTTCAATGCAGAGTTCACTGCACGGAAAGCACCTCTGTCTGTGTGGATTGTAAGACAAGACTCAACCTGACATTCTGAACGGTGTGAGGAAGAGCACAGGCAGTACAATTAAGAGAAAAGAAGGGAGGCTCAGTGTTTTATGGATCTCGCTAATGAATGAGTCCCGTGGCTTCTGCTGGACCGGCTTCCCAGTGCCCTGCCAGCCTGCTTCCCACACATCTGTAAATCCATCAAGCTATAATTTATGGCTGGTGCCAGCAGAGACTGAGGTCTAGGCCTTTCTCTCTGGAATACACGGAGATCTCAAGTCATTAATACTTCACTCTGGAGTAGTGAACAGAGCTGGACCGTGTTGTGAGCTGAAGTAATCAAGTGACAGATCAATTTATTTCTGCAGTGCCTACATATAACGGTAGCAGCGAGAAGGTGCAAGCTTGTCACTGAAAAGTTTCTCAGGACTTAGATCAATGGGTTTTAAGTTTCAGAATAAAATGGATCATTAAACAGGAAATGAATTTGTTGGGTAGTCTCAAGCCTGTTTATATTCAGAGTTGCCAACCCAGAATTACAGTACTGTTTTCCCAAATGCCTTTGGGCCTCAGAGCCTGAAAATCAGAGTAGTTATTACTCATTAATTAAATCTAAGAAGTGGAACACAGCTTGAGACTTTGAAAAGGGAGGTTGGGATAGTGCAGGCACAATTATCCTCATATTATTGATAGCAATTAGAAAGTTTTCAGTTGGGCTGAAAATATTCTTCTTATGTCCAAGAAGTTCCCACCATGCTTTAAGTTTCATTGAATGTGGTCCTGGTTGTCACTGGTTCTTTCAAGTTCATTACCTCAGTCTCTGTGTTCAGTCCAGTGATGGAGACATCAGCACTGAGTGAGAACCTCACAGGCAAGCCAACTTGTCTGTCTGAGTCTGGAATGGAGGACAAGGAAGAGACCAGGGCAGGTGCAGAAAGCAAGGGGACTATGTGGGCTGAGCCTTACAGAGAAGGTTTGTCAAGCACAGAAATAGTAAGAAATTCTAGGCCGGGGAATGACATGAACAAGAGCAGAAAGACGGGAGCAGAGGAGTAGGATGTGTAGTAAGTTATTCTCATCAGTACACTTCCTGTGCTTGCTCATTCAGTCTGCACCACATGATGTAAAGTAGCTGTGCCATCCACTCTTAACACTCCTTTTAAAAAGAGAGGATACCCAATACCTTTATATTTGATGAAGGACGTTACTTGAAAGGTGACCCACAGCTGTGAAGTCACAGAAACTTAGGGATGAGTTGAGAAAGGTGTGGTTCTTCTGTGAGTAGCCAACTATGGGCACAGCCACAAAGAGCACCTGCTTAGTATATCCAAGGCCTTGTGTTGTATCTGCAGCCCTAGAGAGCCAAGCAAAATAGAAGGAGCCAACCATTAGCTTCCCTTGTTAGAACAATTAACAAGAGAAGAATTGCTAAACTCTTCAGAGATGTGACTTTGCTCTCTCCAGGAGCAGCAGAGGTGTGGGAATGTCCTCTTCAGCAGAGGAGGGCATTGGAGTATGCCTCAGCACCTGAACTGGCCATAGCTATGGGGAAAGTTGGGCAGAGCTGGTAGGCAGGACAGCTAATGAGGAGTCTTTTTTTGTCATCAGGGAGAGGACAGAAAGGCCAGATGGTAGCAAAAGGATCACAATCCTAACTGTACATTTTTATATTGGTTGCAGTTTGAAAGTGTTTTCAGACACAAACAGGGATAAGTTGATTTCATTTTCCCAAGGGACTCTCGTGCAAACAGGGATAAGTCTAATAATTCGTTGGGGAAAAGTGCCATCTCTGAATTCCTTTCTCACTCATGGCCTGGTGGAGAAAGTGATGATGGAGTAGTCCGAGGGTGTCCGAGCTTAGATGATGGGCCCAGGCCCTGGCTAAAGGCTGTCTGCTTTGCCTTGTCCCTATTTGATCATCCCATTAACTCTTACACATGGTCAGCACAATGTAGCTCTGGATAGTATGGGAAAGCCCAGAGGACTAATGCAGAGCTAGACTGTGCTTAGAGAATATCCTTGTATGGACCAGAAAGAGGCCAGGCTTCTGTTCAGCCCTCACTGCTAGCAGTGTTGCCTGCAATTAGGAAGCAAATCCTCTTGCTTGTGGCACCAAGCCACAGTTAAAGTGCCGTAGCCCTAAACACACCTGCCCCCTTTCAGAGAAGGATGTTAACTTGAAGTCTGCCTCAGAAACTCGAGGAAACATGTGCATCAGAGGATAAGGATGATTGAAGTAGAATTTCAGGAAAGGCTTAGTTTAAAGACAGGCGTTTGAGGTTGGTGCCTCTCTCCTCCTCCTCCAACCCTTCCCCCATAATGGACATCTACAGGACAAACAGTGTGGACATGGGTGGGATTGTATGAGAGGTACGAAGGGTAAATGGCACTAAATGCTGGGGAGTCAGTCTATGAAAACTCTCTGCCCAGATTTCTCTCTAGGTTCGAGTTAGTAATGAATAGCTTCTTTCTTCCAGCAGGTGGGTGATTAAAGAAGCTTCTAGCATTTTCTAACAATGCTGAATGGCATGAGTTGTTTATTGCCAGCAAATCATTCCTAAGTTTTTACTCAAGGGACTGCTTATGAACCATTGGGTTTTATAGCTCGGGCATAGAGTTCAGATATACATATTTTGAATGGTTGTTTACCTATAAAATATGCATGTGTGTTTAGCAGATTACTCTGAGTTAGCCACTACTGACCTCATATCTTCTTTAAAATTTGAGTATAAGTGTAGTATAAACACATGGATGGATATAAAGTACTGCGCTTGTATTTCCGTTGATGCCACATGTTTCACTTAACGTGGGCTACACTTTTCCACCAAATGGACTTTTAATACCTGGTATTTAGAGCACCCAATCCTCTGGCATGGTTTAAACACCAGCTCTTTCCTTTGGAAAAACGGTGCGTATTTTGTGCTTATGTTTACAAATGAATCAAAACCAGAAGCTTCTTGATCTACACTGGAGGCAGTGCAGAGGGAAAAACCCCAGTGCTTTAAGCATCAGAACAGGTACAGAAGCTGTAACCAAGAGGGACGGGCAGCTTCCTAGACGTAGAGAGTAGTGACTCAGATGAGCACAACTCATCATGTGGAGGATGGCCTTGACTGCTTGGTTGGCTGGCTGATTGTCTTAGGCAAAATGGAAATTGTATACTGAAGGGAATACTAAATTCAGATCTGTGAACTCTGTAGTTGACGATGTAAAAGAAGCTTACTTTTACATCCAAGGCTTTTCAAATATTGCCTCCTATACATGCAGGCAAGAAGGTCAGAAGCACCCATGGAGGTCAGCCACTTCTGCACGCCTAAGTTTTCTCACTCCTTTCCCCCCTTTCCAGTGTTGCTAGCAACCACAAGCAGAATTTGATGACTGTGGCAAACCTTGGGGTGGTGTTCGGACCCACCTTGCTGCGACCTCAGGAAGAAACAGTGGCGGCCATCATGGACATCAAGTTTCAGAACATCGTCATCGAAATCTTGATAGAGAACCATGAAAAGGTAACGCATAAGTGAGCCCTTGCAGTAAAGAATGGAGTTGTTTGGCTGTGGGTCTCTGTGCCTGTTTCCGTCAGCTGCTGGATGAAGCCTCTCAGAAGACAGTTATGCTAGGGTCCTTTCTGTCAGCAAAGCAGAGGATCATTAATCCTGGCAGGGGTTGGCATTCTACTATGGGGTGAGTCCCAGTCATTGGTTTGCCATTCCCTCAATCTCTGTTCCATCTTTATCCCTACATTTCATGTAGATGAGACAGATTTGTGCTGAAGATTTTGTGGGTGGTTGGTGTCACCCTCCCTCTACTCAAAGTTCTACCTGGCTACAGGTAGCCACCTTGACTTTAGCTGTCCTGTGGGGTTTTTTTTGGGACATATCAGATACACTTCTATTTTGTGTCCTTTGCATGGGTGTTCGCATCACCGGGATGGAACAGCTTTCCATCTTGAAATCTACATGTGTTTCTTCATCACCTTCAAGTATCCTAAGTGGGGCCTACCCAGACCTCTGCACTTAAAAAACATAGTAACCCTAACCCTTTAGCATCCCTTTCCCTTCTCCCTTGCCTTTCTCTTTCTGTGTCTCTTACCACATCTGCCAAGCTGGGGATGTTACTTATTCATAAGACTAATACCTTTCTGACCTCTGTGATAGTTGTGTTCAGGTTGAGCCTCATGATTAAATATTGGTGGCTGTGTAAAAAATCAGAAGGTTCAGCAGACAGTCTCTGTCTCTCTGCCTCTGTCTGTCTGTCCGTCCATTCTCTCTCTCTCTCTCTCTCTCTCTCTCTCTCTCTCTCTCTCTCTCTCTCTCTCTCTCATACACACACACACACACTCACTCACTCACTCTCACATCTGGTGCCCTATACCTCACCTTTCAATAAGGCTGCCATCAGACAGTCTCTTGGCCTTAGATCTAGAGAAACGAACCAGACCAAGCTTCTTTTCTTCCAAAAGTTAGGCAGCCTCAGATATATTACTCTGGTAATATGGAGTGAGCTAATACAGTCTACACATGTTCTAGACAATCCCCGTGAGTGTAGAAACTTCCTTTCTTTTTACTGAGAACCCTCATGCCTCCTTCACAGGAGTCTTAGTGGTCACCTTCAGACTGGCTGGGGAAAGCATATAAGCCACACACTTGGTGTTTCTCAGCAGTCCAAAGCCGTTGTTCTAGCTGATGTGGGAGGGGTACAGTATTCTGCAAAGTTATTAGGAAGCAAATGTCCCTGAGTAAGAAGAGATACAGCCGGAAAATTCAGAAGATACAGTGATGTCTGAAGATCCTTGATTTTTTTTCTAGTTCATATAGGTAGTATGTACTCATTTTTTAAAAATTCAGCTGAATCAGTAGATATTGTTAATAAACATAGTCCAAAAATATAATTTGATAAAAAAATATAATTCACTTTTACTTACTACTTATTCACAAAATACTGTATCATCTCACTTAATTTTCCTAGCAGTAGTCAAGAAAAAAAAATCAACATCTTTATCAGGAAAATGCAAATTAAGATTCACTTGAGATTGAATGTCACCCCGCCAGACGAGCTGTCATCAAGGAGACAAATAACAAGCAATGCTGGCGAGGGTGTGGGGAAAGAGACACTGTACGGTGCTGATAGACACGTACGCTGGTGCAGCCAGTGTGGAGATCAGTAGGGAGTCTCCTCAGACACCTAAAATTATGATTATAATTTTCCACCAGGGACTGTATAGCTGGAACTCCATTTGTATCATGTGGCCACTAGAGAAGAGCAGAATTGAAAGTGTTTGAGTTGAAAGCTCAGAAAGCAAAGGTTTTGGCTCTCACCACACTTACTTTACAGTAATGGTTACTTCTTTAAAATTTCCTCTCTTCTCCCCTTTTTTCCAATTCTGTATGAGTAGAGTCCACCCCACCCCAACTCACAGTTTAATTACCTTAAGGCTTAAACTATCAAGTATACAAATACTTATGATTATAGGAGAAATAATATTCATGTTTCTAGTTAGGAATAAAAAACAAAATACTATTGCTAGCATCTAACGTACCCCAAGTTCCAGAAATTTAGTAATTTCTTACAAAGTTTTCCTTCTAGTCACTTTGTAAAGGTTAATGTGTTAATGACTTTTCAAGTTGACGTTGAGGAAGAACAGCCTTGTCAGGAAAACACACTGCCTTCTTACTGTGCTTTTGGTGAAGCCTGAAGCTCCGGGCTGCTTGTGTTTGTCACACTGCACTGTTAGACACAATAGGAGGATGGATGCCTTGGGTCCTGTAACGGCTTCTGGCATTTCTTTTTTTTCTGTGGGCTCTGGAGGCAGTTTCTGGAGAAATAGCAGGATGTCTCTGTGTAGACATGCCTGTGAGTCGTGTGCTGTGTCATCGTAACCCTCAAGACCTAGTCATGTCTGTAAAATGTGAGAGTTCCCTTGCAGTCTATCAGGGGCTTTGGGAGAGATAAGAGAGTAAACCTTTAAACCATTAACTGTCGGAAATGTATCCTTTTAATGTATGCTAGCTCTGAATCTCCTGTGCCAAAGAGATGAGCTAGCAACCCTAGATGCCCTTCCTGAAAGCTTAAGGTGAGAGCCCAGTTCCGCGCGGCCTTGTGTAATAATAGTAGCCCTCCATGCAAGTGGTGCCCACTAAATTGCATTTACTTGCCCTTGCAAAAATGTGATGGCACCAAACTTACTGCACTACTGTTTAACTTCATACACATTTTGTATGAATTAATATGCAGTTGATTCATCTGCAGCTGGCAGGTGTTTGGCATTTGCCTTTCATTTCTTATTGTTTGACATTTGTTGATATGCAAAATTAGCACTAATAGTGATAATACGGGCCCAGATTCACTGAAACTCTCCTGCTGTTGTGTTGTTTTTTATCCTGTCTTGGTAAATCTAAGGAAGTGAAGCAAGGGACTTGTATGTTGGAATGACTGCTACTCTTCTGTCCTAGAATAGTTTCCTTCTTAATGACAAGTGCTATGTAGGACACACTATTAATGCAGTGGGTCTGTCAATCTGAGCACACAGTTCCCCTACTTAACTCCAGGTAAACTAACAGTCATTTATATTAAGAAAGTCCTGTAATATCTTTGAAATGGGGCTTTAGTGTAATGTTGCAGTTTATATAATTACTTTCTACTAACAGGTGGCAGGAAATAGGCTCTTTCTGGAGATAGGGAAAATCACAGTACACACACACAACACACACACACACACACACATACACACACACACATGCATGCGTGTACATCCTAAATTACTAAAGATTATGGCTCCTTTAGAGAGATTTTAATAAAATTCTCCAAACTACTACCCAAATTGTTGATCTCTGCCCCTATCCCAAACTGGTGACAGCAGCAAGGTTTTGGATTTCCAACCGTCCTTTAAAAACCTAACTGTGACTACAGCCTCTAGAGTTGGCTTCTTCACAGTTAATGACAAATAAGCCCTGTGGTGGTGTGCCTGAGTCACAGGCTTGAAGTTGCAGGGTTTCAGGCTCTACCTGCCCCATGCAGGGCAGCTTCAGCAGATCCAGTGAGCAGAGGAGCTGTGGCCTTACCCTTCTCAGCCAGGCATTCCTCAGCTGGTCCCAAGTCACTAGAGACCCTGATGAGTTTGTGTCTTAAGAACAGCTCTCAGTGTCAGTTGTCAACTAGACTGCTGTTTTACATTGTGGTCACCAAGTCTTGGGTGTGGTCTGTTGTCTTCCCAGCTACTCTGCAGCTATGGACTCAGAAGCTCTTCATCATGACCTAATTTTCCTCCTATAAAAACTACACACATAATAAAGAGAACAGGGCACACTTACAAAGAGACTCCTAGTCCTTTTAAATTGCAGAGCTGTGTGACAGCTGGGATTAGAAAAGGTGTAAAAATGTGTGTGCAACACAGCTAAGAACAAATTCCACAAGTGTTAGGGCTCCACAACATCAGCACGGGCCAGAGAGGAACCCAAAGCCCTAAGCTCTGTAGATGGCATGTGGGAAAAAGAGCATCAGGGAGTAACATTGCTGCTGGTAGGGAAGGCTGGTAGTGTGCAAGGTATGTAATTAAATTTACACGTACAGATTGAATTCTTGTGTCTTGACTGAAAATAATTCATTTTCAAGACCCACTTATTTCCTTCTCATTTTCCTCTCTCCCTCTTTCCCCCTCCCCCCCTCTCCCCTCTCTCCCCCCCCCCTCTCTCTCCAACTCTCTCTCTCTATCTCTCTCTCCCCTCTCCCTCCCCCCCAGCCCCCACCCCCAGCACAGCAAAGGCTAAACCACTAGGTGTCTTAGCCCTCACCATGATCCTGGGCCGTTTTGTGGATGAGACGTTTGGAGGTCAGAAGCTCACATAATTTACTCCAGGTCATGGACCTTAACAAAAGCCTAAAATCTGAACTGACAGTCCACAAAGTGGTCCTCATGTTCTGTTGCTTGTTTCTCAATAACACACAAGAAGACCCAGCTAGCTAAGCCTCAGTCAGCCAGGCAAGTCTAGGTCCTTGTCTAGCTGTGTAACTTTGGAAAAATGTTAACTTTAATGAAACTGAATTTCCTCATCTACAAGATGTCGATAACTGCATTTCCCTCATAGAGTTATTGTGAAAGAAATAACTCATGCCTTTAATTGATGTAACTATAACAGCATGATAAACACCCAATGGGTTCTTGTTATTTTGCTGTCACTTATACTACCACACTTCCTGCCCATGTTTCACCAGTGTAATGTTCTGGTACATTCTTTATCTGTTCAAAAGTTCTTCATGGCAAGTACTATATGTGTGCCTTTACAAGGGAAACATGCTCAGAGGGGTTAAAGACCTCATCTGAGACAATACAGCCAGTAGGTGGCAAAGCCAGGATTTGACTTCAGGGCTTTGTAGCTTTGAAGCTTGTTTGCTTTTTACCCTTCTTCTATTTGATAGGGCGATTTGGCAGTAACTTAGCTGCCATGGCTGGGAAGGCCTGGTGATAGTACATCAGTGTGTGTCAAGACTTAGTGCTCACACAAGGCTGGCTGACTGCAGAGGCCAACCCTGACACTGTCCTGCCTGGCTTAAGGAGGAAAAGTAGCCTGGTGTTTATGGGTGTGTTAATTCCACTCACAGGGAACTTGAAATTGGGGATGCTTGGAAAGGTTCCTCACAGTTGTATTTTTATTTTATAATTTTATTCTCTAGTGGCTCCTAGCAGGGTCACAGTCTTTCTAGCTTTTATGCAAAAAGCATCCCTGATTAAGTTGGAATTAGTTTGTAAGTCGGACAGTATGAACAGGACACTCAGGGCACAGAGTTAAGTTTTCCTCTTTGTGTTATTTGGAAAGTCTCTGTGAAGTGAGTACATTGTTCTCACCACATGGTAGAGCCTGTAGATTGTGTGACTTAATGCTTGTAGATTACAGGTTCCTTTGTGAAGCAGCCTTCACAGCCCAAAGGAAACTTGTTTGTGCGGTAGAATTGGAATAACCAACAGAGTGTGTGTAATTCAGACTCACAAGAATGCCAACTTAAACTTTTAGCACAGACAAACCCTTGGCAAGGCCAGAGGTAGCTGGAAAATCAACTGGCATATGTTGAAAACTTCAAGTTAAATGAGCACCAGCCGTGTAGACAATAATTTCCACATTCTTGCTGTGTATCCTCGGCCTCGAACTCATTATGTGGCTGGGCTTTGACTTGAACCTGTAGCAATCCTCCTGCTTGAGTATGCAGATTAGTCCTCTACCACCAAGCCAATCCCGACTTCTTATTGAATGCTTGTGTCAAGGTAGTTTCACTTACAAAGGTGCCCTTGCTGTAGGAAAGCACTCAAAATAATAACATGTTGGTCCTATGCCTAGCACTTTATATTTTGAAACGTGTTCATGTGCACATTGTATTTGATCCCAAGAACAGCCTGATCGAATTCTTTAGAAGCCATGACTGGCTCATAATCAGACCCAGAAAACTGGCCTTGGGGGCTGAAGTGCCTACCCATGGTGAAAGTTCCCTTGAAGAACTGATTCTGGTCTGCTTACATAACTTTTTAAAAATTATATTTCTTTTTTAACATATACATTTATATTATTACATATGAATAAAATAAACTACATACAGCAGGAAGAACCACGAGACAATCAGGAGTTATATAAATGTTACATTCATAGTGATTTGGCTATTTGTATTTGTCAGATTTGAAGAAAGCATCTTTCCTATCTTGTCAGGTCTAAATTTCTGAATGAAAAATCAGTATCTATCATATCTTATCTCTATTAACTTAAAATATCTATCTTGATCTAAAAGCATCTTAACCCCTAGCCAACTACACTTAATTGTAAGACTAAACTATCTGGTCTTCAGCCCCATCAGAGACTTGAGAAGGAATAAAATTTAATTACCTGAGTAAACCAGAAGTTGCAGGTTAGCAGCTTCCACAATGAAAAAAATGACTGAGACAGTTTATTGCCTGAGCAGTCACCCAACACTCTCTATAACGTTGGAGCATCATCTTCAGCCTTCTGGCCCTATATCCCTGACAGACATATTTGCGAGGCAAGAGTTATTGAGGACTTGCTTACCCTGTCTTGGCAGAGTTTGGCCATTGACTCTGCCTGCATCCAAGCTTGCCCATTTTTAGGCAGAATTCTGTCTGTGGCAGAAACATGGACATGTTGCACAGTGGCTGGTTTGCCACACTTGAAGCCAACTCCATAAGAAGGTTCTTTGATGTTGATCATCTTCTTTGAGGAAGGCTGGATGTTGCCAGGAGTTAACTTGTCTTGTTGTCAAAGAATCTTTAGAATAATAAAAACATCTTTAAATGCCGTATTCAATAGGCCTCTGAGGCTTTTGAAGACCTTATTTAACTATTTTACCTTATGTATCTATAGAATCATATCTATCTGTTAGGCCTAGGATATATATTCTTGTGACAAAATTAAAGTAGTTTTTGACATGACCGTGATTTGCATTAATATACAAAATTCTTTTGAGAAAATAATGAATGAGGAGAGAGATTCTCCTTCATGTGCTCCCATCTCACTTCCTACTATGTTTGTGGGGCAGCTTTTCATATATCTGTCTAAACATGTGTCTCACTCAAAACTTATCCTGTGCCTAAATTAACATCTGCTTCAGTTCTTAGAAAGATTAGATGTTCTCCTTGTTATTGACAGGTGAAGTTAAAATGCATGCCTCCTGTCTTCTCTCATTGCACTATAGTGGATAGTGGATATATTTTCCTTTGTTGGGAAGAAAGATAATATCTGGATGCCAGAGGCAAAGAGTCGTGGGAGGCTAGTAGGAGCTGGCCTGTCCCTAACCCTGGGTTCATTTGTAGATGCTCTCAGCAAGGGATTGCTGTAGGTACTACATTCTAGACCAGAGGCAGAGCGTAGTTAAGAACACCACTACAAATTAGAAATCCAGTCGCGTGAAATTCAGACAGTGTCTGTGTGTGAAGTTGGGCCAGAAAGGATGAACTGATTGAATGGCGACTGCAGCCAACGTGAGGGCTTCACTTCTGGTCCCTGTTGTCTCACCTAGACACAGGGTAGGATAAGAGATTGCTCTTGTGACATGGTCGTGCTGTGCCCTCTGCTGAGTTGACCTGCAGCCTAGGGAGTCATCATGTGAGATGCCCAGCTTAGAGCTGAGCAGGCATAAACACACATATCTAGGAGCCATTTTAAACTTAGCGATGGTACTCACTGAGATGTCACCTCAGAGTGGCCAAGGTTCAGCAGGGTTGGCAGAACAAAGTCAAGGGAAAGAACACTTCTTAGAGGTTGCGGCTCTTGCGCTCAACAGTAACCACAAGCCCCTCCACTTCTGTTACATGATAAAGGCTTGCTTCAAGAGAGTGCAGGAGTGAATGACGTCATTCAGCCTGTTACTAGGGCTTCTGGCTGTTCTGCAGATGAAGGCTTCTTTTCCTTTTCCTACTCCTTGCCCCAGTTGATCTCAGCTCTGTACAGTTACTCAGTTTATCTTGTTTCAAGTTTGTGTCGACTAGGGATGATGTAGTGATGGTGATGCTGCCTTCCCTCTGACAGCTGTGCTTGGGACTGAGACTGGCCTAACCGGCTGGCTGGCATCCTCAGAGCCAAGGACCTGCCAACCCAGGGAGAGCAGCTGTTTGTGCTGAAACTCTCATAATTCCTATGACTTCACTTTCTGCATATCAGCTTTTGGGAGTTTCTTTAAAATACACACATGGAGAAAGGGGCCACAAGAACAGTGTGGGACACCTAGAGCCATTATGGGGAGGGCTACTACCATCCTCCTGTGACTTTGACCATTGGAAAGAGGATATCCAGGAGGCTAGTGTCACCGTGTAAGGGATTATGACAAAAGGATCCGCCAGCTGTAGTATCTCAGCAAAGTGAGGAGCTTATGTAACCCTTATGACTCATCTTTGGAGGTGTTTTTCATTGAAGGGAGAAGGCTGCACCATAATGTTATATGAGATACATAGCATATAAAACTATGTGAAGAATATAATGTTGGCTGTGGAAATGTGTGCTTAGCATTGAATGAGAGCTCGTTCAGAGGATTCAGCTCCAGGCTGCAAACACTTAGTCTATCACAGCTACCAGATTGTAAATCCTCTAACCACAGGGAGCACATTTGTCTCATTCACTGCTACACGTAGGGTGCCTCTGTAAAGTGGATGTTCAAAAGGGTTTTGCTGATTGTTTGAATGAGGGCTATTATCATATGCATTTACAAAGGAATCTGAGAAAAAGGGAGCCTGCATTATCTTCTGTAATTATATCTATAAGCGTGACGGCATCATTTTGTATGCTTTGGTTCTTTATAATGCTGGGACATTAGAAGCTATGCAGAATTGCTGGGAATTGAGCAAACTGCTGGTAAAGCACAGAGTGCTGTGACTAGCACCCCAGGACCCACAGTGAGTGGCAGCTACTTTTATATGGTAAGCACCTTGTAAGTGCTGGCCATAACAAAATTCTGTAGTAAGGCAAGTAAGAGTCAGTAATAGTCTCCTCTCACTGCTTTTTACTTTGTTGACTTGAGTGTGCAGTGTCCCCCACAGGCTTTCATTTGAAACTCTTGTTTTGATAGTCCAGGGTATTTTGGGACGTAGTGCATATCTGGAAAGTAGTGGTCACTGGGGGCAGACTTTGGGGATTATAGCCACACTCTCTTCCTCCAGTCTCTGTCTGGGATTTCTGATCCATTGAGATGTGAGCAAGCAACCACGTGCTCATGCTGCAACAGCTGTTGGTCACTCATAGCAGCATAACTTTCACACTGTGATAGACGTCACCTTTACATGACATCCACACTCTGCCAGACGGTACCCTTACCTCATATCTGTAATGTGATAGACGACACCTTTACCTCACGTTCCACACCATGATTGATGGTACACTTATGTCATGCCCACACTGTGATAGACCTCACATGCACACTAGGACAGCTGGCATCCTTACTACACATCTACACTATGATAGACGGTACGCTTACCTCATGTCTGTGTTATGATACACTGCACCCTTATATCACAAATCCATCTCCTTAAGTTGCTTCTTGCCTGGAATTTATCACAATTAAAAGAGTAACTACTATACATGCTATTAAATAATAACAACAAAGTGATTTTTAAAACTTATTAAAACATAAAACCTAAGTCCTAAAAGTTATAATATGTAAATAATTTAACTGAAGAAATTTTCTGTTTTCTTTAGACTTTTCTACATTTTCCAAAATGGTACATGTTGTGTGCACATACCTGCATCTGTGCATCTGTCTGTGTGCACGTGTGTGTGTGCGCACGTGTGCGTGCGTGCGTGTGTGCGTGCGTGCACACACGCACGCACGCACGCCTTATCGGGTCACCCACTTCCATCCTTTGAAAAAAGATACAGCTCACCTTCACAGTTAACATAGAGCTGCAGGATGAGTGAGGAGGGAAAATGTTCCCTGTTCTGCATCAGTTTGGGAACATAATTCAAATATGTTTTATGATGTGAAATAAAATAGTGAAACAGTTGTAAATAACTGGGGACAGGACCCAGTGAAGAAAAGAAAGGCTTTTGGATTAATTGGTTCTGGAGAAAAGCAGTAAAAAACCTTCCCTGTCAGCACACAGTGGTCCAGGCTGTCTCTGTGCTTCCCATTCCCTCACATACAGCAGAGGAGACCCATAAAAACTGGGGTAGAGGAGATTAAAAAGAAAAGTGAAGTCTAGGGTCTGCTGCTGGAGGAAATGCCCCAGCCCAGTTCCTAGAAGTGTCTCTGAGGAGGCCTGCAGGTCTGGAGGCCCCTTGCCCAGCTTTTCTTCCTGGTTCTTAGCCACCACCATGCTCCTGGTCCTAATTACTCAGGCCTGCACTTTCTTCCTAGTTCACAAAACTGTGTATCTTCTTGTCACCCTGGCGTGTAGATATTCAACACCGTGCCTGATGTGCCCCTCACAAATGCCCAACTACACCTGTCCCGGAAGAAAAGCAGCGACTCCAAGCCTCCATCGTGCAGCGAGAGGCCCCTGACGCTCTTCCATGCTGTGCCATCCACAGAAAAACGTGAGTCTCTGCTGCCCGGGGCCAGTATAGTCTGTGGAGACATCCTTAGCCTTGTTGTGTGCTGCTGGCCTTTGGTGTCCTGCCTGGTTCAGTGGCTGAGCAGGAGATTCATACGTGTCTGTGCAATGATCGGTGCCTCTCTGCTGCACAGCAAGAGCCTGGCTCTGTCCATGCCTAAGGCCCCTCCTTCCTTGGCAGCTCTCATAGAAACAGTTCTTCTCCGCTGACTTGGGTTGCCGTTATTATTGGAGGGAGGCACATGTCCCACTAGAGTGTGCTTGTGGAAGCCGGGTCTCTGCTTATGCTTTCACTCTTCTATATGTTGACACTTTAAAGTATTTGGGATTCATTATTGAGTCAGAGAATAATTCCTCTCTATCCAAGTTGAAGAGAAATGTCACTACAAATGCAGCAAACTTTTTCATCTCAGGACCTCTGAGTTCTTTGCAATAGTTGAGTATAAGGCCCTAAAGTATACAGTCATTTTTCAGTTTTTGTGACAAGAAACTTGTGTCCCAACAGTTGGGGGCCAGGGGCAACAGAGGAGGATTTCTGCATGTCTGAAACTACCCTGGTCTACATAGGAAAGTAGCAGGCTAGCCAAAGCTACATAGCAAAACATGCCTCAAAACAAACAATAAGCCGTTAGTCAGTGGAGTGCAGGCCTGATGAACTACTGGAGGTTAGCCAGCATTGGGCCTTAATACCAGTTTTACCATAGGAGAAAGTTTTTACCTCTTTCATCGTCATTTTGCTTGTCTGTAGGAGGCATAGCAGTGCTCACCCCAGAGGGTAGACATGAGGACTAACAAAATTAGTGATTGCAGCATCTGGCATACGGCTGTTGCTACACATGGACACCAAGACCGGTTCTACCATGCAGCTGGCATTTACATGGTGCCTTCACGGGCTAGAGATATGAAAACAAGGCCAGTCTGTAAGGTGCTCATTTTTGAGTGAGAGAATTAGTGTACTGCTTACAACTACTTTTGTAGAGGAATGTGTATTAAGGGAGGCCACGCAATGCCCTAGCAGAAAGCTCTAGATTGCCCCGGTGGGAATTCTGCCTCCATGGATGACGATGGATGATTTTTTGGAGGGCCTCTGTCTCCTGTTCTTGACAGCTAGGGATGGTGGTTTTTCCAAAATCTCAGATCTCTTCAGAGGTCTGGGACTGGGCCTGAGTTGTTGTAACAAGAGACTTATACAGTATAGGAATTGAGGCCTTGAGCTCTGCTGGGAAGCCGATGGTGTTTGTGAAAATTTAAATGTGTCAGATATGCCAGCGACAGAGTCAGTCCTCAGCAGACACTTGGATGTTGACGACAACTGTGGCTATGAAGATGGCAAAGACTGATCTCTATGAACTACTGCAGCAAAGGCACAGAGAGGATCATGACCTACTTTACCTTAGGAAGCAAAAGATTCATAGCTGCATTGTGTTGTTTTATTTTCTTCTCTCCAGGTTTTATATCCTTTTATATTGAAAAGTAAAGGCCTTTTTCTTACCATAACTCATGAAATCAAACCTTTTTTGCTGTCAGAACCTTATTGCATTTAAAGATGTTTTGATTTCCCATAGGAAGGCTATACCTTGGAAGCTAGCAGCATTTGGTTAACAGCAAGTACTTTGCTTTCATAAGTAAAGCTACTGTCATGTTCTTATACTTAAATCTGCTCATTTCTACTCAGACCATTTCCTTCATATCAGTTCCTAGAGGAGTCCCTAGGCCATGGGCATGCTGGACTCTTCCCTGGCATTGGCTTCCTTTCTAACAGAAGCCTGTGTTCTTCTTAAACATCTGGTGGGGTTCATTCTTTCCATACTCGGCTCAGAACCTGGGCCCCGCTGCGTGTACCAGAGAACACTAGGAACAGGACTGACCTCATCCCCATCTGCTGAGGGAATAAGGCATCAAGCTACAGGGTAATGCACTTCTCAGGTTTCCAGGAGCGCCCGGTCACCTAAGGTTTCCTGCTGAGCAGTGTGCAGTGCAGACAGGGACAGGGCACACTGTGTCATTTCCACAGGCTTCAGGTACTGCTGGCCTGTGGTCATCCTAGAGCAGCAGAAACCCTGGACCTGGTCCTGGAGCACACTTTACAGCACTGAGGAGAGAAGAGGGAGAGGAGGAGGCAATCTCTTAGCTGAGATTAGAGCTTATCACAGGAGACATGGGGCCGAAAGTAAAGGAAGTGTGAAAGAAGGCATGTCTCAGCTGCAGAACAAACTGCCTTGTCCTGGGTGCAGGCGATGAAGCAATACAGCTTCCTCCCAGTGACCGGAAGTAGGGCTGCAGTCTCCACGTGGATATTAGTAGAGGGTCTAACATCTATAAAAGGCATTTCAGTAGAAATATCTGAATATGCACGTGTGAGTACTTATATCTAGTTGTGCTTTGTTTGCACAGTGTATGTGAATATAAAACTATGCGCATTTTATAGTAAAAATCAGTGCTCAAACGGAAATTGAATGGTGCCTAGGCTGCTGTGGAAAGCTCCCTAGCAGGGACTAGGAAGTGGGTGGTGCAAGGAGGACTGGGCCAGGAGGTGGCAAGTTCTGATTTAATTGTGTTCTATTGTCACTGTCTCCAGGAGGTGACAGTGCCCTGTAAAGTTTCCGTGCAATTCAAGCTTCTTTTAGTTCAGCTTATGGACAAAGGCAGAAAGCCTTGTCAGAGCAACCTTTGGAGTAAAAGCTCGGTTTCAGGGTAATCTGCGAAAGCAGGTTGCATATGTCTATAGAATGACATCCTTCAAATAAGGCCTCTTCAGTCCCTTAATTCAGTCATTTATACTTTTATTGTTCGGGCTGTAACCACATTATTTCTGTATGTGCCACTGCACCTGGCATTAGTATAAGGATGTCATATCCCTTGGAACTGGAGTTACAGACAGTTGTAAACAGCCATGTGGGTGCTTGGAATTGATCCTGAGTCCTTTGGAAGAGCAGACAATGCTCTTAGACCACTGAGCCATCTCTCCAGCCCCCTGACTGATCTCTTTTGAGCCTCATTATTCTCCTTTTTCTTCTCTTCAGTGCCTGCATTTTGATAGCATATGCATAGTCCTGCTATCCTCAAGTAAGGTACTTTGCAGGAACGTTCAGGAACCTTCCTCTGAGGTCTGGTTGTAGTTTTCCATAGACTAGCACTCCACTTCATGGGCCCTGGTCTACAGAAGTTGAGGCCCATTCCTTTCTCTCAGATAGAAATTTGGGCCAGTGTTTGTAGCCTCATGTTTTCACTGGCCTTTTTTCTTAGAGGACAGTCCTGAAGGTCATGTTGAGAGGTCATAAGCCTGGTCCTGTCTTTGCACCTGTACTTCTGACCCACAGAAGTGTCTGGTGGAAGCGTCCAGATGCTGGAATGGAGCTGGAATGGGCATGCATCTCATTTCCCAGGAGGAGCTCTCCCTTCTGCGTATCCAGTACCCAAGCATGACTTTGAGCTTCCATTTATGGAGTGAGTGAAGACTTCTCCAACTTGCCTTTTCCTTTTCCCCAAACCTAAGGCTGTACTTGTGATGGTAATGGCCTCTTTGCAGGACAGGGAGCCAGGAAGTTCCTCTTGCTCTGATCTAGGTGGAGAACTGGGTCAGTCTGAAGGCTTTCTCGGTGTGTGGTAGAAGTAGGGCTTGGGATGACATAGGGAACAGCCCCTGAGATGGAGATTCTAGAAAAGAACAAAGAAAGTGATGAGCTTTAGAAGCCATTGTAGCAACACATGCAAATCATCAGAAAACCACTGAATAGTCATGAGGAGAGGAAGGACAAGCTGGCAGAGGTGTCTGTAGTTGGCCAAGGAGTGTTTTCTGAAAGGGGGAATTTTGAGAAAGATTCTGAAGGAAATGAGGGTTCAAATCTGAGCAAAGGTTTCAAAGGATGTCTTTGATGCAGAGCAGCCTGAGCAGGGCTGTAAGTCCTAGCCGTGGCTGTGGAAATATAGTTTCCCCTTGAACTAGAAGACGTTTATCCATTAAAATCTCTTTTCCTTTATCTATGTTTACTATATAGGAATATAGAGCCTTTTAGGGTTATTGGTTTTTTCCTCCATGCTAGGCTCTGTGTATAACACCATAATTTTAACCTTAAAATTATGTGACACAGGTAACGTCCCTATTTTCCAGCAGAAGGAAAAATAAGATTTATATTCAGCCATGCACTCAGGATCACCCAGGAAAAAATAAGTAGGAGATTTGTACCATTCACTGTCCCTCAAAGCTAAACCATTAACCACTCTGACCCAGAATTTCAGTTTTAATGTGTGGGCTAGTTCCTGGGAGACATGGTTTGGTTAGGGGTGACTGCTGTGGCCTAATCTGGAAGAGCAAGTATTTGCAGTTCTTCTTGTGGATCTGCAAGTTAAATTGTGTTAGGCTGAGGATCCAGTGTGGAAGAATAAATGGATACATTTTATAAAGAACCCTTGAGACTAAGCTTTATTTGAGCCTCACTCAGTAACAATGATAAAAGCAATTCTAGCTCAAGTAATGTGCCAGCCATCACGCTGAGCCCATCATTATTTCTTCTCCTACCCCTAATTGGTAATCCTCTGAGGTCGGAAGGCACTCAGCTGCAATTTATAGACAGATAAACTGAGACTGGAGGCTTTAGGCAGATAGCTGGAGTTTGTCACCCACATGGCCTCCCTTCCCTGTGCCATCTTGTCTTTGCAAGGACACTTTCATCAGTTTTTGAGCCATAGAAGTGAAAACCTTGCTAAGTTGAAATTCGGAAGCGGGAAAAGCCATCTGTCCCAGCTTCCAGGGATACTTCTGGGGCAGCTGAGCCATATTGAATGAGTTCTTAATATGCACACTGACAGTCTATAGCCAGGTGGCAGCCTTCCTTCCAGACCCAGTAGCAGTGCTGCTAAAAGCAGTTTGCATGGTTTTAACGTGCTGGGCCCAGGCACTCTCATTTGTGATCACCTCTGAACAGATGGAAGGAGGTTTTTCAACTGTGCCACCAGACGGAGGGTAGCAAGGGGGATTACTGTGTAACCCCCAGGTTTCCACACCAACTGCCGCCCAGCAAAAACAGGACTGGTATATTCCAGTGAAGAGCACTAACACCAAGCTGTACCTTTGCAGGACAGCTATGGAAAGTAGAGCCAGAAGAGCTGGAGAGAGCCTGCAGTGAGATCTTATACCTCTGCCGTCTCCTCCAAGAGGCTGCAGATTGACAACAAAGAGTGATCTTATCCCCACTTTTCAGTATTGACACAAAGATGTTGAGAGGAAGTTCTTGGAACAATGATTCTTAGATGTCAGCGAGCATTAGACTGTAGGACGCTTAGTGACAGTATGGATATGCTCCATCTTCTCCAGGACAGTCAGAGGCAGGAGATCCACACCCTGGTCGCTGCACTAACTCAAGGTACACCAACAGCAGCTGTGTGGGGTAGGGACCTTGAAGACTGCTGGAGCTTTGTCATAACCAGGCCGCCGCTTAGGCTTCCTGTCAGTCAGTAAAGGGGCCTGACAAAGTGACTGGGACGAGAGACCCTGTATTCAGAGTTAGTAGTGCTGATACCTTGAAAGTATTACTCTGCCTTTCTATACTTTTGTTTTCTCATCTGTAAACCTGATCATTAATAATAGCTGTCCTGCAGGGTAATTCCCATAATTAAATGAGCCAGTGCGTGCAAAGTTCATAACATTAGGCTTAGAACACAGTAAGCACCTAATAGCTGTTGTCTGTGATTATGGCCATTATCACCAGGCCATAGTGTCACCTTACTGTTGAGTAGGAATGTAATCCCTCTCTGGCCCTGCAGATTCCAAAGGGGAGGCATCCAGCACGGAAACGTCACCACCCTGCTTCGAGAATCAGCTCCCTTAACACTCATGCACAGACACATCAGAAACCTTGGCGTACATTTCTGGATTGGTAGGGGTGGATTAGGCACAGGATGGATTCTTGGGCATTGTTTCATATGGATCGTGTTAACTAGCTGCTGGAATTATAGCTCTGATTAATGCTTTTAGCTCAGCTAATGCATCCTGGACCCTCTCCCAGACAGGCTCAGCAAGAGGCTAAGAATTTATTTTTTTTTTTTTTTTTTTTTTTTTTTTTTTTTTTGGTTTTTCGAGACAGGGTCTCTCTGTGTAGCCTTGGCCATCCTGTACTCACTTTGTAGACCAGGCTGGCCTTGAACTCACAGCGATCCGCCTGCCTCTGCCTCCCGAGTGCTGGGATTAAAGGCGTGCGCCACCACCGCCCGGCTAGGCTAAGAATTTAGCTTATATACTTCTCATATGTGTCTTCCTTGGTGAAAAACGACTGGGAATTCACACACTTGAGAGGCTTATGCAATGTCTTTCTCTGAGCAGTCAAAGCTTCAGCATGTGCCATTTCTCAGGTTGCCTTTGGAGATCCTGAGTGCTCTGGACACATGTGTTTGCTTTGGCAGATGATGTGTTTGTCCACATGGATTCTGGTTGTCACAGAAGCTCCAGAAGGTGTAATGTAGCTCTTTGTTTAATTATGTGTGGTTTATGTGTGTGGCTGAAAAGCAAATAGTTGATGTTGCCATTTAAGCTGATGTGTAGAAGACAGATGAAAATAAGAAGAGTGTTAAGATAGGCCATTACGAAGGATGGCATAGGCCTGCATCTGTGCGTTGTCATTACAAGAACAAAGCAGATAATACAGCACTAAGTGTGATCTTTCTGTTAAAAGACAGCTAATATCTCTTTGTGTGTATATGTGCGTATCTGTCAGTCTGTCTGTGTTCTGCCCAGATAGCACAATAACTGAATGTTTAAATATCAAAATGAATATAGCTAGAAGGTAGCACATATTGGGTATTACTATATGTATATGCTTTTCTGTATTTTCTATATTGGATAAGAATACCTATTTACTATGTATTGACTTTTTTTTTTTATCACAAACAAAGTTCCCTAATTATATTATCTATTTACTGTCTCAAGCCAATTTATAATGATTTGTGGTATAAAAATAGTTTCTTACCAGCAGTCCACAGCAGGGTAGGCAGCAAAGTTGGCTGTGGTAGGTGTGGTAATGAGTCCAGTTACCCCTAAACATTCAGTGCCCAGCACAGCCATTAAGTGGAGCCTCTGCTGCCTTCAGTATGGGAGGGTGGAGGCTCAGGGCCATGCTTCTCCGTGGGGCCTCCATGCCCCATTCTATGAGTCTGTGCATTCCTAGCCCAGCCACTGTGCCTTCTCCACCCTCTCACAAAATCTACCTGTGTTGGTATTTCCTTCCTTTGCAAAGGAAAAAGATATTGTAAGCACCACAGGAAGAAAGTGTATCAGTTAGCCAGTCCACTCTGGACCAAACTAGAGGCTGTTCACTGAAGACAACCTGGCAAAATCCGTATTGGGCGCTGCACAGATGATCAAGCCTTACACTGGCCATACTTCTTTCTCACTCACCAGTCCCTTGTTTACGCCACCATTCCTTGCCTGAGCTGCTGTTCTGTAAGCCGCAGCATACTACACAAACCGTTTGGACCACTGTTTTTATCATAGGCACTGAGACTGAGTGAGCAGGAGGCACACCACCTTGGCTTTTCTGGCTTGCTCTGCTCTGTTATCAGGAAGGAAAGCTATAGTGCAAAAAGAATCTGCATTGCACAGTCACAAAGCCGAGTCTAAGCTTCCCATGTACTTGGGTGTTTCCCAGAGATGGCAAGTTCAGAAACTGCTGTGCATTCATCATTTTTATTGCAAAATTCATTAAGCTGCCATGCTATTATCATCCTATCTTGTCAAGATGATGCATTACAGACTTCATTGCAAAACTCTTAACTAGCAGAGGAGAGGGCACCTCTCTCTCAGCCACAGCCACAGAATGCCTACGGGGATTGTGCTTATGCCTCCCTGCTGTCTGTGGAAAACTCTGTGCCTGTGCAAAGTCTCTGACTGTGACTCCCTTTTCTCCTCATGTTGGAGTGTGAAGAGTGTAGTGGTGGAGTAGGGAGATTTGTCTCTTTGAGGAGTCTTGAGTCCTTCTCAACCTCTAGTTTTTTGGGTTGTGGAAAAACAACATAGTAGCCCAAATTTTGACAGGCCTCTGCAGAGTGGGAAATATCCCTTAAAGTGACAAGGATCTATGCTTCATGTTTACCCTTCATTTCTGTGTGTTTATAGAGCCAGACAAGTTCAAGCCTGCCAAGACCTGTGCATTTGGCTTGGCTCTGTGTTTCCCAGCCTTCGCCTGTGGGCTCTGTGATAAACAGATCCTGCCTCCTGTGTAGGATAAGGTTGCCATTAGAGTGAGTTGCAGTCACTTAGTAAATATGAAAAGTGCAGGAGCTTAGCTTCCACATTTCCATGGCAACCCCAGAACAAGTACAACATCACCAAAATTGCTCTGTGGCTTTCCTTTTTTAGTTGCAGTGATCTGGTAGCATACTTGTATTTTCTACTCCTGATTTGTACAGAAAACATAAGTGCTGCCCACATTCACCAATGCTTTGGTTTCAAGGTCTCTGCCTGAAGCACCTGTACAACTCAATCCCACAAAACTGCCTCGCTCCAGTCCAGCAGAAGAAATTCTGATTGCATATTATTTCCTTCTATTTGTTACTTAATGTGTGACTGTTCTCTGGGTTTTGGTGTGCAGAATGTATGGGCTATTCACCAGAAACATATGGTGACCTCTGACCTCACAGGTCATTTTAATAGGTACTCTGGGGTCAGATAGCCTATGCTAACACTTGAGTGGTTTGTCTCATTAGGGACCAAGCCTATATCTACTGTCAGTGCTCTAAGATATATTTTCATAAAAGTATCCAGCTCCACATTCCTGATGTGTGTTTTATTACTGAGAATTTATTGCACCATTTCCTCAATCCTGTGCTCTGGCTTTTGGTGGCTGATATAGGAAGAGGTATTCGCTGACAACACATTTGAGGAAGGAGAACATTTTGACCAACTTAGCCAGCTTAGGAGCACCCCTGAGAGCTGCATTCTTTCTCCTCTTGTCATTCACATAGTCCTCTGTGAGCCCATTGGCTTGACTCATAACTGGTTGTTGATTTCTTCTGAAGTCCACTAGCATGTAATCCTTTCTTCTTCACCAATCTAGATGTTCCCATTCTAGCTTCAGATGGGGCTGCCACAGCTGGCCTCAGTCAATTTGGACTCAAGTGCCAAGCTCCCTGTGTGAAGGGGGAGTTCTTTTTCATCGGAGGGAGTCTTCTAGCCTTTTCCTTTGCTCCCAGAAGCAGGTATTCATTTGCCTACAGCGGGCGGGGCCTCCTGTCTTAAGTGACATGACTGAGTCATTTTCCCTTGATTTCTTAATTTATTCCAAATGCTTTAGTTTGTCTTGGTGTAGTTTGATGGAATCACTGAAACATTTGGTTTGCTTTCGCTTTTACTCCCTGACCCTTTCTCTGGAATAATCTTTACTTTCCTGTTCAACTACTTACCCTCAGTCAAGACTGTCAGCATATCAGATCTTCTACCTAGAAGTTTTCAGCCTTCTTTTCTGTGCTCTGATGCTAATCTCCCTTCTGCGAGTGTCGAATTCATGTACTAAGTGGTCACTAGTGTATTTTGCCGGAGTTCTTTTTCTTCTGGGCAGTAAGTTCCTGCTCATGCTTCCTTCCCTTCCCTTTCACCCCCAACTTCCCTTCCTTTCCTTCTCTTCTTCCTCTCCCTCCCTGCCCCTCCCCTCACCACACCACTGAGCTGCCTCTCCAGCCCTCAAGGGACAGTGTTTTTTTTTTTAATGCTCTCATTTCTTTCCTGACTAACAGAGACCCAGGTTCGAATGTTCATCTATAAATGAGAATGTCAGTGATTCCAATCTGTCCCTTTGAGATGTAGCATGCCTCTAACTCATAAATGAAGGCTCCAGAAGAATTAGCCCACTTATTTCTTGACAAATGAAATCATTGCCAGCAAAACCAGCTGACTCCACTCCAGCGTGTCTGGAATGAGGGAAGGGACAGGCATTCCAGGTCTGCAACATGCTGCTCCACCAGTAGTACCCGTGCCATTTAGCTACACCACCACCCCTGCCAGATCTTTCAGTTCTTGTTTCCAAGGTTTTTAAGATGAGAAGAAACAGAAAGTTCTTCTCTTTGAGCAGTGTTCCAACGTTTATAAAACACATTCCTGCATATGATCCCACTTGATCCTCAGGACAGCCCATGAGCTGTGCAGGGCAGTTCCCATTCTCCCCATTTCATAGATTCATTTGCACTCTGAGGTCAGGCTGGAGCAGTTGCTCCGTGGTTCCAAGCACTGGCTGCCCCTTCTGAGAACCCAGGTTCAATTCTCAGCACTCACATGAGGTTCCAGGAATCCATCAGGGCATGCATGTGGTGTACAAGCATACATACAGGCAAAACACCCATATATATAAAATTAAAAAGTCAACCTGAAAAATAATCTGAGGTCACATGGGATGTCCCTGAAGTCACACGGCAATGCCAGGGCTCTCACTGCCAGCTGGAGGCAAGCTCTTAGAGAGACTTCAGGTTTCTGTTTTCTAGATTGGTAGTGATTAGTAATTTCCAGATACAAATGCAATGGCTTGGGCCATCAATATTTTTGTATTGTGTTTACAGAAAACTGTGTAGCTCTTACATGTCTGCTTATTAAAGAATTAACTTGAAGTTAAATCTCAGATGTATGACTCCAGAAGTAGACAAATGTTTCTAGGGTGTGGCCTCAAGTTAGTCTGGAAATTGATGGCCAAATTAATATTCTGTGGTGATGCACTGTAGATCTGGAGGTATAACATGGTTCAAGCAGTCAGGGTGACATCAGAGGCAGGGGTTTTAGAAAAAAGAAATGTGGCTGAATGCAAGCAATCTATGAGGTCCTCTCTGTGTCCTTACCATCTGAGAATCGAAAGAAAGGACAAGTTGAGATGAAGTGACGTGAGAGTGCTGTTGTAAGGAAAGAGCCCAGCTTATACTAAAGGTGGGTTGCGTCACTTCAGCACGAGAAAGGGCCTTTGCTTTAAAACCCACATGGCCTGTTGGGTTTTGGACCTTAACTTTTCTACTCTTTCTTTGTTTCATTTTATATTGCTTGGATGACTTGTTTGTTTTTGAGACAGAAACTTATTCCTATATCCCAAGTTGGCATTCAACTCCTAATTCTCCTGCCTCCACCTTCTGAATATTAAGATATAGGCACATGCTACTGTGCCTGGTTCCTCTGTACTTTTCAAAGCTTCAGATGTTTCAATTTAGTCTCCTTATTTATAAATGTTTGTAAGTGTGGGAGGAGCCAGTTCCTATTCTATTAGCATTCATATGGGGCTTTATGTTGTTGTTATTGTTTGTTTTTTTTTTCTCTTCAGAGGAGCAGAGGAACAGCATCATCAACTCCAGTTTGGAGTCAGTCTCCTCCAGTGCAAACAGCATCCTTAATTCCAGCAGCAGCCTGCAGCCCAATATGAATTCCAGTGACCCAAGCCTGGATGTGGTCAAGCCTACTCGGCCCAATTCACTGTAAGTATAATAGCGCCCGTCTGCTACCCACTGGCCTTCAGCATCTGTCCTATGAGAATGTCTCTGGCTCACACTGACTGTGGGTCATCACTCCATGAACATGATTTCAGCCTTCTCCCCTGAACTTGGAACTTGGCTGATTTTGCTGTGGATTTTTCTTAAGCATTATCAACCACAACAGAGAGTCTTAACATACTGCTTCTTAGCCTTGGTCTGCGACGCGCTGTCTTGCTGAGATGGCTTGGCTGATGGCTGTTGCCTGTGCTGGCTCCTGGGCATGAAAAGCAATTTTCTCCAGTGTTACAACACCAAGGATTAAGTAGATGAGTAACCAAGTCTGCTCTGCTCATCCACGTTGTCTCAGCTTCCCTTCCCCCGGCAACACTGGCAGCGTCTGCTGCTGCCCCGTGTCTGCTTCCATGCAGACGAGCACTTGGTGTAGAATAGCCCTTTGTGTCTTCTCCCTATCAAACCCTCATGTAATTGTGACCTCTCACTAGAGACTATAAAAGGGAAGAGCCATTTCATCTTTCATTCCATCTGGGGCTCTGAGCATCTGTAGCCAAAATAAAGTGTTGGGGCTAGTTGTCCAATCCTCCCCAGAAACTATTCAACCAGGGCCAGAAAGTCCTGTCTTGTGACTCCAACCCACATTGCTCAGCATGCTTCTTAGACCACCCTATAAATCATGTCAGCTAGGGTCTTTGCAGAAAGAATGTGAGCTCTGGCCAGAACAGCTGGATGCTCAGCCACCAGCTGTAGAAGAGTCGGGGAAAGAGTTGACTTTGCTTTTCCCTAGTGAAAACAGATTCAGGGCTCAGCCCCGGGTTGTCTGCAGACAGTTGTTTCTCTTGGTGAGGCACCAACCTCAGGACGACACAGGACAGCAGCACCTTTTCCCAGTCTGTCAGTGTGGTGTTCTATGATGGCACCCTAAGGTCCCCCTCTATCTCAGATATTTGTCACCCACAGAATGGGTCCAATATTTGTTTTAGAACAAAGTAAGGGTTATTAAATGCTTAAGAAGGAAAACAACTGCAAAACGGACTTACAACTTATTTATACTGAAAATGTAACTACAGCCTGAGGTGGAATCTAAAACCATGCAAGGTAGGGAGTGCTCTTGTTGGGTGTCAGCAGCTTTAGATCGTAATGTTCAGGGAGTTCAATATAGTGCATTTGCTCACCAAGATGTGGAGCAGTAGCTCCAGAGCTTACACCAGCTGAACTTCTCTGGCTTGTGGACGCAGAGTCTTCCCTGGTTCTCCGTAGCTGGACTTGCCCATGGGGACTCCTGGCCTTGCTGGGTGCTTTCTCTAACTCTTGTGCACGTGCTTTTCAAGGGGCCATCAAGCTCCTCCTTTGCCCCCTTTGTCCTCCAACCCTATGAGCTACTCCTCATCCATCTACTCTGTTCCTGCCTTGGTCCTCTCGTCTCCTTTTTATTTAAATCAATGAACCTAGCATATGTTACAGCTGTTCCTTGCACAGTTGAATTTCTATCCCAGGTTGCTTAATACTCTGATCTTACCAACCAATCCCAACCAGTGATCTTTAGTCTTTGCTTTTCTGCTGGTAGCTTGGGCCCCGAGTCACCACTCAGTACAGTGTGTACCAAGCGATTGTTTAGCGGCTAAATGCAAAGGGGATGATAATATTTTTTAAACTAGGCTGGAGGGGGCGCCTTGGGATATTTTTAAGGATACGTATGTGATTTGGTTTTCATCATTTGTTGGGATCCTTTAGCCTGTTTCATGAAAATCCAAGAGGGTTTTGTTGTTTTGTTAGTTTGTTTTGCCTCGTTCCGATCCAGGTCTTCTCCAGGGAATGGAGGGTGACATCAGGAATAGTGGTTCCTGTTTGTCTTTAGAAGACACTAGAGTAGGACCCTGGTTGTATTCCCACAAGGCTGCTGTACGCAGGCTGAGTGAGTCACTGCTGATTCCTGTGGATCTGGAGTTAGGGAGGACGGATGCAGTGGAGCTGTCAGCAGAGTATCCGCATTGCCCATCCCTCTGTGAAGGCTATGCCAGAGTCCCTAGAAACCCTGCAGTGGGTTAACTGCCATTTCCTAAGCCCCCGATTCCTGCCTTTCCAGTTTTTCTTGCCTAGAATTTGCATGGGAGGACCAGAGTTGGAAGTTAAGCAGTCCTGACAAATGGGAATCACTGCTTTCCTTGAGTAAATGGGTTCTCAGATGCCTGTCAGCACTCAGTGCTGTGGTGTTTGGGCTGAGTCACAACCCACCCTTTCATTTCTCCCATCTTTGTTCCTTTTGAGATGTTTAGAAACATTTTATGCAAGTGGAAACAAAAATGTGGCCAGGGTTGGGGTGGAAGATTATCATTCCTTTGCCTATTAATTAGGCATAATATGAGGACCAAGTCACTAGGAAACTACCTGTTCTTTTTAGTTAGCTCATTCTTTCCCTGTTTTTCATAACACACTAGTTGATCATCATGGCCATGTAGAAATCGTAATGAAAGAAACATGTTTATTACTCACGATCCGCTCTTACTCTGATGATGCATCTAGTCCTCCCAGGACACTGAGGCCCTCTTGTTAGTGTGAGCATAAAGCTACATTGAACCTCAAAGTCAGAGTTGCCAGCTCTCTATCCATGTCAGGGCAAGGCTGCTATGTGTCAGTCCCGGCCAATTCTTCACTAAGCTTCCTGCAGTAGCCAGGTTTCTCCTGGGGACCAAAGGGCAGTTGATAATCTAGAAACAAAGTCTAGCTGGTCTCTGAATGTCAGCAAACCTTGCTGATACTATTTCATGCCTAGATCTCTGTAAGTCTACTTAGAGTAAAACAGAATAGCAGAATTCTTGCTCTCTCTGAGTTTACACTCTGGCTAAGAAGGGTAGACAGTGGCATGGGGGCAGTGCTGAATGCAAGAACACACTTGCAGCTAACTCTAAGTGCATTCAAAGTCAGGGTTTACTGAATATCTGGTTAAATTTATCAGAGGAAAGTGGTGAGAAAAGTGAGGGAGAGAAAGTGTGAGCTAGGCGGATGCTAGGGAAGACCTAGGTGGGGGTTGAGGTGGGGACAAGGAAGCCCAAATGATGCAACATGGATTGACAGCCTATTGACAGGTGTGTCATAGTAGCTGGGCTGGGGGAGGCAATTAGCCAATAATTAAAATCAAGAATTTTATATACAAATCCAGATTTCGTTCTGGGTATGGGCATTAAAGACAAAACTTTAATCTAGACACAAATCTTCTCCCTTCACCTGCATTAACTACAAGGGGGTTTAGTTCTGAATATAAAGTGCTAAGCTGCACAGCTTAGAGGGAACCTGGTTGACCGTGGCTATGATGGCAACTTTTTCCATACAGCACCAAATGCATGATATATAAAAGAAAACATTGTTGTTATAACTTCCCTTAAACTAAAACTTAAAAAAAAAAAAAGCTAAGAAAACAAATAAATTACAGACTAGGAAAAAAAATATTTGCGAAACACATATCTGATAAAGGACCAGTGTCCAAGACACACAAAGATCTCATAACTCAAGGATAAGTAAACAGCATGGGCAAGAAATCCAAAAAGATACCTCCCATCTCTTAAACCGAGTATCCAGATAGCAGAAAAAGGAAATGGAAAAGTGTTCCAATCATACGTCACAGGGAGATGAAAACAAAGACAAGATACTGTACTCATCAACACGGCCAACATCCTGCAACAGCGACGTCGGTGAAGATGACAACAGCTGGTAGGAATGCCGAGTAGCATGGCCACTTGGGAAGAAAATTTATGTTTTTTACAAAATTGAGGATACCTTATCATATGGCCAAATTCAGGCTTCTTGGTGTTTCATCAAGTTAGTTGAAAACTCATGGACACAAACACCCCCAGGGGTTTTTTAAACAGCCTCTTTACTAACTGCCAAAGCTTGGAAGGAGTTGAGGATATCTGTCAGGAGATGTTAGTGGATCCATTGTGTAGTAGCATCTCCGCCTCACTGTCATTCAACAAGAAATGGATGTGAGCTGGAGCCTGAGAGTTGTCTCAGTGTGTGCAAGGTAATTGCTCCCAGCTCTGACAATGTGAGTTCTAACCCAAGGTAAGGAGTTGTCCTTACCTGCATGTGTATGTGCAAAAGCAAACTAAATAAATGAATGTTTAAAAAAAAAACAGTATCATCATCAAGCCACAAGGAACCTTAAATGCATATTCCTCAGCTAAAGAGTTTAGTCTGGAAAGACTTCAACGGTGTGATACCAGCTCTTTGACTTTCTGAAAAATGCAAAACTATGGAGTCAGTAATAATAATTAGTGGTTGCCATGGATACAAGGAGAGAGGTGAGAGGATAAAGATTTATTGACAAGGCATTTTCAGGGCACTGAAACTATTCAATATGGCACCTTAGGGGTAGATACAAGATACTTTGTTGTTGTTGTTTTTTCAAAATCAATAAATCCTGTAGAACACAAGGAGCGAATCCTGTCCTAAACTAGGGGCGTTAATTAAAAATACTGTATCAGTATTGCTTCATCCATCAGAACAAGCATATTACATCAAGATGGTAAAAATTGGAGAAACTTAGAAGTAAATCCTGTACCTCTCTAAAATAACAATCTATTAACATATCCTTTTTAAAAGTACAATTTTTCAATTTCTTTTCAAAAGAAGGAAGGCCAGCTGCATGTAACCCACGTTAAGTCTGACAGGAGATGACATTCAGTGTTTACAGTCTCAGAAGCTCTTCACGTCACTCCTGATGCCTCTACCTGCAGGCCTTTGGTGGATTAAACAAGGGTCAGCATCTTTGCTGCCGTCCTTAAAAGTTAAGTCTCCAGAATCTGGCTACCCTTCACACTTAGTCAGGTAGCCCATAGGATGTGGTAAAATTGACTTAGAATAGTTCCAAGCCTTGGCCAAAATGCCTTGTGATTTCCTACGTCACGCTCCTGGAACCCAGCTAACTTATACAGCAGTGGGTCTAACTTTGAGCATGGTAACCTATCTCAGAAAGAAGCCCAGTGTGTCAGCCAATCCCAGCCCATAGCCACAAGTCATTTGAGTCCAGCCACATGAATTAGTCCAGGCAAGACCTGCAGCCAAGCTGCTCATAGGTTTGTGATGAATCATGTGTCATGTTGTTTTAAACCATTACGTTTAAGAGTGGTTTAGTCAACAGCAATAGTTAACTAATGCGAGGCCTGTGGCTTTATGACCTCATACTGTCGTATGGAGCTGAGACACGTGGTAGGATAGAAATGCTTGTAGCAGAGTGCTGTGTGGAGACTACCACCTCAGATTTTAGAGCCTTTTAAAGAAAGAAAGTGTCTCATCAGTGAGATTCCAAGAAATTAAGAAAAAAATAAAATAAATCTGGGACTAATGGTTGAGGCTAACAAAAAGGATGGCTCAACCACTGAAATGGAAAGTAGGGAACCTTAGGTTTTCATCCTGACACAAACATAGATTAGCCAGACTACCAGCCCATAGCCCTGAACACACCTACCCTCAATCTTAGGGGCTTATGGAGATATGGGACTAGTACACCTTCAGTATGGAGGTTGTCCAGTAGGTGCCTAAGATGGCTCTCAAAGTAAAGACCCCTCCTTCCACAATGATCAAGAGACTTGGTATCTGCCCAGGGCTTGTAAGGTGATAGTGATGTTTTAAAAGGAAAGTAAACAAATACTGAATAAAAACTAAGGGGGTGCCCCACCTTGGACATTACATTGCGCCTTGATGCCCCATGTTAGAAACTGTATGCTTTCTTCAGGCAGGGAGAGAATGTTAAGAGTGAAAAACCTTCAGTGTGGGGACAGTTAACAATGGCAGAGGCTGGCCTAGGCATTCTGCCTGTCTTAGTGCTCTTAATCCCTGTCTCCCCAAAAACTCACTGGTCAGTGACCTCACAAGTAAGATGAATTTTCTTATCATTTAATCTTAACACATGCACACATACACATTTCCTAATTATTTCCATTGACCTAAAAATTGTGTACATACTAAATGCTTCCAGAATCTGCTAGAGTCAGCTGGCCTCACATATTAGGTCCAGTAGCTGAGGGCCAGTGGGCTTAGGCGAAGATTCACACAGCCCGCCTCTGGATGTGAGCAAAGTAGCAGGGATGCGACAAAGGGGCTGAAGGAGCAGTGAGGTGCACACCAGACCCTGGGGTCAATGCCAGCACACCCTCCCCTGAAGCACAGAGGAAGCAAGGTGATTTCTGATTTTTGTGGATTTTATATTCCATAGCAAATGAGACGGGGGAAGAAAACCAAATGAGTTCTGTGAAGAAAACCCAGAGAGAGTAAGGGAGGCAGATTTGAAGGACAAAAGGAAGGTGATTTTGTCTTTCTGTCTGAGTTTCTGCATCTGCAAAGAAAGGTGGTGTGAGCATCAGTGAGATCACTCTTTGCATCACACTCTATACTCCCACTGTGAACAGTGCTGCCCTTGATAGTATTCTGGAGCTCTCCTCTCTGCACACACAGCCTGTCCTCTCTGCCCCTCAGTCCCAGCATACACTTCAGCTTCATGGAAAAAACGTCCCCAGTGTTTTTGCTCACCTCCATGCCCCCCCCCCCCAACTCCTTGCTTAGACTCTGATCCTGCAGGGAGGAGCTGACCTTCTTAACCCAAGACCTTCTCGGGTAGCCATTTCTTTCCCTGGAATAAACTTCCAAATCCTGTGCTCCATCCCGTGAGCATGTGCACAGCTATTAGCTGAGATGAGATGATTTACAAAATGGCATTTTAAAAGAGAGTTGTATCCTCAATGTCGTATGCCAAGATAGTTACACCAGAACATACAGTTGTGATTTTCTTGAAGTGTCGTTATTAGCTACACTTTGGATTGTGGACTTGAAGAGAGGAATTTTCCTCTGGCTGGACTGGCTTTCTATAGAGAAAGATGTCACTGTTAGATTGAAGATTCGGCCACTCACCTACGTGCAGGCAGGAACCATCTCTGCAGACTTCTGCCTGCAAATGCATGGAATAGCTTTCACAGGATAGCCTTTTTATGATGACTCCCAACATATTCTCTGCTGTATCTGGGACATATCTGAAGCTCCCTCTGCTTCCTTAAGCTTCTAGGGCTACAGAGGCTGCAGCTCCTTGAGTGACTGGTCATATATTGTCCTGACACGGCTAGAGAATATTACTGCTGTGGCCTATTGTCTTTTTTCCAAATCATCTTCTCTCTTGACCGCTTTTTCCATTATCCTACACAAGATCTCACTCCCTAATTGGAAGTCCTGCTAGGCTTCCCTTGTTTAGGGTGTGGCTTCCTGCCTGGTTGGACCCATCTGAATTTCACTGGATAAATGTTTTTGGTTATTAGCTGGTCATCATTTCTATAATAATATAAAAGCTGCTCAAGGCAGCCATCACACTTGGTGACCCAGCAGAATTTTTCCTCCTGCACCAGAGCAGCCAGCAGCATTTGGATCCTTGCAGCCTGTCGTCAGAGGAGTGTGGGAGGGCCAGGTGGGCACTCTCCCAGGGCCCCACTGCATCCTTGTTTTCTAGGAACATGGGAATCGCAATGGAAAAATGCTTCACCTCACACATATTATTTTCTTTTCCGCTTTACAAACTAAAATATATAAAGTGCCTGACTCTTTTCTGTAGACTTACTAATCTTATTCAGTCATCTAAAGTAATTTCCCAAATTGCCTTGACAGTACAGTGCATGCTTTAAGCCTCGGAGTTTATAATTAGGAGTCTGAATGAATGGATTTCTTTCTGAGTTAGCTGTCCTCGGATGCCTTCTGACACTCTGTTTTATAGGTATGTGGGTGTTAGGCATCTTGAATCTGAACTCTGGTAGGTTCATTGGGGGAGGGTATTGTCCTGGCTTTTAGCACTATTGTGCCCCTGAGGGGACTTTGGAGGAATTCTGAAATGCGTTTTTTTTTTTTCTCACTTAGGATTAATTTGGGATCATTTCTCTAAACACACACACACACACACACACACACACACACACACACACACTGCAAAGATGTCATAAGTAGATTCTCAATCTACCTTGGGTAACCTAAATTACATTAAAGTGTTTTTTTTTCTTAATTAGTCTGGGAGGCAGATGCTTCCTTGGTTAGAGAAACAGTCCCCAGGCTCTTGTGTTAAACCCCTTCCCTGTGCAGGATCTAGAAAGTTCTGCAGGATCTCCCAGAAGCTTCATCTGGCCTCAGTTACACAGGTCCTGGAATAGTCTTAGCGCAATGCAGAGGCTTATCCTCTCACACACGCCCCTACCTCAGACCTGGATGAAACTCTCCAGTGAGGGTACTCAGCAGTCTCTGATTTAGCAACCCTCACAGGTAACTCTGACCTTGCTAAAGTCTGAGAACCACCATGTACAGTGACAGAAGACACGAGGCCAGTGGACTGCCATGGGGAAAAAAATCATGGTTTAGCTCATCGCAAAGCTCTTTGGGCTAGGCTGCATCATCACTACACTGGCTCATTGCCTGTGCAGGGCTGACAGAAAGGGACTTTGCAGAGCCCTGCCCTGGCAGAAGTCAGTACACCTTATGTGGCCGAGGAAGAGAAAGGAGTGCTTTCAGAGGAGCACTGTTTGCTCCCTAGAGCAGCATTTTCAGATCCACCAAGGAAGCCAGCCAGCCAGTCCCAACTGCATGCCTCTTGATCATAGAGAGGGTGGATGAGTCCTAGGCCATCCAGTTCTTTCCACTGATCATTCCCTGTGTGTGATGTGCTAAGACCAGGATGTAGGTACTGACAGAACATTTCTTACAGTATACAATACTAAACAGAGTAGATCCCAGTAAACATGGACAGAAAATCTGAGTCAGCTTTTCCCAAACTGCAGGAATGGGTAGAGAGTGGCGGAATTGAGTAGCTTCTGCCTAGAGAGGTCAAGCCTTGGCTCTGCCATTTTCTGACTACAAAGTTGGGTATGTCAGTTACCTCTCTAACCTAAACCTTGGCTATGCACTGATAATTATACCTACCTTTGGCCAGGCATGGTGGCACACACTTTTAATCCCAGCATGGTGGAAGCAGAGATAGGTGGATCTCTGAGAGTTCAAGACCAATCTGGTCTGTAGAGTGAGTTCCAGGACAGCCTGATTGATGATCAATTCCCCGCCCCCTTCTCTTTCTCCAGGACAGCCTGATATCTCTCTTTTCATGCTCTCTCTCTCTGTCTCTCTCTGTCTCTGTCTCTGTCTCTCTCTCTCTCTCTCTCTCTCTCATACACACACACACACACACACACACACACACACACACACACACACACAAACAGAATCCCTACCACAAGTAGATGAGATGATGGGTAAAGCTATCATAACAAAGTCCATAGTTCAAAGTAAGCAATCAACAAATATCATCTGCCAGTATAATTCCTAATACCAGACAGTGAGCCAGAAGGTGTAGCGCCTGTGGCAATCTGGCAGTCCCAGGTCATATCACTTAGTGACATTGCACATTGAAGTTTTCTTAGTTTGTATAATTGCTCTCATCATGTTCCCAAAACAATTTTGTGGTACATTTCTCAGAACCTGTCCATGTTGACAAGCAGTGTATGAGTTCTTGATTTTGTGATTTTGATTTTTTTGAGGCAAGATCTCATGTTGCCCAGGCTGACATTAAATCTTCTATCTCTAAAGCTGTGAACATCTTCATCCATCTTTTTCCACTTCCCAAGTTCTAGGGTTGTAGGCATGTGCCAACACTGCCAACTGAACACATGGCTTTTTGACCCTTGTCCTTTGTCTTTGCCAACAAATTTTGAGCATCGATTTGTTCAGTAGTGGCAGGTACACCCTCTGCACTCTTGTTTTTGTTCTCACTGTGATGTGACACAAAGCAGCTCAGGTTAAAAATGTTGAGACAACTTTAAAAGTAAAATGAAATATCTACAACTAGATTAAATGTAAATAATGAAATACAACGGAATCCATAGAAGCACTTTATTATAAGATAGGCTTCAAGGTGTTTGCACAAAGTCAGCCAACAGATGTACATGCTCTCCCGGAGGAGCCTTGTCAAGCCACCTACCACGTTGTTTCTCTGGGTAGAGCCAACTGGAGCCACACTAATTAGGTTAGAAACTAATTGCAGTCTCAAGTCTTCACCAGGGAATAATTTAGCCTCGGGAATTCCTCTGAAGCTTCTGATTCTGTGTTGATTTAACTGCCATTATGGCAAAAAGCAAAACAATTTGTGAAGAAAAAATCATTCTGAGATGTAAGGTCTTAGTCGTTTATTCATTGGCTTCTCTTCCAGTGCCTCCCAACTTCCTTCATAAGGTAGCAGTGTGCTTCTTGCAGACATTGTCTCCGTGGTACCCCAATACTCTTACAAATTGAAGACTTCGGTGGCTTCATAGATAGTGTCAAAAACGCTTGGAAGAGGGATAAAATAGCTATGTTAAACAGTGAACTGCTGCTTCTACTTGCCCTTGTCTACTTGTCTTCTAGGAAAAGGAATGGTGCCATCCATAGAGAGATAAAGGTAGAGCTGTCTATCCAAGGAGAAGTTTGCAGCCCTTAGAGCATCACTGATGTAATTAAAACAACATGATCCGATAGTGTTGTTGTTGCAGCAGAGTCACATTAGATCATACAGAACACGAGAGCTAGTGACTACCAACCAGTCACCACCCTGAGGCTGAGGGAACATCAATGGACAGTGGTACCTATGATGGTACTACTGATCACCAGCTTGACGAGATCTAGAATCCCCTAGAAGACATGCTTCCAGGTACTGCCCGTAAGCTATTGTGTAGTTTAGGCTAATCGCGAAGGGAAGGTCTTCCCTGAGTGTGGGAGAGGCCCATTTCATGGGCTGGGGAGCTGGGTGGATGAAGGAGAAACTAAGCTGAGCATTATCGTTCATCAGTCTCTGCGTCCTGGCCTGGATGCAATGCCAGGCTCCTGCCTCCATGTCTTCCCCAACACCATGAACTATAGAATCAAACTGTGAGCCAGAATAAGCCTGCCTTCCCTCCTACACTCCCTCCCTCCCTCCCTCCCGTCTTTTCATGTCCTTTGTCAGATTTCAGTGAGACAATAGCTAATACAGCATCAGACCCCACAAATGGGGAAAGTTAAGTAGAGGCAGAGCTATGAAAGGAGCAGAGACCCTTGTCAAGGGACACAGTGAAAAGGCAATGACTTCAAGGAATTAGAATGCATGCTTGGGCCCTGTACTTCCTCTCCTGATGGTCTTCCAGAGAGCCTTCCTGGTAAACTCAGGAAGCAGGAGGGTGCAGAAGCTCTACTGCTGAGATCCATGCCAACTGCTCCCAGAGTGACGACTCACACCATCAGCACAGTTGTGCAAACAGCCGAGAGGGCCAGCACTGAAAGATGGTCGTGCATCACAAGGTATAGCAGTAGCCAGCGTAGGACAGAGAGTCAGTGCTTTGTGCACTGGTACCCAACAGCCTGCAGATATACACTCGTGGGAAGAGGTACAGAGCAAGACAGCTGGGGCTCACAAACCATCCCTCCTAGCAGCATCACTGGTAGGAGAAAGGGTAACTGACATCAACACTCTGGTCCAGTGCCTCAGCTAGTTGATCCATTAACTGATCTGGGTGGGCCTTCAGCGATTTTGATATACAGCTAGATTTGGAAACAATTCATGTGCATTATGTAATACCACTTAGGCAAGAACCCACGGGTATAGACATAAACAGGTATGTGTAAATGTCTGAAATTTTTTCTGGGAAGATACAGGGAAATGAATTTGTCTGGTTTTCTCAGAAGGAAGCAGATGGGATGAGAGCTTATGGTGGAAAGAACAACTTTTCAACACGCTTACATAGTGAACAAACTTATTTTTTTACATGTGTTGTGGTTTTGGCCAAAAACTTGGTTAAAAATCGATGGAATTTAGTTTTGAAATCATTTTGTATTCATTCTTTTACACCCTTGTAGTATGTCATTCTAGGGAATAATTCTATTCCATCCTTTAAACGATGAGCTGAGGGACAAGACATTGTTTGAACAGCATGTCTTGTACCAGGAAGGCATTGCTCTAAGTGTATTATAAATGAAGTTCGGCCTACTGACTCGTTCTTCCAGTGGCCTTGTGACTTCTCTCTTGGCTCACCCAGGTTGGTAAGCAGTGGCTTGGAACAATACAGGAAATCTGTTATGGAAGAACCTGAGTGCTATCTCAGGCAGCTAAGTGGAGTGCATTCAGTTAGAACCCTCTTCCACACTATTTCAGAGTTCATGCTAAAACTGGGAAGCTGTAACTTAAAAAAGAAGGGGTATCTCACCATGGCAGCTACTCAGGAAGTCCCTCAGAAGGCCTAGTCAACACTTCCAGATGCAAGAAGTTCAATTATCTTGAGCTTTATAGAGTGCTTTCACCTGATCTGCCATTCCCCGTCTGCATCTACCCAATTTCCTCTAAAAAGCTCCATTTTGAAGTTGAATGTGTAATGGAAAAAGCCTTCACTCCTGACCTTTATGGAGACACCTTAGAGTTACTCAATAGTGGTCAGCAGTTACCCTGGTAACCTCAGACACACCAGCCACATAACCTGCATTCATCACCATCCACCTCCTTGAGCACAGTGAGGTCACCTGCTTAGTGTTTGGAAAGAGGACTTTGGGTAAGTTTTTCGTCCTTCTCTTGTGAGAAGGGAGGTGATATTGTTTGATTACTCACTAAATGATTTTTGTTTTGTTTCTTTCATGGCTAAGACACTGAGATAGAACAGGAAGCAGCCTAGGTTGTTTTCAATTTTGAGCAATTTGAAAATCCTGTTAGTTGTCTTGTTGAGTGATGAACTCACATGCTGAGAAGGTTTGTGTGATGGAACTTGTAGGCTAGAGGGCAGGATAAGTTTGACAAGTCCATCCTTGTGTCAGATTGCTGAAAGGATAAGGGCCACTAACTCTTTGCCTTTGACTTGAAGGACCTAGCTCGAAAGTTGGCAAAGCCACAGCCGAGGCAGGAGAAGGGCCTCTTCAGATGAGCTGGTGGGCTCCGCAGTCTCAGAGAAGCCTGCATTCTGTAGCGTTTAGAGGCAGTGCCTCCTCATGCTGCAGACTCCATGTGACTCCACTTCGGGGAGGAGAGAAACAGTCCACCCCTCAGTCTCACACGTCCTCTTTCCTATTCTTTGATCCTTTGTGTGAAAGTGGAAATTAGGGATATGTCCTTAGTCACCCCATGGCAGCACTCAAAATGTTCAGTTGTCATAGTTAAAAGAAACTAGCAGGAGGTCAGGAATCCAGGAGGGACCATGGGACTCCTCAAGACAACACCCACTAAACGTGAGATTCACATGCTGGTGACTGACTTGGTTGATGTGATCGTCATAGACAATAGTTAGAACCTATATTGTCCTATAGAAGTCTACAGACACTTAATTTCCCCTCTCCCTCTCCCTCTCCCCATTCCTATTGTCCCTCGCCCACCCACAAGTTGTACTTGCTTTCATTTCTAGTTTCCTACCCCCATAGAATACTTATTTTCATTTTGTTCCTGTGTTTGCTGCTATCCTTGCTGCATGCTGGAACACTCAGTAATCTAGAATCTGCCAGGTCGGACCCATAGTCACTTTTCAGTAGGTTAGACACATACTCAGACCTCTTGCTGAGGTCGTCATTCCAGGCTCACTATCTGCTCAGATCTTTTGTTGCCCCAATATGGAGATCAGACCCACAAAACCGACAGCACCCTGCTATACAGTTCAATAGGAAGAGCAGCCTCCTTGTTTGCCCGGAAGCCCTTCCCGTTGAGTTGCATCTTTACCTCGTGTTTGCAGGGTCTCCACCCACCTCTCACCTGTTTTTTCTGTTATACCTTCCTTGTGTGCTTTGGGACAGCTTGCTTCAAGCTAGGGAGAAGGGTTCCAGTTTGTGACCTGCCCAGCTTAGCCCACTCATCAGGAGGCTTCCTACCTCTCAGAATCTACAGGCTGTCCAGCACAGGCTTACAAATGATCAGACATTGCATTTCTAATCGTTTCCCTATTTCTGGTACCTTAAAACTTATTTTTTCCATTAAAGAATGATGTAGAAAGAAAGAAAAAATTTTTAAAAGGAGTAGAAAGCTGCAGTCTAGTATTTGAATAGATTACATACTTAAAGCCTCTTCCTCCCAGTATTTCCACAGGACATGCTTACACACTTACACTGTTTTCTCCCTTCCAAATAACAGTTTATTCATAGTTGTAGTGGCAAAGATCTCTATCAGTTTTCCACATAGAATCATACGCCAGGCATCCTGCTAAATTGGTATCGACTTCAGACCATGGTGTTGTTTTCTGACCTTCGGTGGGAGGGAAGGTTTGGCAGGTCACACACAGGAGCCTCAGTACTGCATTACATTCGATAACCAAGTCTTGGTATAAGGCTAGGGCCTTTATTCTCACCTTTGCCCATAAGGAAATTCTCAATTAAATTCCCTCTTCTCCACAAGCCAGTTTTGATGTTCTACCTTGATTTTCATCATGAACCCATAAGACCCTGTGTCCACAGCAACTCCCCTAGTACAGCCTTACCATGGAACTAATTCTCTTTGCTGTTTTTCTTTGCATACCTGGCTGACTTTTCCAGGTTCTTCTTCCGCTTCTAGGAATTTCAGCCCCTGGAGCTTCTTTGTTTCAACTGTGTGCCAGTTCCAGGGCCAACACAAAGGGAGGCTTAATAAAACCAGCACTGAGTCGGTCCTTCAAACACAACTAGGTCTAAACCAGACGGAGGCCTGCCTAGCCGTCACCTGAATACTCCTGTTGCAAGGTTCTGAGCCAGCTTTCCACCTTATGCCCTGTTTTTTGGTTATGGTATAAACCACCAAACTTGGCACGTCCCATGAAGGATTACCTCTCTGTGTGCAAAAACATTCAGAGAAACCTAAGACCCTCACCTAGGGTCTGAGTATGTAACCAGGGTATTGGCTCCCAAATGGGAGAGCAGTGGGAGGTCATACAGACTCCTGTTTGTGTGCTGGAGAGCCCTATGCTTCACTCTACTCTAGAGTAATGCAGAAACACAGCAATTTGAAGTAAATTAGGGGAGGGGGAGACCCAATCTCCATTCAGTTAAACTGACCCATGGTCTTCCACCTAATAGATAACCCCATTTCTCTGTGAAGACTGCCTTTCTGTGTGTCACTGTGGGGCTGGCACAGCTCCACCCAGCTGCCATGAGACCAAAAGTATCTATGCAAAGTTGGGCCTATAACCAGGACCCTGGAGAACTTACGAGTTGAGATTTTGCATGATATGGTGGAGGAGAGAAGGGGAGGGGGCTCAGCTGTTGTTTGTCAGGGAGGAACTTCGGAGGAACAAAAATACCTAAAAGGAAGCCAGGCATGCTGTCACATACCTGTAATCCCAACATTTGGGGGGGGGGGGCGAGAGGAGACAAGCAGATCTCTGTGAGTTCGAGGCCTGTCTGGTCTACAAAGTGAGTCTAGGATAGCCAGGCCTACGCAGAGAAACCCTGTCTCAAAAAAATCAAAAGGGTAAGGTCTAAGTGAAGGGTTTATAGGATTTCATATATATGGCATGGGAGGTAACCCTTCATACATGTCACCTCATGAAATTTCTCAGTAAAAATGAGTCCTTGCTTGCCACACAAGCCTGTGGTACCCACAGAAAAACCCAGACTCAGTGGCTTATAACCCAGTGCTGATGAGGTGGGCACTGGCAGGTCACTGAGGCTTTCTGTCCAACCAGCCTAGCCTACTCAGAGTGCTCTAGGCCCCAGTGAGAGCCAGGAACCAAAATGGACACGGATCCTGAGGAGTGACACTGAGGTTCACCTCTGGCCTACACACACACACACACACACACACACACACACACACACACACACACACACACACACACATTCATATTCTCTCTCTCTCTCACACCCAGTCCTTTCATACTATTGAGAGCTTAGGCTCTGGGCTTTGTAGCTCACCAGTTTTGAAAGGGGCAGATTACTTGGTCTCTGAATGTCTCATCTTTTCAGTACAAACAATGACAGCTTCATAATGTTGTGGTATAGTTCAAATGAAGCAGCATGTGGAAAGCCCTCAGCGTAGCTTCTAGCACATACATGCTCGATAAAGGTTACTCAACAAAATTATGGTCACAGTTACTCTCGTAAAAACAACGGAGCCATTGGGTTGTCTTTGGAGGTTTTACTGAAATGTTGAGTCCTGCTTCATGACAGAGTCCAAAGAGAGGCCATCTTCCGAGATCATTAACAGCCTCCACCATCATGACTAGACCAATAGCGATCAGACATCTGGCTGGGCACACTTAAGCTCTCTATGTGCCAGGACATCCACAACTCTGCCACATCTTGAGCCCAGTTGGATGTTTGTAGGTCACAGTCAAGGAGGTGTAGTTAGGCAGCTCAGTCCAGGTGGCTGAGTCCAGTAAGAGCAGAAATGCCAGGCAGGTAGGGCTGGTGGAAGGAAGGCAGGAAGCAGAAGTTACGTGGTATGTTGGTCCTCTTGGTGTCCAGATGTTTGTCTGGTTCTTGTCACTGAGTCCCTTTCCTATCCTATTGGGTCCATTCTCTTTGTGCTAGCTCTTCTTTCTCAGAACTTTGCATTGCTGGGCCCCTCTGTGGTGGCAGTCCCATCCCATGACTCTCCTTAGAATTCTACCCAAAGCCTCTGGTAAATACTCTGCTTCCTGTCTGTGCTTCCTGAGAATCTGGTTGCTCGAGCTCAGTTTTCTGCTGAGCCAAGTCACTGTTTGTGTGGTCAGTCTATGGACCAGTGGCTTAGAGGCAGGAAATGGAGTTTGGTTGCCTGTGGCCTGATGGAGCTGGGTAGTGGTGCCTGGGGCAGAGCAGGGGCTGAGGTCGCAGGTCCTCCGTTCTCACACAGCTAGAACCTGGCTCTGGAGTGTTCCATCACCCAGTGTTCTGGAAGTCCTGCTCACATGACAGAGGTAGCCACACTCACAGGGCAGAAGTATAACTAGGATGGTCAGTGAAGGCTTTGTGACCAATTTACACTTGAACTTGTTTCTTGAAAGATGGATTCAACTTAGAAATGGGACAGCAATGAAAGGTTAGGAGGCAAGAACACACAGGCATGCTCACAGCTAACTTGGAGCATGAGCTTTTCATCTGTAGTATCACAGTTTGTTGTGAGTCTGGGAGAGCCTAGTCATACTGTCCTCTCATCCCAGGATTCAATGCTAGCTGGATCCTCACGTAACATCTTCTCTTAATTTATCTTATGTAATTGACTTGCCTGAGATGGTCCCTATTTCCATCACAGCTTTGCTTCACAGTCAAATAGGTCTAACCATCTGGAACTGTTCTATTTTCTCCCACAGAAAGCCTGTTTCCATTTCCAAGTGTCACATAAGGCCTCGTGATACATTCCTTGTATTAGTTAACCTCTCTGTTTCTGTGGTAGCATCATAACCAAAAGCGACTTTCAGAAGAGGTTTATTATGGCTTACATTCCAGAGGGATAAGAGTCCATTGTGGCAGGGATGCATGGCAGCAGATGCACAGAGCTGAGAAATCACGGGGGGGGGGGGGGGCCGGGGGGCAGGGAGGAGAGAGAGAGAACACGAGCGAGGCCTCAAAGCCCACTACCAGTGATGTATGTAATTCCTTCATCAGCTCTGCACCACCTCCCCAAATAGTGCCCACTCCCTGGGAACCAAGTGTCCAAATACCCAAGCCTATGGAAGACATTTCTCATCCAAACACTATACTCCTTCGTTCACTCTGCTTCGAGTTGTGTATTCTAAAAGCTAACCAAGTACGCTTGATAAGAAGCTTTGTTGCTCCTTCTATTCTGTGTGGCTACCGAACACATCAGGGTGGTTCTGACACCAGAAACTTTCTCCAAGGAGCTTTCCTTGGAATCAGGTTGTTCCTCTAGGAGACCAGCACAGCTCTGAGGCAACCAGGACAGGCCAGAATCATCATGGCATTACTAAGCGGAGAGTATAAATAGCCTTACAGAAGAGTCCTGCTTATTTTTACTCTTCAGACAGAATGACTATGTTTAGCCTCCAGTTACTTGGATAAACCTGCAGAAGCGCACTTGGATTTTATTTTCATTTCAATTGGTAACACCCATCCTCTTTCTCAAACTGTAAATGAACTATAGAGCACATGTCCCAGACATTCAGCTATAGCTGACACAGTCACAAAATGTCATGTGCTACTGAAGTCACAGCCCAGCCCTCTGTGCCAGGGATGTCTGCTTCCTTTTTATCTGAGACCTTCCTGGGTCCTAGAGGTATGGGTGTTCCTTGCCGGTTTTTGCAATCAACAGCCTTGGACTGAAATGGCACACACTGCCTTACAAGTGTGCTGAGCACAGTAATGTCTGTATTTCAGCAGGGCACAGCCAGGGGCTCAGCTGCTTCCCTTGGGGACATCCTGCCATCCTGCTCAGCTTCCCGTACTTTACTCTCCCCTCAAATAAGTTTTTCCCTTTGATTCCAAGATGATCCAGCTAAACTTCCACATAAGTCTTAAGTCCGAAAGAAAAGATGGAGGCCCTCATTCCAGCAGCGAGAACAACCACATGAACCTAATCCTGTGTACCCTACACCCATCTGTTAGCCAGTGTCTAGTCAGGAGTGAGATGCTCTTTTGTTCTAGGTTTCAGTTGACTGCTCGTTGCAGGAAGGAGGGGGATGCCATGAAAGGCCTATGGGCTGTGAGAATGGAGATGGGGTGATCTTCAGAGGAGAGAGTACCATACCATAGTGGGCCCTTCTTACACTGATGTAGTAAAGGACCCATTTATAATTCTGGTAAAAGTCCATTGTATCCTTACCCCGGCCCTCAGTACTCTCTCCACATTCTCTGAAAAATGTCCCTCTTTTGAGTCCAGATGGTTGTTGCACAATGTATTTCTAGTTTGATGCCTGGATACTTCAGGAATATATTTTATAAGTTAAGGCAGTGTCATCTTTTAGCCTTGGAACCAGTTGATCACTTGAAAAAAACCAAGTTTCTTGGAAAAGGCTTTTATGACCAGTATTCATGACAGATCAATAGACAGAACACATGGGAAACGTGGTGTCCTGGGGTGGGCCACTGTCAGTCTTAATGACAATATTGTCTTCTTTAGAATCCAATTAGCAGAGGGCAAGTATCTGAAAAAGACTGGCCCTTCTCTTCAGTAAGAGCCACAGACACGTAAGAACAGTGTCTCGTTGCGCTCAGCAGCTCTGGGAACTGAGAGGCAGGCAGACTGGTGGGGCAATCTTCTGGAGGTCTGCCAGAGACACCCAAGACAGCCAAATGTCAGCTTACGAACTGCATGGACAGCTACAACATGTGGTGACGTTGTCTAAAACGTCTGAGTATGAATAAGAGCTGATTCTCCTGCCAGGATTACATTGGGCTGCTGGAAAATTCCACCTTCGTGGTTGGTGCCCAGTTTATAGCTCCGAGAAAAGATTTTTCTCTCTGAAGTTGAAACCATGTCTCTATGGAGAGGATGCTGAAGACATTAAATACACATTAACTGAGCACCAGCATGTCAGGCACTTTGAATGTAATTACTTAATCATCATAAGCCAGTAGGTATTATTTTAATACTCTTGCATATAAGGAAGTAAGAACCAAGGAGTCATACATCAGAGTACAAACTGGCATCAGAACCCAGGATATTCAGGCTGTCTGAGTCCAGTATCCCTATTTTTCACTTCGTGAAGGTCTTAGTGACTATATAGGTACAATTTGCACAGCCTCACCCCAGCACCCCCCAGCCACCACCTTGATTGCTTTGATGAGATGGTTTGGTCATAACAACTACTGAACTTGGGCATGTTTTGTTTTGTTTTGTTTTTGTTTTTGTTTTTGTTTTTGTTTTTTTTGGTTTTTTTTTAAAGCCTAAAACAGTCCAGACATGCGCTCTTTTCTCAGTCCTGCATTTTCTGGTATCTGTCAGATTCAGACAATGAGGACTTTGGGGGAGCCAGCAAGAACACGGAGAATGGTGAGCAGTAGATGTGGGCCCAAGAACAAGCCAACCAACTCCAATTCAAGAGAAGAGGGCGGGAGGGGCAAGGAACATCTGGAATAAGCTTCAATAAAGGACAAAGAATATAAAGGAGGAAAGAGAATGTGGTGTGTGTTAACTGACCATCTCCTGTTGCCAAGAAATAATCTAGAAGTTTAGCGTACACCACTTTGTCTTCCTTGTCCAAGACCACAGAAGTGAAAGGCAGAGAAAGAATTTGAAGTGAGGCCTGTATACCTCTACTTAACAAATCTCCTGGAGTCTTAGACAAGCCTCACCATCACTGTGGTTTGTGGTCCCAGATCCTGAGGTTTGACACGTGTAGGCAGCAGACCAGTATAGCTGTGCCTGTGCAGAAGTAGCACTGTCTCTTCTACTACAGGGAGCAGAGAGAAAGGACAATAGACAGGACCCAGCCCTCAAAGATTAACACCCTAGTGTCCATGCTTGGTTGCTTATCTCCCCTCCAGAATCCATAAGGCTCTGCTCTCAGACAAACAGTGTTTTCATCCCACTACCTCTCCCAAACATTTGTGTGGGAATAAGTACACATATGTGTGTATGTGGTGGTGGTGGTGTGTGTGTGTGGGGGGGGCAGAGCTCACACTCAGGAGTCATTCATTAGCACACCATCCACCATGTTTCATAGCCAAGGTCTCCCACTGGCCAGGAGCTCACCAGCTGAGTTATCCTCACTAGCTAGTGTGCCCCAGCCATCTGCCTGTCTTCACTGACCGCCACCACTGCTGGAAGTACAAGCACATGTCACCATGACCTTGCCTTTATGGGAGTGCTGGGCATCAAGTTAAAATGCTCACACTGGTAAAGAAGGCGCTCTATTGACTGAGCTACTACCCCAGCCCAGAAACTGTGTTTTCTCCTATGCTGGTGTCCCTCACATTTCTCCATCTTCCATAAGACAAGCAACACCTTTCCACAAAGAGCTGACCATCAGGTTACCTCTGCTTCCTTCCCCACAAAGAAGGCAGTAATGGGGCGCCTGTGAGCACAGCCCTTGTCTCTGGTGTGGGAGCCTTACCGGGGCCCACCCACCACATTCCTAGTTTATGGTAGGCTTGAGAACTGGACTTTGAACTTCATTTTGCTCCCTTCCTTTCCTTTTAGTTCTTGGAATTCAGGTAGCCCTGCATCCTCAGGGCCGAACTGCTTTCAGTATCCTTGATAAGGGAGGGCTTTCTTTCATGGGCATCATATTTATTTCAAACTCTGCCCATCACATTCACACTTATCTCTTGCTAGCAAAAACTGGGGCAGCATTTTGAAGATTTGCAAACCTATTCTAAGTACGGGCATTTGTTTGCTATTTCAAGTCGTTGTGTGCTAACAAGTTCTCTGTGTGTGCATGTCACTGGAGCGCAGTTGAGTAACGTGTGCCAGGTATCTGGTGACAACTGCTTTCTGAGCATCGTTGATAACAAACACAATCCAGGACCATAACATTTGTTAGTCTTTTTAAAAATATACACAACTCAGTAAATTTAGAATAGGGAAAAAAAATAAAGTGACAATTAACAGGCTAAGAGAGAAGAGAAAATTCAGTGTAAATCTGTCTCAGCCACTTAGCTGCCATGAAAAGGAGGAGGAAAATGCAATATGTCCCATTCTATTGTCTGTTCAAAGAAGATAAAACAATCCACCCAGTTATCAGTTTGTCTTTAGAGGGGCTTATACTAATGCTTGTGAGAACAAACCAGGCAATGTCTTGATAGCAGCTTGTGCAAACAGTAGTGAGGTTCTCCATATAGAGAACCTCCTATCTGTTCTGACTGTCAATGGGGTGTGGTGTTAAGTAGTGTCTAGAGAAAGCATGATGTTTCCTGGTGTGTGCCTGGTTGTGTGCACTAGATGCAAGGCAGGATCCCTTTTAGAAGGTCAGCTCACTAGTTGCCCAGCCTTGCTTCTGAGAGGAGCTATGCAATGGCTGATTCTAAGCTGAGTATTTTAGGAGTGATAGATACTTACAGTGCAAATGTTGTGTTATTGGCTGAGATAGAATGCCAGAGATGTACATTGGTTATCAAGGAAATGTGGCTAACCGGAATCCTTATGGGCACGGAGCTCATCTGAGTTCACCAGACACTTCCCAGGTGTCTATGGAGTGCTACCACAGTGATGAGAGTTTAGTATTCAGTGCCTATGAAGACTTGCACCCAGGTTTCTTTGGGGAAACAAGACAATTCTACAAGGGAGATGAGCTCAGGATGCAGAGGGCTCCAAAGGAAAGCCGTTAGGTTTCTCCATGGCTATATCTTGGAGAAATAGTGTCTGTGTAAAGGAGGGTACTGTGGGAGAAAAGAAATGCAGAAGCATTGATAAGGAGACAGATTTACTGAGCACCAAGAATCTCTTCTCCTATACAGGGCGTTCACAAAACATGGAGTACAGGAAGCACAGTCAGGAAACCAGACAGTCGCCCCAGACGAGGATTCCTAATAGATGTGTCTGGAGGTAGAGCTAGTCATTACTGTCACCAAGGTAGCTTTGGGATATTTTACTGATAATGATTAGCTTTCCCTCTTCTGCACTAGAGACTGAGCCTTGGGATTACTAGGCAGGTGCTATACTAATAAGTTACAACTCCAAACCCGTTTTGCTATTTTAATTTTGATACAAATTTCCACTAAGCTGGACTTGATCTGTACCTAAGATGGACTTTTACCTTTTAGTTCTTTGTTCTCAGCTCATATGTTTGAATTTTTGGTCACCTTGTTAGAACTGTTTGGGAAGGATTAGGGACTAGAGCCTTTATTGGAGGACATGTGTCACTGGGGGGCAGGCATAGAGGTTTCAAAAGCCCATGCCATGCCCACTTAGCTCTCTGTCTCTCTCTCTCTCTCTGCCTCATGCTTGTGGATGAAGGTGTAAGCTCTCAGTTACCATGCTCCCATACCTGCTGCCATGCTCCCCTCTATGATGCTCATGGACTCACCCTATGAAATTGTCATCCCCAAAGAAGCCCTGTAAGCTCTGTAAGTCATCTTGGTCATGGTGTCTTATCACAGTGATAGAAAAGTTAAGACAGAAATTGGTACCAGGGAGTGGGCTATTTCTGTGATGGGCCTGACCATGCTGTATTTTGGAGAAATGTGGAAGATTTGGAAACTTTGGACTAGAAAAGTGGTTGAATGCTATAAGCAGGGATCAATAGGCCATCCTGGTAGGAGTTTGGAAGACAGTAGTACTAAGTGTAGTGTGAAAGTGGAGGACCAGTGTGAGTTTCAGAGGAGAACAATATTACAATTGGGCTAGAGACCAACCTTGTGATATTTTTGTCAGAAGATGTGGCAGCTTTCTGCCATGAGACCAATTTGAAAAATAATGAGTTAGTTTTCTTAGTGGAGGAGATCTCAAGACAGTCTAATATTGCCTCTGTCATGTGGCTAGTAGTAATTATCCTTATGCAGAGAAACAAGAAATACAAAATGTATAGTTTTGGGGGAAAAAAGAGCACCAGGAAACTTGATGTTGGAGCCAAGGCTTAGGCTGGCTGAGATAAAGAGAGGCCTGAGCAAAGTGGGATAAAGGGAGTGATATTCTCAAGGAGAGACACCACCCAGCTAATTCTACAGCTTGTGAAAGGAGAAAGGCTAAGGAATTTTCTGTTCCTAAGTAACAACAAATCAAAGTTTATGCAAATGAAACTCAAGGAAGTGGACAGGCTCAATCTTAATGGGCCAGCCGTACTTGGCAGCATCTGGCAGGTGGTTCTGGCTTTAGAGTCCTTGAAGGATACAGGAGTAAAGGGATTCACCTGTGAGGACAGCAGTGCTGCATGGTGACCCTGACAGGCTGCTCTGTGAAGCTGTGAAAGTGAAGCAAAGATTCTAATTTAGACACTCCAAGATGCTGGAGATGCTGGATTTGTTATCTGCAAGCAGAGCTGCACACAGGGATTAGGACCAGCCCAAGAGAGAGAAGTGTGTCACAGTCAGCAAAGCTGGAAGGACAGAGCTATCTAAGCCTTTTGACATCAGGTGTAGAGCTAGGAGCCATCTTACATTGGTCCAGTATATCCTCACTATTCTCCCTTTCCTTCCTTTTGGAGTGGAGGGGTGGGTGGGTGTGTGTGTGTGTGGGTGGGTGGGTGTGTGGTGTGTGTGTGTGTGTGTGTGTGTGTGTGTGTGTGTGTGTGTGTGTTTTGCTTTTTTATTTTACCAGAACCTTCAGTTAAGTAATGAGTCTCGGAAGAGACTTTGAACTTTTAAACTGTTTTGAGACTGTGAAGGGCCATAGGAACTTTTGAAGCTGGATTAATACATTTGCATTAAGATATGACTACAAGCTTATCGTGACTAAAGAGCAGAACATAGTTGTTTGGATGAAAAGAGCCCCCATGAGCCTATATGTTTGAATACTTGATCCCCAGTTGGTGGGACTGTTGGGGCAGGATTAGGAAATGTAGCCTTGCTGAAGGAGATGTATCACTGGTGGCAGGCTCTGGGGTCTCAATAGCCCACGCCATTTCCAGCTAGCCAGCTGCCTCTTGCTTGTGGTTCAGGATAAGAATTCTGAGCTACTGCTCCAGCATCAGGCCGGCCTGCCTGCAGCTGGGTTCCCCAACATGATCGCCATGGACACACCCTCCCAAATAAGTCCTTGTGTAAGTTCTGTGGCTTCTGTTATGTAACTTGGTCATGATGTCTTATCACAGTGCTAGAGAAGGAACTAAGGTACACTAAGAGTGCGTACCACCAGACTGGACTAACAGTAGTTCCTGTTGTCTTCAGCTGTTACTAAAGTCACCATTGTTGTCTGCGTTCTTGACTTACTGCTGATCTTCCTCTGAGGTAGGCATTGTTTAATCTCGCTTCACAGACAAGCAGGAACTCTAAGCCCTGTGAGGACGAATGGTGCCCAGAGCGCAGACAGTCTGGCTGCAGAGGTGTTTTACCACCTCACTGTTTGGCATGTTTTTGTTCAAAGCATGGGTCCTAAGTCAGAGGCCCAATGGCTTTAAAGTTCTGTACTCCTGGGCCCCATATGAGGCTCTATAACTGCAGAGATTAGCTCTTTGCAGGAGAATCTGGGTGCGTGTGTCAGGGGCAGCTGCCAGTCTGCTCAGCATGAGGACTCTGGTTGTGGCCTAGCTGAGGGATTTGGTGAAGTTGGGTGGTTCTGGAGTTGTAACAACTTTAGAGAAACAAAGGTTTTACTGTCCTGAGAAGAATGGCAGGAAGGTTAGCAGCCTCATCTGCCAGTAGTGTCCGAATCATATTTTGGCATCTGTATTTTTTTTTAATGAGAGAGACCTAGTAAGACACAATGTCAATATTCATTTTGCCTTTCCTTTAACCTGCTCTGAGACTCTGTCCCAGGAAAAAACACAAGTTGGAAAACAACTTAGCATACTCGTTGATAAGGAGCTCATTGAATGGATGGCTACGCGTTTTTGCCATAGCATTCCAAGTGCACAGTCACAGAGCACAAAGGAGCAAATTCTGAAGACATAGAGGAGTCAGGAAAGCAAATCTGTCTCTGGGTTCTGCTGTTATGGTGAGGGTGGCAGGTAAAACACTGTGCCCTGCTCACAACCACTTGTGAGGGGATCTATGAGGTCACCTGACAACACTCAAGCTGGCATGGTCACACAGTATTCCTAGAAGGAACAGAAGAAACTTGACAGCAATCATTACTTCTGGGGAATCATCACTAGGAAAGGAGGCTTCTCTTTCCTACCTACACTTTTATACTGTTGGAAAGTTCATTGATAGTAGCTATTCAAAGCAATAGATTGATATGAAAATTAATAGGAAACTACATATCACCCTACAAAGTTGAAAGGTATTCAAACATTTTTATATTTACAGGTATATACTACACTGCCTCATGGTTGTCAGTTATCCTTCATAAAAGTATTTTGAATCTGTGGTTTATCTCCAGGCAACCCTGTAGCAATATAGGATTACCTAGGATCAGAAGTAATTGGAGCTCTCATCCAAATATTTGCTGATAGACAACCTCTGAGCTCCTAAACAAGTGAGCAATAAAGTCCTCCATCGCATTCCTCGGCCTCATACCTGTCAGAGACTGATAAGTACACATGGGCAGGCTCTTTGATACGTGTCCAAATCCACAATCAGAGATAAGGAAGCTTAAGTACAACCCCGTGAGCTAACTGCATTTCACATTTGATAGGGAGTGGCAGGAAGGATCCCAGACGGAACCCTATGTGCTCAGAATGCATCTGTTGCTCCAGCTCCCCAAAGGCCCCCCTTTCCTGTATAGGGAAAGAGCCTAGAAGTTCTGTTCTGTCTTCTTTTTGAGACTGCTGAGGTGACCTCAGGGCCCAGTTTTATTTCTTGGTGGCTCACAAGAGACTAAGCATTAGCACTGTTTTTTTTCCATTAAAATTTAGATATTAATTCAAGATCTTGCTTGCAGTTGGCAAATTTTCTAAGCAGGTAGGATTAGGAGGCATAAGGCAAATACAGGGGTGCCTCCAGGGTCAGAGTGTGGCACCCAAGGACAGTGCTGGACGGTGTGCTTACAGTCCGGGTGAGAGAGTTCTACTGCACCTCGGTGAAGCTCTTTAAAAAATAAATAAATAAATAAATAAATAAATAAAAAACAGGTGATAATACTTCCAGAACTGTTTAATGAAAAAGTTTTATTTCTTGCCATATTTTTAATATTTTTGGAAAGGGCTGGAAAAAATGAGACATTTCTTCTCTTGAAGAATAATGGACACCATTTGCTGACAAAAGCCTATCTCTGCATAGTAAAGTACTCTTTGCCTGGCTGGAAAGTTTTATACTGTTGGATATTGTTATATGGAAGAATAATCTGTGTGTTTTGGGTTTTTGAAAAGTCAGAACTTGATGTCATTGTGATTCTTATTCTAGGTTTAAGAGCCCTTAAGGACATTGTTTAACCAGTTTTGAATGTTTTCCTTCATTTGTAATGCAGCACGTGACGGGGAAACAAAATGCCTTTCCTGAGATGTCCGTCTCTTCCTCTAAGCTAGAGACTAGCCAGAGGCCTTGCTCCTGGAGGCCAGGGCAAGTCTCCCCACCGAAGCTGTGTGCACTGCTGCGGAGTCTCGCCAGCCAACCAGGTGCCATCCTTGTGAGCACAGGCTCACTGTGGAGACAGTAGGAATTCCACAGGAGCGCTTTGCTTTGAAAGTAAATTTCACCCAGGAAATTCCTCCACATACAGCAAGCAGGTACCTGAGACAGGAGAGTGATTCCCAAACACTGTCATATGAACATTTCTGAGAGGATTTTGTGTCCTCCTCCAGTTTGTCTTCTGGGAATAACACACCCAATATTCACAATCTTTAAGAAGCCCTTTCACCACTGGGTATAAAGAGCTGGGCTAAAAATGAGAAATTATTTAGCTTAGCTGTAGTGTAGCTTAGGGACAGCCTTTAAGTGCTAATGTTAGAAAGTGATTTTGGAGTCCAGGGCAGCAATCCTTTAGAGTTTAGCGTAGAGCTAAGTAGCAGGGAATTAGGCAGAAGTCTAGATTTGGCATGGAGCTCAAGTGCCAATACTATAATGGAAACTGCCATTATAAAAAGACTCAGGTGTCTGGTTATCATCCTATACAATTGTCAGCTCACAATCTTAAGAGATCACTAATACTTTTAGGATCCAGTATGCAGAGAAAATTATAGATTGCGAGAAACTATTAACTAATTTCATGGAAAGCAAAGAAGTGAATGGCACCCAGTGAGGTCGCAGTGTTGGTTCTACAGTAACTTGTCTGTCATGTTTTGAGAAATCATTTGCCATTTACATTCCAAGTAGGAGCCATATATTTTGGTCTGCCTGTTCGTTCTGTTGGCCTGCTGTAAATTTCCTTGTTCACTGTTTGACTGCCCAGTTTTGATGATAAAACATGTCATCACTCATTATACACAGTCTTGCATTAGGCATTAATCATAGTCCGTCATTGTATTAATTTCCTTGAATTTCTTTTAACTAAATTGATCTTCTTCAGACCAGAGACCATTCCTGTTTGTCTTTATACCGCAAGCCTCCCATTTTCTGTAGTATTTGTTGAGTGGGGAATGTGGTCATGAGACTACATAATACACCTGTGTGCTTTAGTTCCATGAAATGTACGTGAGACCACCAGCCGAACCACCCCTCCCCAGTAGTAGCAGGCATGCCATGGTTGGTTCCAGACCACCGCGAGCCTGGTGAAGATGGCCTGTCTCTCGCAGGCCTGTGCCTGTGGTCGATGTATACATTGACCCACAGTTGCCCTGGAGTTGAACTCCATCAGGCAGGCCACAAGTCATGGAAATTGCAGGAAGACTTGGGATCTGACTGGCTCTAGTGTCAAGAACAATAGTAATACTGCAGAATCTATTTAAAGTGCTTTCCGTTTTCCATAACTGCTTCAGCTCTATCACTGGCTGCTCTGTATCCCAGTTGCCTGCTCCCTTCTTGTGGTGACTGGACTAGCACATGCACACTTCACGTTCACTACGGTTTCCCCAGCATTTTACAGTGCATCATAGCAATGGGTTGAATGAGCGAGGAGCATAGAGCAACTGTCTTGCATCTTGCAAATGACAATGCAAGCACTTGGACTGAGAGCGCTTCAGTAGTCAGTTAAATCTAGCACACAGTCTTGGCCTGGAAGCTTCTGTTTGAACCTGGACCTTCAAAGTACAAGTTCTGTGCTCTTTCTGTTGGATTGGCACCTGAAAAAGCAGCGTTATATTTGTTGTGTGAAGATGGAAAAGCAGGAGACTACATGGCCTCCATCCGAGGTTCTCCTCCACTCTACACTAGCCTAGTCTTTATTTCTTTGAGGACCTGTTGACTGTGTTTGGGGGTCAGTTACCAGCTTCCCTTTCCTTGGATGAATTTGCTGTGCTCTTCAGCCCCATCACAATAGGCAGACAGTTTTGTCACTAAACAACAGCTGCTCCTGATGTTTCAAAGGGTCCCTCCATGCCACACCCTGAGCAGGGGCCTTCACAAGCACTCACAATTATGCACAGGAAGGAGGTGATTGGTGACTTCTCTTGGGTGGAAAGGCTCAGAAGGGCCATCTCTCTGGCTCAGCTCACACAGCTTATAAGTGGCAGACCTGGAAACCATCGTAGGAGTGAGCAGATGAGTGTTGGCTGTTTAGGTATCTCATATCCTCTCTTGTCTTTAAGCTGTTTCAGCATTAGGACTGGGTCTGTCTTCTCTCTGGCATGTGGTACCTTCCCTGGCATTAGAGCCATGCATATGAGTTATTGCGGAGAGGAAGAGAGGCTGTAAGTCTGTGTGTAAACGGTGACCCTGGCAGCTTTGGGGAGCTTCCCTGGCCCACCTGTGCCATGCTTTTCATGCCTGTGACATTCTAGTGTGATAGTATGACCACTCCTGAATACTGCATCAAGAAGACACACTGAGCTGAGGTTGGAATCCTAGGACCCCTGAATCACCTTCTAAGACCTGAGGCCTGGCTCACTCTGTGGGCACTGTGGTATTGTTCTAATATGTACATTGGAACACTTACTCTCCAGCATCTACACCTCCTGTGGCTTCCCATGAGCCAATAAACTCGATGAACCTCTTACTCTTTAAGTTGCCTTGGGGATCTGCTCCTGGTGCACACTGCAGCTTTTGTTCAAACTCTCCTTTGGCCCTACTGACTTGTTTCACTTCCTCAACCTAGTCCTGTTTCCTCTAACCACCTGGGAACGCGATGTTTTGCAATGTCACTTCTTTCAGAAAGCCTCTCATGGTCCCTCTCCTGCTTGTCACCTTCTCCGCTGCCATTCTTGCTTATGCCAGGAGCATGTTTGACAGTATATTGCTTGGCTATCTGTCTCCCCACCTCTGTGACCACCACATCTTCTGTTTCATACCTTCTGAGTCTAATTGCAGTACCCGGACATAATGATAAAAATATTTGTTTGCTAAACACCTAAGATGCACTGAAGAGATTTCTTGACCATTCCCTCAAGAGGGGGTTTCTGACTCCCTACGTAGGAGATGGCTCCATCGGTAACGTAAGGTGTTTTATTTTATTTTATTTTTAAACTCTTAAACACTTCACATTTCTAACAATGCCCCAGATTCAAGAAATTGTTTATCACTCCCCAGTGCCTTCTGTCTGCACATAGATTGACATCTAACTCTTCCTCAAGCTTGTTTCATCTGCCCAGCTCACCTCCTGTGGCCACCTCCTTTGCTCGGCAGGCTCCTGTGTTACATGTCTGTCTACAAATGCAGTTCATTCTTGCCTCTGTGCCTTGGCTGCTGTGAAAGGTTCCTTGCAGTCTGCATTCTGCAGCCTGCCCTGCACCTGCTGATCCTCACATGTCACCATCTGCCACATGGTTTCCTCAGAGAACTTTCCTACCTGGCAACTTATTGCCTCATTTTACCGTACTGAGAGCCTATCAGAGAAAGAGCTGCCCTGCCTTAGGCATTACAGGATTTCCAGCATCTTGTGTAAGGCCTGGCTCTGATACCTTAGGAAGGCTTGTTAGATGAATCCCTTAAAAAATAATAAAATTGGAGCCAGGTGTGGTGGCACACGCCGTTAATCCCAGCACTGGGGAGGCAGAGGCAGGTGGATCTCTGTGAGTTCAAGGCCAGCCTGGTCTACAAAGCAAGTCCAGGACAGCCAAAACTACAAAAGAAACCCTGTCTCTAAAAACCAAAAAAAATTAAATAATAATAATAATAATAATAATAATAATAATAATAATAATAATAATAATAATAATATGAATCTGTTGATAAGCTAAGAATTCCAAAGCCTGTCATGCACAGAGGATGTTCAAGGTCATGTCTTACTCATCTTATGCAACTGGTCTAGGAAATGATTCACATAGCGTTGAGCTTTATATACTCATAGTGAAATTCCCGCCCTATCCTACATAAAAAAGTAAATATTTTGTTCTGCACAGGGTAGCTAGCTGGGCTGTGCTACTCTTGTGTAGTCGCTGTGTTATTAGCATTCTGTTCTCCAAATCAGGTCATGGGTAGATTGTTACTTCCAAACTAATTGTCATTGATCGTGCAGGCTTCCCACCACTGCATAGCACAGGTTCTTTGGAAAGTCTGTGGCACCTGTTGGTCAGAGTCCTTCCAGCACTGGGCTTGGCTGTGTTTGTTGACTGTTCGAATCCAGCATTCTGGCAGCAGACTGGCTGCTCTAGCTTTAGAGTTATTCTTCTGCTGACTTGTGTAATTTACAAGTGACCAGGAAGAAAAGTCCTTCCCTAGGTAAGGCCTGTGGGGTAATTTGAAGGTTTTCTTGGTGGCAATATAACCTTTCAAAAAATATGTAAACACTTGGCTGTGACAAGTATTCACAGAGGTGAGGGGTAGGAGGCAGTGGACTGGCACAGCCCCAGCAAGGGTTTTCTATGATTACCCAGAATGCCAATTTCATGAGTGACAGACTCTTCTATGATGTGACCTGCTTACTGGGCCTGCTGTGGGGAAGTGGATGATGGAACGGGCCGAGCGGCCCACCTTATAAGGGGCCCACAGAAAATGCTAGCTACGACTACTAGCTACACCGTGAGGGCAGCTCAGCACCTGGTCTGGAGCACACGAAGTCCTACATTGTTGTGATTTACCATAGTAGTCTGCCCTGTCTTGAGCAGTAGCAAAACTCTCCCGTAATCCAGAGTCTGCCAGGGAGCAGCTTGTTGACTCAGTTGGCTCTCAGAAACTCGTTTCTGAGCTCTTCTCTGCCCACATGTACCATGAGTTACCCAGAAAGCAGCTGCTGTTCTCCCCAGTGGAAATTCCCTCAGGCTTCCCTTGGAGGCCACTCCCTGTCTCTGGTTTGGGTGAAAATGTACAGGGAAGTGGCTTCCTGTACCAAGTTCTCATTGTCCATGGTAGGCCTGTAAATAATAATCCGTGGCAGTCTTCCTGTTCCTCACAGTGTTCCAATAGCCCCTCGGGTTTTACAGGTAGAATATAGGGCAGAAAGATAGTAGATAGAAGGACTATTACGCTTTAATGAAGTTTTAAAAATGCTTTTACTTTTATTATTTCGTGGGATGGGGAACACATGTGGCTGGAATACAAGTGGAGGTCAGAGAGTAACCTCCATGAGTTTTTTATTATCTTCCACCACACATGTCCTCGTGATGGAACTCAGGTGTTCAGCCTTCATAGGCAGTGCCTCTTCCCTCTGAGCTACCTCACAGGGCTCTTTGTGGAGTTTTTAAGGTAGATCTTTCTATTTCCCTTTATTCATGGCTTGAAAGTCTCTTTGTCTATGGCTAAAGAGACACTTTGTAGTAAAATGGTAAGGTGTTGAGATTTTGGAAGTTTCCCAGAGGAAAAGGGGTTAAAGAAAGGCAGTGCTTGTGTGCCCATGCTGACAGTCTGAGTATTACATTATCTGTCTCAGCAAATACCTTGGACCATGTCCATCTGTCACTGCAGAGACAACGTTGGCCACTCAGGAGTGATTTGCCAAGTGTGAGATGCCAGCTGTCCTCTCCTGCCTGTTGTGGGTAGAGAATGCTTTATAACCAGCTAAAGTAGTCAGTGCAGAGGCACAGGCCACAACGCAAATCACTTGTATCTCTTCTCTCTTGCCTTTAAAAGAGAATGAGCAAGGAAGGAAAGAACGTGCCCCATTGGTTCCATGGCCTGTGGGGGATGTTGACCTCCCATGTGTCCAGCCTCGCAGCTGGAGGGGCAGAGGCCGTGTGTGCGTGCATATGTAGCATGTGGCCCGAGCATATATAAGCTTGTTCATCCTCTTGCCTCAGTTCAGTGTTCACATGTGGGTTGCTGACTTGCTCACTGGAGGAAGCTGTTCATGCTCAGTTGAGAGTTGGTACTCTCTACCATTCAATACTACAGAAATTCAGAGAAATTCCATCTGAGAACTCAGATTTATTTTGGAGGACTGCTGCAGCTCCAGACTAGATCTGCTCATTTTTATCTGAACTGTCTTGATGGGTTTCTCTCACATAGAGCAGCAGAATCCATACACTTAAGAAAGAGGAAGGAGGGAGGAGGAGGGGTGGACAGGGATGGGGCCAAGTTGCCCCACTGTGACCAAGATTCTAGATCAGCAAGACCTTTCCTGGGAACAGTGTGTGGGGGCAGCGTTACTGAAAGCCACAGGCCTTCCTCTGACTTAGCTCTTGCTCCTCTGCTTTCTGTCATATGGAGATAGTCAAACATCTCCACAAAGGCAAATAGGTTGTCATTATTTATAAGAGGAAGGGGAAGAGGAAGGTTTTACACGGTGAATTATAAAACAGCTGATTGCTGATTATTGACATGAGATAGTTTATATTAAATTTATATTATGGGGATAGCATAATAAAATATGCAAACCACATGTGAATACCTATGTATATAAAAATATTCAAAATAGTCTTTAGCATGTTGGTAGGTGGGCATTTTGATATCTAGTTTGTTTTGGGTTGTGCCTGTTATTGTTTCCTGGTTTGTACATTAAGCATGGACTTCACTTGTAGTTAAAAATCAACTTTTTCTCTATATTTTGCATAAATGTGTATACACACGTATTTCTGCATTTAAAGGGTATAATGAACACCTTCTTTTAAAAACAAAAAAGGTGACAGAAAAGTAAATAGAGTCACCTTGTTTTGGCTGTTTGCATTAAAAGAACCCTTGAGTCTTTCCTCCTTACCTGTACTTTGGAAAAGTACATAGGACTGTATAGCTACTTGTTATTAATTCCTGTCCTTAAATGCCTATGTTATCAAATTCAGTAAGTAAGAATTGCTGTTTCTATGTCAGAGATGCTTTCTGTGTGCCAATCTCTTCTGTGTCCCTTTTTCTTGTTCATACCATTTTTTCCTGGCAATGAAAGGGAGTGAAGCAGAGTTTCAAGGCTGCAAGCAGAGGTTGAAGCCTTTCAGCCACACTGCATGTCTCAACGGAGCATGTTCCACCCCTTCCACTTTGAACCCACTGTGGCAAGTCTCTCACTGCGTGTCCTCAAGGCTTGTCTTCTACAAAGGAGCTGCCTTACTAAGGAACCAGCATTTAGCCTACTAGAAGACATGAGTTGAGAGCAAGGAGTATAGTGTGAAAGCCTGGTGATCTGAGTTCAATCCCCAAGACGCATTAAAGACAGAAAGAGAGAACTGACTTCACAGAGTTGTCCTCTGATCTCCACATGTACATCATGGCACTCAGGCTTTGATGCACACATACACACAATGATGGGTGGGTGGGTGGGTAGACAGGCAGGTGGACGGGTGGATGAATGGATAGATGGGTGGGTGGATGGGTGAGTGGATGAAAGAAAAGAAGTTCGGATCATGTATATGTTGAAAAGGCCACATCTGATAGCAACCTTCTTACTAGAGGATCCTAAAGTGGTATAATAAGAGACAGAGAGTGTATGCTGTAGTCTTCCTTTACAGTCCTAGGTATGCATGGGAGTCCCACTTGAATGACCTTACCTAATCCTGTCTCTTCCCAAAGAGCTCTACATACCCTAGTCACATTAAGTTTCCATCTTCTTAATACCTCATAGCAGGGATTAAGTTTCAACACATGAATACTTGTAGGGTATACTTAACTCATGGTAAATTGAAAACTAAAAGTATTCCTAAAATAAAATTGCATCTGTACCAAACACATGCAGACATCTATTGTTAAAAGATACTGTTTAGGAAAGAAAAATGTATATTTATATAGCATTTATATTACTTTCAGGATTACAAATAATTAGCATCTGCTTCACTAATGCAAGGGGCTTGAGCATCTGTGGATTTTGGTATCTATGGGGGTCCTGGTCTCCATTTTCCTTAGTGGGAGTGGGATCGGTGCTTCTCAGGAAGCCCATCAAGGTGATACCACTGGCTTTTAAGTGAAGAAGTCAGTGGGACAGCAAGTACCACCTCCAGTGGGGAAAGAGGCTGGGCTTCAGATGAGCCTCCCTCTCACCATGGAATCAGAATCAGAATCAGAATTGGAGCTTTTGGTGTTCTCTATGGGGAACTCTTTATAAATATGCAGTACCCAGCCTCCCTCTCCATGTGGCTAAAGGGACGGTATACATCTGTGTTTCTGTTTACATCAGTGCCTTAGGCATTATAGATGGTGCAACTACCAAGTACTGTGTCCTTTCACCTTATTTTCATTCCGAAACAGAGTCGTCTTCTTACAGCGTCAAGCCAAGCATAACCTCACAACAGGTGCCATCTAGCAAACACTTGGTACACGGCAAGCCTTAACAGACTAAGCACGTTTGTATGTACAGTCTATTCATTTCTCATCAGTCCCGGGGAGGGGGTAGGCATTATTAACGATGCCCATTTTGCAAGAGAGGAAAAGGAGGCACACATAAGTTAAGCAAATCCCCTGAGGCAATATGGGAACAAAGTGGCAGAACCAGTATTCAGAGTACTTACTACTTGAGGACCACCCAATCCCAGGACTCCCACACTGAACTGTTGAATCACTATCCTTAAAATATTCTTTTCATTTAGAAGTTTGTTTATCAAGTATGACAGGTGTTCTCTCTGAATACAGACAACCCATCAGACTATTGAAAAGTTTCCAAACGCTTTTCTGTGTAATGTGTGTTTATGAGCTCACAGAACTGGGATTTTTGCCTGTTTCAGCAGATTCTGGGGCAATTCAAGTAAATTCCCTCAAAGGCTACTCTGTTTGTGCCCACCAGGCTTATTAGGTCAGCACACAAAGGCATGAGCATCGACAGATGCCTCCCAGAGCAGCAGGGAGTGGGGAGCAGCATGTACCTACCTAACCCTCGCCTTACCCTCTGTAGAACCAAGCCAGTAGCAAGGAGTTGCGCCCAGCCCAGTCCTGGCATGTGACAGTGCACCTTCTCGCCAGGGATAGCCGGTGGTTTAGAAGTGGGGCTTTGTGTCCCTGTTGTGTCTTGTCTCACCGAGACCTAGTTAGCTCTTGACCCTGATTCTCCTTTTCCATGGCCATGAGACCAAAGTCCCGGTAACTTTAAACCCTGGAAAGGGAAGTGGAAGTAGTGTATTTCACAACACAGGGTCTCAAACTACCCCAACCCTTTATTCTTTTGACCAAATGGCAGATTAGCATAGAAAGTGTATTAATTCAATAGATAAGAAACCTAGCATACTTTGTAGAGCCAAAGGTTTATTCAAGCAAATTCTTTATTTTTTTTAAATTTAGTTGTTTTCCAAATGTGCAATGATTGAACTTGTTTGTATATTTTTGCCAACAGCCGTGGCATCTCCGCTCTGTGTTTCTCATGTAAATTACCAGGGTTTTGTGATTTGAAACCAACTTGTTAAGCCCTTTGCTGAGTAGCTCCTTAAAAACTGGCCTGGTCAAGGAGCCTCAAATGTTCAGTCTCTCAGGGCCACAGCTGAATGAATGAACTTACGGTTGGGAGTTTTGGGACAGAGTCTGTCTGTCATGTGTAGCTTTGTCAGACAGGACTAGGTTGTGGAGCCTGTCCCCAAAGCTGCCTTGGGACCACTTCTTGGCCTAGCTCCCACACTTGCCTTCTGGGTCTTTGTTGACCAACTTTCTGGCCTTGTTCTTCTGGTCGTCCTTGGGTGACACAGCGAAGTTTGGAGAGCAGCAAGAACCATGACAGCCTTACTGAGATGTCGAACCAAAAATAAAAACGTCAGTTCTTAAGGGGCAGAATTACACTAAGCAGATTCAGACACAGTAGAAACCTAGAGTTGCCGGCTGCTCTCTGTAGCTGTTCATCCTAACTAGGAGACAGGGACGTGATAGCGGACTCACTGTACGTTCCTGGGCCCCTGATGGCTTCCTTCAGCTGCTTGCTAGCATAAGACATATTCATTTTGGAAAGGACGTTTTGTTGTCTTTCATTTATATAATTTGCTTTATTTATAGTTTCTAATATTCTTCCCTTGGAAGGATTTTCCCAAGGGATTCCTCTTCCATTTCCATAGCTTTCCAGGGGAGTGACAGGGAGCCCTGGTACAGTCAGGATACCATTTTGTCCTGGTGAGTCTGGATGGCAACAGGAAAGGGCTGGGAGATGTATAGTGGGGTTGGCACTGTAGAAGACTTGCTCTCACCTTTGCTAGTAAATTGCCATAATGTGTGGGATGTGGGTTGATAAAAGGGTAGCATAAGGTAAGGGAGTGGACCACCTGTGGTGTCTGACCAGACATCGCATCCCCTTGTGAAAGGGAGAGGCAGCAGTCTGCAAAGGAAGGAATCTCCAGGCTGTTTGGTTGGTTGTTTGGGTCTGAGGCATTTTTTTTTCCAAAAAGGAAGAAGCACCCCCCACCCTTTTTAAGGGCATAGAGAAAACATCACTGAAGCAAGAGGCAAGCATTTGTTCCCCAGGCAGAATGGTGTTTTAGCTTTACCAAAAAGCAAGAGCTTGCAGGATAAGTGTATCTAGCTGTTACCAGCTACAGCTGTGAACTCTGCCACAGCCAGGCCTTTTCCTACTGATCTCTATTTGATAGGCTTTCTTTTGAAATAAGACCTAGTCTATTAAGCCCACACAGTGGTCTGGGGCAAGACTCTATTCTAAAAAGATTGTGAGGGAAGGGAAAGGGAGCTGCCTTGGTTTGGGCCTCAGCTCAGGCAGTGCCCCCAAAGAAGCTACTCCTGATGACAGGACTCACAGCACTCCCTCTGCTCTCCTTCCCGGCACCTGCTTCCACACTGCCCTGACTGTAATTCCTTCTCTTAGCTCTCAATCCCATCTAGATGACTCCTTTTTATTTTTGCTTATTTGCTTAAATTCTGTTATTTTTATATTCGTATCACATGTGATAGTTGCTAAACTTTTAAAATTACATTAATAATCAAAATATTCTTAGACAAAATTCTTTGGAGCAAATTATTTGGTTTTGTTTTGCTTTGGTTTTTAGAGACAAGGTTTCTCTGTGTAGCCTTGGCTGTCATGGACTCGCTTTGCAGACCAGGCTGTCCCCAAACTCACACCAGTCTGGCTGCCTCTGCCTCCCTGAGTGCTGGGATTACAGGCATGCACTCCCACACCCACCTGTTGTTTCTATTAACTTACTTATAAAGTTTATCTCTACCATAGCCATTTTATATTCAATACATCAAAAAACACATGAAACAGATTCTACAAGGACAGCTACATAAGGTGCACAAACTGGTATTTTTTTTTCCCATTTTCTACCTTCATGTGTGCTGTCCTTGAACATGAGTGCTTCGAGGGCAGAGACAGCCAGTATCTTTTCTACTGGGTTCCTGAAACCTGCCAGAATACCTGCCTCAGAAAACCACCCAGGAATCATGGATAAATATTTACTATTAGGAAGTGAATAGAGCTCAGTCACAGGTCCCTCTCCAGGCTCTGAATGGCTGAAGTTTTGCTGTACCTTCAGGGTGCAGGAGGAAAACCCTGGGTTTATGATCAGAAGGTCTTCCTAATACAAGCCGTGCTGACTAAGGGATTTGCTGTCATGGTCAAATCCTTCACCAAGGAAGTAATTGTACCTTCGCTGAGTGCAGCTCAAGCAGACAGACAGCTGCTTTCTAATTTTTCTTATAACAGATGGCCCCACTGGACCTGCTTCTGAGGCTTTTGGAGGAGCTATCCTCTAAAAAAAAAAAACCCAAAATATATTTTTCATGTCTTCCAACACATGCTTCCTAAGTAAATCCAGGAGCCTTCAGTAGCTCCAGGGTAAGATCACAGTAGGAGACCACTGTAGGGAACTGCTCCGTGCCCAAGCAGCCAGGCCTGCTATCAGGAACACTGGAGGATGCCCTGGGCTCTAGTTCTTCAAACACGGAGGTGAATGAAGGCATTTCCAGGAAACTTACAGAAGAAAACATGAGAGAAAAAGTATTCTTTAGGAAAAGATTTCCTAGATATGACAACTGAAGTACCATCTACAAGAGAAAAACTTAGTGCATAAGACCATCAGAAGTGTGGCCTTTTAAAAGATACTTGCAAAAAGTTAAATGACAAGATACGGGTGGGGAATCATATTTGCAGATATCATCACTGATAAATAACTTGTGTCACAGTCTGTACAGTCTGTAAAGACTGTATACAGTTCTTTAAAATTTGTAAGGACACAGTAGGCTTTCTTACAATGCAATATGATTTCAGCAATAAAGATGAATTGACTAGCATACATGCTACAACATGAACAAACCTCATAAGTACACTGTGAAATTAACAGTTTACAAAAGACAACACAAGATATGCCTGCTTTGTGAAATATCCAGTTAAGGCAAATCTGTAGACCTAAAATGTTTACTAGCATTTGTCCGTGGATGGGAGAAGAGCCTAACAGTGACAGAACAGACCTTAGTAGGATGAGAGAAAGTTACACAGCTTGTCGATGGCTCTTAAGGTACACTGAAAACTGGAAATTTTCAAGGCATCTAAGTCACATACCAAAGGCTCTGTTTTGAGTTCTCCCAGGAGCAATAATATTCTATAACTGTTGATAGTTATTTTTCTGTATATAATATAGACAAATAATAAAATTAAGTTTAGAAAAATATGATGGTGAGCACTGCACCTTAGTTAAATAATCATTCTTCAAAATAGTTAAATAGGTTTTCAAAAAATGTATGTCAAGCTTTTACAAAAGTTTTTTTTTTTAAAGTGGGTTTGATGACTAAAATTTCCAAACTGTAAGCAGGGTGGCACCGAGAGAGCCAAACTAATTTTAAATGGTACATGGGTGAACTTTGTTCGCTTCAATAATAATGACATTTTATTTAGAAAAGGCAGAAGAGGTGCATGTTTTGTTAGAGAAATACATTTAAATAACTTAAAAGTGTTATGGATTTAAAGCACACATGTTATAGCAGTGAGGTCCAAGTCATGGTACTGGACACACATGCATGACCCAGGGTGATGATGCATGCTATGCAGTAGGAAGAATGAAGCCACTGGTGGCTGAAACTGAACACCAAAGCCCAGGAATTCATCCAGCATTTCTACCTCCCTTTACCTACCAGAAAAACAAACAAACAAACAAACAGTGTGGGAAAGTCCCCTGGCATCAGATCTTATTTCTTGAGCAGAATCATCCTAGGATGGTAAACAAGTGGCTGGCTACAGAGCTGCTGTGGCTGGCCATGATGAGCAGCTCCCCTGACCTCGCACCATCTGATTTCAGAATGGGAAGCTCCCCTGGCTGACAGTAGTCTGGCCCTTGGTCTCTGGTGGACACGTATTTCCTTTCACAAAAGGTTTTGCTTTAAGGCCGTGGAGTCTTTTACTTTAATACAGTTTTTGAATATTGCCTGTTCAAAGAGACTCATTACAGTGCACAAGAAGTTCAAAGACGATATAATAATGACAATATAAGACAGAGTCAAGACCGAGAGAAAAATATAGTCAAGGCTTAAGAGGAGAAAGATGCAACACCTTGACTGCTTGCGGTATCAAAGAGGCGTCAGGAAGGAGGTGGCATTTGAAGCATGCTTTGAATAACTAGGCAGGCAGTGACTGCCACACAGGCTGAAACATTAGAAGCAGAAGCACACGCACCAGCAGGAGCGAGGAGGAGCTGGGAAGTTAAAGCATGCCCAAGGCACATGTCAACTACAGCTGACGTGACAACAGAGACGGCAGCCTGAGGGTTCCTGGGCCAGATCCAGACAGGGTGGGGCTACAGCTTCTGCCTGTTTGCTTACTTTGTGGCTTGTGAGATTAGAACAAATTTCAGTGGTGTGCAGTTAACATTTTAAATGGCTATACAGGGCATCTACATAATATCCTCACATTTCCTTACTGGTTTGCCATCTAAACTGTTTACTTCATGGTCCTTCAATGAAAGGTTTGGGAAGGCATGTATGGTGGCTCGTGCCTGGGAGACTCGCTCGGTGCTTGGGGCCTGCAGTTAGGGGACTCAGGAATTCACGCACATTCTCAGCTCTATATCAAGTTCCAGGCCAACCCAGACTGCATGAGATACGTCTCAAAAGAAGGTAAGACGGGATGGAGGTACAATGGGGGCAGGGTAGCTAATCCTAGCATTTAAGAGGACGAGAGTATCTCAAGTTCAAAGCCACAAGGCCATCTTGGACTATATATAGCAAGACTCTGTAACACACACACACACACACACACACACACACACACAGGGCTTGGGGTGATAGCTCAAGATAAGAGTGCTCACATAGCATGTATTAGGTCCTGAGTTCATGGAAACGGGGTGGAAGCACAAAAGAGGAGTAATAAAATGGCTCCTGGGCCCTTACTATGAGAGACTTTCAAATGAGGGAAATCTAGGCAGATTGGCGGGTTGGGATGAGAGTTCTGAGTATGCATTTTAAGAAGCTTCTGGGCATACCTAACCAATTGGATCCAGGAGCTCAAATCACTATTACTATGATTGCTTCTCATCCTCTCTTTTTAGAACTTCATTTGCCGCCAAATGTTTGCCATGAGATTATGAGAAAAGATGTTTCCCCTGTTCCAATCTATTTAGGTGTTAGATCCAGGAAGGGAGTGTCCAGACTTGTGCCCTGTGGATAGGTGATGATCGGATGTGGCTTGTCTGTAGAACAGTCACTGTGCTTGTAGGGAGGGTCTTCTAAGTGAAGCAGGCACACTTCTTGGGTTGAGGATGACACAGAGTTGGGGGAATGGCTCTGGAGGGGGGATGAATGTTATCAAAACTCTGCACAAAATTTTAAAAAATTAAAATAAATTTGTATTTTGTTTTCTGTGTTAATTTTTGCTTAGTACCATATAGATGGTCCAGAGTCGATTTCAGTCCACCTCAAATCTAGCAGAAACAGAAATGCTAAGTTTTTTGTGATCATAATTAATACAGTCTTGCTGTATTTACTTCCATTGACTTCTCCATGTTTGGAGCATAAAAACCAAAAGAATATAAAAATCATATTCCTTCCATTTGTTTTTATTCATATATGTTAAAACTCCCCCCGCTCCGCACGCCTTTAATGGAAAGGTGACTTGCTAGAAAATCGTTCAGATATTTTTACAGTCAAGTCAGTAAGTTCCTCAGAACCAAAGGAACAAGGGGCAGGAAGATAATAGTCCAGCATCACTGCAGCCCAGATGTACGCCTACTGCTGCACCAGCACTCATGGGAAGCGAGGAGGCACAGGGGTGTTGTTGCTGGACACTGGAGGAGGAGGGCCAGGCACTGAAGAGAGCAACAGCAGAGAAGAAGCTGAAGTAGCTTGAATTCAGAGCAAAGCAACTTTCCACATGTGTAGACTACTGAATAAACAGCAGAATTCAAGTGGAGTCAGCTGTGCATTTAGAAAGAAGGAAAGAGAATTGGAGAGTGCTGGCCTTTTCATCAGAGATGGTCTCTCCTCACCTCTGTGCCTTAGAAGCCTTGTGTGGTACCCGCGGCACAGTTACATGTATTTAACCCTCCTAGCTCCTGTCATTTGCAGAAACCCATTCCCATTGCTGGAAGCTCTGAGCACAGAGAATTGTTTTAGGCTCCTTATTTTATCTTTACAGGATTACTGTAAAGCTGAAAACTCTGGGACCACCTCTGCTAATTTTAGATACCCTTTTGTTTTCACTAAGCAACATTCAGACTCATTAAAAATTTTCCCCTGTTCACCTCTGAGTAGTCCAAACAGGAAATCTTCCCTGAGAGTAGGCTGCATAGAAAGGTGCACCAGATGGCCAGGCCTCTCACTGTGCCTTCAACATATTGTTCAGCCTACTCAGAATGTGACATCAGAGACATCCTCCCTGACTTCCTCTTGCTGCAGTAAAGAAAAAGGCTGTAGATTTATTGTAATAACTTGACAAAAGATTGAAAAACATCCCTAGAGTAGTCACCATAAACTTTCAGTGAGGTGGGCAGGGAGGTCACTTTGTGTGCACAGAAGCTGCACAGTAGGACTCTTTAGTTGCACTTGATTGAAAAGGTGTCGAATGGAATCAGCTGGGAGCCACCAATTAGAAATGTAATCCACATGATGGATTGGTGCCACAAAATCTAAACTATGCTTTGGCCTTATCAGACATCCTAAGGTGAACACTTTGGATGGCAGGTAATAATAGAAAACAATCTAAAATTATAAAGACTATGCTTGTCTCCAGACAGGGGAACTTTGGACTTTCTGCTCAATTTTACTGTAAACCTAAAGCAACTTAAAACATAAAGCTTATTTTAACACACACACACACACACACACACACACACACACACACACACACACACACCAGGTTGCCTCTAATTTCAGCACCCCTGGAGAATGGCATTAATGTTACTGTCTGTGTTTTAAGCTATATTTAAAGCATACTTTATGGTGAAAAGGTGCATAAGATATGAGACCATGGCTTACTGTTATCATTCAGAAAATCTCCATGTAATTAATCAGCACCCAGGCTACAAGTCCAGTATTACCATTGTCTGTGCCACTAGCCTTCTCTCTATCACTGAACTTTCTCTCCAAAATGGTGAGCACAAATCTGATGTTTGCAGTAATCAGTTCCTTGTTTTGATGTCTTTTTCCTCCTAAATGTAGTTGTCACTCTCTGTAAAGTAGCCAAACTGGCCGGTGTCCAGTCTTTGATCCTTAGCAAAATACAAGTTAAAGTTTCCCGAGAACTTCTTGTCATAGTATTTTCATCAGTTAATTAAGGCAAACTATGTTTTATGTGTAAGACCACTTCTTTAATATGCTATTGAATAACATACTCAGTGCTTTGTATCCATGCATGAATGAAGCTACCCCAAACACATGTTCTTTTGTGAGTCCCATCACAGCCTTCATGTGCTTAGGAACAGCAGGAAGCACTTCAGTGGTGTGATGAAAGGTGGGGACATTTTAGAAAGTGCTGTTTTCAATAAAGAACACACACACACACACACACACACACACACACACACACACACGAATGGCTCAGTGGTTAAGAGCACTTCTTGCTCTTACCGAGAAGCCAGGTTCAGTTCCCAGCACCCACATGGTGGTTCATAACCATCCAGACCTCTAGGTCCGGGGGATCCGGCCCCTCTTCTAACCTTCCCTGATGACTAGGCACACATGTGATGCAAATACATGCATGCCGACAAAACACTCACACACATAAAATAAGAATAAATAAAAATGTTCAAGAATTACAAAGACATGGCACCCCACAGACCCTGAAAGGGCACTTAAGAGTGTGAAAGGCTGAGCTTTGCCTGCTTGGAGGACAGTCACAGCACACTTCTCTTAGGCAGGCACTCCACTCCTCATAAAAGCTCTCCAATTGTTTGCTTGTCTTGTGTTTTCAGTGTTAGAAGTAGACTGCAGAGAGCATATAGATTTGGAAATGGGGAATCTGGGAATAATGAAGACAGCATGTTTCCATAGCAGTATTTTATTAAAATGTGTTGTGGTCGAGTCTCTTTTGCTGTATAGTTTTAGGGGCCGTTCGTGTACACATGACTCATTCATCTTGGTTGTAATAGAATGTGCTGTTGAATCAAGACAAAATATTTTCCATTCTTCTCTTCCTGAAATTTGAAGGTTCCACTTTTTACTCTTCCAGATTAATTGTGCTGCACCTTCTGGGCAGAGGTGGTGCAGGGACAGCTTCAGATGCAGCTCCCCAGGAGCCATGTACTTTATTTTTAGGCAGGATACTTGGTCCTCATTGGCCTGGAGCTCTCCAGATAAGTTAGATTAGCTGGACTTTGGGCCCCATGGATCCCCTGTCTCTGCCTCACCAGCCTGTTACTTCAAGTGAATGCTCCATGTCCGGCACTTTCTGGGCATGGAACTCAAGTCCTTGTGCTTTCCGGCGCAGCCCTTCATCCCTGAGCCATCTCCTCAGTCCTGCTCTGCATGCCATTCTCCCATCTCTCTACCAGGGCGTACACCTACACCGCCCTTTAGGGTATACCCTGGAAATGTAGCCGCGGGTCATCTGTGACATCATCGCCTTGCTCAGAATGGGTGTAGCTATCTGTTTCTCTGTCTCCTTTCCATATGGCAAACACTAGCGTTCTCAGTATTTGATGGCCACCTTAAGTCTCTACTCAGGTTTCTTCCCCCTTTCCCACCCAATGCCTTTCTGGTATTAATGGTAGTTCTTCATGCAGTCTAGCTATGAGTGTCACATTTATCTATGTGTCACAGACCCATAGACCTTTCTCGTATCTTTTTATGTTATCTTTTAATGAAAACACTTGTTTGGGTTTTATCAGTGGGCGGGGGCAGGGGGTTGGGTGGGGATTAGGATTATCTTTATTTTTGTTCTTGTTCTGAAACAGTGTCACATTGGCATTGAACTCTTTACATAGCCCAGGCTGGCCTGTATTCACAATCCTCCTGCCTCAGCCTCCCAAGCACTGGGATTACAGGCACCTGTCTCCATGCCTGGCTCAAAGTTACTGTTTCAATGCAGTCAGGCACACCTGTATTTTCCCTTGCAGTTCTCTATTGGATGGACCCAACCCTGATTTTTATCTTCTATAGCCTTTATTTTTTGCCTTTGGTCTTAAGATCTCTAGTCTACCTGGAAATCGTTTGGCTTGTATGGTGTGAGATAGGAGGTCCGGTTAGCTGTCCAGTTATTCTGGTACTATTTATAAGAGGGCACTTCACATTATTTTATTTTAGAGAACTAATATGCAAACACTACATTTGCATCATTCTTCCCTCCTGCTTGCAAACTTTCCTTTAAGAACCATGTTTATACTCCCTGACATCAGAACAATTGCTGTAACTCACTGTAGAACAGAAGATTTAATCCACTAGCACTGTGCCTTTTTTTTTTTCATGAATTTTGTTTGATGAATTTTGTTCTTCAAGTAAAAATGTTTATTAATAGACAATGAAAGTTTTCCTATTTCATCTTAAGACAGCAATAAGTCAATTAAAGGAGGCATCAGGACTTCTTAGTAGCCATTCAAATAGTTTGTAATAGCCAATGTTAAACTCTCAAAGTGCTCCCTCCAAAAAAAGAGACATGCTTAAAGCATCCTACAAGTAGCATTATAACTCACAAATTTTCTTTGATTGAAAGAACAAATACATTTAATTTTAGGAACCAGTTTTGATGTACCTGAGTGTGTGATTAAGAAACAGGAAAAACTGAGGTAACTGTGTGTTTTGTGTACCACATGTACAACTGAAGCATGGGGTGGGAATAGACCAGCACCTCGGGTTCCTTCCATTGAGGGTTCTCTTTGTAGTGAGTGAACTAGGACTCTCGTCCAGGCATCTCATATAATTGAGAGTTCCTCTGTCTGATTTATTTCTGTACTGTTCACCTGAGAAGACTCACACTGTTCGCTGAGAGAACCTTTAGGACAATAGGCACCCTCTGCTAAGATTGTCAGTTTTCTTTAAACCCTGGAATTATTCACTATTCCCATCCACACCATTAGAGTCCAAAGTGGATTAGAAACTTATCTTTCAGAGTTATTTACACTGGAAACCAGAATAGCTGTTGTGAAATAGTGAAATATTTTAGTGCAAATTATTAGAAAAGTGTTTTTGAAAGCTACTGCCCATAATTGTTAAGACCCTAAGGGAATTTTGGCAACTAACTTCATTAAAACAAAGAATAGCTTTGTAATTATCAGAATTTAAAAGTATATAAAGCATAATGGATGAGAAGAAAGAATGTGTATAAATACACAGATACACTTATAAGTCAAGAAAGAATACAGAATAAGGCTCGGCATATCTCTCCCCCCCCCCTTTTTTTTTTTCTTTTTCCTACTTGTAAAGTTGAGAACACATTTTTGTGGGTTCCTAAAGGTAGGCATGCACATAGTTTCTATTATAAAAAGTTGAGTAAAGACACACATGAAGGAATCTTTTCAGTTTTCATGTGATTATAATTTTATTTCAGTACCATTTGCTCTGATCCACTATTATCATCCTGCTGACCAGTGCTCCTTCCTGCCCCGTGTGCCTAAGTGGCTTTTAATTTTACCCTTTTTCTTTTTATGATGTTCTAAGTCAGATCACAAAGGGATGTTTTCAAGGGAAGAGGCACTCACTCGCTGACCTGGAATTACTTTACCTAGAATGCTTTTGGTTTTCCATCCCCATATTGGGTAGAGGATAAGGAACGCTTCCCTCTGGCTTTAATGGTTGACATCTCAATCCCGTGTCTGAAGGAAGGAGAAACATTCAGATCAGTCCTGGCCCAGGCCTGAACTGTAGGCATGGAGGTTCCACTCACTGGGCCACTTCTGACAGAGGCATAAATGTAAGTTTTATGTCTTCTCCACAGTGTGATGGTGGCTCACAGCCTTTGGTCCCTCCTCATTCCTTCTATTCACTCTCCGAGAGTTCTGGGCTAGCTGAACACTCACCACTCCCATTTCCCTTGATGCAGCCCCACCATCAGAGAAGGTGTCCAGTGCCCCTAGGTGTGGTTGTCCACCTGTCCCTGTGCGTGTGTCTTTTCCTCACTTCTTAGCCTAATGCCATTTGGAGAATTAAGTATAGCTTCTGTGTAGAGACAGAACACTGGGAGGAAATCATACTCATTTGTACTTCCCTGGAAATGACAGAAAAGGGGGGTGTCTAAGCTAATCTTAGTGAAAGCAACCTGTCTAGTCTTTGGACATGACAGTGCTCGAGTTGTTGGAGTGCATTCACTGGAGAGTTTTGGAAAAGCTGTTTGGCAGGATGTATGATGACCCCTAAGAAAAGATCCTAACCTTTTACCCACTGAGGTTACTTCCAGGAATTTATGCTAAGGAAACAATTGGTGACACACAGGCAGTGATCCTGTATAAGGATGTGATGGAGATACTGTTTATACTAGTTAAAGGTGGACAGAAACCTGGATGTAAACACAGAGAGAATGGCTACATAAATCAGGTATACATACAATAAATGCCCCATAGTCAGTGAAAAAGGTACGAAAGCCCATTAAGTAATATTGGAAAGCCTTATAGCGAGTAACTTAAAAAAACAAAACAAAACAAAAAACCCCACAATTCAGCCTTATAACCATGTATATAATATTGTGCTGATCCAAAAGGCAGAAGTGGTTACCAGTTATAAGTAGTTACCACTTGTGTAAATTATATATAACTTCATTGCTTTTCTTGTTTTAAGTATATTTCCATTTTTATACAAGCCCATAATTTAGTTATAAGAATTTGGAAAGGTTAACTTTCTTCCCTGTCTATCTCCTGTGCTGTGGATTGAATCCAGGGCCTTGGTTATCCCAGATAGACATCCTGTGGCCTACATCCTCACCCAAAATAAACTTACTTTTTATTGGTTAGCTTATGTCTCCAATAAGAGCACCCAAGCTCTATCATGGTAGTGTGAAGACCTGAAAGGGTCAGCTGCCTCTCTCTTGGCACTGGGAGCCTACCCGAGTAGCACTGTTCACAGCATGGCAAGCGTGTCCTGGCCGGTGCATCACCCCAGTGAGTCACCACAGAAGGGTGTCGAGCTGATGACATTACTACACACTGTACTTGAACTATCAGCTGAAACCTCACATGGTGCCAAGCCTTCAGCTTATCTTCCTAAACCGTTCCTCTCACACTGTGTGGAATGTCAAAGGAACTGCCTAGGCAGACAACTCCTTTTGATGACACTATGGGCCAGCACTCTACAGCTGATGCAAGCCTTCCAATTGGATGCAAACCAGCCCAGCAAATATGTTCCTTCCTTGCTAGAGTTAAAGCTGTTACTGCTATGGTTGGGCCTTGATGAAGGCTTGGCAAGACTCCAGGAACATTTAGGGTGAAAAATGTGCTGGGGTATTCAACTGGGAAATACCCAGCTGGGCTGAAGGGTGTAAGAAGCAGTTGTAGGGGCCATCTGTTAAAATTGTAGTTAGAAAGTAATTTCCTCCCATTTTAACCTCAACTGTTTGTTATGTTTGGCTTTGTTAGTGGGAAAAGAATCGAGGACTTCTTATTGGAGGTTTTAGGGAACAGAGGTGAAATTGACCATTTTCTATTAGCCTGATTTTTTTGGAATTGTTACGGTATGAGAATGTTTGTTGTTAATTTTTATCATTTTAGTAGGTAACCTTTAACTAGTCACTGCTATAGTAAAGAGGAAATTGATGGCTATACACATAGGGGCCACCATCGTCATCATCATCGTTCATAATCATCATCATCTCACCATCATCATCTCTGCTCATCTCCAGGCTCTTCTATGTTGTATGAATTCCATCAAAACTAAAGTGTCTCTTACATGATCACTTCTGTGTATACAACCCTTCTACAGTTATAAGCACTCCAGTATATAAAAGTATGGCCTGGAATTGTTGATAGGGACATTTATGATGTGTCTCTGAAGTACAAATTGAAAGGCATAGTTGCTTCAGTAGTTGAAAACATCATAAAAAGTACTGCGGAGGGTGCTTTTTATTATCACACGCGCGCCAGCACAGTGGTAATAGATTTTAAATTGTGGTCATTTCATAGCAAATAAATGTTATTGCTGTGACTAAGACAAGCAAATAAAATGCTGTTGGACATTAAAAAGAGCAGTTAATATTATGGTAGTCGACATGAGATGTGAAGAGTCACTCCTTACAACAGTTACGATGGCCCTGCATTCCAACCTCACCCCCAAATAGTTTCAGCCATGTTTTCCTGGCCAGGGACTGCTGGGATGTCTGAGGATGTGGAACAACATTCAGAACCCCATATTGTATTCTCAGACGATACTTCCCGTACGGATGAGATAGGAAGTTAGAGGCATTTCCTCAATAAAGTCATTTTAAACTATTTGTAGATCCTTTTGAATTGTCCTGTGGCATGTCCACAGGAACAGATTAGGACAGGCCTCTGAGCCCAAGTTGTTCCCTTAACCCTCCCTTGGTACCATTTAGTTTTCTGGTTTTGGCCATGATTCAAGAGTCCTTTCCAGGCCTTTCTGACTGGCACAGTATATAGTGGGACAGAGTGAGGCCGGAGGAAGCATGCCCTTAGTAATCAGCACAGTACTAAGGAAGATGGCACAGCCTAGGGGATGTGCAGCTGTTCCTGGAACCAAAGTGCGAGTCACCAGGGGTCGACGCTGAACTCATAGCAGGAGTCACTGACCTCCCACCAAAGATTCTTACTGTGTCAGTTGTTGGTTTTCTTTTTAACCTGTTGCATCTTGTCAAGTCTGCTGTAAGTTCCTTGAGGCCAGGAACTTTGGCAAATTGTATTTACTGTCTTGCTCATTCTGGGTGTTCATCAGTGAGTCTTAGATGGATTGAAGAAATATTAATTTTATTTTTTCCCCTTGTATGAATCCCATCTACTCTATGAGTCCATCCGACGGGACACTGGAGGCAGGACTAGGGGGTCTACTGGAATTACAGTGTTGAGTCTAAGCCCCCTGCAGATGTAGGCGACTGAAGGAAACCCATAAGCCAGGGGTCAAGATAATAGCTAACATTGTGTCTAGGTCTGTTAAGAATCTTTTTGTGCCCTAGAGGAACAGAGTAAGGCCAGCTTTCCCAGGGACAGAATCCTGGCAATGAGAGGCCAGGCTTTTGGTCAGGATATTGGGGGAATCTTGGCCCTGTCCCTTAAAGGCTGGCAAGCCTCACAACTATAGCCCAGGGCTTCACATCTGTGAAGTGGAAATTCCATCAGTGCCTATCTGTGGGCTTGTTGAGTGCCCACTAGTGCATGTACCAGTTATCTCTTTAATGCTTGGAGGAATTATATAGGCAGTTTGGCTACAGCAAAGGAACAAAGCTTCCTCCCTCATGGGATGCATAGTCTAGAGATATGGTATTCATGATGATGTTTAATGAGCATTTCATCAGATTCTTTGAAGGATATGAACTTTGCTCAGTTTTCTCTAAATGCTGCCACAGGTCTTCATGGCATAGCATATATACATATACATGTACACGTGCTTGCTCACATGCATGCACATGTACACACACACACACACACACACACACACACACACACACACGTACTCTTTTTTTTTTAAATTTATTCTTATTACATCTCAATGGTTATCCCATCCCTTGTATCCTCCCATTTTTCCCTTACTCCCCTCCCCTATGACTATGACTGAGGGGGACTTCCTCCCCCTTTATATGCTCATAGGGTATCAAGTCTCTTCTTGGTAGCCTGCTATCCTTCCTCTGAGTGCCACCAGGTCTCCCAATCCAGGGGACGTGGTCAAATACGAGGCACCAGCACACACGTACTTTTGCTAACCTCCCATCTATGACTATCCTTCAGGACTGGCTCCTATCCATCTCACCTCATAAAGAGCTTTGTCTGAACAGTCCAGCACGAGCTAAAATTGAAGGCTAGTTAGGCTTCCTGGCCTCTCAGCCATCTGTGTTTGCACGTTCTGTGACATAACATGATTTTTACCTAGGTGCTAAGGCATTTGCAGAAATAAGTCAAATGGCCAACATGGCCAATTAAAATCTACAAACCAGATTATGGTGAGTAATTTCAACCTTTTTTCTCCAAACCTTTGGTCAGCCGCCCATCAAATAATAAAATGAACAAATCTGAGGTTCTGGTTCCTTTTTTAAAAGTTGTCTTTTCACTGAGCCTATTCTTTGAGCACCAAAATCCACAAAAAGAAAGCTGGAAGGCCTAGCCAGCACACCTTCAGGGAGCTGCACACAGCCGTAAGTACTGACTCTGGATGCTGTGTGTGCATCCTGCCTCTGTCCCGTAGCATGTTCCTAATGCACACTCAGATCTCCAATGGCACACAGCCCACATAGTTAGAAATGTAAACAGGAAATTGTTTTCTGGAAGAATGGCCTTTGTGGCCCAGAAAAATTGTCATTTCTGCTGAGACATAACTTTAAAGCACACAACAGTGAAGGTTAAAGGCTGGCTGAAAATGAACTCAACATGCAACAGAGCAGGCATCAGAACACATGGATACCGATGTATGTATGTGGTTTTAGTGTGTGCTCACCAATGGCCAGTAGTACGGCAGATAATGGAGAAGCTCAGCTCAGCCAGAAAGCAGTTGCAAGATGGGCCAAAGAGGCACGTCTGTGCATCAAGACATCAGGGAAAATACATTTCTTGGAAATGCAGAGGACCGATGTGGAGCACGGAGGATCCACGGCATGCCTCTGGACTTTGGTGCTCCCATGTTCTGCTCCAGCAGCCTATTATTTGGCCTCCCATGAGCCTCCTGTGCTCCCATTGTGGTTTCCCTGTGTGCTGATGAGCTGTCCGGTTGTTGTGTCTTGCAGCCCCCCGAATCCAAGCCCAACTTCACCCCTGTCGCCGTCATGGCCCATGTTCTCGGCGCCATCCAGCCCTATGCCCACCTCATCCACGTCCAGCGACTCATCCCCCATCAGGTCTGTTGCAGGGCTTGTTTGGTTTTCTGTTGCTGCTGTTGTTCTCTCATTGGCTTGGTCCTCTCTTCATGCAGTGTTCAGCCTCCTCGTCAACTTTGTTCCCTGCCATCCAAACCTGCACTTGCTTTTTGACAGGCCAGAAGAAGCAGTTTATGAAGACTCAAGGTAAAACTACGGATGGGGACTGACCTGTCCCCATTTATGCAGAGCTGCTCAGGGACATGGGGGCCTCCTCTGCTCTCCTGTGATTCCATCCTAAGAAACCAAGCCAAGAGGCACGAAATGCATGACCTTGCATGGCGTTCTTAACACCCTTTCTAACCCTTACCCACATTTCTGAGTTAATCTCTGGTGCCTGGATTTTGGGAACAGCCGTCTCCAAAGGTAGCACTCGTGTTGTGAATGGTTTCCTGAATCATCTGGTCCCTCTGTGTTTTGGTAGAAGGTAATATTCTAGGGAGCAATGTTGAGACATATACTCCCTTTCCTTCTCACATTTTTATCAGGTAGTATCTGGCAACATTTGCTGGTGGGTTGGACTGATAGTTCTGAACCCTCACACCTAGTTGCTGAGACCAGATGCCTTGAGTGAGAGACAAATATAACACAGAATAAAAGACTGAGATATGAAGCACTTGCTTTTATAAACTGCTCAGGGATTCTACCTCCCTACCCACCAAGAACTCCAGGAATCTTCTGGCCTCCCAGCCCACTTGTGTCTCTGTAGATCATGAACCCTGAATACTCATGGGAACAGACACCACTTCTTTTTTTTTTTTTTTTTAAAGTGGCTTGACCTAGTTCTTCTCCCAGAGGGCCATGCTTCAGTCCTGCCTTGCAGGGTGCCACAGCTAAGTGCCACAGGTTTGCTTTTGAGCTCTTTGTAGAATAGCAGCTCTTCAGATCCAGGGAGGGAAGAAACAAGTACCATGGGCAGAGTTCCTCTGCTGTTCGGGGCCCTCTCTGGCCATCTCTCAGATGTAGCCTCTGCCTTCAGCGAGCCCCAAGCAGAGTCCAGGTAGAAGCATCATGGGCATTCTTGGCCTTGGCGGGACTTCCGCACCTGCCTTTTCTGCTAGCAGTGGGCTCATCAGACAGGCTTGCCTAATTTATAAAGCTGACCCTCACAGTTTAGAAAAGACGTGCTGTCTGTATATGTAGGCACACAATTTTATTCCCATGTGGGCATTTTTATATCTATTGTGTCATTCTATCCTCATATGAGAATGAGAAGAAAATGGTCTGAGCCATATTGTGGAAAAAGAAAATGCTCACTTCACTAAATGAGAGCCATGGCAGAAGTAGAAAATCTTGCTGTCTGCCCAACATTTTCACTCTAATGACCTGGGCAGCCTCCGTTAAGTTCCTGTGCCACCCCAGGCCTCTGCTCTGCAGGGTGAATCGTGGCTTTCCCCCTAGCCTGTTCCTGGATGATGGGAGAGAAGGTTCTGCTGTGTCTTCTTTTTCTTCTCACCCCATAAATAAAGTAAAAATTAGGTCCTGTTTCTCTAACACTTTAGCTTTTTATGAATTACTTTTTAGGCAACTACTAGGCACTTAAGGAGACATTTAGTTCCTAGCATACCAGAAAGCATATGGGTTATCCCAGTTAGGTCACTCACTGACCCATGAGGACCTGGAGCCTAACAACTGAGATGGCTTCCTCATTAAATAGTCTTGGACTGGCCTATAAGCAAGTAAATGGCTACTCAGTACTGCCCCTCTGGCCTCTGTTAGAAGTGCACCATTATGAAGATGTCCCATAATCCTTTAGGAATCTGTCATTTTTGAAGTGGCAAGCCACAGTAGGGCTTGAAATTGAATGTCACTGAGTTGCATGTTTATGCTGAGATAAGTGCAGATCAGGACCCTGCTGGAGAGATGGCCCACTACTAGAGCAGACATGGGTTATGGTCCCTAACTGCTGTTACAGTGTCTAGCCAAGAGGTGGGGGCATGTGCCCATTGTTCCTATCTAGTGTCACCTCTCCCCAAATTGACTAAAAGAACATAAAACTTCACATTTCCTTCCTGTAGCAACACTTTTAACAACAGATTCTGAATGAGGCCTGATTAGGGGTCCTGGAAACCTGTGGGAATGGCTTCCTCTCTCCACTCAAGCCACTTTCTGAGCTTCTTGCTTCAAGCTGAGAAGTAGAGGTGTCTTTTGCAGCACAGAAGAGCGTGGCCACTGGAGGAGTCCCCCTTAATACTTGCCCTTTCTTTTTCTACTTGCCTATCTACATCCCAAGGAGCCCCCACATCAGACCCCTAATTTGCACCTGGAGCCAGGCAGCTGCCTTACTGATCACTGCAAGCTGGCCCCTCCTCCAGGAGCATGCACCGCGGAGTGGGTTGTCATTCTGCAAGCTTGCAAGGGCATTTGAGGGAAATTCCTCTGAGTGTTTTCCTGGCCCCATTCCATGCTCAGAGGCAAAAATTAAAAGTGAACTAGCAGAAGGCTCCAGAGTTGTTCATGCCCTTGAAGGCCCAGCCCAGAGCTGAAGCATGCTGTGATGGGGGCTGCCCAGACCTCCCCAGACTGCGTCCAGCTGCAAAGGAGGGAGGGAGCCAGGCAACCCCCTGGGGTGCCTTCAGCCAGACCCAGAGCTTCCCATCCCAAACGTTAGCACAGGAACACCTGCTTGGGTAGGAACCTTTACCTAGACAATTCAGAGGGAGCTGTCGGCCTAGAGCAGTGAGAGACTTTTAACAAGACATCACTCCCCCAGTCACAGCTGCCAGATCCTCAAGGCAAATAAGCACACAACCTGCTCAGTTAAATTTGAATTAGGGATAAAACAAAACAAAACATTTCTTAGTGTGTGTATGTCTTACAGAAATATACTAAAGAAGGAGTCATTCCATACAGGAAATTCCAATTGGACCGGGTGTGCTTTACTTTCTCTGGTGACCTTACTTCTGCCCTTTAAAAGCATGCCCTCTGGGGCTGGAGATGCAGATTAGTAGAGGGTACTTGCCTAGACTATCCATGGCACCCTGAGTTAGATACCCAAGCACTACAAGTGTGTGTGTGTGTGTGTGTGTGTGTGTGTGTGTGTGTGTGTAGGAAGGGTGTGCTTATGTACATCATTAGACAGTTGGGGAAGGATCTTCCCATGGATTGCCAAGTTACTTGTTAGAGGAAAACAGACTCTCTCATGACATTCATCTTTTAATACACAGTTTTCTTGTCATTCCGTTATTGAATTGCAAAATTTTAATATTTGTAGAAAGTTAATCCCTTCAAATAATAACTATGGGTGTTAGAGACCACGACCTCTGCTTTCCACCTGCCAAACAGTCCTGCTGGTTTCCTGGGTGGCTCCTGTTCTGTTCCCTTACCTTTATTTAATGTGACTAATAAGTAACCTCTAGGAAAACCCATCCAGAGAAGCCTTGCCTTCCCTGGTCTCTATACCGTGCCCACCTACACTTCTCTGTCCTCCGAGGCAGGTCTGCCTCCGTATGATCGGGACTGTGGCTTTACAGCCTGGATTTTCCCTCTACCCTGCATGTCGTGCAAGGCTCCACATGCTTATCAGTATAATGCCTGGCTGCTTAGCACCTTCCACAGTCTCTTATGTGTTCTCCACCCCATGGTCAGGGCAGGACATAGGGAGAGGAGTACACTTTTTGTCCACTGTGAAAAGCTGCACACTGATTTCTGGGTCCTTCCTAGCCAACGTACAGGTTTATTACTTGATGAGATTAGGTTAGAGAAGCTGTTTTCCAGCTGGAGCTGATGAAACCCTAAGGCTTCTCTCCTTCACCCCCAGTGTCCCAGGATTCTTTTCTTCCGCTTCCCCAGTTCTGCCCTGCCCAGGAGTATCCCTTGGCTATTGGAAAAGCAAAGCAGACAATAATAAACTGTTAATTACCTGGCAATGCAACCTGGATAACCATTGGTTCTGCTCACCGTACTGTGTAGCAGACTCCTTCAATTGTCTGTTTTCAGTTCCCATGGCCCCACTAGAAGGAATGGGCCCACTTGGGTTTCCATTATCTCTCTCTGTCCCTGCCAAAGAGAAGCTGCACTTGGAATCCCAAAGCAGTAGCAGTTCAGAAGGCCCGGGGTGCTCTGCCTTATCTGAGATCAGAGCCTCTCAGCCACTGGAAACCAGTGCACCCTGGGAGCGTCCCATGCCTCTCAGATTGTCGGCAAATTAAATGCCACATGCCTCTTGACCAATTTCTTAAGCCACAGGTCCTCCTGGGTTTTTGAAATTGTGCTTCTGAGTCCCAGAGTGTACTCCCTCAGATGACTTGGAGAAAGAAAGTCACTTGTGGCAAATAAAGAGGAGCCTTCTGACAGTTAGATGTCATTCTGACCCGTGAAAAGGCTAGAGGCTGCTGAGAATAGCTGGGTGCCAAAAGTCAAGCTTGACAGAAAAGAATAAAATTACCCCCTTCTGACAAATGACCCTGAAGACACTGGCTTGCCCCTCATGGCCTGTGATGGTCACAGTCTGCCTGTTTCTGGTAGAGAACTTTTTACTGAAATGCGGCCCCACTGATTTGTTTGCATGTTGTCCCAGGCTGCTGTCTGCAGCAGTGTAGCATGAAGTAGTTACAACAGAGAGCCTTCAGGAGCTCAGCCTTGTCACTGCAGAAATGTGCCAGCCTCCACTCTGACTGCGTGTAAGAATCGCGTGGAGAGCGGTGCACAGATACGCCATCTTCAGTTCTGTGGCTTGTAGTTCCATCTGAAGTCCACAGGGCATGTAAATGTTCTGTCTACCTGCAACTCCATGGGACATTTAAATGCTCTAGGGGCATTCTCATAATGTGGTGTGTGTGTGTGTGTGTGTGTGTGTGTGTGTGTGTGAGAGAGAGAGAGAGAGAGAGAGAGAGAGAGAGAGAGAGAGACAGACAGACAGACAGACAGACAGAGAGACAGACAGACAGAGAGAGAACGAACTCTATGAATATTCACTGAACAAGAGAACCCAAGATTAGCCTCTGTCCATCCCTTTCTTCTTCCTGCTCCTCCCCAAACTCCCACTCTGGTGCACATGTGTGCTCACACACCACCTCATACACCTCCTCCATCCTTGCCTTCCTGGGGGCTGAAGACTTGGAATGTTGCCCCACTAGCAGTGGAGAACGTCTGGCCGGGGGGCGAAGGTCATGGCTGCCCCCGCCTGGGCTGAAACCCGGCTCTGCTGGAGATGCTCCTCGATTCAGTGTGTGGCCTTTTCCTCACTCTTCCTTGGTTTTCTCCTGTGGCCATTATGACTTTCCCACCTCCTGTCTTGCCATCTGGCTGCCTTGTCTGGGCTCTTCCCAGGAGAGAGGAGTATGTGGCTTGCAGGAAAAGGGAAGAAGAAAGATGAACTATCTGTGGCTTTCTGGCACTGAAAACAATGTTAAATAAGCCTTTTTTCCACACAGCACACCATTCCGGAAGGCAAAGGCCTTGTACGCCTGCAAAGCTGAACACGACTCTGAGCTCTCATTCACAGCAGGCACCATCTTCGACAATGGTGAGTTTACCATTCCCCGCAAAAACAGGGGAAGTGGATGAATGAAGAAGACCCTACCTGGGGACACGGAGGATCTTTCCTCAAAATCCAACTTCTGCAGGCATTACCTTGGGTAGACCAAGACAGACATCTAGTCACTGAGTTTGGCACTCCGGGTAAGGTTGTGCCTGGGTTTGGTGTTTAACATCTATGTGCTAGACAGTGTCAAAGATAAGGGTGTGGAGTGCAGGATGGTGTTAGGTGGGCAGAGACGCTGGAGGGGGTTACAGCCACCTGTTCTGTCCCGCTGTCCTTGCGATCTGGGCCTGTATTATCTTCAGCAGGCAAGGCCCTCTCCCCAGACAGCCAGGTGGGCAGTAAGCCTCCTCCTGCTCCTGCTCCCTTACACCTGAGAGCACAGAATGGACTCCCTAACGGGATGTCCCCTACACCTCAGCAACAGCCCGTCCTGCCATCTGCTGCAAGAATATATTGTGGCACTCCATAAAGCTGGAGTCAGGACTTGCTTGGTGCACCATCATCCTCTGCCTTTTCTTTCCTCTTCCCCAAAAACATATTTTACAGTGAGAAGTGAAGCTGTAGTTTGGCATCATCATTTACCTAAGAGGAAAATCTGGTCTCCAATGTAAACTCCAAGTTTCTGTGAGGGCTGTTTCCTATGGGTGAAGTTCCCCTTCAAGGATACAGGCAGTTGGTTGTGTTTGCCTCAGAGGAAGCCACAAAGGCAGCTGCCAGAAGCCGGGCATTTGCTCTGGCTGCTCCTTGGCCTCATGTGGGGTGAAGGCAAAGGTCATGCTTATCTGGCTGGGCACCCCTGCCTGTCCTAGACCCACCTCTCCCCATGTGACTGAGAACCAGCAGAGGTTGGGGGCAGTCGAGGTGCCTACACAGCACAGGAGAACCTGAACCCTAGATCCAGGCCACAGTGCATGTCCCAGCCTGACCATTTGCTCTGATGTGACCTCAAGCAGTGACATCACTTCCCTAATTCTCTCCTCTGTCACAGGGCATGATGAAAGGACATCAAGCTTATATGTAGTATGCATATAAAATGGTTCTTACGGCACAGGAGGTATTCAATATGTTGTCCTTATTATTGCCAGAATCTTGTGTCTATCTTAGAAAAACACTGGTGATTGGGCACAGTGGTTCACACCTGTAATTCCAGCACTGGGGAGGCAGAGGCAGGCAGATCTCTGAGTTCGAGGCTAGCCTGGTCTACAAAGTGAGTCTAGGACAGCCAAGGCTACAAAGAGAAACCCTGTCTCTGGGGAGGCAGGGGGCGGGGGAGGGAGGCAGAGAAAAAGGCTGTGACACTATGATGTGTAAACAAGGACAGCTTTTCCCTTTTCCTTTTGCCTAACACTGTCCCAGCCTGACTGACTGTCTATCGGCTAGCTGTAGGAACATCAAATCCAGAGTGCCTGGCACCAGGTGTCTCCCAGACCTTGTGTTATGCCCACTTATTAGTCACACATGAGTAGACATAATTGGAAACACAGCAACACAGTGCAGGGAGATTCCTAGCGTGGGCTCCTGCGCCAGCAGCAATTGGGACAAATTTGAAACCGCATGTGTCCCTAGATCCACCTTGATGTTTTCCCAAGTCCAAGGTACCATAGTGGAGCTTTGGCTCTGTTGACTTTCTTCTGGGTGCTTAATAGTCAGAGCACATAAAATGGCCAACGCACCACCTCTCCTACCAGAAGCTGAGGCTTGCAAGCCTAGCGGACTGGCTGAGTGCTGTCCCAAAGCATGTCACAGCGAGTGTGCCCTGCACAGACCAGCTGTAATAATGTGATGCAGCTTCCCCCAAGACAGGTCAGAACGGGCACCACTATGGGAGCAGCCGTTACTCCTGCCCTGGGTGAGCACTGTATTCAGTTATTCAACTCTCATCACTGTCTAATTCTATGATATCACACATACATACACACACACACACACACACACACACGCACGGACGCGTGCACGCACACGTACATACACTCACACATAATCATGCTATTTTTAACCCCTAAGCTTTCTCTACCCAGCCCAAGGGTACCTACCTAGCCTACATTCTGTCTCCAAAGATTGGCCTACTTTGGATATTTTATACAAATAGAACTGCATAGCATGTGGTCTTTTTAACAGAATTTTTTTAATGTGATGTTTTTCAAAGTTAATCCATGTTGTAGCATGTATCTGCACTATATTCCTTTTCATGGCCAAGTAGTATTTCCTTGTGGGGATATACTACCTTTTACTTAAACATCTACCAGTTAACTGACAGGATATCTTATGGTTCTCACTTTCCTCCTGTTCAGAATGATATTCTGTTGATGTTTATGTTTGAATATTTTTTAAAAGTAAGTTCTCCTGGGATTGCTAGGTCATGTGTAACTCTATATTTACTGTCTGAGGAAATGCCAGCTATTTTTACAAGGAGCTTATACCTCTTTGCATTCCCTCTTCTTTCATTTTTAAATCATTTTTGAATAACAACAACAGAATGTCAGGCAAGCACCCCCATGATTTTTACTTGCCAGGGCCTTTCCTTCCCAGCGGGGTCCTCTGCCCAGCAGGTTCTGCGACTTTCCACCCGCCACTGAGTAGCCATCTTAAATCCCCTAAGGACATGTAGTAAGAATGAAGTTTGCTTCCTGTCCCGTGTTCTCCTGTGTTCCCTAGGGGCCATGTAGACATTGTGTGCATGCATGTGACTACAGACAAGCTCATGCCACGATACACATGTAGAGATCAAAGAACATTCCTGGAGTCTCTCATTTCTGCTGTGTGCTCCTGACTCTAGCCAAGCTTCCAGCCAGCTCTCCCTGCCTCCCCTCCTATCATAGGTGCGCTGGGGTTTCAGTAGCACACCGCGACCTTGGCTTTTAACTGAGGTTCAGAGGATCAAACACGGGTCATCAGGTTTACACAGCAAGTGTTTTTATCCTTTGAGCTGTATCCTTGGCAGAAATGCTAATCTACTTTCTAGGCTGTTTTGCCTGGAAATATTTCACTGAGTCCTGTTCCAAAGGAAAGATTACTTTTATTTTTTGGAGAAATCAGGCATTATAGAAAGAAATAATAAAGATGTTAGGTGGAGAAGTGGCCTGCCTGTTACTGCTCCCTTGAGAGGTAAGGTAAAGCCTATGTCAGTAGCCTGGAGCTCTCTGCAGCTGTCCAATTAAAGTTTCCCTCTGACGGTTTTTGAACATGTAAGCCATTGTCATGTGTGTGTCAGAAGAGAAGGGAAAGGCGTTGGAGGTGAAAGTCTGCTATTTCGTAACCATCAGTCTCTCAGCCTTGGGATTCCAGGGGCCCACTCTCAGAGTCTGGAGTGGCACCTAGTCAGCTCCTGGACTCTATGTGGCAGGGGATGGATGTGCAATACTGGGAAATATCTCTGGTGTCAGCTTTTGCCAGTCTACCAGGAAAGTTTGTGCTCCGCTAGGAGCACCTCAGACAGTAACTGGAAGAGGAGTCATTTGTGTTCTCAGGAGCATTAGTCATTGGAAGCACTGTGAGCGGTGATACCTAGAAGACTCACACGGCAGTCACAAACACTGGGTTCTCAGGACACCCTGCTCCAGTCTTGAGGTGAGGGTCTGGAGACAGATGAGTAAGTGTAATATGCTTGCTGTAGGAGCATGAGGACCTGAGTCCCCGCCACTAGCACCCTTGTCAAAAGCTAGGTGTGGGGGAGTGCCTGTAACCACGGTGCTGGGCAGACAGGCACGGGGGACCCCTAGAGCTCTCCAGCCATCCATCTAGTCAAATTCATGGGAGACCCTATGTCAGAAATAAGATGAAGAGCAACTGAGGAAGACATGGGTACTGAACTATGGCTTCTACACACATATACATACATGTGCATGCATGTGTGCTCGCTCTCTCTCTCTCTCTCTCTCTCTCACACACACACACACACACACACACACACACACACACACACACTTGAGATCAGCTAGATTCTTCATTGTAGCATAGATAGATCACAAGCTGCTCAGTTGTGGGGTGACCCAACACCTTCTCAGGCTAGTCTCAGCCTCCCTCACTGTTCCTCCTGCTCCCTCAGCATCCAGCCAGTTTCTCTTCCTCATCTGCATGTTGCCACCAGCTGCTAGCAAGCTCCCCCACTTCCACTCTTGCCTCTCAACCCATCTCTGCATACAAGATAGAGTGATCTCCTGAATCCAGTCTTGCTGGTCTCCTGGTGCTTTGTGAGGTACCTCTGAGGCCCTCTACAGCCCAGCTCCTGCCTCCTGACGTGCCATCCTTCTTTATGTACCACACCTTCAGAGGACATCTCCACAAGCTGCTGGTCAACTGTCTCTTTTGTAGTTACTGTTTGTTGGAGCACAGCCACCCTTTCTTTTGTTTGTTTGAATATTTTCAATACTCCATGGCCATGTTCTGTGGCTCTGTATAGGGAGTTTGCAGACTGCTGTTCTGAGATCATATCTAGCTTTCCTTGCCGTAGGCCCTTGCATCTGTTCTAAGCACTCCTGGCTGATACTGTGAGCCTTTGGGTTGTGTTTTTCTGAGTTCTCTCCTCCCAAATTCTATCTCTTTTTTCCTTCCCTTTCCTCTTTCTCTCCTTCTTATTTTCCCTCTCCTTCCCTCCCTCTCTTCCCCTCTCTCCCTCTCTCCCTCTCCCCGTCTCTCTCTCTCTCTCTCTCTCTCTCTCTCTCTCTCTCTCTCTCTCTCTCTCTCCACTGTGTTTACTGATAAACTGTTACTCTGCTAAGGGCACATATATGAGAACCTAGCACAGTGTCTGGCTCCTGATAGGTGCTCATAAGACATATATGTAATGAATAAATGCCTGCTAATCACACATGTCTGTAACTTCCTCCAAGGGAGGCATCTTCCCTCTGTGGGTAACCAGCCATTAGAGATATCTGTCGCACGCTTGCCCATTGTCCAGACTGGACTAGGAGAAGAGCGTGAGCTGAGTTTGCCAGGGACTTGTGTTGTACCCAAGGCTGTAGCAAAGGGAGAGCTTGGGCCCTGTCAGTAGCAGCGTATGTTATGTGCTCACTGGGCTGGACTACCACCCAGGCAGCTCCTTGCAGCGCGTAGTGTGTACATAGCACATTGGACACTGGTGCAGGGTAGCCCACCAACCACTTACTGAGTGCTTCACCAGTTAGAGTGCTGAGGCAGGCGTAAGCAGAATTCAGACAGTAGGCTGCATGCTCAGATGTCCCGGACCTCTAGTGTACCTCCATGGTCTACCAGCTGTACAGTTTTGGTTTTTTGTCCTTGTTTTTGTTTTTATTTTCTTTGTTTGTTTTGGTTTGGTTTGGTTTTTTGGCTGGTTGCCTGACCTTTTGGATCCTCAGTTTTTCATCTTAAATGAGGGCACTAGCAGAACCGACCTTATGTTCACACTGAAACTAGTACAGGTGGAGTATCTGCTAATAAAGTTTCACTATTTAGCGTGTGCCCTACCCGTTCATACCATCAAGAAACACCTCCAATTAAATCAGAGCAGGATAGAGTGGAGGAAGGGTTTGATCTCTTGGTTTGAATTACGTTTTTACTATCACGACTATGTGCAAATTAATGTGTCTGAAATTCTGAGCACATGGCCCCCATGATACTCTGCCTTTAAAGTGCTGGGCTGTGGCATAGTGGACAATGCAGAGGGGCATGGCTGAACGTTGTTGAGCCAGGTAGTTAACAAACTGAAGTGCACTAAAAAGTCAGATACCACAACTTCATCATTTTAGCAGTTATTAATAAGTCCCACAGACTCTATGTGGGATATGCTGTGGGTTTTCCAGAACTCAGGAGGTGGAGGAGCAGGTAGGAGCAAGTTCATAATACTGTTTATTAAAGACTTGGGCATCTTGAACATGTCCCTTGGACGGAGATGCCTGGTGGCACTCAGAGGAAAGATAATAGGTCACCAAGGAGAGACTTGATACCGTATGAGCATATTCAGGGGGAGGAGGTCCCCCTCAGACACAGACTTAGGGGAGGGGAGGGGAGTAGGGGGGAAGTGGGAGGAAGGGAGGAATGGGAGGATACATGGGATGGGCTAACAACTGAGATGTAATATGTATAAATTAATAAAAATGTATTTTAAAAATTAATTAATTAATTAATCTTTTATGTGTAAAAAAATTCTAAAAGTACAATAAATCATTTATATGCAAGAAAAAAAAAAGACTTGGGCATCAGTTGAGCCCTGTCTGAGGCCAGGGAACAGATTACAGAAGGAAATGGGTATCCGGGCTCCCTCCTCTACCAGCTAACCAGAACTCAGATTCCTAACTACCAAACTCAAGCTCATTCTTAACTGTCACCTCTCACAGCATTTTGACACACAAAAGTTGCAGCTTTTAACTTATACAAACTAAGGAAAATGTAGGTGCCTAGGGCCCAGGAATTCCCTGTGGTGGTGTCTAGCACTCAGCTCTAAGAAACCCTGGCTTAAAGACTCCCTGGGTCAGCAAGGCTGCTTCATCCCTGCAGCCCGTGTGATGCATCTGTAGGCCTTCCTTGTCCTTTCTGAGGCCTCCCATACACTGCAAACTCCACTCAGGTTCATACTGTGCCTGTGCTGTTTGAACAGCTGTGGGAAGGCAGTGGATACACACATCTACTGAGTAGCTGTGCTGCAGCATGTCAGAGCTCTTTTGGTTGTCTTTACTTTGCTCAGATGGTTTTTTGTTTGTTTGGTTGCTTATTTGTCGTGGTTTTGGCTTATTCTAACTCATTCATTTGGGGAATGAGTTTAATTCTAAGGTTTACTGAAGCTTTGGTGGGTTCAGGTACCAATCCTTTGCCCAGACTGGATGGTAGAAGTTCCCCGAGGTCCTTCTGTCTCACTCTCCCAGGGCTGGGGTAGCAGGTGCACACTGCCTCAGCTGGCTTTTTAGATGTTTTCTGAGAAGCTGAACTCAGCCCTCAAACTTAGGGACCAAGGGCTCTACCCTATCTTTGTCAGCCCCAGCCCCTTGGCCGTGTTTTACTAGGAGAGAGTTCATTCCTTACTTACTAACTGGTACTGGGGGTTCATGATGCACTCACAGTGGCTGCTGTGGTCGGCAGCAGAAGCCACAGAGAAGATTTTGCCACCATTGTAGAGGTTTAACACTGCACGTGACCTTGACAGCCTCAGCTGGTGGCCAGGCAGAGGGCAAGCCTATTTGGTGTTCCTTATAGGCAGCCTAGGAACATCTTCCGTACCTGGAGAGGCCAGGTAACTGCTAAGTGTTCTAGACTCATCCCTGTCTGTCTCAGACCCTCCTGCAGGTCTGACGTCTCATCTGCTCAGGCTTCGTTCTGCAGGGCTCATGGTAGGAAGTTATGCAAGGGTTTGAAGGCCAGTTAATATGTGTCAGACCACGTCCCCACCCAAGGAAGTGTGGAAATGCCTCTGCGTATATCAGTCCCTCTAGACGCCTCAGAGCCTGTGATTTTGTTTCCTCCCCATTGGCTTCCATCGGCTTCGTTTCTTCTTTCCTACAAACCGAAACTAGAATTAGACAGTAGTGCCGAGGCGGAAGTCCGCTTCTAAAACAAGCACAGGAAGTCACTTAATTAGCCCAGGAAAGGAACAGGGGGAAATCCATTCTCGCCACACAATCCTGGATAACTCCAGTTTTCCTAATACATTTAGAGTGAGTACCCTGCCCCACTCCAAAGTGACCTGAACTAGAGCAGCTGGTTCATGAGTAGGAATACCCCCTCCCCGTGCAGGCTCATCACCCCGGCTCACAGTCCCAACCCTTCCTCCCACTATGGTGTACTTTACAGACTCAGCCACATTTGTCCATCTCTTCACCACAGAGAGGGATTGTGACACAGCAGAAATGGATCCTTAGTCTGTGCATATTGAAAAAAATCAAATCGATGGGACCTTTGAAAGCTGCAGTGTAGGAAGCAGACAGCTTTCCAACTTGTTTATAGGAGAAGCTCTAGAATGCAGAAAAGAAAAGGAAGGAAAAGTGTAGGTGGAGGAGAAGGGAAGCATTCAGAGTTGGCAGCATGTAGTAAGGATCTGCAAGGAAAGAAGAGAGCGTCCTGAGGATTTACAGGTACAAAGCAGATAGGACAAGCTGGACATGGTGACACATACTGCTAATCCAGGACCTGGAGTGCCGAAGCAGGAGGAGTATTGCCCTGAGTTCAAATCTGGACTACAGATTGAGACCCAGTCTTAAAAATATAAAAACGAACATGAACAAACACATAAAATGACCAGCAGGGACTAGTTCTTCACAGGCCTGCCAGGGCACGCCTTTGGTACGCAGCTGCCAGTGAGTGGGATGGGTTGATCATACATGCATGTATGTAAGCAGGGATGGGTGGATGGATGAATGGAGCATACCAGCTGTTGACCTCTAACCTAAGAGAATGTAAATCTGTTGCACACAGTTTAAAACAGGGCCTTCAGAAAATTCATAAAGCCCCTGAGATTGCATGTAAAATTTGACTGTCTGAATGTTTCCCTTTTTGTTGTGGAAAGAGTTCATTCAAAACAACTGTCATCAGAAGGGTTTCATCCCAACAGAAGGTGAAGGACCTCTGTTTCAAACCAGTCCTGGAATCACATAGCATAATAAGCAGCTGTGCTCACTCCCACACCCTCCAGTGTACAGCACATCCACCTCCTGCTCTGCCCATGACCTCATCTCTTCTCACCATCTCTCTCTCTCTTCCTGTACAGTTCATCCATCTCAGGAGCCTGGCTGGTTGGAGGGGACTCTGAATGGAAAGACTGGCCTCATCCCGGAGAACTACGTGGAGTTCCTCTAACCTGGAGCCCCAGCGGAGCTGCTCAGCTTTACGTGGTCTCCATGACAACTGCTGATTCTGGTGTGGTGGACCACTTTTCATTGCCACTGAGAAAGCAGGGGGGGCTGACTGCTGCTCCCTGCCAACACGAATGCACCTGGGAAACTTGTGTCATCTTTCTCCATGATCATCTCAGCTGACAGCATGGTGGTGCTGCAAGAATTGAAAGTCAATCAGCAGGGAAGGCCATTGGATTTTGATAACCCAGAGGAAGGCTTGCAAAGCTGGTCTCTCATGAGTGCCCTAGATAGAGAGCCCTGCTTTCATGTCAGCAGTCACCCCCAGGCTTCTGGGGAGAGGAAGCAGCATGAGAGCAGTCCTCAGTTGGACAAGGCTGGGCAAAGAACCCGGCGCAAGATGCAGGCTGCCTCTGTTGCTGTTGCTTACAGCAGACATCCTTGTTCTCTCCTCCTTTCTCCCAGAGACGCAGTGCTGAAGGCAGCTGGGCCTGTCTGCAAGCACACAGGATGAAGGGGTTGCTGCACTGTTTATATAAGGTCCAATCTCTCACCATCTCTTGAGCAGCTATTGGCCTATAATCAGCAGATTTCAGTGCAGTCCTCTCAACGCAAAGAAGCACACGCCCCTCACGTTCGCTGCCACTGAAGGCTTCCATCACTGCCATCACCTAGTAACCATAGCAACCCAACCTACTCTAAGATGAAGCCAAAAATAATACTCCTCTTTGTTTGACACTCCTCCCTTTCCCATGGTCTTCCAACGATCTGAAGCAAAGGATTAGACCATTAGGGGCAGACAGGATAGCAACTGGGGACTGTTCCTTCTCTGGTAAATGTCAGCATCCTCAGAATACACCTGTAGCCAACTCTGGGGACCTGTTGATACTGAATCCTACACACGGGTCAGTGCTTTGGTTCTCCATGCGACAAGTTCTTGCTTCAGAGGGCAGGATGCTTTCTCCCTGTGGGCTAGCATCTGACGACTCCCTCCAGCCCTCCCTCTCCCTGCTGCCTGCCTGTCTTTGCCCTTGGCAATGGTCCTCAAACAGCTCCCTACAATGCTTTTGCTACTGAGGTCCTGTGGATTTTAGAGATGATTCTTAGGACAAACCTGTAGCCTGAATTTTAAAAGTACACCTGTATCACTGCCACCCAGAAAAAGAGGGCCTCATTAACCAGGAAAGGCCATTAAGAATCTAGAAGACACCAAATGTTGAGGCCTGAAGGCTGGGTACCTTCTAGGAGAGGGAATTCCCAGGTAACAGGGGCTGGAACTTAACTGCATGAGAGACCACCTGGAGGAGTATCACATGACCTCAAAAGAACACAGTCGTGGTATCTTCACACATGAATGCCCTTACTAGAGGGACTCTGGACAGGCAAACTGTCACACTCTCCAGGAGCCCGCTTGGATGGCAGTGTTGCACCAGAGAGTGTCTCTGGCTTTTGGAATTCTTTTAGGGATGTTTAATGAAGAAAAGAAAAACTTGAATTGTGTTGAATTACTGTATCTTTGGCTTTTTTTTTTTAAGATAAACTTGTAAATAGAATGATTTGAAATATTATATGGTAAAATTTTATATTTGATATTCTTTAAGCTTGTTGCTCCATGCATTTAGCATTCTGATTGCTGAACAAACGTGTTAAGAAGGGTATGAGAGAGGCCAGGTTAAAGAGGCAAGGTCGTGACTGGCCTCTCTGGCCCAGTGGAAGAATGTTTCCTAAGATTCCTGTGGGTGAGCCTCAAAAGTTAGTTGTGTTCAGTTGTCTTTATCTACATGTGGGTCTGGGCCTTGGAGATCAGAAGAGCATTTTCTGGCAGTGAGTGTCCAAAGGACCCCCACCTAACAGTGAGGTGACACTCAGGATTTAAATAGGCGGGGCAAGGGACAACATGTTTGTTTGTGTGTGTTTGTTCTTCTCAGGTGTATTTCTTGGTACCCTAGGATGTCCAGACCAAAGGTGATGAGACAGCTACTCCTTCGCTTCCATATCTCCTAAGGTTTTATAAATATAGCCAAACTGGTTTGTAAATGTGTCTGTAAGCTCTGAAAACAAAACTAGAAAGCCATCGGCCAGGCTGTGATTCTTAATCCCTTGTACGTTTCTACAGTTCCTTCACCTCTAGGTTCCATATAGCCCAAAGTCAAAAGAACACCGGGGAGGCATGGAGCCTGCACTGGTTCAGGTTTTAGAGTGGCTGTGAGGCTGGGAGGTCATTGTTGTGACTTGTCTTGAGTTAACTGGCTCAGGACTGTGCTGTTGTCAACGAAGGACCCAGCCAGGAACAAGGGAGCCGCGCTGTCAGGCAAACTGCCCCTGGGGCTGGGTGCGATGGTGCATGCCCATGGTCCTAGCCCTTAGGAAGCAGAGACAAGAGGATGGCTGAAGTCCTAAGCCACCTGGGTTTGAGGGCAGGAGGGGGCTGGAAACTACAGGAAGAAAGAGACTAGATTCCAGTTCCAGGCCTGTTGTCTGTGAGCTTGAGAGCAAGCTGGGATATGGAGCCTGAAGGGCATGTACACTCAAGTAGCATTGCACTTTGCAAATTGAAAGAGCCCAGCATGATACTTTTAATATATCTGATGATTTACATTGTCACCTGCCTCATCATAAATGAAGTGTTCCTGTAGTCAGTGCCCAGCATGACTGCTTGGGTACATATTCCTGAGCTGGCCCTGGTTTGAAGCCACTCTTAGGTTGACCTCCTTCTGGTTTCCCCGGGGCCATGTGTGGCCTGTGACAGATGGTCGCTCTGTTTCCTTTGTCCAGCTAAGCCGCCCTCCTCCTCCTCCTCCTCCTCCTCCTCTTCCTCCTCAGCTAAAGACCTGGAGAGATTAATGTGAGCCAAGTGGGAAAGAACTTAAAGAGTAAAAATGAAACATGCCCTCTGCTCTCTGAACCACCCCCTCAGCTCCCCACTGATAAGGAAAAACAGCCATAGAGTGTTGATAGCGGATAGAAGTTCATTGACCAGAGCCCCCAAAGCTTTCCCAGGAGCTTTGAGTTCCTCTTGTAAGGCCCTGGCACCAGCTGGTTATGACCTGAATTTTGGGACATTGAGATGATTGGCTTCACTCCTCCTTGAGATACAGAGTTCCGTAACTAAACAGTGCCATGCCGTGAGAAGATAGCTGCTTTCAAATCCCTGCCCCCAAGCATGGGAATGGACTCGCCCAAGATCGATGGAATTCTCTCCTACCTGCGTGTAAGAGTGGACTCTATTCAGTGGACCCCTGAGTAGTCCATGAGCACTACTGCCAGTTTTTAGTATTTCTAAAGCCAATATGTAAAGTCTTAGGGGTGCTTTTTAAAATTTTTTTTTTTAACAACAAAGCCAAGAGAAAATGAGCAGTGAGTACTTGCAGACTGGCCCTGGTAGGCCAGGGCGCTGTGGTTGCTTGGGAGTTGCAGGCATTTACTCATAACTCCAGACATCAGTGTGCCGCACCTGGATCGCAGAGGGAAATCCCTGTCCACTGCATTTTCCTCCTGAAAATGGTAGCACCAGTCACACTAAAAGCTGTCTCTGTGTCATAGAGGTTCCAGAAGCATCCATTATTGAGGTGTGCGGAGATAGGTTAAAGATGGGGTGGTCCTGTGTTCCTGGCTGGCTGTTGACACTTCTCATCCTCTGGCACCTGCTTCCTGAGAGAAGATTGTTCATCTGGTGTCATTGCCATGAGGCTCCCGGGTGCACCAGTGACTACCCTGGCACCCCACATTCGCTGTAGCACCTGCTGTTCCTAGTAGACAAGGGAGCCAAGCATCTGCCTAGCCACCTGACTTTCAAAGGAATGTCCTGGGTGTCTGTCAAGGGAGTTGTCTGCCACCGCTGGCGAGATTGACAGAGATCATGCATGTTGACAGACCTGCCCGGCAGCCCCTTTATCAGCCGGGTGCCCCTCACACCCCACGGTGGTGTTTGAAAAATGTCTTTTGTGCTCAAATATTTCTGCATCCATGCTGATCTAGTGGTTGTCTGTGAACATAGCATGAAAATGACAGCAGCAGAGAGAGAGCAGTGAACCTTGCACATTCCTCCAGCACGCCTGAGACGAGACTCCAACAAGTAATAATTAGCTTTCTTCCTTCTGCCACCCACAGGACTTGCCTAACTTTAAGAGCTTCCCAAAGCAGACAGAGATTCCAGGTGTCACCCAGAGGCAGCCTGTGCTCACGGGAGGAAAGCATAGGAGGAGAACACCAGGCCCAGGCAGGAAAAAGTGAACCGCACTGGGGAGCCCCGGATCTTTAAGGAGGGCTCAAGATCCTACTGGGGAGGAAAAGCTATCTCAGGAAAAAAAAAATCTCACAGCTAATAATTTTTCACAAGTCTATAGGACATTATAAAACAAGTGAAAATACCCTTTATGGTGGAATGTTCCGGAAAGCAAGAATTGAGCGTAATCCTAACCTATGGAAGGAGAGCCTAGCGCTGCTGTGTCAGAATTCCCATCAGTGTGGTCAGCGGGGACTGGAGTTTTGGTGAATGACCCCAAACAGCTTCAGCCAGGCTGAGTGGTACCATACCATCCTACACCTGTCATTCCCACAGGGTTCACTAACAGGCAGCAGTCTTGGGATTCAAGATGCTGGGGTCAGCTTGGTGTCTGAAAACATACTTCCGGTGATTCTAAAAGTTGTGTGTGCATGTGTCTGTGTGTAGCTCATACACGTGTAAAGATAACAGCCACACAAGCTGGCACTTCCAGAGCTTTTACAGCCTTGAAAATTCGGAGGGAGAACATCAGAGGAGCTAGAGTCTGTTGGTTTCCTAGCAAAAAGAGCAAAGATACAAATAAACTGCCGTCTCAAGCCTGTGTGTGTATTTGTCACTTAGTTATCCGCAGCTGTGTTTTGTGGTGACTTATGAAAAGTCACGTTAAAAACTCAAGCCCATAAATCCCCAGTAGCTAATGCTAGGTTAGTTTCAAAAGCACTCTAAAAGACACTTAGACCATATTTTGGGAAAGAAACCATCTGCATGTTTAATTCATCTTTTAGGCTACCATTGAGTGTACTGTAAAGTGCTGTGTGATACAATATCAGTAAAGTACTTATAAAAGGCACTTTAATATTTTGAAAAAATCATAAGTAATGCACTGTTGTAAATGGCAGTATTGAATATTGACTGGTGCATTGAATCCAATTCTGTAATTAAAAAGCAACCTGCAGCTAAGATAGAACATTTTCCTGTTATTAGAAAAAAAAAGTTTTGCCATGTTCAGGCTTTTTTAAAAAAATGTGTCTCTGTGCCATTGTGTGTATCTATAGAGAAAATAGAATTTCTATCAGGCACCTTGGAAATGTGGCTTTTTTATGTTTGGTTCATGTATGTGCAGTCCCTATAAAGTGAGTGGAAGTCTGAGTTTTGAATTAAATGGCTTTTCCATTTGATGGTGTGTTTGTTTCTTGAATTTTTTACTCGGCATATTTGAATTTCTTCTAATGTGCATTTATATAGTGATCAAAGGTCACAAGTCTGGGCCCTTACAGTTATGAATGTCAGCTACAGGGCTCTTTTTTTTTTTTTTTTTTTTTTTTTTTTTATGAGCTGGGAGTGGCTCTGTGTTCTACTTAACCAAGAGGTCAAATGCTAGTGTACTTGAATCACCTACTCGGGCCTGTCACACAGTTAAGCCTCAAATGTCACAGCCCACAGAATACTAATGATTTTATCTCCTGGATCACATAATAGGCTTCCAAAATTCACTTTTCTAATCAGTTAACCCTTTTCTAGAACTCAACACAGGACACAAGCAAGCTGACTGTACCAGTGAGTGCTTCTCAAGCCTTCCAGGAGTGTCCTGAGCTGTGGCTTGGGACCTGGGTTTACTGTAAGCCTTTAGTTCTGTCTCAAGTTCCAAGGACTCATGGCTGCCTCTGAAGAAAGGGCCCCTGGGGGCCAGGGTTAGGCTTCTGACCAGAGTGAGGAGAAGGAAGACAGGACTGCTCCTTTGGAGCCTGGATTTAAGGAGGAAGCTGTTTGAATGTGTGGGTCACATGGGAGCCGTCTATGGTGTTCTTCTTTGCCAAGCTTGTCCTTGTTTGAACTCTGGGAACAGCACAGATGTTCTACACCTGTTGTCCTTGCAGGTTCTCTGGCCCTTGAAGCCTATTCTTGTGACATGTTTGGTTCTGAGTTGAGGCTTTCAGAGCTCAACAGCAACTTGGGGCTGAGTGGATTTATTTGGTGTGCATGCCCCCATCACAGTGCCATTGAGGGAAGTGAGGGCAGGATCTCAGTCAAACAGAGGCATGAAGGACTGCTACTTACCCCCTCACTCTCTTTTTTAAAAATATATTTTATTAATTTATTCATATTACATTTAAATTGTTATCACATCCCTTGTATCCTCCCATTTCTCTCTCCCTCCCTCCCTCTCATTTTCCCCTTACTCCCCTCCCCTATGTCTGTGACTGAGGGGAACCTCCTCCCCCTGTATATGCTCATAGGGTATCAAGTCTCTTCTTGGTAGCCTGCTATCCTTCCTCTGAGTGCTACCCAATGGACAGGACATTCTCCACAGTTGAGTGGAGAGTGGGGACTGACTCTCACATGAACCCCCTCGCTCTCTTGAGCTTTCTTGGCTGCTTCTGCAGCTCAGGCCCAGCTGTGTAGGGATGACACCACCCACAGTGAGCTAGACCCTTCTGCATTAATTAGAAATTAAGACCTTGGCCCACAGACATGCCTACAGGCCAATGTGACAAAGCAGTGTCCCTCTTTCCCTGCTGACTCGTTTGCACCAAGTTTGACAAGAACAGCACTTGAGTCTGATGCTATTGCCAAGAGAATGAAATCTGGGTATAGGTTCCTGTTTTGTCTGGCCTTGTTTTTTCCAGCAGGCTTCCCAGTGATTCTGACCTTTGTGTCTTCGAAATATGAGAGCTTTTCATTTTTTGCTTTGCTTTTCTCAGCCACCTAGAGCAGAACTGGAATGGTGTGTCCAGCGTCTGGCTGACAATACGCTCGAGTTCTGCCAATGTGTTTGGGCGGTTGGTTGGGCAGTTGGTTGATGGGTTGGTTGCAAGAACATCGTGGATAGTCACAGACTTGATTGGCAACTGAAATCAGGTGACTGTTAGTGGGTGTCAAGAAGTATTTTCTCAGGCCCCAAATAAGCTCCATCTCTCTTCTTTCCTCAGGTCTTCCTCGGACTTCCCTCAGACACCACACATCCCTCACTGCTTTTAATAGCACTACGTTCAACTGCAACTACTTAACTATGCTGAGGTAGCCATTATTGGCTGACTCTGGCCTGCTCAGCAGGTAAGAGAAGCTCTAACCAAGCCAGTAACTACTCAGGTGGGTGAGGCTCCTAGCCCGGGAGAGCTGTCCCAGAGGAAAGAATACACGTACCGGGGGTACTGCCTTGGGATGCTCAGCCAACATCAGATATTTGGGGACCAGAGCCATGACAGTTTTCCACTGAAATGATCAAAAACATCTCACAGTGGTTGGCTGCCATACTACATAGCTATCCAGTCTTTTCTGTAATTGACCCCAGGAGCCTGGCCAAGGCTCTGCTAGTGAGGCTCAGCTGGCTATAATACACCTTTCTGAGCCAATCCAGCAATCCAGTAAAAGTCTGAATTCATGGGGTTCTTTCTGGAGACATCAGCATACATCTCACCAAGTCCTGTGCCCACCCTAAAGTCCAAGTGTGGGTTCCATCACTATGGCCAGATATCCATTCTGCATTCATGAACTTGAATAGAGGGTAAGTGACCCTTGACAAAATGCTGTGTTTTCTCATAGGCTCAGAGTAAAGCTTATAGGAGCAAGACTCAGGTATGCAGCTCCCCAGCTGGCACTCTTAACTGATACTCAACAAAACATCCAGGTAGCCCAATGATCAAGAACCAAAAGCCCATTTATTGTCATCTGGGTGCTGTTGACTCATACTAACCTCAAGTCCCTTTAACAAGTCACAGAGTCACCCTCAGGATTAGAATTATTCCTTCCTAGGGACCCATCAAGGAAATTCCACAGTGTCCCAAGGGATGTGCTCTGGCATCTGTCACTCTCACTAGGGGAATTCTTTGTGTGTGAGTGAAGTTTCCCATGGTGCAGCTGTAGTCCATTTCCGTTCTGGCTTCCCTAATGGTGAAGAATGAAGCGGTTACCGCCCTTTTACGGAACTCTCGGTTTGTATGCTTTCCATTCAGAGTTTCCTCTTGAGCAGCTCACATGCCGGGAGCTGCTAACACCAGGGACTTACGGAGCTCACACTTAGGCTTCACCGAAGAGCGGAGATTGTGGCTAGAGGAGAGAGAAGTAAGAAGCAGGCAAAGCCTGGAGGAGGTGACCTTCAGCATGGACCTTGACAGCTGGAGAGCGAGAGCCTCTTAGGTACACGGAGCAGTGTCCCAAGTCTCCCAAGTGGAAAGGTGGTGAGGACCAAAGCATGATGGTATAAGTGGGGTGACCTCAGTGTGGCTGGACCATGACGAGATAGGGCTTTCTGGGGGTTGCAAATGGTTCGCTCTCAGCTGCTCCCACCTTAGCAGGTGGGTTTCTGTTTCAGTCTCAGTTGACAACGTGCTTTCATTCTCACCGGCCATATCCAGTTGCTACATCCCTCCCTAAACGCCCAAGGCATATGAAGCAGTATAATTGTCCCATCTAATAGGTGATACAGCTGTTCACGGAGGTCACACAAGCTAGGATGAGGTGAACCCTCAGTTCCAGCAGAAGTCTGTGTAGTTCTACGATCCCCGCGCCCTCTGAAACCCTTGTAAGCAATCCCTTCATACAGGACCGTTTCTAAGTTGCTAACAGGCAATCCTTCCCTGTCTGCTTTGGCTCTCTCACCTTGTCCCCATTTCTGTCGGTCCCATCCCCGGAAGTGACGTCAAAAACCTCCTCCTGGCCTTCTGAGCAAGAGCCTTTCAGAGAGCACAGCCTCTGGGGATGGCAGCTGGGGTTCTGCGGACAGGATGAGCGCAGGGCCTGCTGCGGAACAACCTTCTTTCCTCTTGGAGCCTTTTGTTCACTCATCTTGGCCTAACTGCTCCCCAGTTGTTGAGTTTTCTGCACATAGTCTTGGTTTTCAGGTGAGCCCACCACCTTCGAGCCTGCACTGCAAGGGCAGCCCCTGCAGGGGCCCAGCCATGTTTGCCTGACTGGAAATATGGCATGCAAGAATTTTTTTTCAGTTTATTCTGAAGGAAGGAGAGGTCACAGTCGATGACATCCGAGGCTCTGCAGTATGGACAATACTGTACTTGTACTGGGCTCTTCTCCTAGAGCGGAAAGCTTGCCAGTCCCTGAGAGGCCTGAGGTGTGTGGCCCACCTCAGGGGTTGAAGAGGCCAGAGCAGTTCCGGGTTACGGATCCCCCTTGCACTTGCTAGGCCTCAAGCCTACTCTTCCCTTTAGCCACTTATTTAATTCTCAAATCAACCCTGTGAAATAGGTCCCGGCTGTTATTCCATTGTGCCCCCGAGGAAGTCAAATACCTGATTAGGCAACTTGTCCAAAGTCACAGAGTTAATAAGTAATGAAGCAGAGCTAACCCCAGCTAACCCAGTGCTCATACTCACAACATCCACACTGGTCACACTGGGGAAGGCCCAGAGGCTCCATGGCCCCGTGCCCTTCCTCCCTCCACCCTGAGAGAGCAGCTTCTGCTCTTATCTGCTGACAGCCAGCACCCTTTGCTATTAGTAAGACTACTTCACTTGTGCTTCAGAAAGCCACACACGCCCCTGACCCTCTGGTTCCAAGGGTTTGTGTGGCCTGGCATCAACCCTGAGTCCAGTGATGACCGTGGGTTCTGGCCTAGTGTCAGATCAAGTGTTAGATTGCTTCAGGCATGAACACAGGGTCTACTGTGCCACAGCTTTGACCTGGAACAAGGTACACAAAACCCAGCCTAGGACAGCATAAGACCTGGGGAGATTAGTAACTGCTATCACCCACCCTCACGTGGCTTCTCCACGTCAATTCTTCCTGTCACATTTCTATCTGCAGGCCCCAGGATGAGGCCCCTTCCTTTATGTGGACAACTTGTTGAGACCGGAGAGTGCATCAATCAGACAGGTTGCCTCTGACAGCGAACAGAATGCTGTATTTGTTGTGATATAAAGTGGCCTGGCTTGAGCAATCCTGGAATTGGCTCACACCAAGAAAAGCCTAGAGCCTGTCTCCATATAGCAAGCGAAGCTCATTTATACAATACTGACATTTGCTCTCCATTCTGAGCCAGGAGAAGCCATGGCTAGATCTCCTAAGGACAGGGAGGAATCATGTCCTGTCAGAGTTCCAGCCCCAGCTGATTCACCCAGTCACTGGCTGACTGGCCCTGCAGTGGTGCCTTCACCCCTGAGTTCTCACAAAGGATCCCCAGGGCAGCTCGAAGTGGAATAGCAGTAAATCTTGTCTCACCGTGAGACGGGGATTAGGAGCTGCAGAGCTCTCATCCCGGAACTGAGCACCCCTGAGGCCGCACCCAGACCTGCTCAGCAGTCCTGTGAACACAGCTCTGAGAAACTCTAGATACCCAGTTCAGACCTTCACCTTTCCATGGGTGGGGTGGCATAGCTGGGCCTCTACAGGGGCATGGGTGGGTGTATCTCCTTTGCCTCCCTTGGAGGCCCTGCTGTGGCGCTGTCTGCGATGTGCTCACAGTATCAAGACTGCCAGATAAAATCAAAATTCCAGCCTTGACAGGAAGGCCCACAGCCTAGGAAGGCACTCCTGGTCCACCCAGGAGCCTACTTAACCCCCCCCCCCTTTCTATCTGTCTCTGTCTGTCTGTCTGTCTGTCTGTCTGTCTGTCTCTGTCCCTCTCTGTCTCTCTGTCTCTCTGTGTCTGTCTCTCTGTCTGTCTCTGTCTCTGCCTGTCTCTCTGTCTCTCTCTGCCTCTCTGTCTCTCTCTCTCTGTCTGTCTCTCTGTCTCTGTCTCTTTCTCTCTCATCAGCAAACCTCAAAAGCTCCCTAAGTGAGAGAGAGAGAGAGAGAGAGAGAGAGAGAGAGAGAGAGAGAGAGAGAGAGAGAGAGAGAGAGAGAAGGAGGAAGAGGATGGGAAGGAAGGGTAAAAGGAAAGGGTCAAGAGGGAAGAGCAGGGAAGAAATCAAAGCTTCAGAAGCTCCCTGTGGGAGAGGAGGAGGAGGAGAAAGGGAGAAATCCTAGCTCTTTGGTGTAGCATTCAGGGGTTCTTTCCAAACTGAGCCCAACTTTCGCTTTTGAAAGACCTCCCCAGAGTCATGAGCTCTATCACTGCACGTGATTTGGACCATGCTTGCTCTTCCATGGGCTTTGCGTTTATTAGGCATCTGTGGTTTCCATGCCCAAGTGCTAGGTGCTATCCCCTACTTGTGTTCCTGGGGCTAAACTAGGTCTGAGAGCCCTTCATGTCTTTCACTCCAAGGGAGTACTAGCTGCCATGGCCTGCCTGTTTGGTTACACTTAACCTTTCTTTTGCTTGAAGCAACTGTTTCCCTTTGGGGAGGTCCTCTCCTGCCCTCAGGCCCCGGGTTTCATGGGTTGACATCTGTATGAGTCAGGGTTCTCTAGAGTAACAGAACTTATAGAGTGTGTGTGTGTGTGTGTGTGTGTTTGTGTGTGTGTGTGTGTGTGTGTGTGTTTGTTAGAATGGCCTATAGGCTGTGGACCCACCTTCTATGACTGGAAAGCCCAAGAACCTAGTGGTTGCTCAGCCTATGAGGCTGGATGTCTCAACTGGTCTTCAGTAGACTCTGAAGATAGAGAGCCAGGATGAGCTCTCATCCCAAAGAGGTGGGTTCTAATGCCAGCGAAGGGATGGACTTGCTAGCAAGGCAAGGCAAAGGGGAAAGGCCCCCTCTTCCTTATACAGGCTGCCAGCAGAAGGTATAGCACAGATTAAAGGTGTGTCTTCCCACCTCAAGATCCCGATTAGAAGTGAGTCTTTCTAATTCAAATTAAGCAAGAAACGAAACAAAACAAAACATCTCATTGGTGTGTCCTCCACTTGTGGATTTTAACTAATTCCAGATGTAATCAAGTTGACAACCAAGAACACCTTCACAAGATCAACCCTGGCTCCAAGGTCAGTCAGTCACCTTGTGCTTGGTCAGGCCTTTGACATCGTAAAACCTACCTGGTCAAAGCACACAGGACTAACGAAGCGTGAGGAGACTTAGTTGAGGTTTACTATCAGTGGTGTCAGGCGACTTTCTCTGCCTCACTCATCTGTCCCATTAGGATGCTTGGCCGTCTGTCCTCTTGGCCCTTGGATGGCAAGCCTGCCTGAACACTGGGCAGCCTGTGTTTGGTGCACCTCATCCCTGGGCCAGACACTCCCCAACCTTTGCAGTACATCGGCCAGTAATTCTCCTTTTACCCAGCATGCTTTGCTGTGGGTTCTTTCACTTGCAGCCACCTCTTTAGATAAAACACTGTAGTGATCCCCACAGCTGCCAGTGATGAGGACAGGATACTGGCAAGGAATGTAGCTGTTTTCCTAACTATGGGACCTACAGTCATGCCTGTGCCTTCTTTGAGTATCAGCTTCCTTATCTTTAGAATGGATTTTTAAAAAATGCTTACCTTCTGAGATTGTGATGATTGAATCAAGTGACACTAATGTGTTGCATAAAATCCTTATTGTCAGACTTCAGTATTGTACTATGGAGTTCTTGGATGCCTTGCAAAGAGTTGGAAATATCTAGACACTTATATTATCTACAACTATGACTGTGCTTGGCCAGGCTGTGTTAGGAGGCATCTGGAATCTTGTTAACTTCTAGAAGGACCTCTCATTGCTTCTTGAAGGACCTTTCCACCAACATCTGCTTCTCTACTTGATCCCCTGGCCATGGTCCAAAGGACTAGATATGAGCAGACATCTGTGGTCAAAATGCCAGTGTTCTGAAACATACATGGTCTAGCCTGAATACAGGCCACAAGCCAATCAGACCTTGGCTCTTGGTAAAGGGAGCTGCCCTTAGAAATGGGGACAGAAGATGGAAAGCTAGTAGGAGGGAGCCAAGACTGGTGGTCATATCAGGTAAGGTACACACTAAGACACAGGAGTTCTGTGTGTTGAGCAAGAGGCCTTTTAGAGACAGCAGACAGAACAAGGGGAAGAGAGAAAAGTCCTGACCCACTTTGCAATTCCCTAGAGGGATCAGTTGTGCATTGACCTTAAGATCTAGAATCCTAAATGATTAAAACTAACACGTTCACGTATTGCTTGAGTTTGAGTGACTTTGTTTCTTTGTTTCTTTTTCTTTTTTTTTAAATATAGTTTGTGACTTTGTTTCTTACGACAGGAAGAGTCCTCCCTAGAACCTGGATGGGTCCCAACTGGCAGCAGGGAGCTTCTGGTAGCTAGGTGATTGGCCCAAGGGCATGTGGCGACACAGGGTTATACAGCCTCTTGGGTTTTGTAGGCTGAATACCGACTTCCAGGGTGGGACCTTCACATAAGGAAGTGAAGAGGTTTCCAATCAGTAATAGGAAGGATAGGCTCAGAAATGCGCAAGGACTGAACCCCAAATCCCACAACCAACCGTTTTCTTTTTATTGTTAACATTATGGATTGTTTTTGCAATACTCATGTGCACACATACGCATGCACCCACAATGCGGTAGACAAGCAGGAACCATTGCTTTCTTCTCTCTACACTCTTAACATCTTTCCTTTCGTGAAGCCTTTAATGGCTTCCCAAGAAAGGCAAACCTGAGCATTTGAGCACCCTGGAAAAATCTGAAGCCCACCACCACATTCACGGTTCCAGGATCCTGGGGAGAAAGGTCTATCTGGGGAAAAGAGACAGGAAATGCCTTTCCACAGAAGCCAACCTGGCCATCCATCCTAAGTCAGAGTCAGCTCTGCCCATACCCACTAAGGCTCCAAGCAAATCTGCTGTAAGTTTTCTTAGAGCCCCCAGGAGCCAGCTCATCCTGGCTTTCTGCAACCAGTTGGTAAATGTGCAGGAATCTTGGAGCTGCTTGTTGAACTGCTGGGAGTTTGGATGGAATTAGTTTTAGTACATGCGGCTTGGTGTACCTGGGTGCGGACCAGATGGGTGGTGCTTGAACTTGGGTTGGTCTACAGTCTAGATGATTTAAATCTATTAGTGGAGAGGGCTGGAGGAATGGAGGCAGCTTACAGGACTAGAAAGCAGCTACACATACCTCCTATGGAGCAGTGCAGAGTGCTACAGCTGACTTGCTGTGGAGATCAAAATAAACAAACAACAACCTAGCCCCTGCCCAGCAAAGCAACACTGTGCCCTTGGGATCAACAGCTGGCTTGTGTTTGTTTGCATCAGACTTAGCAGGACCTAGAATAAGGGATTTAGTCCCCCATCCCCCAAAGGAAGCATCTTTAGAACTTTTTTAGAGCTACAAGGAACTTCCTTGCAGATCCTGTACTTCGGAACACACAGCAGAATGGGTTCCCTTTCCGCAGCAGGGAGTCAGCTGGGAACCGTGCCAGATGGAAACTTCCTTGAGGCCAGTACAGCTCTCAGTGACCATTCAGGGCTGCTTCGAGGGCGGAGGAACCATTCTTTCCCTTAGCGACTGATGTGGGCAGGAGGCCAGACAGTGGGCAAGACGCAGGATGACTTGGTGAAGGCAGCAAGGTCGGGGCGGGGAAGGCGGACTTGTCAGAGGCCCTGACAGCATACCCTGCCTCTGTAGGGAGCCTTACTGTTCTGGGGCCCCTCTTTAAAACCAAATGACTTAGATTTAGTGTGGGGAGGATGGTGCTCCAGAGTCTGTGTTTTCAGCAGGCATCTGAGGTGGGTATAAGATTCCTCAAAAGTAATTCCAAGGTCACTTGGAGGTCGGGGTGGGGAGAGTCAAAGGCAGATGTGACTGATGTGTTGACACATGTGTTTGCCTTTGATTAAAGATTGAGGCCTTCTAATTTGTTTTGCAATAGTGTTAGGAAGTTTCCTTGCCTCACAGATGTATCAGTGAGAAGTTTGTTTGTTTGTTTGTTTGTTTGTTTGTTTTTAAACAGTGGTTAATGCAGGAATAAGAATGGAAAAATCCATATTTACCTGGATGATAACTCAGAGGGTAACCATGTGATGAAAGACCTCCCCAGAGTTCCCTCTGCACGATGAAATGAATTTACTCACTGAAAGGAATTGACTTTCCAGTAACTCAATTGCCATAAAGTGGCTGAAGCATAGGAGGGCCCTGGCAGGATCTGCATGGCCACAGCTCTCTCACTTTGCAACTGATTAGAGTCCAGGCAGCTTTTGGTCAAAGCTGAAACCATCACAAATGGGCTATCAATAAGAAAGCTACCGGCTCTGCTTCCACCTGCCCCGAATGGACTCATCTAAGCAGCGCTAAAGCCCTGATGTTCACATACCACATCTGCAGCGGAAGGGCTATGTGGTCAGATGGAAAGCAATGCACATTTTAGTGAGCCCCTCAAGTTCTCATCACAGCTTTCCTACACACACACACACACACACACACACACACACACACACACCACCCCTCAAGCTTGTGACATGGAAGTTTTGTAAACAGTAATCTTGACGGCCTTCTCTCCTTTTGTCTGCACAGCAGGGATAGTCATGTGTACTGGCTTTTTTGTGTGTCAACTTGACACAAGCTAGAGTCACCAGAGAGGAAGGAGCCTCAGCTGAGGAAAGGCTTCCATAAGATCTAGCTGTACACCAGGTGTGGTGGCACAGGCCACTGATCCCAGTCCTGGGTGGGGGGAGGCAGAGGCAGGTGGATCTCTGTGAGTTAGAGGTCCGCCTGGTCTACAAAGCAAGTCCATGACAGCCAAGGCTACACAGAGAAACCCTGTTGAGAGAGAGAGAGAGAGAGAGAGAGAGAGAGAGAGAGAGAGAGAGAGAGAGAGAGAAGCAGAGGACAGTTTTTGCGTGTTGGTTGCGCAAGATCCATGTGGCTTGTAGGGACCAAACTTAGGTTGTCATGCTTGATGGCAAATGCCTTGACCTACTGAGCCATCTCCTTGGATCTGAGACTGCCATTTAGTGGGACAAACCAGGAGACATTGAGGGGGACTTTAAAAAAAAAGAACACCAAAATCCTTCTAAAAATGTATAATCTGAGCTGCACCCAATGAAGGCAAATCATGTAGAGATATTTAACAAATTAACTTGAGTTTTCCACTTCTAAAAAATGTCAGATTTTTGAAGGATTCCAATGTCCCAGGGCTTGAAAAACAGATGCAATACATAAGCTTGATTTCCATGGCTAGGAAAGATATCATAGAGACAACTGGCAAAAATATGAGGAAGGCTAATAAGCCAGATAACTACACTGCATACATGCTCATTATATGGTGGAGATAATGGCATTGTATGTTGAGAGGGCAGAATTTTTAGACATACTGTTACAGAACACATGTAACTAAGGGTAAAAGACATTCCTCTACCAAACAAACAAAAAATTAAATGGGACTGAAGAAGAGATGGTTCAGCGGTTAAGAACCTGTACCACTTTTATAGAAGACTTGGGTTTGGTTCCCAGCACCCAGGTCCAGCAGCTCACAACTGCCTGTGACTCCAACTCTAGGGGATCTGGTGCCTCTGGTCTCTGGGTGCACCTGCACTCATGTGTAGCAACCAACACAAACACATGCAGTTAAAAATAAAATAAGTCTCTTTAAAAGTAAAGACATATGGTGTATGAAACAAATGTAATCAGATGCTAACAGGTGTCTCAGAATTATCACTGTTTTTTTTTTTTTTGAAGCCTAATATGCTTAGAGAAGAACACAGCATATGACAAACAACTAATAGCACAGTTAATGCTGAGGGTAGACACATACTAAAGAGTTATGAAGGGAAAAAAGAAAATGAACACAAAGCCAACATGGGGACTCAGTTTTCACTTTTAGGTTTCTAATACAAAGTGTAAGTCTGCACCAGCCGCTGTCATTCATCTTGAGGAGTTCTTCCCTGTGGTTCTGGGAGTGTGGTCCAGGGTGACTGTGTGGCCCTATGAGATGTGTTCAACTCTCTGATGTTCTTTTGTAGCCTCCTGTACCTGGGAGGGCTGCAGTGCACCAGACACTCGGTCTAGCGTCCAGCCCCAGAGAAGACTGTAAAAAGCCATCCCAGGCTAAGGGATTAATCTTGGCTCTGGCTCTGTTGATTTGAGGACATATGCATAAGAGAGTGCTTTTAGCAGCACAGAGTGCCCTGTTAGTACACCAGCCACGGCATGGTGTGCCTCCTGGTAGAGCCTGTCACTTTGTGGTTAAGAAGGCAGCCTCCAGAATCAGCCAGACTGCTTCCACATCCCCAAATCACTACTGACCAGAGAGGTGACTTGGGGAGAACCATTTGGCTCCATCGCCCTCTACTTTCCTCATCTACAAAATGGGCATAAGGACTGTCATACGGAATTCAACTCAGCTGACAAGATCCTGCAAGTGACACGGCCGTGTGTCCCTGAGTGTCTCCACAGGGATGCTATCCTGAAATGACCCCAAATCAGTACAATTCCACTAGGATATTTGGTGGCCCGTCCTGGCATCCTCCTTTTCCTGTCTTGGCCAGCTTACCATCTCATGACACACATCACTGATTGAGTGTTGCCTCTTAGCACTAGGTCCTTCTGGATCCCAGAAAATCAGGGTTGGCTCCTCTGATCCTCTCTCACCTGAGGTTCCCACTCTCCAGCTGAACCCTGGGAACTCTGCTGCTTCTGCAATCCAGAAGGAACACGTCTTGCTTGGGAAGCTCACCTGGAAGAAACGCAGCCGGAGACACCTTCCGTGCCAGCCCAGATCTGTGCTCTCAGCTTGAGGTCTTGCCAGGGACCCTTGAGTCTACACAAGTTCTGCTCCCTGCATGGGAGCTGGGGAAGGCAGAGGCTTTGCTGTCGTGGCTGTGTAAACACACCCAGGATCTCAGAGCTGCACTTCCCCCACCAGTCCACGGTGGTGGCCGGAGCCAAACCTCAGGGATGGAAGCTGAACAAAAATGTGTCAGAGGAAAAATATGCCCTCCAAGTTCTCTCTCTCTCTCTCTCTCTCCAGTGCCACGCCCACATCTCCGCCAGCCTGCTGGACATCTCTTGTTCGATGACCCATGGTCCCGTCTTTACCAAAACAACATGTCCACAGTGATGGACAGCTGACCCCCTCCTCCCGTTTTCTTTGCCAGCCAAGTCAGAAACTCTGAGACCTGCCACCCCGACACCATCTGCCCCTTCAGTTAGCAGGTCCCATGCCCTGAGACTCTGCAGTAATGCAGGTCTCAGTCCTCCGCTTTAGACCTCACATGCTGACCATCGGGGGCCGTGGCCTCCCTTCCTGAACTCCCAGTCACTCCAAACTAGTCTTCCTTCCTCCAGGGCGTGCCTGTTAACTCTTTCTCTACATTAAGGACATAGTGACCCCCCACCATGGCAAAACATACATGGACTCTCTTGTCACATAGCAGCAGAGGGTGGAGTCTTAGGTAGCCATGTTCACTTAGCCACTTCCTGGCTTCCCCTTGCCCTGACCACCCATCCCACCAACACCCCAGACTTCTCACTGGGGCCCTAACTGCTTGTTACTCATTTCTTACTAGCTTTTGAGTAAGGTCTTCCCTTTGTGCGGACTTTTTTTTTTTCTTCCCTCGGTTACCCTGCAAGAGCCCTGCTTACCTTCAAACCAAATTGAAGGCCAGTCCCTAGTTTGGGAGAAGCCTCTCTCCTCTTTCCTGCCTCGTGGCCCAGGTTTTCGGCACACTGTTTATTACAGCTCGCCATTAGTTTCCAGATTAGTGTTAGTGGATGCTAATGCGGTCTATGTGGCTTTCCGAGGCCAAGGGTTATTGGTTATTCCCGGTGGATTCCCCCCCTCCCACTCCCCATCCCCTAGGAAAGAACAGAGTATGTATTCTGGAAAGGTTGGTCACACGGCCTGTGTATCCAGCACCTATAGTATTGCCAGGCAGCACAAACAGTTGGCATGGCCTCTTAGTAGGTTGTGGTAGGTGAAGTCAAGGCACCTTTCTCTTTAGCTGAACGCCGGCTTTTTCCTTGGTGTCTTCCTGACTGCTATCCTCAGAAGGCCACTGAGGGCTATCTTTGTTGCCATAAAGAAAACAAACAAACAAACAAACAATGTACTCTGAATTTGCAGGCCAGGGGAAGCAGGGTGGGGTGGGGGAGGTGGTGTCCAAAGCTCTTATGTCTCAGGGACAGGAGCCATTGAACCCCACCATGCGGATACCTGAGGTGGCCGTTCCCACGCCTCGTCATCTCGGCGTGATATTTAGAGCCAGGGTTAGACTGACCCTGGCACTCAGTAGCCTTCGTTCTAATTTCTTCCACATCGAGTTTCGTTCCAAGTTTCTGATCATTTCTACTTTGAAAGGCAGCCAAGGTCCCGGTGGCAGCCACCACCATGCCGAGTCTCCAGCCGCCTTTGCTGCAGGGGTTTCGGTGGCTCTGGGAATTGTAGAGCTGGCCAGGTGCAGCACACGCAGGGGGCAGGTCCCTCATTCTGTTGAGGTAAGCACCTCCTGCACGGGGCCTCATTTTTTTCTCCATCTGTACAGCTATTTGGGCCCCAGGCCCTGTGACTCACACCGTGGCTATCCATCTGCCCATTTACTCCAGAAAGGAAAAAGGGCTTCTTCGCACGCAATGAGTCATCCTATGATCTATGAGTCAAGCCACCTGCCTGACTCAGACGGTAGCCGAGCTCAGGAATAGTGGGGCTTCCTGCTACACAAAAAAATGAACGGTACTCGGCTACGATCCTCCACACCGACCCCAAATTTCCACCTCAAGCCAATGCTGGGATGGGATAAGGTTGTAGAGCCCCCTGAACTTGCAGGCATCCTGGTCAGCTGGTGCGTCCAGTGCAGACCTGAGCATGCCAGCCACGAGCCCTCACAGCTTAGCCTCAGACTTGGGCCATGGAAGGAACGGCTAGTCATAGGCTGAGGTCAGAGTTGGGGATAGGAAGGACTGTGGTCTTAAGATGGCTATGTTTGTATTCTCAGACAGTTGACTACCTGACTTAGGAACATGATGGGTAGGAAGTGAATACACGCACAGGGAATAAAACTTATGCTATAAACAAGAGCAACCAGTGAGATGCCCCTTTCCTGCCTCAGTTCCAGAGCATGAGAGAGCGAGCAAGAGAGAGAGCGAGCAAGAGAGAGAGAGAGAGAGAGAGAGAGAGAGAGAGAGAGAGAGAGAGAATTCGTTTTCTAGGTTTAATATAACAAAGTGCCATAAACAATGGAAATTTACTGTCCCCTGTCTCCTGAGGCTGGAGGCTGAGCTTGGTGTTACAGGCTGTGAAGGAGTCTCTTTTCCCATCTCTCCAATTGCTTCTGCTGTTTTGCTGTCAGACTTTGGTGGTGGCCCTTGGCTTGTAGAAACATCAAGTTGACCTCCATCTTTGTTTTCTTTCATGTGACTTTCTCTCTGTGTGTTTGTCTGTGTCTGAATTTCCTTCTGCAAGGACCGAGCCTACTTCTTTGTGTTCATTTGTTTGTTTGCTTCTGTGTAACAGCTCTGGCTGTCCTGGAACTCGCTCTGTAGACCAGGCTGGCCTCGAACTCACAGAGATCCACCTTCCTCTGTCTCCCAAGTGCCGGGGTTAAAGCTGTGCACCACCACTGCCCTGCGGCTACCCTACTTCTTTAGGACCCATCATAACACCTTCAGTTGAACTCAATGACCTCTGCAAAGACTCTGTCTCCAGGTGACAGCTGGACATTTGGGTTTTAAGGGTGACATGATCCAACCCCAAAAATGCAAGGCTTTGCTTCTCTGCTTAGGTTTTTTTTCAGTCTCGTCTCAACCCTGTTCTGCAGCCTGCTTTTCACTGTAAGGCTCTTTTTCAGTCACACAAATTAGTTATACATTCCAGTGGGGTTTGTTGTGGTATTTTCACCCACACTTACAGTGTACTCTGCTCATGCCCAACCCTCTATTCCCAGACTCCCACACCCTTCCCGGTGTCCAGTCATCCCTGTCCTAAGGTTACACCAACTGTTAGGTCTCACAGGGAAGTGGACAAGTGTGGTTCTTGTCTTTCTGTGTCTGGCTCATTTCACTTAGCAAAGTGTTCTCTAGTTCTATTCATTTTGCTCCAAGTGACAGGGTCTTATGCTCCTTTCTGACTAAGAGTCCATTGTTTGCATGTGTGTTTGGGTGTATGTTTTTGTGGGCATCTGTGTGTCTCTATGTATGTGTGTATGTCTGTGGGTGTACCTGCATGTATGTGTGTTTGTGTGTGTGTTTGCACGTCTCTCTGTACATGTGTATGTGTGTGCATCTGTGTGTATGTGTGCCTGTCTGTATGTACATGTGTGTGTGTGTGTGTATGTGTGTGTGTATTCATAGGCCATCTTTTCTTTATCTACTTATCTGTTGATGGGTACCCAGGTGGACCTTGTATGTTAGCCATCTCATGTATTAGTACAGAGGCCTGGCAAGCCTTTTCTAAAGTCTGCGCTGAACTCTAACTGATCACCCAGGAGTGTCACTATTAACTGGTTTCCAGTATTGACAATTAAGCCTTTCCATTTTTTCCTATAAAAGTTGCCATGGTGTCCTTGAACACATAGCATCCACAGCATCCGTTCTTAAGTGCAGTTGCTTGTTCCTGGGGGTAAGAGTGTTTTGGTTTAGATATGCAGAAAACTCTCTTTAAATGATCCTTTGTCTATGCCACCCAGAGCTTCACCTCTGAGTCTGTCTGTGTCCTTACTCTAATCCACATGCTGGATCTAGGTACAGAGACTCTAGAACCTTCCTCATATCTGAGGCCAGTGCCTAGGACAACACTGGCCTCTAGAAAGGCTAGGTAGGAGAGGGAAATGGAGGCTGGGGAGTAGAGCCACAAGCACAAGCCTAGAGTGAACATAATTGTCATTATGATTTTTTTCCAGATGCATTTCCTATGCAAAACCTGTTCAGGTTGGCAAACGCTAAGCTTTGCTGATGGCACACAGGCATCTGAGGCCACCCGGTCCAAGGCAGCATGAGACATGTTCAACACAGCTCCCAGCTAAAGACTGGCAAACTCTCTCAGGTTCTGCTTGTTGTTAAGGACTAACTCTTGGAGCATCAGTAACTTGCTTCTTGCTTCTGGCTCTTTCCAGCTCTATTCTCACAAATTTTAGCATGTAAGCAACTGTGGCAGGGCAACCCGGAAGTGCAGTCTTTGGTTACTAGAGAAGTGGGGAAGTGATCTGAGCATTCATGAGGAGGAGCAGCAGAGTCTGAGCAAGAGTTCGTCTATGTGTGCCTGTGTAGGGGCACTGAGAGTGGTGAGTCCAACAGACTCTACCCCTGCTCCCTGAACCCGCACAGTCCTGTAAGTCAGCCAGTCCTGATGGGGATACCTTGCATTAGTAAAATATGCACAAAAAAGGTACAGTAAAAAAAATATCTGTGAGTGCTCCCAAAGATGTGCCGATGGGGTGCTAGGTATGTTAACCTGAGCCTGAACCAAAGATGACCTAATGGCAGGCTGTACCCCACAGAACCCTCCCCTCAGAAAGCACACCACTTCAGAGGTGGCTGTTTCCCTGGTACCCTGCCTGGACTAGGCAGGTAGGACAAAACCATTCCTCTTTCTCACCAGGAAGCAGACAAGGCATCAAATGAAGGGGCCGGACAGCCTGCTACTCAAAAGGTCTGACTTAGGAACTTGAGGGACACTCTGGAAGAGTCTTCGGGTGTCTAAAAGAATGTTCCTTGACTGCAACAGGGGGTGAAATGCCTTTGCTCAAATTCATTGTTTAAAGAAAAAAGCAAAGAGCAGTCAGGATGACTGCAGTTCTTCAAGTACAGCCACTGCCTCCCGCCAGCCCATGAGAGAGCCCTGCTGGCCTCTGCTCCAGCCAGGACAAAACAAACGTCAAAAGGACTTTTATGACTTCAGTGTGGCATTTCTTAGACGCTGCTGGGCTTTTGTTGTCCTTCTTGAGTATATAAAGAGGCCAGAGGACGCCCTCAGGTTTTGTTCCTTTTACTTGAGATGGGGTCTCTGCCCGGCCTGGAACTTGCCTGAGAGTTTGCTTTCAACTGGCCACAATTAATAGCTGCTATGTTTCTGGTACACTGGAGTCAAGCTTGGAGCCATTCAGGACATTAATGTGCGTCTGTCTGGTACCTCCTTCTGGGTCAGTGGCCCAGTGAGTGTGCTGTGCTACTAGAGCTAGCAAGTGTGATGTGTGGCGGGGGAACTTTGTAAAATGTCATCTGAACTGGGCCTGTAATGCTAACACTGGAGGCTGAAGGAGCGGTCCTTGAGTTCAAAGACATCCAGGGCTCCATGGAGACTCTGTCTTGAAAGATAAAGAGTTGTTAAGGGTGGGGCATGAGGGTGGGCGCTGGGGTGGGGGCGGGGGTGGGGCATGAGCTTTCTGGACTTCTTTTCCCTGTGGTGCTGAGTGAAGCTGAGACAGCCAAATAACAGCTGAGGCCAAGAGTGGCAAAGAGCTGGAAGTGACCGGGCTGGCTTTCCCATTTTTGGACACGGGTCCTTGCCTGTAAGTGGTATCTAAGGCTACACAGTTCAACAGAGAACAGAGCCAGCTGTGTGCATATTCCCGCTCTCCATCCCTTCTTTCTTGTTTAGGGCAACTTATACCATCAGTTTGTCACCCAGAAAGACAAAATGGTGGCTAGGGCAGAAAGCAAAGATCCTCTTGTAAATTTTACAACTAACCAAGGGCAATGGTGATTAAGGGGAAAAGATATTTTGGGGTGATAGGGATTTTATTTTTCCTGTCATCTAAATTTGTGACTAAGGAGAGGCTGGTCTAGAGTCTTATCCCATGTAATGTTTGTGAACCTGTCACTGCCAGTGAGATCCTAGTGTGAACTTCTCACTGACAGTGAGACCCTAGTGTGAACTTCCCACTGACAGTGAGACCCTAGTGTGAACTTCCCACTGACAGTGAGACCCTAGTGTGAACTTCCCACTGCCAGTGAGACCCTAGTGTGAACTTCCCACTGACAGTGAGACCCTAGTGTGAACCTACTTTGCTCAGTTGTGGAACCTCTTCCTGGAGGCCTGGTTCTGTGCTAGTGTACAAAGCAACCAAGCATCTGTTGATGTTTCTACTCGGAAAGGCCCCCAACCTATGTGCTAGCGCCACCATGACAAATGAAAGAACAATCCTTGGCAATGCATTGTTGTGCCCAGATGCTTGAACACTGAGATTCACCAAATTTACCCAGACTCAGTGGATGGCGAATGTGAGGGCAGAAGGGGCGTTTGGGTTTTGGTTTCAGCACAGTCCCCGTCTCTGCTGGTGCCCCCAACAGTCTGCTGCATTTCCTCACTGCTTTCAATACAAAATAAGAAGAAATCAAACATCATGAAGCCTTGGAAATCCCCACATCTTTCCCTTACTGTTTCTTCCAATTACTTCACCTCCCTGAAGGGAGCCACCATCTTGACTTTCGTTTTTGTTGTTGGTTTGTTTTTGTTTTTGTTTTTCTGTAACAGGGTTTCACAGTTTCACTCTGGCCAGCCTGGAGCTTATAACGTAAACCAGGCTGGTTGCTCACAGAGACATGAACCACAGATAAATGAACTTTCTCCTATTTTCATACATAAATATTTTTTAAAAACCATAATTATGAACCATGGCTGCTTTTTATTTAAAAAAATTAGAACTTGAAGATTTTCTATTTTTCTAAGCTCTTTGTAAATATACTTTTAGCTGTTGCATGATCCTATATCAAAAAGTTAGCATAGTTTAGTTAATGATTGCTTTTTTGCTGCAAATTTATCTTTTGTGGATAAGGCCTTTGACACTGGCTAGGAAAGTCTGTAGTACACCAGGCTGACTAGAGAGCAGACATGAGGGGGTGCTGTGGCCCACAGGTGGGATTTCTTTCCCAAATAAATCAGCGTTCCACTCTCCAGGCCTTTCAAATTATTGGCAGCCCTCCCACACATCTGCGATTTTTCTGGGATGATTTCCTTTATTTAAAGACATGGATTCTAGATACTCGTCATTATTTTTAAAAACATGAGCTTTACTGGAGTATAGTTTACATGCGATGCCTTGTGCTCATTTTCATTAAAGGTTTTGTGAGTTTTGATGAAGCTCCACCTTTGTAGCTTGTCACTCCCACACTCAGAACGAGCATCTTTCTGGAATGCCTCAAAATGCTTCGTACCGTTTCTCCCTGCCCCAGGCCTTGGCCCCGAGTAACCACAGCCCCTCTTTCTGCAAATGTAGATTACTGTGTCTTATCTGGCATGGCAAATAAATGAAATCACACAGTATGTGCCCTTTGTGCCTCGCTTGTTTCATGATCTATTCTTGGGACTCACCGACTAGAAGTCATCCTGTTTTACCTCTCAGTATTTCATTTTATGAAATGAACCGCACTTTGCTGCTTATGAACATTTGGTTGTTTGCAGTATTTTTATTAGTATGAGCAAAGCTGCTATGAACATTTCATGTAAAAGCCATTGCGAGGGCATATGTTTTCATTTCTCTTGAATAAATATACAGATTTTAAACAGAAATCGAGCAGCAGCTTGCTGTACGTTAGTTGGAGGGTGTTGGCAAATTCAAGGAGTCCACCGTGGCGTTGTGGTAGAACTGGACCGGTTCCCAGAGTGGGCGGCCTTTATCTGAGAGTGGCCTGCCCACCTAGATTTTCTCAGCTAATACAAGGACTGTTTTTACGGTTGTCATTTCATCTATTGTGTTGTATGAGTCAGAGAAAAGTCACCTTTTCTAGTGTCACGTACAGTTAACAGGAAGCTAAGCGGATTCAGGATGGATTTATTATGAATGAGAATAATGCTTAAGATTTGTTAAACACTCGGGGTGTTGAACGCTATGAAGTAGGAACTGTTTCCCCGGTTTGGCATTAGACTGGAGTGGCTATAGGCAACCTGCCCGAGATCGCAGACCTATTAAACAGTACAGCTAGCATGGGAAAGCTCTTGAGCCCAGATGAATTTCATTGGGAATCCCTCTGCCTTAACTCAAAGAACGCAAGCCACGTGGTCTGACTCACACACTTCACCTGGTAGTAATGGCGGCCTATGTCTAATTGCAGAAAGCTATTCCAAAGGTATTTGGGAGCATACTCGGACTATTCAGTGTTTAGTTATATAGAACTCATCAAAAGCAAGCCTTTGTCCATCCCCTTGCCTGCCTTAGAAAAAGAAAATTCTTCCTAAGAGGGCACCATTTCCAGTATATCACAGACCCAGCCACACAAGGTTCCATCCCGCCCTGCGCAAATATTTACTGAGAGCTTTGTGGTAGACACTGAGGAAAACCTCCCTTCTCCCTCTAAGAGGCTGTGATTTGAGCCTGTAAGGAAAGTGTTAGCTACCAACAGGAGGTGGGAGGGGCCGCAGCTGCAAACCAGTTTGGGCAATGAGAGGTGCGCAAGGCCTTCTGGGAAGGAGTCCACCCCTCACGCGGGGTTCCATCTTGACCTGGCCATTTTGCCTCCTGAGGAGATGGCTGCTCGAAGGCTCTGACCTGCCGGGGAAGGAGAGAGTCTAGTGTGGAGTTCTGCCTTCTGCTGCTGTGTGGTGTGAGGTACAGCTTCTGGCTTTTTAATTTTTAAGCGTGGTCTAAGTGGGATTTCCAGCTCTTGTGGCCCCACTCAGGACGCTGGTGACCGTGCATCACCAGGTGGCCGCCCTTGAGTATCCTGCGCCTGCTTAGACACTGCTCCCAGTGGAGGGGGCTCCGACAGAGTGTTCTTTCTTTTTTTTTTTCTTGGTAGCCCACGGACAGGATTTGCATCACTGTATGTCAGGTGTTTACCACAACATAAATCCATCTCTTCCTTGTGACAGTCCCCAAAGACAGCTACATTGAACAGTTGTGTTTTATAGATGAAGTTTTTCACATTTGTATTTTTATATTTATTTACTTAACAGCCTGATCTCAGCCCCCTCCCTCTTCTCCCAATCCCACCCTCATGCCCCTTCCTCCTATTTTCCCTCTTTCCTCCTTCTCAGAGAAGGAGAGGTCCCCAAAGGGTACCAGTCCACCCTGACTCCTCAAGTGTCAGCAGGACTGAGCATATCCTGTCTCACTGAGGCCAGGCAAGACAGCCCCGGCTAGGGCAGAAAGAGTCAGAGTCAGAGATAGCCCCTACTCCCATTGTGAGGGCCCCCATGATGAGCACGCTGTTTTTAAGGATGTAGGACCCCGGGCCCCAGACAACTTAAGGCCCCATAACTGGTGCTTAAGAATAGCGCCTGAGAAATCTTTAAAAGTCGCCCGCGGCTTTTTCGTAGAAGGCAGAGAGGAAACATATTCTTAGAGTCTACTTTGACAGTGGCAAAGGGTAGGTTGTGGTTTTCATCACACACAAAATATTTTTGGCCTAAAATACAAAATATTCTCCCAAATTTATTGAGATATAACCGGCAATATTCTATATATTGAAGTTGTATAATGTGATATTTTATTTTATCCATATATTATAAAATGATTGGCACAATTGAGTTGCCTCTTTCACTCTCTGCCCACCAGCAACCACGCATTTAATTTTGGAGCTTGTGTGCAATTTCTGAGACTCAGCTTTTCAGATTTACCCACGTTAAAGCGTATACCCCTGTTTATCCCTTTGCATTACTAAGCACTATTCCATTGTAGGAATATGCCACAATTGGTTCTTTCATTTGCTGGTGGATTTTTTGCTGCTCCTCTTGTTGCATACAGTTTCTGTTTTTAAGCAATGATGCAAAAATGAGCATTAACATACAAGCTAACATATATGGGTAGATATATAATATTTTCTTTTGCGTTAGTATTAATGTCTAGTTGAGTGTCTAAATCACATTGTGCATATATATTTAACTTTTAAGAAACTACCATACTGAATGCATATATATCTATACACACACACACACACACACACACACACACACACACACACACACACACTACATGGAAGTAGAAATGGCCCTGTGTGGGAAGCAAAGGAGTCCAAAGGAAGGAGAGAAAAATAAGGGATCATAGGGGAAGGCGAATTAGTTTGCACTTCCTCTTTTTTTTAAAATTAATTTATTCTTGTTATTCTTGTTACATCTCAATGGTTATCCCATCCCTTGTATCCTCCCATTCTTCCCTCCTTCCCATTTTCCCCTTACTCCCCTCCCCTGTGTATGCTCATAGGGTATCAAGTCTCTTCTTGGTAACCTGCTATCCTTCCTCTGAGTGCCACCAGGTCTCCCCCTCCAGGGGACGTGGTCAAATATGGGGCACCAGAGTACATGTGAAAGTCATACCCCACTGTCTACTCAACTGTGGAGAATGTGCGTTTCCTCTTTTATGTGGAATTCATGTTGAAATACACACACACACACACACACACACACACACACACACACACATTTATTTTTATGAAATAGAAGACTGAGTAGAGGAAGGGAGGCAGCAGGATGTGGGAGGAGGGCGTATTGGTTAGGGTTCTCTAGAGAGGCAGAACTGATAGCATGAAGTATATATATATAATTTATCACAGGCTTACAGGACATGGTCCAGCTGTTTGAACCATGACTGTCTCCCGATGGAGAGTCAAAGAATCTAGAAGTTGTTCGGGGCGCCAGGCTGGCTGTCTCAGCTGGGCTTTAGTATAGGCTGGCATCTTGAGGAAGTGGGCTGTAAGGCCCCTGAAGGAATGGACTCACCAGGGAGAAGGAGACAAGCACTGCTTCCTCCTTCCTTGTCCTTTACAAAGGCTGTTACCAGAAAGCGTGGTCCAGATTTAAGGCGGATCTTCTCACTTCAAAAGATCCTGATTTAGGGTGGGTCTGCCCGCCTCAGAGGATTCTATCAAGAAAAATCCCTCACAGGTGTACCCGGCTGCTTGGGGTTTAGTTAAATTCCAGATTTAGTCAAATTGACCACCTGGAATAGCTGTCACAAAGGGCAAATACGAACAAAGCAGTGATGTACATGGAAGTGTCATAAAGGAACCCATGATTTCAGACTGAGAAAACAGTTAAAACTAAAACCTTGCCATATGTTTCCCCATAGTGATCGTCCCGTCGTGCCGTGCCTGCCCATCCGTGGTGAATCAGGCTTTCCTTTCCTGCACATCCTCACTAACACTTTGAGATGTAGATACAGAAGGTTGTGAGCATCCGTGGATGCTGGGAATGGAACCTAGGTCCTCAGGAATAGCTGCTGGTGCTTGTAATCACTGAGCCATCTCTCCAGGACCATTTTTGAATAGATGATTTTTTTCATGATTCTTGGGGGATTTTTTTTTAGCTTTATATATTCTGAGTATTAATCCTTTTCTCAGATGGATAGCTGTCAGATTCTGTCCCATTTTGCACTTTCTTTTCACTCAATTGGTAGTGTTCTTGTCTGTGCAAAAGCTTTTTAGTTTTATGGGATTCCATTTATCAATTTTTGGCCTTAATTCCTAGAAAAATGGAGTCTTATTTTAAAAAATCATTGACTATATTTATATCGTGCAGGGTTCTGCCCATTTTCTTTTAGTAGTTTGAGCTTTTACATTGAGTTCTTTGATCTAGTTGGAATTAATTTTGCGCAAGGTGAAAGATGAGGGTCTAATTTCCATCTTCTACATGTGGACATGAAGTTTTCTCAACACCTTTTTTTGGAGATGTTACCTTTTCTCCAGTGTATGTTTTTGACATATCAAATAGCTGTAATTACATGTAATCATGTTTGGGTCTTCTCTTTTGTTTCATTGGTCTATATGTCTATTTCTGTGCCAGTGCCATACTGTTTTTATTACTATGGCTCTGTAATATGTCCTGAAATCTCAAATGGTAATCCCTCCCGCACTGTATTTTGTTTTGTTCAGGATTGCTTTGGCTATTTGAAGTCTTTTGTAGCTGCAGGATTCTGTGTGTTTCTTGTATGTGGTGTTTCCTTGGTTTGGGGAAGTATTATTCTGTAATAGTGAAGATCTGGCCCATGACATTGATCTGGCTTCTTCTTCGTCTGTGCTTACAATTAGAAGATTTAGTCTTTTCACAGTGTCCCACAGTTCCTGGATATGTCCCCTGTCATGTGTGTGTATATGTGTCTGTGTGTGTGTGTGTGTATGTGTGTGTGTGTATGTGTGTGTGTGTGTGTGTGTGTATGTGTGTCTGCCTGCATGCATGTCTGTGTACTTTGTGTATGTTTGACGCCCTTGGAAGCTGGAAGAGGCTTGTCAGATGCTCTGGAACTGCTTCCTGGCTCCAGGTTGTAAACCGCAGGTTGTAAGCTGCATGTTGTAAGCTCCAGTTTGTCAGCTGCAGGTTGTAAGCTCCGGCGTGGGTGGTGGGAATGGGACCTGAGTCCTCTGCAGGGGAACCCCATCCATACTAACATCGGAACCATCTCTTCTGCCCCTCTAGTGTGTTTTTAAATTTTCTACATTCGCTCCTGTGGCCTAATGCATTTACTTTATCTTTGGGTTCTGATATTTTGTCTTCTACTTGACCAGTCAACTTGTAAGGCTTTCCTTTGAGGTTTCTAGTTGCGTTATTGAGTTTTTCCATCCCATCTTCACTTTAGCTGTGTCTCTTCAAAGTTTAGCTCTTGACTGAATTTGGTTTTTCCAATGATTGTCTTTGCTGTTTCATTCAGCCTTATGCCTGAGGTGCCCTGGGCATTGCTCGCCTGGGCATTCTCTCTAAGTTCACTGAGTTGTTTCTTTTGGTCTTTTACAAACTTGAGTTCTTTGATAAAGTTTTGTTCTTTTAAATTTGGTACCCTTGGGAATCATCTTGGTGAATCTCATTAGAGAGAAGGGGGCAGGGATTTGAAGGTGGTATACTGTCTTGATCTTTCATATTGTTTATATTTTTGTAATGAGACCTGGGTGTGTGGACTTCTTTTGCTACTTCTGTGTTGCAGGCTGGGACAGGGTACAGGATGCATGGGCTTCAGCCAGGTGAGGCTCTGAGACAAGACGCACAGGGGAGGCTGTTAGGATGCTCTTTTTGTGCACTGTGTAAAGGTTGTCTTTGTGTTATTCAAATGCTGATTTCTATACCGATCGTTGAGAACAGGCCAGACTTTGTTTTTTTGTTTTTTGTTTTTTGAGACAGAGTTTCTCTGTGTAGACTTGGCTGTAGACCAAGCTGGCCTCTGTGGTGGCACATGCATTTAATCCCAGCACTTGGGGAGCAGAGGCAGGCGGATCTCTGTGGTATTGTTATTTTTATGAAGCATCACCTGTCTTGGTGTTTTATAAACACACTTCCCTCACCTTCTGATTGGTGTAATAAAGAGCCCTGTAAATCCTCTGGGTTTTGTGTCCTCTCTACTTCCAACTTCTGCTTCTAAAGGCATTAAAGTCTTTATAGTTTTGTCTTTGTTTACAGAGTATCCTGCAGTGGGGGATCATACGGAAAGCACTCCTTCCCGCTCCTTTGTAATGTATATTTAAGGCTCCATGGCTTTTCTTTTTTAATATTGAATGATATTCCACAATTTGGAAATATAGGCTATTACTCACCATGAAAGCCACATCAATGTAGTATGAAGTATTTTATGTACCTGGCCCTTTAAATGCCCCTATGCCCTTCAGTGTCAGTTGGCTCTTGGACTTCTGGGAACAGAAAAGGATATAAAAAGCCAGAGGAGGGATGGAGAGAGGAAAGGAGGGAAGGAAGAAGGGAGGGAGGGAGAGAGGGAGGGAGGGAGAGAGAGAGAGAGAAAGAGAGAGAGAGAGAGATTAGTAGCAGAGAAAGTAAGCAGGATTACTTTCCAAGAGACAGAAAAGTAGGGTCAGAGAAGATAGTTGATACAAGAAGGAGGAAGACTGAGTAGGGCTGGAGAGAAGAAAAGCGATTGAGCAGAGTGAAGAGAAGAGACGTTTGAGAGTGGACTGAGCTGTGAGTGAGAAGTCACTTGTTAGCAGTTGAGTCAGGAGAAGCTGAGCCAAGGAAGATACTGTGAGGACAGAGTTAGGAAAAGAACCCAGGAAGAGAGAGAGCCTACAACCAAAGTAGATAAAAAAGATAAAATATAAAGAACCCTAAAAAAGCACATTTTACTTAAAAAGCTACACCCAGGAATTGGTGATTATGAATAAAGTTGCTACAATAAATAGATGCTTTGGTGTATATGTTTTGAACTCCTAAGTACAGACCTGATTTTCTGAGAAACTACCACATTGCCTTCCATCACGCCATAGCATTTTATTAGCAGCAACCATCTCCAGCATTTGGTAGCATAAGGGTTCTGGACTTGGGCCTTTCTGAAGTGTGAAGTGCTGTCTCATTTTGCTTTCACTTCCTAGTAATCTGCGATGGGACTTCATTTGCTCATCACTTCTCCATCTTCTCTTCTCAGGCGCTGGTTAGGGCCCTTGGTTAACTTTTACACTGGTTGTCTGTCTTATTTCTGGGTTTTAGGAGACTTTGCACCTTATATACTCAATAAGGAAATGTCTCTTATAGGTATTTTGTCTTAGCATATGGCTTGTCTTTTCATATTGTCTCTTGCATGGGAGAAATGTTACATTTTAATGGAGTTCTGCTTATTCTTTCTTTCATGAATAATGCCTTTGGCATCATATCATGTAGATTATCCTGTGTCTTTTAAAAATTTGTAATTTATATTTCACTTTTAGTTTATATTCACAAAGAATGTAAAGTTTGTGTCTAGGTTCATCTTTTGCATGTGATATTCCATTATTTCCAGCATCATCTGTTGACATATTCTCTTTGCTGTGTAGCCTTTGCTCCCTTGTCAAACACCAGTTGACTGTATTTATGTGGATCCAATTCTGAGCTCTCTATTCTGCTTAGATTACTATTTTATCAATTAAAATTTTTTTACTTATTTACTACCAGTACTACACCACTTTGATTATCATAGCATAGACGTAAACTTATTTTTTATATTTATCTGATATTCAAAGAATCAGTAAAGATGGCAGTACTTTTGACTTTGTAGACCACATGGTCTCTGTTGGGAGTGACTCACTTTTGCAGTTGTAGGAAAGTTGGTTTGTTGGCCCCACTGTATCCTATAGCCATAGTCAACTGTCATTACTTGTTAAAACTTTTTAGAAATAATGCTTATTGAGGTGAAAATCATACAACAAAGCAAACTACTCAAAAGCAGACAAGTTGGCCTAATACAGTGTTACACAACAACCAATTTTGCCTGATTGCAAGACATTCCTGTCACTCCAATGTAAAACCTTTGCACATTAAGCAGTATATTTGGACTCCTGGGGAGATTGAAGGTTAAAAACATGCTTATTTGGGCACAAGTTTTCAATTTTTTTGGCTATCTACCTAGGAACAGAATAGTGGGTTAAATGGCAAATCTCTTTAACATTTGGCAGCATTGTTAAAGGGCTGGAGAGATGGCTCAGCCATTAAAAGCTAGGCTCCAAACCAAAACAATAGCATTATTTAATATGTCAACCAAAAATTCTACATAAATGATCAAACTTACAAATAAAGAATTTTGCTCTTTTCCTTTCTAATTTAGACATCTTTTTTTCCTTTTGTTATATAGTCTTCAGCCCTCACATAGACTATTTCAATGGAAATGGTGAAAGTATATGTTTCCATTTTGTTAGATTTTTAAGAGGGAAGTTTTTCTTTTTCCATTGAGCATGATGCTGACAAGATACTTGATGCTAAGTGCTTTTCAAGAAGTCTAGGAAGTGCTTTTATATTCACCAAGTGCCTTTAAAACATAATGTAAGATGTGGCATTTTACCAGCTTGCAGTGGCACACGCCTGTAATCCCTGCACTCAGGAGGCTGAGGCAGGTGGATTTCTCTGAGTTTGAGGCCAGCTTGGTCTACAAAGTGAGTCCAGGACAGCTAGGGCTACCGAGACAAACCCTGTCTCAAATTAGTATTACATTTTATTGCTAAGACTTTGTTTACAATTTTTGCCATCTGTATTCATAAGGGATATGAACCTATAGTTTTGTGTAATTTCTTTAATTCTGCTGTCTGTTGACCGAATCTAACTTACCAGGAGAATGATAAAGTAGACTGTAGAGTTTGGGATTATACTGATTTCTCCAAGCTATGCAGTCATCACTGTAATCAGTTTTAGACCACTTCATCACCACTAAGAGTCTCTTTACTTACTCACATGTCTTAGGCTACCCCAGATGCTACCCCTCGCCATAGGCAACAACTGATGAGCCTTCTGGATGTACGGACTTGCCATACATGAGTCTAGGTTCCTCTAGCATGTTCTTGAGGCCTATGTGTATTTACAGAATGCATCAGTGTTTCACTTTTGACGGCCATACATAGTAGTTGCCTTGTATGTTTACCTGTTTATCAACTGACAGACATGAGACTGCTTTCATGTTTTGCCTGTTCTGCTACTTTGCACATTCACATATAGGTCACTGAATGATTAAGTTTTCTTGTTGGAGTAGAAAAACAGAAGCGAGAATGTTGAGTTATTTGGCTTTCATACATAATTATCTGAGGATAGGAATCTGTTGGTGGATTTCCAGTAGTGCCTTGGTGGTCTTTGAGTTGGACTAGTTACATGCTTGCCAGCACCATAGGCCACTAAGCTGGCTGGGAACTATTTGTGACATGTTCTCATGTGAGCCTCTGCTTTTTATAAACTATATATAAGAAGTCCTCCCCACTTTAAGCTATTTTTCTTGGTTCCTTGCAATCTTGTCAACCTTGGAGATTTTATATGTCCTACACTCATATTCCCATGAGAACTCCATGCCTGTCCCAGATAGTACTTACTGAGACAGAGCCACATTAGCAGAACAGACCTTTGCTCTTGTTAACAGTGTTGCTGTGAGTGTGTGCGCACACATGCATTGCTTGAGCACTCATTTTTAGTCTTTTTGTACTTACATCTAGGATCAGGTGATGGGGACAGATTAAAACAGCTTGAGCAACAGAAACAAATTAAAAGCAAAAATCAGGACCAGTATGATGGCTGCCACGCTTGACAACCTGACTTTGATCCCGGGGACCCACATGGTGGAAGTAGAAAATCAGCTTCTAGAGGCTGCCCTCTGACTTTTGCAAGTGCACTGTGGCATGTGCACACCCACCTCTCCCCAAAATGATGCAATGCAGACATCATACCCAGGGTGATAGATGGCACACAGCAAGACATGGTGGTAGCGTTAGTGGCTGTGTGTGTTCGTCTTTTGTCACTGTTGCTGTTACTTATGGAGTGTGTATAGTTATGAGCACACAAAAGGCTAGGGAGGAATAACACAAAGAAAGCAAAAAAGAAACATGTCCCAGTGAACAAAGGGAAGGAAACAGACAATTGACATAAAGCTCGGAGTTCTGATTCGCTCTGCAGTCCTGCAAGCTTGTTTCTGACATGACTATTTAAAACCTCCTGGGACTGCCTCACTGCCTAGAGCTTCCACAGTTGCACTGCTCTTTCTGACAAGGGCACATGGGACGAACAGAGTGTAAGCATCCCTTACTCCAATGGGCTGGGTCGGGGGAAGAACTGTTTGGCATCTGCTGTGGTCTAGATGAACTCCTCTGTTTAGAGATTCGGTTCTGGAAACAAGCAGAATGAAATGTTTTCTTAACCAAGTACTATCTCATTTTTACTAAGACACAGGAAGCTTGCCTGTAGGCAAAGACCTTTAGCAGAGAGAAGATACCATGAAAGCTGTTGGGAGCCACTCACAGGATGAGCTAAAGTCTAATGACTATTCAGTGGGTACAAAATGGCTCTGGAGTTTCAGATTATTATTATTATTTATTATTATTATTATTATTATTATTATTATTATTATTATTATTATTATTATTAAATATATCAATGGTTTAGATAGTTTTTTGTTTTTTGTTTTTGTCACAGTATGGCCAGATTTAACTTGCATTGTTGTTTTCCTCTGCTAACAAGTTTCCTCCTCAACTTAACTGTGAGCTCTTCACATCCCTTTTGGCCCAGAGGATCACTGATTTGTTGTGAGTGCTGTTAACTGGCACACAGATTCCTTGTGTATTTGGAAAAGCAAAGGGTTTTTGGTAACCTCTCTGGAGTTTTTCACCCTCAACCTCCCTACTAGGAGTCCAAAAATGTTCAGCCCTGAAAACATACCTACAAGCCACATTGAATAGACTGAGCAGGTTGTAGGCACATATTTAAGAAAGAACGCCCCCCCCCCCAAAGTGTAACAATAATGAAAACAAGAGGCCATGAATTTGAACAGCAAAGAGGGTTATATGGGACAGTTTGAGGGAGGAAAAGGAAGGGGGAAGTGATGTAACTATAATCTCAAAATAAAAGAAATAATTAAAAGCTGAGGTAGCAGCAAACAGGATTACGTCAGAAGACAAGGACTCAGAATGCTCAGCAGCTGCACCCAGGGGCTTCACATTCCTCCTGCCCAGGAAGTGGTTAATAACATGAACTCTGGAGCCAGGTACCCAGGGTCAAGTTCTACTTAGCCAGTTCCAAGCTTTGGAAGCTTCAAAAAAAGTCTTCCGTTTTTAAAGCCATTCTGTCCTGATATGTATGTATGTATGTATGCATGTATGTATATATGTGTGTATATATGAATACTACTTCTTTAAAGGGCTGCAAGGATTGAATAAGGTAATACATTAAAAACACAGTGTCTGATGCATAGTAAGTTCTCGGTGAAAAAAAAAAGTAGAAAAAAAAAAGTAGAAAAAAACCTAGAAAATATCAGTTGTCTGAGAGGCTGCCAGAGACCTGCTATGTGATACCTGGTAACTAAGTGGCCTCATTACAGAAGTTTCCATTGTGATTTTAGTAAACGAGTTACTAGTATCACTTGTCTTTGTTTCATTTATTCGACTGAAGATTAACTGGTGTTGTGCGTGTGAAGGCACTTTACAGAAACAGGGTTATACCAGAGAGTAAACGGTACAGCAAGGATGGGTGTGGGTGAACCGCACGGCTCAGAACTGCTTTTCACGAATGAGCAAACGACTGTGAATACCCAGAAATCCGTGTAAACAGTCTGGACATGGCCACACATGCCTGTAGCCCAGCACTGCATGGCACACAGGCAGATCCTGGGAACCCATAAGCTAGTGAGCCTCAGATTCAGTGAGAGACCTGTCTCAAGGGAACAGGCAGAAAGCAATGGAGGAAGAACAGCAGTGTCTTCTTCTGGCCTCTGCATGTATGTGTTCAAAGTGTAGAGAGCGGGGCCACATCTAATGTATTGTGGCTTTGGATGTCTCAGTCTCATAGTCCTAAGTATCTAATTACTGCCATTTCCTTATGTTTATATGGTAGGCATGCAGCCAGGAGCTGCAGCACAGAAGGCAGAGAAGGAAAATGTATTCTTTAAGGTAGGACGGCACTGTTCCTGGCGACAGCACTGTGCCGTGGACAGGCACACATGAACACAACGCCTTAGCTCCTGGCGACAGCACTGTGCCTTGGACAGGTACACATGAACACATGCCTTAGCTCCTGGCGACAGCACTGTGCCGTGGACAGGCACACGTGAACACAACGCCTTAGCTGGCATTGAGCAGAGGGCACAGATAGATGGTTGCCCTTTTCTCGCTGTATCTTGCATGTTGTACATTTGCTGTGTTTACCTATTTATTTTTCTAAAAGCAAGTGCAGACTTTAAGCTATTCATTTTGTTGTCAGATGGCATCTGTTTACATAAAAATGCCGTCTTTTGGGATAAAGACGGTTACATTTGAAGCAGTCACAGGAGTCAGTTTCTCCTGCCCTTAGTACCCTGTGAAACCATAAGCACGTGCCCACTGCACACACGGGGAAATAACCTTTAGGGATTTTAGCATCAGGGTTACGCTCAGTTTGAATGTCACTGGCATTTACATGCCCACTTTACCACCGTAAGTGTCCTAAAGCGGGACCTTTGTGTGAGGAGAGTGAGGAGAAAAGACGAGGAAGGCTGTAACTGCATACACTCCATGAAAGCATGTTGGGAGTCACATAATGAAAAAGCAGATATTTTTATTATGATGTTTATCCATATTTGGCATTGCTGTAAATGGCCGACTAACATTTACTGCCAATTCAGTACAAATGTGTGGTTTGGTAATACCAGAACAGCAAATTTAAATGAAAAATAAAAGTTAAACATTTCCACACAAAATTTTACAGTCTGACATTTCACTGTGTAGGTAAAAAGACAGTTTTTTAAACTACAGGTTATTCAGCATGAATAAGAAACTACAACTTTTATTTTTAAACAGGAGTCACTGGTTTTTAATTTTTACACATTTAAAAATTACTGTGATAAAAAATAATGAAAAAGCTTCTTAATAATGCCATACACAGTATAATATAGATTTGTCCCCATTATATAGCATTTGTTTAATATACAAAATAGAATATCGACACACTGAAATCTATATGTAGTTAAGCAAGTTATTTAGGAGGGTATTTTTATACAGCCATTTATCAGAAAATAAAATCCTTTTAGGCATGTTCTAGATAGAAGCCAACCCTTTCCTGAAAACCTGGTCAGCAGTCCTGATAGGCCAGGCTGACTGAAAACAGTCTGGAAAATGAGAGAACCTCCATCTGAAGTGGTTTGCAGTGCCCTCTGAACACTGTAGTTCACCTTTGAACACTGAAACCAGGCACATAAGAAACACATTCAATTACAGCTTATGGTTGGGGTGACCAACCAAGATCTAAAGTTCCTGAAGGCTACACCATGATCCTCGAATGCATAATACCATGGTTCATCCCACAGTGATACTGTCTCACGGTACATAAGAGGGAGAAAACACCGGCACTCGGGTCCAGCTGGAACTGCTCATCCTGTCTCGTTCCAGCCCTCGCCTGGCCCTGCTCTGCTGGTGGCGCTGGCCTCTCCATAGGCTCGCCAGAGTTCACCCCGCACTCATCGCCAAGGGTCTCCACATGTCCCTTGTTCCTCTGGGGGGTGATCTGGCTCGTCGTTAGGTTCCCTTCCCTTCCCCAAGCTTCCAGTGACCTCTCTTCTGCTTATACGTTTTCCCAAGTCAATGCCTAAAATACCCAGAATGTCCTTTTTTTTTTTTCCTTACCAGTAATTAAAGATACTTTTCAAGATCTGTTGTGAGTCATGTAGACATATCACCAACTCTCACTGAAGGTAGTATAGAAATCTGAATAGTTTGGAACGGTATGAAGCCACACACAGAAAACAAAGCTGTTCTCAAACAGTACCGCATCTTTCTCACTTATACTCAATCCGAATTGTGACAGCTTTCTTCTTTCCTACATACCAAAGGAGCACAGCTCTTTATACATTTAATGGAAAACTTCCTATAGTAGTTTCATGGATGTCTGTTCCCTTCTATTAATAAGAAAGTGCATGTATCTTTTTCTTTTTTGGAGCTCTATTTTTTGAAAGCCAAGCTGGTTGGGACTGAAAGTAGATTTATGTGTGATGTGCTGTCTGATTTTAACCGTAACATTCCATAAATGTACACTAATCTATTTTTGAGAAGCTCATTTTGAAACTTAACACTGTCATTGATAAGATTCAAGTGGTATTTCTTAGGCACCATAGATCTCACATCCAGCTGGGTTACAGTTATCTTAAAGTCCTCTGAGACCAATTTAAACCATTACAGAGTGATCATCTCTTTAGAGAGAATTCAAAAAGCAAATGATTACACTTTTTTTTTTATTAAATAACTTCTGAAAAATACTGAAAATAACAACATTCAAAAAGCATTCAAAGAAAACATGTCCTTGTTTTACTTGGAAATGGACCATTGTAGGGTAGAAAGGATTAGTGTATTACTGGCTTCCTACGGGATTCTGTAGTATTTACATATTGCTGGTACCTCTGCATATTATTGCCAAGCTTCTAAAGCCTCTGTCTCCGGCAGCCTGTGGGGAGGCTGCATGTGAAGATGACCCTGTTACTAGATGGTGCCCATAACTACATAAACACCACCTCTCTGTCCTGTTTGTTACGTCAGTGCAAGGGGAGATTTAATAAACCAACCTGCAGTGACAGGCTCGTGGTTGGGTAAGGATGGTTAGAATGGGTGGTGGGGATCTGGTTGGGTCAAAGCCTCAGAATCTCCTCACTCAGGGCCAGTCCCCAGCTCCCTCTTCCCACCTTACAGCAAACCTGCTTTGATGTCTAAGAGCACTGAGGCCTGTGTGATGCTCTTCCACACTATAAATCATATAGGATATTCATCAACATTTCTTTGACCCCCTACAAAAAATATAACATGTCATGATAAAACAATCTCATCTAAAAGTCATTCTTATTTTACACTATACAGCTATTTTACAATCATTTTAATAAGTTGCATGTAAAGCCGCAGTAGCCCTTCCCATCCCAGATTAGTGAATACCAATATGATATATATCTGAAACTATAACTAAATATAAAAATATATTAGAAGTTTCATATGCTTAATATTAGATTTTCAGTTTTCTATTACACAAATAATTTGGCCACCTTAAGTAGAAATCAGATCTCTCGTGGCTTAGTAAGTGTGTTAAACTTTGAGTTCACAGAAAGTTGGTAAGGTGCACACAGAAAGGGCTACTACAGCTTCTGTTTTGTTTAAAATGATAATCCTCAGTGTGAAGAAGTTCACAAGACTTGTGTTAAATTCTATGGCACATGTAGGGATGTGTAGTTGGACAAACATGGATGCCTGACATTCAGTTCTAAGTAACAAAAATCAGTAGCTGATGTTCCTGTACCACCAGGAAAGCTGGACCAATTGGTGACAGGTGGGGATGTGAAAATGGGTGTCTAGTCATCCTTGCCATCTGAGAGATTTAGTCAGGGGTAAAGTTTAGTGAGAGAAGTTCCTAGGTCTGATTACTACAATCTCTCAGCTCCATCATAGCTGGTTATCTGGAATAATAAATTTTAAGATGTTACACAAACCACCCCAGAAGGCCCTGAAAGAGCTGATTTACAGACATGGTTGCTACACTGTAGAGATGGGGCACTAGGTGCGGACTGGGGCCTTTTGGTAGTCACTGTTTTACAATTAGTCTTCTGTAACCATCATCCACAGTTTACCCAGCAGGTCACTGGACCAGGTGCTCTGTACCAGTTAGGACGGTTAATCTGCACAGCCTACCTAATTCTCCATGGAAGCAGATATATACAGAATACGAGCTGTTGATCTGAGTCAATTTCTGTGGTCTTCTGATAGCTGAGCGCCATCAGGGGAGGAGCACCGACCCATTTTCACACGGAGATTAATGTTAGCGTATAGGAGAGCTGTGAACCAGCTGCCCATCTTAAACAGCTGCACAATAACTGGAACACAAAAATTATTTAAGAAAAACGAGCAAGCGTAGTTCACTGAATATAAAGGAAATTGTTAAAACCAGACAGTAATAGCTATAAAAGGCACAACTTCCCTTTTCTGATGTACACTTGTAAACTTTTTTCAGGTTTCCATGCATAAATCAAAATGCTATCCTAACTATACATGGGAAAAATACACCAACAGAAAAGTCCAGAAAGGTTTATCCAGCCAACTGAAAGTATGAGCAGAAAGTTGATCACATGAACTTTGGGCACTGGTGGTCTAGGTGCGGTCCTTCTCTGATAGTGGAGAAGCCTCCACGTCACTGTTTTTAGTTTCTGTGATACACCAACCAATACACTTCACTGTCTGCGTTCCCACCACTTGAAAGTGATGACTCACCTGCTTCTGTTGCCAAGTCTTGGCCCTCTATAAACCACATGTAGTGCGTATTTAAAACAAAACAAGACAAAACCAAAAAGAACAACAAAACATCTACAGACAAATTGATAAGTTTGTACAGTAAAAGCTATAAACTTTCTTTAAGGCAACCTTTCTTAGTAAGGCAGTCACTTTTGATGAAACAGAAGCTTTTTGATATTTCCATTTGAATATTTTGGTATCTGGTTAGTGATGATTTCAGCTAACATCTCTGGGAATTCAATACACGTGGTCTTATCCAAAAATGTCTGGAAGCAGTAGGAAAGGAGACTCTCAACCACCTGCAGGAGAAGACGTGGGGATGGTGAGGCTTCAAAGCACAGTAGTGATGGCACCTAGCTGTCAGCCTGGCCTCCCTCTCCTCCCCCCTCCTCTCCAGTAGTCTCCCTCCCCTCCCCTCCCTTCCCCTTCCCTCCCCTCCCCTTCCTTCCCCGCTGCCCTGATTGTGGTTTTCCCTCTACTCCCCCAAGTTCCTCTGCACCTCTTCTCTCATTAGAAAAGAACATGATTCTAAGAGATAATAATGAAATATAACATAGCAAGATAAAAATGAAAGCAATCACATCAGAATTGGACAAGACGAATAGAAGAAAAACCCAACAGAAGGAGTAAGATTCACGGACCCACTCATCCACACACTCAGGAATTACATAAAAACACTAAACTGGAAGCCATAATATATCTGCAGAAGACCTGGTGGAGATCTTGTGCTTGTGATCTGTTGGCCTTTTTTTTTTTTTAATTTGATGGAAAATACACCAATTTTTGTTGTAATTCCTCACATTAAAAATAACTTACAGAAAATAAACACTTAGGTACAAAAGGCATTTCAAATTTCTTGAACTGTGCGCAGAATGAAGGCCTGGCGTGCCCACAGCCCCGGCATTTAGCGGACTAGGAGGCAAGACCAAGGCAGATTATGAGTTTGAGGCCAGCCTGGACTAGTACTGAAATATAGGAAGATGAAACTTGCATGATGCACTAGCTTATTCATGTAGAACAGGGAATTCCACTTTAAAAAAACAGCACTATTAAACTCTGAGCTAACATGGTAATTTTTATGCATATCACTAGACTAATAAGGCTTAAGAAAAATGTGTGCAAAATTGAAGTTTACAAATTTAACTTGAATAATCACTAAAATATATAAATACATGGAAGGGATGACTTATTGGTATATTATTATATATGCATAATATATATTAATTAAAACATATCTTGTGGCCCACAAAATTCGTATGTTTCTCTGCCTCTGTCCCTTTGGGCTTTTGAGACAGGGCCTTTCCCTTATGTAGGTAGCTCTGACTGTCCTAGCATTCCTTATGTAGACTAGCCTGGCCTCAAGCTCTGTCCTTGCTGTGATTTACAGGCATGTGCCAATACACCCAACCTCTGTTTTTCTTTTTTGTTGTTGTTTTGGCTTCGTGTTTGGTACTTACATCATGCATGGAGTCCAAAAGTTTTGTCAGTTGATAAAACCGCTGCCAGTTCTGACTGGAATTTCCTTCCCTTTTGACAATGGCTTTTCCTAGCTCTTTGATATAGGTCATTCGAATTTCATCAAATAACTCTTGGCTCTTCAGACCATCCTTAGGAACTAAAAGGTAAGATGAAGCCAGTTGAAGGATTTCCTTTCTGTAACTTGTCATGCACCAAGTAGGACATTTCATGCATAGTTTATTGTCACACGTACTTTTTTGTTTGTTTGTTTTTTCGCTACAGGGTTTCTCTGTGTAGCCTTGGCTGTCCTGGACTCACTTTGTAGACCAGGCTGGCCTCGAACTCACAGCGATCCGCCTGCCTCTCCTCCCTTGTGCTGGGATTAAAGGAGCGTGCCACCACCGCTTGGCTGTTACACGTACTTTTAATGCACCTAAAATCCATGCATTTTCAAAGGACTGTAGGACACAGCGGCGGAGTACAGGGTAATTGACAACTGGGGTCATAATCATGGTTGAGCCAGTTGTTTTCTATCTTATAAAGTGGGAGTTGGTAGTGACGCTTGCAAACACTCTCATCCTGTCTGTAGCTAATTTGTGATGTACACCAATGAGAACCTGCTTTAAAAACCTTTCATTTTACAGTCTTTTTTATTGGATTAGGTGGGGTTAGTAACCACTGAAAACACCCCCAGGAAAGGTGTCTAGGGCGTATTAGGTGGTGTGCGAACTATGAAGCAAAGGGCTGGGGAGTTCAAAAGCAAAGCCTCCACAGTCTTTAACTTTGTTTAGTTTTAAAAGGGAATTATTTAAATACTTTATTGACTTAACTAGACCCACTTTATTGTTAATCATCACCTTCATCTTCCTCCAATTCCTTGGATTTTTGTTTCTAAGCTTCACAGCTGTCCTTTTCACTGACTCTGTCCCCCCCCCCCGCCCCCCCCCCCGGAATACTCTTCTTGCATTTTTCCTGCAGTTCAGCAGGCTCTTCCTAAATTGTATCAGTGTGGTGGTCCCACACCTCCCCAGCTTCTCTGCAGGATCACCAGGGAATTAAGTCCAGACATTCCCCTTGCAGGTTTTCTTTTCTTTTCTCTCTCCTTTAACACTGGACTTGTTTTCTGTTTCCTCCGCAGGGGACACAGACACAGGTTCTCCGCCTCTCTCTGTCTTTTCCTTTCCTCAGCTAGCATGCCTCCCGTGAGCACATTTTAGAAACACCCAAGGAGCTTCCTAAAGGTGCTTGTGCTCCTCTTGGTAGTTTTGCGCCAAGAATCCATTTTGCTTTTTAGTTCTGAGGCTTGCCTTTGCTCATAGTTAGTAGTTTTTCCCTCCTTCCCCCAAGAAGGGGAGGGAGAAGCCTTGAGCTCCTGCTCGGCCTGAGTTGTACTCCTGCTCTGGCCAAACACATTATTAGGTTTGGAGTTACTCAAGCGAACAAGGACTAGCGCCTGAGCCACTCTTGCTCGTGGCCCAGCAGCCCCGCCCTGCTACCTGGGAGGAGGGATGTGTGTTTTGGGGTTTGGGAATGTTGAGGCGTCTTACACATGAGGCAGACTTCTTAGAATTTGGCCTAAGGCTTACTGGAGGCTGTCACATCAGCCTTCAATTTTCATTAAACATTTCCTGATTCCATTTTCCCTTTGACAGTTTGAGCTCTTTTAAGAGACTGTTGTATCATCTTCACTATGTATCTACCACTAAGCTACCTTCCCTTCCCAGACACACGGCTCTGACAGGCAAGGCCAAGGCCGGAGTGTCCCCGAATCTTCCCTCCTCACTCTTACACATAGCCATATACTTAACCACCCAGTGTGCGATTATTAATGAAAACAATTGTGTGTGTGTGTGGGTGTTTGCCTGATGTATGTTTGTGTATCACAAGTATGTAACACAGAAGTCAGAAGAAGGCACTGACTCCCCTGGGACTGCAGCTACAGACAGTTCTGAGCCGCCATCTGGGTTCTGGGAGCTGCTGAGCCATCTCTCCAGACTATTATTACTGTAACAGTTATGTAACATTAAGAAGAAAGATGGCATTTTACTTTACTCTCATGCACCCTTTTTCTGTTATACTTCCTCTCTTATGTATCACATTATTAATTCTGTCATATATTTTTCCTTTCTTTTGAAGAATTTTAAAAATACCTCATGTAAGACAGATGGCCTAAAAAGCCTGTCTGAGGAAGTTTTTACTTCACTTGCTACTTTGTCTCTTGAGACAGTCTTGATAGGTAGCCTTGGCTGCCTTGAATTTCAGCCCTTAGCCTCTGCAGTGCTGGTATGCAGGTGTCAGCTACCACGCCCAGTCCCATCTGAGGGTGGTGGCAGTGGTGGCTTCCCGCCCCTCCCCCTTTTCAGCTTTGTAAATATTTACTTGACATTCTTCTTACTTGCATGGTTTCTGATGAGAAGTTGATGTAAGTTATAGAGGGTTTCGGTGTTGTCATTGTTTGTTTGTTTTCTGTTTTGTTTTTTGAGACAGGGTTTCTCTGTGTAGCCTTGGCTGTCCTGGGCTCACTTTGTAGACCAGGCTAGCCTCGAACTCACGGAGATTTGCCTGCTTCCTGAGTGCTGGGATTAAAGGCGTGCACCATTACTTCTTCCCCCTTGTCTTTGGTGTTCTGTAATTTGAAGAGGATATACCTAAGTGTAGATTTTGTTGTTGTTGTTGTTTATCTTTGGTGTATGTCACTAATTTTAGAAATTTCTGAGCTTTTACTACTTAAAACATTTCTTAGGGTCTCCCCAAACCCTTTTTATTCTTTTTCCTCCTTATAATTGAGTCTAGGAAATTTTTGTTGGCCTTGTTCCCTCTCTCCCTGGCTGCACTACAGCTGATGATGTGTTTGGTAGACGCGTTTTTATTTCAGCATCTTTTATTTCTAGCATTTTAAAAAAGAATTATTCCTTAGCTGTCTGTGAATCTTCACCTCTACTTACAATTCTCAAGCTGTCTATATTTTTCCTGTAGTATCCTTAAGAAAAATATCTAATTATTTTAAATTTCTACCTGATAATGCCAATGGTTTGAGATCAGACTTAACGCTTGCCTTGTTTCTTCAGAATATGGCTTTTTAGCATGGTATTAGTTTTGTTGAAAGCTAGAAGTATCAGAACTGATGAAACTGGGCATTTTGTGGAAGACAGTATGCGAATCTGGCCAGCCTTTCGGTTGTATTTAATACTGGGCATGTGTACTGTGGTGGCTTGAATAAGAATGACCCCCAGAGGCTCTTACAATTGAGTGCTGAGTCACCAGGGAGTGGAACTGTGGAAGGGTTAGAAGGATTAGGGGGTCTGGCCCTGCTGGAGGAAGTGTCACTGTGGGGTAAGCTTTGAGATCTCAAAAGTCCACCACAGGCCCTGTCTGTCCCCACTTCTCTGCTTGCAGATGAGGGTGTTGCTCTCAGCACCTTCTCCAGCACCATGCTGTCCTGCCATGATAACGGACTAAGCTAAGCCTTGACACTGTTAAGTAAGCCTCCAATTAAACGCTTTCTCTTATGATTACATTTCAGGTTTACTGCACCCGAACGATTCCTGGAAACCCATTTCCTTTTTTCCCCCCTTTCCTGTGAGTCAGGAAGGCTATTATAAGGGGTCTAGAATGCTCTATTTGCTTTTTCTCCAGGTCAGATAAGGTCTTGATGGGGCAGTTTCTCTTTTAGGGCAGGCTTTGCTTTTGTTGTGGGAAACTCTGTAGGTAGTTCCAGTGCCTTCCCCTCCCTTTCTTCCTGACATAAACACAAAAGCATTATTCTCCTATCTTCACCACAAGTCCCTGGTCAAGTTTCTGAAGAAAGGCTGGATTGCTGGGCATGTCCAACTTTTATTTTAAGCCAATCCTCATCAATCACCTCCATCAATTTCTTGGAGTTGGTGAGATTCCTTTTAAGAGATTAGCTTCTTTCTTTTAATAGTGCATATTCAAGACTCACTGATCTTTTTTTCTTGGTGTAATGGCCCATTTCTTTTCAGTGTTGAATAATACTATCACGTCGATTTATCCTTTGCCTATTGGAGGACATCTCATTGCTCCTTGGTATTGTCAAATACAGCTTGACTATAAATATCCATACTGACATAAGTTTTCAATTACTTTGTGTACTGATCAAGGAGTTGCTCCATCAAATGGTGAGATTTGTTTGGCTTTATAGGAAACTACAAAACTGTCTTCTGAAGTGGCCATTCCACTTTCTAATTCTCTTAGCAGTGAAGGAGAACCCCTGTGCACTAGGCCCTCACCAGAATTCCGTGCGCTCACTATTCTGAATTTGTTCATGAGAGACAGGCCCCTGTGGTATGTGACAGGCACCATATCATGCTGCCTTGCTGCCTTTGCTCTGTCTTCTTAACTAAGGCATCTTTGCATATTCTTAGGTCTTAAAAGACAGGTTGTTGACTTTAATTGTTGACTTGGAAGAGCTCGTTGTATATTTTAAGAGAATATCAGGTATGTATTTCCTTTTACCACTTCTTTGAGATACCAAGCAAACAAATATTGACTAGATTCTTCATACTTAAAATTTTTTTCTGGTTTTATTATTTTTGTTAGCTGAAAGCAATCTCATTAAAGTCTAAATGTCAGTAGTCTAGTTTAAACAATTGGTTGTTTTGACAAACTGTTGGCTACTTTCCCAGACATGGTAGTTGGTTTAGTTAGGGTTTCCACTACTGTAAAGAGACACCATGACCAAGGCAACTCTTATAAAGGAAAACAGTTAATTGGGGTTGGCTTACAGCTTCAGAGGTTTAGTCCATTATCGTCATGGCAGGACCATGGCAGACATGGTGCTGGGGAAGCCAAGAGTTCTACATTTTGACCTGAAGGCAGCTAGGAGACTCAATTCCACACTGGGCAGAGCTTGTGTTTATCTATGACCTCAAAGCCTGCCTCTACAGTGACACACTTCCTCCAACAAAGCCGCACGTACTTCAACAAGGACACACCTCCTAATAGTGCCACTCTTTATGGCCAAGCATTCAAACACACAAGTCTATGGGGGCCAAATCTATTCAAACCATCACAGTTCACTCTCTGGATCCCATAGAGTTGCAGCCATAACATATTGCAAAATGCATTTAGTCCAACTTCAAAAGTACCCATAGTCCATCACAGTCTTAAGAATGTTTAAAAGTCCAACATTTAAAGTCTCTTCTGAGATTCATGCGATCTCTTAACTGTAATTCCATATAAAATCAAAATAAAAAAGCAAATTACATACTCCCAATATATCATGGCACAGGATATTCAACACTATTCCAAAACATCATAGTGAGGAAACACTGGACCAAAGCAAGATCAAAAACCAGCTGGGCAAACTCCCAACTCTGCGTCTCCTTGTCTGATCTTCAACTCCTTTCAGCTTTGTTGACTTCAACATAATTCCTTCTCTTGGGCTATTAGCAGCTTTCCTCGGCAGGTGTCCCACAGTTCTGGCATCTCTAACATCTTGGGGTCTCCAAGGCAACTTCAACTTCACAGCTTCTTGTTGCACTGTCAGGGGTCCACCAAGATCGTCTGGGCTCCTCCAAAGGGCTTGGGTCACTTCTCTAGCTCTGCTCTAGGCTCCAGCTGCCTCCACTCCACTGCTGCTGCTGTTCTTGGTGGTCATCCCATGGCTCTGGCATCTCCAAATGCTGGGGTTTTCTACTGCAACTAGGCTGCACTTTCACCAACAGCCTGTTATGGGCTCTCTTCATAGTGTCAAGCCTCAACTTTATCTGACACTGAGACTACACCTTCACTAGTGGCTGTTCCTAGCCTCTCACAGTGCCAAGACTCAGCTGTTTTCCACGACCCCCTTCAAGCCTTCAAAACCAGTATCACCTGGGTGATTCATACACATTTCCAAGTCTGTCTGCCTGCACAAGGAACAACCTTGGATGTATCTCGAACACAGCTACTTTGTACTATGAGGAAACACTTCCCAGAAGATTTCACCTCAGTGATGCTGGCCTGTCCTTATTCACCACTAATGTTTTAGTTCTTGCTACCCAGCATCAATTGTCCAAGTAACACCTTCTATTCCAATGTCCCTAAAGCCAGAACTACATGGCAAAGCTACCAAGTTCTGGTGCTGGAACACTGTCCCTTGTTCAATTACATATTCACCAGTTTTCTGTTTTCAATAGTTTCCTCCGCTGCCTAAGTTTGACCATTCTGAAACTTGCTTTGTAGACCAGGCTGACCTCAAACTCAGAAATCTGCATGCCTCTGTGTTCTGAATGCTGGGATTAAAGGTATGCACCACCATGCCTGGACCTACACATTTTTCTTTAATTCCTTTTCACAAGATCATTATAAGTTCTGGATTGTAGTTCATTCCAGATAGAGTCAAGTTGCCAACCAAGATTAGCCACGACAATCTATCCTTTGTCAATCTGACACACAATTATAACTCCTTATATCCAAATTAAAACAATAACCAGGTCATAATAATGCCTAACATGATCCAACTAGCCCTCAGGCAACTGCAAATGCATACACAATATGCTTAGCTGGGTTGGAACCTTGTGTCAAGGTCAACACTCCGTTAATTCCATTTAATATCCTTGAACACAGGATTTAGCTCCATTTTACTTTCTGGTGCCCCTTTAATTCTTCAACCATATATTTTGTATTTTTCCTTTCTAAGCTTAATCAAAAAGCTCTTCATTAAGAATGAACTACAGGACAAAGTCTATGCTAGGCTTTTCTGAGATTTCCTTTGTCAAAGCAATTAATCTAAATCTCTTCACCTTAGCCTCAGGCAGACTCTTAGGGCAAAGGAAAAAGGCAGATACATTTTTCACCAAAATATCACAAGAACCATCTATAGGTAACATACTAAATTTCTTCTCTGAGACTACTTGAGTCAGGTCCAACAGTTCAAACGACCCTCAGCACCACGATTTTCCATGTTTCTACTAGTATTGGCCGATTAAGCCCTAGTTTACAGCATTCTACTTTCATAATCCAATGTCCCAAAATCCACATTCCTACAAACAAAAACATGGTCAGACCTATCAAAGCAATACCCCAGTCCTGGTACCAAATTCTTCATTAGGGTTTCCATTGCTGTGAAGAGACACCATGATGAAGGCAGCTCTCAGAAAGGAAAACGGCTTACAGTTTCAAAGGGTTAGTCCATTACTGTCATGGCAGGGAGCATGGCATCATACACGCAGACATGGTGCCAGAGGAGCGGAGAGTTCTACATAATGACCTGAAGGCAGCCAGGAGACTCAATTCTACACTGGGTGGAGCTTGAGCATATAAGTGACCTCAAATCCCACCTCTATAGTGATGCACTCCTCCAACAAGGCCACACTTCCTCCAACAGGGCCACACCTCCTAATAGTGCCACTCCCTACGGCCAAGCATCCAAACATATGAGCCTATGGGGGCCATACCTATTCAAACCACCACAGTAGTACTCATTATTAAACTACAAGTAACAGTACAGTAGAGAAACAGAATCATTATTGTTGGCACATACAAAAGTGTGTACATCATAGATTCTGATCATCTGAGATTCCTGAGCAGATCTCGTACCTATTTCTACAATACTTATTTATCTTATTAACATTGATAACATGCAATATAGACCCTTTTTACATTTTGCCTTTTTGAAAATCATCTGACTAGCAAAATAGTGGAATTGGTATACAATACAATAGTTTTCAAACTTTCATGTGCATTTGCCATATTTAGATATGAATCTTTAAAGTGAGTAGAAGGTCCACTAACCTGAGGAGAGAAGCAATAAGGTTTTCATACAGAGATACTCTTCATAGGATACCTGCAGTCTTTGTAACTCAGAGGAGATATACATCATGTGTTTACATTGGTCATACATGCAGGGGAGAGTCATTCTCTGCCTATGAAACACAAATACAAGTGTGAGTTAGAAAGAAATAGTGCTGGTCTAAAATAATAGCTGAATTTTGATTTGGTTTTTAAATTTATGAACTCCTGATTGGAAACATACCTACTGCTGTTAACAATAACCCTTGTAGAACTAGCATATTGAGAACAAGGAGAGGCTGTTCAATAAAAACCCTTTACATGAGACACTAAGTTTTTGTTGTTTCAGAACTATGAATGATTCAGTAAAGTTAGAACTTGGTAAGCTATATGATTCTGGCATCCCCACAGCATACTTTAATTGAATCACTGGGGTTAGTTATTTTCACAGATCTTCAGGTCTGCTTATTCCTTTTAAAATTATTTCTTTTATTTTTTGGAATTGCAATTACATCATCATTTCCTCCCTCCCTTCTCTCTTTCCAAATCCTCCCAAATACTGGTCTTGTGCTTCTTCAAATTGACGGCCTCTTTTTGCATTCATTATTGTTATATATATGTATGTATATTTATATATATTCCTAAATACATAAGTGCAACCTTCTCAGAATGGATAATGTTACTTGTAGGAATGTTTCTAGGGATGACCAGTAATACTGGATGACCAGCTGGTGTGTTCTTCCCTGGGGAAAACTCTTTGTCCTGTTCTCAGCTGTCTGTAGTTCACTGTGTAGGGTTGGGCCTTGTGGGCTTCCCATCATCCATGTTAGCATGCCCAGTGTTGTTGTCCTTGTCTAGCTCCTCTTTAGGCCGAGACACTAGTTTCCTTCATCCATGGCAGGTATTATTTTATTTCATTTAGCATTGGGAGGCAGTTACCACCTATTCATTTAAGTTAACATCTGACATTTGAATAAAGTCAGATCTATAACACAGTTTCTGCTGTCACCCTTTAGCCCTCAGAAGCCCCTCCCTGTTAAACAGCAGCTCGTCCTGAAGACAGTGAAGGTCAGTATTAGTGCCTAACATCCTGTCAGCATTCATCTTATTTTTGAGATAGTTTTTATTACTGAGCCTGGAGCTCACTGATAGGCTATAGTGTGTGGCCAGAAATCCCCAGGGATCCTCCTGTCTATAACTGCCTAATGTGTGTCTCCACAAGTAAACGGTATAGAACAGGGGCATTTCTGTGTTCTGCTGGGGTGAGGGGTGCAGCTCAGTCAGTAGAGTGCTTGCCTAGCCCAGGCTCCCTTCCCACCGTGACTAAGAGCACTACGCATCCTTATCAGCCTTCTTGGCCCTAGCACAAAATCTAAAGTCCATTTCACACATGCGTCATTTTTTTTAATCACTATCCACTCCTCTAAACTTTACCATATTCTTGAGGGCCTTCTCTGAATCCCTTACCTGTGCCAAGCTTGCTTCAGCTCTTCACACTTGTTTCTTCTGCCTTGAATGCCCTATACTTTCCATTTTGGGGTGTGTGTGGGGGGGTTGTTTTGCTTGTTTATTTTGCGTTATTTACATTTTTTTTTAATATAGTGAATGGTTAGCTACAAAACTTCTGGGCTCCAAAACCCCCATCTTTTCCTCCCACCCTTCATACTATTTTATTATGGCTATGAAATAATTTTGGCCTTTTATTTGAACCCCCTCATCATACTGTTCTAAGAGGCCTTTTCGATTTTGCCTACCATTTTATTCCAAGTTTTCATAAGAGTGCTTGGCTGTCTTTAAGTGTGTAAACACCACTTAAATATGGCATTTGACAATTATAAGAACCACCAGTGGAGAAATATTAGCATTAATTGGGATGATTAACTGTTTCCATGAGGTTTTGCACTACTACTTTGCCAGCTTTTAGGAAATCTCTGCTTTATCTATCCTCTGAGATGTGTCCCCAAACTTACGCGGTACTAGCTCAAAGAACAGGTGTCTTGAGATTCTAGGATTACCTCACATACCCCATGGCTTCTGGCATATTCCCTAAGACTTTCTCCTTACAAATACCTGGGCTATGTCATCTGGTCCCCACTGAAGCACTGAAGAGAAAAGGAGTGTCCTTGTGCCATCACTCCAACCTCCCCTAACACAGCTCAAACAGATGGTTGTTTTTCTGTGACTCCTAGGAGCGTCTTTGGTCATTACTCCAGCCTCCCCTAACACAGCTCAAACAGATAGTTTTTCTGTAACTCCTACACATTTTTTAAAAACTTCAGTATAATAAGGAATGTTTGCTCTATTTTCAGACAACCTCTTTAGGCCATCCCAAATGCTCTCCAATTCCCTCTCTCTAAACATTGTATTCACCAGCCATCATTAGTTTCCAAACTGACTGCCATTCTGGGCACGTTCCAGGCGGCCACTGTTACTCACATGAAGTGTGGTTGAACTACTATTGCAACAATGGGGCTTTATGGTGTTAGTACTTTTGGGAGGAACTCTTTTTCCCCCTTTTTGGTTTTTTGAGACAGGGTTTCACTGTGTAGCCCTGTCTGCCCTAGAACTAGCTTTGTAGATCAGGCTAGCCTCAAACTCACAGAGATCCACCTGCCTCTGACTCCAAGAATCTATAATTAAATACAATACAAGGTAATCTATTTTCTTTAGAGAACACTCCTTGGACTCTGTGTGTGAACTTATCATACAATCTAGGAAAGGATAAGCTACTGGCACAAAGGTTATTGACTATAAACAGAAAGTTAAGAACAACCAGGGCTGCATGGAAAAGAGCTGTATTTAGTCTGTGAGCTAAGAGGTTATGCTTAAAGAATGGACAGTTTATGTGTCAACAGAGAACATTTATAAAGAATAACCAGAAAGAAAGAGAGGACACACTGGGTGGTTGGTGAGGTAGATTAGAACCGTGTTTAAGGAGAAAACATTAGTCAACACAAGGACAGTTATAATGGAGGTAGAAAGAAAACCAGTGAGCGAAACAGCTGCATGAGGCCAGGGGGGAGGCACCTGCCGTAAATCACAAGACTACCATAGACTTACAGGTTAGGCAATGGCTGACCTATAAAACTGTGAGTTGTGACAGTTACCCAGTTTTTAAAAGTCACAATACTATGTTTCCTCATATTCATTCTTTTCTGTTATGGAAATGATCTCATGTGGCCCAGGCTGACATCAACCGTGCTATGTAGCTAAGGGATGATCAAGAATTTGTGATCTTCCTGTTCCCACTTTTTCAGTGTTAAGAGTACAGGTGTGCACATCACACCCAGCTTGTGCTGTGTTGGGGATCAAATGGAAGGCTTCATACATGCTAGCCAAACATTACCAACGGAGCTACATCCCTAGCATAGTGCTCGCGGCCTTTGCCTTGTCATGAGAAGAGATGCCTCTTGTCTCTGTGTCTGTACCACCACACACCCACTCAGCGGGGACATCCTCATTGTTGCTATTGGCCCCAATTGAATTTTTATCAAAATTTTTTATCAGAATAATTTTGTTTTCTAGATCAGGGTCATATAATTAAAGTAACAGTACAAAAAGATAATTGTTATTAATCTCAGACTCCAGAAATGCTCAAGTAAAGTTTTGTTGTTGTTGTTTATCACTTTGTTCATTTGTTTTTAAAAACAGTTCTTCTATTATGTAGCCCTGACTGTCCTGAACTCAGTACGCAGTCCTGGCTGGCTTGGAACTCACAGAAATCCACCTGCCTCTGCCTCTGGAGAGCTAAGACTAAAGGTGTGTACCACCACACCCAGCTGGAGTAAAGGTACTTTTAAACATGTCCTAAGACATTAATAATGGCATGTATGCATATTTTCTATCTTACAATTAATCTACCCTCTACCCTAAGTACTAATGAACAACTGCTTCTTGTCTGTTTGGATCCTAGATAGCTGGTAAAACTGATTCAGCCCACATTATTATGACAGCCCATTGGGAAAACATCAGCTGGTTAAAATACTGTATGATTTGAGCTGGGCATGGTGGCGCACACCTTTAATCCCAGCACTCGGGAGGCAGAGGCAGGCAGATCACCGTGAGTTCGAGACCAGCCTGGTCTACAAAGTGAGTCTAGGACAGCCAAGGCTACACAGAGAAACCCTATCTCAAAAAACAAAAACAAACAAACAAGTACTGTATGCATGAATACGGGGCACATGATGCACACGTAACTTACTCATTAATAACCAGATCAGGAGCAAAGCACAGCAAGCTTCCACTTGACTGTTTGTATGATCTCCAACCCAGAGCAAATGCCATGAGAAACATCCATGAGTACTGCAGAAGGGTCATTTGGTCATCCAGATGTAAGTTTCGGAATCCTAGATTGGAAATACAGGTTATAAGGACACATTCTAGTTGACCAGTTGGCCTCGTTTGTGAGTGAGCTTTAATAGATAGCCTGGCACTCAGAAATCTTTAATGGTTTAATAAAACTTATGAGTAGCTATTTTTTTAGTCGTTTTTGTCTATTTAAGTGTACACAAAGTAAAGGAGAAAGCCAAGAGTCTTTGCTTAGGATATTTCTTAATGGCTTGAGGTTTTTAAAATGTCTTGCTATCCATCTTCTTTTCCTTGGCTAAAGTGGTGGGGGTGATGGCAGCTTAGGTGTGTGCAGCCACGCTTGCCAATTTGCCTCCTCTCTGTAAAGTCAGGCTGATGCTGCACTGACTCCTGCTGCACCCAAGCTCCAACATGAACCTTTTGTTTAAAAATACCTTAAAAATGAGATGAAAATTCATACTCAACATGTGACATCTCATTTAATGAAAAGCTAAAATAATTTTGTGTTAGTAAATTTTGACAAAGTCAGCACACCACTTGTCAACTTCAAAAACAATCTGAATGAAAATAAATGGAATTCCCCAATGCTTTCCCTAGGTGTCCTTGTGAAGGGAATTTGAGTTAGTTCTGATGACACAAGATCTTATGTATAAAGTGTGACCTGAAAACAGGGAACGGTGTCTACAGTTTACTATGGACCTCTTATATGTCCTTATGAGTAAGAGAAACAAAATTTGCTCTGGTATCAGTCAGGATGATACACAGCCTAAAGAGTCCTAGGGTAGCTTTATTTGGGGGGGTGTCAGTGCTACAGACTGGCTCCATGGCTTAGCAAATGGCATACTACTAATTTACACTAATATATATATATATACATATATATATATACATATATATATATATATACATATATATATATAAACATTGAGTGCTTTTGCTCAAGAAAATACAAAGATTTATGTTGTAGCTCTGCCATCGTTCATGTCTTACCTGGTATCGCCTTTGCCCACTTCACTGCTGCAATCACTTGGCGCCCACCTAACATGTTGAGTGTGGACAAAATTCTCCAGGACGTATCTGGCAAAGAGCTATCGTATCCTGCGTATAACACCTCAGGCTCAATCACCTCCAGCAGTGACACCAAGGTAGGAGTAAGCTGTGGTAATGTTGCAGGAACTATTGTTTTGTTAGGATTTTCAGAAGTGTCTTGTGAGACTCCTGTAGTGGCTTGCTGAATCCCTTTTATTTTTTTCTTTGTTTTTCGAGCTGTGGATATTGGGAGAAAAAAAAAGAAAATAGAAACGCACTAAATCATCTTTGTAGCCCGGAACTTTTCAATTGTTAGAAGTGTTTAATTTCTGAAACGACTTTTGAAAGAAGTAAGCAATCTAAAATGTTTTGGCATGTATATGTGAATGTTTGTGCACACATATGTGTCAGTGTAGTGTATGTGCATATGCGTGTGTGGGAGTATACACCTGTGTATTACTCAAGGCCACGGGAAGAACTCTGTCGCTCCCCACCTTCTTCCTTTTGAGGCAGGCTCTCTCACTGAGCTTGGAGCTAGGCTAGCGGCCAGCAAGCCCCAGAACGCCTCCTGTGCCCCCCTTACCCCTCACAGTGCTGCGGTTCATAGGCATGAACACAGCTCTACCTGGCTGCCTGTGGGTACTGGGATCCAAACCTGGGTCTCTATGCTTCCTAGCAAGTGATCTTCCTACTGAGCCATGTCATCAGCTCAGAAACCTGCTAGCAGTAATTCGATGACACGGAATGGAAAAGGAGACCTTCTGTTTCTGGATGGGAAAGATCTAGAGGGATCCACCCCCATAACTTGTTTCTTCTACATCTGAGTCTGCAGGTTACTGTTCACTTTAAAGTTCTGCTCCTCCTGCCTTTTATCCTTCTCAGATTTTATTAGTTCTTTGAGAATTTCATACAACATATTTTGAACATATTTGCTCCTTCTTTCTAACTCTTCCCACATCCACGCCCCATTCCCAATGCACCCAACTCTGTGTTCTCGCCTGTTACATTTTTAAACCCATAGAGTACAGTCTGTGCCACCGCATCTATGCTCTTGGATGTGTGGCCTTCCACTGGAGTGGGGTGACTTAGCAGGGCCCACACTCAATAGCTGCTTACTAGGGTATGGGGCTGTGTGCCCACTCCCCTTCTCCACGCTGAGAGCTATGGGGCTTGAGCTTGCACAGGTCTTGTGCATGTTGTCACAGCTATATGAGCTTATATGTATAACTTTCCTGCTGTGTTTGGAAAATACTTTCCTTCTAGTCATCCAGGGCCTCTGGCTCTTCCCACCCTCTCTTCCGCGGTGGCCCGAGCCTTGAGGGCAGGGAGTATCACAACAGATATCCTGTCTGGGACTGAGCACTCAGCTGTCAACTCTAAATAATCTGGATGGACTTAGAGCTCTGGGGATGGTCTGGGGGGGGCGGGTTGCACTCTTTATATTTAGTAATACTCTATGGTAGGCAGCATCCGGAGTCTCTCTGTCAAGAGAAAGAGATGAATACCATTCTCTCAGTATCAGCATCTTTTATCCAAAGTATTGCTACTCTCATTTCTTTGGTCTCTCAATATAAGATTAGTCTTCTTTTTTAAAGCTCAGTTTTTATTTTTAACTGTGTAAGAGTATGTGTATAGACTGCAGGAATCCACAGATACCAAAAGAGGATATCAAGTCCCTTGGAACTGAGTTATAGGCAGTTGTGAGTTGCCAAGTGTGAGTCAGGGAAGTGAACTGGGGCCCTCTGCCATTAATCCATTCCTCCAGCCTACGAGCTAGTTTTTGTAAAACACAAATCAGACCAAGTCCACCATTAATTCTCACTTAGTGCCTATGTTTACAATTCAGTGCCACTTCTTCCGGGATTATTTTCTGACTTTCAGGGCAGAGCAGATGCTGTTCCTTCTTGATTCTGTAGCATACTCCTTTTGTGGCATGCCATGCTGTTTTGTGATAGACTTTGTAGCCTAGGTGGAAAATAAGCTGCTCAAAGTCAGGTTCTGAGTTCGTCTTCTCTTCACACTCGTTTAATATGTGCTAAGTGAAGGAGCATGGGAGCATCATGAGCTCTACAAATGCCGCTTTCAGAGAGCTTGCTATTTCAACTACAGCAAGATCCCAAACTTTTCCAGAGGAAAATTTTTTCAGTAAGATAAGTGTATCAAATTATAACTTTCAAGTAATTTTTTGTTTTCTTTTATACTTAAAATACAAAACAACCCATCCAATGCCTCTTACAATTTTTCTTGGCACAGCTGTAATAAAACATATGTTTTCAAGAATAAGGTGTATTTTCTTGAAATGCAAAAGAAAGAGAGGAAATGAAATAGATTTCATACACAATACTATTCCAACCTTAGGGACTGGTTTTGAGTTTTTAAAAAGGAGTAAGAAGGATGAAAACAAATGCTTTGAGTTACATAATTTTCAATGCTATGTAATTTTGTTACCTAATATATATCCTGGCTGTCCTGAATTTAATGAATATAGAAAAAAAGTGAATGAATTAACCCATAAAATGATATTGTCCTAGAAACAATCCTATTTTACTGGACAATAATGTAACATTATGCTAATTAAGCATATATAGAGTTCATTGAAGGATTACACCTGCTTGCCTTTATAAGAAGTAAAGTGCTCAGTTTTCATAGATTCCATTACCTTCGAGATTCATTCCAGCTTGAAGACATTTTCGATAGCGGCATGCTGGGCAGTTTTTTCTTCGAATTTTATCAATGATACAGTCATTTCTTCCAGCACAAAGGTAATTGTGCTGTCCTATAGAGACAAAAAGGGCATTGTTAAAATTCCACAGATCTGAAAGGCTATTTTAATGAGAAGCCCAGCTTCTTTCTGTTTTTTGTTTTGAACAGAGTATGATCAAGACACAAAGCCACCGGTGAAGGAAGGGAGCAGTGGGCTTGGTCCACACAAATTAGTGATGTGAGGGCTTGTTCTGTTCACTAGATTTAAAAGTCAATTAAAAACAAACCTTCCTGCAGCATTTCATATATACACATGTACAGATCGTAAGTATTCTCTGAGATCAAGAGACAGAATTGTATCCTAAAACCCCCTCATACCCAAGGTCAGTACTTTCAAAACTACTTCATATAGTTCTTTTAACAGTTGGAGATGGTGTCAGTAGCCATTGTTTTCATTAGGTCCCTACCTCTGCAGGCATGGCTGGTTTCCCTGCCTCCTACCTAGGGGTGGGACTTCCCCCTCCCAGAGACCCTTCACTACACAATCCAGACATTTTGGTTCCTGTATCCCCGTTCCTTACTTCCTGCTCTCTCTCCTTCCCTTCCCCCTTCCTTCCCGCCTCCTCTCCCTCTTTCTCTCTCTCTCCCTTCCCCCTGCCTGATGCTCCCTATAAACCTGTGTTTATATAATATAACTCCATCTTGATCATCAGCTCATTCCGTTTTAATCAATCGTCTGGTGCTGTGACTTGGGGGTGGTTGAGCCCCACGCAGCCCAGCAGGCAGGACTTGTGGGGCCACTCCCCTTACCTCATCCTTCTCAGCCTCTTCTGACTGATTATCTTTAAACCTGGGAGAAGTTGAGTACCAAGCCTGGTGATGTGGGATGCTTCTCTCCTTCCATTCCTTCTCCACCTCATGCAACTTTGTACCTGGTGAGCGACTTGTCTGCCAACTTATGTCAAGAGGCATCAGATGCCTCTTCGGGGTCCAGGACCCCTTGGACTTGTTCTGTGAAGCCATGGCCATGCTAGATGTGAGAGCTAGTCCATCCAGAACAAAAAAATCAGTTTTTGTTCTAGTGTGGGCCTACAGTTTAGAGACCTCTGACCATAAGTTCCCTGGCCCCTAAAACCATGCGATTCCAAATTATCGATTTGGGATGCCACTTCAATAATCTTGGAACTCCAAGAGATGGTTGCCACTGAGTGTCTGCATGAAATTCTCCAAATTACATCTGTCCAGGTTTTTGGGAACCAAGCCCTCGCCCCTCCCCCACTTCCTGTGGCTGCTTTCTGCATACTTGGCTCCAGACCCCCTTGCCCCCTCCCCCTCACATCCATATATGGTCTCGGCGGGTGGTAATGACTGCAGCAGGCCAGGTGATAATGGCACCGAGAGGACACTTTTAAATTGCTTGCTGCCAGCCACTTACAACACATGGTTGATCACCATGTTGATTTGGGGATACTGGGGATGGAGCTATGACTTTGTCACCATCTTAACTAAGGGCAGTCACATGACTGGCAGCCATCTTGGTTGTGCAAAAATTGTGGCTTCCGCCATCTTTATTGAGGGCTGCCAACTGTGTTCAGTACCCTGTTGACTGCCAAGTGCAACTTCTGTCTTTTAAGCATTTGCTGTTTAGTCTGTGTGGTAGGACCAGCAGGACTGCCAATCTCTCTATGACCTGTACCTAGGCTGGAAAGTTTTGCTTTGATATTAGTTCAGAAATATATTTGAAATGATGCTAAGAACTGATGCAGTTAATTACAAGATTGAGCTTTACCTAGTTTCCTGTTTTATGTTTTCAAGGGGAAGCCTAGATGGGTGACTAAAAACAAAGTTTGTTTAGCTTAGTTATATTTAATAGATGATAGTCCTCAAAGCTGTCAGAAAAGCTGTAAAACAAGTACATTTAAATGCTTAATAAAAAAGTTTACTATGACAGATCCCAGTTTGAAGTGGTGACCCCAAGGCCTCCAAGAAGATTTAGGCACAAGAGCAGATGACTCTACCTGGATTGTGATACTGGGCAAGACTGCCCCAACTCCAACTTGCCTGCTGCTAAGGTCAAACCCAGAGAGTTGACTGCCCTGTTTTGCCTAGATAAAACAAGGTCAGTCAGTTTCCCAAGTTCCTCCTCCACAGAAATTTTTTCTCCTCTAAATGAGGAGAAATTTCCTCCTCTCAAAATTTCTGGTCCTGGCAGCTGAAAACTGCCTAGGACCTCTGTCCACAGGAGCCTACTGGGAAGGCTGTCTGGAAAATGGGTAAGCCTCTGTCATATTAATCAATACATAAGCGTCCTGTGGTAATTTATCTTTCTCAGGTCTCTAATGGGTCTGAAGATCGGTTTAACAACAAAAATCAAGGTTTCAGCTGCCTTCTCAGAAAAGTATGAAGTTTATATAAGGTCTGAGGATCTAAGAAGTATTTGAGGGCTTTAAGGTTGGTAATAAGAAAGTGATTTAAGGTATATAAAAACCCTACTGTGCTACTGTTGTATTAAGATTAAAAAAAATTAATCAGATTTTAAACTATATCTCAAGCCAATTCATCTGTTTCTGTAAATTTAAGAGATTCTTGTAAGCTCCAGGAGATCTATTGGAACCCACAGGTCACACTTTAGATAAGTATCCATGTCAATCAACAGCCTAAGTTTCCCACCCATTTCCTATTTCAGAAGGTGAGATTTCCTAACCTACTCCCTAGTTTTGGGACTCCCCTCCCCCAACTACCAAGACCTATATGTACAGGGGCCTAAAAGTTTATCTTCTGTCCCTAACATACACACACACAGACACACACACACACACACACACACACACACACACACAGACACACACATTCCAGCATCCTGCCAGGTGCTGCATCCAGAACCTGGGTGCTTTAGCCTAAACCTCAGAGACTGCATCAGCTGGACCTGCAGTTTCCTAGCCACAGATGGTTTCACAGATCCTGCACAGTAAATACAATGGCCTGCTCTTCCCGGACTTAACCAACATTCCAGCCTTTTGCACCTCCCCCCAAATCAACGCCCCAATGTTAGCCGGAAGCAGGCAAAGACGATTTCTTTGCCTGTTATCCATTTATCATCAACAAAGTACTGGCATGTTAGTTAGGTCCCTACCTCTGCAGGCATGGCTGGCAGACCCTGCCCTCTACCTAAGGGTGTGACTTCCCCTCTCAGAGGCCCTTCACTATATAATCCCAACACTTTGGTTCCTGTAGCCCCTTTCTCCCGTCCTGCTCTCCTTCTGTTCCTTCCTTTCTTCTCCTCCTCTCTATGCCCCCCCCCCCATGCTCTCCCTTCCTGGCTGTCCCAATAAACCAGCATTTATATAATATAACTCCATCTGGACCATTAACTCATTCCATTTTAATCAATCAGTTTTATTATAAATTATGACTTATTGCTAAAGTAACTAAATTAGGAAGCAGGCTTAAAAATATTTGGGAATCCCTAAGGAGAAAATGACTTTTCTGTTTGTTTGTTTGTTTGCGACGACTGGGTTTTTCTGTGTAGCCTTGGCTGTCCTAGACTCCTTTTGTGGACCAGGCTGGCCTTGAACTCACAGAGATCCACCTGCCTCTGCCTCCCCGAGTGCTGGGATTACAGGTGTGTGCCACTATGCCTGGCTAGGAAAAAAATGACTTTAATTCAACACTATACCTTCATGTGTAGGTAAATATGTTCTTCCCAATTTTAACTGTAGCAAAATGTTACAAATTACCAGCAACTAGTTAGGTTAAACTAAACAAACTTACAAAGATTATTAGTTAATATGATTTTAGAATATCAGGATGTTTGGAGTCACCTTTGGCCTCAAATACTGTCTTAAAGAGCTGTAGTGTCAGAAAGAAAGAAACAAGGAAAAGAAGGATGGAAGGAGGAAAAAAGAGAGCTATTGTCTAAATTTTTTGGTACCCAGCACTGAAGAACATACTAAGAACTGTAATTCTCTCCTGGCTAAAATTTCAAGGAATATTAAAAAAGAAAAGGCTAAGAGTGTTTCCATCTCCCACATGCACCTTCTCATTTCTTCTTTTAATGAGTATTAAATGTTGATGAAAACAACTGAAAGATCTTTTTGCCTGGGTAGAGGAAGTAGACGTTTCCTATACAAGACATGGTTGTCTACATTAATACAGCAACAATTAACATTCCATGTTTCTTATACTAGATGTGATGGCAAAACATTGACAAATGTAGTACATTCAAAGAAACCAGAAAGAATTATAATGATCAGTTTACCAGGCTGAACATACCGAGACTTGATTTCTAAGAGACTTTTTTATTTCATTAATGCTTAGAGCAACCTAAGACTTGGGTTAAAAAAAACCCCAAAACACTTAGTTATTTCGGATAACGATAAATCAAGATACTGTTAAATAGGAGTTTAGAGTACATGGTTAACTGTATCAGTTTAATATCTTGTGAAGATGAAGCTAAAAAAATTGACTAATGGTTTATTTATATATAATTTCAGGGTTACTCTCCCATGCCAAATATCTGTGGTAGTTCCTTCAAATATTTTCCTCCCATGGGATATTTTATTTTTAATTTCTTTTAACCCACTGAGTTAAATCTTTTTTGTATTCTGTAAGCTTTCTGGTTTCCTGGATACAAAATGGAAGAACTAACCCAATAAAATCATATTATATAGGATTGGAGAGGTGGCTCAGCAGTTGAGAGCACTTCTGCTCTTGCAGAGGACCTGGGTCCAGTTCCCAACATTCACATGGCAGCACCTCACAACTGTCTGTGACTCCAGTTCCAGGGGATCAGATGCCTTCTGGCCTTTGCAAACACCAGGCACACATGGTGTTCATACAGGTAAACATTTATACATATAAAATAAAATTAAGTCAGTACTTTAAAAAAATCCCATCATGCAGCAAAAGGAGAAACAACACACTGCATTCCCTGTCTTGTAGAATAGCCTGACATCAGTGTTCAGGAAAAAATGGGGACATTTTCTAATCCGTGTATCAGTGTCCTGCAATTGCTGGAAGAATGGGCAAAAATTACTTCCAGAGTAGAAATCCAGTGTTTCTTTTATGTCTAACTAAAAGCTTAGGCAACAAGTGTCATGCTGATATTGGTCTCTTTATCCAGGGTGTGGCGTAACCGAGAATCTTAGCTATAGGCTCAGGTTATTATAATAGTGTGATGTTCACCTAGTTGATTCCTTCCTCATTACAAAACAAGCGATTTGAGCTGGTGTTCACAATTTCACAAGGAATGGCCATGTATTTCTGATTACCAAGAGTAATTTCCCAACCATCCTTCTTCTAAGATATATATCTGGAGGTCCTCTGCTTTCTGCCACCTGATAAATTTCTATTTTAACTTCTTGATGTCATGCGAAAGGCCTTTGATGTCATCTGAAGCCTCTTAATACTGCTGTTTCCTGGTACTTTGGGCTAAATCTACTTTTAGCATGTGACTGGCTTGCCGTTCATGAGAGCACAATAGGTGTAGCAGGCAGCCTACAAGACACCCAGAGATATCCGTCTCCCAGTACAGAGTAGTCTCTGCCCATATCTTACCAATGCTGAATTCTATGACCAACAAAATATTGCACAGGACACTGGTGCACAGGAAATGGGAAACACAACAACACAGAGCACAAAGTATACTGTGAGTATCTAAGGGTCGGGGATAGACAGCTCTTCTTAGTAGCACTGGTATGGTGGACAGGTATTTGTGTGGTGTCAGGAAACTAATCTTGGAAACATCAACTTTTTGGAGTTTGCTCTCTTATGAAGTGTTGGAAATTTTGCCAAGCTTAGAGGCAATTATGAAGATGATGTAGTGTTCAACCCAACAGAAGTACACAGTGTGTGGTGTCTAATGGTTAAATCCCTTGTGATTATTTTTATTTCAGTATCTACCTATATTATATCTGGCAGGTAGCAAGGGCTTGTCATCACTGTCTTGAGAAAGACCTTACTTAGAAATCACTTTGTTGGAATCCAGCTTTACAACTTCAACTTTGCAAGCCTGTTTTCTAGTCTGGCAGGCAGAGATCCTAGCACAGTCTAAGTGCTCACAGGGCTACTAACTGGTTTGGTATGTCTATCCTTCACACACGGCAGATGAAGAGCCATTGGGTAACTGTCCACCTTATGGTCTACCCATACGGTTATAGACACTTGTGGGTAAAATGAATACAAGAAAAAGGGATCAGCAGGGCAGAAGAGAGTACACAGAATCTTGAATTAGCCAAGTGATTTACTCATTAACATATTACACCTTTAAAGGTTTTCTGACTAATGTAATTTAGCTACCCTGCTTTACTGAAATGATTAAATGATAAACATTTTAAAAAAATACTGTAGCAATGCTCATTTTTACCTAAAAATAAACAAAAGAGTTAATTTTAAGTAAGAATTAAGAATAGTGGAGTGTGTTGGTGCTATATTTGAGAGGTAAATTTAGCTTTATTTTCTGGTTTAATTCCATTAAGATGCTTTTAGGTAGAGTGTGTAAAGCTCCTCTAGTACTGACCGTCCCCCCGGGAGTGTGCACTCCCCAGCGCATGGCCACCCCGAATCATTCCTATAGTGCAGTCACTTTCCAGACATCCCCCTGTCCAATAGTCTCTGTATCTGTCATTGCTAACTCAGCCTTCACTTCGCAAAGGATCTGAGGGCAGAGCAGGTCTTAATGGTGACTGCAGTACTTTAACATGGCAGGAAAAAAAAATAAAGAGACGAATGCTGCTCCTCGCTTACAGTTCCCAGTGTCCCTGGTGTAGCTGGCAGCTTCAAAACCCACTTGCTTATGGGGAAATAAAAACCTACAATTCTCTGGCCGCCCAGACTTAGCCGGACCACACAGCAGCCTTCCTCACCGTCTTTTCTTTAGGTCTTTCTCACACTGAACTTTTTATCAATTTCTTCTAGTTCGGGTCCTTACTCCTTTCCCTTCCCACCGTGGCTGTCCCTGAACTGATTGATGTCTAGCCTTGGTGGGCTTTGTATACCACGGACAGTTCAAATTTTACTGTGAGAAATACAGAACAAAATAAAGCAAAAATGAAACTCTCCAAAACACACACTACCTTCCACTGCTCTTTTGAAGAATACTTTGCAGCTTCCACACGTCAGCACACCGTAATGACACCCCGAAGCTTCGTCAGAGCACACCAGGCAGAGTTTGGGAGGTGGTCCCGCCGCTGTGGAGGCGCTGGATGGGGGAGAGCTTACATCTGGTCTCATTCCAGGGCTAAAGGAGGAGGAGAAACAGTGTTATGATTGTCTGACCATGAGAGAAATGTCAGAATAGATTTATTTCCCTTCTCATTCCACATCAGCATGGTCACATTGCATTCTGTCTTTTAAGGGCTAACGGCCACCAGAATACCTTATTTCAATATTTTGAAACATTATTTTTCTACATAAAATAGGAAATGCAGGAACTGGCAAGATGGCTAAGTGGTTAAGCTCTTTTGCCCAGCAGGAATGTGGTCCTGAGTTCAAATCCCTGCTACCTTCTTAAAAAAGCAGAGCATAATTGTGCATGCTTATAATGCCAGCATTGGGAAACAGAGACAGGTGGGTATGAAGGGGGTACCCCAGACAGACAGCCTAACTAAAACTGAGGTTCCCATTCAACGAGTGACCCTGTCTCAAGGCAGAAAGGTGGAGAGTGACAGAAGACAACCTATGTACTGGTCTGGTCTCTACATACCTGCATAAGCCCATGCATGTAAACACACACACACACACAACAGTAAATAAAAATACGAAGGGCAATAGCCAGTTCGTTTTCTGGCTTTTGAACAGAATGATGTCGTTTACTTAGCATAAAATTGCTATGTAAAAACACATTATTTTCTAAGTGTGCAATGGGCAAGATTTAAAAAAAAAAAACTGCATTAGACCTTTCATTACCATTAAAACCAAGACATGATATTTCTACCACACCCCCAAAATTCCTTCTAAGCCTTTAATTGCTCAGGATGTCCATCTTCTTTTCCTCTTAATTTTAAGATCTCACATTACTTAAGTCTTATTATTATCTATCCATGCTCTCTGCTATAGAAAAAAAATTATATAACAGCTTGAGTTTGATCGTAGCTGAAACAATAGTTTCTTACGGCTTGGAAAGGATTATTCCAGAAGCATTACAGTGTATATTGAGGACAACCCTCTAGTTTTCTATTCGAGAACAACCACTGTGCTCTCTCTCAATCAAAATACCCCAAGGCAAACAGTAGAAAGCATGAGTCTGATGCTCTGACCAACATTCATGTTCCACTCTGCAAATGTCTCACCAGCACAGAACGTATAAGGTGTAGTGTTGTTATTAGTTTAACGTTATTACTGGAAGTTTTTAAATTTTCAGAGAATTTGAGAGAACAATGGATGTCTATCTTTTTACCTAAAGCAGTGAACGTAGAAAACAAATTAACTAATGATTTTCAATATTGAACTGTCCTGAGAAACTCTTATCACACATGCTGACTTTGGAGCAAAAAAGATATATATTGCTAAAAAGAATATCCAGCCTTCTGCTTCAGATTACACTATCCATTTCTTATTTTGGTATGTATTTTCAAACAGACTTTGAATAATATGGACAGAGCTGGTGTGGTGGCGCACGCCTTTAGTCCCAGCACCGAGAGAGGCAGAGGCTAGAGGATCTCTGTGAGTTTGAGGGCAGCTTGGTCTACAAAGCAAGTCCAAGACAGCTGAGGCTACACAGAGAAACCCTGTCTTGAAAAACCATAGATAGATAGATAGATAGATAGATAGATAGATAGATAGAGAAACACATGGGCAGCATCACCTCACTGGGTATGGGACTCTTCATGTTGAAGTATGTTGTTTATCACTTATATCAGAAAGTTCACAAACACAAGCACTGTCTTTCTCTGAACTTTGCTCATTTTATTCCCTAAGAATTGGTATTTAGGAATAAGCTAGCCTAGAAGTAGGTTGTCTCTTCATCCTTTATGTATGCTTTTATTTCAGCCTAGGATAGTACTAAATCTCAAATGCAAAAAAATATTAATACATTGACATCTAAAACAATTTATATAGTTTGCTCTATTAGTTAGAAATAGCAAATAAGGTTTTCCATTGCTTCCTTAGGAATAAAAATTTTAAAATAGCAACTGTATCTAGGAGTTGTTACATCTCTGTAATCGTAACAGTTAGGGGACTGAAGCAGAAAGATTGCTACACATTCGAGCCCAGTCCGGGATCCACCAGTTCTGGGAAACCCTGTGAGACCCTGTCTCAAGAAAGAAAGAAACAAACAAAAATGTGTTATAATGCTAGTAAGTAAGTCATTAAACCCAAAGTTCACCCTAAATTTAATCCTCAAATGAAGGCTACTGCGTGTTGCCGACTGTCTGTCTATCCCATGGCTTACTCAATAGGGCAGCACTCCCACCACCTAGTTCTGGGAACAGGTCTGGGGGTCACATTGTTCTCTGAGCACTGTCAATAGACTTTCTGCTTGTTTCCACATCACGGGGTATTGATCCTTCCTAGATCTGGGCAAGTGTGTGATGAGAATCTCCTGAAATGACGCTGCTGTGGTTGGACATAGGCTCCGGTCAGTGTGGGCTCGGAGGTTAGAGCTGCTGCTCTGGGCCACAGTTCTACACTGAAGTGGGGAGGTCCTGGGATGAGCACAGAGAGTAGCAATGTTTGAGGGGAGCAAAAGCTCCCTAGTGTCTGTTCTGACAATGTTTCTCTTCTCATCTGACATCTATTTTTAGGGACCAGGAAGTTGCTTGTATATTTAGCTTATAGAAAAATGAGCACACTGTTTAAAGATTATTAAGGTCAATTCTATAATGTTTCCTTTACTGTTTTATATATAGTGTTCACATATGTATAAAATATATGTATATATTTGAAACTGAACAGTATTTGTGGTACATCATGACTTCAGAACACTTCCATAAAGAGAATCTCATTTATCCTTTAAAGAACCTTGTGATAAGATGTCACCATCCCAGCCGGGCATGGTGGTGCACCCTCTAATCCCAGCACTGGGGAGGCAGAGGCAGGTGGATCTCTGTGAGTTCAAGGCCAGCCTGGTCTACATAGCAAGTCCAGGACAGCCAAGGCTACACAGAGAAACCCTGTCTCAAAAAACCCAAAAAAGAAAAGATGTCACCATCCCTAAATGAGGTTATACAAAGAGTGGCACATGCTGACCAGGGAGATACTGCTTTATTTCAGATCTCGGCGGTTCGGCAGTCCTGTTTAACAGCCAGTAGAGCTTTTGAAAGTGGCTACGGCTTTCAGCTTTAGGTTTTCATCAGGAAGCTGAGAGGTATCACCTGTGAATAACAGCAGAGGCGTCTAGTATACTGTTCTTACTGGCAGCAAGGGATTGAAGCATGCATGTTCATTATTTTCTTAAGGAAAATAAGATATAAGTCTCATAACTAGGACAGTAGTCCCCAAATTATCACATAGTGATTAGAATATATGCAAAACATGTTCTGGCCACTCAAGTGTGATCTATATAGATGGCAAATAGGAGAGTTAAAAGTAAGTGAGTGAGTAATCTAGAGCCCATGTTAGCCATCAGGGAGTCACCTAGACACATCAGATAAGAGCTCTGTGCATGGAAAGCTGTGTACCACACACATCATTGGGGAAATCAGCTTTTGTCACACAAAATGGAATTGATTGGGCTATACTGCCATTTTTGTAAGAAACGATGAATACAGCTGCAAATGTTATTCACTATGACATTGCTAAAAAGGGCTAGGGATGAACCAAATGGCTAGTTCTCCAAGGAAAATAACAGACATCATTTAATAAAAAGCCATGGCAGAAATCAAAGTTATACTGTAGTATCTGCATAGTCCACTTGCTTTTCTTATGACCACTATCAATTCTAATAGCGTAAGTATTTATGCCTCTTTCTAATTTATCACATATTAAAAAGACACATGTATCTTTTTACAGGCTGATATTTACAGAACAATTTATTTTTTGCCTTCTCAAACATGTTCAGTAGACTTGACACCGTTTAAATATGAAAGAACAGTGAATACAATCACTATTATATGTTAGGTTCATCACCACCAAAGTATTTTAATAGGGTCTTGGGGACTCTGGGGGTCCTTAGAATACACTGTGAGAATTGCCCCCATGGAGAACATGGGGTGAGAATACAATAGCTTTGTAATTATTTAGCATCTATAAATTCTCAATTGTCTTGTTTCGAAATGGGATATTAATGAACTGCGTAAAAGGAAATGGCATTGTGTACTAAACTTGATGCTTTTCTCAATAGGATAAGGAGATGTTAAACTTTTACAAACCCAAATGCTGTGGCCTTCAATTTAGGTGATTTTAATCAACATTTTTTTTCAATGTAGTACAAGAAATCCACCTTACAAAACAACTATTAAGTACCATGGGAAAATCTTGGAAATACAGCTGCCATCACTGGATGAAATTTTAACAACTACTAATGGAACTGGTATCTTCTCATTGGCTTGTCAGTTTTGTCTAAATGCCACAAGGCAGTAGTTCTTAATAGGGGACAGTCTTGTTCCTAGGGGATATCTGGTAATGTCTGAAGATAAATGGGGGGGGTGACATTTTAGAGGCCCCAGATGTGGTAAACCCCTTTCAGTACACAAGATGACCCCATAGCAGAATTATGTAGTATAGGGGTCAGCGGTGCTGAGAGTGAGAACCTTTGCCAAAGCTTGAGGCACAGAAACTCACACAGATAGATAGAGAAAAATCATATAGGACCCCTTTTTAAAGTGTGTGGTACCCATTCTGGACTGATAACTCTAGAACACAACCCCTAAAGCTAAGACTCAGAAACTATCTAGGAAGAGGGATCAGGACAATTGTAAGAGCCGGAAGACAGAGCATCCGCCGTGAGACGGTACCTTCTATGTGAACAGGAAAGTTGTACACATGAAACCTCAGCAACATGGTTGCCCAGATAGGACCTGAATAATGACCATACCAGCTGACATGCAAATGTGGAAGGAGGGTCCCAGCTCTAGATGAAAAGCTACAAGCTGTGACTGCTGAGAGAGAGAGAGAGAGAGAATCAGTCTTCCTCTGTGACATGCCTCTCATTAGTTATCAAACAGCAAGTAGCCATCCCTTACAGTACACACCTGAGCAACAGTAATGTACTTAGCAGGTTATATTTCCCACCCACACATACACACACAAATAGTAACTGGAGAAAGAGAGGCCATGAATTTGAGAGGGAGTTGGGGCAGGGGGCTGACATGGTGGAGCTAGAGAGAAGAGGGAACTATTATAAATAAAGTATTCATAATATGAAATTCTCAAAAAAAAAAAAAAACCCCAGTAAATGTTTTTAAAGGGATGGTTGCCCTATTGAGGCAGCCACTGTAGTCTTTGAGTTCAGACAAGTCCAAAGAGAGGTTCAAAATGGAGTTGAAGCCAGAGACTATACAGGTCTGGTTATCAACGATAGAATTAGCTTGAGTCAGTAATTTAATTTTTCCCTCTAGGGCTAGCAGTAAGAGGTGGATTTTACATATTAAAGTCACCTGTACTTTTCTTATCTGCTCATTAGGAAAAATGTAAACACTCAGTTAAACACACCAACTGACTATATTTTCTGACTCTCTGTTTGCTTTAGCTGAAAGATTACTGATTTGCTTAATAATATGCCAGGTAGTAGCTTTCATACCAAATAAAAAAGTACTCAAGGGGAAGACTTGTACCACATTTTTGTCCTATGGTTTCAGTAGGACATATTTTACCTTATTTTAGCAATGCAAGAAAGCCTGGTCAATAGTTTTATTACTTATTTATTTATTTATCTATTTGTTTTTTTGCTTTGCATTTATGGAGAAGTTTCAATTATAAAGAGTTTTTCTCTAAGATTCTGATTAGGTAGGAAGGAAAAAAAAATCAATGTCTACTTTGAAAACACCTAATTTCTCACTTGTTTCATGGATCAGAAAGCTATCTGATTAGGATTCTAAAATCAAATGATTCATATCCACAACTAAAGGTGAAATCTGATACAATTTTCTCCCCTGATCTTTCCATTTAAGCTAAGAAATTATAGGTTTATGTGGAATGAAATCATCTGTGATATATTTTCATTTATCAAATGAGTTGTTTAGATGTTGTCCAATTGTATATAAAATATTATTAACATGAATAAAATACTAAATAAAGCAAACGAAGATCCTAACTCCACACTACGCATCATTTATACTCACGTGTAAGTTAGAAGCTAGAGCAACAAACATGGGCCACACGGATTTTCAGCAAGGATGGGCAAAGGCGGAGATTTCCTCTCTGACCTCTAACACACCAGTTAGTTCTCTGGGCTTAGTTTGCTTGACTATAAAAAAATCAAAGTCTTCTGCTAATATGTTCCAGATAAGCAGGCTACATTTTCCAAGTGGGGTTCAGTAGGAAAGAATATACCTCGATCTGTAAATAACTTTTGGGGTCCTGTGTATCTATTTACATTTGGGAATAAGCAGTTACCTAAAGTCTAATCTACTTCAAAGAAAACAATTAATTATTTCTTCTTCACGAACAGTTAGTCCTGAGCTGGCCAGCATGCTAAGTCACTTATCTCTTAACGACTGTGTTGTCGTTCATAGAAAGGAAACGTTATAATCTTGTAAACTCCGTGCACTCTCTTTCTCAGGCTGTGCTCTCAGCTTCATTAGCTGAGTTTGCGTTAAGGAGCAAGGAAGAGAAATGGTGTTTTAAACAGTGCATTAGATGAAGACTGCTAAAGACAATGAATGAAAGTTTTTATTACATGGTTACTTCTCCAATGAAGATTTGCTTTTATTCCTATTTGGTGTTTGCTCACACGTGGGATAATCAATGATTTGCTAGGACCTGAACTGTAAATGATTTTATATAAGATTATAAACATGACATCTTCACAGAAGGCCCGAATATGGTAGAGGCAATGGTCAGTTATTGCTAGCTTCAAATACACCCTCACATCTCTGAAGTGCACTTCCACTTGAAATAGGATGGTAACTTGGTTTCATTATTTTTAATCTATAGAATAATTTAAACAGCTAACAGTCTAGGTGTCTGTGAAATCATACAAAGAGTATAGCTATCATCTTGCAAACTAACACTTTGTAGACAAGGCTGGCTATGAACTATCAATCCTGCCCCGACTTCCTCATGAGTGACGGGAATATATTCATATACCACCACATCCAGCTTTTTTATTTGACTCTTAAAAGAGATTTGAATTCACTTAACTATGCTTAGTAGCCCACACATAAATACAGAGATGATTTTTTTTTGTGTGCCAATTTTGGCCATTTCTCATATCCTATCTATTGCCACTTTTTTTGTTTTGTTTTGGAGATAGAGTCTCACCACCCAGACTCTGCTTTTTATTCTTATACACCATGCCAATTTCCTCTTTCCTGGCACCTCTATGACCACGTTAAATATATGCACCTTTCACCACTTTAGTGATTTATCCAAAGTCGTCCCATCCTTAGCCTTTTCTCTTTCCATTATAACCAATCTCATCACTGCCAAAGCAGTCGCTCCTGCCCCAATTAAAAGTCCAGGGGCTTCTCCAATGTGTACAGTATAAGCACAATATGGCTCACAGTCTGGGCCCTTTCTTTTTCCAATCATGTGTCTTTCTATAAACACCAGCCATGTGGTGTGCCATTTCAGAGAACCTGTGTTGTATAAATATTTACGAAGTGCCTCGTATGTACCATGTTTCTCCTGGGAGCCTTCGCTAAGACCCGTCCCTTATCCAGAAGCATCGCCTGTGTCATTTCTGAACCATAACGTTGAGGACTCATATCCTGCCGTGTAGCGTTCCACACAGGTGGCCTTGGCACCTTTTGATACATGTGTGTGTGTGTGTGCTCTTCCTAGTAGTAACTCCTTTGAAGACACACAGCGCCCATGTCTTGCACTTCTTCACCCAATGCGCCTCTTGTATATGGTTTTAATAAAGATATAAAAGTATAAATATGCTAAATAAAATATCCTAGCTCATCTGGGAAAGAATCTGAAGCATCTGATAGGCATTTATAAGATTATACCCCATGTGCCTGAGTACCACAGTGTGTCCTATGAAAAGGACTAAGCGAATGACGTAATCTTATGATACGGGTGCCATTGTCCGCAGTACAGATTTAGACACATTGACTTAACCAGCAAACTCCAGCCATGTCTTCCTGCTCTCCCACACCCCTGTGTGGCCTTTCTTACATTACAGTAACCCTGTGAACCAGTACTCCCACCATGATAAGGCCATAAAACTGTGGTCTTGAAATTGAGACACGCTGCTCTCTACTTTATGTCTCAGTAACACAGGAAAAAGTAGCAACTTCCCTGAGCTCATTTCTAATCCCATTTTTTTTTTTAAGGCTAAGAGTTGGTCATCTTACAACTGTGTTAAAAATTTAAATATTCTACAAACTAATGGGCAGCTCTGGCTGCACAATTAGCATAGCTTCAAAATTTTCCAGAGGTATTTCTAAGAACAAAAAGAAACACAAAAAGAATAGTACGTGTATATTTAGCAAAAGTAAAGGAAAAATCCCCAAGAGCATAGTCTCTACCCCATCAAAGGCTACAGCTTAGTCCTCATGTTAGCATGAGGTGCTAGTTTCTGTTTGCAACCTCCTAGCAGATGAGTATCTCCTGAGTCCTCCCTGGCTTCCTCAACACTCACAGAAACACTATACGTGTTTGATAGACAGGAAGGGACACATTCGCTGATATTCTCACTACTAGATCAAGAAGTTAAAAAAAAAAAAAAGTAGTCCTTAGAACGGATGGAAAAGCTACTCAAAGGCTGAAAAGATTTTCAGCAGGTTATAAACCAACCTAAACAAAATGCCCCCCTACAGCAATAGCCATATTACAAATTACAGATTTTAATCCCGTACAGCAAGCTCCATAAGTAGGAATTTACATAATCAGTACTAAGTTTAATTTACAGATCGAGAATAAAGAAAGTAGGCTATTTGCTTATCAAAGTTGTACCATAAAATACCGTCTGCATCTGAATGCAGCAATGCCTGGCAGTTGCTATGTATGGATCTAAAGGGTAGAAGGCTTTACGGTTGATAATCTTTTTAAAGATTATGTTGGGCCTCAAGCAGATACCACTTAGGTAAATATGAAAATTCAATTCTAATTCATCCTGCCCTATCTGTGAATAGGGTACAAATTATTTTTAAAAAAGTATTTGTAACTTAAAGTACAGATGCATCTGACAGCGTTTACATTTTCCTTAGATCCTTATATCGAACTAATTCAGTGTAATGGACTCAGTCCCTTGCTTTTTGGAATACTTTCCCTTAGCTGGGCTCCCTTTTCTGGCCACAGTGGAAAAAGGATATCCTTATTCCTGGTGTGACTTGATCTGCTGTGGTGGGGTTAGGGGTGGGTGTTGCTCCCCTTTTCTGAGAAGGGAAGAGGGTGCGACAGGGAAGAGAGGAAGGAGGTGCATTTGGGATGTAAAATAAATAAATGTAAAATTTAGAGTACAGCGAACAATGGCAAGAAACTATTTTAAAATTACATCGGGATGGTTAGGAAAGATCCCTAATCAGCATCAGGAGGGAACCTTCCAGTGCCTCTTCCAGAACAGGGAGGGGGCAGGAATCCTGTCTGAGGACCATCCTTATTTAAAATGTTGCTTTTCCTCAGAGTACTCCAGAATGTAACCCAATGCATGGAAAAGTTACTGTAATTGCTGAAATGGACACAAGCCCTAAACCCAAAAAGAATGGGGGACAGTAACTGCCTTGGGGGACAGTAACTTGGGGAAACTCACAGAAGAGGAAACAATGGCTCACATCTTGCCACTGCAGTGGGAAGCTGAAATCAGCTGAGAAACTAGAGGATTATATTTCAAAAAGGAGACAAGTTGCTTTTCTTCTCTCTAGTAATAAATGTACTGCATACTATAGAATGGTACATGCCAAAACAGTTGCAATTTTTTACCTAGATAGGAAGAAAAAAAAAATGGAATAAACTCTATATAACTGCCACCCTGGCTGCTGAACCAGAAATCTAAAACCTTTTCCTTGTGCCTTTGTATCCGATCCATAATCTACTCCAAGAATAGTTTATCAAGCCACTTAGAAATATACCATGAGAAATAATGGAATAATCCCCCACACTCTCAACCTAAGCTGAATTAGAATTCCAGTTGAACATTTAGAAAATAAGGCCAACTCCACTCATCTGTCAGAGACCAGCAGATTCTTACACACACACAGTTCTCATCTTTCCACAAATTTCCATGTGCCTGTTTGGTATAAAACTAGAGGCAACTGCTTTGTACCTTACTTTTTACATGTGGGACGATGTTTATTTGCTTAGTTAACATATCGAGAAAACATAGCTATAGATAATTCTAATTTTTTTTTCGGGGTTTCTAGCCCAAGCTGGCCTTGAACCAAGAACCAAGGTAGCCAAGGACCAAACTTCTAATCCTCCTGCCTCTACCTCCCAAGTGCTAGGAGTGTACACATGCACTGCCATCTGCGGTTCCTGGGCATCAAACTCAGGGCCTTGTCAATGCTACAAAAAAGAGCGCCACTCCCAGATGGCGGGATGCTAAGATACAGTTTAACCATCCCCCAGCTTCTGGTCATACTTTACCTTCATTCTTTTCACTAAGTATCGCACATCATCAGTTTAATTTACTTAAGTTAAATTTCTAGAAAGGTAAGGAAATCCAGTTAACCAGCTTAGGCTTTTCTGTATGAACTACACTGTTAATTTTTTCTTGTTTCTTTTAGAGAGGGTCTTCCCATATAGTCCAGATACACCTTGAACTCACCATAAGAAATAATGGAATAATCCACCACACTATCTCCTGCCTCTGCCTCCTGAGTGCTGGGATTATAGACACATGCCACCATGCCCCACATTTAAAAAAGGCATGCCTTGTTAAACTGCCTCTCCTACCATCCCAGGAAAGCAGGCAAAGTGTGAGCATGTACAGATCTTTGCACACATTTGTTTCTAACAACAAAAGCCTGTTGAACTTTTAGTGAGTGAAGATTGCCACCTCATACATTTTGGGGCACTTGCCTTCTCTTGTAAAGAATCAGCTTGTTTAGAATTTATTCCATTAAGGATATGTCTATAAAGTCTCATCTTAAAATTTAAAATGTTTTAAGTCTGATGGTGAATCTCTAATGCTTAGAGCTCTTATTATTGATATTGAATATATGAAATCAGTATTTGTTTTTTGTTTGTTTGTTTTTTGTTTTTGTTTTTCAAGACAGGGTTTCTCTGTGTAGCCTTGGCTGTCCTGGACTTGCTTTGTAGACCAGGCTGGCCTCGAACTCACAGCGATCCTCCTGCATCTGCCTCCCGAGTGCTGGGATTAAAGGCAGGCGCCACCACCGCCTGGCTGATCCCAGTATTTGTTAGCTACATTACTATTTGAAGTGCAGGGACCTTGAAAGTAAAATGACTAGCCAGATATTGTCCTATCTGAAAACGATACCATGTGTAAGCTTTACTCTCATTTTAGTAGGTTCTTGGGAGAGCCGTGTCATTTGTCTTTATTCTTGAAGTTCACAAGCAGCAGTCTACCTAAGGGTAGAAAATAGACTGGCAAGAGCTTCTAGGATTTTAAAAACAGGAATAGCTAGGAAGGAACCTAATTATCAAAGCCAGAAAGATTGACCAGAAATTTAGTTATAACATTTACAGGTTTCTTTTTAGAGAAATGGTAGGCTAGGTTACAGGTGTTCAATTCTTACATGAAAAATAAAGTACCTGTGAGCAGACAAAAAGAACCAAGCTATGTCTAAGAGAAAGAAAGCATTCCAACTATATAGAGATATTTTTATGTTCAGTCAAATAGGAATTTCAAGTAAAATAATAGAAATTCACTTGAAAAATGGACACTCTTTCCCCTATCCCAAACAAACAACACAAGACATATAGAAATATTTTACAAAACAGGAACTCTAAATAGCTAAGAAAAAAGGGGGGGTTATTTAGCTTCATTAGTAATTATGGAGTTTCTAATTTTAGCCTCATTGAAAGCCCATTATATCCCAGCCCCTTGGTAGAAACGAACATTTGACAATAATGAGGGACGTTTAACGGGTACAATTAGTTTGGAACACAGTTTGGCGTTATCTTGTCAAGTCTGATAATCCAGCAACTTCATCAATGTAGAAGTAGCCACAAAATAGCCATGTATAAAAAAGCATATAAGGATGTTGGTAGTACCATTTTTCACTGTAGACTCAAAAACTGGAAACTAGTCAAATGCTCACAATTGTGGAACAGATGTCTAAGCATTTGTATGTCCTAACTCTGAGGACATAGTTTTATACTCAAATGAACAACCACCACAGTCTGCAGTGTTGAGACAAAGAAAACAAAACAGCATTGTATTCTTAATAATTCAGACAGCTACTTACATGAAATCCACAACTAAAAGCTTAAGTACATACATATAGATTAATTAAAAAGCTAGAAACACCCCAGCATTTGGGAGGCAGAGGCAGGTGGATAGCTGTGAGTTTGAGGCCAGCCTGGTCTACAAAGTGAGTCCAGGACAGCCAAGGCTACACACAGAGACCCTGTCTTGAAAAACCAAAACCAAAACCAAAAAACAACAACAACAAAAAAACCCCAAAACTAGAAACAAAGTATCATATTTGTTAGGGTGGTGACTTCCACAGAGAAAGAGCAAAGTGTGATGGGACCTTACATAGTCACTCTGGAATCCTCCAGGGTGTTGGTAGTGTTCTGTTTCTTGCCCTGGCTAGGAATTCCAAAATTGTAAGGTTCATAACTATTCTTATATATAAATACGTTTTGGTTCATAGAACTTCTATCAGTAGGTGTGTTCAGTTTTGCCTTGGGTATTTACTTATCTGAGGCAGGGTATCATTGTGTTGTCCTGGAACTCTCAGAGAGTTGTCTGCCTCCCAAGCACTGAGATTAAAGTCATGTCACCACCACACTGGGCTTCACCGAACTTTTAAATTCAAAATAAATAAGCAGACAAATCTCTACATTATCTCCTGTACCCTAGTTTTAATGACTTCCTTCCTTCTATTGTCCTAAGTCATTTTACGTATATTCTTCCTTGAATTCTTAGACTAGTCTTATATTCTTTCCCATTTATCTTATTTCTGGGTCATCTTATTTTTTCTGTTTCACTTGTTCTATTGAGATTTTCAATTGTGTCACTGTCTTGTCGTTCCCAAGGTCTCAGTCACAACACACTATTATTTGATGAGTGCTGCTCTTACATCTAAGCATAAACACGATAGTTTGAGGGAAGTTGCCTTTTCCCAACCTGTTTTCTATTTTCACCCAGATGGGTTTTTCTTTTGGTTTGATCTCTGCTGCACACCTGGAAGCTCTCCTTTTGTCACCTCACCCGCCCACAGCCCTGTGCAGCAGGCAGGAAATTCAAGGGCTTTGTCTATGAAGACACAAGCAGCAACAGTGGAGGCCCCTGACATAGGAAGTTCAAGTTCTACTCCTTGCTGAAGGCAGAAGCTTGGGATGTATTAAGCAAGTTATATCTCCAAACAAAGAAGGAGCAAGGAGATAATGAATGTTAAAGGAAGTAAACTAAGCTAATGTCAACTTTACCAAACACTTAGCTGATTGTTAGCTCAATAATTAGAAGTGTTCTTAAATCACAAAGTTTTACTTTGACTACATTAAACATGAATCCAAATAATAATATGAAAGTAACCAGTCCTTTAAAAGCCATTTATATACAAGGATCACAGATACCAAGTGTCATCTCTATCAAAACAAGCTGGCACATCTTCCAACTGCAAACTGTTCTAACAGGATATGTATCTTATACCATATGTTTCTAACCAAAAAGTTGAAATTAAGATGACATTATTCAATATTAACTCATTATTAAATACTTTTGAAAAAGTATTATCCAAAGGGTAGACATGTTAGGAAAGAAAGGCAAAACTATTTCAAATTGTTGTAGAATAAAGAATTACTTAATTTACAATAAATAAATATGGGCAACCGCCTTCAATGTTTATTATCAAATCAACTGAAATGTTAGTGCTATGGGCTCAACTTCAGCAGTTTCATAGCAAAGAAAATGGAGAAGTGGAGGAAATGTATTTTATCACGTATCCTGGCACACATCCAGCTGATGTTTGTCTAGGATGATGCAACAGTTGAGCTGTAAGTGGCTCCAATGATGCCATGTTCAAAAGTACATCCACAGTCAAAACAGTCGGAACAACAAAGAGACATCAGGTAGGTGAAAATATATTATGCTTTAAGAATTTTTAATTACATTAATTACTGCTCCACGCCAAGCATTAGGCAGAGCTCCAAGAGCCTTGTGGAAGAGTCAAGGAAAGGACAGAGGGACCTAGAGGGGACATGAATTCCACGAGACCAACAGACTCAATTAACTGAGGACCATGGAGGCTCACAGAGACAGAATCACCAACCAAAGAGCGTGCATAGACTGGACTTAGGTCCCCTACATACAAGCAGCTGATGGGCAGCTTGGTCTCCATGTGGGTCCCCTAGCAAATAAAGTGGGGCCTGTCTCTGACATGGGCTCTGTTACCTGCTTTGGATCACTTTCCCTGGGCTAGGCTTCCTTGTCGGGCCTCAAGAGGAGAGGATACATCTCCTGACAGAACCTGATGTGCCAGGGAGGGTTGGTAGTGGTGGTGGGACTCCAATTTTCTGAGGAGAGGGGGAGGGAGGAAGAGGGAAGAGGGTGGAAGGTGGAACCGGGAGGACTCGACAGGGATGTGAAGTGAATAAATAAATAAATAATTAAAAAGAATTTTTAATTACTTTCCTTTTAGTTATTTTATCTGACCGGTTAATGAATTGGTGCTAACTCTAACATGGTGTGGGGCTGGCAGGCTATACATGCTCAACATCAATGATCTCATTACTTTTCCTGGACATCATCTCTGAGAATGAGTTACACTAATATCTCCATTCTGAGGATAAAGACAAGATTAGTGCTCGCTTCGGCAGCACATATACTAAAATTGGAATGACACAGAGAAGATGAGCATGGCCCCTGCTCAAGGATGACACATACAGGGGGAGGAGGGCCCCCTCAGTCACAGTCATAGGGGAGGGGAGTAGGGGGAAAATGGGAGGGAGGGAGGAATGGGAGGATACAAGGGATGGGCTAACAATTAAGATGTAATATGAATAAATTAATAAAATATATATATATAAATATGTAATTATAAGACTGAAACATTCAGATGAGCAACCTGTGCTAAATACAAGTCTTATAAATATGTTTGTTAAAAAATATTTACTTATACAATCTATTTACATTTTTTGGTATAAAAATAAATTTTATATAAGTTTTAAATAAAAAAAAAAGACAAGATTAATAAATAAGTTCTGGGGGTCAGAGTCACCAACTTAGTTGCTTCCTGATAAGAAACCTATAGCCCAGGAATTTATTGCCTTCTATTAGTATTCTCCATGTTGATGTCATATGGATACAGAAGTTACCATGGACATATATGTGACAATCACATTTGCAGAGAAGTTGGAAATAGCAGGTAATGGTTTTAATGGCAGTACATCACCAACACAGAAACAACAAAAGAATCCTTTGTAGTGAGAATTTTGTAATTTAGATTTCTTTAACATACACAGAAATGCAGTAGTTGGCGAGAGAGAGGCAGGCAGATCTCTGTGAGTTCAAGGCCAGCCTGGTCTACAAAAGCAAATCAGCCAAAGGACAGCCAAGCCTACAAAGAGAAACCCTGTCTCAAAAGACAAAACCAAACCAAAAGCAAATAGAGAAACATTATAGGAACACGTTTTCATTTTAATGCTGGGTGTGGAGATGTGAGGCCGCTTTGCGGCAGCTGACTATGATTTGCCTCATGCTCTGGCAGGGGTGTGGTTTTGCTAGCTGCAGTGTCTGTAATTGTGTGACATTTGGAATTCTCTGGGAACTTTTCAGAGCGTACATAAATGATAAGAGCCCTGGCGTGTGTCGTTGCTGGTAGGATGCTTGCTGTGGACTGTGGCTTGTTAAGTAGTCATGTGCAAAGAAAGAAACAAGAAGAAAATAGATATCCTGACCATGAAGATCAAACATGCCCCAAGGAACTCGACGCCCCTAACCATCAAGAAGTAGTCCAAAGAGAGTGTCACCCCCTTCCCCTCTATTATTTTTTCTCTTCTATCCAGTGTTAGGAGCTAAAAGAGTGGAGAAGGGTAGGAGAAAAACCGAACCCACAAAGTAGTATAAAATCTGGCTACGAGTGGCATCCAGACCAAGAGCTAGGCAGAACAGGAAACTTGATTTCAAATGCCATAAATTAGGAAACAGAGGAGATGAAGGAATGGACATTTTGTTTCAAGACGCCAGCTAAAAGTTTATTGTGGCTGTTTCCTCTGGGTTATCCCCAGCTTTGCTCCCAACCCCTCAAACTGTTCCAGGTCTGAATCACAAAGTCTCGAGCCAAAAGTACAAGGAAACCCAACCAAGTTTTGCATCCGAAGCCAGGAAACATGCTGTATGCTGAGGACCATAAATATAGCTAGTAAGAAATGAGTTTGTTTTTTTTTATAGCATCTGTAGTTCACTGTGGATGCTATAAAGAAATGGTAAGTTATCTACACTATGAAAGGTATAGAGGGCCTTAATAGCAGATACTAGCACAATCTATAAACCCAGAAAATTAAAGTTTTCTAACTATGGACATTCTCTGTATTAAGAGAGAGAAAAAAACTGTCAGATCTCAGTTGTGGTCAAAATGATTTTGTTTATTATTATTATTGTGTGTGACAGGGTCTCTGTATATACTGGAGACCAGTCTGGCCTCAAACTCATAGAAATATAACTGCCTCTGCCTCCTAGGTGCTGGGATTAATGGAATACACCACCACACCAAGCTAAAATGAAATAGATTTAAACTATGTCAACAGAGTCTACTAGCAAAATTAAAATGATGATATATAAAATCTCCAGCACTTATAGGAAAACTATTGTGAAAATAAACATTGCAGTCATTTAGTGTAATATAAGGAGTGGCATATTGTCATCATGAACAGAAAACACTTAGATTCGGATAGTCAAGTAAGATTGCTTGGCAGGGACATGTTACTTGCCTGTTGAAAACTGACTTCTGTTATTTCTAAAGCAGCATTAACAAGGGTGGCTTTGAGTGTGATAGGTTTCTATGGTTTAAATATAGACTGTGATTAGTAACTTTGTAGAGGACTTTCTAGAGAGTGAAGTTCTTTATAATGAGCAGTTACCTCCCTCAAAATGAGGTATTACTTAAAATGCAAATACATGTTCAAAGATATGCAAACATATTTTGTAATAATTATGGTTTATCTGAATTATTTTACCAAGGTACAAAGTAGAAAGTTTAAAACCTTCTCATGTTACAAAGGTGGGCGTAATTTGTAACATTTTAAGTTGCAGGCTTTAAGATATTTTCATATACATTTTAATTGATGTATATTGCCACAAAATAATGGGCTTCGTAGTGATATTTACCTGTCCAAGTCTGGTTTACTTTGCTTAACAATTTCATTTCTTAGTGGAGGTACAATACTCAAAGAATAGATATATATCATATATTCTTCATCTTTCCACTGATGGGTGACTAGCCTGATTCTGTTGACGTGGTTGTTTTGAGTAGTGTCAAATTAAAACCTTGATTTTCTAAGCACCCTTGTTGTATGCTGACTTTGTTTCCTGGGAGTCCGTGCTGAAGAGGGGTCTAGTTGGATGCCATGGTGGTTCTGGTTCTTTTTGTTTGTTTGTTTTGTTAAGAATGGCCATACTGATTTCTGTAGTGGCTGGCCTAATTGAGAGGGGGTAAATCTTACAGGGAGGTGTGACTTGGGTGGTCAAAATACAATGTATGAAGTTCTCAAAGAATTAGAAAAGTATTTTAAAGAATACTGCAGCAACTCAAAATAATCTCCACAATATAACAATATATAAGGGTAACCCACCCGCCACCCTTGCCAGCATTTGTTATGGGAACACTGTATGTGTGTGTGTGTGTGTGTGTGTGTGTGTGTGTACACACAAACAGATGCACATATACTGAGGTTGGGCATCTTTCTCAATCACTCCTCACCTTTCTTTTTTGAGGCATGTCTCTCAATGGATTTCAAACTCACCGATATGGCTAAATTGTACAACCAGCAGGCACCAGGTATCTCCCTGTATCTGCTTCTGCAGCTGTGGGATGACAGGCACATGCCCCCACACTTGCCTCCCCCACCCTCCCACAGATGCTACAGAAGGACCCAGTCTTCATCGACTGCAAGGTAAGTACATAGCTATGTTGCTTGTTTTGTTTTTCAAGGTCCAATCATTGAAAATAAAGACTTAATGTTGACTGGACTCGGACTAAGGAGTAGAAGCTCTAAGTGAGGAGAGCCTATGTCTCTTGGCAAACTATTCCTGGCATTGTTTGGCTTCCTTCATTCTCTTATTCTCTTGGCTAAACGCTTAACATATTCCTGTTGTAGATATCTAATAATTTGGAGGGCTTTTCTAATCACCTGCTCTAGCTCCCAAATAAGTGACAGAGACTTATTACATTTATTAATAAGCTTTAGGCTCAATAACTGGGCAGATATTCTTTCATCCTAATCTTCTAACTAGTCAGGCTACTTCCCAGCCACACGCCACAAGTTACTTGCCATATGTTCTATCTGAGATGCTTCTGGTCCATCACGTCAGTTCCTCATGACAGCGTCCTGTCTCTATCTCTTCTACCTTTCTTCTCCCTCCTCATGATCCCTACCTGAGACACCAAGCCCAGGAACGGAGGCCCCGCCCATCTCTCTTCTGCCCAGCTACAGGCTGTCCAGCTTTTTAAATGAACCAATCAGAGATAATTTGGGAGCAAAGTTCACACAATGATCAGAGTATGTGGCAGTGCACTCTTCTGGAGAGCAACGAGATCTGGGCCCAGAATTCAGCATTTGTACACCAGAACACCAGACCAACCCCAACATATCCCACAGCCTCTACTCATTTTTATCAGTGTACAGTTTCTTCAGAGCAGACAACTATGTTTGTGTTACAGGACACACGGAGTGACAAGACACTGGTCCTTGGGTGCTTTGGCCCTGGGCTTCTTACCCTTTGCTTAAGGGCTTTCTCACAACACGTTGGTGAACTTCACCTTCTTTAGAGAGACTGAAAAGTGTTCAGGTTCTGCCAGTTCTTTTGGGACACCTGAGCCACAATAGTGCCTGTCAGGCCAGGAATATCCTTCTCCGTCTGTCTGTCTGTCTGTCTCTCACTCTCTCTCCAAATTGAGAGCACTGGGCTTGCATCCACAGCACACCTGTGAACAGACCTGTGCTTCGTTCTGCCAGTTTCTTCTGGTCTCTAACAGTGTCCTTGCTCAACGGCAGGCACACTGTGCTCCAGGTCAAGATGCCTTGCTTCACAGGAAAATCATTTTTGTCATTCCCATTGCTGATTCAGCTCTCATAACCCTTCCACTAGTCACCAAGAACATCAAGGCTCTACTTCTGTGGCCATGTGACTCTCAAAGTGTGAAGCCTATCAGAACCTCACTGAAATGGATGAAAGCTTCACACTTCCAGGAGAGAGATATTCGGCTTAATTTAGTCTCAGCCAACCCTAGGAAGTACCACACAAACAGAGGAATGCTGTTTTCTTGATAGTCGTCATCCTGAATGGGGTAAGCTGCCTTTCCCAAAATCTAAAGACACTGAACATTTTTTCTCATGCATTTATTGGCCATTGTACTGTTATAACTAGTTTTAAAATAATTGTTCAGATATTTGTTTCTGATGTTTAGCTTTCGGCACTCTCCCTATATTCTGGATTCTCTAAATTGAGAAAATAACCCACTCAACTGGCCTGTAGGAAAACCTATAGGGACATTTTTCTTGGTTCACGTGGAGGGCCTCAGCTCCCCAGCTCACTGTGAGCAGTGTTAGGCACCGCACGTGGCCCTGGGTAAACAGGCTGAACAAGCTACTGGCGGGTGGGCAGGTAGGAGAAGTAGAGGGGACAAGCCAGTAAGCAGCATTTCTTCATTGCTTCTGGTTCAGATCCTGCCTCCAGGTTCTTACCCTGATGATGGACTACAGGCTCTAAGATGCAATACACCCTTTCCTCCCCAGGTTGCTTATGGTCATGGTGTTTTATCACAGCAATGGAAACCCTAACTAAAACATCAAGACTAGTACAGTCCATGTCTCTCTTTGTGTTTTCCTGTAGTTGTCTCAAAGGTTTGGATTGGTCTTTGATCCATTTTGAGTTTGTACAGGGTGAGAGGTACGAAATCAAGCTTCAATATTTTACATGTGGATATTAAGTTCTCCTAATAACTTGTTAAAGAGACTGTTTTCCTTCACCGTACGTTTTGGCCCCCATGTGGATCAGAAGGCTATGTTACTGCCAGCTTATTTCTGGGTGCTCTACTCTAGTTCACTGGTCCACAGTTTTTCTCTTCACACCAGTATGCTGGTGGTTTGTTACTTCGGCCCTGTATATGATTCCAAGTGAAGTATTTTGTTGTCTCTTACTGTTTCCCCTTTTCCTTTTAAGTTTGCTTTGGCTATTTGGAGGTTGTGGTGCTTTCGTGTTAATTGTGTATTGCTTTTGCCCTAGCTCTGGGACTGTCATTGGGATTTGATGGGGACTGATTGTATCAAATTTGCAGATAACTTTCAATAATGCAATCATGTTCTTTCATTCATCACGTGTAGCACCGCTGATTGCATTTCTCTATTCTGTGCATTCACCTTTGCGTTTGAGAAATTAATTCGCCCAAATGTCACATCTCCTTTCACTCCATGGTTAACAAGTTCTGATCAGCAGAGCAGGAGGTCCCTCTAAAGTTTGGGGGTCCTACAGCAATGAAATAATGAGCTGCCATCTTAAGCAAGGGAGGGTGAGGGCAGAGGGCTCCCCCATTCCACAGCCTCCCCTTGAAGATTTAGAAGAAGTGAAACTAGAAGCAGTGTCACACCTCTTTACTTCTATTTTAAACACACAACATTTGCACCTGCGAACTCACACCTTAAGCCGGGCTGTAAGTCTGAAGCCCTGACTCTGATAATTATTTTAAGAGTATCACAGTGGCAAAGGGCTAATGGTCTTCTTTATTTTTAAATGCCATTATACTAAGCATCGTTTCTAATATCTATTAGAGGACACACAGTGACTCTTCGGGGAAACTCATCTTACTATACAAACAAACATTAACTAACATAGCTGTTAGCTTCCCATGGTTTGGTACTCAGGGAACAACTTCAAAGGCTGTCCTCCCTAGCGGCATTCCTATTTGGAAACTTAGGCTAAACTAACCTCAAAGACAACAGATCATTAGCGTGAAAATGCACTAATGAGTTCAGGCCTGTAACTGTGTATTTGATAAAGCTAACACGCTGCTTGTGTGCAATTCCTCAAACTGTTTGCTGTTGTGGTTTTGTTGTTGTTTAGAGAATAAAGTCTTGCAGTTAGCACTACCGTGCCCCTGTCTGTCCTGTCTACCTTTCCAGAAGAGCCTTCCTTCAAGCACACATTACGGTGAGGCTTTCTGAAGTCTTGCCCATTTGCTGCCCGTGAGTCTGAAGCCTTGTGTCCTGCCATGGGTAACATGAAGGTGTTCAACATGTGGTCCTTTATTGTTCACCTCAAACCTGGGCATTCAAGGAGGTCTCCTCAGCATTCCAGTCAACAACGTTTCCCTTTAATGTTGTTCTCTCCCTAGCCCAGGCAGGCTTTGAACTCTCAGTGTCTCCTGTCCCAGCCTCTTGAGTCCTGGGATTACATGTATGCAACACAGCGCCTGGCTGCCAGATTCTCTGTTGGCTTTTCCTCAGGTACTGGCTAATTTCCATGCTAGCATACTCTAGAGCTCTGAACGTGACTTCTGATAAAAAGTTTTGAAAATGCCCACTGAAAGTATAAACTGTAACACTCAATTATTAACAAGCAGAGTAAGGTTAAAACCCAGGCAGTTGGTGAGTGCCTACACTTGCGAGGCACATGCAGGAACATAGCTACTCAAGTTCAACCCTAGCTACATAATAAGTTTGAAGCTAGTCTGAGGTACATGAGCTCCTGTCTCAAACAAATAAAGAAACAAACAAACAGAAAACAAAAAAACAAACAAAAACTCAAAAACCCAAAAAAATCAAAAAATCCCCAGACAGGACAAATTCATAAAATGTGGCAAACTTACTTTTAGACACTGAAACAACAATTACAATTTATTTAAATTATACCTTGATTTCATATTTGCAAGTTTGCCTATATGCTAAAATGTATTTGTTACACCCAAAATACACAGAGAAACAGTGATGGCAATTTTGACTTTTTGGAAGAGTACATTTCTAACAAAGAGACAAGAGATACACTGCCTTCCTGTTTTCAGGCTCTCATACTAGAAACGTCTTGTGTACTTAGTAGCACCTTTAGAATTTAATTACCATGACTAATGAAAGTCAGCTACATAACTAATATGATACAATGTTCAACACCTACTTAAAAGGTGGTATAGATCTCAATCAAGCCACACCTGTCAGCAAAGGACTGCACAGGAAGAGGTTTGCGAGCCTTACGTCATTCCCTTCATGTTGTATTTTATAATCCTTAAAAAAGTTCATTCTTAGTTCATGGTGAGTTTGGGGCCTGATGGATCCAGGACTACAGCCTACCGACTCCTGATACAGATTTAGCTGCAGTACCATGAGCGACCACCACAAAATTACTACATGAATATAAGGAAGTTAAAGAGCTTAATAAGTAAAACACGTAGGTGGAACTGTTTCTTCATTTGCAGGTAGACACCTTAGAAACATACGGGTGCAGAGAAGTAAGGATATCTAGGGTGGCTGTATAAAAATATAAGAACAACTCAGAGAGCCTGTACTGGCTAGCTTTATGTCAACTCAACACAGGCTATGTCTCTTTTGGCAAAAGTGAACCTCAGCTAAGAAAATGCCTCTATCGGACTGGCCTGTGGGCACCACTGTAGGGCACTTTCTTGACTAATGATTGATGTGGGAGGGCCCAGCTCACTGTGGTTCACCCCACCTTTGGTGGTCCTGGATTCTATAAGAGAGGAGGCTGAGCAAGCCATGAGGGGCAAGCAAGTGCGCAGCACCCCTCCATGGCCTAGGCATCAGCTCCTGCCTCCAGGTTCCTGCCCTGTCCTGCCCTGACTTCTCTTGGTGATAGATTGCAAATGTAAGATGAAATTAACTCTTTCCTTCCCAAGTTGCTTTTGGTCGTGGTGATTTATCACAGCAAGAGAAACCCAATGAAGACAGAGGGAGTTGACTTTGATGTTATTTTTTTTAAATATGTGTATGCATGATATATGTATATGGGGAGAGGAGCATGCAGGCCTATGCATGCACTGAGACTAAAGGAAGGTGTCAGGTACCAGCTGTATCACTTTATGCCTCATTCCCTTGGGACAGAATTTCTGACTGAACCTGAGCCAGGCTAGTGACCATTAAACCCCAGTGACTCTCCTGCCTCCACCCACCACAGCACTGGGGTTACAGGTTCATGCAGGGCCACAACCAGCTGAGACTTAGACTCAGATCCTCATGTTGTGCAGCAAGCAGTCTTACCATTGTACCATCTCCCTAGCTCCTCAGTTGTAAGTTTTACATTAAATTTTATTTTCTTTAAAAGTAAACTTTACTCCAAAGAAAACTTTGCTAAAAGTTCTCTCCCATCTACCCCAGCACTTTCCCACATGTTCATCTATTTATTTATTTAACCAACTCTTCATTCCACAAAGATTTTTCTAAACATGTACTTTTTGTTAAAATAGTGGTATCTTCAATAAACATCAGATACTTTGACTGGGGCTCGGGCTGTTGCCTAGTGGTTAGTACATAGAAGGCCCTGAGTTCCATCTCTAATCACTGCAAAAAAATAATCAACAAAAACTTGAAGAGTACAACTTAAACTTGATACATACATATATACACACACATTAGTAAGCATTTTCCCTGAATCTTCAATGGGTGGTCAACACAGAACACCCTCGCATGTCCTTCTTATACAATCCCACCCTTAGTGACATTTTATGTGAACTCTTGATTACTGTACAACTGGAAGTGTGAGAGAAAAGGCCTCTTATACTGTTTTTTTCCCTTTAGTTGTAAAACAATGAAATAAATACTAGGCTAGGAGGAATGCCTGGTGCAGTGATGGTATAGATAGGGGCATCAGGGATAGTAACCAACAGATGTCTGGTTTGACTCCATAAGATACAACCTCTACCTGATACTGCTTGGAAAAAAAAGAGAAGGAAGAGGAAGAAGAAAAGGAAAAGGAAGAAGAAGAAGAAGAGGAGGAGGAAAATGTATCCAATAAAATGCTTGCCAAATCATGACACTTATCCCATTTTGATTTTTGGATAGTTTTTTCCCTTTCTTTTCCTTTTTGTTTTCAATTTGACACAAACAGAGTTACCTGGGAAGAGGGAGCCTCAATTGGGAAATGCCTCCATCAGATTTCCTGTAGGATTTTATATGAAAGGGCCTAGCATGCTGTGGGTGGTGCCACCCCGGAGCAGGTGGTCTTGGGATATACAAGAAAGCAAACTGAGCAAGCCAATCAGCGTCACTCCTCCATAGCTTCTGCTCCAGTTCCTGCCTCCAGGTTCCTGCCTTGAGTTCCCTTCATGATGGGCTAAACATTTCCCCTCCAGGCTGTCTTTGATCATGTCTTTATCTCAGCAACATAAACCTAACTAAGACAGCATCTTATAGGCCACATAAAAGTGTTTAAGTGACCTGAGGGTGTGGAAGTTATAGGTGCAGAATAGAAAGCACACTCAAGATGAGGAGGAGAGCAGCCAAGATGTTTTGGTAATCCACTTAAAAATCACTGTAGTTTGCTTTAAAGTAGGATCTATTGGGATGGCAAGTAGTAATTAAGGGGTTGAGTGTACCTCAGTTGTAGATGTTGATCCCTGGCACCATCACCACCACCACACATGCACACACGCATGCATGCACATACTTTATGAGGGAAATATTCACACCTTCAAGACTATGGGCAGAGAGGAGAAGGGGAAAGTTGAAGATTGCCCAGATTCCTGCTTTGGGAAGGGGGCTGACAATACGTAAGTAATGTACCTACCTAGGTACTGGATGAGGGAGCAAAAGGATGTGGACATTAAGTAGGAAAAGCATTTTGGACATGCTGAGTTTGAGAGACCTGTCAGTAAGATAAGACACCCAGTATAGGTAGTTATACATATAGGTCAGGCAGGGAAAGAGACTAGATTTAAGCTGGAGAAACACAAGATAAAGGGGCCCCTGCCTCTGAAGCAACTGAGGGTATTTGTCAGGAAGAGGAGTGAGATGACCAGAGGGCCTAGGATAGAGCTCGGAAAACACTGAAGAGCAAAGGAACTTTGTGTAGTAGAAGAGGGTGCAGAACCAGAGATTTGTGCCTCAACATTTCAGGAAGAGATCTTTATAAACACGACACTGGTGTGTAGCCTGGGGCTGCTGCATAGTAGGGCACTGGATAGTGTTCACTGAATCTAGTGGCAAGAAGATGACTTAGCTTTAGAAAGGCCAGTGCCAATGAGATAGAAACCAATGATCCTCCAAGGTCAACCAGCTGCCTCTGAAGCCTTCTAAAGCTACTTCCTGTCTCCTTTGCTGCCAACTCCAGCTCATGCTCTCATTATATCTTACCAGATCTTTGGCAGCCACTCTTACAGTTACCTTGCTTTATCGTCTCTTTATAAAACCACAGTCACCTCCCACCAAACATACAGTTTATTCTATATCCAACTGCCAGTAGCAAGTGTAGCTCAGAAGCATAGTCATTGCCTGTGCACAGCACCCTGAACTTGAGTGTGTTCTGTGTTCTGTACCCTTATTATTTACACATATAGATATGATCCGACCATTGCTGCCTTTAACACGTTAACAGTCCTCACTGCCCTCAGTTGTGTTAGATGATTTTATATGGCTCATAAGGTATCACAGTATTGGTAAAACCCAAACCCGTTACATGATATTTAACCCCCTACCCCATTACTTGTCTCAATCTTCAAGCCCATTTATATTTCCTGCAATTCAAAAATCTGCTTCAAACTGCTAGCTTGAAAAAAATTAACTACATTTAAAGAGTCAAGATGTAAATTATGGGCTTGCAGATGAGAATAATTTTCTCCTTAAGGTCTGGGTCTCTATTTAGTCTAACAGACTGGATAAATAATACCTAAAAGAAAAATTGTCATAAACTGTATTCCTTTTTGTGCTGTGAAACATGTGGCTAACAAAGGGGGAGGTGTTTAAGAATTTAATAATGGATGTCATAATATTAATCTGTTACAGAAAACATTTCCATCCTATCACCTCTGGTTCTCTATTCTCAGCTGAGCAGAATGACAAGAAAACAAGAGAGAAAAGACACACAGACTTCCTCTTTTAAGGAAAAAACCATCTTGTGAGTGTGTGGTACTTCCTAGTTGGAAGTTAGTAGTCTACCACACTGCATTGAGCTAGCCAGCCTCAAGACTTCCCAGCCGTAGAACACACAAGGCACTGCAACTGCAGCCTGATCAGAAGCCTCTAGCAAATTTGAGAGGTGATAAAGATGCCAGAGCCCAAGAAAAATATGTGATATAATCATAGAACATATTCCATGTCTTTCACTTTTTTACTGTTTGCTATACTGCCTTACAGCATTTTACATACACATGTGTGTGTTACATAAACTTCATATAGTGCACTGATGGTAGAACAAATACACTTGGCAAAAGTAGCTCTTGTCTCCACTTCCTCTCTGTGCACTGCACTACGTGGCTGACATTTGCAAAGGACTCCTAGGATCAGTCATCTAAAGATGACTCTGCACTTGTAACAACTATGAAGAATCGTCTTTGCCAAGATTGATGCTTTGAAATTTTATCATAGTGAACTCAGAAATTCATGAAACCGCCAGACAGAGCTATCCCAGATGGGTTTTCTGGGGTTTTGTTTTTGTTTTTTGTTTTTTGTTTTATAAAAGAATGCCAAGAGACTTTTTCTTTCCTAATTAGAATTTATCATATTCTCAATTAGAGAACAGGTGTTATTCATTCATATTTTAGAAATCTTAACTTCTTATGTTTCTTTGTTTTTATCAACATATTCGTTAAGCCGTAAAATAAGCAGTATAGGCCACTTTTGTCACAGATCCTAGTTTCTTGTCAGTCTCAGAACATTTTGAGGGTTTCTGGAAGCCAATCTCCCAGACCCTCCTTTGGGAAGTCCTGTATCTACTGAGGAATTCTGAATTGGTGACTAGCTGTGGGATCCACTTTGCACTCACCATAGTCTTTCACACACTTAGAGGTGACAGAACATGTACTTCTTAGGGACAGACTACCAAAATAATTTCTATTTGGTGTCTCTGGCAGAATTACTTAGTTTAAGTCAAATCAAGCTCAGTACCTTAATTTATGTCCCTACACTGTCCACTTCTGTGAACAAATTTAGAAGTCTAACAATTAGTTTCTTAGAATCATTTACATCATCACCTATGCTAATTATGCTAATTTAAATAAATAATTCATTAGCATATGAAATGACAACTGCTAATGCAAATTTTGACTCACATTTCATTCCTTTCTCCCTCTTAGGGAAATGGGAGCTTTACAACCCAAGAAAGCTTGTGTCTCCAGCTTAAATACTGGCAGAAAGCAGACATAAAAGCTCACTAAAACATAATATATCCTCTAAAAATAATTTTCATATTTTAACACTAAGCAGAAAAAAATGGCCATCTAAAATCCAGTGTCTTTCATGTGCATTTAGAAACTGTATTAATTTGGAGTCACTGAAAAGTACACTAACTCATGTAGTTTTAGTTTGTTAATAATCCAACAGGGTCTTTTAAAGTTTCACTGCATGGAACAAAGTGTTTAAAAGTAAAAGAGCTGTAATGTAAATTACTACATTATATCATCATTAAAATCTGACTGTGAAAAAACAAGTGCTTTCTTAAATTTGGAAATTTCCATGTGGAAAAATTCAAGTCTCTTTTTTACAGTACACCTTACTTCTTATTTCTGTAAATAAATCTATGGCAATCTTAGAAAACATCTAGTCAATAATTTGGTACCATGAAACTTCTTTAAGTATAGAGTTTCCTGAGTTGCAAAATAATTGGTAGAATATTCAGGAAAACCATTATCTTTTGACTAGTTTTTCTTCATCATCATCATCAGCAACAACAACAACAACAACAACAACAACAAATCTATTCAGAATCCTAGCTCCCACTTATTACATCATAGGAGTGGTACTCAGCTGGTGTAGGTAGTTAGAGCAGTTCACCAGCTCCAACCTAAGTTTTGGTATGGATGGTAGCATAAGCCTTTAATCCCAGTACTTGGTAGGCAGAGGCAGGTGGATCCCTGTGAGTTTGAGGCCAGCCTGAACTACAGAGCAAGTTCCAGGACAGCCAGAGCTCAGAGAAACCCTGTCTTCAACAACAACAACCAAAAAAAAAAAAAAAAAAAAAAAAAAAAAAAAAAAAAAAAAAAAATTAAAGAAACACAAAGTATTTTCCTTCTTCATATTTAAAATATGAAAATAAATTTTCAAGATAGTTGTTTATTACACACACAAAATGGAAAATTCCTCCTTTCTTAAATATCATACAATCCCCCCCCCAATAGCGCTAGGCATAAAGTAAATATATTGAAGACAGGTCAGAGAAATTCCCAATGACCCCAAGTACATTCAACAAGGTGAAGAAGGGTAAGCAGACGTCAGAATTTCTTTAAAAAAAAGAAAACTTCTCACTTTCATGTCAGAGGAGTTCAGATTTAGTGAAATCACTGATAACTTCTATAACATTCCTAAATAAATGTCTTGTAAGGTACTTAATAAATTAGTGCATTTGTGCCTCTCCTCCCATATTTAAAAGAAGCGGAAATGAACAAGTTAAAAAGTATTTTCCTAGCCCTGACTGTAAGTCACAAGCTTGATGCTGCCTGGAGCCAGCTGGCATCAGCCCATTTACAGTAGGCTGTTTACTCCCTGTCTGCCAATCAGCACAGAGAAAGAATGCTTACAGGCACAATTGGAATGCTTTCCAAAATAGGCTAACAGAGAAAAAGGGCTTAAGAGCTTTAGTAAACTTTATAGGTATTATTTTGAATTCTCCAAAATTTTTGAACCCACCTTTAAAACCCAGCATTTTAAAGTGATCCTCAACAAACAACCTTAAAATGAACTCATTAGAGGAAGGGGTATGTTTTGTACATTTTAAGTAAATGTAACTATAATTTTAAAGACCACAACATCTACCTTAAAATAGATTTTGACTCCAAATAACTTAAATGAAACTGCTCTTGATAGTAGTTATCATAAACACAACAGTAAGAAACAGAAGAACAAAATATGGGGGGGCGGGGGGAAGAAAAGCTCTTATTATCAAGAAAGAAGTAGGTAAGAAAAACAACCAAGTGAGCAGGGTCAACACCTAAAAGCCCCAGGGACTGGTGCTCCACCCTTGGGGAGCCTCTTTGACCCTTCAGTGTCTGGTTTAGTTCAGGGGTAAACCGGTAATAAAAAAACCTTTCTCTGTTATGGTATTTCCCAAGTTTGTCTTCTCAATGTCACACTATTTTTGGTATTAGCAACTATGGGAAACTTCAAAACATATTTAACGTATATTATTGGATATTAGTGAATGTTAAAATGAGTGACAGGCAGGAGGCTATATCTCAGATAGTTCATAGTTTAATCCTAGAATCAAATCAACAAATATCAACAAATTCCACCCAAAGGACATTAGGAATCAAAATTAGTTTTTACGCCATATGTATTTAGTGAAAAGATGATGAACCAGAGAAATGACAGACACCATGAACATGTTCTGTAGGAGACGGGAGAAAGAGGCCTCTAAACCCTCTGGAGCATCCACAGTTAACTAGTGGATGACAGGAAGAAAGCACTACTTTGGAGTATTTGGGCTTTCTAGCTTCTTCCATATGTACATATTATTTTGTTGTTGTTGAATTTCCCATAGATTTTAGGAACTTATATACCTTACTGTACTATAAACAAATCTTTCCACAATATCTATGTTGTTGTATATAAGCAATTATATTTAATAACCAAGTTCAAATGGTAAAACAAATTCAGCTTTAATTTTTGAGATGCCCCACAGATGGCCGAGCACATTTTTTCATTAATTATCCTGAATAATCTGGTGATTCGAGTTCCTATAGTACTTTAATCAGTGTTTCTTTATCTGCTTTTACTTTTGTGTTCTTTTTACTCATGATTTATTTCTTTCAAAAGGATATAACATGAAAATGCAGTCTACTTATTACTAAATTACAGCAAACTATTTTCTAAATATTTGTTTTCTGAAAAAGCTAATTATCGTATTTAAGTTAAATTTTCATCCTTTCTCCCCATATCTATTCTCTCTCCTCCCTTTTCTCTTTCTCTTACCACTCCTGTCTCCATGCATGGACTTCAAAGCTGTACATGGTAGGCAAGCCTGCACTCTACCACTGAACTAAATCCCTAGCCCATTTCTTTTAAGATCTTACAAATAAGTATATACCTAAAGTGCTAGGTTTAGTTTGTAATCTATAATGTATAGGTTATTTCTAGATTATCACAAGGACTTCGGTCCCTAGGTAAATAACATAGTGCTTCCAATAGTTAGTACCTGAGTAGGTACAACATTCAAGACCCAGAGAATGCTATAATTTACAAAGAAGACTGAAAAGCTATGTCCATGGCAGGGCTGGAGTGATGGCTCCATGGTTAAGAGCACTGGCTGCTCTTCCAGAGGACCAGGGTCTGATCTCTAGCACCCACATGTCAGCTCACAACTGTCTGTGACTCTAGTTTGGAGGATCCGTGCCCTCTTCTGGCCTCCTCAGGTAACAGCATGCAAATGGTGCACAGACACACACGCAGGCAAAATATCCAAACACATTAAATAATAAAAATACTACTCCAACAGCAATAGTGCTTACTCAGATCCAAAGGACTACAGAAGCATCAATTATTCATTAAACGAGCTGAAAGTTTTCTATTTGCTACAGGAAAGCAAACTGGTTTGTCGACACAAATGCTATGTACCTGAATTTGTACAAAGGAAATTGAAATTTGGCTCAGTAAATATAATAGTTATGGCAGTAATTCTACTTCTTAAACACATTTCTAGCTTCTACTTTTCAATTTTATACAATAAAAATGTGCTTTGGAGCTGGGCACGATGGAGCGGACCTGTAATCCCAGCACTCAAGGAAGCAGAGGCAAGAGGGTCTCTGTGAGTTCAAGGCCAGCCTGGTCTACAGAGTGAGTCTAGGACAGCCAAGACTATACAGAGAAACCCTGTCTTGAAAATTTTTTTAAAAAAATTAAAAAAGAAAAGTAAAGAAAAAAGAAAAAAATCACTTTGGTAAATGAATGAATGAAAGAATAAATACTTTATATAAAATTGAGTATCGTTGCATGAAAAGCTAAAACTTGATAATTGGAAAGATAATATTTTACTCAGTAAGTGAAAAACCCCAGGCAGTTTTAGGAGGATTGTGTAATCTTCAAGTTTAACTGAATTACTGAAAGGCAGCTTAACCCATCTCCTAAACTACAAATGGGGAATGCCATTCCCCTAGTCTCCTTTCACCGCCCCCACTTCTTTCCTTTTTTAGTTTTACAGAATACCACCTCTAAAATAGCACTTCTAACATTCAGCAGAGCATAAAATGCTGTGCTAATATCTAAACTTCGCTGGAAATATGTATTTTCACAGTTCCATCATGACGTAGCCCTCTCTTAAGCAGTACAGCCACCAAGTTTCTAAGGTTCTCAGGCCACTCGCTTCTTCTCCAGGCCCCCAGCTTCTGTTGACAGTTACGACTTTCAGAATCAAAGCTGACTCTGAAACGTGGTTAATGGCTGACTAAAAGCCCCAAGACCAACAACAGAAACCAGCAGATGCTGTGTTGACCAAACATCTGACCAAGCTGAATGAATAATGGTGTTCTCTGCAAACAGCTGAGCCGCCCTCCTGTTCTGGTTGCTTGCCTTCACTAACCATCCTGAGATTCGCGCTGTATCTCATGGGGCTACATCACCATTCCCTTTCATCACCTCAGTAAATGAAATATTTACATATTTAAATTTTGTCCTTTCTCTTCATTAATCCTCTCAAACACTTTGCTGACACCTAAAAACCATTTTTAAAATGTATTTTATGTGTATAGGTGTTTTGTTTGCATGTTTATCTGTGTACCACATGAGTGCATGGTGTCCACAAAGCCCAGAAGAGGGCATCAGGACCAATAGAGCTAGAGTTATAGATGGTTGTGAGTTGTCATGTGAGTGCTGGAAATTGAACCTTCTGGAACAGCATCCAGTGCTCTTTACCACTGAGCCATCTCTCTAGCCCTTTCTGACACTTTTAATAGACACATTAAAACACTTATACTATACAGACAGAAGACCCTTTACCAGAGATGGCCCTGTCCCCTTGATCCTATCCAGTGAGACTCATGATAGCTCGTTAGTGGACAGGTCAGAAGAGGACGGACATCATCTACAATACAAGTGAGTACAACAACACTATATAAAGCAAGTTCTCAAACTAGCATACAAAAATCGATACCATTTTAAAACTAATGTAACAGTCCAATAGAAACAAAGCAAAATGTCACTTACAGCTGCAAGGGGGAACAAAAGGAATAAATTTAACCAAAGAAGTTAAATATGTATGTAGTAGAAACCATAAAGCCATGAGGACAGAAATCAAAGACACGATGCAAAGATTGTGTATGTTCCTGGATGGGGTGAAACCAATAAAGATTTAGGGCAAGCAATCAAAATTAAAACTGTTATAGTCATAGAAAAAAATCCCAAATTTCATAAAGAAAAAAAATGCACATCCAAATTAATCCTAAGAAACCAAGTTAGAAGCTTAAGAGTACACACTGCAAAGGCACAGTAAAACAATACGTCACTGCAAACAAACAAACAAACAAACAAAAACAAAAACAGAAGCAGGTTGACAAAACAGAATGGAATACCTAGGGGGAAAAAATGAACTTTTGACAACAGCAACAAAAAGACATAGGCAAGACCTGGGAAAATCTGGTTTCCACATGCCAAAGGAAAGAAAGGAAGGAAGGAAGGAAGGAAGGAAGGAAGAAAATAAAAAGAAATTTTAGCTATTTCTTACAAGATATATAAAGGTCAACTTAAAATAGGACCAAAAAAAAAAAAAAAAAAAAAAAGCGGGGGGTGGGGAGCTGGAAAGATGGCTCAGCGGTTAAGAGCACTATCTGCTCCTTGAGAGTTCCTGAGTTCAATTCCAGACAACCACATGGTGGCTCACAACCATCTATACAAGGATCTGATATACTTCTTCTGGCCGGAGGTGTACAGGCGGAGCACTGTATACATAAATAAATAAATATTTAAAAAAAAACCCAAAACAAAACAAAACAAAAACCCTACGATCAAAAACTATAAGCTTATAAAGAATATAGAGGTAAAAGGCCCTTGACATTTGTCTTTATAGTTATTGGTCATATTACAAAAGCAAAAGTATATAAATATAATTCCATCAAATGTAAGTTTATTCATAATACAGAGGTAAAAATAAAAAAATAAAAAACAGCTATTAACTAGTAAAAAATGTTTGTGAGCCACATGTATGATGATGTCATCACACTTGTAAAATCTAAACCAACATGATCCCTAATGATATAAGTATTTGTCCTTCTATCCATTAGGTCGTCTTCACCTCTTAACAAAGACACGTCTCCCTGCAACAGTCAGAAATCACTGCAGAAAACCACAACCAATTAAAGTGCGGAGTTATGGAACCCAGTCCCAGTGGATTCATCTTCACGACAGTCCTACACCTAAGGCCAGGGAAGACTGCGGAAGGAGGGGAGAACGACTGTAAGAGCCGGAGGATCACAGAGTTTGCTGAGATTATGAATCTTAGTAATGTCAGAAGCCACACCCACAACATGTCACCAACATGACTGTCTGAACATGCACTGAACAAGGGCTGTACCAGTGGACATGCTAGAGCGGACAGGGACTGAGGAAAGCTGGGGATGGTAGAGGTGGCCTCCCTGGGGGAAAGCACACAAATTGGTTGTCCAGTGCCAAGTGGTCAGCCCTGAAAACATACATACCAGTAACAGGTGAGCCAAACAGATTATATTTAGGAGAGTATATGTATATACATATATGCACACAATAGCAATCAAAGGAAAGAGGCCACAGATTTGAAGTACAGCCAGGAGGAGTTTGGAAGGAAGACAAGGAATGGAGAAATGTAATCTTTAAAAGGAAAAAAATCTTGACAACTCAACAGCAGAACAAAACAACTAAGTTTTAACAGTGAGCAAAGACACACGCATGCATGCACGCACAATGGACATAATTCTCCTGAGAAGCAGGGGACTCTTGAGTTTGAAATCAGCCTGAGCTATCCAGTGAGATCTAGTTTCACAATGGAGGTGGAGGGGAGAGGAGAAGACAGAAAAGGAAAACAACAAGGCAGACTGAGAGGCACTATCTTACACCCTAGGGATGGCTCCTATAAAGAAGAGATAGGCAAATACTGGTACTTATGTAGAGAAAAGGGGCCCTTAGCAGGTCAAGGTGTACACTGGCATAGCCATGTGGAAAATGGTTCCTAAACTTAACAAATAGAACTGCCATAAAGTCCAGCAATCATTTCCGGGTGATGGAATTAACCTTCTGGTAAAGATGCCCGCACTGCCACGTGCACTGCAGCATTACGCGGACAGGATGTGAAAACAGCCCAAGTGCCCATCAACTGGTAAGTGGGTAAAGATAACTAGCCACACACTCCCAGACTACCACTCACCCCCACGAAAAAGATGCTGCTGATGCCTACATCACAGGTGGACCAAGAATACATTATGCAAAGCAAAATAAGAAGATGCAGAAAGTAAAGCTTTGCGGGATCACATGATAAAAACAAGTTTCAAATATATACAAGGAAGTAAGAGCAACGGAGAGGTGGTCAAAGGATGCAAAATAATACGTTGAAAGAACAAGTTACGACTTTTATGCAATATGAAGTCTATATTAAGATTTTATTTATTAGGTCTTTTGTTTGCTGTGGATTGTATTGCCATTGTTACATACAACGCTATGTAAGATGGCAGATAGTATCCATTTTATTTTCTATGAGTATCATAATAATGTGTTACAAACCTCAAAAACACACACTAAAGTTATTTTGTATAAATTCATGGTAGTCTCTGAGTTCTTTTTTGTTTCTCAGGATTAAACTCAGTGCCTTACCCATGCTAAGTAAGCCTTCTACTATTGATTAAGCCCTTAGAGCTTCTTTTAATTTTTTAAGAGAAACTAACTAAACAGTGACCACGTGACATAACATACACTTGGCCTGTGGTCATTTGTCTCCACCACAGGCTGAAAGTCACTGCCATAGGGGGCCTGAAAATGTTCATCCTGAACTCTAGTGAAAACAGAAACAAGGCAAAACCAGGCAGCCTAAAAGCAACACATCCTCCACACGGAACAGGGATGAGGCAAAATGACCAAGTTGCAAGGCAATTCTTGATGAAGCCTTTGCTCGGCAGTGGACAGTGGTATTAACTCAGAAATGGTGTCCACCTGTTTCCCTGCGCACACACCTTTCCTTTCTTTTTTGGTTGTAGGACTGATCTAACTGTCAGGAGTAAGGAAGCTGTCACCGAATGAAGGCAGCTTGGCAGCTGCATGGTGACCCGGGTTCCTGCGGTTGGCATCTGCTGGGGCCTGGAGAACAGCATAAGCCAGACGCCTTTACAGTTCAAGAGTCACAAAAGGAGAAGGAATAAGAGAACACTCTGGAAGCTTCCTACAACTTATCTTCTACGAAATGAAGACTCAGTTTAGCCCCAAAGAAATTCTCTACTTCTAAAAACAATACAATCATTTGTGAGTGGTAGGGAATATCCCATTTCAAAAGTCTTGAATATAACACAGATTTACAGAATTCCTACTGTTTAGATATAATCTTCAATGACGCATGTCTACATTTCACAGATTGTCGCCCTTTATAGTAAACAAACAGTTCGCTGAAGACATAGCTTTTTAAAAAAAAATTGACAGGTTTTTATCCCATAGTTTAGGCTGTACTGGTGATCCAAGTTGCTAGGAGTAACCAGTTTTACTGTGCCCACAGAAACCAGGCATTCATCTTATCATTAGCTTCCATACCTTAAATTTTAATATTCCTTTCTTTAAAAATAAAATAAAATAAAAAAGCTCCTGGGCATAAGGTAGTTTTCCTAAGACTTTCTGAGTTATCACTGTAGTTTCTACTAGTTCCTCATAGCAGTCTGGAAAATATAAGCAACTGCTCAAATATTACCACAAAACAATGGCACTCCTATTAAAACTAACTGGTCCCAACAATATGTATGTCAACTACTCTAAGAAATTTTCAGATGTTCTGTGAAGAAGTATATGTATTAGAAAGGGCATTTTGATCGTATTTAAAATTTGGTGGGATTTAAGTCACCTCCAAGCCTACTTCCGGCGGGGCATGTGTGTGAGGGCATTTCCAGAGTTTTGCCTGAGGTGGGAAGGGTGGATGTCATAGAACCCTCCCAAGGTAGTTCCCAACCAAATAAGGAGAGACAGAGCCGAGCACTCCCATCCATCTCTCTCCTCTCTCTGGACAGAGTGGCCAGCGACCCCATGCTCTGACCACTATACTTCCTTGCCATGATGGACTTTCCCATCTTTAGGCTGCCTTTGTCCGGTATTTGGCCACAATAACTAGGAAAGTAAATAACAGAGGAAACTGTTGTGATAGTCTCGATCCTGTGGATTAGAGACCTTTGGTCTGTGAGATAAATGTTTGGAGCTGTAACCCAAAAAGGCCCTGGAATGCGCTCAACAGAGCTTACTGGATCACTCTTGTGGGCGTGTAGAACAGGACGCCCAGAGCTGGAGAGCAGAGGTCCCTGAGTTTTCAGAAGGCAACACGGACTCTGGAGAAGTAGGCTACAGAGCATTCGTGTTGCCTCCTGGCACAGGATCTACCTGTACCCTGCCAGTATCCTGGGCATTGGAGTGAGGCAGAATTTAAAAGCAATGGACTAGTTTGTTTGACCAAGATTTGAAAACAGCACACAGCACTCCGGCCGTGATGTGGTCACGGCTTGCATCGTTCTTTTCCAAGTCTATAGTGGGAACATTGAAGGTCCAGTTTGCTGAGGAAAGGCTTGTGAGTGAGTTTAAGTTTTAGACAGGGCAGGGTGAAAAAACAGCAATTGTTTAAAAGTGTAATAAAAAGTTTAGCAGAATTAAAGAGAGCCCTCCAGCTTTTCCCTGGGATAACAGGGAAGGTGCCAGAAGACAGCTCCATGGATGCTCACTCCCTCCACCTCCACTCACGATCTGGAAATGAACTCAGGTCACTGGCAGTCTGGAGGCAAGCACCTCTGCCTGCTCAGCCATCCCACCGGATCCTGACTCTTGTCAAGATCAGGAAACTCTTGTGGTCCCATCCCCGGATTCAGTGCAGCAGTAGCCACTAAAATATCCCATATTTTCCCGGTATTGGAGGGCAGTAGAGTAGGCCTCAGTCACAAAGACTTGTAATTATTCGTTCTGATCTGTCTGGTAGCTCTACGGACGGTCTCCTCAAAAGGACTGTCGTTATTCCGCTTAGGATGAAGCTGGCTTGGTGTGAGGTGCTGTACTTGGAGAGGAGGGCTAGTGAAGACGTCTATAACGGTGTGCTAGCGTGTGCGCCCCGAGAGACAGTCACAGCTGGAATGAATAATAAACTAACTAAGATCCTTGGGAAGAAAGGCTGAAGGGTCCAGCTTTGGAAAGGACCAGCATTCCCAGAGCTCTAGAATGCTGCCTGGACAAGTAGAGCTGCATTACACACCAGAAAGACCTGGGCAGACCCTCGCCGTGGGTCCCTACTGACTTTGAGAACCCAAAGCCCTCAAAGTGGGGTAAATCAGAAAGGAACCCTTGGTGGACTGGAAGCTATTTTGTTCCTAGGCATTTAATGAAATCTCTGCACAACCATTAAGTAACTACCAAGTGAAAAAAAAAGATGTCAGGATATTTACAAAGCACACAAATATAAGCTTCACAGAGCACTTGAGAACAGACACTGAACAATGTAACGCTTATCGACAGCTAACGACAGCGAGGCAGGAGAGAGCATCAGGACTGCTGTCATGGTACTACTACAAGTGGAGCAGCCGTGATCTAATTCCCTGCATCCAGAAGCATTTCAGATTTAGTATCTCCACATTTCAAGACACAGCCATGCTGGCTTAAAACCTCTTAAACAAAAATATGAAATCTGAAGTACTCCCAAATCCACAACTATCATGTTAGCACTCAAAAACAGTTAGATTTTGGATTTCAGTTTACGGATCAACCCATATTAAAATGTGTCTTTCAACAACAATAAAAAGATACAAAAACTAAGCATAGACAATAAACAAGAGAAAAATAAATCAACAGAGAAATACTGCCTCAGAAAGCTTATGCACTGTAGTATTTCAAATATACACACTGGCATAATGAAAATCATGTCTAAAGAACTGAAATATAAAATTGGTATCTCCTTACATTGAAAATATTAATACGGAGACGGAAAAGATGAAATGGAACCGAAACAGACATGGTAAAGCAGGGAAGTGTTAAGACAGTATGTTCACTGGAGGGGACCAACAGCATATCAGCAGGCAGAGGGGGGAAGCAGCGTGCCTGCGGACAGATCCCTGGAGATCATGCAGCCAGAGGAACTGGTAGAAAAGAATACAGGGTAAAAGTCCTCAAAGTCTTGGAGCTCTGTGGGACAGCATGACTTATAACTACAGATATATAATGTCATAGAGGGAAAGTGTAGCTACCTGAATGAGCAACAACAACAACAACAACAACAACAACAACAACTCCATGTGCAATGAAAAACACTCAAGCACTCAACAAACTCCAAATATGTTAGAATTTTTAAAAAAGATCCACACTTAGGCACAGTATAAATAAATCATCAAATGTGTAAGCAGAGAATCCTGTAGGCAAAAGACGGCAGTTCATCATATGCACATTGTGAGCCGCAGAGCCTCCGAGAAGACAGCTGGGTGAGATATTTCAAGCATGGAAAGAATCAGACGTCAAAGACCTCTGTACCCAGCAATGCTACCCTGTAAAAGTGAAGGGGAAATTAGAATATTCTAATTCGTGTAGGACAAGAGTTTTATCATTTACAGATCTGCCCTCCAACAATAATACTAAAGAGATTCCCTCAAACTTGAGTTGAAAGAAAAAAGTAATTATTTCACATAAAGACCACCAGGGAAGGGCTGGGTAGATGGCTCAGTTGGTAACATGCCCGGTATACAAATATGAGCACCTGAGTTCAGAGCACCAGAACCCACCTAAAGAACTGGGCAGGGTGGCATACGGATGCCTGTAACCCCACAACCCTCGTGAACAGGGGCGAGCCCACTGGCCGGCCAGCCTGGATGACAGTGAGTTCATTCAGCTTTGCTGGAAACCGAAGGGGAAGAGCAAATGGCAAACACAGGAGGGTGCAGTACCCTTCTGAACAAACAGCGGGGCACTGGAGAGGCAGGAGGAAAAGGGATGAGAACTAGAAATGCAACATTCCAGAAGCCCACGGGAGGGGAGGCACAATAAGAATGGCACCGAGAGGAAAGTTTATAGCTATGATGCCATACATTAAGGATACGGATATGACAAATAATTTAATAATAATACAGAACAAAGCCTCCTGAAATACAAACGACTCAAAATCAATAAAATGGAACCAGATACAAGATGAGAGGATCAATATAAGAGATAGAACCTAAGAGAATAACCCAAGGCATAAGGGAAAGACAGATAGAGGCCTGGCTCTGGAGAGATGGCTCAGTGGTTAGGAACACACACGGTTCTTGCAGAGGACTTGAGTTTGATGTCCAGCACCCATGTTAGCCAGCTCAAAACTCCCTGCAACCCCAGCTGCAGGGGAATCTCATGCCCTGCACTCACGTCCACATGTGCACATACACACGTGTGAGCACGCGCACGCACATACACTTTTTAAAATCATAAAAAAATGAATCTAGAAAAAAAGATTTAGAGCTCTGACAAAAAAAAAGACAACCCCTGACAATCCTTAAGTCAACTTTACTGCAACACACAAAAATATAGGGACAAAAATTAAAAAGTAACAACAAATACTACTGAAATTCAGTGTTACTAGAAAATGTTCTAGAAAACTTTATGGCAATAGATTGAAAAATCCTAAAGAAATGGTCATTTTTTCTAGATACATCTAATAAAATAAGAGCCTAGAAGATATAAAAAATATAAATAGGACAATAATAAGCAATGAGATCAGAGTAGCAATAAACCTCCTAAGAAAGAAAAGCTCAAGCCTACTTGGATTTTTCTGCTAAAATTTAGCAGACATCTCTAGAAGAAGCAAATGTCAGTGCGCCTCAAAACTATTTTGTGAGACCGCTAACCATTTTTAAACCTCTTTCTATGAAGCTAGTGTGACTCTGCGACCAAACAGATCAGTCAGACAGAACACAACCCCTGTAGACTGTGCTCCTTCTGAACTCCCTACAAAAACCATCAGTAAAATTCTTGCAAAGTGAATTCAATAGCACATTAAAATGATCAAATACCATGACCAATCTTGTTTCACTCCTAGAATGTAAGGATTATTTAACACATGCAAATAAATATAATACAGAACACAAATATAGTCAAGAATAAAATGCATATGATCATTTACAGATGCAGAAAAGGCCTTTGATAAAAATCAACACCCTTTACAGTAAAAACCTAAATAAATATGACATAAGAAAGTGATAGGTCAGAAATAATAAAGTCTACGTCTAACAAACCCATAGCCAACATCTTGCTGGATGGGGAAATATAGGAGCATTTTCCTCCAAAATTAAGAACAAGAGAAGGGTGTCCACTCTCATCACTTTCATCAATATAGCACTTGGAATTTTAGCCAGACCATTAAGGCTAGAAAAAGAAAATAGCTCTACATAAGAAGGAAGGAAGTAAAACTGCCCTGATCATAGACAGCATGTGTATGTACCTTGAACACTGGGAAACTCCAAGAGACTCTTGCAACCGATACACAAATTCAGCAAAGTCACAAGAAACAAAACTCAGTACTTTTCCTATACAACATTAATGCATTTGCTGAGGAAGAAATCTGAAATAGCTGGCACAATGAGGGATAACTGACAAGAGGAAAAAAATGAAGGAAGGAAGGAAGGGGAAAGAAGCGAGGAGGAAGGGGGAAAATAAGGATTAATGAAATTAGGAATAAATCTAACTAAGGAGGTAAAAAAATCCTTATAACCAAGCTGGCCGCAAAGTTTTAATGAGTTTCTGGGCCTGTCCTTCTAAGTGTTGGGACTGAGGGTGTGTAATAGCACACAGGTCTGCCAAGGCAATAGTAACCATTAATCAATAACTGTCATGATACAGACATCACATAGCTGATTTCTATGCCCAATACAGTACTAGTACAAAAAAAAAAAAAAAAGCACACAGACCAATGGAATAGAACAGACAACCCAGAAATAAACACACGTTGCTGCAGCCCACTGATCCTTAGCAAAAGTGCTAAGAGCATCCTCTGGAGAAAAGGGGCTAACGAGTGCTACCAGGGAAGCTGGAGCCACAGGCAGACTATTCCGACTGTGCTTTATTGCTTACCCTGTATAAAAAGTCAATGGAAAATAGAGTAAAGACCTCAAAGGAAGACTCCAAACTTTGAAACTACTAGAAACACATCTCGGGAAAGTGCTTCAAGAGTTCAACTGAAGGCAATTCGTGAATGGGGCTCCAACAGCACAGGAAACCAAAGAATTGAAAAATTAGATTATAAAACTTCAAAACGGCTATGCACAGCCTAGGAAAACAATCAACTAAGTGAAGAGAGAGCTTACGGCACGAGAGAAATATCCTTGCCAAATATTCGTGTGGCAGATGATTAATATTCAGACTGTATAAAGATCTGAGAAAAACTTAATATCAAAAGAACAAAATAGTATCAGTCAAAAAAACGTATAAATCACCTCAGCAGTCACCTCTTCATAGTACAGACGGCCCCAACAGTACCAAAAGATGCTCAGTATATTTACTCAGCAGGACCACAATGACATTCCAATCCCTAATCAGAGTAGCTGTTACTCAAAAATATGGGGAGAAAAGGCATCCTTGTGTACTAATGGTGAGAATGTAAACTAGTAAAAGAGTATGCATGTTTCCCTGAGGCAGAATGACTACATAATCAAATCACCCCACTCCCGAGTATACACACAAGGAGCATCACGCCTGTATGTGGAAGAGGTGCTACTGTTCCTAACAGCAGGGCTGCGGGATCAGCCTGGGTATCCATCAGCACATGAGTGGATAAAGGAATACAGTGTATCCGCACGTGCTGTACCTCCATAATGGGGCATTATTCAGGCATAAGAAAGTTACAGTCGTGTCGTTTGCAGAAAAACTGATGGAATTAGAGAACAGACGTTATTCAAAATAAGCCAACGAGAGGAAAGCAGGTGTCGCATGTTTCTTCCTCATATGTGGACACTTAAAGTAGTTGCCCCGAAAGTGGAGGAGAAGCTGGTTGGGGAGCAGAAACTGCGTGATTCACCTCTCTTACCTCTACCCCTACGCTAGTGTAAACGAAACCTTCTAAAGCCGTCACTGAAAGGTATCTTAAATGTGAGTGTTCTGCCGTGGTAAGACTTCCTTGCAACCAAAGCCCTAGCATTTATCTTTGCCACTGCTGCCAAAGTAAACACTGTTTGCCTCACCCAACTGCTGACTCCATCTCTTTTCCCATTTCTGTTCCTTTATTTTCATCTAGGATTAAGCTGTAAAATCTGAATTCCTTTGCAGGGCTTCCCTATGTTTTAGCTTATCTGGTCACTGGTGTGCTTATCTTTCCTTTTGAACTCTTAACCTTTCTCATAAATTCTTGATATAAAAATTGGGGGAAAAACTGAAACTGACATACACAAGTGTTCTTGCACAGCGGGTGCCAAAGCTTCTTGAGCTCTTTCTGCTCCAAGCACAGTGGCTAGCACACCAGGCTTTACTCAGCCACACCAAAGAGCTCCGGGATCCATCTCCCTTCCTCCAGGCCCGGCACCAATGGACACTTTACAGCAATGTTTACCCCACGGAGTAAGCACTTTGCAACAATGTTTACCCTAAAGCCTAATCTCAATTTCTTCACTAAAATGGAATGGGGTGCAAGAGGATAGGGGGAATGGAGGGAGGGAATGGCCCAACTTGATTTGTAAACTTTTAAAAGTGCTATTCAAATGGTAACATGGAAAAGGAAATATGAGTGTTTTATACCTCTGATACTACCAGGAGGGGAAAAGACTACTAGTAACTACTAGACCCACAGTTCAGCACCACATACGAAAGCACACACAGGCGGGCACACACACACACACACACACACACACACACACACAGAGGCAGGAACACACACACACACACACACACACACACACACACACACACACACACAGGCGGGAACACACACACACACAGGCAGGCAGGAACACACACACACAGGCAGGAACACACACACAGGCGGGAACACACACACACACACACACACACACACACACACACACACACACACATACCCCACACTGCACCCCCCACCCCATGATTCTGCCTGAGAGCACTTTACAGCAGCTAGTATGAGCTACTGGTGTGCTTACCTTTGGCCTAGGTATTCCATTCTCAATTAAATCCCCTTGGGGGTAAAACTCAACAGACATTTAACAGGAGACATTTTCATAGCTCCACTGTTCAAAACAACACACCAAAAAAGACAAATACAAACCCTGGTAGCAATCCAATCGTCCACTGAGAACAGATGTATAATATATTTATAAAAACACATATCTGCATAAATGTTTCTTTTTAGATGAATGGATCTTAGGAACATGTTTAAAACGTAAACAAAACTACCAGGTTGTGACTGAGAGGGACAGTGCATGCCTGTAACCTTACCACTTGGGAGGCTGAGGCAGGGGGATCACTATGAGTTTTATGCCACCATGGGCTTCAATGCCAGAGCCTGTCTGAAAACAAACACTGAATCAGGCAACAACAAACACAGCTTGTATTTGACATGATTCCATAACATAAAGTTAGAACTACCTAAACACAATTAATGAAAAAAGTTATAGTAGGTGCCAACAGCTGTTGCTTATTAGTCTTTAAATAATACACAAAATTTATAGGTGCTTTCCCCTGTATATATCATTATGCCTGATAAAAATTTAAAAACTAGTGTCTATGGTAAAACAGAACATGTTTTTAAGACAGTTCATCCGGCTTGGTAACTGTTGTCACCTTGTGCAGTGATTTCCCTTTGGCATGGTAGTAAAGCATGACGTACTGTAACGCTGCCTTTTCAGGATGGTAACTAATCAATATTTATTGTCTTTTGAAACTTTCTTTACACCATTATTTATCTCAACCTCAGGCCCACTGGAGGATTTTACCAACCAAGTGATTAAAAAGCAACATAAGTCAGAAAGACAGAAATAGCTGTATTCTGTCCCTAAGATTTGAATTTTCAAGTCATATTTTGTACCATCATCTACTGTTTTTCCTGAGCATCATGGGCCTTCAATATTGTACCTGTTTTCTACAGAGACATCTCATAACATAGGAGGAAATGTTACAAAGCACAGGTGACGTCAGTGTTAAGGTGAACAACTGGATTTAGTGCCTCACAGGACCAGACTCCAGGCTGGAGTCCAAACTATCTCACTTAGTTTACAGTTGGAGGTTTTGGAAATTATGTGTATAGCAAATTAAACAGTTGACATAGTTTAATTAAATGAGTAATGGGATAAATTTATGATTAATGCTTCTGATGATACTTAAGTCAATTTCAAAGCTTTTATAAATTTAAAACCATACAAATTCGAAATAGTAAAAGGAAAGTTGTGTGTCAAAAACAAAACAAAACCAAAAAAGCCATGCACATAAAACATAAGGATACACATACACACAACCCAGAATTTTGGAAGTTGAGACAGGAGGATCATGAATTTGAGGTCAGTATGAAACAAGCAAACACTAAGGTACCCAGAAACACTGTAATAGTATTAATAGGTTATTCAGATTCCTTTAATATATGTCTGGTTAATTTTTGAGGAAAAAAAAGATTTCTTTTAACGTGGAAAGATGACCATCATACATTTTAATGAGCTAACTGCATAGATATAGTCCTATCTTTAAAATGATCATGTAAAAACAGCAAAAGCACCATCTTCCTTCTTGTACAGGAATCATTCCACCATACCTATTGTGGTCCCCCCATTGGTCGGCACCTTTTTATGTGCCCCTGTTGACTCAGGCTCTTGGCAGATTATCAAGACAAAGGCGAGCCCACAATGGTGGGCCTCCCTCAAGAGTAAGAACCCTTCAGATCCCCTGCTATGGGCTTAAGTAACTAGGGACACATGGATTGTTTTGCACTTGTAGGCTTCTCTCCCTGGCTTTGAAGGTTACAAATCTTGGACTGAGATCCTAGGCACCAGAGCACGTTGGCACCTTCATTGTCCTATAGAGTTATTGTTCCGGGCGTAACTGACTGGTGATCTGAAACTCCTAAGGCATTTTTCTAAAAATACTCACAGTCCTAGGTTCTACCTCTGCAACTCCGCAACACCTGAGTGTGAAGGAGAAAGGCGGGAGAGCAGGAGAGGTCCTAAAAAGAAACTGTTTTCCTTCAGGAATACCAGGGGAAAGTGTGGTGCCCCTAGTTGACATTAGCATTGAGTGGCCCACTCACTGCCTGTGGCTTATGGACACCGGGGTGCAGGGAAAGAACAGTGAGGATATGACTGGGGATGAACGGTAGGGATGCAGAGACAAGCAAGGCAGCTGGCCCTGGCGTGTGGTGCATGAGTTTAGTTCCAGGCATGCAGGAGGGATTTCTGTGAGCTCAAAGCCATCCTGGTCTGGTCTACACACTGAGTTCTGAGAGTAAGACCCTGCTTTGAGAAACAAAACAGCAGCAAACTGGCCACTGGAACACACAGCAAGTTTATGGCGGGCATTCCCCTCCTACCAAAAGGAGGTGCCAAGTCTCTGCGTGGGAGTCATGACTGACCTAGGCAGACTGCAAGCTGATTCAGCCATACCACAGAGCATCTAGGGGACAGTTCTGGCTAGGACAAGGGCTGATCCAGGAGAATCTGAAATGCTAGTTTGCATGAGGAGGACTCACCTGAAGACGCATCGACCCTCTTCTTACACTAGTTTCTCTTCCCCTGACACCAAGTCCACTGTATTTGTTTTGTTTTTAACTATTTAAAAATCTGCAATCGTGGCCCCTACACAGGCATAAGCCCTTTGAGATTGAAAAAAAATACAATTTCTCTTTTCTACTCCTCTGCACCTAGCGCAGCACTGAAGAAGCCTCTGCAGTATTCCCTGATAACATCCAACAGAGAGAGAAACACTTTTGCCACTTTATTTTTCTGACCCTCCATTGCAGAGTTCTGACCCCTAGTTGTCCCTCAAATTTTCTTTTTTCCAATTAACAGTCCTTCCCAGAGTAAAACCTCTTTCCTCAACAGTCTCCTACAAGATCTGGAAAGAAAGAAAGGAAGAAAGAAACAAAGAAGTTTACTGCCCGTATTGTCCTTGGCTTACCCAGATCTAGCCGATGGACAGGACCGTTGAGTGGAGAGTGGGGTCTGACTTTCACATGAACTCTGGTGCCCCATATTTGACCATGTCCCCTGGATGGGGAGACCTAGTGGCACTCAGAGGAAGGACAGCAGGCTACCAAGAAGAGACTTGATACCCTATGAGCATATACGGGGGAGGAGGTCCCCCTCAGTCACAGTCATAGGGGAGAGGGGGAGGGGGAAAGCGGGAGGGAGGGAGGAATGGGAGGATAGAAGGGATGGGATAACAATTGAGATGTAATATGAATAAGTTAATAAAATATTTTTAAAAGAAAAAAATAAAGAGAAAATTTAAAAAAAAGAAACAAAGAAAGTGAAAAAGGAAACACATGAACTGATGTGAAATTAGTATTGCTTGTTTGGAGAAAATATTTAGAACAGCTGGTGTTTCCCCTGACTTACGGTCAGTTCTTCTAAAGAGCTAAATTAGGAAATCTGTTCTAAAAAGCCAAGACTGAAATCCACTCAAAATGTTTTTACTCTCAAAAAAGTCAAGTAAGGGCTTTTTATGCTATACTCATTATCTACACTGAAACATGTTGTTTGTCATTAATTAAAATTGACATTCAAACTTTCTTCTCTGAGAATATTATAATTAAACATAGTGACTCAGGTGCAGAAAGCCAGGTGACATGCCTGAGTTCACAGAGGCAACACCAGAGGAGAGTCAGAGAGTATTTACCTGGTACCTGTCCTGATCAAGGCTTTAAAAGTTCACTTTCTATTTCTGAGTCCAGATTCTGAGCTATCTGGCCCCTTATATGCATTAAATTAACTCAGTTTTGCCCTGTATGGGTTTCACGCCTTTTTTTTTTAATCCTTGCTGAAAAATGAAGGGATTAAAATGTTTACATTAAAATATGACAACTATTTGTAATGCACTGGAAGGAAATCCATGCTATTTTATGTTTAAAGGCAGCCAGGTGCACATCTTTGATCCCAGCACTTGAGAGACAGAGGCAGGTGGATCTCTGAGTTAAGAGCTCCAGGGCAGCCAGGGCTACACAGTGAAATCCTGTCTCGAAAAAAACCCAAAAAAACCAAAAAGAGAATCTTTACCTGGTGAACATTTTGTTGGATCCTGACTGGAGCAGATAATAACTCTAGCTGTGCTGTTTGATCCCTTGCTGAAGACAGCAATTGTTGTATACTTATATTGTAAAAGTAAGTACATTTATGGTACAGATATAAAGTAAATGTCCAGTTGGGCTTGACTGGATTGAGACTGACCAGATAACCTGGAGATCCGTAACGATTAATAAATGAATGTTATGTGAAAGCCACTAAGTTTTAACCTGGTTTCTTACAGAGCAAATATTAGCTTACACAAGTTATCAGACAAATCTACTTTGAGCAACCGAGTAAACAAAGGGTTGCTTCTGAAAGTCTCCAACATGGAAAAACTTGACACTGAAATGTTTGCTAAATCTTTGACTTAACATAATAAGGCTGAAACAGATAATGTCACAAATGTTTAGGCAATAACACAAACTGTTACATTTTGAAAACCTACATCAGGAAAGTAAAGGCTTTTGTTGTGGGAGCCACTAAATGGTACTGAGGACCAAAACTGAGATCTTCTTCAAGCGAGCAAGTTCTCTCAACAACTCACCCCCAGAAAAGTTTTGTTTGTTCGTGTGTTTGTTTTTTGTTTTTTTTGAGACAGGGTTTCTCTGTGTAAAGCCCTGGCTGTCCTAGACTTGCTTTGTAGACCAGGCTAGCCTTGAACCCACAGAGATCCACCTGCCTCTGCCTCCCGAGTGCTGAGATTAAAGATGTGTGCCATAATTGTGGGATTTAATTTATATTGAAGCACAGATGGAAAAAAAAAACTTTAAATGGTCCTTTAATGGGGTTGTGTCATAAGACTTTAAAAAGATTTTTTTTCTCTTTAGAAGAAGCTGGCGACATAAAGAGACCAGACAACAGCCGTGAACTTATTTAGAATATGCTAAGACTCTGTGAATCGAGAGAGGCTTGCTCTTCTTCAGGCTGTGAAGAAGACTTACCTTCCCTCATGTTCCTGAGAGGGTCAAGTAGTTGTGAGTGATTCTCCGTAAAGTTGAGTGAGAGGAAGCAGGAAAACAGGGAGAGGCAGACAAGAGGCACTCCTAAGATCTATCACACCTACATTTCCTTAGCTCCCCTTCAAATTTAAACTAAAGCATACACCTGATAACAATACCAGAGAGGTGAGGGTCTCTGTTACTTAATATGCTACTTACTCTGAAAGTTAAAAGTAATGCATGAAGCCATCTTAGGCACTGTCACTGACTCACTTAGAACAGCGGCGCGGTGCAGCGTTTAAGCAGCAAGCAGCTCTCTCGTCTGAAGGAGCACTGCTAAGAATAGGAGCCAATGCTTCGTGAGCGCTGTGTACGTGCCAGACTGTAGTGCATGATTCACCAGCAGGATCTCCTTGTGCCCATCTCAAAAGTGAAGAAACGGAGGTTTATAGGTTGTAAATTTGATCAGGGTCACACAGATTTTAACAGATTCAAGCCACAGAAGTCTCACCTACAATATGATACCAACAGTGCCAGGTCTCGGTTTCCTCATAGAAATGATTACATGCCAAGCCTAGTGCCAGCTGGAATTCCATGGTTCTACAACTGTGTTAGAATACTCCTTAGTGAGGCGTGCCCTGGGCATACTGAGGAAGCTGGAACCTTTACTCACTGGCACACTCATCACCATCTACTCATTGTCTTCAAATGCAGGCAGAAGTTAGTGAGCTTCGTCCGCCCCCAAGCAGTTACTCTTGGTAGAACTCTTGGGCTTTCTCTTCTGTTCCTGGCAGAATACGCACTAAGCAAAAAATGGTCTACGGTCTCCATTGAAAAGACAACTAAACTGGATACCCTTTAAAGTCTGTTTCTTTTTCTTTCTTTCTTTCTTTCTTTCTTTTTTTTTCCGAGATAGGGTTTTCTGTGTGTAGCCTTGGCTGTCCTGGACTCACTATGTAGACCAGGCTGTCCTCAAACTCACAGCAATCCACCTGCCTCTGCCTCCCGAGTGCTGGGATTGTTTCCTACAAGTACTTTAAATGTAACAATGTCCATAGGACACAAGCCAGAGGCGGGCAGACAGACATCACACTGACCATGCACTCAATTCTGCAGCTGTGAGAACTGTGCCTCACAAACAGGAAGTGCTCCATAGGGCTGCTGACTGTTGTCCTGTTGTTAGCGATTCTTAGGAGTTCCAATTTTCCCTAAAAGGGATAAAATGCAGTTAAGGCAACCCCACTCTGTCTCTTCCTCCTCACTGTGCATCTTGTTCAAGCAACTAATCTGAACGGAATATTTCACATGCTAAGGCGCTATAGTGAAAATATCCCTTGTCCTTCAGAAGACTGGGAGTCATTCAAAAGAGAGGCCAGGCACAGGCATGCACACATGTGCCCCGCCCCCTCCAGTTTGGAGGCGCACACCTGTAGTCCCAACTACTCAGCAGGGTAAGGCAGAGAAAGATCACTTGAATCCAGAAACACAAAACTAAGAAAAACAGTGACATCACATCTCAAAAACATCCAAGAGACTAACAAACACATACCCATATACATGTATATAAGAAAACTGTATCTAAAGAGCCATCTGGGCACTTGCTATGTACTAATACCGAGTCAGGTGAGGAAAATAAAAATCTGCATGGTCAGCAGTTACTGTTAGAGTAGCAAATACAGGCCTGTTAGGGAAAGAATTCCATCTAGTCAAACGAACAGAATCTCTGACCTGGGTGGAGACCTAACATTCCAGCTAGGCCAGGACAATCATCTGGCTAAAGGACGCCCCTAGGAGGGTAGGCTTACCTTATGCCAAAGAGATAAGAGGAAGACATTTTTCCTCTAATGGTAGAATGTACTTTTGCTTCCATGAAATCCCACCCCTAGCACAGCAGCATACAAGCCATGCAGTTGCACGAGTCCGCCCACTTTTCTAAACTACTCAGAAGTGTAGTTCTTTTTCTCCTTCGTATGTCTGGTCTCTGTGCTGACTTAAATGCCATGTCCTTCCCTTCTCCAGTCTCCACATCTGGGCAGCTGCAAAGATTTACAGCTTGTCCATGCAGAGGTTTTTTTTTAAACTGAGCAAAATCACTCACAAGTTTGAGTCCATTCCAAAATTCTTTTATTAGTGAGACCAAGAACCCCAAGAGGGGCCTCTGATTTCCCCTGTGTCACCTGGGAACCGTAAGGCGAACCTACCTTCCAGTAACATTACTACAGGATGTGAGAGTGGATTGCTGCTGTGGCTGAGCAGTACACGAGAAATGTACAAACCGTGTCATTACACTGACCTAAAAGGGCCGCTAATGTCTAAGCAGAGAAAGAGGCTGGGCTCAAGGCTGCAAGAAGTGTCATATGGCAGACTGGGGAACTATAATTAGACTTGTGTGCAAGAAATTAATTTGTAATCACAACACATGTGTTTTTATTATAAAGAAAAGAATAAAGACCACCGAGTGACACTTGATTCCTTGTGAAAAGTTAAATTGTAATCTGGTGTCCTCAAGTCCCAGAGCAAGGAATGGAAGTTGAGACAGGAAAATCAAGAATTTAATGCTGGCCTGGACCACACAGAAAACATTAGTTGGATACATCTCTCATGGTTTTAATGGCACAGAACTCTGACAGTAACTCAGTTTTGGAATCTAATCTTTGATGGGCAGTCAGGGCAGCACTGAAAAGGGTATTTATTTGAGTTTACAGTGCCAAAAACCATCAGGCAACCTGAATAGAATATTGTACGGTTATTAATGGGATCCATACTCGCTGATCTGGAAGGAAGTCCAGAGTATATTTGTTAGGTAAGAAAAGTAAGCTGGAGAGAAATGGGTAGGTGATGACTCCACTTTCATGTAACAGCACACAAGCCAGAACGACTTGTACGTGTCTAGCTACAACCGTACAGCCACAGAGAAAGGTGCAGGCATAGGAAAGAGGAAGAAAGAGACGTGAAGAGGAAGTAGGAGTTTACTAACTACTTTTGTTACAGTTTACCAAAACAAATAATCCCATTAGAAGTTAAACTTTGAAGAGGCATTTGCCAAAGTAACTAGGAAGAGCCAAGGCACAGATGACCTCTATAATCAGCTGCCCTTGGAGGAGACAGGGAAGGCATGCTATGCATCACCTGGCCTACAGGTGAGCAACACCGCCACAGGTGTTTCTTGATTGGGGGAATAAAACTGAGAGCAACGTTCTAGGATGACAGTTATCTGGTGGTAAGCTGCAGGATGGACTAAAGAGAGGAGAAGGGACAATTAGGGAAACAATTTGGCCAGTACTGATAAGTAATCAAAGTCTGAAAGGAGGCTGTTGTCAGTTTTCTTTCCTGTTGTGCTAGCTTCTCAAGAAGCGAAACCTTTACTCCTCCCTGGATCCTAGTGTTTGCCCTTATTTCAGTGCATCTCAGCTTTCATGGTCTCAAACAAATGTTATTTTCTATTTGGTGTTTTAGCCTATATGTCAAGCTAAAAGGTCTGGTAAAGTATAAACTAGCCTCATGTTTGCTGATCCGTTCAGGACCTACCTGTTGAGAACATTTTTGTATGCTTGAAGGACTGAATCCAACAGCGATGTAATTATCAAACTCTGTTGTGTCTTTAGCCCAAGCTGACAGGACGTCATGGAATACTTTCTCCTCACCCCATTTTAAGGTTTTTGTCTCTTAATTCTCCAACTATTCACTGGGTGGTTTTGTTGTTTGCTCTGTGGCTGCCTCCTGAATGCCCTTCAGCACCCTGTCCTTGGTCCATCCCCCTTTTCCTTGAACACTAGAAAAGTTCTTCCTTAAAAGCCTTCAGCTAAGGCCAGGTGTGGTGGCGCACGCCTGTAATCCCACCACTCGGGAGGCAGAGGCAGGCGGATCTACAAAGTGAGCCCAGGACAGCCAAGGCCACACAGAGAAACCCTGTCTCAAAAATCCAAGAAGAAGAAGAAGAAGAAGAAGAAGAAGAAGAAGAAGAAGAAGAAGAAGAAGAAGAAGAAGAAGAAGAAGAAGAAGAAGAAGAAGAAAGACTTCATCTAATTTTCTTTTAATAGTTAAGCTCTACATGGGCTTGGCTTTATTTAATTTATTATTATTATTATTATTATTATTATTATTATTATTATTATTATTATTATTATTATTGTCTGTCTTTGCCAAATTAGACTTAGTTATTCACTGGCGATACTTAGAAGACACCCTTCTACTAACCTCTTTGGTTGATGACATTCACTATTGGACAATAAATCAAACTCAAAACTTCCATAAACTGAAGAAAGATAATCTAGAAATTGAGAGAAAATGAGCCGCTCCTCCTCTGCTAGAATAGTCAGTGTTTACAAACACATCTATCTGAAAACAAAATAGGACACCACACTATTTCTTGCCTGACTTTCTAGGTAAGTTGATATAAATGTGTACATTCGAGTCATCTGCTAGAATAGTCTGTTCTCAACGGGAAACTTAGACCCCCAACGCCATGTCACATGGGAATCTCCGACTGGACATGGAGGGCTGTTTTTTACAAGCAGAGGACTTGGGGGACGTAGAAAAGGAAAGGATCCAGGAAGTGGTAGAGGGAGGAAGTGGGGGCAGGTATGATTAAGACGCATCCTACACATTTGTGAAATGGTCAAAGAATATGTAATCAATGTAAAGCAGAAGATTATACAATGGGAAGGGGGGAAGCAACCAGCCAAACCAAACATCCTCAAGAACACCATTCACAGGCTTTGATTGCTCTCATTTGTTAAGAAACTGCAAAAAAAAATCGATCCAATTTAAAGCTTTAGAGTAAATTTGGAGTTGGATAACAATTAAACATTTTATTTATGCATGCTCTGTATGTATAAACCCCTACCCGCTCACTTGTGCCCAGTGCCCAGCTCAGCAGACATTTGCTGATGCAAGTGCAACTAGAAAGCATCTGTGACCCTTCCACCCAGTCTTCTCTGACCTGCTTCCTAGAATGTCTTTGTAGCTCTTCCTTTTACAGACGTAATGACATCACCAGGCTTCTTATGCAGAAGCTGAGGCACACAGAAATAAAAGTTAGACAGTCATTAGCCAGAAACTTAAATTTTTCATGGCTTTCTAACTTCTCCTTCTGGCTTCCTTATTTTCTCTTTTGACTATGTCTGTGGTATTATTAGAGCACCAAGGCTCTCTCTGTTTAATGACACTGTTGATTAAATTGGTCATCTGTTTTAGCCTGTTTCAAGTACAGACATAAAAAAGTTCTCAGACTATTCTCAATAAAGAAGTTCTCTCAAAAAGACTTTCAGTCCTTGGAAAGCTACTAACCTGCACTCCTGGCATACTCAGGTAATCAAGTTTATTCCTTCTCAAGTCTCTGATGAAGTTGAAGACAAGGTAGCTTAGTTTTCCCATGGAGCTTAGTTGTTTAGGGGTTTAAGATGTTTTTTAGGTCTAGATAGATGTTTTAAGTTGATAATGACAAGATGTGATGGAGACTGATTTACATTCAGAATTTTAGACACACCAAGATAGGAAAGGTGTTTCTTCAAGGCTGTCAAATACAAATAGCCAATACTAAGGATGTAACATTTATATAATCCTTAAAAAAAAAAAAAAAGGCTGGAGCGATGGCTCAGAGGTTAAGAGCACACACAGCCTGCTCTTCCAGAGGTCCTGAGTTCAATTCCCAGCAACCACATGGTGGCTCACAATCATCTATAATCCAGTCTGATGCCCTCTTCTGTCCTGCATGTGTACATGCAGGCAGAGCACTGTATATACAATAAATAAATATATCTTAAAAAAAAAAAAGAATTTCAGTCCTAACACAATGGTTATACAAAAGACATGCTACCCGAATGGTCCAACGTATGTCATAATTTCAAAGGCCAGAATCGATTCATCTTAACATTTTGCCAAGAAGAAACAGAAAAATAAATGAAAGCAGGACTTGAGATGAAAACTCCTAGGCTTCTAAATAGCTGTCAGGAAAAGCAAAGTCTCCTTTTTTAAATTCTGAGCCACAAAGTAGAAAATATTTGAATTTCACATTGAACCTGTAGCTCAGACTATTTTATTAGTATAAATAACTTTTCTGTACCTGAACTGCTGGCTATAGTGACTGTCAGATGGCTAATTCTCCAGGACATGGAGGAGCTGGAGTAAGGACATCAAGTACTTTGAAAATTACTATAGGAATTCACACTGTGTTTACTCCATATCTGCAGTCACCAAATTCCTTTCAGGCCCAAGCCAAAGATAAGCCCTTCTTTCTTGAAAATAAAGTAAACACGAGAGAGAAAAAGTCAGGCTTAGAAGTAAGTAATTTTTACTTTTCTGCACTATACTAAAATAAAGAAGTATGTAAGCTGTTTACATAAATTCTCTTATAACTTAAAAGAAAACACAAACCAGGACTTCCCCACTAAGCACCACCTGCTTGAGGGCAGTACCAGGGAAGCACACTCAAAGCACACTCAAAACACACTCAGAAACACAGACCTACACATGAAGTGCCTGCAGAGCCTGGCAGGCTGAAATGGTAGGGCGAGCCTGGGGGCAGCCTGCGCTATACAATGTGAGCCTACTTCATAGAGCAAAGGGGGGAGGGGGATGAGGTGTGGGAGGGGAAGGAGACAGCCTAGCTGAACGCTTAAATAATCCTCGACAGAACCAAACACTATAGCCCGAGACAGGTTAAATTTCTGAAAGTAGTTCATTTATACATAAATAAGTGATTGAACTAAGGGATAAATACATTTTTCTGATTACAAATATTGATATAGTTAATACTATGGTTTAATGAGTACAGTTTCCTTTTATGGTTTACAAGGCATCTCCAGATGGCTTCAAAAGAAGAGCACTAACAACACAGCCTCCCAAGGTAGGGGCTCACAAATAAAGCATTCATTCTGGGTTTCCTATTTGCGGGTGGGCGGCGGGGGCGGGGCAGTATTTAAAAAAAAATATGTTCTACTCTCATATTTTGTCCTTCATAAATCCAGCTTGAATTCAGATGAGATGTTTCATATAATGCTCTAATTAAACCTTTTCAATATTTCTATTTACAAACTCAGGGTTTTCAATGATGTATCTATCAATTTAAACTGCCATTTAATTATTTCCCACATGTGTCAGCAGACATGAACACACACACACATATACATGGTTTTCATGAAACTTCTTAAAAAGATGATTTCATTTTCAGTTATGTGCATGTGTGTGTGTAGGTGCACACCTGGGCAGGTGCCTGAAGATACCAGAGGTATCAGATCCCACTGAAACTGGACTTAGAGGCAGCTGTAAGCTGCATGCTATGGGTGCAGAGAATAGAGCTCAGGTCCTCTGTAAGAGCTGTAAATGTTCTCAACTGATGAGCCTTCTTCCCAGCCCTTATTGCATCTTTTTTTTTCCCAGTTTATTTTTTATTTTATGTGCATTGGTGTTTTGCCTGCATATATTTCTGCGTGGGTTGTCAGATTTCCTGGAAGTGGACTTACAGGCACGCATGCGCTGTTGTGTGGCTGCTGGAAAATTGAACCAGAGTCCTCTGGAAGAGCAGTCATTGTTTTTAACCTCTGAGCCATCTTTCCAGCCCCACTGCAGCTTTTTTAACCATCAAAGAAAAAGTAACTGTCTTTAAGTAAGTTTCATAATCCTCCCAATTTCATGTACCTAGAAAGTGTTAGTATTTATGATTCTTAAAAAACTGAAAGCTTCTTACTACAAACCATCTTTGCATTCACGACTGCCCAAGAGCATCAGACAATAAAAGTAGAAAAGTGATAGATAGCCTCATGTTTATCAACAACATGGTTTAAGTCATCAATATAGCTAAGTTTAGACGGTATGCCTAATGTGTAATAAAATCCATGGAAAAGGGTTACTGATGGAGGTACTACTCCTGCATCAAGACAAAAAAAAACTTTGAAAAATAAATTATTATTAAGATAATTATCTGGGTTTTAAATACATTAGTCTAGATAAAGCGGATTAATGGCCCTTTGGGGAACTGCACATAGTATGCACTAAAAAAATGTCCCGGTGCTTTTAAATAGGCAATACCTACACTAAAGAGGCAGATACCTTAACTGTTAGCAAGTGAGAGTGATTCTGGTTTAAGCTGAACTGAACTACCAGAGCTTTAAAATTGCCACCTTGCATTTTAATAAAGTTTTTAAAAAATTTCCAAGTAAACTCATATCTACAGATTCTTCTAAGTTTTTATTTATTATTATTTTTATTGTGTATGTATTGTGCATGTTGAGGGGGTTGCCACAGCATACCTGTGAAGGTCAGAGGACAACCTGATGGAACAGAGTCTCGTTTCCTGCCATCTCCATATTCTGTTGAGTGGGAGTACAGGATGCTCCAAATGGAACTTAGAGGAAACGGTGCCTGACTACACACATACATACAGAACAGAGGCTTGGTCATATTTCTCCTTTATATACTGTTTTAAGATTCACTGTTGGACAATTAGTATTAAAGACTGTTGAAGGATTTCTTTCTTTCTTCTTTTGTTGTTATTTTGTTTGGTTTGGTTTTTGAGGCAGGGTTTCTCTGTGTAGCCCTGGCTGGCCCGGACTCACTTTGTAGACCAGGCTGGCCTGGAACTCACAGTGATCCACCTGCCTCTGCCTCCCTGAGTTCTTGGATTAAAGGCGTGCGCCACCATGCCAGGCTGTTGAGGGATTTCTAACGCATCAACTGTTAACTACTTCCTTTAGATCATCATTAAGATTTCCTATTCTTGTTTCTTTAAATTTCTTAAATTTCCCACTTGCAGAATTCAGGTAACAGCTGCTTTCGTCCTACATTGACCCTGACAGACTCAGAAATTTAGTATAACAAGCAGAATAAAGAATGCCAAAGAGTTAAGGCATTCTTAATGAGATGAATGCACGAGAAGTGTACAGCAAGGATGCTAGCATAGTGTATGTAGCATAGTGCTGCCAAATAAACACAGTAACAATAGGAAAGAAAGGATCAACGGCTTGTATGAAGTACCTGCCTGGTCAATATTATGTTGATTACTTATTGTTTTTAGGCCCTAGAAAAGCCCCAGATGCCAAAGCTTTGATAACTGCCAATAGGGTGGTTCCAGCTGGTACACAACTCGTAACGTGTTGTGACCTTTCCCTGAGTACTGGCTATGATCTCAATTTCTCATCTGAAAGTGAGGGGATGGGAAGAGATGATCTCTTACCTAACACACAAAACAAGCTCTGCGAACTCCAGGCCTCACTTCTTGGGTCCAACTACAACATTTACATTTTACATGGCATCAAAAATAGCATTTTAAGCCAGGTGTGGTGGTGCATGCCTGCAATCCCAGCACTCAGGGAGGTGGAGGCAGGTGGATTGCTGTGAGTTCAAGGCCAGCCTGGTCTACAAAGTGAGTCCAGGACAAAGAAACCCTGTTTTGAAAAACAAATAAAAGAAATGGAAACCCGAAATTCCAATTATAAAACAAAACACGAAATTACAGCAACATAAAACAGTGTCCATAGCAAACCAGTAAAGCATTAATGTTCACATGACAACCATAAGGTCATAAATCAGTGCACTGCCCCAACATGAAATGATTAATCATGCACTAAACTGCATATCATTTCACAATAGTTTTCAAAATTTGGCTATCAAATATGCTTTCATAATAGCCATGGCTAAATATTATTATGGAAACTTATGAAATAAACTAGAGTAAAGGCTAATTTATTATTTAATAAACATAATAAGCTATAAGTTTATAAGTTTCAAACACTGAATATCTATTAAACTCTCAAGTTAGTAACAAAAAATAGATATTCAAGGGACAATATTTAGCCTTTCCCTTCTCCACATACACACACACATATATATAATACCCTCATATGTGATTGGAAAAAAAATCTAAAATAAGAGGTACCTTCTTAAACCCATTGTCTTACAGACACTAAGTCTCATTGAAGCTTGCTAAAATGAAAAGAGGTATTCTGAAGTACTTAAAGTGAAGAGCTGGGTTACTCTAAATAAGTATGTTTAAGCACATAGCTCAACCAAGATGGGCTATTAATATTCAAACTGTCCCAGAGAGTAAGTTAAGGGATGACAAGCTTTCATTCAAAACTATTGGCTTTAAGGACTCTATTGAAATACAGTTTAAGTAGCTATCTAGTACTTACAGAGCCCAGTAATTTATGTTGTCTATTTGCCTACTTTGCTAATATACTAGCAGAAAACCATAACACATGGAAAGAGTCGTACTCCACAGTCAGCTGATAATTTATTTATAAAAGTGCACTGTGAAATATGAAATGGTTGTAGCAACCATGTAGGCCCCACGATTATCTTAACTAAGTTCAAGTCATTGGATTTTCTTTAATAACCACTTAAAGTGGGACAAATATGAAATTAATCTTGGCAGAAATAAAAGCATATTGCAAAATTTTCCTTAGTTTGATAACAAATCATCACTAGAAACATTACTTCGCCACTCTTAGCACCTCACGTCAAAGCAGCATTGCAGTCCCCACAGGTACACTCCCTTTAATCACTTAAAAAGCAACTGTTGATCCAGATTTTTAAAATTTGTCCTTAAAATTATGTTTCTTCCTCTATTACATGCCTCTGCTGCTTCTCTCTTTGTCCTCCCCGCCCCGATGGTGGGATTTGGGGGGCTTGAAGCCACTAGCTCCAGTTAACCTTGTAATGTAGAAAAATTTTAATATGTAAAATGAAAAAGACATTGTTAAAGGTTACACCCAAATATAGAAATGATCACATGATTCAAAAGGAAGGAAGAAAGCACTTGAGATTCGTTTTAAAATATAAGTTCCCTTAGGAGAACTTGAAAAATACAAAACCAAGGGGGGAAAAATGAGAGCAATTGGCTGAACAAACCTACAGAAACAAGTAATTGATCTCTTCTGTAAAGACCAAAGATAGATATTTTTTTCTTGTAGCTTAACCCAACACATTTCTTAAAAATTCTTTACACAAAGGGATTCACCACCTTATATTCTGCATAGCTCAGAAATACAGAAACAAATGCTTATTAATTTGGCAACTATTTACACTGTATTAAACAATTACTTGTGGCAAAAGTATTATCACAATGGCTTCAGAACAGTGGACAGTACTCAACACGAGCCTATTCGGCCTGTTTAATATATTCACACAGTAGGACCCAAACCTTCATAATAACTAAACAGTGAACAACTATTAAAGAGAAAAATGTCTTTGAAGATTTATGCTGCAGACCTAACTGAAATATAAATGAAGGCCTCCCAAAATAACTAGGCTAGAGTGCATTGCGATGCACACAACTCACCATGAACGAACTCAGAAGCTCAAGTCTGGCACCCACAGAAAAGATACCATTCACCACATTCTCTCCTCAGTCAAGTCCCAAAAGACCTCTAAAGTGATCTGTGCCTTCCTACTAGTTATTTACTGCAACTTGCATCGTATCATCATGTGTGCAAAGCATATGTAAAAACAAGTCATAGAACTCATAAACATTCAATAATATATGGAAAATGGCCAAAAAAAGTATCTGTAGCAGAAGTGAACAAAAACAAAGTAACACTATGAATACAAGTTAAATTGTCAATTAAAATATACAGAGATTAGCCAAAGAAACATTACAGGAATTTCGTTAAGAACTGACTAACGGCTTATTGCACATTTCTGTATTAGTCATTCCATGCTAACTTGACACACCTGAGTACACAATAGCTGAAGTTCCTCTTAAAATCACTCATACTGATCTTTAAAAAGAGACAACAATCCTACCATAAAGGTAACTATATATAAGCCAGTAAGTATATGCTCAAAAGCAAACCACACCCAGAGGTCATTTCATATAATGGATATCAACTAACAGTAAGCTCACAACAGCACTGAACACCCACTGTCACAATCTTTGGAAGGCAAGGAAGGAGGTAAGACATTAAACAAGTACCTATCAAAAGAAAAGGCTAAGTGTGGACAAAATAAACCTAATCTTTCCTTTATACTTTGTTTCCCTCTCAGACAACCTCTAGTCTTGAGTTAAGCAAGATGAAAGAGGAGCAAAATGTGTTTCACTCAGTCCATACTCCTACAGTTTTTCAATTTCATTTCTTTTGTAAAACTCAACACAGATATAACCAATAATGAGAGATGTCCAAATCTCTTAAGTGTTAGTAGCATCATTAAAAATCTAACACCCCCCAAAAAAGGATACTCAAGGAAGACTGAATTTATAAGCCCATCTTGCATTATTCTTTTTCTCTAATCATCCTAACTTGCAAACAAAATTTCAACACTATCCCTAAAAGCTCTATTTCCACTGAAAACCGTTAACTCTCTCTACTTGTTTTCTGCAATGCACACTATTAATGTAGAATTGAAACACGGTGGAAGAAAATCAAATTATACTGAAGTGTGTCTGCTTTGATTATGTCTATGTTAAGCTTACTGAATTTTAAATTGTACCGTTAGAATTGGGTGTTCATTTATTAAGAATGGATCTGAGCATTAATCACCTTTACTACCAATGAACTTAAACCTTAAAAAACAAAACAAAAAATTCTTAATCATGATATTCACAAGTTTACAATTTAATGTGCTAACCTAGCCTATCTATAGAAATTGCCTTTCTCCCCAAATTTAACGTGAGGTAGTTTGCACTAACATTCTGGGGAGAAAATATTTTAATTATTTAAGAATTCAAATTAAAACATACGCTTTCTTTGAAAATTCCACGTGCTGTTACTAGTGGCGTTACTATTTTCTATGTAAAGTCAGAGTATTCAATCATGCTATGGCCTCAGCATGTTGATTTAGTGGCTCATGACTCGGGGTCACTGATCACAGCTAATGTTTGGCAACCACCATGCATCATATACAGAGAGCAACCAATTTCAGTTCTGCCAGGGCTGCTGCTGGGAAACAATAGAAGAATTCAATAGTGGTCAGAAAGGAAACATTGTCTCAATGGATTGGGTGAAGCTTTGTTCTGGGTAATCCCAGGTCCCAGTGCTAAGAGTCAAACTTTCAAGCACAGGGCATGATCCTGTGTATTCTGCCTTGTGAAAAGACACTGGTGATTAAGAGCTAAATCATATGTCATTATAAAATTAATCATTTCCTGGACATTGAGAAGAACTTCTGAAGCACCACACCATCATAGCCTTGCCTACCTTTGTAAGGGAAGAGACTCAACAAAAACGTGAACATTTTTATATGTCACTAAGTGTAAAAGTTAAAGCATTAACATTATTTAATGATTTAAGGATAAGATTTATTGTTCATGTCCAAGATTTTATGCCTTATTGACAAATCATAGTACATGCAAGTTAAGTCTTGGTTCCACTAACACATATATATTTTATTATATATTATATATATAATAAAAAGTGAAAAGTTTTATGATGGTTTTCAGGGCAAGAAATTTCCTAAATGTATAATTTTCCTTGTGTAATCATGTTTATAAATCAATTTAATAGCTCCCTCTAGATAATCAAATCAATTATAGTTACTCTTTTATGAGACTTAACCACATGAAATCTACTGTTGAAGATTTAAGATTGGAAAATTTAAAACAGAGCATGTGTCTTAACATCTGAAAAACGGTTTATGCAATAAAAAAAAAAAACTACCTAAATGTCCTTGTTGGAAGTATCTTAAAGCTCTAATTCAGAAATAGTGAAAATATTGCGGTCATTTTTCCCCAAAATAAGAGACAACTAATTGTTGAGTAATAGACTCACGGTCACTACTATTAGTCAGTATAAATAGTAACTACCTATCTCCTAGGATACATAAGAACAAAGGTGGTTTTCCCTCCTCTTGATAAGATATAACTAGGCTGCTTAGAAAAACAGATCAGAGTCTAAATCTAATTTTTTTTCCAATAAAAGCTTCCTACCTGTGAGGGAAAGAGATATCTTGTGTGTGTGTCAATGTCAGGATAACGTTCAGAGAAAAGCAATTTTTAAGAGTTGTAAGGATATATAGCTCAGTGACAGACTGTTTGAAGGCACTGCCTATGAGCTTTAAGTCAAATCTCTTCAAATGACTAGTTAATAGGAGCAATGAAAATGACGAATAGTTAGGAAAACATTGATGGGACTACACACAAGGATGGGACTCCGCTTAATTAAAAAACAAAACAACAGCAAGCAGCCAAGTGATTAGTCAGCCTTGGATTACTACAATCCACTTCATACCTAAAATATAGAAGCCAGCATTTACATGACTTGACGATGAGGGCCCAACAAGCGTAGAGAACCCAAGCCTCTCAGCACACTTAACTTACAAGTTGGCCTTAGTAATTCCACTGTAACAGACCTTTGTGAGGTCAGACAGAAATGTCAGCGTTCTTTATAACTGACTGAGAAAAAAATAAGAGAGACGTACATGGCGCCGCCTAACAGAAGCCTGGAAACTCTATAATCACGAGTTACCTGCCAGAGCTCCTGTAGGAGCAACTCAGAGCATGGTGGCAGCAGCTCCTTCTCTGAGGCAGCTGCGAAGTGGACACCAACCGTCTACTTTAGGCTAGTCTAACACCAGTCTAGGTCACTGCTCGCTGCCCTGCTCTAACAGTTTCACAACTCAGAGTGTTCAGACTGAACACCAGGGCTCCGTGCTGCTACTTCCAGCTCTTAGCCCTTTAACTGCACGATAACATTTCACACAGTACTCGTAAAGCAATGGCGTAACATGCAAGCATTTTCTAGTAATAACATATTCTAAAACAGCTAAGTTAATATGCACAATAAATGCATATATGAGTAGACATACTTTCTTGCTTTCATGTTAAGTTTTACTTAAGATACTTGTTACTGAGCAATTCTGATTTAAAGTTTCCAAATGCAAGTTTCAATACGCACCAGCAAGAAACGATTACTATTTAACCAAACAACCAAAGTGCTCCTGTATAGAGGAGTTCTTTAGATTTTTTTTCTAACATGCCTCCTTTCAAGAGACCACTTCCCTCTCAGTTATTTGCAAAAGTATACAAATCTCTAGGAAACACTTACTGATGAAATTCTAAAAACGTATCAAGCCATGTTCAATGCATCCTTCTCATGAAACAGAGAGAAGTGTTAACTTACCTTGAATACCCATCAGAAAAAACCGATCGGCCTGGGAAGCTCATAGTCCCCAAGGAAGCCAGGCTGTCCTCTCCAGACCCTTGGCACCTATTCCAGTTTTCAGAACCAACGGGAATTGGTGGAATGACATTAAAAACAGGCTTCTGCTCCTGTTGCTGAGAAAGGGACGCTGCATTCATGTCATAGTGGTACATCTGTCCTCCAGAGGTACTCACGCCATGAACAGAAATGGCAGACATCTTATTACCAATTATATTTGTCCCAGAAAAGCTTGCCTGACAATAAGCTGGGCCCAGCTTCTCTTGCTTAATTACCCCAGGGGTGCAAAGTTCAATGAAATCGTCTTTTTCTGTTTTCACTTGGGGCAGTGTCACACCGCTGGGGCTTGAGAAGATCGTTTCTCCAGTCTCCTTAATTTTAGGTTTAGTGTCCGGTAAAATGAGAGGCTTACAGTCCTCGTTCGCAGCATCCCCTTCCAAAAGGAATGGATCATCATCTCCAGCCAAAGGAGAAAGCAAGTTGTCATCTATCAGCAGGTCTGACCTCCAGGGGCTCTCGTTTGCCTCTTTACCTGGGGACCCGGCAGAAAATTCCAAATCCTGCAAGATGTCAAAGGTGCTTTGGTGTGTGGCATACAATTTCACTCCGCCACCGTTGGAGCCAGCCTGGCTTTTTAGATTTTGCTGTTCTGAGGACCCATTAGAGGGACTTTTGGGGATCTCTTTCTCTGTGGGGGCAGCACATCCAGTCGCAGACTTTGAGCTCTTGGGGTTCTCTGGAACACTGGTGGTCGACGACCTATTGAGGTTTGCAATACTTTCTTCCAGGAGCCGAAAGTCTGTTTCCCCAGAGGGAAGGCTAATTTGGCCCTGCTGTGGGTATCCCAAGTCATTTCCCATCACTTTTGTTTCTGTCTCTCCCATGTACAGTCCCATGGACAGTGAAACTGCTTTGGACAAATCGGGCTGCTGCTGCGCATTGCTTGTTGAGCCTTTTGTAAAATCAAGGAGGATCCTCCGCTGCTTGGGATCTCTCTGAGAGGCGGCAGCCAGTGAGGATAAAGACGCAGAAACCTTCACTGTAGCTCCTCCCCTTTGGGTTTTATAAAAGTCCATCACATTTCCCTTTTCCTGGCCAAGCAAACTGCTGGGGACTTCTTCTCTGCCAGAGGGAGCTAAGGATTCTTTGGAGTCCATTGGTAAATATTAACTAAAAAAGAAAAAAAAAAAAAAGAAAGAAAGAAAGAAAAAAGAAAAAAAAGAGGGCATAATAAGCTATAAAAGCACATTATCTCTGATCCAATTAGTAGAGACAGCCTATTAAAGGAACCCTTTAGGTAACTCCCAAATCAAAGTCTCCATCATCAGAAGAGTTCCTTCCCACCTTCTCAAACAAAGCTATACCCCCTTGCTCCCATCCAGTGTGCCACATTTTAAAAAGCACAAGGCAGCTAGCTCATTTGCAAGGCCGAGGACAAAGTTATACTGAATTGATTAGAATTTGGCTATTTATCCTGCCACTCACCAAATGTGTAACTCTGGTAACCACAGGAACTGTAATTTGTTATATGTGATTATTCTAAAGGTTCAAATTCTTGTCAAAGTATTTACTCTTGTTTTGTTTTGTTTTTTAATGACATGATCTTTAAAATTCCAACCCCCCTTTTCAATCAAGGGTGATTGCCTTCCTGGAAACCAATACATAAAGCGTTTGATAACTACTACAGCATAATTGTTTACGCCTTATGGCTCACAAGTTCACCTGTGCCAATCCCCCATGTCTAACCTTTTCAAGGTGCAACCTACTGAAGAATTATGCACATTTTATTTGAAAAGAGTAAGCAGTTCTGATCTGCTTATCTTGTAATAGGCTAGGGAAAGGCTCCTATTTTTAAACAAATTTTTTCAACTAGATATGCCTGGCTAGCAGTGCCTACCTTCAAACTTTGGACATAAGCAATGCTATGTATTGTATATAACCTAAAATCTGTATTTTTAAAAGTAGAGTAGAATTTGTGCTAGCTTTTCCAATACAATTTTAACTTATTTAAATAGTTTAATAGAGCAGAGTTTATAAAGACTAACACCAAGATTTATCAAGTTATATTTCTTTTTTTAATTGATCAATACAAAATACAAAATACTTTATCTCTAAATCTAAGATAGTTTTCTTTTCCAAGTATGTAAATACTAGAAAAAAATTGAAAAATTGAACTGTAGAATCACAGATAAAAGCAAATAAAACCCATTCAAGAAAATGTTCAGAATAATTATCTCTGCAGCTTTAAGTCTTTATTGTATTCCTCCAGATTGCTAGTAGATTATTAATAATCAAAATGTTTTAGGAGGCGGGCAAAGACTACGATTAAGTATATTTGTGATCTCCTCCCATAAAACGGTAAACTTTTCCTATACCAAGGCACTAAAAAGTATGACTATCTTTACTTAGAGGAGAATTTGAGGAAGATGGAATGAGGTGGGATCTGACCTAGGCTTCTTCCCAGTACAAGGTTTCTGTCTCAGAACCCAGGTCCTACGCATCTGATAAGGATCTCTAAACATGAGATATCAAATGGACCAGAATGAATTTTCACACCCGCTTTTTTTGACAGCTGCCTTCAAGCCTGAAACCAAAACAATATTTCATAAAACGAGAAGCTCCTTTAAACGATATTTATCCCCCTAATTAAACTGCAAACAACCCTGCGACATTAGCCATCCCTCACAAACTGTGCCAAGGGTCTTAAGTGGTAAGCCCGCACTTATAAAGCCTTCAATCTCAAACGTCAAAGCAGCACTTGTCAAAAATCGCTGCATTTAAACAAAACAAAACAAAACTGCGGTTAGGGAGGGTCTCTTTCTAAAAGCGGACCACTTAGAAAAGTCAGGCGCGAAAGCATGCCTGTGCCCAAGTCGTTGGCGATGGGGGCGGGGGGGGGGGAGAGAAGGAGGGAGAAAGGTGGGAGGTGAAGGGAGAAATGTGTCCAGACCTGTTGAGTTCTCCGCGGCACGCCCACTTCTAGCAGATAAGGCCAGGCGGGCGAAGTCTCGGCTGCAGGCTCCGAGCCCCGCGTCCGCCCTACACGCCCGCAGCCCGCAGCCGCGCGCCCTGAGCCCGCGGATCCCAGCCGCCGCTCCGCCTTCCCCCGGGAAGAGCGGGTGTCCGGGCGGCCCCCCGAGGACAGAGAAGACCGGAGGGCTCAAGGCAAAAGCAAAAGAAGCAAAAAGAAAAAAAAAAAAAAAAAAAAAAAAGGACGCCAGACTCCCGCCCCGGGGCGCGCGAGGCTCCACCGCGGGGCAGCGGACCGGGCCAGGGTTGGCGGTGCGGGGAGAGGAAGCGCTGCCGCTGTCACCGCCGAGGCCCTTTCGTCACCGCCACCCTGCCCTCGCCAGCCTCCACCCCCAACCCCCTGGCTGACAAAAGTTTGCCAAGTCCGGCCGCCCAGCCTGCCGAACCCCTCGGGGGAGCGCGCCCAGTCCCGCTCGCCTCACCGCGGGCGCCCGCTCGCCCGCCCAGCCCCCGCTCACCTCAGCACCCGCGCGCTCGCCCGCCCGCCCGCGGCTCCCACCGCAGCCAGATAAACAAGTCGGCGTGCGGACGCGGGAGGCGCGCGTGTCACGGAGAAGGAAGTCAACAGTCGCCCCCTCTTCTCCATGGGGGAGGGGAGAACCCCTAGCGCGGAAAGTCGCCCGTTCCCGGCTGACAAGCGGGGCCCCGCGCCGCTCCCGTCTCCAGCGCGCGTCCCCCGTCCCGGCGCCGCGCCGCCGGGCTGCGGCGTCTCGTTCCACCCACTTAGAATCCGTCCCCGACGGGCGGGCGGGCGGGCGGCGACTCGGGCTCTAGGCACTGACTCGAGCTCGCAAAATGGAGGAGGCGGAGGGGGGGGTAGGAAGGGAGGGAGACGCGGACACGCGAAAGGGCCGCCCGGCCGCGGCAGGCGAGCGGGACCGAGCGAGGGGCGGGCGGAGGCGGTGCCACAGCGCGCACACACTCGCACACACGCGCTCCCACTCCACCCCCGGCCGCTCCCCGCCTGAGGGGCCGCTCGGCGGCCGCGGGGAACGGTGCAACCTGTTGGTGACAGTCGGCAACTGCAAGGGCGCCCGCGGCCCTCACCCCCTTCGCCCAGCGCGCGGGCACCGCCAGCCCGGCCCCGACGGCGCCTTGCAAGCCCTGGGCTCCGGGCATCGCCTCCCCTAGGGCGAGCGTGGCTTCACCTTCCCCACCCAAGAAAAGAGAAAAAGTACGGCGGCGGGTGCCGACCTGGCCTGGGAGGGAAACCGAGTTTCTTTAGTTTCTCTTCTCCCAGTCTCCTTCCCTCCCCCGCCCAGCTCCGCGGCTTGGAACCACTCAGGAGCCCGCCCGGTGGGTCCGCCGCCAGAACCCCCGAGGGTGACAGCCAGCCGGCCGAGCCGCACGGGTGGTCCGAGCCCGCGAACTGCCGAGTTGCGCGAAGTGTGTCATACTAGCGGTGGGGCTACAGGATGGCACGGAAACGGTGCTGCAGCGCCTCGGCCGCTTTCGGGGCAGGACGGCAGACACGCCCTCTGGGGAGGATTGGGGAGGGGGGGAGGGCAGAGGAGAGAGGGTCAGTGCATACGTACTGTGAGCCCTGGGGGGACTCGCGTGCTGGCAGGTCCCCCACCCCCGCATCGTCTGGGCGGCCCCGTCTGCAGCCGCCGCCGCCGCCGCGCGCGCTCGCACCCGGAGAAGTTGCAAAGCAGAACCCACCCTCCTCCGCGCCCCGACCGTCCCCCACCCTCTTCCCCGAGTCTGAGAGGAGGCGGCGGCGGCGGCGGCAGCAGGAGGCGCCGCCTGCCAAGTTCAACCCCCACCGCTCCCTCCCTGCCTGCCAGCGCTCACACTCGGAGGAAGTTGCACGCCGAATGCAAAACCTCTAGCGAGCTGGATTTCTTTGCACTTTAAAAATTGCGATTAAGGAAGCATTGGCGGGGGGGGGGGGAGGGCTGGGGTGTGTGCGTGTGCAGGCCTAGAAGCAAGTTGCAGACTGAATAGTAAGTTGCTGGAGAAGTCCGCCCTCCTTTCACCCCAAACTCCTGACCTCTCCTTCCAACCCCTCCAAGGCTAACATCCAAGCTCCCCGCAGGGGCCCCTCCCCCCCGAATCTTGAAATTTGATGTCCCGGGCTCAGTGCGGTTGCTTTGCCTTCTGAGTTCCAGGGACCCCTCTCTTCCTCCAAACAAAACAAAACGAAACATGCAGCTTAAAAACGTCAGCGTTTAGCTCCCTCCAGCTGTTCCCGGTACGCTCCTCCGGGTGTCCAAGGGAAACACGTGGCCGGTCCCCCGAGGACAGGAGAGGGGCGTGGGGTGACAGTACCGCCCCGCGGTACCTGCCCCTCCGGTGCCCGCAGCGTTGGGCAGGCTAGGGCGACGCCGGGACCCCACCTCCTCCTCGCGCCACACTTGCTAGGGTTTGGAGGACCAGGGGAAAAGGTGTTGCGGTGTTGCTTTGGGATGCGGGAAAATAACTTTTACGTCCCCACAGGTGCCAGCATTTGGTACTTATGACAAGAGCGGAGGCTGAGGTGACTCCACCTCATCCCCTCCCGGGGCGCTCCGCTACAGCCGTTCGCACCGCACTTGGACTCCGAAGCCAGCCGCCTCTGCCTGACCTCTGGAAGATCCCTGATTGGGGAAGCGCGTGCCGGAAGTCTCTCGCCGCCATCTTGGTAAAGAGCGGTGACGCCGCGCTGCCACCATCTTGGCAAAGGTGCCCAATGGCGTCAAAACCGAGTCGCCCCTCCTTGGTTGGAAAGCATAACTGCTGCCCAGTGTGTAGTCCGCTATGCAAAGGGAGAACGTGGTTGTAAGCAGGAGCCTTGTACAGAGAAGCTCCACAGTGGCTACCTCTATGGGATCCAGGGCTGACATCTTGGCAAAGGAGCAGAAGCTTGGCGCCTCGAAAAGGAAAACCGGTACCTGTGTTTATGAAGAGCCCTTGAGCCACTTGGAGTTGACAAAAAACAAACAAACAAACAAACAAACAAACATAAAACTTTTTAAGTCGAGAAGAGAGAGTCAACCAGGCTCATAGGGGACACTGAGAACTTAGACCCATCACTCTACATTTCTTGCATGCCTGTTTTCCCCACCTGCTGAGGCTCAAGTATTGGGATCAGATATCTTGTGAATTTGGTCCCCAAACTTCCAACAGATTCCTGTGAGGGAGGGTACCCGATCCTATAATAAGTTTCATAATAATATGATTATCCTTGATGTTTGCCTTTTCAAAAAGAGCTAGGGATTGTGCATATATACCATATTCGTCTGTGTTTCCATACCACAAACATTCTAAATAGCTGAATCACTCATTGAAAGAATCTACTTCATTTCTCTTGTATGTTTGCATTGTCAGTGGTAGTTGCTTTTTATTTTTGAATAATTTATAATTTAAAAGAATTCACACTTAACAGTTTCCCTTTCCTTTTTTTTTTTGCATGTTTAACAATTCTTAGTGTAGAAGAACACTTCATTTTAAGTTTTGAATATCTTTTGCATATATTTTCAGTTGACCAAATAAATGAACTTTTCTTATTCTCTCTCTTTAGTGGCCCAATTATGCCCTAGTTTGTTACTTTAATAGAAAAACGCCCCATGCTTTAATCTGTCATATTTATTTTAAAATATGCTTAAACTCTTAATAATTAATCATATTTGCACAGTAATAAAAATAGTTATGAGTTTTGCTTAATACTCATTGATTCTTCTGCCCAGTTTTGCTGGAAGTGTTGAATGAAATAGATATTATTTTATTATACTTCTTGGGAAGTACTAGCCTCCCACATGCTAGGAAAGTGCTTGGCTAAGGAGCTGTGCCACTAGTTTTGTTAGTGAGGGTTACTATTGCTGTGATAAAATACCATGACTAAAAGCAACTTGAGGAGAAAAGGGTTTATTTCACTCACAGTTCCATATAAACAGCCATTACCAAAAGCAGTGAGGACAGGAACCTGGAGGCAGGAGCTTATGCAGAGGCCGTAATGGAATACTGTTTACTGGCTTGCTCTGCCTACTTTCTTTCTTTTTTCAATTTATTTTTTAACTTATATTTAATTTATGATCATTGTATTTTGCTAGCATACATGTCTGTGTGAGGGTGTCAGAAGTCCTGGAACTGGAGTTACAGACAGTTGTGAGCTGCCATGTGGGTGCTGGGAATTGAACCCAGAACCTCTGGAAAAGCAGCCAGTCCTCTTAAGCATTGAGTCATCACTGCAGTCCCATTTGTCTACTTTCTTATAAGACCCCAAGACCACCAGCTCAGGGGAGACACCACTCACAATGAGCTATGCCCTCTCCCATCAATCATTAAGAAAATACCTTATAGACTTGCCTATAGCCCAATATTATGGAGGCATTTTTCTTCATTGAGGTTTCCTCCTCTTAAATTATCTTAGCTTTTTGTCAAGTTGACACAAAACTGTCCAGCACACTTGATTATGCAATATGAGGAATTGAAACTCACAGGCCTTAATCCAATGTCACATAGCTCCTCAGTGTTAAGAATGGAATTCAGTAGTGTTAAAGAGATTTTCCTCACTGATCTCATAATTTACTTGAAGTAGCATTACCAATTCTTGAAAGACTTAAGGGCTCATGGAATTTAAGTGATGAACTTCAAGTAAATAATTTTTTTAAAAACAAATGTTCAGTGTACAGAGGTGAAATTGAAAATTCTGATTACACATTTCTTATGATAGTTAATAACTATTAAGCATCTACTACCTGCCAGACACTACTCAATGTTTTTATACATTATATTTTAACTATTAACATGGTGCTTACTCATCAATAACCCTAGGAAATTAGTATTACTGCAAGGTAAGAAACAGGATTAATTCTTACCTCAGAGATAATGTATTTTATTGTCTCTTAAGAAGAGATGAGAATAAAGTTGACATATTCTATCTTTATCTAACAAAGCCTTAATCTATATTTTTTCATTATGTTTTGTCTCTGGAACACATATAACAGGCTTCAGGTAATATTTTACAGAGTTATAAGAGTTATAAGAACACTGAGTTAGTTAGTCAACTGGGCATAACATCACTTCAGGTTGGTTGGCTAAAGACTTAATAATAATAAAAAAAAAGAACATTACTCAATATCTTCATGCTTGCTTCCAGAGATTTTAACTTCTGGGCACACTTTACCCAAAACAAGTAGACCATATTATATTGTGGCAGTTTCCTGTACAGTTTGATAGTATATTACAAGGTAGTTCATTTGAGTTCATTTGTTGTGTGTGCATTTGTTATGTTCTTTCTCCTCACTAGAATATAAGCCTGAAAGACAGAGACTGAGTCTTTCCTATTCAACACCGTATCTCCAGTGCATACTTGATGCTAGTGAGGGTTAGTTGAGTGAATTGATGAATATGTATTGACTATTATGTCCTAAGACAAACAAAATATTAAGAAGCCTAAGCTGCAACCAGATCACCATAGCATTTGGGCTACAGAGATTGTTCAGAAAGTAAAAGCATTTTTTATTCAAACAGGTCCTTCAGAACCCACATAACAATTCTGGAATATGGCACCAGATGCTTGTAACTACTTCCTCCACCCACCCACCTTCACCCTCCCTCCCACCTTCCCTCACCACAGGGATGTGGGGACAGGGGTACAGAGATAGTGAAATAAACTGGGACTTGCTAGTCTCATAGTGAGAGACCATGTTAAGGGATTAAGATAGAGAGTGGTACAGCAGGGCAAGAAAACTGCTCCTCTAGTCTCCATGTGATCTCACAGATATATGTACCTGACACGGGGATGGGGGGAGAGTGTGTGTGGGGGGGGCAGGGAGAAGAAGAGGGAGGGAGGGAGGGGAAGGAGGAGAAAAGGAAAGCAAGGAAGGCATTTATATAGCACTTGGCATATTATTTAAGTGAATTATTCTTTTTTTTAATCTGCTTTATTATCTCTATTCTCAAAGGAGTAATCCAAGCCACAGGGCGAGATGATCCCCTCGAAAGAAAGACATCAATGCATCTTATGAAGCTCTGCTCCAGGATGTATGCTGGCTGCATTAGAACGACAGGATGGTTCCAAGTCCCACTCGGCTGTTTAAGTCCGTCGTCTTCTATCTGCCCCTTTAGAGTAGGCATAGCGCTCTAGCAGTTGTGATTGGTCTTGCATTTCAACTTGATAAAATTATGGATAACTTGCAAGATTTTTATCTTCCGAAACCTAAAACTCATCGTCATTGATCATTTCGTGGCCTCACCTTGGATGAAGGTCTAAAATTTTTATGAGCTCCATTTCATCTTCCCCGTGTGGTCTATTCCCTTGGTGTACTGGGACTAATGCCAGTGTCTACATAGGGGTCTGTAGTCTTGAGCAAGCTCCCTAACTCACTACACATTAGTTTTTGCCCTTTGTAAAATTGGAATAAAATAATGGTGATTTAAATTACAAAGATTAAGCAAGTTTGATATATGTGAGATACATTAATTTATGAGATATATTAAGTACTCAAATATCATTAACAATTATTAGTCCCTAAAATTCTGAATGTAAATCAATATCTATCATATCTTATCTCTATCAACTTGTTTTCTTCAAGGTTGCCAAATTCAAATAGCCAGAACACTATAAATGTAACATTTATATAATTCCTAATTGTTATGTGGTTCTTCTTGCTATATGTAGTTCATTTTCTATGTATGTAATAATATAAATATATATAACAAATAAAAATAAATAAATATAAAGTTTCTAAAAACACTTATTAATCCCTTTAATTTCAAGTTTCCCTACTTCTTAAGAAGCAGAGAGAGAAATTAAAGGCATTTATAGAATAAGCCAGATTCTACTTGCTTGTGATTCTTTCTTCCTGCTTCACTCCAGTCTTTTTGAAGTCTCTCCCATGCACACTATTGACTGAAATTATTTGTAGCATCTTTCCATTTAGATTTTATAAAATAATGATGTATTTTCATACTCATATTTCATTCTTAATATGGAAACACTTCTGAGGGAAAAACACAAGGGGGCTATGAATCGTTTCGCTGTTGGCAGGGAAATCTATGGAGGAACCTTGGCTCTGGGTTCATCACTTCCTGTACACAAGTGTAAATGTTGCACGAAGACCACATAATTTGGATTTATTGCGATGAATTGACTGGCTTTTGTTTGAAAATATCTCATTCAAGAAAAGGCCCCTCCTAGCACTTTCAGGACCACCTTCACTATTGGTTACCACACAATTTCTCTTTTAAAAGGACACTACTTTGAAACTTATTTTCCTGTAAATGTAAGTCAAATAAATGTTCTTGTTAATGGATGGTTTTGAAAATATTAAGTATATGGTAATCAAGGACGACTTTTCTTGCTGGCTGCCAGAATTTACTTGGAAACATTTCCTGAAGCCGTCATAGCTACTAAATGCCTCTAATATCATTATTTTAGGAATCAGGTTCTTTGTGCTTTACAGGTAACTGGTTGGAAGAAAACCGAGCTAAACTTGAGTGTCCCATTTCTGTGTGCTTTAATATTTCCATTTACAAGAGACATGATACACACACACACACACACACACACACACACACACACACACACACACACATATTCGCCTGGGTGTATCAAACTCTTGACCTGAATCAGTTCTGCTTTGGTATATGTTTCTTTTCTCCATTGGAATTTACATAGGAACTTGGTTACATCTTCCCTTCGTCATTGTTTTGTCTTTCTGCTTTCATCATAAACAACTTAAAAGACCAGCTTCTGTTCCTGTGTATCAAGTGTTTGTGGCTGTCCTAGTGAAACCTATATCCTCTATATTAGCAGAACTTGGTTCAAGCAATCAGGAATTAAAGGGGAGATAAAACATCAGCTGACAAATTAGACGCATGTTGCCATAAGCAAAGATCTAATGTTTTCAGCGTTTGGAGACAGTAGAGCAAGCACACAGAATAGTTGCAACAATTATTACGTATGTTGTTTTTCATTTGTGGCATTTGTGGCTGGCCATTATGGCATTAGCTTTCTTCCTTTTCTGATTTAATCTCTTCTGTTCCATGCTCCTTAGGTAGGCAGTGTGTCAGTCGGCCCCATTTGTCGGTGGCTGGCGTTGCTGACTCAGTTTTGAGAAGTTTGGTTCCCTTTTAGCTCTTTCACCTTGTTTACTTATTTAAATTATGCATATGTGTGTTTTATTTGAAGTTAAATTGGAGGTCAGATTTATACACACTTCATTTTTCAAAGCAAAGCTGAGGCTTACCAAAGTGTTTTAAAATCTATTTAAGCATGAGTGTTAAAACGAGACACATGTAAGAGGGCAGTTTAACAGGCAAGGCAGATGTGGGCTTCTTAAGGGAAGAGCAGAATCTAAGTCCTTCAAACCACATTCTAAAGTGCTGCGAATGGCATTTGCTACGTGTTATAAAATAGGCTCCACATTGGGTTTTTTTTTTTCTATCCTCTTGTTTAATTTTCAACCTAAGGTCTGCATTTGAAACCTAACTCACAGTTTATACACTTGAATGAGCTTGGGTCAGTCACGTGGCCTTTCAGTTTGTGGCAGGAGGTAATGCCTACCCGTGCATCTCACAGGAAATGGGGTTGAAAAGGAGATTTTAAACTTCAAAAAGTATTCAGAAAACAGGAGAGGCATACATACACTTTTTTTTGCACCATCAGTAAGTTGCAACAAAAGTACCCATTATTATTACCCCTCTTTACTCATGTCCCAGATCCCTAGTGCCCTGGGCGATAGAGTTTTAGGCAAGAGAGTGCCAATGTGGTCTTGTATTAGAGCTATCTATACCAGCTTGTAAAATCTGCTTCTTAATGTTTCAAAGATTTTGTTAGTTACCAACCATGTTCATTACTAAAATAATTTCTAAATGTATAACTAACCATTTCAACAGCAATGCTCAGGAGCAGTTCACCTTCTGATTATTGTGCCGTGGTTTGATATATTTGCGGTATAACGGACATCTTCTGGTGTGTCATAGCATATGGACCCCTAGCATTCAAAAGGGTGGCTTTGGTAGTTTGAAATCAACCATGGTGAAGTTTTTGCACCGCAGAAGTTGGAAGAACTGTAAATGAGGTCTTTATTTGTTTTATTGATATCCAGACTTCAGTACTAGATGATATTTTGATACATATTTCAAAATATAAAATCTTATGAATAATTATTTCCCAGTACTTGAAAACCATTATCTGCTTCATATTCGTGGGGGATGTTAGTCCCAAAACATATCTTTGTTGCTTTGCTGTTAGTGTACTCATTAGTATAAAATTTTCAGCCAACAATCAGGTTAGAAGTCTAACAGTATCTATCTATTTTGTCGAACTGAATATTAATCAAATATTTATTTGTAGTGTGACTTTACCAAGGAAGTTGTATTAAACCATAGATTGGCCATCAACACCAGTCTGGGAAAGATTATTGAAATCATTCTTTGAGAATCAGTTGTCTATACAGAAGTTAATCTTAAAGAGTTTTCTATACCTTATTGCGTTTTATAAGTTGTGTGATATATGTCCTTTATATCAATACATTTATTTAAAAAATGGATTTTCATCTCTCACCTAAATGGCAATGGAAGTGACAACAGACTGGAATGTCTAAGATAGGAAAGCCTTTGGAAGATGAATCAGAGGACAAGCCAGTCGTGGTGAAAGCAACGCCTGTATGGGAATGGAGGTGGGAGACATGCTGAGGAGTTGGGGAGGGGAACCACAGTCAGAATATACTGAATGAAAACGATGTATTTTTAATAAAAGAAAAAGAAAAGAAACAGACTCAGAGAAATAGTTTCTGTTGGGGGAGCTGAGTGGGGTACAGTCTGTCGAAGTCCAAGGAAAGCCAGTGGTAGGTGGGGTAGGAAAGAAGTCCAAGGGAGGCATGCAGTAAGGAAGAAACAGGGGAAGCTCTGGGCCTTCGTCCAGAGGAGTTACTAGCTCACCTCTGTGCCTTGATCCCATCTCAGATCTATGGTGGGTAGTTTTCTAGCATTGGCTTGTTTTAACTGTAAAGTCTCCAGCTCCCTGGCACACACAGCCAGTGCTGAATCTTTGCAAATTGCTTGTACTTTACTCCCAATATTTCTTAACTATGCCACAAGAAAGACAGACAGGTGGACAGATAGACAGATGGACAGACAGACAGAGAAACAACCAAACAGGCCTTGCCACAAGCCACATGGTTGTTCTACCTAACAATTATCAGCAAGCCGCTGACTGGCTGTCATGATGTGCCTCGGTTCATTCCTTATAACTAAATAACACTACTCCATATTGTAAGCTGTTTGTTGTCATTTTAGTATATATAAGGAAATTCATTAATTTTATGGAAGTTTTTAAAAGCAGTAAGTGTTTTGCAATAGAACTGCCTTTCCTCATTCACTCACCTTAAGACTGCAGTGACCTGAGAAAGAACCTCAATTGTTTAACTACCGAGGGCTGACACTTTGAAGAGCCCCCTTTAACTATGCTAGCTTGTTTACTTCAGTTTTCTGATAGATACTTTATAGGTGTCTTCAATGAATCACAGGATATAAATAGAAGAAGGTCAGAGCAGGGGTGTGGTGTCGTGGTTGAGTATTTTCTTATCGTGTATAAGACCAAGACAATCTTCAACAATGCATAATTAAATTTCCTTTAGACTAATCTAATAGAAGGAAGGGGCTTTTCTCAGCTCATTTCCTCTTCCACTCATGCTTCTACTCATTGCTGCAACCATGGCCTTCCACAAAGTAGCAATAATTAAGTGTTAAGCCCCAGCTTAAGGCTGCAAGAACATAAAAAATGATTATGGGTTTAATTATTATGTCTACAAAACCAAACCCCAAACATGTAAATGCTCATAAATTAAAAAGATTGAGCTATAATCCCTGCTTTAGAAGAAAGGGAGGTGGGGAGGGTGACAACTTATCCCGCATTGTGGCTTTGTAGGGATGTGGCAGTAGCTACACGGCCACTCTGATGTGCATCAGGAAGTCACCTGAGCGTCAGGGGGAGGAGAGTTGGTGTGAACATGGAGAGGGTGGCCAGGTAGGGTTGCCTTCCAGTGGTTTGGCTATTTCTCAAGGAGAGGCATTCACAATAGAAGGTTGCCGTTAGTATTCGATGAGGGGACACACACACAATTATAAGACACCCAACTGTTAAAGCAAGAGTTGCTTGGTTAGTTTACATAAAATTTGCTTTCAAGCATGGCTCCTTGTCAAAAGGGCTTGAGTTCTATCTCTTAGCTTTATTTCCCTACTTTGGTTTTACTCTTAGGAAGAGCTTCTCTGCCTGGTCTGTGGTGATGCCTACAGCAGTGACGAAGTTTCCTCTCTTGCAATGATCTCATTGTCCTTTTCCTGAAAGAGGCTTTATTGCTTTAGTTGGACCACATGAGCCAATAACTATGACCAAGGAATAAGCAGCATGTGCATTCTGCATGGCAAACCCCTAGGTCAACTACCAATGTCTGAGGGGTGAGTGGGAAAGAGAAAGAAATGTTAGGAAGGAAGGGAGGGAGAGAGGGAGGGGGAAAAGAAGGGAGGGAGGGAGGGACGGAGGGAGGGAAAGAAAAAGATCGAGATAAACAGAAACATAGAGAGGTATCTTATAATTATTGGGGTATTTATTGATTTATTTTTGGTTTTTCGAGACAGGGTTTCTCTGTGTAGCCTTGTCTGTCCTGGACTCACTTTTTTGTAAGCCAGGCTGGCCTTGAACTCTGTCTCCCAGAGTGCTGGGATTACAGGGGTGCACCACCATGCCAAGCTTTTATTGGGATTTTAAAAAACAGGAATAAAAGAGATGCTGAGCATGCAGAATATGACAGATGATCATCTTTGCAGTTATAGTTATTTATCAAAATTTAACAATGACATAAACATCCTTAACATCTTACCTAAAATGATTGTCACAATGGAAAAAGAAAAAAGAAAAAAGAATAAACCCACCCTGAAAGTTACGTAGTAGTTGTTACAAGTGCTATTGGTTTCACTTGCTGACTCTAATAGCAATCAGATGCTCATTTGTACTTTGAAATTTCAGATAGTGCACAAATGAGTTGACTATTGCTTCAGAGAAAGAGTGCCTGCATGTAACTGGGCTCTTTTCAAGTGATGTAGTGATGTCTTAAGAAAGCTTTATAGTCTTCCATAGAAGGAATTCCTCTTTTTAACTATGGTTTCAACAAACACAAGGAGTGCAGAGGGCTGCTGTGAGTCTCTGCCTGCCCATTCTGCTCTCTCTAGCCTGACAGGCTGAATGTCATGCAAATGTCTCCAGCCTTGGCACTAGACAGGCAGGCCGCCAGGACCAGTAATAGAAACAGGAGGCAGTCTGAATGCTTGCTGATTAATTTTAGCTCCATAGGCTTGATGGGTTTTCCATCCCTATAATTATCATCAGCAAATAGTTATTGAATGATGTCCAGCATATTTTTATTCTCCTTTCTTTGGTCCTAATTTTTCTTTTTCTATTTTACCTCTCAATGTGAGTTCATCACACGTATTTCTGTTCATCAGACCAAGAGCCTCCCGTGAACAGGGGGTAGGGACTCAGTTATATTCCTCCTATGAGATTATTTATATAACTTGTATCTCTCAACTGTCTGTCTGTCTGTCTATCTATCTATCTATCTATCTATCTATCTATCTATCTATCTATCTATCAATCATCTATATCTTTATCTCTATTATCTATCTTTTTATCTATCTATCTATCTATCTATCTATCTATCTATCTATCTATGTATGTATCTATCTATCATCTATCTATATATCTATGTGTCCATCGATCTATCTATCTATATATATAATCTATCATTTGTCTACCAATATAAGTTATCTTTGTTATAAAATGGCTCAAATGGAAATAATGAGACAATGTATTATATGTGTGAGGAGATCAGACAGGTGACTGAATAGCTGCTCTGTACGCCTGCTGTATTAGTAGATCCATATCTGCTTTATAAGTTGGAACTTTTATTAGAAATGATGTGCAACAAGGCTGTAATCTCTGACTGGACTTGATCTGTGGAGGAAATGGAGAGCAGAGGTGAGGCTCTGAGTTATGAATGTAACTTCTGTCAGAAGACTTTCTAGAAGGGAGATGATGGGCACCCAAAATAGTTACCTTTGTGTTTGTGTCACTAGAAGGATGAGCTGTCACTTTAGAGACCACTTCTGTCTTTAAAAAAATGTAGAGTAATAGGTTCTAGAAAATGGCACACACTTATTATAAGATCCCAGACATGTATAAAAGAATGATACATAACTTCCCTCCTCTCTGTAGTCCCATTTTACATATGTAATCAGTATGTAAGAGTTGTTACTTCCTTAAGCCTTTTGTCAGGTCATGGGTTCATGCATATGTACTCCTGTAGTTTAGTATTAATCTAAAAATATTATTGTGTGTATATGTGTGTATAATGTGTGGGCATATGTATTATGGTGTGTGTGTATGTGTGTGTGTGTGTGTGTGTGTGTGTGTGTGTGTGTGTGTGTGTGTGTACAGCTCTGTGAAATGGCTCTCTCCTTCCATATTTATGTGGGTGAGCTCAGGGTATGGAACTCAGGTCACCAGGCTTGCCTGGAAAGAATCTTTATCTGAACAGCCTGTTTTTCTTTTAAAGAAAAGTGGGGTTTTATTGTACACACTTTTCAAGTTCATTAAATGTTTGTGGGGGGTTACGTCAATATTCTAGGCAACTGTGGCATAGCACATTATAATGCATTATTACTGCCTAATTAAATTATTTCCACATTTCACTATTGCAAGCCACATGAAGATGAATATCCTTGTATTTATACTTTCATATCATTATGCAAGTACTTTGGTGGTAAATAACTAAGATGTGGCTCATGCAATGACTAAGGACCCAGGGTGCCGCACTGGTGGAAATGCTCATTCATTCTACTTCACTCTAGTCTTCCTTTGGAGAGCCTTGCAACATCCAGTTAGTAGAGCTACAGACGGCTGTACAGCACAAGCTCTACCTGAACATCCATCCCCACATCTGCTTTAGTCGTGCTTTTGCTAAAACCATCCTTATGTTAAAGATAAGCTCAAGAAAATTAGTTTATTGGGCTGGGAAAAGAAACCCACAGGGGATTTTTTTTTTTTTAAGGAGCAGCATAATGGTTCTGCTGAGCAAACTTCAATCTGTCAGGGTGCCACTGCCACATGGTGGGACAGTGTCGCTTTCCAGCCAAGAACCATCCTATGCCAAATCTTTATTGCAAAGTCTCACAGCATCAGACCATGAGTTTGTGGTGCTGTAACTGTCTCTCACCTTGTGAGTGGGGCAGACTCAGCCTCCCAGGAATTAGCACAAAGATGGGCACAGGGTAGGGGGCATATGAACCTTATTCTAGGCCTTCTGGGACTACTTACAAAAGAAAAAGAAAGAAAGAAAGAAACAAACAAACAAACGAAAGTAAAAACAAAAGATAGCATGCAAGTTTGAAACAGCTGGAGTCTACCACTTTAGAGACACCAATGAAATAAAGAGAAAGGAGGAGGGGATGGAAATTTGGAAGATAGATGGGACCCTCATTATCTAGTTTGAATATCTATGTATCCTGAGTCTGGACAGTTCTGGACTTCCGTGTCATATACTTCAATAAGTAATAATAATATGCCCAGCCTTCTCTTTGTTTCCTGTCCCCTTTACCTTCCTATGTTTTTCTTCTCTTTTTTTTCTTGAAATGTTTGTTTGTTTGTTTGTTTTACTCTAGCCAGTCGGAGTTAGGTCTAAGTTTTTGCCTCTAAACAAACACTTGGTTGCAGAAGCAATGGTGTAGAACACAAGAATGCCACTGCCACTGGAGCAGAGTGGCAGGCCAAGGTCGCCAGGCATCTAAGATGACCTCCGGTTGGACTAGAGTTTCCTCTTAATGATTAATTGGGTGAGATGGGTAAACTGCTTTATTTAGAATGTATACATAGGGAGGCTTTCACCCTGAAGGTAATTTCCTGATTCTGGCTACATTTGCCTCAGAGTTTCACTTTTAAAAAAGAAATCATATAGGAAATGCTTCTCCATTAGGGGTGTGTTTCAAAAGAAGCAGAAACAAAACCATGGCAGCCCATGCCAGTGGGTTACTTAGCCTCAATGCAAACTCTTACGTTATTACTCTGCCTTATGCATCATTCCAGGATTATATTTGATTGCGTTTTTTTACAGAGGACTTGATAATACATCAACTTACGCTTTATCTGTAGACTTAATCTATTGGAATTATATAATAAAACATCAGCATTTGTTTCCTTCAAACCAAAGCCTGAAGTCTCCACTGACATGAAAATCAATACCATAGTTTAATTCTATCTGCAATCTTTATGCAAACACTATTCATATTTTATGTACATAAACGTTACATTTCCTTATATCTGTAACGGGAGCATGTGGTGTGGGTGATAACATTTATTTGTTTATGAACAGCTCCGACTCAATCTGAGGAAGTCTTCAGACTGGGTATCTTGGTAGGCCTACATCCTTGACAAATCACTGAACTTCTTTGAGTTCTTTGTTTCCTTATCTGAGAAATGTTTCATGTGATAAGAGTATTTGCCCTAAAAAGACACTTACACAGAATGAACAAGATCTTCCTTACATAGCCTTTAGCAGTTGCTGGCCTGGAGCAATGCAGCGTAAAGCAAATGTGAGGTGGCCAGCACCACATACCCCATATACAGACACATGTGCATGACATCAGCTTCCTTCACAGGAAGCCTCTCTCCTCTTCATATAGTGGGCCACAAGTGAAGCTGCTGCCTACCTGCTGATGGTTTTGTAAAAGAAGTTCAGGTACTGCCTGGGAATCCCTAATTGTCCCTATATGGTTTTCCAGGCCTATCACAACCACAGGATCCTGTAAGTCTATAAGCCACACAGTTACACATCTCTGCAGTTTGATCGTTATGAAACCTAAGAGGACTATAGATTTCATCATCTGACTGAGCATGGTCAAATAAAGACAGATATATATTTTTTAAAAACAGAAGTTGATCACTGTCCTCTGTAAGCAGCAAAGTGCTACAGCTAAAAGAGGGGGGAAAATCACAGAGAAATGGAATGGTTTCTCACCGACTTGCTAAAGACCAAAAACGAACACGAAAACTTTCTAATTCCCTGCCAAGCAGTTTACACGGGGCCTAGAGTGACACATCTTCAGATATCTCTGTTTACTCAGAATGATTTTATTGTCAGTGATGTTAATCCACAAGTTCACTTGTTCCCTTTTATTATCAGAGCCCTCAAAAATCCCTTTAACTTCCAGAATCAAGGATACATTTATATCCTGGTATCATATTTTTGTTATTTTTAAGGTGTGTGTGTATGTGTGTGTGTGTGTGTGTGTGTGTGTGTGTGTGTGTGTGTGTGTGAGCATGTGCGCATGTGTGCGTTTGCTTATATCTCTGTGCACCATGCTTTTACAAGTATCCACAGAGAAAATGGTGCTGGAACCGCCCAAACTGAAGTTACCAGCAGTTGTGAGCGGCTATGTGGGTTCTGGTAACTGAACCTGGGTCCTGTGCAAGAGCAGCAAGAGCTCTTCACAGCTGAACTATCTTGCTAGCCCTTAAAAATATTTTTAATGACACTCAAGTCCTTGAAGCACTGTGAGTTAAAAAGGAAACAGAAAGAAAGCAATGGCTAGCAAGATGACTCAGCAGGTAAACTCAGGTAGAGAGCTTGCCACGTGTCCCTTTTCTAAATTGACACAGCTAGAGTTAGCTGAGAAGAGGGAACCGTGATTGAGAAAATGCTTTAATAAGACTGGCAAGTCTGTGGGTCATTTTCTTAGCTCGGGACTGGTGTGGGAGGGGCTGGCTCACTGTGGGTGGAGTCAGTCCTGGGGAGGAGGCCTTGGGTTGGAGGAGAAATCAGATGGGAAACAGGAGTGACTAGCGCTCCTCCATGGCTTCTGCTTCATTTCCTGCCTCCAAGGTCCTGCCTGGAGTCCTGCCCTGACTTCCCTTTGGCCTGAATGTACATCCTTTCCTTTCCAAGTTGCTCTCTGTCTGTCATGGAATTTCATCACAGTGACAGAAAAGTGACTAATACAGTGGGATGCTGCTAAGTGTCCTGTAGTGCACAGGGTGGTCCATTGCAGCAAAGAGTTATCTGAGTACCAGCCAGTGTTGAGGCTGAGTCCTGTCCTAGATGTAGCTCATTCACCACTTGTTTTTCAGCAATCATCAGGAAACAAGAATTATCAAGAATGCTTCATCATTCACCTGCATAAGCATTTCCTTTTGGGCATCTTATACATTTTTCAAATATTCAGCTAACGTTGAATTATTTAGGTAAAAACAAGCACATCCATCCCATTAGCATGCAAACATGCTTTTCTTTAGCAAATTATGAACTTATATGTGTATGGAAAATTGGAGATATCTTTATGATTTCATGTCCACAAATGTTTGCTCTGTGCACATATTTTATATACCTGGGGTCATGTGAAAATGGGGAAATTACGAGCAGCCCAGACTTAGAACACTAACAGCTGTCCCTCACGAGTCATTCCTGTTTGCTTTGAGGGATCAGTCACTTGCCCATGAGACTCTCATACTCTCCTAAGCTGCTAGGAAGAAGTACATGTTCCTGAAGGACAGGTGACATGGTCACAGGTGAGGACAGAAAGGCCAGGGTAGGGAGCTGAAGTGGTCCCTGATGGCCAGTCAGTCCTGCCCCTTTGCTAGCTGCCAATACCTTGTGTTTTCCCTCCCTGCCTTCCCTTCACCTGTGCAGTTTTCTTTCCACATGCCTAGCATCTCTCCCCAAGCATGCCGCCATCACGCCAAGGCCTTCCCTGCTTTGCTTTGAACTTGCATGCTACTTTGCATGGCCATCCCTTCAACATCGATTTCCATTCAAAGCAGTGGAGAGTTTGCTTAAAGTGCAGCTCTCCAAGGCCCACCTCAAATTTCCTGCCTAAGGGTGGAGTCCAGGAATCTCTATCAGAAGCAGTGTGACTTAGTATCTAAGAACATGGCCTAGAGAGCAGGCTGTAGAAGCCAGTCACTAGTTGTGTGGCCAAATTATTTAACTGTCTCGGGGTCCCAACCTCTTTTGTAAACTGGCTCTGAAAGAGAAGCTACTTTGGCTTTCAGAGCTGGAACAGAGAGGAAACCAAGCTAGTCCACAAAATAAATCACTACACACAGAGCAGAGCTCTCCACGCTCCCTGACCTTGCCTTCCTTTATTGAGTTGCAGCTTCATCTTTAACTTGTTGCCTTAAGATGTTATTAAGAAAAAACAACAAAACAATTTTTTGAAGAGCAGAATTGGAGAAGTCACACTCACCAACTTAAAAACTTACTGCAAAGCTACATGGATCAAAATAGTGTGGCATATGAACAGGCATTTAGATGATGGGACAGAATTAAGAGTCCAGAAACATAGGTCTTGGCCCAACTGATTTTTGACAAAAATGCTAAGACCTTTTTCAACAAATGGTGTTAATATAAAATTCTTAGGAGGAAACATACAGGTAAATAACCTTGGATCGTATAATGGTTAGAGCTGATACTAAAGCTCAGGCAAACAAGAGAAGAGCCAAACTGAATTTCATCAAAATTAATCTTTTCTACCTCAAAAGAAAGCATGGAGAAAGTAAACAAGGGAACTATTGCAAATCATGTATCTGATTAAGCCTAGATGTAGAATATATAAAGAACTGTTGCTACTCAACAATGAAAAGACAACAAATGACTTGCATCAAATTCTCTAATGGAGACAAATGACTAATACACATATAAAAGATGCTAAAAGATGCTCTACTTTATTAGCTGTGAACACAAGAGGTATTGCTCTATATCCACTAGGTTAGGGCATATGTTTAGAAAAGGAACATAATGTGTGAGAAATGGGAGCTCTCCCACAGCGATAATAGAGTTCAAAATGGTTCAATCTTATGGAAAACACATCACAGTTCCCTCAAAAAAATTAAACATAGAGTTACTGTGTGATCTTAAGAAGTTCCCTGAACAGTTTGAGAGACTCCAAAACAATACAAGTTACTGCCATTGCCCTCTGTTGCCTCCCAGAACTAAATAAGACCATATAATTGAAGATACCTCTATGTCATGAACAGGACTTGGAGGAGTCGGCCTGGGTCTGATCTGGAAGCTTCTTCCCTGAGGACTAGCTCTGGTAGCATCAGAAGCTGTTATGCAGGCTTCTGAGAGAAGGACAATCGATAGTCCTACCTACACATAAACCGCAACAGTAGCCAGATGTCCTCAAAGGTACAATAGTGACACCTATGTCTTGGGGTAACCAACAACTGTCTAATTAGACTCAGTATCTTCTCAGTGGGAGGGAATTTACATCTGGTGCTGTAAACCTACCCAATTCCCTGTGAGGTCACTGGTGAGGCCACGGGCCCTAGAGGATGGTCTACTACTGCCACTTTCCTAGGCCATTGTAATTTCTAAGTACTTTCTAAATATGTATTCTTATATCCACAATTAAGTATAGCTCTCACTCCTCACTTAAAAACCTACTTTTTGCAGCAGATGGAGTGCATTACTGAAATCTAAAACTGGTCAAATTACAGAGAACAGCCGATCCTAGGTGCCAATCCCAATTGGTGTATCTATTACATAACCTCTTCACTGAAGGCTCGGGGGACGTCCCAGAAGAGGGAGGTTAAATGACTGACAGAGCCAAGGAAATGAGGGCATCTCCTGTGAGATAGCATCTTTCACGCGTGACACGGGAGCTGCGTCCTTGAAATCTCAACAATATGGTTGCTCAAAGAAGCTCTGAACAATGACAAAGTCCAGCTGACATGTCAGCGTGGACAGCACCACTCACGTGCCCTCAAATCTAGATAAAGGGCTACAGGCAAGTAATGGCAACCGAGAGAGGGAGAATCAATCTTCTTCAGGGACAAGGCAATGGACAGGTTATCTAATCCTAAGTGATCGGCCCCAAACACACAAATGTACAAGCAACACTAAATGAACTCAGGAAGTTGTACGTATGTGTCTTAGGGTTTCTGTTGCTGTGATGGATGCCGTGACCAAAAAGCAAGTTGGGGAGGAGAGGGCTTATTTGTCCTACACTTCCATATCCCTGTTCATTACCAAAGGAAGCCAGGGCAGGAACTCAAACAGGGCAGGAACCTGGAGGTAGGAGCTAATGCAGAGGCCATGGAGGGGTGTTGCTTACTAGCTTGTTCCCCATGGCTTGCTCAGCCTGCTTTCCCAGGGATGGCACTGCCCATGGTGGGCTAGCTCCTCCCTCACTAGTCACTAATTTAAAATATGCCAATATGCCTTACAGCTGAATCTTATGGAGGCATTTTTCCCTCCAAGACAGGGTTTCTCTGTGTATCCTTGGCTGTCCTGGACTCACTTTGTAGACCTGGCTGGTCTTGAACTCACCGTGATCTGCCTGCCTCTGCCTCCCGAGTGCTGGGATTACAGGTGTGTGCCACCATGCCCGGCAGGTTTCCTCCTTTCAGATATTTGTAGCTTGTGTCAAGTTGACGTAAGACTAGCCAGAGTATGTATGAGTGTATGATTGTGCACATATGTAATAATAATTAAGTAAGAGTGGGAGGGTATGGGGAAGAGCTGGTAGGAGAGGAGGTGAAATGATGCACATACAGTACTCATGTATGAAATATTTTTTAAAAACTTAAGGGAAAAAAAAAGTCGCTTAGCTGGGCAGTGGTGGTGGCGCATGCCTTTACCCAGCACTCAGGGAGCACAGGCAGGTGGATCTCTGAGTTCAAGTCCAGCCTGGTCTACAGAGAGAGTTCCAGGACAGCCAGGGCTGTACAGAGAAACCCTGTCTCAAAAAACAAAATTCCCCTAAAAAAAAAAAAAGCCTATTGAGTGAAGTTATACATTTCTAGACAAAATTTTCTACTTGAGTGCTTACAATGACATTATTCCTATTAGTCAAACGGTTAGAACCTAAATGCTTGTCGGGTGATGAATGAGAAATCAAATGTGGTCCCTACAGCAAGATGCCCTAGCTGCTCTAGATCTACAGAAAGGCGTGATGTGCTGCCAGTAGCATGCAGGGACAGGCTTTTAACACATTGCGCCACATCAGTGGTTCTCAACCTGTGGGTCCTCAACCCCTTTCACAGGGGTCACATATCAGATATCCTGCATATCAGATATTTACCCTACAAGTCATAACAGTAGAAAGGTTACAGTTATGAAGTAGCGACAAAAAAAAATCATTTTATGATTTGGGGTCACCACAACACGAGGGCGTGCCACTGAAGAGCGGCAGCATTGGGAAGGTTGAGAACTACTGTTCTGAGTCAGGTAAAGCCAAACATAAACAACAACCTATTGTATAAAATTCTAGTTACCTTTGAGCACCAGATGGGAGTATAGAGTTTGGGGGTTCTGCTTCGTGCTCCCACGCGGCGCTTGATTTGAATGCAGGGCCTTGGGCACACTGGGCATGTCCTCTGCCACTGAGCTACATGCTAATCTGCCCGGGAATGCCTCTGCTAGTGAGAAGGCTACGGTCAATATGGAGGTGGGTACCACTGTAACCAAAGGGCATTGTAAGTTGATGGATCTGTTGTTGTGCCATTCCTAGCAGAGATGGATGTATCAGGCTATGTCCTTGAGACATCAGAAAGATATCCATCTGCCTTTTCCCTATGCCTCTGCTGCTTGACTGTCCATGTTATACTGGTTAAATGCCAGACCCTGGCTTATACCATATGAGTTTCAGCTCTTACTTCTACCACTCACTAGCTGTGTGTTCTGGAGTTACATAATCTCTTCCTTTGTATATGAACAGGACTTAGCTATAGTTTTGACCTAATAGACTTATTTTAAGGTCTCAGTAATTGCATAGATAGATCTATACTGGGCCTGGTAGCACAAATGCTAACCATCGTGGTTGCGGCTATTGTTTCTCTAAGGATGTAATTTATGTTAGAGATGAGAAAATGAGCTGCTCTCGTTTGGCATCTGTATTTGTCATAGAAAATTACTTGAGCAAACAAAGTACAATGATACACATCTATATTTATAAATGAAATGTCATAATGAAGCTCCATCCACTAATTATTAAATAAATTAAAGATGGAATTAGTAAATTGGGCTTTTAACCTAAGGTGGGAGGCACTTGAACTTGGAGTATAAGTCTGGCCGAGAACAAGGATGGTGTGCTGACAGATTGGGGTCCCTGGTCCACTAAGCTGTAGATGAATGCCACTTCCATGGCAAGTTCACCAGTGACAAATGTCACCTTGTGGGGCCCCTGGAAGCCGGCCTTTCCCTAGAGATGCTACCTCATGAGCTTTAGGGAGACACTCCACACAGGAAAGGACAAAAGGGCCCCTGTGTCCATACCGTAAATGAAAGCTGCAGATCTGAGTTTCCGACACCGAGACACACTGCTTTCTAAAATGCTTAACAGCCTGCTTCCTGCTGGCGTAGGACTGAAGTGGTGCTCTGATCCCAGGATGCCTCCTGATTGGCTCCTGTCTGTCTTTCAGCTTCACTGTGCAACCTCCCTTGGCTTATTGTGCTCTCATCCAGGAGCTGGCAAACCACAGACAAGATATGTGTGTATATATATATATATATATATATATATATATATATATATATATATATATATATATATATATATATAGTTTTATGGGACATAGCACATCCATATGTTTATATGTCTCAGGTGGCTGCTTTCACACTGCAATGGAAGAGCTAGGCCATACAGACAGAAACCATATGGCCCACAATGTGAGCACATGGTAACGCTTAATGAAACCTGGGAAATGAGGTCTGGTTGAGGATGCAAGGCGGGATGGTATGGCTCATCAGCTAAGAATTTTAACTGTTAAATGAAAGCTGTATGTATGGGGGGACACTGAAACCCTAAATTTCCTACCCATCCTGATCCTCTTCCTCCTGTGACCACCAAAGATCCTTGGAACACACTCCTGCAGGGCTTATGACTTCCTCGGGGAGCATATTTTGCAAAGACTGACCTCACTACTCCGATTTGGTATTTTGGCTAAGGTGACTTTGTGATTTTGATTGCTCCTACACCTACATGCTGCAGACATTTTCCTACCACAGTTCTTAAGAAACACATAATAAAAAGCCAACGACTCTCAACCACTTGGTGTTGTACCCGTGCCACCTTCTTCATCATAAGTAATGGTGATAATTGTAGCTGACATGCACTACTCACGTGTAGCAGTGTCCTGTCTAGTGCTCCACGAGGAGGAAAGCACTTGTCATCCATGTTATAGATTAAAAAGGCTAAGGAAAAGAGAAGTGATGTAATTCGTCCATGAGGCACAACAATGAATGAGTGACTGGTCTAGGATTAAACACTGTCTCTGACAGCAACGCACCAGTTAATTTGCCTTAGTGATATCTCTGCCTCATAGGGTCACACCAATGCTTCATCCTTGGGTAGAAGTTTATAGTTTATCAACTGGGTGGGAGAATCCTCATTTTCCAGACAAATAAATCGAAGTATGAAATGTTAAGAAGCTTCCAGTGTCATAGAAACATTTGTAAGGCAGAAGACTATCAGGGCTTGTGTCTCTCTGCTCTTCCTATTGTGAACAAGAAGTGAAATGGAGCTGTGTGCAACTTCCTTGCAATGGAGTACCCATGATTCTGGAACCTACTGAAGCAGAGCATGCTATCATGGATGTCCTAGACTGCACATGCATTATATCTGTCAATCACATACATACATTCTCTAAGAAAGAAATTCTATCGAGAATATGTCCTAAGGGAAGAAGAGGAAGTGTAATAATAATAAACACCAGAGACAATCTCACTGTTAACCGAAGGTCACTTAAGTCTATCTTATCCTTAAGTGGAACAATCCCATCAAAAACCATTATCTGGAAATGCTCACAGAAAAATCATATGTATGCATATGCATGTATATGTACTCATATGTACATATGTACAATGAAGCCAATTTTCTTTTAGGTATCTCTGCTGTTTTTAATACTTTTATATTAGGTTATATTTCCTGTAAAGTATTAATATATACTAAATAAATTGATAGAAAACATAAAATTTTAACTGTTTGTGGGAAGGAGGATATGGTAGATTGTTATTTTCCTCTATATTTTTCTTTACCCTTTTAAAAAACCTTCTCCAGTGTCACTTTAGCTCTTACTTTTTCTCTCTCTTCCTCCTTTCTTCTTTCTTTCTCATTTCTTTCCCCTCCCTCCCTTCCTTCTTTTTTTTCCCTCCTCCTCTCTCTCTGTCAAGGTCTCACTTTGTTGCCCAGACTGACCTTGAAATACCAAACTCAAGCAATTCTTCTTTTCTCAAGAATATGTTTTTTTCTGAGAAGAAAAATTTCATGATGCGTGTTGCTATAGACTAAACATTTGCAGCCTCTCCCCACATCCATAGGTTGCAGCCCTAACTCACTACAGACTAGGAGGTTAGGCCTTTGGGAGAAGATTGTCAGGAGGATGGAACTTTCACACGTGAGATTTGTGTCCTCATAAAAGAGACTCCAGAGAGCTCCCTTATTCTTCTGTCATATGAAGACACGTGGCAGACAGTTGGCTATGACCAAAAAGTGGCCATGAGTAGACTAAGAATATTTTAGCCTCTTTGTCCTTGGCTTCCAATCTCTATGACTGTGAGCAAAGTGTTGTTCAAGGGCCCAGTCTGTGGTGTAATGGCAGCCAGCAGAGATTTAGACACAAGTGTTTTAGGGCAAGAAGCTGGTACACTACTCTTTGGGGTCTGCAACCTCAGCAAGGGCCCATACAGGTTGAGGTAGAGCCTTTAAATGCAACTGCTTACAAAATGTCCCCAGTTTTGACATACTTTAAAAACTTATTATGTTTATTTATTTGTGTGTGTGTGTGTGTGTGTGTGTGTGTGTGTGTGTGTGAGAGAGAGAGAGAGAGAGAGAGAGAGAGAGAGAGAGAGAGAGAGAGAGAGAGAGAGAGAGAGAGAGATATCAGAGGTTAACTCATGGGAGTCAGCTCTCTCCTTCTACCATGTAGGCACTGGGGATTCGAACTCAGTTCATCAGGCTTGGCAGCAAGCACCTTTACCTGCTGAGTCATGGCACTGGCCTTGGATTTAGAACACTAATCTGCAGTTCCCAGTTTGCCATCACCACCTGCTGTGTGCACCTTGACCCAACTATCAGCTTGCTTTCCCAGAGAAATGGGGAGGTGGGATGTTTAGTATTGTCAACCTGACAGGGACCCGATTGCCTGGGTGAGGGGATACTAAGCATGCCTGTGGGGGATCATCTTGAGTCTATCAATAGACATGGGAAGAGCCATCTTAATTGTGAGTAAGACCATTCCCTGGGCAGGGCATCTTGGACTGTATAAGTAAAGAATGCTGCATATACATTAGCCACCACGTTCTGTTCTTGAGTGTTCTTGTGGTGATTTCCCAACTGTGACAGACTGTGAGCCAAACCAAGTCCTTTCTCCTTCAAATTGCTTTGGTCAGGGTATTTTGTCACAGCAGTTGGGGGAAAAAACCTTAAGACACAAAGGAAGAGGAGAACATTTGATCTCTCTGTGGTTTGATAAGGTGTACTGTTTGGTCCCTTCAGGAGAGAAGAGGGGAAAAGAAATGGTTGGAGTGAGAGAGTGTCACGACCAGGTAAGAACTATGGCTCAAGAGTCTCTAGGGACCAAAATGAGGCCTAATGTACCTGGTGCTGTTCTTTGTATCTGCTTTCCCACAGGGCTCCGGACCCTCCAGAGAAAGACCAAAATCCTCCTCACTGACATGTTGCAAATCATTGTAGGAAAAACTGGGGTGTTCCCAAGTGAAGAGCTCATGGAAAGGAGCACCCCATGGACAAGGTATACATTGACAGTGCAGTTCCAGTAAGGAAAGGTTGACTTCACAGTCTTGAGGAAAAAGTACAGTGTGTAGGATTTGAAGGGATGATAGGTTATATGAGGTGGTGACACTTTGGGGTTCACACAGCCTTTCAGCAGAGCGCTTAGAGTGGCTTCCAGGAATGACACTTAGCTTTGAATAATAGTTAGATTAGCTGTCCCTGAGGTGGGAATGGTAGCAGCAAAGACAAGTAGAACAGAGTAGAAACACATAGTCCTTGACTAGGAGTGGGACTGTCTAAGGGAGGCCTGCTGTGAGCCACCTGAGATTGAGCACAGGGGCCTGCTGAGGGCAGCACCACTCTGCTGAAAGGGGGTGGGGGTGGGGGTGGGGGTGGGGGTGGGGGGGCAAGGGGTGGAGGTGTAGGGGGTGAGAAGCTCTAATTCAGGCATTGGGCAGGCACTCTGAATTCACCAGCCTGGGTAGCAGTGACTGTGGTGGCAACAGACATGGGGACAGACTTCTAGTCCTGAGTACTATCTTAGTGGACTCACATGAGCCCCGTACTGTGCGCACTTGCTTTGATGAGGATGCTCAGAACAAGTGTGTCTAGCCACATGTTAGCATCCCTGGGCATTTCCAGAAATACTTAAGGGAAAAGAATTTGTGAAAGGCTGAGGTGAAGCAGGGCCATGCGTAACTGGCGAAATGTGAGGTGTTTGGGAAGAGATTATTTAAACAACTCTGGCTGGAGGTTATTAAAAGCATACGGTGCTCCATGGGTTCAATGCTCTTCTTTAAAGAATTTCACCTCTGTGGATACTGGTTGTAGCAATTCCAAGGGTCTACCCTGAAAGGACTTCTCCTTCTCCTTCTCCTTCTCCTCCTCCTCCTCCTCCTTCTTCTTTTCTTCTTCTCCTTTGATTCAAGAAACACCACAAGTAGCATTTGCCATGTTGGAGGCACTTGCTCTGGGGACCATCTTCATCTGCCATTGCTTGACTATGGCCTCTCTCATGCATATTTAGTCTTTCCTCCCTCCCGTGAGAGGCAGAACAGCAGACAGACGTGTGATACATAAATTCACTAAAGGTGGTAAGTGACTGACAGCAGCTGGATTTGGCTTCTGTCTGTGGAGGAGGTCTCGCATTCACTGTGCCTTAGTAGAAAGGCTAATTATGAAAGGCCACTGAGGGGAGGCAGGGGGACTTCTCAGAATCTGTTAATAATATATCTCAAAGGCGGCACAGTGACTCATGCCCTTATTAATAAGCCTTAAGCCATTTGGCCTGAAGATCATAGTTTCATTCAACACATCCTTTGGAGGGAGACAGAGGGGAAACCATCACTGCTGACATAGCAAGCATATGGAGGATAGGAGACCCTCCTCAGGTGCCCATCTCTCAGGCAGTAACTGGTGAACCAGAAGGAAACCTAACTGTCATCTTGCATAGACTGAATAAAGCTATGCCCTAGAAAGACAAAGGCCGTTATCTATAACAGATACCAGGACTGGTGTCTGGGATAACAAACATCCAATCGTGGGCTTAAAGGTCAGCTAAATGATCTGATTGGGAAGTCTGTCTGCCTCCCTTCATGCCCAGGTCAGTCCCTTTGGCCTCCTGTCTTCACTCCATCACTGGACATCTGCTGCTTGATAGAGATGCTTGAGAATGCCAATGAGAGCCACAGAATCATGAAAAACAATTTATTTAAAATGTAGCTATAGAGGGGATTTACCAAAACTGGCCCAAGCATATGTCATAGAATCTCATATCATTTTGATTTTTAATAGGTTATTCATTAATTGGTACAGTGGAGAGAAAGGAGAATCAACAAAATCCAGTTAACTGTACTTTTTATGAGCTAATTCAACTACCTGAACACACTGTAGGGTGTACGTGCTTTGGGGAGTATTTGATTGCTTGCTGTTTTTTTCAGCCCTGTATTAAACAGCCCATAGCTAGGAAGATCCACTCAGGTATCAGGAAGATGGTTTGAACTGATGTGAAGTAAAGCAGTTTATTACTTTGATATCACATTTCACCATTTTTCAATGCCACAAAGTGAAAAAAGGCACAACAGAAACAAACTTAGAACAAGTTAGAACAAAACAAAATGGCTCCCCTCCATCTCCCCTTCAGATAAGCCCCCTCCCTAGCTAGCTAGCTCTTCTGCTTGCATGTGTGCGTGCTTGCCTGGATAGACTAAGCTTTGCCTCCAGCCACAGAGATCCCATGAGCCTCCAAGCTGCACTGGGTAAAGCCATCCGTGATACCCACTTCACCTGGTGTGAGAGCCAGGGCTGTCCCTCTCCCAGATGTCTCTTGGCCCCTGCGTCTTTCCCTCTGCCCTGCTTCTCTGCTTCAGTGCCTGCATTGCTGTTCTTCAGACTTTCTCTACCCCTGTCCATCTCGCAGCCTTGCCCATGATATTCTTTGGGGATCCCTAGACAAACACATGGCCTGCTCCTTTACTTGGAGCTCTGCTAAATTGTGTCTCCCCACAAAAGCCTCCCCCACCCCTCTCTAGCCCTTTGTTATGTTTTGGTTTTGTTCAGGGTACTTTCCACCTGATGCATCTCACACACGTGTGTATGTGTGGGCACACACACACACACACACACACACACACACACAAATGCCTCATTAGTCCTCATTTTATTTGTTGTTTTCATTGCCATAGTAGCACCCAGTACATACTTGCTGAATAAATGAAACTAAGCTATTCAGAGCAACACACTTCTTTTTAGATAAACCCACGGAAAATGCCCTCTTCATTTCTCTGTTCAGACTGTTCGGCGCACATCAAAAAACCTTGTGATACTTTTTTCAGATGCTCTGACCTCTGTGTGACCTTCATCTAACGTCATTAGAACTCACATTATCCAGTTGTAGAATGCGAATCAAAGTGCCACTTACCTTCCTCCCAGACACTTTAATGAAGCAGGCTCTGCAACGTCTTCCTTGCCAGGAAGACTGCAGATGATCAGGCTGAAAACGGAACCCCAGGAGAGTGGGAGCTGGGCTTCTCTCCTCTCCATTCTTGGGCAGAGTAAGTGCTCATGCACTCTTTATCAGGGTTCATATCTGTGGGACCCACACTGCACCTGTCCCTGCACCAGTTGTCACGGAAGCCAGCCCCTCCACTGGGCTAACCGCTCTCAGAGCAGAGAACCAAATCTGGCTTCGAAGTGACGCAGGCTGCTTTTTTCTAGAAGAAGCTAAGCCAGCACCACGTTTGATGTGCAAGCTCCTACTGGCGCCTTCCTTCCTTTGAGTACAAAGCAGAGAATTTCAGACCGGAGAATTCTGCCGCTTGGGTCTAACTTTTTTTGAGAGACCCTGACTAATACAGTGACTCTCCTCTTTGGGGTGAACTTCCTGGTTCTACGGAGATACTGAGTCAGCAGTCGAGTCAGACTCGAATAGAAACCATCACAACGGGACTAGAGTAGGGCGCCACATCACGCTCAAGAGGGATCGGTAGAGTAGATAACTCACAGACGTCCACCCACTTCCTTTTTTTTTTTCTCATCTTACTTGTCCACTTCATCCCTACTCATACCCCAGTGCTCCTCTCAGACTCATGTACATTTTACAGTCCTGCTGGTCCTGACAATACTGCTAACCCTCCGAGGTTCAACCATTTGGTGTCAGAACATCTGTTTTCTCTTTCTCTCTACCGTTTACAGAAGCATGCTGTAATTTCCTCAGCAGAAGTGAAAGTGGGCAGCGTCTACCCACGGGTCCGTGCAAGCCCTAAAAAGAGCAAGAAGGAACCAGAAAAGAGAGAGAGGGGGACCCGAGAGAGGAGTTAAGACCAAACCTCACAGCTTTGCCCACTTGGTGGAAGGAAATGAAAATAGCTTCAGACAATTTTTATCATTGATTATAATCCTCTGCCGTCAAGCAGATGCCAGTAAAACTTTCGTTTTGATTTTACACATTACCTTTAACTGGCACTTCCTCATTTGCCTGAAGAGACTCTATGCCAGGGTGCACAATTTAATCTGCTGATTTGGAAACGAGCGAAATATATTAGTGCGCCTTTTGTTACCTCTGACATAAGGCCCAAGGTAGTTCAGGGTCTTGGTCGAGATTTGGGTTGTAAACAAGTGTGCCATTTTAAGTACATCCGTAACAGTTGAGCAGTGAGAGATGTATTACATAATCAACGTGGCAAGAGTGACAGTGGCCTGCAGAAGCAGAATGCCAGGGTGGGGGATGTGTGCTGGCTTGAGCACTCACAGCTGAGCCACTGCTTGTGACTTCACTGTCCCACCAGAAGGGCCTCAGCCAGTCCATCCAGTTACACTGAACTCTAAATTCAGTAGAATCCTCCCAACAGACTGGTTTACAGAACATTTTCTCCAGGTCAGTTAAATGGCAGAGTTGCCACTTACACACACACACACACACACACACACACACACACACACACACACACACCAGTGATTTACATAAAACATCTGTGGGAACTACACAGAAACTTGCTGCTACAGTAACTTGGGGGACACAAAGTAGCTGCTGTGTTGAGCTGGTCCATGCTGGCAAGCATCGCTTTCTGGGACATGTGCAATTGTTCTCAAGCATTTACTATGAAACAAAAAGCTATCAGGATCACGTGATGATTGTTGCTTGAGGAGTGGAGACCATTTACTTAGCAAGAACAGAAGATTCAGACTTTAAGAAAGTAGATGTTCTGTTTGGTGACAGAATATTGGCACAGTCCTTATCATGTGCTTCTGCCAGACTGTCTTTAGACTTTCATGTCCACAAAAGTTCTGTGTTAGTTTTGAGAAACTGTAGGCTTTTAGCCGTGGTCATTTTTGTCTTTCTAGGCTTGGTGGGTAGGATGATGTGACACCAATTGACAGGTTCTCTCCAGTGACTACAGAGTGTCTGTTTGATCTTGATTTTCTTTCCTATTACGGCAGTATATGGAAGGTGTACATTAGCTCTGCTTCTGGCTTTATTTTCGTTCCAGTATTTCCTCTTTGCTTCTGGTTCTTTTCGACGGTTTTATTTTCCCTTTCCTGTTATACAGTGTTCTTAAGAGCTGCCGCAGCAGGAGATGGAATACAAGTTATATAAACACACCTGGGCTTAAAGTGATATATGTCTAAAGGTAGGCCCCGGGGTTCTCTCTCCTCACGTTGCAGAACAAGCCATTTAGATGGTGCCCTCCCTCTTTATGCTCTGAAACAGCTGAACTCTTCTACTAAACTTGAGTTTTTCCCGTAGTCTTTTGCATTGTGTGTCTTCTTGTTTAAATTCTTTTAGCTAAACAAGGATGAATGTGGAACTATGACCTTAGCTTCTGTTAGTTATCATCGGAGGGATGAATACCACAGCCTCGGTCATGATGAATCTCTTGTCCTGACAGTTCTGGGAGGCCTGATTAATCTCCTCAGATTCATCATGCTCTTCCCTTCTGCCCAGTGACTGTGTCCTTGCATTTATTTTTCACTGGCTAACCCATCATAATTATTTATTGTTTGGCCACTCCATGTCTTTTCTCATCCCTCCTCTGGCTTGCTTGTCCCCTCTCCCACCTCTAGACTCTGCCTGTCTTTATCCCTCCTGCATCCACCCGACACTCGACCCATTCCTCCTCCTCATCTGGGCTTCTCCAGAGGTTTGAAAGTAACAGCGAGACTTGCATATGAGCTGTTAGAATCTATGTGAAGTTTTGGGAACTATTGCAGAGGAAGAAAAAAAGAATCATTGCAACAGAAATCCACCTGGGATTGTCACCCTTAACTCAGTTTGGGCTGCCCACATTCCTGTCAAGAGGGCAGAACAGATGCTGCAAGTCCCAATTGCAGAAAACTTAGATTGACAACTTGGCTGTAAATACAGCTGGCCTGGGGTAGATAAAGGTGGAGAAATTTGTAATGAACAATGGTGGTTCAAATGAAGCTTGGTGGTCACCATAAGACAGAACAAAGATAACCAGATTTATTTTAGAATTAAACCTATGGTAAGAGTTGCCTATGTTTATAGTTTCTGATTGCTCTATTCATATTCTTTCTTGAATTCATTAAAAACTAGCCTTTGGGGCCAGACATGGTGGTGGACATCTTTAAATCCTAGAACTCAGGAGGAAGAGGCAGATAGATTTCTGTCAGTTTAGGGCCAGCCTAGTCTACATAGAGAGTTCCAGGCCAGCCAGAGCTACATAGTAATATCTTGCCTCAAAACAAACAAACAAACAAACAAACATGAACAAACTTAGTGATAGCTCATCTCTATCCTTATCTCAAAATGGTTTTAGCAGAACCTCCATTGGATTGGTTAACACCGTGGGTTATTTACCCAACGGGCAGCTCATGAGCCTATCCCAGCCTGCTTATCACCCATGGTGAACGTTGCTGATTTACTCCCCTAGGAACACTGCTTCCCCGGCTTCTTTTATACTATATGCCTTTAGCCCATCCCCTGCCTCACAAGCCCAGTGGATCTCAGACTTCATCCCTGCAACAGAATCACAGGGAGAGTTTGCTCAAATGCACACAGTGCAGGGCTCATTCCTGGGACCTCTGCATCCATGTGGCTGCAGTGAGGCCAGATAACTTCCTGTAGGTGCAGCTTTGTGGCCCAGGGCTGTCGTGTTCAGAATCACAGAACTAGCCACTGCTTGTAGGTGTCCTTTCCTAGGTCCTCATCTCTTCCAAGCCACAATGTGGGGACCCCTTATAAGGCCAGTCCTTAGGGCACTTCATTGTTCCATAAACAACCTAGCTTTGGGTTTTGGATAGAATTTCTTCACCAAAATCTGGTATGTGTATCAGTGACCTGAATGTCACTCCTGAACTTTAAAGTCAGATGCCCAACTGTGTACTCTTCACACCCTAGAAGGGTGCCCAGAGGCAGCTCAGAGGCACCGCTCGGTCACCTCCACTTCTAGCAAACATACAACCCTACTTCTCATCAGCCTTCTCCATTTCAATTCAGAAGTCTGACGCCTGTATCCTTCCAGCTGTTTAGGCCAAAAGTCTTAGAATTACCCTGATTCCTCTCTTTTGCTCATATCTCACACACCATCCATTAGTGGATCCTGTTATTTCCGCCTTCAGGGTGACATCCGGAACTGCCACGTGTTCCCTTTATTGCTGGTATCATGATCAATCACGCCCATCTCTTTCCTAGGGCTCCAATTCTCTCTGTAGTGTCTGCCATCCTCCTACCCTGCAGCCAGTGCGACAGCCTGAAAATTCACCCCAGGGGTGAAGGAAGGCTTTGCATCTCTCAGTGAAAAGCAAAATGCTCACCTCCACTCACTTGGCCCTGCAGGTCCTGGACACCCTCCTCCTCTGCCCCCTACCCCAACTCCCGTGTCTATCCTCAGGCATAGTCCTTTTGCCTACAAAATCTTTCAGCCATCTTTGTATCCCTCGCTGTCACCTCTAGGTCTTTGCTCAAGCTCTGTGCCATCAGAGAGATTGTCCTACTTACGGTCCTGTTCACCCCACTGACAAGGGTCCGTGTCTCGCCCTGCGCATGCTCTGTCCTGCTCTTATTTTGCCCGCTACCTGATGGGTTAATGCTTCATCCAAGTTATTTTACCTATTTTCTCTCTGCCTTCCACACCTACTGGAGCCCGAACTCTCAAGGGCAGGCTCCTTTGTCTGTGTTGTTGGCACAGCTCTCACAACAGGTCCGGTGTGTGGGTAGCTCAGTGAGTATGACTGAATGAATCACTTACACTGGCCTCATTGGCATGAATTCTAAACAGCTAAGTGGATAAAGCGGCGTGTCATCCAGGATAAACGAACGGGATGAAACCCGGCCCCCACAGACAGAGCAAAATAGAAAAGACAACAATAACCAGTAAGTTAGTGCAAAGGAGCTTTTTAATTGTTATAGGATCCTATGGAATAAGAGGGATTAAAAAAAAAAAAAAAGAAACAGCCGGAGCCCAGGCTCGGTCCTGCCTCTGGGCTGGAAGAATGGCGGACGCATTAAACCCTGCAAAGCGGACCTTTGCTGTGTTCAGGGCAATTGTCAGAAGCATGGTGTTCTCCAGGGTCAGTCGGGAAATTTCCCTTTTCGATGCTAGATAGCTCACACTCGATTTCCTTCTCAAACCCAGCCTTAAATCACTCACAGAGAAAAATGGCTGACTGTGCAGATCCCGGAGTCCCCGGGACTCTATGGCCCCAGGCGGGCCAGGCAAATAGTAACCCTGGAAGTGCCACCAACTATGCTGAGGCTGTGAGCCCTTGCTGAAGTTACTCTAGCTTTCCTTGCCGTACACCTTCTTTTGTAAGGCGCCAACAGCCTCCTGTTTTATTTCAATAGGAAGTAACTCCTAGCTCATCTGGGGATTACAAGCTTATACACAGCAGGTCAGATTCTGATACAGCACAAAACAACAAACCAACCAACCCCAGCACTTTCACAGCCAAGTTTCTAGTTTCAAGGAGGGCTTGTTTTTCTCTGAAAACATAATTTATGTTGAATATGTAGAAATATGATTTAAATGGCAAGTTTTTTTGCTAAATTAAAAGGCTTGCAGTAGGAGAGGAGGCAGGTGAGACAGTGCACAGGGGACAGGGCTGGAATCCTGTCTGGTACAAAGCTGCCCTGTGAGCAGGAGGCAAGCGATGGGCTGGTTCTAGCCCACTGCTTTGCAAAATGGAATCTTGGGGATGAGGGATTTCTCTGTTCTTCTCCACTCCCAGGGTCTGTGTGGCTGAAATGGATGTAGCGTAAAGTCTTCTAGGCTGTTGACCTCTGCTCCTCTCCCCTCCCGTCCCCACCCTCCTTCCAGCCATCCACTCAGAACGCATGTTTGCAATTACTTTTTAGTTAGCGTACGAGATAATGACTCTGGTGGCGTTTCACACTGTCCACCCTTATCCCTCCTTAGCCCGTGTGTGTGTGTGTGTGCGTGTATGTGTGTGCAGATAAATACACGTGTATGCATATATCACACATATTTTAATGGATATATGTGTGCATATATAAAAATAAGCAACATTTTGGTTTTTTTCTCTGTTACTCCTTTGTTGTCATCTTTATATTTCTTCCTCCCTTCATATTACGCCCTTTATACTTTCCTGTCATTATGTGTATTTGTGTTTACATCTAGATTCTACATATGAGAGAAAACATGAGGTATTTGACCTTTTGAATAGAGCCATTTTCATGTCATATGGTCTCTGGTTCTAACCATTTTCCTGTAATGTCACAGTTTCATTCTTGCTATAGCTAAATAAAACTCCATTGTGCATGTGTGACACGTTTTCTTTACCTGCCTATCTGCTAATGGGCATCTAAGCTGTTCCCTTCGATCTATTTAAAAATTATATTTTGTGTTACTTTTTTCTTTTCTTTTAACCATGTATTTGCTCACATCTTTCTTCTTGTTTTTTCCTCTCTTTTAAAAATGTTATTCTTTCCTCTCCTTTTCTCATTTTAAGTTTTATCTTCTTCCCAGCTCTCTTTCCTCTTCTGTTCTCCCATTCAGCAGTAAGTCACTTGGCATTTCAACAGGCAGCAGTTTTATGGGCTGGCATTAACACCCATTAAGACCAGCAAGGCATGGCAACCTGATGTGAGCTCTGATAACGTAGTTTTTAGGCCTTGCGTGGACAGTAGCCAAATCTGCACAGGGCTATTACTTAATGATTCCCAGATCAAACAGGAAGCTTTCCGTGCCTTCTCATTGGCATGAAATGAATTTGTGAAACTAGCTTTTGACATCCAATTTTTCCTCAATTATTAGATTATCAAACCTATCCTTCTAAATTAGGAAAATATTGATAATATGATGAAATAGAAAATCAACATTTCATGACTTGCAGAAAACCATTGCAAATGATTTATGCATACATAACATGCTTTGATAGGAAATGGACAACAGTGTGCATAGATAATTCATAAAAAAGGGGGGAAGCGGCCAGCAGAGGTCTTCCAGCTGAACAGTGAAAGAGTTTCAACTTGAAAGGGCCCTTCCCCACTCCCTTCCTCCCTCCTTCCCCATCCTTCCTCCTGACTTTCCTCCCTCCTTCTCCATCTTTCCTCCTGCCTTTCCTCCCTCCTTCTCCATCTTTCCTTCCCCCATCCTTCTCCCCCCCCCCAGCCCCCCCCCCAGGTTTGAAACAGGGTCTTAAAATACAGGCTGGCTTTGAACTTGATATGCACTACGCTTTAAGATAAAAGACTCAAAAGTCATTTTTGAAAGTAAATTTATTACTTTTAGCAAAGTATGATGCTTCAGACTAGCTGAAAAAAAAAACCGTCATTCACATATCTCCTCCTTTAAATTTTAATCTTATCATGAACATTTAAAAATGTTTTCTTACAAGAAGACATTTTGCCAAATAACTGTCATGTGATCTTAAAAATTATTTTAGTTTCTAGTGTATAGAGAAATTGGGGGTTGTATAAAATGTTTTTCCTTGGAAACTGAGAGATGATAATTACACATATCTTTGGCATTTGGCATGATGGTTCAATACTTCAGTGGACTGTGTAATGATAAATCAGTAAGATTAGCTTATTAACAAGTCTCTGTAACCTATAGTCACCATCCTGCACTGCAGAACACCTGGGCCCACTCTTCCTGTCTATCTTGGGAAATGCGTGTGTGTAAAAAAAAAAAAAAAATATATATATATATATATATATATGTGTGTGTGTGTGTGTGTGTGTGTGTGTGTGTGTGTGTGTATTTAAAGAGTAAAGCTTTGTGTATTCATGCACTAACCAAGGACAATACAAGTAGTAAACATTGAACCCCTAGTCTGATCTACCCTAGGACATTCCCCACAGTTATGTGGAGAGTGGGGACTGACTCTGACATGAACTCTGGTGCCCCATATTTGACCACCTCCCCTTGGTGGGGATGCCTGATGTCACTCAAAGAAAGAATAAGCAGGCTACAAAGATGAGACTTGATAGCCTCTGACCATATAGTGGGGGAGGAGGTCCCCCTCAGTTATAGACCTAGGGGAGGGGAATAGGGTGAAAGAGGGAGGGAGGGAGGAATAGGAGGATACAATTGAGTTGTAATCGGAATAAATTAATAAAAGTAAAATAAACAACAACAACAACAACAAAAAGAGTAAAGCTTTATGTATCCAGATTCTGTCAGACTGGCTTGCCAATTTTCCTCTTTACTCCCAAGTCCTGAAATGCTCAGAACAGTGGTAGCATTGCTTTTATTTAAGTGTTTGCTGTAAAACTGGAAGGAATTGGGCCTCTTTTGAGATCTTCCCCACTCCACCTCTCTCTCAAGATACCATGGGAAACTAAGCACACAGGATTTATAGTCAAGTTGAACCTGGGCTCTGTCTTAGATTTGGTACTTAACCCTATGGTCCTTAAATAAGTTGTGTTTCCTTTTTTTTTTTTAACCCTCCTGAAACCTCTATGCTCTCATCTGCAAAACAGGTCTGATAACAAGACCTCTTTCATGAGAAAGAACCTCACAGGGTCAGATCAATAACTAGCTGGGCTAATCAAGATGGTAATGGAAGCTGAGCAGAATGAAAGAACTTTTCAGGATGCAGAGGCAACTCTTACATCACCCATAGCCACACAGTTAACAAGAAGTCTAGGCAGGCATGGTGGAGCACACCTTTAAGCCCAGTGCTCAGGAGGCACATGCAGGGACCATCTCTGTAAATTTGAGGCCGGCTTAGTTTATATAGTGAGACCTTGTCTTAAAAAATAAAAAATGCGTAATCTCATGTGCGTTGGCAAGAAAAGAACTTTCTAACTTATTCTCAGTGTGGATCCAGGTCCCTGGAAGTCCCCCTGAGTCAGTACAATGTAGAATGAGCTCTTATTTTGGTGAATAGCCCAGCTGTAAAGTCTTTTTATAAATTTAAATACAGTAGAATGAGGGAGGCAGACCAGAAAAGAGAACAACAGTTGGGATGGTAGGAGAGGCAAACACACATCAAGGTCTATGTACAGTTTTGATACAATGTGGGTCAGCATCTAATAATATTCCAAAGATGATGAGCTGTAACCATGACAACCCAGCTGATGCAGGCACCAAAAGACTGAGAGATTCAGACAGACATAGGAGAAAATAGGAGCTATTTTTCTTGGCTTATTGCTGGCTTATACTTTTTTTTACTTTGTGGAAAATTCCTTGTAACATGTAGACCAAACACTCTTGCTCAATCCACAAATATCCATTAAATGCCGATAGTACATCCAGAAAGTGCCCTGGGCTCTGGGGAAAGGTCGATAATCTCTATCGGCAGAAAGTTTCCCAGGGAGGATGCTCCCACTCACAGCCAACCAGGATGCCACTCTACCTGTGCAGCTGCCATGCTGGGTCAGCAGAGAGGGAGTGATTGATTTTGATTGATATAATGCTGTAACGGCAATAGCACCAGCAATAAGGATAAGAAGAAATGGGCTAGGTGTTCTTAAGCTGCACTCAGTCTCCATACAACACATTTTTCTGCCTCAATCATGAATATATTCGGGGAGACTTGCAGAGATCCACGGAGCGCTGATCGCTGCCACCCAGCTGCCTTGACTGAAGACGCAGAGAAGTAGAGCTCAGAGAATGCGGTGCTGGCCCAGGAGTACCATGGATATCTAAGGCTGTCTAGAGCTCATTGGTCAGACCTTGTCACGTGGCCCCACTTGAGGTTGAGATCAGGGTGAGCCAAATAAAGTGCACGCTTAGCGCATCAAATTCTATGAGGCTTTTACCTTGTGAGACATACAGTTGTAGGGTTGTAGTTTTTGCCCCTTAATGGCGGGGTTTGAGCCCAGGACTTGTGTATGTTTGGTTTTTTTTTTTTTGTTGTTTTTTTTTTTTTTGGTTTTTTGAGACAAGGTTTCTCTGTGTAGCCTTGGCTATCCTAGACTCGCTTTGTAGACCAGGCTGGCCTCAGGACTTGTGTATGTTAAGCACATACTCTACCGCTAAACACCACCACCAACCACCCAACCACCAGGCGGCTCCTTTTAAAAACAAATGGCTTCTTGTACCTCTACCATAGGATCTCACAGAAACAAGCTCTGGTCGTGTCTGTCAAGCTCATCTAGATCAAGTTCATTACGGTGGGGAGATCCTTTCTAAGCACAGAGGCACTGTTCAGACGGCTGCCATCTGGCCCGTACAAAAAAGAGAAGGCTATTACAAGTAAGGCTGCTATGAACATGGTTGAGCATATGTCCTTTTTGTGTGGTGGAGCATCTTCCTGGTATGTTCCAAGGAGTTGAATAGCTGGGTCTTGAGGAAGCCCTATTCCCAGTTTTCTGAGAAAGCACCAGATTGATATTGATTTCCAAAGTGGTTGTACAAGCGCGGGGGGGGGGGGGGGAGGGGGGTCTGCTCAAACTACTGTATCAAGAAAGGACAATGCATGCAGTAAACCTAGAACCCCTATTCAGATCTAGCCAAATGGACACAACATTCTCTGCAATTGTGTGGATAGCAGGGACTGACTTGGACATGAACTCTGGTGGCCCCTACTTGACCACTTCCCCTTGGTGGGGAGACCTCGTGACACTCAGAGGAAGAGTAAGCAGGCTACCAGGAAGAGATCTGATAGGCTGTGATCTTATAGTGGGGGACCAGGTCCCCTATTGTCATAGACCTAGGGGAGGGGAATAGGATGAAAGAGGGAGGGGGAATGGGAAGATACAAGTGAGGGGATAATAACTGAGATGTAATCTCAATAAATCACTTAAATAAATAAAAAAGTGAGAGAAGGCAAGCTGAGCATGTGCACTCACCTCTCACTCTTTCCTGACGGAGGACTCCACGCAAACAGTAGCTTCACACTCCTGCCACTGTACCTTTCCAGCCATGATGGAGTTTTTCCCTTAGACTGTAAATCATCGAAAACCCTTCCTTAAGTTGTTTTGGTTCCGTGTTTTGTCTTGGCAATAGGAGAAGTGAACAACACACCATCTACTGGTCAAGTCCTACTCATTCTCATAACTGCTTTGAGGATGTGCCAAGGATAAGATGCTCTAGGTTTTAAAATGAGAAAACCAAGGCTTGGGGAGATTCAATAATTTGCCCAGGATCATCATTTACAACAAGTAAAGCTAAGATTTGAACTCATATCTGGTAAAGATGGCACACTCATGGTGGGAGCTCACACACGTTTTATATTCCACATCTACTGAACCAGCCCAACCCAATGAGTTAGTTGGAGCAAAAAGTGCTGTCTGACAACTTGGTAGAAGCATATAGAAGCCTCATTGTCAGTGACTTCAAGCCTGCCACCAGTAAAATGTGATTTTTGTTGCTGTTGTATGTATATATATGCATATATAAATATGCATATATGTTTGCCTATTTGAGTGCATTTAGCAATGAGGTTAATGTTAGAACGTCTTCCTCAATTGTTCTTCAACTTGTTATTATTGTTGTTGTTGTGTATATGTGTGCCCCAGTTTGGGTCACTATTGCTGTGATGAAACACCATGACCAAAGCAACTTGAGGAGGAAAGGGTTTATTTGGCTTACACTTCCACCTTACTGTTCATCAACAAAGAAGTCAGGACAAGAGATTCAAACAGGGCAGGAACCCTGAAGCAGGAGGTGATATGGAGGCCATGGAGGCACTCTGCTTACTGGCTTTCTCATCATGGCCTGTTTAGCCTGCTTTCTTATAGGACCTAGGACCACTGGCCTAGGCATGACACCACCCACAATGGGCTGGGTCCTCCCCCATCAATCACTGATCAAGAAAATGCCTTATAGGCTCACCTACAGCCCAGGCTTATGGAGGCATTTTTTCTCAATTGGAGCTCCCTCCTCTCTGATGACCTTGTGTGAGGTTCATGTACAACGAGCCAGCACAGTGAACATGTGCTTATGCATGCTCATGAGAATGTGGAGGTCAGAAGAAGACAGCAGGTGGCCTGCTCTATCACTCTTTACTTGTTCTCTATTCCCTGCAGCACTAGGGTTACAGGTGAGCACAGCTATGCCTAGCTTCCTTATGTGAGTAACAGGGACTTGAAGTCACACCCTTATACTTGTACTCTTGCCTACGGTATGAGGCATTTTTCTATTGCCGTGACAAAACACCATGGCCAAGGGTAAGGAAGCGTTTAATGGGCTTACTGTTTCAGACAGAGTCAGTGATGGCAGAACAGAGGATGTCATCAGGAACAGCTGAGAGCACATATCTTGGTTCACAAGCAGAGGGTAGGGAACACACTCGGAATGACATGGCTCTTTTCAAACCTCAAAGCCCACCCCAGGGGCATGCCTCCTCCAAACAAGGCCACACCTCCTAATCCTTCCCAAATAGTTCCACTAAGTGGGGATCAAATATTCAAACAAAGGAGCCTATGGAGGGCTGTTTTCACTCAAACCTCTGCACATACCTAGCCTCTCCGCCTATTTTTTTGAGATAGAATCTTTCACTCTACCCGGTGCTCCCTGCTTTGGCTACACTGGGGTGGCCAACAAGGCCCAGGATCTGTCTGCCTCAGCCCCCACCCACAGCACTAGAGATGTACATGTGCACTGCTATACCTGGCTTTTTCATGGGCTCTGGGGATTTGAACTCAGTCCCTCATATATACCAGTGTGTGTGTGTGTGTGTGTGTGTGTGTGTGTGTGTGTGTGTGTGTAAATATGTATGAATGTACATATCATCTTTTACTAACTAGATATAGGATTATTCTCAGTTGTTTGGCCATAGACACAATACAGGGATAAGATAAATTCTTTCCTCTCAGTTTTTGTTTTAATTATCAAGGAAGAGATGAACCAGCCACTCCAAGGCATACACTATTCTATGTAAGGTAAGGTCATAGACACGAAAAATACTTTTTTTTAACATCAAAATATTCTGTAGCAAATCTCAAACACTCAGATTTCCAAACAAAATAAAAACACAATGCTTGGCTGCTTGTGCTTAGGAAAATTGATCATGTTTTCAACACTGAGCCATAGAGTCATATAAGCTCAAGTAACTGGAGACATAGCAAGGGTGCTCCATGTAAATCTGGCTGTGATTCAGTTTGCTTTGCTGAGACTGCTAATGCGTTTGTTCACTTGAAGTTTATTGGGTAGGAAATATGGAGTAAGTGTGAAGACAAACAAAATCCGGCTCGTCCTGAGGCTACGCATGGCTGAGTGGGACCTAAAGGTAATAGATGCTCCTCACAAAGAGGCTGGGAAGAACTGATTAGGTTAATTAAGGGGGGGGGGTGGTTAAATCATCACTGTAGAAGAAGTCACCTATGCCAGAAGTACATGAAAAATTTCACAGTTTTTGGTGGAAACATCTGGCAAGAGTGTTGAGAAAAGAAAACTTTTCTGCTGATGCTGTGGGATCTCACCCTGTAGAGGTGAAAACCTCAGCTAGTTACAGGATGCCTGCAGAAAGGGCCTGCCTTATATTTTAGAGCTTCCCCCTCCCCCCACCCAGGGAAGACTAATGCAAAAGTAATAACATACTGTGGTAAATAAATACGGGGTAGATACAAAGGCTTGAATCTAATTCGTAATACTGTGCCACGAAGGTTGTTAAAATAGAGTTTAATTTATACTTGTTTTTATAAGTACGTCAAGAGGGAAATAGAAAACTCTGAAATCCATATGATAAAGGCCACAAAGCCACGCATATCTGATTGTGTAACATGTCCCAGACTTTTTATTAAAAATTCCTCAGTTATTGTCCAGTGTGGGAGTAAATAAGGCTCACTTTGGAATGCTGTTGTGCATCTATTGTTAATGACTTCACCATCCTCCAAATCTTTAAAGCCTTCCCTTTTCTGTCTCCCTTTAGCTCCTTTCCCCATGCCCCCTTTCCCCCACTTATGTTTATTCCTTATCTTTCTCTGAATTTTTTTTTGGGGGGGGGGGATTCTTCAGCCTCCTCCAAAGAGTAAATTAAAACAAGGGAAATTGGGTCTAGTCTAATCCGGGTCTCTCTCGGATCACATACATCACCAAAGACAAGACAAAAGGACAGGTGCTCAGAGGCTAACCCCCAGTCAGTTAGCAAGCCCTCCAGGGAGTGTCTCTAAAGGCTTTGACGATGTAGAATGGTGCTCATCTCTTAGCTGCTTCTTGCAGTAATGAAATGCTTGAAATAACCTGGGGGGGGGGAATAGTTTTTTTTTTCCTTCAGGAGCTGAGGGAACATAAAAGGTAGGCTTTCTCAACCTGACTCAACCTGAAGAATTCAATTGAGATTTTCGAAAAAGTTCTTTGTGTGTGTATGAGAGATAAAGAGAGGGGTGAAGGGGAAGGAAGAGGAGGTGGTCTCCCTGCCTGGAGCTTACCAAGTAAGCTAGAGGGATCTACCCTTCTATTCTTCACTAGAGTTGGGGTTATAAGCCCCTCCCACATGCTTCACTTTTTTTTATTTTTTAAGTATGGGTCCTAGAGATGGAAGCCAGGCCCTTGTGCTTGCAAAACAGGAACTTCCCTGGCTGATCCATGCCCCAACCCGTTAGAAGTCTTTTACTGAGAGTTATGGAGGTCATTGCCTAGTTGTATGACATCACCAACAATGTCATATAGCTGAGACTTAGGGCCTCAGAGGCTCAGGGAATCTGGCCAGCTGAGTGTCCTGGGGACCGTTCTTTACCTGGCCCATCTCCTTTGTGACAACCCACCATCCTTCATTGCCGATAAGCATCTCACTGGCAGAAATAAGTTCATAAGCCAAGTAAGGCAGGGCATGCTTCCAGTCCCATCACTGGGGAGGCTGAGGCAGGAGGATAGTGAGTTCAAGGCCAGCAGGGGATACATAGCAAGACTTTGTCACAAAACAAAACAAAAAAAGAAAGGAAGCCGTTTCCCCTGGTGTTGAGCTGGGAATCTCACAGCTCTTTGCAGAATGTGCGTCTTCACAGTTTTCCTGGATCAACGGTGGCATTCTCTCCAGCGTCTCATACTTCCTGTTAGCTCCGGCCATCTCTCCAAAACTAAAGCGGCGCCATTTGTCCCTCAGTGTCACTCATGCAATGTTAGTTTTCTTAAGGTTGACAGTTAATTTATTGCTCTATCACCATGGAAGGATTATGAAGGACCAAAAGAGGATGGGTAGAGTTTTCTGACCTGGGCCTGTTTCTCATGAGTCTTGCTTGGGTCTTTGCAGACTCTCTGAGCTCTGTGACTGTGCCTGATTCAGGCCACCTCTGCTCCTACCTGCAGAGTCGACAGGTGCGTCTGGCACATGTGATTTTCAGTCATTCTACATGTCAAGCAAGGAATGGCCGTCCCTGCCTTGGGCTGGGTACTTTGAATATGAACATGAATGAAGCACAGCTCTTTCCACCGAGCCCTGGATAAAAGGGCAATGTTAAAACACACCTGTCTGGGGTACTGTTGTCTCCGAACAAAGCAATAGAAATAGAAGTTTCTATTAAAGACAGGGTTAGAGATGTTAAGGGCAACACTTCCTCTGAGGTCTCTTTCAGTAGCCTGACAGCACATGGTGTTTTCTCTGTTTGGTAACAATGATCACAGCACCAACAAATGCTTATGGGTGCTTAGGCTAGTCTGAGCTCTGTACAAAGTGCCTTGCATATATTCTACAATTGAATTCTCACAATTCCCTATACAAGATGTTCTCTCTCATTTTATTGGTGAAGAAATCAGAACACAGAGGTTATGTGCCCTATTGTCATATACACTCTAAGGCTGGTAAGTGGAAATAATTGCTTTGAGCTCTGGCTGGCTAGAATTTAAAGACCAACCCTTCAAACATGCCCTGTTATGTCTGCCTTCCTTCTTTTAGGACAAAGCCATTTTTTGTCAGGAAAAAGCAACACATCAAAAAGTGATTTGATTCAGTCACTTATGAGAAACAAAATTGTGAACATTTTGATTTATTTTTCCAATCTGTCACTTACCTAAAAAGTATTATATCCTTATTGTGTGAATGAGAAACTTAGAGCCCCTAGTAGGTCACAGTGGTGAGAGAGACAGCCTGATGCTACTGTTCTCTCCTGTGTGGGGAAGGAGAGTCTGGGAACTTCAGAAAGACATTTTCTGTTCCATGTTGTCCCCAGTACATTATGGTTTCTCTCTATCCATCCAAACTGGTGTAAGGGTACCAAACCAGCAAGTAGAATAAATAACTATTAAAGAGATAACAAAGTTAGTCTCACCGAGGTCTGCCTTTCCTGGAGCTCGTGAGGGAAACAGTCTGCCTACTAGCTTCTATCTCCTGCTAAACCCATGGCTACCCAGGATATTTGATAAAGTCTGGAGCCAGTTTCTGTGTGGTTAATAAACTGGGGCTGGGTGTCTGCTACCGGCTGTGAGCAGAGGTCGTGGTGGGGGTCAGGTAGGTGGATGGGGATGTGTTGATAACATCCTCCCATGAATAGGATTCTCTTCATCAAAGAATTAATTGGTCCATGAAATGTTGCTTTAAAGCTATGTTCTGTCGTTCTCCTACAAACATTCTTATGCCTCCAAAAATATAAGAATTAGACCTTTGAACAGACGGGATGTCTAAATCACATATATAAGTTATAGAAAACCACTGAAGCAAAGGAGAGGGCTTACTTATTTATTTGAATATGACGTTCTTTAAAAAGCATTTCCCTCACTTCCAAGGAGAAAGGACTATACAGAATCATAAATGAAAAATCAATGGATATTTAAAAAATAATTCTTATACCGTGATTAATAAACAATCACCTGGCGTTCTGCTCTCAGAACAGAACAGTAGCATCAAACAGACAGGCATGGGCACGATAGAAACAGCTTCCTGTGAACTGTAAGAAATATGAGGTTAACGTAAACCTTTACTTTAGTGGCTTCCTTCCAAGGCTCTGAGCAGCATCTGCTTTAAGACAATTCCATTTACATGGCCCTCATCCCTGTTTTTTTCTTCATTCTTGGTTGTGGGGACACACATGGATAACCAATAAGTCATCATTTTCGTTCCCAAGCATCCTGAGACACACATTGGGAAGAAGAGAAATGTCCCTGCTTGGAGTTTTGGGTGTAGTCACCGCTCAGTCCTGCTCACGGACTTGGGACTCAACAGCGGTAGTCCGTTCCTTCTGCATCCAAGTCTTCACTTCAGCCTTCTCCTCAAGCCTGTGTCCTCAGCAGAGAAAAGTCTCTGCTTGTGAAATCGGTCCGGAATCATTTCCTAAACTTCGCCAGACAGGAGCACATACAAGGAGGAGGAACGAGAAAAGACGGTCTCTGCTCTGCGGAGCTTACAGCCAGCCTGGGGAGGAGACGCAGCTCACAACCCCACAGGTACCTGTTGGAGGGCTTGTGGTGGGTGTGTTTGTGAGGATGATCCCGCTCTAAAGGGATGGAGGATGGGGATGGAGAACAGTGAGTGGTGGTGAGGCAGCTGGGGAGCTCTTTCAGTGTGGAGCATGTGAACTGAGATGGGCAGGGGCAATGAGCAGCCCAGGGAAAGTGTGTTCCGGGCAGCACAGACCATCCTGGAGCTCCTGCTTGCTTTCATGTTCGCTTCCAGCCCTCAGAACCATTTTGGCTGCTCCTCCTGTCGGCCTTGTTCCTAGTATTCCCTCCTTCTCAATTATAAGAGAGGGACGTTTGTGTCAGTTAGCTGTCACTCCAGGCTTGTGTGACTTTTAAGTTATTTCTCTTTCTGCTGCTACTGTCGGATTTCTTCTGGATAGGAGCCAGGCACCCCAGACAATGTGCCTTATTCTTTGCATTCTCTGAAAGGTTTTCTGGCTATTGCAATGTGATAGTCCCTTTTTCATATGGAAAAAAAAATGGAACTTTGGATCACATGATATAGTCACACTGGGCTTTCTGACTGGTATATATAATTTACCCTAGTTACATGGAAAGGACGAAAGCATAGGGCATTCTCTGTCATATTCACATCTCACTCCACATCAATTATTTAGAGTGCTAAAGAGAGCCATCCTCTCCTTTCCCATACCTTCTACCTGCCATCTTCACTGAGCAGGGCTGTGGGTGGATCTGTCTGTCTGTGCTTCTTAAAATAAGGCATAGTCTTATTTGGACTTCTTGAGCAATTTGGGGGAGGGAGGGCTTATAATGGAAAGCTAAGAAATACTGTGGACACTATCTGATTATAAATATTATTTTAACTAGAAAATAAAAGGGATAGTGCCCTGACACTACTTTAGGTCTATGGAAATGACTCATTGAGCAAAGCTTGCCTCACAGCCTTGCAGGCCTGAGTTCAGATCCCCAGCATCCAAGCCAGGATTCTGTAAGCTCAGTGCTAGAGGCTAGGGTAAGAGGGAGACAAGAAGACACCTGGAGCTCATTGGTCAACAGCCTAGCTGAAGTGATGGAAACTCCAGGTTCAGTGAGAGACCTTGTCTTAAAGGATACGGTGGAAAGCACACATGACACACACAAACGCATACACACACATGTCAAAAATGCACACACACACCACAAGTATACACACATATACACACACCACAGTATACACACACAAACATATGCACACACGCCACAAATACACACACACACCACAAATACACGCACATACCACAAATACATACACATACACACACAAGCACGTACTTACATATACATACACATGACAAAAATATACACATCACAAATACACACATAGATGTGTGTATGTCTCTTTCTCTCTCTCTCTGTATGTGTGTGGGTGTTTTCATATCCATGGATGTCAGAGGAGAACTCATAGGAATCAGTTCCTCCCTTCCACCATAACAGTCCTGAGAACTGAACTCAGGTCCTCAGACTTAACGGCAAGCACCTTTCCCCTCTGGGACACCTTACTTCTAAGCAGCGTTTTTGACTTATCTATTGCAGCTTTATCATGTTACACCATAAACAATACTGCTGCAGGCTTTCTCTACTGGAGGAAACACATGTCTGGTACGGAAAGTCTGGCCAAGAGTGAACGGTTGGGGAGCACACAGTGCCCAGGTGTGGACCTACTGCTATGGACATAGTCTCAAGCTGCTCTCTTAAGTTCTTCTCTCTACTCATATCTTAAAGACTCTTTGTGCAGTGGATGGTGGTTAGTGCAGAAACTAGCAACTGGTCAAAGTGCAGAGAATCACAGTGTGCTCAGACACAAATAAGATGTCTATATCACATTCCCTCCCCAAGGCTCAAAACCACTGCCTAGGAGGGAGTGAAAAGATCTTAAGAGCAGAAAGTTGGAGAAGACTTGAGTGAAGTATAGTCTTCCGGAGTGGCATGTCCACTGCTCTCCTGTACTTGCAGAGGCTGTGGCTGGGGGTGGGGTGGATCTGGAAGGAGTTAAGGAGAGAAATTGGGGGTGATTATGATCAAAATACACTGTGTGAAACTCCCAAAGAATTTACGTGTGCATGTGTGTGTGTGTGTGTGTCTGTGTGTGAATGAAAGAAATTCTAAGTCCTGGATATATTTCTTGATCTTAGCACTCAGGGGGCAGGAAAGTTTGATGCCAGTCTCAGCTGTGTAGTGGCCTTCTGTCTTCAAGGGCTGGATATATAGCTTAGTGGTAGATCTCACGCACAAATGCTAGATTCAATTCCCAACACACACAAACAGACAGACACACAAGAGACACACACAGAAACACACACACACACACACACACACACACACACCGGGGGCAGGGCCAAAGGGTGATGATTTGTGAGCCTTCTCAACTCGTATTTCTTCTCAGCACCAACACAACTGCCTCCAGTATGATGACTGATTAATAAACACATTTGCCAATGAGTCATTGAAATTTTATTTTTCTAGCTCTTAGGAACAGGTGAAAAAAGCTTTCCCAAGCATTCAAAATGTGTCCGTTAAGTCAGGCTCAGTTCAAATTGTCACACCTGTCTCTCGATACTTCTAAGGGCTCAGATTTTACATTTAATTTGTCCACTTTTTGAGATGTGAGCTAGTGTGCAATTTTATACCCAATGCAAAAAACAAACAAACAAACAAACCCCCAAACCACAATGTCTCAAAATCTAGAATTCATTTAAAAAGATTAATAAAATCTAAAAATTCAAATGCGTTGGCTCAGTAAACACTGTATGTGGAGATAAGTACAAACAATAACTTGGAAAACACCCAGCTCATCAATCCATACTAGAATGTATTTATTTATCTGATACACGAGGATAACTTGATGCTGACAAGAAAAGGACCAAACTCAATGAAAATGGACAGGAGAGGGCTGCCAACCACATGGAAACGTGTAAGAGTCTAGGCTTCACTCTGAAGGAGAACTACACTGAGTTGCTACTTTCTCCCTCTCGCCCCGGCAGAAACAGAAGTGTGCCACCACTAATTCATGCGTGAGGCTGTTGGGAAAGAGATACTCCCGTTCACTGCTTACAGATATAAAAAAGGCTAAACTCTTCAGGAAGATAATTTGACTGTTCCAATCGCCAGTACATACTCTCTTATCCCAGCAATCTACTCCTAAGAATATTTCCTATCCAGCTTGACTTGCTTTTCTATCATTTGTTAGAGTATTTTCTTTTGGAAGACACAGCTCAGGTTACACGGGCTGGACCCAAACCTACTATGTACCCACGGGTGACCTTGATTGAACTCCTAATCCTTCTGCCTCGACCTTCCAAGTGTTGGGGTCACAGGCTTGAATTGCCATGCCTGGATTATGCTCTCTTTTTCTATTTTTTCCCCCATGTCAATTTTTATAAGCCACACTTTTGAAGAATTTGTCCTGTTAATACAAGACATCAAATACTATTGGCACACAGTTGTGTATTTTCTCACTATCATTTTAATATAATGCTATACTGTCTTTCATGCTTGATATCGGTAATTTCCATTCTCTTTTTTCCTTAATGGGCTTTCTAATATTTATCAGTTTTGTTAATATTTTCATAAAATAAGCTCTTTGTTTTGATAAATATGGCAATTATTTGAAAAACTCAATGTCAGTATTTATTAGGGAGTATAAAAAATCATAAGATAACAATTATGTACCACACATGACAATTTCATAAGCTGAAAATCTCAAATACCAGCTGGGACTGGCGATACTGTCAGTGAGAATGCAAATTGGCACACTCATTTTGGACGAGTGTCCATTTCTTATAGAGTTTATCGACTTACTATACAACTTAGCAATACCGCTCCTGGGAATTTATGCAAGAAAAAAACATGGAAACACGTCCGCATGAATGCCTGTGTGATGCTAATCTTGGTTGTTAACTTGACTACATCTGGAGCCAACTAAAACCCAAACAGTTTGGCATGCCTTGAATGAAGGGGTTTCCTGAATGAATCATTTGAGGTACGAGACCCACCGGAAATCAGGGTCATATGATCTGGTGGCAGCCCATATAAAAGGACATGGGAAAAGGAAGCTTTAGCTTTTTGCCTGCCTGTCCTGACGCTCACTGACCATCTGTCCGTTTGCTGAGACATTGTTTTCTGATATTTGGACCTACTTCTTCATGATTTCAATGCAAACTAAAGACCAACTGAGATATCCAGCCCCATGGACTGAAAGATTAATTGCCAGAGTTTGGTCTTTACATTGAAAGACAGCCAGAGGCTATAAGTCATTTTTTAAAATCCCCTTCATGTGTATATATATATACACATATATACATACATACACATATATGCATACACACACACACACATACACACATTCTATCAGTTCTATTAATTTAGAGAACCCTGAATAATATAGCCTCCCTTTTCAGGTTAAGGTGGAGAAATATGCTCAAGGTATATTATATACAAGTGTGAAAATGGCCTTATGCAATCATGTATAACTTAAAAAGTAAGTTATTTTTCATTAACACAATAAATATATATACATATCCATATAAGACATCTTCAATAGACCATTACATTGATAAATAATATTGTTACTTTGTTCAAGGTATTAATTAAATTTTTGCCAAGAGAAGGCAATAAAAATAAATGAGGGCTGGGCATGGTGACACATGCCTTTAATCCTAGGACTTGGGGGAGGCAGAGGCAGGCATCGGATCTCTGTGAGTTCGAGGCCAGCCTGGTCTACAAAGTGAGTCCAGGACAGCCAAGGCTACACAGAGAAACCAAAACCAACCAACCAACCAAACAACCAAACAACCAACCAAACAAACAAACAAAAACAAATGAGGTATTGAAATAAAAGTCTGTATGGTAATGTTCCTAGTGTATGATTCATAAGCTCCCAAACCCAAGACGACCGTTTCCCAGCTAGTGACTGCATGAACAAACTGTTGGGCATGCGTTGTCCTGATTTGCTTCTCTATTGCTGTGCTAAAACCCTGACCTAACACACCTAGGGGAGGAAAGGGTTCATTTCACTTACAGATCCCAGTCCATCATGGAGGGAGGAACTCCGAGGCCAGCACCGAAACAGAGGCCGTGGAGGAGCACTGCTTATTATCTGTTCCTCGGGCTTGTTTAGCTTGTTTTCTTATGCAGCCCAGAACCACCTGCACAAGGGTGGCACCGCCCACGCTGGGCTGGGCCTACCCATATCAATCATTAATTAAAAAAAAAAAAATCCTTTGGCTGTGTCCATAGGTCAACCCGAGGCAGGCAATTCCTCAATTGATACTCTTTCTTGCCAGGTGACTGTAGTTTGTATCAAGTTGACATAAAGAAAACAACAACAACAAAAGCACTAGCATGTCATATAACAGAATTGTAATTAAAAAAATTTAAAATAAACTAAGCGTGACTCGATCCTGAAAGCATCAGGGCCACACTAAAGAAGATGGTACGTCATATGCAAGCTACAAGAAAACACTGTAGAAATTCTGAGAGTTTAGTGATTACATGGCTGTATGTTTGTCATCTGTCTAAAAACATGACCTTAAGAGGGTGGAGAGATGATAGCTCAGAAGATAAAGGCATTCACCATCAGCTTAACGACCTGACCTCTGACCCCACAGGTGGAGAACCAGCTGCCTTAAGCTGTACTCTGATCTCCACACGTGGACCATCCTGCAGAACATTTCATTGAATTTTGCTCCTCTTATTTTGGCTTCTCTTTAAGACTTGTCTGTCGTTTGACATTGAAATAGGATTTCAGGCCGTCCAGGCTAGCTTTGAATTCTTTTTTTTAAGCCAAGACTAGACTTGAACTCTTGATCATCTTTTCTCCATTTCCTGAGGGCTCCATTTCCTGAGAGTATAGACATAGCAGTTTTTAATCTATTTATTTACGCTCCAGTTTGCTGATTTTTAAAAGGTTTTGTTGTTTTTATTTTGCTTTGCATTTTGAGACAAAATCTTGCTATGTAGCTCATGATGGCCTGAAACCTGAGATCTTCCTGTTAGGATTAGAGATTACGTCACCTGTCACCTACCTAGTGGTATTTGCAAGTATATGGACCGTGTCTGTTGAGGGCAGAGATCAACCTCCAGTGTCAGTCCTCAGGGCTGTCCATCTTGTTTTTGAGACAGGGTCTCTCACTGTCTTGGAGCTTTTTCCATTTTGGCTACTGTGGCTGGCCATTGAGCTCTGTTGATTCACCCATCATCTTCACCTTCCCCTAAACTGGGACTACAAGAACTCCACCACTCCTAAATTTTTATGTGGACTCTGGGCATGGAATTCAGGTTCTCGTGCTTCTGAGTCTTTCTCATATTTCCTCATGCGTCATGCAAATGATGTAAAAGCCAACGTTTATCAGTAAGCCCCACCTGCCCAAGGACCTGGTAATTCCTGGAATGCTGGGAGTTGTAGTTCTTAGAAAATAACAAAGCCACATGGGAAATATGGTGGCCCTGTGGTTCTGTCCTTAAAAAGTTCCTACAACATGTCTTATCACTAGCTGGAAACCCAGGGGTGGACCTGACCAGAGTCTATTTTTCTTAATTAAAGTTTGCTTCAAATTTGGCTCAAAATTGTGCAACTGGTTTTTCTGTTGCCCAATCTCAAGAGTAACACTGATCCATCTCTCCAGGCCTCATTATGGCTTCTTAAGGTAGACTTAGATGATTCATTTTTGAGCTTTTTAATGGTAATGTAAATGTTTAAATTCGTGGATTCTATTCTTTGCTGCTTTAGCTACATTTTCACCATCATTCTCTTTGGAATGTTTTCCTAATTTGCTTTATAATGTCTTCCTTTTTCCACATGTTATTTAAAAACAAATTGCTTAATTCTAAAATAATTTGGGATTTTCTAGCTATTGTTGGATATTGAGTTCTAATTTGACTTCATTGTAGTCAGGGAATATACTATGAATGGTTTCAATCTTTTGCATTGTATTGGGGCTTATTTTGCATTTTAGTGTATGGTGTGTCTTGGCGTTAACATCCCACCCTACACACCTGAAAAGAATATATCTCTGCAGTGGTTCATCTGGCCTATAAATATCATGTAGGTCAAGGTGATTGATAGTGTTTGGATCGTCTATATAATTACTGTTCTATCCATTACTGTCTGCTTGCCTACTTGCTGTGTCTCTGACTCTTATAAATTTGCCTAATTCTTTCTTTACTTCTAGAAGCGTTTGCTTCATTTGTTTTGATGTTTTGTTTTGTTTTGTTTTCAAGACTGAGCTTCTGTATGTAACGGTGTAACAGAGCTCAGCTGTCCTGGACTTGCTTTGTAGACCAGGCTGGCCTCAAACTTACAGAGATCCACCTGCCTCTTCCTCCTGAGTGCTAGGATTAAAGGTGTGAGCCACTGAGCTTGTTTTAAAGTTAACACACACCTAAACTTGCTGTGTCCTCTGGAAGAGAGAACCCTTTAGTCATTTTGAAATGTCTGACCCTATCCCTAATAGCACACCCTCATGAATCATCTCTGATAAGACTGCAGCCATGCTGGCTTCCTTATGCACATGACTTACACAGTGGTTGTTTTTTTGCTGTTGTTGTTTGTTTTGTTTTGTTTTAACTGTTGTGCTTTTAACACTAGTCTATGAGTAAAGCACACGTGTTGCAGATAATAGACACTTAAATTTCTTTTATAGCTGCTTTTTAAAAAATCACTGCTTTTTAAAATGAGGTTAATCTATTTGGTTTTAGTGTAATTATTGACAAGGCTGTGAGTCAGTATTATTTTGCCACCCGTTTTCTCTGTGTTCCTCTGTTTGTTCTTTGCTATTTTCTGTTGGTCTAATAAAATATTTTTAAATTATTCATTTAATCTCCCTATTCACTCTTCAGTCTTTTCTTTGGCAACTAGTAAGAGCTAGTAAGAGTTAGTATTGTACTATCCTATATTAAATACCTAGAAATCTCCTGTTCCCACCCTGTCCTTGATACTCTTGTTGTAATATAACACCCACCCTACACATTGACTCATGCTGGCTATTTATTGGGTGCACGGATGACAGGTTAGGGTACGGCGTCCTCCAGCAAGGAAGTGGCACATGCATGTGGGCACAGCAAACCTTGTTCATTCGCTAAGTCTGAGGCTAGAGGCATTCTCATGGCTTTACTGAGATAAATAATTATTTTCAACCGCATGCTCACCCTGGCTCTCTGGGGTTCAGCTGTAGCCGACTGTGAAGGGTGATCAGCCTAGAGAAAGACTGTTGCAAGATATAGAAAAACAAGGCAAACTGGTTTAAGATGAAAACACTTTGAAAATGCCTGATTTCTTAAGCGAGAAATTAAAGGATCAAATAGAGCTCCCTCTCCGCCTTTCACATCTGCTTGTCACTGCTATTTCCCTTTCTCCTTGGAGCCAGACCCTCCCTACCTGACAAAAGGGATGTCTTCCTGCAAAACTCCTAACATGTTATTTTTGGTGTAGAAAAATGACTAGGTTCTGATTGCCTGAGCTTTGGTCACGTGCTCTTTTCTGAGCTAATCATTGTACAAGGAGAAAGGGGCCATGATGGATAAAGTGTTAGTCACGGCTGTCTTACAGGACAGTGAGGCGATAACAGACATTCCTAGCAGAATCTCATGTATCAAGAGTCTGGAGAAAGCAGACAGGAGGCACGCAGCCCAGTGACACTCACTGGCCACGCTGGGCACTGTAATCTCTATTGAAGTCGGTTCCCAGTATCTTCTATGGGGACTTTAGCCTAATCATTTCCATCCTTCTGCTGTGTACCTTCCTTTGTACAGTGATCGTTTAGTTGTTTTCTGTCTTGCCTCTGACATTGAACTCAATATGAACACCCCCAAAGAGAGCAAACACACACACACACACACACACACACACACACACACACACACACACGTAAACAGCCACTAAATAAATACTGTAATAAAGACTTTAAAAATATGAGGTACATGGTTAATATATAATAGAGATAAATGTCAGGGTCATGAGTATTTGCTTTGTTATAATCGCACCTTTTCTGTGTGCTTAAAATACTTCAGAACAACAACCTCAAAAGTTAAGACTTTATTACTGTCCACCCATTTTAGGACTCCACATGAATATCTCATTTAATCTGCATTAGTTATTTGCTGAAGGGCTCAATTTCTTGTCACGGAGGCCTCTGCATCGGGTTGCTTGCTTTCTCAAATGCAGCTAGTGGTGAGTAAGTGATTGAAAAGAGAAAGGAAGCAGGAATTTGCACAGTGTCACCTCTGTGATATGCTGTTGACCAGAAGGAGGTCAGCAAGCATGTCATACTTCAGGGGAGGAGAATTAGCTTGTATTTTTTCTTTTCTTTTCTTTTCTTTTCCTTTTTCTTTCTTTCTTTTCTTCTTTTCTTTTTCTCTTCTTCTTCTTCTTCTTCTTCTTCTTCTTCTTCTTCTTCTTCTTCTTCTTTTCTTCTTCTTCTTCTTTTCTGGTTTTTTGAGACAGGGTTTCTCTGTGTATCCTTAGCTTAGCTGTCCTGGACTTGCTTTATAAACCAGACTGGCCTCGAACTCACAGCAATCCATCTACCTACCTCTGCCTCATGAGTGCTGGTATTAAAGACATGTGCTACCACGCCTGGCTTAGCCTGTATTATTGGAAGGAAGACTACCAAAGAACTTATGTACATATTTTAAAATCATCACACTGGCTGTTTCATTTATTAAAATTCATTTTTTAAAAGCATAGTTTGAGTTTCACAGCACAATGAGCAGGAAAGAACAGATACATTTTATGTATTCTTAGGTTTAGCATCTTCCATTATCAACTTTTGTTACCAGAGTGGTATATTACATACACTGAAATGTTATAATTACCCAGAGTCTGCAGTTTACTCTAGGATCCACTCTTGGTTCATTCTATGTACTTGAAAGCATGTACAGTGAATGACACGTGTACCGCTACGGCATCTGAATTTTAATTCAGAACATGGCAGCTCTGAAAAGAGATCACATCCAAATACCTTCTAGGTCTGTGTGATCTTGCTAGCATATAAACACACCTTTAATCCCAGGAGACAGGCAAGCAGATCTCTGAGTTCAATGCAAGCCTGGTATAGAGCAAGTTTCAGGTAAAAACAAAACAAAACAAACAAACAAAAAACAACTTAGGTCCAGGTGTGGTGGTACACACCTTTAATCTCATCACTCAAGGAGGCAGAGGCAGGCAGATCTCTGAGTTCTAGTCAGTGATGTTCAGGCAGTTCAGTGGAGTCAGGGAGTTGAGGGCAGTGCAGTGGAGTTGAGTTCATGGTGGTCAGTTCGTGGAATTCAGAGGCAGTTTTAATGGGAGAGTTTCACAGAGACAGTTGAAGAGAGAACAAGCTAGACACAGGTGAAGACAGAAGGAGCCAGAGAAGGAGAAGGGACCAGAAGATTAGAACAGATTGCTAGAGTTAGTTTGAGGCCAAATAGAGCAATTCAGTCAGAGGCAAGAGAGAAGCCAGACTGAATCAGTCAGCTTGGGAAAGAGTTTGAGCCAGAACAGCTGAGTTGAACATCCAGCGTTCAGAAAGAGCTAGAAAGGGTGAGCTTATTCAGCAGTAAGTCTCGGAGGCTGAAAGCATTCTAGGCCTTGAAAGATTGTACAGAGGCTAGAAGCTTCCAGGACTAGGCTTAGGTTAGCTGACAGAGACTATAACCCTCAGAGATGACAATTAAATCAGGCGAATAAATGTTACTTTAACAGTATCGTGCTGAATATTTTTACTGCTCTGTCCTCATCTCTAGAAAGCAATGATGTTTTTCCTGTCTCCACAGTTGCCCTTTTCCCAGAATGGCATATAGTTGAAACCTTACAGTATGCAGTCTTCCAGAGAGGCCCTTTTCCTTTAGTGATAGACATTTTAAGTTTTAAAAATCTCGGTTTTCATTATCTGCACCTCATTGACAGGAAGATGAAGACCAAGGAATGTACTCTAGTTCAAATCTAAGAAGTACCCTGGCCTACCGGATACCAGCCCATCTAGTTCTGGCATCGGTGCTCTTAGCCTCTGTTACACTGTATCTGGTAAACAGTGGATTGAAGACACACCCGGATAACAGCATGGCTAGGCACAGCTGCTGGGAAACATAAGAAAACTATGTGGAAGGTGGTAGGGCTAAAGAGAAGGAAAGCTTCACCATATGGGAAGAGTCAACACAGCAGAAACTGTGTACCCCACGCTCTGAACTGTAGTTGGAGATGGGCAGGTGTCTTGGTGAAGATCAGGAGAAAGAAACATGCAAACAGAGGGAACAGTGTAAACAAAGAGCCCAGAAGCTCTGAGTCACTGCACCTGCGTTGGTAGGAGCCAGCTCTATACTATGGAAGGTAGCATGGTCATAGAGGCCAGCAATGGCAGCCTAGGGCAAATGAAAGTCCCCAAGGATTTCTAGGGACCATGTGACATCTCAGAGCTGAGCAGGCAGAAGGACAAGGCAAATCTGAGGGAGGAGCCTGAATTGTCAGGGGCCAACACGGGGTCTGTGAACCTGAATTGTCAGAGGCTAACGCGGGGACAGTCTAGTAGAAAAGAGGGAAGGGGTGTGTGGACCCCGTGTGTGGCCACATGGGGATGGGCAATCACACGGAAGCTTTTGCATTTGCCTTCTTGAGCTCTTAGCACAGAAATCTGGGGCACACACCCTAGTGCCCGTTTTCTAGGAACGACACCGAGGCTTTAGTCTTGCCTACGACCTGGTCCCTACTGGGGTGAAGCCTTTTCCTCTAGAAAGGAAAGATAATCTGTGACTGTCAGGAGCTGGCGCTCCCAACTTGCACAGTTTTTTGAGAAGTTCCCTGTAGCAGTGACCTAAAAAAAAAAAAAAAAGAAAAAGAAAAGAAAAGAAAAAACTTCCTAGGTGCTAAAAATAGAACAGTGAAATCACTCATTATTAGATGGTTCTTGCCTTAAAAAGCCTGCAGATAGATCCCTGGAATGGTGGAGTAGGGAAGAAAATAGCTTCATCTGTTTTAGAAGTTACAAGAGGCTGTCAGAAGTGGCTGGTGCAGTCAGGTTTCCCCAGAAGGGCCCCACAGGGAAGTGTGGGACCTGGTGTGTTGTGCCTCTGCCCAAGGACTCTTAAGGAGAGCCATGATGCTGTCCAGGGAGGTTTCACACGGTGATCGTCACTCCCAGCTTCCAGTGAGGTCCCCCTGGAGACCAAGCCCCATGACCACATCTAGAATAGGGGATTAGTCCTGAACTGCCTACTGCCTCTGTGATTGTCTGAAGGAGATGTCTCCTGTAGTCCAGACATTTGAATACCTGATTCCCATTTGGTGGCTGTTTGGGGAGGCTTAGGAGGTGTGGCCTTGCTGGAGGAGGAAGTCACTAGGGTGGACTTTGAAGTTTTGAAAGACTCACATAGATTGTAGTTTTCTCTGTGTCTCTCTGTGTGTGTGTCTTTCTGTCTCTGTGTCTTTGTCTGTCTTTCGGTTTCTCTGTGTCTGTGTCTCTGTCTCTATGTCTGTCTCTGTGTCTCTTGCTCTGTCTCTGTGTCTGTGTCTCTGTCTCTCTCTGCTTCTTGCTTATGGTTGAGGATGTGAGCTCTCAGTTGCTCCTGCTACCATACCTGGTGTTTGCTGTCACACTTCCCCACCATGATGGCGAGGGACTCTTATCCTTCCAGAATCATGAGGCCTACACAGACCCCTCCTTCTGTAGGTGGCTTTGGCCATGGCCTTTTATCATCACAGCAGTACTAAAGTAACTAAGCCTGTCTCTTAAGAACATAACAGCAGGCCACAGTAAAACCTCAACGTAGATTTCCCAGCATCAAATTTCGCTGGTTTGTCTGTCGGTGCCATACAAGAGCCAGCTAGACAGACTTTGATCAAAGAAAGTTAGAGGGTACATTTGGGATCATGTAACATAAAGAGTGGGCACTTTCAAATTCACTAGAATTAACATTGTCACACTATAGGAAGGTACTCTGGTCTTCCAGGGCAGCTGAAGTTGAGTAGATCCAGTCCATAGGGCTGACAATATGGAGAAGCTGGTACAGCAATGGAGAAGCTGGCACAGCAGTGGAGAAGCTGGCATGGCAATAGAGAAGCTGGCATGGCAATGGAGAAACTGGCATGGCAGTGCTTTTAAGATTGGCTGACACTTGCTGCGTGTTCACTGCATATTAAGATAAAGTGGGTGGTTTCACGTGAGCTTCATGAGGGAGGTTACTGGAGGAAGACACTCCCAGGTGGACAGGTTGGTGATGATCTACTGCATCCCACTGGGGTAGATGTGACTATGTGGCATGGGCATCCGCAGAAATTTGTGTATCTTACTATGTTTGATAGTTTTCTTAAGCAATGTGGAAGAGACCCACCAGATGTCCGTGATATATAAAGGGAAACTGAGGCAAGTAACCACTCACTGTGCTAGGCTGCCAAGACATGGATAAAACCGTCTCATCAATCAAATAGATACATGGGATGTGGCCAGAGCTCTGTGTGGTTTGTATATTTATAAGAGATTTGACGAGCTCGAAAGCATGACGGATGCTTATTCAACCAATGACTTGTTCTTGAAAACACCAAGATGAAGACCAGGGAGGCTCTCCAGTAGGTGACTGCTGCCAAGCCTGGTGATCTGAGTTTGATGCCCAGGACCCAACAATTGATAGTTGCTTCTGACCATGTGTGCCCTGCATCACGTGCACATGTAGGTACCAACTCTTATACCAAACAAATAAATAAATGTAAAAAAATACTAGGATGACATCTGACTAACATTATCATTAGGAAGTCTAAGTTGCAAGCTCCAAGGACAGAACCAGTTCTTGTGAGGAGACGCTCACGCTCTCTCACTTGATTTGTTCCTCTCCTCTCTGCCCCATCTTAGCATCTCTTCCCAGATGCCCCTGGCTTCCGTGATTCTGGCCTCCTCCACCTAAATCTCAGCTCTAATCTTATTCTACTCTGCTAAGAAATTTTAATTGCTTATTATCTTCAGAGTCAAATCTAAAGTCCCAGCCAAGTCCGGGGGGGGGGGGGGGGGGTCAGCATTGTCAGGGCATAGCTGACATACCTCAGCTTCATACAAAGGATAATTCAAATATTTAAACACAATTTAGCACATTAAAACACTTGGAAGCAAAAAAAAAAATTTAAATAAGAATGTTTAGGGATGTAGAGATATCCTATCAACTGAAGACTAAGAGTCCATAGTGCTCTTATAGAGGACACAGGTTCAGGTCACAGCACATGTATTGTGTGGCTCACAACCCCCTGCAAGTCCAGAGGATATGACAGCTTCTTCTGCAATCTGTGGGCACCTGCACTCACACGTGCACATATCCACATAATTAAACATAAAATAAGTCTTTAGCAAATAAATGAAAATAATTTTTTTTGAGGTAAAGTTTCATTCACTCCAGGCTGGCCTGGAACTCTGTGAGAATGGTCTCAGACTTCTGATAACGCCGTCTACCAAGTGTTGGGATTACAAGTGGCCTCAATGGAATGCAGTTTCAGTAGTGCTAGTGAGTGAACTGAGTACTTTGTGCATTCTAGGCAAGAAAGCACTTACCTACCAAGCTACGTCTCCTGTGCCCTAAGTAAAAACAATCCTTAAACTCCTATATATTTGAGGTACATACCATAGTTTAGAAAGAACATTCACACACATGTCACTAATGGCAACCAGGAAAAGGCAGGAAACAGGTATGATCATTTAAAAAAATAAACTTCTAGTTTTACAATATTTAGATATACATTAAAGATGAAAGACAGTAAGAGCTCCAAGCACTCTATACATGGGCTCCAGTATTATAATATCATTATAACAATGATATAGTATCAGTAATATTAAATACAAATAAGCATTGATATGATATCAATATTTATGTTTATATGGTACATTTGGCACAGTAATGATCCAATATGGACACCTAACATTAGCAGAAATTCATACTTTACTATTTAGTCTTTCTTGTTTCTTTACCTAATGTTCCTTCTCTGTTTCAGAATTTTATCTTGAAAGTCATATTGCACTTAACTGTCATTTCTACTTGGACACTGCTTGGCTATGGCAGTTTTCAGACTTCCTCTTCTTTCGTGATTTTGAGGAGGATTGGCTAGGTCTTTTGTAGACTATTCCTCAGGGTTTTTCTACTGTTTTCCTCATGTTCATACTGCGGTCATATATTAATGAAGACCACATGAAGGTTTCTTTCTCACCACTCAGTTATTGTCAGTACTACCAACAGGGCTCTTCCCTGATGACACTAGTGCTGATTGCCTGTAGCTCCCATGACTTATTTGTACCATTGTCTTTGAATGTCCCTAGGTATAGCCCATTCTTAAGGAATGTGAATTTGTGCTTATCTCTTTGATGGCATCTACATAAACTATTTACAATTCGGCATGGGGGCTTTGTCTCCTCTAGCTTGTTTATTACCTCATTATTTCCATATGTGTGAACTTATGGAAGATATTTCATGCCTTGGAATATAATTTTATACTACTTTATTGAAACTATTGGACTTTTGCCCATAGAAAGCTATTAATATCAATTTTGGTGTGCCTTTGACACATCCACCTTGCATATTAACTATCCCAATCTTAGGAATACCTGTTTCTCCTGGGAGCCCTGGTCCCCTTTGTTGGAGAATTATCTTTAGAAAGCAAGATCTTGGAGTTAGGAAGATACCTCAGTGGTTAAGAGAGCTTACTGCTCTTGCGGGTATGTTTCCAGCACCCACATTGTGACTCACAACCATCTGTAAGTTCAGTTCCAGGGGATCTGATGCCCTCTTCTGACCCCCACGGATTCCTGCACGTATGTGCTGTACATACATGTATATTCACGTAAATCAAACGTAAACAAATTTTAAGAAAGAGAAACCAAGGTCTAGGCACTAATGTAGTTTCTGCTTCCAGAATATGACCCAGAAATCTACATCCTCCCAATTAGAAATGGAGTCTTCCCATTTTATCCTTGAGAATGTTGAGATTCTAGGCACTTTTAGTGAATTGGAAAAGACATCAAAATTTTCTGAGAATCTCACTTGTCTTTGAACATTCCTCCCTCAACTTTCTATGTCAAGAAGTAGTTCTGTAAAGATGGAAAGCTCTCCCTTGTTCGTGGATCGGGAGAATTAACATAGTAAAAATGTCCATCTTACCAAAAGAAATTTACAGATTCAATGCAATCCTTATCAAAACACCTACACAATTTTTTAAAGACATTGAAAGATCAATGTTTAACTTCATATGGAAAAACAAAAACAAATAAATAAACAAAAAACCAGAATACCTAAAACAATCCTGTACAATAAAAGATTCTCCAGAGGAATCTCCATACCTGATCTCAAGCTGTACTATAGAGCAACAGTAATTAAAACAGCATGTTACTGGCACAGCAATAGGATGGTTGATCAATGGAATCGAATTGAAGACCAGAAATAAATCCACACACATATGGACACCTGACTTTTGACAAAGAAGCCAAATCTATTCAATGGAGAAAGGATAGCATCTTCAACAAATGGTGCTGGTCTAACTTGATGTTTACATGTAGAAAAATGCAAGTAGACCCATATTTATCACCATGCACAAAACTCAAGTCCAAGTGGATTAAAGACCTCAACATAAAACTGGAGACACTAAATCTGTTGGAAGAAAAAGCAGGGAAGAGTCTGGGACTCATTGGCACAGGAGACAACTTCCTGAACAGAACTCTAACAGTCCAGGCCTTAAGGTCAACAATTGATAAATGGGACCTCATTTGGCTGAGAAGCTTCTGTAAGACAGAAGACACTGTCAATAGAACAAAGCAACAGCCTACAGACTTGAAAAAGATCTTCACCAACCCTACAGCTGACAAAGGTCTAATATCCAAAATATATAAAGAGCTCAAGAAATTAAACATCACCCAAACAAATAACCCAATTAAGAAATGGGGCTCAGAATTAAACAGAGAATTCTCAACAGAGGAATATTGAATGGCTGAGAAATGCTTAAAGAAATGCTCAACATCTTTAGTCATCAGAGAAATGTAAATCAAAGTGACACTGAGATTCCATCTTACACCCATCAGAATGGCCAAGATCAAAAACTCAAGTGACAGCACATGCTGGCGGGGATGTGGAGAAAGGGGAACACTCCTTCATTGCTGGTGGGAGTGCAAACTTGTACAACCACTTTGGAAATCAATCTGGTGCTTTCTCCGAATACTGGGAATTGGGCTACCTCGAGACCCAGCTAGTCCTCTCTTTGGAATATACCCAGAAGGTGTTCTACCACACAACAAGGAAATATGCTCAACCATATTCATAGCAGTCTTATTCGTAGTAGCCAGAACTTGGAAACAACCTAAATGTCTCTAAGTCAAAGAATGGATAAAGGAACTGTGGTACATTTACACTATGGGATACTACTCAGCTATTAAAAACAAGGAAATCCAAAATTTGTGGGCAAATGGATGGAACTAAAAATGATCATACTGAGTGAGTTAACCCAGAAACAGAAAGACTCACATGGTATATAATCACTTATAATTGGATACTAGCCCAAAAGCATGTCATATGAAAGTCTTTACTTACCAGAAGATTGGGATAGATGCAGGGACCTCCTATTGGGACTCTGGCTGAGAGAAGAATGGGAGAATGGGGAAATAGAAGGACCCAGAGGGTCCTAAAAACCTACAAGAAGAACATCATGACAGGTTGATCTGGACCCATGGGAGTCTGCTCAAACTACTTCACCAACCAATAGATGCAGTAAATATTGAACCCCTCCTCAGATCTAGCCAAGGGACAGAACATTCTCTACAGTTGTGTGGAGAGCAGGGACAGACTCTGACATGAACTCTGGTGCCCCATATTTGACCACTTCTCCTTGGTGGGGAGGCCTGGTAGCACTCAGAGAAAGAATAGGAAGGCTACCATGATGAGACTTTATAGGCTGTGACCATATGGTAGGGGAGGCGGTTCCCTTCTGTCACAGACATAGGGGAGGGGAATAGAATGAAGGAGGGAGGGAGGGAGGAATGGGAGGAGACAAGCAAGGGGATGACAATTGAGATGTAATCTGAATAAATTAATTTTTAAAACCCCTCTTTTAAAGAGTAGTTCTGGGTCCCTTCTTATGCTCAGTCCTCTGTGCCACCCCACTCTTCTCCCAGCAGAGCAGCAGAGGTGGCTCCTTCCCTGTGCCTCTTTGTTAATGATACCAGAAAACAGGCATCGCAGCACGGGCATGCTCAAGTGAGTTAGCACAGGGCTGGCTCTTCTGCCTTGTGCTGGCCACCTAGCACACCTCCCATCCCAGGCACTGAAATGTTTGTTGACCTATTTGTGCATGTGCAGGCACTGTTCTTGGGATGTGAAGAGTAAAGAGACTCACGAGAGGGGTGCCTATAGCACACCTTGCCCCTTCCCCTTTGGACTCCTTAGAGACAAGGCCACAGTATCCTCAAAGTTGTCTTGGTAAGAGTCAAAACATGACCATGCTTTAGGATCGACTGGGGCCTTGTTAGTATGTAGAACTCATATCACCACCTCCACTCTAGAAGTCTGAGCTCAGGATGTCTGGGCTGGGGCCAAAGCTCTGTATTTAACATCCTCTTCCCTGTGAGTAAAGAGTCAGTAATGCTGAAGTAGCATTCTGCAATTAGATATTGATAATTCCTATACCTTGCCAATACAACATGGAATAGCTGAACTATTAAAAAAAAAACTTTACTAGAACTTAATTCTTATTCCATCATCTACACATAAGACAACAAAAAATACATAAATTTAAGTATGGAGAAGAGCCTCTTTTATAACCCCCAACCCCCCTTTCCAAGGTTAAACTGGGCCAATCCAAGCTTAAAAGGGACACTTTGGAGTTGGGTAACAGGGCCTTCTGTCTGGTCTCTGCTCAGGGTTCATTTGAAGCTCCCTCATACTGTGTGGAGGTTCTGAGAAATCCCAGAGAACAAAGGACATAGTTAACAGGGCCTGGTCTGTCAGTCACTGCACCTATTCCGGGTTGGCTTTAGCAGGGAGGCCTGGTTCATCTTCTTCTGGCAATGGTTGTTGCACAGGATACCTGTTTTCTAGTAATAAGTTCGTCAGAAGTACATCTGTGGAGAAATTCCTCTGCCTCCTTTTCTCTCTTTCCTTCCTTTCTTCCTTCCCTCCTTCCCTCCTTCCCTCCCTCCATTCCTTCCTTCTTTCCTCCCTTCCTTTCTTCTTTCCTTCCTTCTGCATCTTCCCTTCTTCCTCCTTCTTCCTTCTTTTCTTCTTTCTTTCATCCTTTCCTTCTTTCTCTCCTACTTCCACCGCCCTCTCTCCTACCTTTCTTCTCTCCCTTACTATACTCAGAAAATTCATTTATTTAAGGCCACTGGTTAAATAGCATTAAACTTGACATTTAGAACATATTAAATGAAATGTAATTGGTTTTGAGGGAAGGTTTCCAGGCAGGCCTTGAACTCACACAGATGTCTGCTTCTGGTACCTGAGTGCTGGGATTAAAAGCACGTGACAGCGTGGTATAAATGAATCATAGTTTAAGGCATTCAAGTAGAATGACACAAATAATCCGTGAAAACACTAAAGGAAATGCTGATAAGATGGGGTCTTTCAAGGTTACAGATTAGAGAAGTGAACTCATTACCACTGTGGACCCATAGCATCAGGTTGTTTCTCCTTTCCCCCCTTCCTTCCTTCCTTCCTTCCTTCCTTCCTTCCTTCCTCCTTTAATGTACTCTTCCCTGCCCTCCCACAAGCTTATTAGTTCCTTATTTTGCTAAACAGGGTGGGTTTTCCCATCAAAAGAAAAGTAAGCAAACATGTTGGCCCTACCTCAAATGAACAACCACATGAAGTATTTATTTTTCTGATAATGTTGGCAATGACAATGACAAATAAAAACATCAATTACTAGCTTTATAGTTACTTTACATACACTGTCTGTTTGGGATAGCCTTTTGTCAGTTTAATAGGAGCCAGAATCATCTGGAAAGAGAGGACTTCAATTGTGAAGCCTCACTCAGATTGGCTTGTAGTAAGGTCTGTGTGAGTATTTACTTGGTTAACAATAGATGTGAGAGGGGCCATCCACGGGAGGTGCCACCCTTGGGCAGGTAGTCCTGGGCTGTATAAAGAAGCAGGACAAGTAAGCCATGCATGACGAGCAAGCCAGTAAGCGGCATTCCTCAATGGCGTCTGCTTTGGTTCCTGCCTTTAGGTTCCTGCCTTGACTGCCACAGCAATAGAAGGGAAACTAAGCCACTCTCTTACCTAAGCTTCACCTTGGCTCTATGAAGCTGGGAGATAGCCTTGTTATCCGTTCTCTGAGGTCAACTGACCTGCCCACAGGCAAGCTGCTAATGAGTAGAAGACTGGCTGGGTGCTAAGGCAGAGCACACATGCTTTGGCCATTTACTCTGTAGAATCCCATAGCAACTGTTGCTAAGTACACGTTGATGGTCATGATAGTGGTGAGGATGGAAAACAAAAAATGCTTTCTGTGAAAGAGAGGAAATGTAAAATGCTTGGAAGTTCTCTCTAATCTTTAATGCCGTGTTAATAAATTGAAGATGCCCTCAGGTTTAGCGATGCCTACTTAGTAAGAATGGATTCATACCACCACCCCCCTTTAAAAAATTACTTTCTAGGATAATTTTAGAGCAACATCAGTGAGGATGTGTTAATTTTGGAAAAAAAATATGCTGTTCTTTGCAAAACAAGTATTTTAAGTAGTCATAACTCTGGCTCCAAGTCCCCTTAAGGGCACAAATTTCCATTCTGTGAAACAGCTTCTCTTTCAAACCTGTGGTTTTAAAGTATGTTAGAAGGGTCCAAATACCTCAGAATCCCATAAACATGGCATGACCTTCTGTGGACCCTGCTGACCCGATGGAGAATCAGGAAACTGGCCACACCCCAGACTCCCAGGCATTGTTCTCTCCTGCCTGCCCTGTGTTCTTAAGGATGCTTGGTTGAGTGTGCTGGTGAGACCTCTTTGCAGAAACATACACTTCCATGTTTGGCTTTTGATGCTTCTGAGATCAAAGCTATATCCATCATTCATCTGTTTTTTTTTTTTTTTAACAAAGCACATCTCTGAATTTTATATTCCAGAATGGTGTGGGCAGAAAGCCATGTTGTAATGATATTTTCCCATCAGTCCTTCTTTACCAAAGAGAGTATGTTTACCAACAGTCAACTACTTTCTCCATTGCCCGGTTAGGGCCTTATTTTGACAATGTGCCATTTTCTACTTCACGTAAAAGTGTTACTCATTGTTGCCAAATGTTTAGGGCATACTTTTTGTGCTGGTTAGTTTTTTTGTCAACTTGACCCAAGCTAGGCTCATAGGAAGAGGGGACATGGTCTGAGGAGGTGCCTGAGGGCAAGTCTGTAGGGCATTCTCTTGATTATTTATTAATGTGGGAGGGCCCAGCCTACTACAGTCGGTGCTCAGCCTGAGCAGGTGGCCTTAGGCTGTATAAAAATCCAAACTGAGCAAGCTATAATGAGCGAGCCAGTATGGAACATTCTTCTATTGCCTCTGCATCAGTTGTTGACTCCAGGTTCCTGCCTTGAGTTCCTGCTCTGGCTTCCCTAAGTGATAGACTATGATTGGGGTGTGTAAGCCAAATAAAACCTTTCTTCTCCAAAGTTCCTCCCCCACCCCCATGTATTTTATTACAGCAATCAAAAGCAAACTAGGACATTTCCTTTTGGTAGTTAACTTGGCTTGTGAGAAGCTTACAGTCTGTTACAGAAGGCATAAGACCAAGAGCAATATAGTTTTCTCCACTGACAGATGCTTTACCCTATGTAAGTAAATAACAGATACAGTGACACTTTGGGGCTTTATAAGGAGACATGGTCCCCAACTCCATCTGGACTAGTTGACTTCACTCTTTTTTAAAAAATTTTATTTTATGTGCATTGCTATAAGGGTGTCAGATTCCTTGGAACTGGAGTTCAGACAGTTGTAAACTGCTATGTGGGTGTTAGAAATTGAGCCCAGGTCCTTTGGAAGAGCAGATGGTGCTCTTAACCACTGAACCATCTCTCCAGCCCCTTGATTTCACTCTTTTATTCCATAATTGTATAAATAAATTTATCACCCATCAAACCTACAAAACACATTTTGTTTATCATAGGGGTATGCATAACGGAATATAAAAGTATGTGTTCAAGGAACTAATTGATCATAAACCCAAGGTGGCCCATGTGTCACTGACACCATTAGATTGTCCCATAATCTTGTCTCATTAACACTTGCTAGCAAATATAACTAAGCAGAAAGTAAACATGGATAAATACATCTGAACTCTGTCTTTCTCTGAAATCCTCTGTACAAGCTAAAAGTTCAAAAGTAAAGATGGGTTTTTTTTTCATGTCAGAGAAGTAAAAGTGGATTAATTTAGTTGTTTAAATAATAATAGGCTGTACACAGAGATAGTGGTGACAAAACACCCATTAGCTCACTCCCTACTTGATTCCACATGCTTATTTTCTACCTGTGATGGGCCAGGGACTCTGTAGGCACCACCAACAGGAACACAGACTGTTGCAGGTAACCCCAAAGCACAGTGAGCCATTCCCACAGTAGTGTCAGAAGCCTATCCAAGGGCCTGGCATTTAGTCTTAAGAAGAGAACCAGGCTGCTGCTGAGCCAGGGAGATTTGCACAGTGTACAAGGGTGAGCAGTAGGAGGGAGGCAGGGCGGAGCTGGCTAGGTGGAAGCTGGGTCACCTGACAAGACAGAGCAGAGGAGGCCTTGGAATTTGGGTCTGGGTGAAAGAAGCATTACCTCCTAGGAGGAGGAAGTTTGCAAAGGGAAGCATTTCTTTCTTACTTTCTTTCTTTGCTTGTTTGTTTGTTCTCTCTCTGCACGAAGGTTGGCTGGACTGTTTGGGGGGTCTATTTTGTTTTCCCTTGCGCAAACTTTCTCCTAGTCATGCCGCAATCTTATTGCAGTAGTTTTTAAGTTCTTGATTGTAACCTCTCCAAACAGGTCAGAAGTCCTATAGCAGGAAGGGAAACTTACACAGTCCAGGAACTTTGTACCTCAGATCAGAGGGAAAACTCAGAATAGAACTGCCAAACTGGCAGAGTTCCTGGTGCTGAAATCAGTGTGAATTTGTCAAACTTAAAAAAAAAAAAGGAGAAGAAGAAAGAAATTATGTAACTTGGCTTTGAGAAACACTTTTATCCTTTTTGGGTGTTGGGCCTCCCTTCTCTGCCTAGTGCAAGGAAATGTCACCATTTAAAGTCAACCCAGAATAGACGTCTCTTCTCAGGCCTGGGAAAACATTCTTAGTGATCCAGGTTCTCTCGGTGAGTGCAGATGACACTTGAATGATTCCCGTAGCCACCACCACTGGCAGTGGGAGAACCTTCTGTGCCTTTGGTCTCTGTGCGTTCTGTGTATGCAATTTTATAATTGCTGGTAGATTAAAATGGGACAATGAAATTAGCTTCAATTACATGATCCACAACATCATCCTTTCAACATGGAGTCCATACTTTCTTTTCATGCTAAGTCTTTGAAAGCATTTTTCTACCTGCAATGCACTTTAGTATGCATTAGCCACGTGCCTGCTATGAGAGAGCTACATGGATTTGTAGCTATTTTAGTGGACAGCTTAGGCCTAGAGTTTACCTTAAGGCCTGTGGGGTAACTACGAGGGGGTGACTGTGACTACCCTTATCCTTTGGGTCGGTGGTCAAGCTCTGCCTTGCTCTCCTTAATACATTTATTGGAGGAGCCACATGAGTCAGGGTGAGACTAGAGAAAGGTCACATTCAGGCTGGTGCTTGCAGAGCATGCCCCTAGGGCAACAACAACCACATGCTCTCCAAAGTGGGACCACCATAGTTGTTAGAGCCTGGTAATAGATTTCCTAGGGATGCTGTAGTGGAAGTTTGTGTCATCAAAGAAAAAAAAGAAGACCACATTTAATGCAGCTTTAGCTTTTGTTTGAGAAGCATTTGAAAGGACAAATAGCAGAGTTCTGGGAAATGAGAAGACATTCAGTGGTGATGAAAGAGTCCAGGATGTTGGAGCTGGAAGCCCCTTTGAGGAAAACCGTGTATGTTGGAGACTGACACCTGTAAGACTTAAGGGGCCCTATCAACCAAACAACTGGATAATAACAGTCCAGGTTCACAAAATGTTGTCCTCCCAAATTCTAATCTTAAATCAGATGATTCGGGCCAATATACCAAGGCAAAAAGGTGTCAAGAATGACACAGCACTGGAAGACCAGATGTCCACCTTCAGGGCTAACTAGAAGCCTGCACATTATTTTCCTGGCCACAATCTTCCTAATGTCATCCATTCAACATGCAAGTAAGTGGCTGACATGGTTTTGTTTGAGGGGCCAAGGGTGCAGGTGGGTATGGGCTTTCTTCCTCACTTGCTTACCCTGACCCACTCACTAGGTCAGTTACTTCATGCTACATTATGAAGAGAGACAAACAGAAGGGAGAGTCAGGGCAGTTATATAGAGAATGTGAAAACACTTGGGCTAATTCTTGGCTACATGGGACCAAATAGAGCTGCCTTTGTGAAGACAGGTGCTGAATTGTAGCAAATGTGGGCTCCTCCTACCACCTTCATTTTGCTTGATTGGCCAACTCTTTTTAAAAATATTTTATTAATTTATTCATATTACATCTCAATTGTTAGCCCATCCCTTGTATCCTCCCATTCCTCCCTCCCTCTCACTTTCCCGCTACTCCCTTCCCCTATGACTGTAACTGAGGGGCCCCTGTTTATGCTCATAGGGTATCAAGTCTCTTCTTGGTAACCTGCTATCCTTCCTCTGAGTGCCACCAGGCCTCCCCATCCAGGGGACGTGGTCAAAAATGGGGCACCAGAGTTCGTGTGAAAGTCAATTGGCCAACTCTTGAGAGTTTACATCAACCTTAAAGGGCTGAGCCTACGGTTTCCTTGATGCTGCCTTTTAGAACCATGGGTAAAAAGTTTTCTGGTTTGGCATGAATATTATGGCGGGGGCTGGGGGTACAAGAAGGTTATTTAATTACTAGCCCCTGAACTGATTTATTTTTCAACAGCAACAACAGAGTCACAGGAACCGGTGAAAGGAGTCAAGTGATTGCTCCTCCATGTGAGAGATGAAGAGGAAGAGAAAAAATGTTCCGATTTCACACACCATGGCTTCAAGCCAGACAGCAAAGCAGGAATCTGCGAAACTCAGAGTCTCCCAGGCTATTATTTCTCTTTGTTATTATTTCTGAAACAAGACCTGGGCAGAATCAATTCAGGCCAAGGAAGACTATTACTTTAATTTTCTACATGAAATTGTCAGGATGTCCGAGTCAGAAGAGGAGACAGGTGACCGTCATCTACGCAGAAATTAAATGAATGCGTTAGATGAAGCGAAGGACATCTGCCTTAGCAAACTCCAGTCATGAGACAAAGTCCGTCTGTTGGCACAGAGTCTTTAGAGCTTAAAACAAAACAACAAAAAGAAGGAACACAAATGATGCTGTAATGTCTATGAAAAGAAACTCTCTCTAAAGCCTTAGGAAACCAATGGCAGATAGATCAAGGAGAATTACTTTTATTTAATGCAAATGGGGTTTGAAATCTCTTAATTAGATTTTGTCCAAAAATAAGTGATTTTTTTCATAAAACTTTGATTTACATTCTTCCATTGTTAGGTAACTGACATACTTTTTTTTTGTTTTTTCCAAATGGGGAAGCCAGACTACCTAGCAGTGGTAAAGGACATTTTATGAGTGTATTTTCCCCTGGCTACAAATATCGCGTCTTTACCAGATGTAAGAAGAACAGCATAAGAGTCCAAGGAAATTAGCAATAACATTTATATGAGTGACTTCCCCTGGCTAACATTCATGTGCTTCATGATCTGGTGGGTCATGACATCACTGTGGAGCTCTCATTCTTTGGCCAGGGCATGTGGGATACGGCATCTGCAAGCGCCTAGGTATCCTTATGACTATCTTACCATGAAAGATAAGGTAAACCTATTTTGATCACACGTACCCCTGCCTTGACACATTGCTAACCTGATACCATTCTAAATACACCATTTAATGGTCTATCGCCTTGAGGTACCATATGGTTCCTTTCTTGGGCACCTATTCTGAATTTATGCTCCACGCTCCAATTCAAAATTCATCTTCTTTATGCTTCATTCTCTTCTGATGTTGTGGTCTAATGAGAAGAGCTGGTTTGATTCACAGCCTTCTAGAACTAGGAGTGTCTTAGCTCCTGTAGTTCGGTGGCCTCATTTTATATACATGACAACCAAATCCAAAGAAATGTTTAGTTCAATAGTCATTTAATAAGAACCTGCTTTGGGCCAGAAGGTGGGCTATGACTTAGGGTGGCACATATAATTAAGAAACAATTTTTACTATGATTGTTTTGTGGGATTGTACCCAGACATCCATAATTGGGACATCTTCAATGCAAATACAGATATGTGTTTAGGGCACTGGGGTGTCTCGAAAAGGTCACGGCTCAGGAGAGGGCTTCTTAGACATCTTGCTTGGGAACTCTGAGAGCTTCTTAGAGATGATGTGAGTGACAACTTGTCAGGTCAAGTTGTAAAGCATGAAATAGAAATAGCAACATAAATGCGGCATGAAGCTAGGTGTGGCACAGGCTGACCTCTGTGAGTATAGGCCAGCCTGGTTTATATAGTAGATTCCAGAAAAGCAAGAGCTACATAGTGAGACTCTGTTCAAAAAACAAACAAACAAACAAGCAAACAAACAGATAAAATACTGCATGAACAAAAACAAGGGTCGTGTTAGGGAGAAGCATGAGGAAAGACTTTGGACTTAGCCCGGTGTGTGTTTGAATGTGAGCGACATCTTGCTTGGGAACTCTGAGTAGCTGGGATGAATGGGAGGCCAGGGTGAGGCAGTTTTGCAGAAGCACACAGAGAGCCCAGCATGCCTGGTATTGGGTCCTCCAGGCTATGGGAGTGGCAGGCTGTGGGAAGGGCCAGCTGGGTGTGATGAGGAGTTCCAATATGAGCTGTGGCTAGATTTGCATTTTAGCTAGAGAGCTTTGGGATCCCTGAGGAAAACAGATCTGAGACTAGAGCAGAGACAACAGTAGTATTTTTTTTTTCCTTTGCTCCCAGAGGCCCATCAGTTTCATGCCAGGATGCTGCCATGACTCAGCTGGAAGCAGATGCATTAGTGACCCTACATGAATCCCTTGGCTTCATGGGTATCTGCTGTTTGTGCTGGGTGGGCACTCACTCCTTTAACTAACGGTAACAACATCTCAGTTCCTTTAGGGGAGCCATTCCTAGTCTTCCTTTAATCTGAGCATCCAGGGGAAGTTACTTCTTTCCACAGACTTCAAGGGCTTATAACTAACTGCCTTAGACCTTGCTAATTCAGTGCCTTCTATCTCCAGCCCAGTCACTGTTCAGTGGTGGGCATGTGATGCTGGCCAGGATGGTCAGACCAAGTTCTGTTCTAGATTTTTCTGTGATGTGAATACTTTTTTTTTGGTTCATACACGTTTTGCCAGCCATATCTTTATGGAAGAGTTCTCACAAACACATTGACAGATGCTTCTGAGTTTTCCTATGTCACAGCCCATGGCCGCTGTACAGGCCATGAGGTCTGGGGAGTTGTAGCTTATGAATGATTGTTTTCGACTTTGATTAGCCTTCAAGCCCCACCCTGGCCTTCAGATCCAATGGACCATGGCAACATAAACTCATTAGGAGATTAGCTATGCATGGAAGATTACCTTTCTCACTAGATTACAAAACATATGAGCCTTAGCCTTAAAGGACCTCAAAAGCTTATTCCGATTCTGGGAACCTGTCTCTCTTGTTGTCCAGGTCCCAGGCCAGGTCAGAGGGAGCCACTCAATAACTGCCAGCGTGTTGATGGGATAGCTAAGCGAGCTTCTTCTCGGGTCCCTTTTGTGCTAGAGTTTGAGACCCTGAGAAGCACCGCCATGGCCAAGGAGAACACGGGTCAGCAGAGTTGACTCTCCTTGCATAGATCGCCCCGGGCAGTGCTTATGTTGAACAACAGTGTTGGACAATGTAAAGACTAAGAGGGCCAGACTTTGAGGACCACAACAGAAGCCATCTTCCTTTCCGCTCAGCAGCTGCCATGGATTTACTGGAAGAATTTTGAAAACTCACTAAGGCAAGAAGAAAAAACAAAACAAAACAAAACAAAACAAAACAAAAGTCAGCAGCTTCCTTATACTGACTTCCAGGCTTCTACTCCATGCAAATGCATGCATGCATACATACATACCTACAAGATAGAAGCACACAGAGAATCCCGGCCACTGTATTCCCCCCCCCCCCCCCCCCCCCCGTCTTGCTTTGGTCCTGGCTTTTTCCACTGCACAGTGTATCTCGGACACTCCCCCCCCCCACGCATATCTTTCTTAAGTAGGCTGGAATAACCTCCAAACAGTTCCAAGATGCCCTTATCTGACTCCCACGTTTTCAAACGTGTGCCAGCCGCCTGAGAGCAGCATGCTGTTGGCCACTGTTCCAGGGAACATCTGCCGGCTGCCGCCTCCTTCTCTTCCTTTGGCAGCAGCCAAGTGATCCATTGACCCGGAGGAAAAGTACCCAGCCAAGGTCATGGACAAAACCCCAGGGATGGGAGGATGAGGAAGTGCTTCTCACTCTCAGACAGCCCTCACAGCAACACTGCTTGTTTAGCTGTTGAGATTCAAATAGGGATCTGGTCTCACTAGCTATTCCTTGCTTGAAAATGTTCTGCAGCTGCCTACTGATTTTAGAAGAAAGACCCACCAAGTCCTTCTCTATAGGCTTCCAGGATTGTTTGGCCCCTGGGGACATCCCTGGTCACACTTGTCTTCACCCCCTGCCTTCCTAGAAGAGTTTTTAAGTTCCTGGTCATGCTACAGCTTTGTTCACTGATATTTCCTTAGGGATGGATGCGCCCTGGATGTCCATACAGAGAAACTTGTATGTTTTCTCCTGGTACTGCGCTTCATACTGAAAACTCGGTGTGACTACAAATCCCAGCAACCTAAGCAACTGCTTGCTTAGGTCTTAACTCTTCCCACTAGACCTCAGGCTCCAGAAGTAGGGACAGGCCTGGGCTGTCCATTGGCTGAGTGCTGTAATAAACGACCCGACAGAGGGAATGTTGCCATTATTGTTACTTGGGAGAGCAAAGAGTGTGTACAGAGAGGAGCCAGCTTCACTGTGTTTCTTCTCGTCCTTTTGCCTGTTACTCGCTCACTCAGGACATCGGCACTCTTCCCTCACACCTCTGTGGAGCAAAACCCCAGGAAAGGTCCCACACACTTCTTTGTCTTGCTTCTATTTCTCTGCCATAGTCAGAAGGCGGGGGAAGAGGAGTCAGGGCCACAGCATTCTAAAAGATACAGCTGTGCATCTCTGGGCAGATGCCTGGAAAGGCGATTGCCTCCTAGAGTTAAGAGCAGATTCCGTGGTCCTGTGATGAACCTGGGCCCTGCAGACAGAGGGACTGTGGCGGCCCTCCTCTGGCCTGTTAAGGCTCAGCTTGTGCAACAGACCCACAGGACTAAAGTGTGTTAACACGCTTTCTGCTTGGGGCCTCTGCTTTCCAGCCCTTCCCCTCCGATGTTTTCGCTGTGAGGGTAACAGCTCTGCAGTGTCCGCCTCCCTGGGAGGATTTCCCTCCCACCCGGCAGGCAGTTCGGCAGACGGTGCAACACAGCTGCTGGTTTGTGTGTTTTTGTCCCTTGCTGTCCCGAGTGCGTTTCTGAAGCATCCCCACCTAGTTACTGGGAACTATGGCCTCTCCCATAGCTACCAAACCTCTCTCTTGGCTTTACACAGTCAATGTTAGGCCTGGAAACCACAGATGACTCTACTGTTGGAGAGAAAAACCCAAGCTCTTTGCCAAACATTCAAGGCCCTTCTGGCCCGAGCTTCCTCTCCCATGTCGCCTTCCAGCAGGTTACTGTGTAGGAAATCTCTGCTTTGACAAACGTCATTCCCTGACCCCCATGACATTGTTTAGCTTTAGTTTTTGGATAGTGCTGTCCCGCATTTCCAACGGCTTGCTCCTTCCAGATGTTGGAGCACCCCGTTCCTCTGAGAACAGCCCAAGTGCTCTCTCTCTCTCTCTCTCTCTCTCTCTCTCTCTCTCTCTCTCTCTCTCTCTCTCTCTCTCTCTCTCAATCTTCCCAGTTATCTCGTATAAAGAGCCAACAGCCTCCCCTCTACTGCCCTGGCTGTGACGTCCTGGCAGCATTCAGCCCCTTGACCTGCTCTCTGCTTTGGTGTCTGTACTCCCCACCTGCTCGTTCCCACCTTCTTGTCAGGACACCCCTTTTCTACCCAGGCCTTAGCATCGGCTTTGCTGCAAAGATGTCCCCAGGCACTCTCTTCTCAGTTCCAACCATTTTTTAAGTGACTCACAAACACTCGTTCCCATCTCCGCTCTTTTGTCTGAAGGCTTCTGTGCCACTCTTACATCCTATATCTCACCCCGCCCCCCGTCCCCCCAGACTCTCCCTGTCGTTGCCATCCACCAAGGCATGAAACCCAGAGCTCAGGGCGTCATCCAGGGCCCCTTGGTTACGGATTCTGGCTCTCACGCATGTGTGACACACTGTCTTAGGCCCCTGTGTACACAAGACTTACTTTTCTGATAGTATCACTGTCCTGGGAAGTTGAGACTGTTTGTCACACAGCATACCGGGGCTCTAGCTTTAGCACAGTGTCACACAGTACCCACATGTGTCACAGGAGTTTACCACCGGGGATGTACACAGCAGACAGAGACTCAGAAAGTAAAAGAGGGCTCGGTGTGACCTCTTAGTGCTGTCTAATACCAAGTGACTGATCTAGACAAATGGGAGAGGACAGCAGGGGTTTTTTGGCTTTCAATGGCCTGAGTCTACTCTTAGAGAATCATCAGGCTTCTAAATCTTCAGATGCACATAGAGTAATGGGACTGACTTCAGGACAGTGGTTTTGTTCTGTATAGAGGAGTTGGGACAGGAAACAAAGGTTTCGTCATTTTTTACCCCCAAGCATTATGGTGTAACCCATTCAGTCATTGGTAGGGAATAAGCCTGAGTCCATTCTGTCACCACGTGAAGGGTTACGTAAGGTGAGTGCCGTGAAGGAAACAAGAAGCTAACCGCAGGCATGGGAAGAGGGTTCATGCATGACACTTGGTGAGCAAGAGGAGATGTTTTTAATGTTAAAAAAAACCAATCAGATGGGGAGATGCGAAATTTACACATAATTAGGGGGGATTTTTAGAGAAGTGTATGCAGAAGGACACCTTTCATTTTTTAACATTCGGGAAGCAGGGCAGGGTGGAAGTCCTGCAACTCTTAACATAGTTTTGTATCGTCGATATGGCTATATTTTTGAGTACCCCAGGGATATGGCGTTCACTTGTTCATCCTAGAACACGTCTCAGTCTGGGGCAGTTTGGGCATGCGTTCTCCCGTGCACTCTTAGCTGCTTATATCTCCCCTCCCCGACTTGATTCTCGAGTGTAGCAGGCAGAAGTTGAGGACTTTCTCATGGAGGCTGTCTGAAACAGCTCTTGGTCCCTTAGAATTGTGTTGGTGGTTCATTTATTCACCAAGTCTCCTTAGGTGCTAAAATTATTAAAGTTTACAATTAGAAAATTATAAAGTTAGGTGCTAAAAGATACTAAAGACACAATGCCATCACTAGAGCCCTTGCCTTGTATGGCCAATGCTTCCATAGTGTCTGGCAAATATAAGGAAATCAGTGAATGGTAGATATTAATTTAATGAATGAACAGTAGGGGCTGTCATTCTTCATTATTGATGACTAACTGGCTAGGAGAAAATCTATGCCACATATTGATATGAATGATGAGGAAAAGATAAATACATTAGGAAACAGGAGAAAATCTGAGCAAGGAATTTTAAAAAAATGGCTAACATCATCTGACAAAGCACTTCTCCAGTCTCACAAGTCATTAGGGACACACACACATTAATGATAAGCTGTCATTTCACACTGAGGTGACTGGCAAAACTGAAAAGTCTGACAGTGCCAAAGACTGACATGAGGATCTGGAGGGCTGGAACACTAATGCAGTGTGGTGGGTGGATAATTGACAAGCCATTTTGAAGAGCCATTTGGCAATGGCTTGTAAAATTAGAAAGCACAGGACATTTGACTCAGCAAGTCTTAGCTCTGGGTTATGCTGCAGAGAAATTATTTCAGATGTTCAGAAGTGGGTAGTGCACAAACTCATTGTAGCCTTTCTAAAAAAGAAAATGTATGCATATGTTTGTGTGTGTGTGTGTGTGTGTGTGTGTGTGTGTGTGTGTGTGTGTGTGTGTGTGTGTGTAGGCCAGAGGTTGGCATCAGGCGTCTTCTATCATTCTCCAAATTCTGTCTTGAAACAGGGTCTCTCACTGAACCAGGGGCTCACTGATTCAGCTCAACTGGCTGGACAATGAGAATCATGGATCCACCTCTCTTCAGAACCCAAGTCTCTGGATTTCCCGGATGTGTGCCGTTAAGTCCAGCTTTTATGTGGGGTTGGAGGATCTGAACTCGCATCCTTATATCCAAGTGCCAAGCATTTTACAGGCTGTGGCATCTCTCCAGACGATAGCATTGTTTTAGTGGCAAGGAACTGAGACCAATACAAACTTTCCTTCATGAGAGAGTTGGCAAACAAACTGTGCTGCAACAGTCAGAGCAATACTTCCCATGTAGCAGTGAAGCCAAGGGGGGCTGGACAAAACATGGATATGCCTCATATACCATAATATGGTGTTTAAAAATCAAGTTGAAGAAGGTTATAGTATAATGTCACTTGGGCAAAATACATAAGAAAGCAGGCTGAGTAAGTTGTGGGGAGCAAGCCAGTGAGCAGCACTCCTTCATAGTTTCTGTTTCAGTTCCTGCCTCCAAATTCCTGCTTGAACTCCTGCCCTGGTCTCCCTTCATTATACACTGTACTGTGTAATAGGTAACAAACCCTCTCCTCCCCAAGTTGATTTTGGTCATGACTTTTATCGCTGCAGTGTGGAAGCCAGCCAATGCAGCACACTATTGGGTACTGCTTTACTGTTCTACTGGTGGACACTGGAGGTTTGGGAGCGGTTTTCATGAATGGCTTTACCATGAATACTAGAGTGAAAAAAATGTTCGGGCAAGGCTTCTCTGCATCTGCATCTGGTGCCTCCTGTGAGTTTGCTTTAGTGTAATAAGTTGGAGGAAATTGTGTGCTTTATTTAATTCTTGAAGGATGCACTGCAGTACACCTTTTCCTCTGTGGAAGCCCACAGTTGAGTGACATGGTTTCAATCACAAGAGCCCTCCCGTTTTAACTTCAATTAGCTAAAAATGATCTGGCATTTTATGTGTTGGTAGAGAAGCCTCCAAAAGAGTAATCAGTGTTCCCTGCTGCGGGAATAGTGTTTAGGGAGAACACATGGGTGAGGCAGTTTCCATAGAGTCCATAGAATCCAGTTCATGACAATAACTCTATTGAGAAGCCCAGCAAGAGATACGTATGGTAACTAACATGGGGTTTATCTACAGTCGTATTTAAGTACATCCCCTATTGCTGACTGTCTACTTGGGACTAGGAAGATTTTAGAATCACAGGGAAAGATAGAAGAGCCTTCTTGGAAGCAAATAAAATAACCTATTAGGTCAAAACAGTCTTTCAGGGAGTCCCTGTGGGGTTTGCGTTAAGCATGGCCTTATGGCAGATACAGATTGAAGCAATTAGCCACTTCCAACTTTATGCAAGCAGTAGCAATGGGAAGAATGCCAAGAGGGATGATTAAGGATTAAACAACACCATGGGAACCTGATCAGGAGCTCAGAGTTTACTGCCAGCACATGATATTTCTACATCACCACCTCCTTGATTGTGAAAGGGGGGGGGGCAGTGGCGTTGGGGGCGGGTGTGTTTTTCTGAGACCCCACCCCTTACTCCACATTCATACAGCTCAAGGGAAAGTTAAGGAAGAGGAGTCTGTCTCTACCAGCTTCTAGCAGGGAGCGCAGCCAAGAGAGGCAGGAAGAAGCATGCTCATTTCCAACCTTTCTGGCAAGCTCTAGCAGGAGTCAAAGCCATTGCCAGTTCTATTTTTTAATACAGCTTTAAAAAGGGTCGTGTCTCCACATGCAGAGGGAAGCTTACAGAGGCCTCTGTTAATTTAAGCAGCACGCAATTTTTTTTTTAATTAAAAAAAAAAAAAGCCTTAAACTTTGCCTGGCTGTCCAGATCTTTGCTTTACATGTGGTAGATCCAAATTAGGTAAGAAATTAGTGAAACACTTTCTTTGATAGCGAAGGCTGTGCCACCCACTCCGCCTCTGCTACCCATCCAGCACTGGCTGGGACCTGTGGAAACAAGCGTGAAAGTTAACATCCAATGGACAGGACATTCTCCACAGTTGAGTGGAGAGTGGGGTCTGACTTTCACACGAACTCTGGTGCCTCATATTTGACCACATCCCCTGGATGGGGAGGCCTGGTGGCACTCAGAGGAAGGATAGCAGGCTACCAAGAAGAGACTTGATACCCTAAGAGCATGTACAGGGGGACGAGGTCCCCCTCAGTCACAGACATAGGGGAGGGGAGTAAGGGGAGAATGGGAGGGAGGGAGGAATGGGAGGATACAAGGGATGGGATATAATATGTAATTGAGACGTAATATGAATAAATTAATAAACTATATATATTTTAAAAAGTATAGATTGGAAAGCCCTGCTAGAGGTGATAGCTTGAATCGGATAACTATGAGGAGAGAACAAGAACTAGTGAGATGACGCAGCAGTGAGGAGGAGAGCTAGGCAGAGAGCGGGCAATGTCAACTACATCATTCAGTGACATGAAAACGCTGGGCGACGAGCAAAAAAGTCTATTCCTGTGTTTCCGGAGGGCAGGGACTGTGGTTGTTTTGATATAGTCCCACAGAATCCACGCTGAGTATTATGATATCCCAAATATTTTTTATTAATATATAATTATATCATTTGCCATTTCCTCCCTTCAACCCCTCCTACATACTCCCTCAGACTCTCTCAAATTCATGGCCCCCTTTTCAAAATATAATATATATATATATATATATATATATATATGTGTGTGTGTGTGTGTGTGTGTGTGTGTGTGTGTGTGTGTGTGTGCATAGTATACAGTTATTTATATGTTAAGTTATATAAGTTAAATACATATGACTAAATATATAAGTACTACCCACTCCATTCATTTAGTGGGACTTGTATGTATATAATTTCAAGGTTAACCACTTGATAATCAATTAGTAGCCCATCTCTGAGGGGGACTATTTCTCCCGCTCTCAGCATTCTTGAGTTGCCTGCAGTTCTTTGACTAGGGCTGGAGCCCCGTGAGGTTTCCCCCTTGCACATTAGCATCACTGCATCACTCTTGCTGCAGTACTTGTTCAGGTCTTGTTTGGGCAGCCGTATTGATGGGCACCCGTGGGGTGGGGGTGGGGGCTTCCTGCCATTTCTAGGAGACGCGATCTCACAGCAGCTCTCCTGGCTAGCTCATGCAAGTTTTCTGCCCCTTCTTCTGTGATGTTTCCTGAGCCTGCAATCCTTTCTTTTAAAGACCACAGACTCTTTAAACTTTCCTTATGTCAGCAGCTCAGGAAACCTGAGGCCCAAGTATGCGCAAAGCTCGTCCGTACCGTTGTCGCACGGGTGTCGGGTGTGTAGCCCACAGATCTAGGACTGTTCCCTTGATAACGGGAAGAGAGGAGAGAACAAAGGAAGAGGGATAGACTTCACCTCTCAGTGGTGTCTTCCTTCTCTGTCTATGTGGGGCTCCCCCACCTATTTGTGTACATAGCAGCACTCATCTGGAACCCTCCTGGTGGGAGGGTAGATACCTGAGAGACAATTTGTGCCCCTCCCCCTTGGCTCCCAGACAACTGAAACAAGTGTCTTCAGGAATCTCGTGCTGGGAGAAGGGAAAGGCCGGAGAAACCTGGTGCCAGCCCTGGGAGGAACTTGTCTTTTGGAAAGAGATTTCATAGACTTCTGACTACTTGTCAGGCCACCTTGCAGGAAAGACTGGAGCCCAGACCATGACGGGCCGTCTCACACCTTGACCAGGACTACTTACTTTGAATGCCTCCTGCCCTCATTTAAACCAAGGCCTAAGACAGTACTCCAAAGACAAACTTGTGAGCGTCCCTGGGCCTGTTTATTCATCTCTCTTCCCAGTGTGCCCACACTGACTCCATCTCCTTCCTCAGCCTTCCTCTATCATGTAACTTTATTTGGTTCCCAGAGCCCGGGGTTTTGACACTAACCATTCTAATAGCACGGCCACTTAGTGACTACTATGTGTTACATTTATTTTTTAATCTCATTTGACCGTTACTCCAACCTGCAACATAGATACTATTACTCCATGGATACTCAAAGCCCACACAAGTGATTAGTGACAGGCTTGAGGGTTGGACCTTGGATTCCTCAGACCCCAGAAATGCTTCATTGTTGTCTATTCTGCTTCCCAAGGAGGACTTTCTAGAATAAGTCTGGCCTCTCTCCACTAGCCTATGAATATTTGTCAGTTTGATGGCTTCCTAAAATATTAAAAAAAATACCACTTACATAATAAAAATATGTACTGAAACAAAACATTCATTTGCTTAGGGTTACACATAGCAACCTTTTTCTAGTCTTTTTTTTTTTTTTTAAGACTGGAAATCATCTAGGTCAGAGATTCACACAACAGAAACAGATAAGCATAGCAAGCCTACTCCCTTCTGTCCCATGATGCCTCTGGGCAGTGCTGCTGCTAGGTTCCATATCTGTGCAGAACTGTGCCTTCTGTACTGCCCTTTTCCTCTATAGGTCTTGAGAACTGCATCTCAGCACACATGCTTGTTTTTCATTTGTTCAATTATTGCATAGGCAGTGCTTTGTGGGTACACTTGACCTTATTACAGAGTCTTTAGTGGATGGGCACTTTTGTTGTTTCTGGTCTTGTGCCATTACAAGCCACACTTCAATTAGCATCCTTATTCAGTTGAGGTCAAGTTTATAGAGTGAAAATTGGAGGAGTCCATCTTGAGGGACCCACAGACCCTAACCATGCTCACTTGAGTACTGAGCACGTGGTGCATGAGTGTGATAAAAAAGGGGATATGAAGTACGGTGGTCCCAGCTCTGCAACTCTTGGCCTATGTGAGCTTGGGTGAGTTATTTAACCTTTCAAAACCAGAACTTACTAGCAGTTTAATGCAGTGGTAGGCAAGCTTTATTAAGCCAGGTGTACGCTAAGTAGTGGTTTTGAAGTTTGAGACTCAAATATGTTAAGACAAAGGAGCCATTATAGACAAAGGTGCTCAGACCAATAGCAATTGATAGAGCCACGAGTTTCCTCCAGGGAATGTGGTTCCACTGCTTACGGTCTAACCATTTATTCAGCAGAGGATGCATGGATTAAATGAGAAGACATTTAGGACAGGAAGAGATGAGGCATAGAGAGGTGAGAAGAGGAAGCAGGGTAGCAGCATAGTGTGCGGCCTTCCCAGGGTGTGGCTGCAGTGGTGATGTGACTGCCTCTGATAAGATTTCCTCGCAATTTTCTGTGAAAGGGAAGCTGGGAACAGAGCGTCATGTGATTCTGGAGATCTGCTGCATTGTTTAGTCCAGATTAGCAGAAACCGGGGAGGGAGATGTGTATTTATTTATTTATTTATTTATTTATTTATTTATTTATAGACAAGTAATCAAATGGTATAGAGAAAGGAAGCTGTAATGAGAATTAAAAAAAAAAATCAGCCTTCCAAGTGAGGAAGCCAAAACAAAGGGGTGGAGATTATTAGGGAACATGACCTTGGCTATGAACAACAGAGCGGAGCTGCCAGGGAAATTCTTTCCCAGAAAGTTAAGTGTGATGTTTGAGCAGGGCTAGCTCAGCTTCCCAGGGAGTGAATGGCTTCCTGCTGGCTCTGGGCTCCTGCTCTTCCTGTAATATCTCATTTAATTCACCTGCTGCTGCTGTTGCTGCTGCTGCTGCATAGAGTGGGTGGGGCTATCGCTGCCCCTATTTAATCAGTGAAGAAATGGAAGCAACTAGAGGTCTCCTAGTTGGCTAGGTGGCTTCCCTGGGGCATCTGTGTTCCCACCCACTGCATTTCATAGTTTCTTCTGTGAGAGTAGGGCCAAGACAACAGAGATGTGGTGGTCCTGTATCCTGACTCTGCCACCATCCCACCAGATGGGAAAACTTGGGTAGTTATCTTCCTAGATCGAAGCCTGTGTGGTGTCTGTAAAATGAAATAGGAGTAATAGTCAACTTATGGATAGGGGTTAGGTGAGGTCATCCCTACCCAGCCCCAAGCACAGAAGCTGGCCCATGCCAGCACCCATGAAGTACACTAAGAACCTACACACACACACACACACACACACACACACACACACACACACACACACACACTTTAAACTGGTGTCAAACTCACAGTGGTTAAGACTGGACCCTTTATGTTGAGATCATAAATATTTATAGAGTAGTGAATATCAGAGTGTCTCCTGCTCAGACAGTGAGTGAATACAGCAGAGCCATGTTCCGTGAGTGAGTTCTGTCAGAGCCAATATCACTTCTGTGGAGTCCTTTTTACTAGTTACCTGCTGGACACCACCTGACTTCACATTTGTTTCTCAGTCGACTGAGCTATGTAGTCTATGGAAAGAGGTTCCAAATGCAGCCTATATATTATTAAGCAAATAGAGAGACGTAAAGAAAATGGAAAACAACTACCCTAGCTCATAGACTATACCCTTGGTGGGTCCTAATTGATGAAAGAATTTGTTCTAGTGGTAAAAAAAAAAAAAGTATGAGTTGTAGAGAAAGTACACACACACACACACATACACACACACACACACACACACACACACACACACACACACACACACACACACACATCATTTCATTTTCTTAAAGCAATGCTTTGTAAGCGCCCCTGATATGAAGCATGCATGCAAATCCAGCTAGCTACCCAAGCTGAGTGCTCTCAGCAGTCCTGGGAGGGACAATGCTGCCATGATTCTCCAACCAATAAAGAAACAGGTTCAGAAGTAAATACAACTTGGACACACCAGCTTACTCTAGTTTACAAATCTGGCAGTAAAAATAAGAAATATTACCCAGGCCCAATATCCAAATAGCTGGACTAAATAGTCAAGAAGATCTTATCGTTAATCACTTTAAAATCTTCTAGGTGTCTGGGGAGATAGTTCAGTGGTTAGAACGCTTGCTGAACAAGCACAAGGACCGGGGTTCAAATCTCCAGCACACATGTAAATTCTGGGTGAGTATCACAGCCCGTCTTTAATTTTTGTACTCGGAGGTCGAGATGGGAATCCTTGGAACAGGCTGCCTGGCAAGACTATCCTACTTGGCAAGCTCTGGGCTCAAGTGAGGGACTCCGACTCAATATATGACGTGTAGAGAGATGAAAGTAAGCACCTGGCATTATCTCTGGCTTCCACACGCACCTGCCCACAAACATGCATACACACATATACATGTACAAAAAGGAGTTTTTCCTCTATATAGCTATGGCTGAGGGGGTTGTGTTGTGTATGATTGCTGTAGCCTAGGCTACCGTGGAGGTTTACAGCCCAGGCTGACTTCAAATTCCTAGCAACCTCACTGTCTTAAGTCTCTCTAGGATTACAGATGTGAGCCACCAAGCCTTTATTGGGATTTTTGTTGTATGGCATAATGGCACATGGGAAGTAGTTTCTTGGTGTAGTTCAGACGGGATGCTGGGGTGATTTGAGTGAGAATGCCCCCCCAGGCTCATATAGTTCAACAATTGGCCCCCAGTAAGTGGAACTGTTTGAGAAGGATTAGGAGGTGTGGCCTTGTTGGAGGAGGGTGTCACTGGCGGGTGGGCTTTGAGGTTTTAAAGCCCACACCAGGTCCAGTCTCTCTCTCTCTCTCTCTCTCTCTCTCTCTCTCTCTCTCTCTCTCTCTCTCTCTCTCTCTCTCTCTGTTGCCTTGTGGATCAGGATGTAAACCTCTTATCTTCTGTTCCAGTATGATGCCCGTCTGCTCCCCACCATGACAACCATGGACTAACCCTACGGAATTGTAAAAGCAATCTCTCAATTAAAAGCTTTCTTTTATAAGAGTTGCCTTGGTCATGGTGGCTCTTTACAGCAATAGAACAGTGACCAGGACCCACGCCTTCTCAATTAAGTGCTGTTGCCAATTTTTAAGAAAGGATGATAGTGTGATTTTTTTTTTTTGAAAACTTGAAATGACAAGAGAAAATGGACCCTAGGATTCCATGCATCCTGCCACGATCCTGTTAGATGAGCTTCCTTCCCTGCAAAGCTGGGCCAGGAGCACATCCTCGCTCAAGCCCACTCAGCAAGACTCCTCCAGGGAGCCCCTTACCATGCCATGCCTCACGCAGCAACACCATCTCCTGCTTGAAAGCAGTAAACGAGGAGGGAGAAAACTGGGGCATTTCAGTGGATCGAGGCAAAAGCACCCCGGGGAAGAATTCCGCAGCAACTAAGAATCAAAGGTCAGTGATGGGGTTGGAGGACCCCCTCCTGGTTTCCCTAGTGATAGTCTCCCCATGTCTTCTCTCACCTAAGACCGTTAGCTGTCGTGTCAGCTTCATGGCTGTCCTGGTTTGCTTACTGTTGCTGTGATAAACATCAGGAGCAAAAGCAACCTGGAGGAGGAAAGGGTGTGTTTGGCCATCATGTCCACGTCATCGTCCAACACTGAGGAAGGGCAGGGCAGGAGCTCACATGGGAACCTTGGGGTAGGAACAGGGCCCATGGAGGAACGCTGCTTACTGACTGGCTTCCTCTGCCGTTCTCAGCTACCTTTATCGACAACGCAGACCCATCTGTCTGGGGCTCTCTCAGCCCACAAGGGGATGGGCCCTTCTGTATCTTTCAGCAATTAAGAAAATGCCTCACAGACGTGGAAACGGGCCAATCTGATCTGAGCAGTTCTTCAATTGAGGTTTCCTCTCCCCAGGTGATTATAGCTTTGTGTCACGTTGACAGTTGACAATCTACTTTGCTCTGAAGTGGGTCTCCGCTGTCCGTACGTGCAAGCACACGTTTCCAGTGTCTTCTCCATACGTGTTTGTTCTTTGGGAGGATGCTTTTCTCTCTTGGCCCCTTCTTCTGAGCAATGCTTTCCCCGGAGTCTCCTCTTGCTCTCCTACTATGCCAATGGCACGTGGCATGAGTTTAATGCCAGCTCTCCGCTTTGCTTTCCTGTGTATCGTCCGGATCTCCTGTCAGTCTAGACATGCACTTGACTCTCACAATTGATACCCAGAAAGGGTAAAAGAACACACTAAGTGTTCAATAAATATTTGCCAATTAAAAAAAAAAAGAGCAAGAACTCCCAACGAAACTCCAGGCTACATGATTGGAGCTGAACTTGGACTATGCCAGTGATAATGTTGCTATCTATGTGGTCGAGAGGGGTCTCCATTAATAACATATGTGAATAAAAGCTTTGATATCCTCATGGAACAAGCACTTACTAAAGGCCTTTGGAAAGAGGCTAATTGATTAAAAAATTACATAATTACTTTACAGCCTGATCGCACCCCCTTCCCCCATCTTCTCCCAGTCTCAACCTCAGGCCCCATCTCATTTCCCATGTCCCACTTTCCTTTTTCTCAGGGAAGTAGGGGGGCTAAGGAGTAGCAACCCACCCTGGCCCCTCAAGTCATAGCAGGAATAAGCACATCCTCTCCCATTGGGGCCTGACAAGGCAGCCCAGCTAGGGGCAAAAGATCCAAAGGCAGGCAATAGAGCCAGAGACAGCCCCTTCTCCCATTATTAGGGAACCCACATAAAGAACAAGCTGTGTATCTGTTACATATGTGTAGGGGGCCCTATGTCCTGCCCATGTAAGCTTTTTGGTTGGTGGTTCAGTCTCTGTGAGCCCCCATGGGCCAGGTTAGATTACTCTGTAGGTCTTGTGGTATCCTTGACCCCTCTGGATCCCTCATCCTTGCTCCTACTCTTCCACAGAACTCCCCAAGCTCAGCCTATTGTTTGACTGTGTGCCTCCGCATCTGTTTCCATCAGCTGCTGGATGAAGCCTCTCAGAAGGCAGTTATCCTAGGCTCCTGCGGGCAAGCGTAGCAGAGGATTATGCTTAATAGTGTCAGGGGTTGGCTCGCTCTCTCCCATGGGGTGGGTCTCAAGTTGGGCCAGTCGTTAGATTGCCATTTTCTCCATCTCTGCTCCATCTTCATCCCAACATTTCCTGTAGGCAGGACAAACTTTGGGTTGAAAGTTTTATGGGTGTCTCTGTCCCTTCACTGGAAGTGCCCCCTGGCACAGGTGGCAACTTCAGGCTCCATATCCTCCACCTCTAGGAATCTCAGCCAGGGTCATCTGAGGCTATTCAGTTTTTAAAATGCCCTTAGGGAAGAACTCCAGGAGAAAAAGAAAAATCGGTAGTCTTTTGGTATTTCCTGGGAATGACTTAATGAGGCTGCCTATCTCATACCTCCAAGTTGTGGGAATACTGTGCACTTTGCCTCTCATTGAAGTGTTAACCAGACCTAAGCCTGTTTAGATTCTGAGATCAGACAGAATCAGGCATGTTTGGTGGTGGTGTGGCCATCAACTACTGTCCCCTTTGTGCTGACTCTTCCTGGCAGCATTTCTGACAGCATTATTTGTGGTAGGAATATGGAGCAAGCAACAGAAGAGGAAGGTATTCAATTACCCTGAGGATCCCTTCATGGAGTTTGAAAGGTTGTCATGGTAATGTGGGTGCCTTGGCTACTTTGCTACTCTTTATTGTGGAAAATGAACGTAGAATCTGGATATCTATAAATAGTTCTAAGAAAGATGGAGTGGATGAGAGGGTATAAAAGCCAGAGCAAAGATGTAGTAAATTTCATTTATTTACGATATCCCCTATGTTCAACAACTGTAGCCAAAGGCTGGGACTATCTTAATTCTAATCCCAGCTCTAGACTACAAGAGCATTGCTAGTGGCTGTGACTAGCCGGGGCTGGGGCTGGCATGGCCATGGAGTGGCCAATTGTAAGTTCAGTACTGATCTGATTGCAAAGGAGCTGACTTCGGCTTCAGGGCTGTGAGGATAGCTAGCAGATTAACTTGTGCACAGAGTAGGTCTATTTTTTATATGGACCAAACATTCAGATTATGGAGGAGCTATGGCAAATTATACTGGTCAATATTCATCTGTAGTATTTCAATATAGGTGAAGTCTACCTAGATTTTTATCCATCCATCCATCCATCCATCCATCCATCCATCCATCCATCCATCTATCCACCCATCCATATTCCCACTCATTCACTCACTCATTTACTCACATTCAAACATGAAATTATATATTATGAGAACCCATAGTAACTAAGTACCATGTTCCAGGCAAGTACTCGATACTCAGTATGCAGGCATTCCTCACTTTGCACAGTGGCATAGGACCATAAAAACAACTGTAAATAGCATGGTGACCACCATAGTATGGAAAATCACAGTTGTTCTGTGTGATCTTTGGAAAAGCTCTTATTGTCAGCAATGAATGCAGAAAGAGATGACAACATACTAAGGCTGATCTAGTTAGTGCACAGCAATTTAGAACATTAGAAATAGCAGGCATTAGTGTAAAACACTTATGAAAAGTAGTCTGAACATTCAAGTAACTTAAAATGTAGAACAAAAAATTTTTTTTCTACGTATTGTCATTGGTCACTTTTAAGCTGGGGTCAGTCCCTAAGGTTTTTCTCTTTTCTCTTTCTATGTCAGTGTTAGACTTATTATTATTTTTTGAGTCAACTTGACACAAGCCAGGTCTTCTTGGAAGAGAGAATTTCAATTGAAAACAAAATGTCTCCATTAAGTTGGGCTATAGCTAAGACTCGGCGGGGGGCATTCTCTTGGTGAAGGACTGATGTGGGAGAGCCCAGGCCACTGTGTGCAGTGCCACCCCTGGCAGGTGGTGCTAGACTGCATAAGGAAGCCAACTGACCAAGCAAGGAGGAGCAAGCCATCTCCTCCCAGGCCTCTGCTTCAGTTCCTGCCTCCAGTTTCCTGTTCTGAATTCCTCCAGCATGGCCTGTAACTGTGCTCTGAAAAGGACCTTTTCTTCCTCAAGTTCATTTTGGGAATATTGTTTAATCACAGCAGTAGAAAGCAAACTATTGCCACCCATTTTGTCTTACTCACTTGGCACACTCCTGCTCCTGAATTTACCTTCTCTGAGTTTGTCTGAATGCGTTGGCGTAGCATTCCAGTAGTGAATGAAGTCTACATTCTTTGGTTAACTATTTCTTCTCTAAATTTAATTTAATTTGATTTTTTTTCTTTCCTTTGTTGTATTTTCATCTTTCGTAGCTATTTTCTTTTGGTTCTCCATATCTCTAAAATATCACGTGAGTTTATTTCTGAGAGATGGGCAATATGACTTCTGCGTCAGGCTCTGTCTGTGACAGGTAATCAACAGACACTGGAAGAAGAGATGTCGATGGTAACTAACTGATCATGATATGAGGCTGTTTTTTATGAGATGACTTGTGGACCACAAAACAAGCAGCTCACATTTCATATAGCTGCTCATGGTTCATGTACTGTAGTAATGGAAATTTCAATTGTGTTGTTGGAAGGCTGGTGTGCTTTAGCCAAATAACGACAATCAAAGCTCACACGTGCCAGAACCATGGGGAGCAGTGACTGACCACACATGAGCAGGACCACTTGAGAATGCTACGGGGAAGCGTGACAGATTCAGACTTACTTGGCCAGGTCAGAGGTTTCTTGGAGAAGGTGACACACAGCTGAGATGGATGGGGTTTAATCTTGATAAGGGAGAATGTAGGGAAGATTGTTTTTTTCAGGCAGAGAGAAAAATATGCAAATCTCTAAATGCAAGAGAGCGCATGAAGCTGGGGGTGGGAGCTATGCTATTTCATTCTATCTCCTCGGCCTCGGCTAGCCACACAAGCTGTTGCTCTTGGTTACCAGGCTTGATGTCTGCTTTGGTGGGGGACCTCAAATGCTCTGTTTGGTATTTTCACTTGAAGCAGCCACTGACGATAGTCAACTGCCTGCTCTAGATCAGGAGACCCATCTTTGGAATCTGGAAAACAGCACCAAGAAAATGAAACCAATTCAAACAGAATGAACTTAGATATTGGTTTGTATTATGTGAGATACAATAGACAAGGCTAATGACTGAGACACAAATATTCTAAGTGCAGAATGGTAGTAAAACAGAATGAAAATCTCATTCACAGACTTGATTCAAGAGTGTGTGTGTGTGTGTGTGTGTGTGTGTGTATGTGTGTGCATATGTGCACACATGGGTATATATGTGCACTTGTTTCTGTGGGTTTATATGAGTGTGAGTGTACATTCACAAGAGTCCATATAGAGGACAGAGGACAACTTGGTTACTATCTACCGTTATCCTGAGACAGCATCCTTCACTGGCCTGGAGTGTGCCAAGTAGGGTAGGCTGGCTGGTGTGGGAACCACCAGTCTCCACCTCCCCAGTTCTGGGATTATGTGTGTGCCACCACACTGCACTTTGTTTTTTAATGTGGTTTCTGAGTGTTGAACTCAGGTCATTATGATTGCAGGGCAAGCACCTGTCTGACTGAACTATTTCCCCATGCCTGATCCTGAATCTTCAAATGATAAATCACTATCCATTATCAAACTAATTATATAGTCCTTTATTTATTAAGATCAGAATGGTTACTATAAAGCACCCAATCCAAATTGAGAGTAAAGATAATCTCAGTTAAATTTCTTATCTTTACAGGGCCACTGCTAACGATTTCACAGATGAGAAAATTGATGTCAAATTGCCACTGGACTCAGACTCAAGCCTGCTAGCCCTTTATCTCCTACAACTCTAGGAGAGTGAGTCTTTTTTTTTTATCTTTAGTTTCTTTTCTGAAATTTAACATGTAACAAAGGTCAACCCTATGACCATATGACTGTAATTAATCAACAGTTTTAAATTAGTCTTCCTTTAAAATATTTTATAATTTTTATTATTTAAAACAACTTTTAGATTTAGATATAATTTGATCATATCCTTATCTTCTCCTGAGTTTGCTCAGATCTTCTCCCTACCGACCCAACTTTAAGTTCTCTCTTAAACAAACAAAGAAACTAACAAACAACCCAATATAACAACGAAATGCCCAAAATCTAGAACACAAAATACATTCCACCTCCCCCCCCCCCCCACAGAAGGAAAATAACAACAAAAACCAACTGTGGAGTTCATTATATGTTAGTCAACTCCTCCTGAACATGAGACCTGCCCTAGGTGGTTGATGCACCCTGTGTTACTCCATTGGAGAAAACTGGTTTTCCTTAGGACACTTAGTCTTAACCAATAGCATTAACCGCAGGTGTAAAGTCCAAGACCTAACCAGAACTCTTCCTTGTGGGGACCCAAGATGGTGCTTGCTGAAGACTGAGCAGGAGGAGTCCAGCCTTTCAGAAACCGTGGGGCACAGGGAGTTCTTTAGCAGCGTAAAGAAAAGTTTGAAGAAACCGAGTAGAATTTCAGGCATGAACAATCAAATCAAGGTTCCCATTAAGAAAACAAAACAATGAGATTATCTCAATTATTGAATTAACAACAAGATTTCACCATCTACATCCCAGCTATGAGTAAGGCATTTATTTGAATTAGATAAGAAGAGATAAGGCCATTTGGAGGAGGCCCAGTAAATTTAATAACAGAGATAAATGAAACTGACAGTGATCTCACACTTTATAAGTTTAAACCCTGGACCAAGGTTAGACACAGGGTGTCTAGCACGTGACAAGTGAGCTTGAACGCAGCTTTTTAACATGTTTTTTTTTTTTTAACACCAAGACGAAGAATGAACTAATCCAATTCCATTTAAACCAAAGTGCAGGAGCAAGAGACAACCTTCGCCCTTCCCTGCTCACATAGCAGCTACATGGGTAATTTAATCACTGAGTTGTGTAACTCACCTATGACAAATGGTAAAATACTTCCAGTGTGGCAATCTGCCTGAGTAATGCCTTCATAGAGCTGAGCTGGGGAAAGCTTCCTTCCCTGGCCCACGTTCAATCCGTCCCCGTGTCTGAATGCTGACATGGCTTCTGCATTAGGGCATAAGCTGGAGACAGTTCTTGATTCCACAGCAACCTCTTAGGACCCTCTGCTTCCTCTACTCCTGGTCAACCCTGATTCGCCCTGTTGACTGTGCTGCACATCCTATGCTCAGCCAGGTCAAGGTATTAGCAGAGAGCGAAAGATCCTGCATGGCGGTCTGCTTTCTCCCTCCTGTGCAGCCCTACTGTGTGCTCTCCCCTTTCTCAACTCAGGCACAGATGTTTAGTTGCACACATGGGCACGCTGAATGGCATCAGTCTACCATCAGTTCTTGCTGAAATTCATGTTCTCTTGAAAGACTCCCAAGTCACCAGAAACTGTGCTACCACTGTGCCTAAATTATGAAATAATCTTTACCATAGTTGTGTATGCTTAGGAAAAAAATACTATAGGCTTTAATAAATCTTTAGCTTTCGGCATTCACAGGGGGTCCTAGAACATATTCTATGTGGATAAAGGATATAGCCTGAATTTAGTCATTACAGTTTTCCTACATTTTAAAACATATTTTGTTATATTAGAACAGTTTCATATATTTCTATACTTTGTACAGGCATCTGCAGAGAGAAAAATGCATGCTTTGGCAAGCAGCTTCATTGTTTCGACCTTTGTATGTTTCATTCATGCTGTGAGTAAGAGGTCATCTGGGCTGCTGTGCAGTATTTCATTGTGTGGAAACAGATTATTAATCTGCTTTCTTGTTTGTGAGTTATTTTCTTAAAATTTTGCATTATGAACTACCACAAATGTCCTTGTACCTGCAAAGGATTTTTAAATTTTAGATTATAGTATGTAATACACTGCCCCTTTCATTGTTTGTCTGTTAAAATGACCTGCCCAGTGACTCTGAAATCTGTGTGAGAGATCGATAACAACCTAACTAGTGAACGTATCTCCGTGGCATTATGGATCCATGGAAAACAGGGGAGAATCATGACAGGAACAGAGATTCATTATGGAAATGTCATAACGAAACTTGCCTTTTAATGGTGAATATGTACCTATAATAAAAATTATAATCAAAGAGGAAATAAAGAGAAAGTTGGTGTAGACGCCCAACAGGTGGCTTCCAAGACTCACTCGGGTGCTCAGCAGCCGAAGCCCAAGTTCTCATTCTGTGATGCTGGAGCAACAGTCTCTCCCCATCTGCCTGTCTCGGAAGGTCACCCCAGTGGTTGAGCGGAGTGATGCCATTGAGACGGAGGGAGACCTGACACATGGCACTGTGCAACATCTGCAATCAGTGTGTATTACCCAAGCACAATATTGCAAAAAGATGTTAGCATCACATCACATCAACACAAACTAAGCTGGTTTAGCGTTGTTGCCTGTGACCCTTATCTACGTTTGATGAGGATAGTTGACAAACAACAACAGCTCACTCCTAAAACCCAAGTAGGAGAGAGTGAGGTTCTGGAAAGCAACACTTTTGCATAGTTCTGGAATGGCTTGAACTTCTTTTAAAAAGGCATTTTTCCAAGCAAAAGGCTGTCTTCATGCTAAGATGTGTGTTCAGGTAGGGGTGTGGCAGTGGTTAAAAGGGCAGGTGAGATGGTTAACAGCTTTACTTAAATCTTGGCTCTGCTTTCTTTCTCTCTTCACCGAGGGCGACCAGGCACGCTAGGGGTGTTGTTGGGACAATTCAATGTGCAAATGTCTAGAAATTGGCTTTCTTGGCCCTTGAAAACCAGGCTGAGATTTCCCAACAGATGAGTCAAGCTAGCTTGCTAGATGTTTTTCCCTCTCACCTGATGGCCGTTACCTCAACTGAACTCATCTTCACTTTTTAGGCATGTCTGTGCACTGTGCTGTGGGGACCTGTGACTCCCAGCTGAAATTCCCAGAGCTCAGGAAACCATGATCACTGAACAAAGGATGGTGTCATGCCTAAACACTTCCAAGTGTGAAAATGTTCTGGGGCTGTGAGTATTGACTCTGGCTCAGAAACCAAGAAAGAACAGCCTGATTAATTTGTCTGATTAATTATCAGGAACCTAAAGATAGAGTTTCAAAGTAATTTGTAAAGTCCAACTTTAATCACAATTTCCAGTCTAAGGCCAAAGCCAAGAGCTGATGTGATTAAAAAGTGATGTTAGACCTCTGGTTTCAAACCTTCAGATGTGCTACCCATATCTGTTGGATCATCAGAATTCACTTTTTTTCATATACTCATGGTGAGTCCAAGATTCGCTGGCCTTGTATGTTACAGACTGATGTCTGGGCTCCTGGGAACAGGTGAGCTTTACAAGTACATGTTTCTCTCCGTAAACACCTCAGTATCAATGTGCTTCTGCCTTTCCATCTAGGAGGAGGTAGGAGAGAAGTGGGGGGGGGGAGGGGTGCCAGAACAGTGTCCTTTCTATTCTTATAATCTTGGGAAGCTTCCTGAAGTGCACACACCTGGAAAAGATGTATGGAGATGAGTACATGGAATTTTGCTGTCATGAATTTCACTCATTGTTCTGTGTCCTCTGCTTAGTCGCTTGAAGAGGTTATTAAACTCTTTACCATGTGGCATCATAGCTCGTGGCTTGGGAACCAGATTCCTCATTTAAATTCCTGCTCATGACACTTACACGTTGTGTGATCTTGGACAAGTTTCTTAAGCTCTTTGTACCTCAGCTCCTTCATCTGTAAATTGAAGATGATAATACCTATTTCACAGGGTCATTGTTTGGGTTAGATAAACTAATTCTATCTATCTATCTATCTATCTATCTATCTATCTACCTATCATCTATCTTTATGTATGTATGTATGTATGTATGTATGTATGTATGTATGTATGATCTATCTATCTATCTATCTATCTATCTATCTATCTATCTTTCTACTATCTATCTATCTATCTATCTATCTATCTATCTATCTATCTATCTAATCTATTTGCTACTTATCTATTTGTCTTTTAACAGTGGCTGGTCCATTTTAATCATTAGCTATTATTATTACTATTATTACTTCAAAGGCAACTAAAATTGGGCACCAAAAATGATAATTCTGTAACATTTGGTAGCCAGAGATATGTGGATAATTTTATCCCTCTTTGGGTCTAAGAAAATGAAACAAAATATTGAAGTGTTAGTATTAGTATTTTTTACTGCGACATATATTTCTAATTTGCTAGGCTGGTACCCAGAATTGGTTTGGGGTGCAAACACACCAAATGATGTCTAATGGTAAAGAAAGCAAACACTATTATAGATCTGCTAAATAAGCTGTCCCCTGCAAATGGAAAACATTGCAGTCATTTCAGTTTGCCACTGAGTTCAGCCAATGGTATCCGAGCAGCACAAATGGAACGTAATAGAAAAGTCTACACATAATGTACTGTTCTACATTCAAAGAGTGCATTTCTCTTACATGGCTATTCCCCGAAATTTTCAGAGAGATGATGCATAGAATGAGGAGGTTATTAAGCTAAAAATGAACAACAGTAAAACTGAGGAAGGATTGCCAGGGCCAACAGAACTGAAGGGAAATCATTAAATATTATAGGTAATAGGAATGGAGGGGGAGTAGAAAAGCTCTTATTAGCTGTCTTGTTTAATGAAAAGACCTAGTCTGTCATAGTTTGGGTTCACACATAGAAATATGTAGGGGGAGAGAGAGAGAGAGAGAGAGAGAGAGAGAGAGAGAGAGAGAGAGAGAGAGAGAGAGAGAGAGATGTTGGCTCAGTTTATTAACAATTAAACTTTATTATACAACCCAACTAGCATATACAAGAAGGAAAAAAAGGTTAAAGGGACAGAAGATTAAAACCTCCTGGAATCCGTTCGGCAGGACGGTCCTTAGGTGTCTCAGTCCCACGAGCTGGTCCGGTCCTTTCCTCTCTCTCCGCGCCTTCTTCTTCTCTCCTTCTACCTTTTGTTTTTCTCTCCCCCACCTTCCCAGTCATATGCAAAGGGCGGTCCCTTCTCCCTTCGAGGGTCAATTAGGAAAACAATAGCCACAGTGGGGTTCCTAGGTAGGCTTCCTGAATTTCAAGCCCAGGAAGGCTCCAAACAGTCTCTCACAAGGTATTCATGGTGTGCCCCAAGGGTAAAGCCCGCCAAGACTGTTTCCACCTGTGACAAAGCTTAATCTTTCCCACACCTCACCCTTTTCTTTAAAAAATTAAGAACTATAAACACATATATACATATATACATATATACATACTCATCAGGAATCAAGAACATAACAAAGTTTTTTTATACTTGTTAACCTAAGGGAAAGTATACCACTATCCTACCAAAGAGAGTCCTTTTTTTTTTTTTATGAGAAATTGTAATTATTAATCTACTAAAGTTTCTAGTAACACTGTGGCTATCTAGTCTTTAATCCCATCAGAGACCCAAGAAGGAAAATTTAGAGAGAGAGAGAGAGAGAGAGAGAGAGAGAGAGAGAGAGAGAGAGAGAGATTGGGGACTTACATGTTTTCTCAATAGCCCATTGTTCAGCAATGCTCCCAAGAAAATAACTTTTGTGTAACATAAATTCCTCATACTGCAGCCAAATCCTCTAAATGATAGTGCTGTGGCCATAGGGCAGGCCGCGCAACTAGAATTCTTGAGGAACGGGTTAGTTTTACTGCTGTCTTTTTGTTGTTCTCCTTAGATTGCACTCAGAAGAAAATTTACGTCAAGCTTTCCATTCAGATTCAACCCTGCTCCCTGCTCCCTGTTCTCTCTCTCTCTCTCTCTCTCTCTCTCTCTCTCTCTCTCTCTCTCTCTCTCTCTCGTGTGTGTGTATTGTGAAGTGCTAGAGAAGGAAATGAGTTTAATCTGTGAATGATTGTGAACTCGCTAGGAGGACTTTCTATCTGGACAGGACTGTGATGGAGAGTTGTGATGGTGCTTGACTGTGTGTGCACACACTACGTCCTATCTCCAAAATGCCTGCAGTGTGAGAACCCTCCTGGAGAGTAAACCCAGGAAGGGGAAGGACCCCAAATAATACAGTTCCACCAAATTGAAAGCATGTAATGTCAGTTCTAGTTCACATAAAAAGTTTATAGACTTATCTCGATTTGCTACATACTCTAAAACCCAACCATTGAAAGCATGCTCACAGAATTGTTAACCATCACAGTTTATGTTATAATATTTCCATTACCCCAAAGAAGCCCATACCCTCTAGAGGCCACTCCCCATTGTTGCCCTCCCTCTTACTCCAACTCACACAGCCATTAATCTATCTATGGACTGGTTTCTTCTGGACAGCTCTCACGCAAATGATATCACATAAAACGCGAGCTTTGGACTGGCCTCTTTGACTAAGTGTAATGCTTTTTAGCTTCTTTGATATTTTCAGATGCATCAGTACTTCATTTATTTGATCTATGAGTAATATCCTTTCATGTGGACACACGTTTTGTTTATGCCTTCATCAGCTGGTGGCATTTAGATTGCTTCCACTCTCGGCCTATCATAAACGATGCTTCTGTGAATGCTCGTGTGCTTTGTGTGTCATGTGCTTATTTCTGGTAGGCACATACTGAGGTGCTCGATCATGTGCTACTTCTGTGTTTACCATTGTGAGGAATTGCCAAACTATTTTGACAGTGGCGATGTCATTTTATGTACCCGTCATGATGTATGAGAGTTCAAGCTAGCACATCCCTGCCTGACATTTATTATCTTTTTATTATAGCCACCCTAAATGTGTGGCTCTGATAGTATTACTATTATTGTTATTATTGTTGTAATTATTATTGTTGTTGTTATTGTTATTATTATTTTGGTCTTTCAAGGCAGGGTTTCTCTGTGTGGCCCTGGTTGTCCTGGACTCCTTCTTGTAGACTAGATTGGTCTAGAACTCACAGAGATCCTCCTGCCTCCACCTCTGCTGGGAATAAAGGCATACACCACCACACCCAGCTCAGTAGATCTGATTTTAATGTACATATTGCAAAGTGATGTTGAATAGTGCTTCATGTTTAATAGATATTTCTATATCTTATTTGAAGAAATGATTATTTAAATCCTTTGTTTTTAAAATTGGACTGATTTTAAATTTTGAGTTCTATTAAGTTATAAGAGCTCTTTAAAAAAAATAAACTTGATGACAAAAACCTTGCAAATTAAATAAACTTGAAACACCCAAATTAGGCAGACCCAAAGTCTATACATCACTGTGAACTAGCTATGCTGTTAGCATAGCCATTCTGACGCCATGTGAATTTTTTACTTTCATTATCATGTTTTAAATATAAAGTTTATATATAAAATTTTGTATACTGAGCTCCACTCGGATACATGGGATATACATGTTTTCCCATTTTGAAATAGTTTTCTCCTTGTGGATTGTACCTTTGAGGCTTAACAATTATAAAAATTATTGGTGCATATTCACTATGCACAATGATGGGTTTCATAACGACATTTTTCTACAATGCACTTCTACCGTGTACTTTGGCCTTTCTGACATCACTCTCCCTTTCTCTCCAGTCCTCCTAGTCTTACTCCCATTTTTATGCCCTCTGAATACACAAGTTTATAAATTTATGTAAAACCTGGTATCCACAAGCAACAGAAAACATTTGATATCTATCTTTCTGAATCTGTCTTCACTTGGTATGGTCATCTCCAGTTGCACACATTTGTCTTCAAGCAACACTATTTTGTTCTTAATGGCTGAATAAAATTCCACTGTGGATGCATCCCACATTTTCTGCATCTATACATTTGTCGACATCTCTGCTGATTTTGTAATATGGCTATTGTGAACAATGCTGCTGTGACATCCTAATATCAGTAATGTATTGGTCTTCTGTGCTATGTTGACTTAGAATCCTACACTTCCAAATGCAGGGATGGGTGGCCAAGCCATATAGTAACTACGTCTATATATTCCCTCTAAACTATCACATTGCTTGAGAGAGAAGCCTCCAGGGTCAACAAACAGATTGGGTAAGAATCCCAGCTGTGCTTAACCACTCAAATCTCTGATTACCCCTCTGTGAGCAGAACTAATAATGTGCTTGCCTTACAGGGTTCTGTGAGAATTAAATAATAGCCCCGAAGGATACAGCCTGCTGTTTTATCACAGGGCAGTCGGCTGGTTAAAGGCTTTGGAGAATAATTGCATCAGTGCTGGGGGTGTGATCTGACCCGTGTGGTCTGCCAGTGGAAGCTTGGGACAGAATACTGAATGACCAGAGGGTGCAATGCCTCCTTGGTAACACTTTGGAATCTCAGCCACTCCTCATATGGTGTTCTGGGTGGAGGTCAGACCACCCTGATCAGGAAGGGACGACGTCTTTCTGAGAGAGTGTCAGCAACGCCACTAAAAACAGCTAGCCAAATTGCATTTTTCTATTTCCACACCAAGCAGCTAATTTGGCTGATTTAAATACGAGGGTTTTTTTTTTTCTCCCTGTGTGTGTGCCAAGTTTACTCAGCTTAGTGTTTAGCCAGCGCTGAAGAGGGGGAAATGCTAGAGTCCAGCTGCCTGGTTTCCAATTCTAACTCCTCTGCTTACCGTTTGATTAAGTTATGTAACCACCGCCAGCCTCAGCTACCTCTGAAGTGGAAGCGCGGGTTGTGCCCGCACTGCAGGGTTTCCCAGGGGCTTCTGTGGCCCAGAGATCGCAGCACGCAGCTTAGTCCCTAGCACATCCACCAGCCCGAAGAAGTCACTTCCAGCTGTCAGCCTTGGAGAGGCTCAGCGTTCTGGTTATGAGACTTGAAATCCCAAAGCATTAGTTTCATTCAACTCTTGATAATCTTCCAAGGATAATGAGAAACAAAGGGCATATAAAACACCCATTTAGTGACATTTTATTGTAAACTACAGTTAATAGGATTGCCAAATTTTCCATCACTCCCAAGAAGCCATAAACGAGAAAACAAAACTCCCTCTCTCTCTCTCTCCCTCTCTCTCTCTCTCTCTCTCTCTCTCTCTCTCTCTCTCTCCCTCTCCCTCCCCCTCTCTCTCCTCGCCCCTCCCATGTTGTGTGCGTGCGTGCGTGCGTGTGTGTGTGTGTGTGTGTGTGTGTGTGTGTGTCTAATTTGGGGATAATTAAAATTTAACCAGTTTAGTCTGGTTTACAGAACATAAAAAAAAATCTATGTCCAGACTATTTCTATCTATTGTTCCAAAGGAAGATGAATGGTCAGTCCCTTACTCACAGTGTTTTGGTTTCATAGAGGATTTCTTCTCTCATGCTTCTTTATATATGTTTAGCATATATAAACATTATGAAACAATAAGCTTCATTATGGCATTTTCCTACATGCACATAACACGTTGAGTTTCTTCCAAGAGGAGCTTAGTGTTTATTCATTCTTTCTTATCCCTCTCAATTTGGCTCCTTCTCCCTCTTTCTCTCCCTCCCTCCCTCCCTCCCTCCCTCCTTCCCTCCCTCCTTCCCTTCCTCCCTTCTTCTTTCTTGTTCTCTCCCTTTTTCTGTACATCAGTGGCCTTATGTCTCTGTATCAAATGGAAGTGTTTTCTTTGTAGGCCTGATGGGTGAGTGAGCTACAATATCTTGATTCTTTAATGTTCTGCCTGGCATGTGGCAGCACTCGTTACGTGTTAGTTATGGCTGCTATCACTCAGAACAATTCTCTATCTTAGTTTTCTGGTTTTGGCTTTTCAGATTCAGTCTTGAGAGCAATTTGCTTGTACTTTTTTTTTTCACGGTTCTTTCTCTAGAGACTGGGCTAGCAGCTGGCAGAGATGGGATAATGTGGAAGATGAGGAGGCCAATAAATGACTGGTGGATGAGACTCTTTAAGGGCCCAGGCTCCTAATCTAGCATCTGGCTACTTTCTTGGATGAGAGCTGATTCCCAGCTAGGATGTGCTCAGGTAATGGGTGAACATCTGCTTAGATTCCTGGTTGCCTTTGTCGTGCTAGACCTGTCCCTAGGGAGCTTGGGCAATAGCCTTCAGTGTGCAAAAGACAGGTGTAGCAAGACACCGTTTCCATAGGGACCAGTCATTTCTTAAAAGGTCACCGTAAGTGTCTCCAACTCTGCACACTGTCTTGAGAGGCAGATGGACCTCAAAGGCTCAATGTGTTCAACCAGCGCACAGTTATCAGCTGACTGGCCTTCTGTGAAGCGTGTCATAGTGACACTTGCCTCTCTGTCTTCATGAAAGATGGGGGAAATCTGCGTGGTATGGTGCATACCTGTAATCCCAGAACTTGGGAGGCAGATGTGGGAGGATCCTGATTCAGAGCCCAGCCTGAGCTACACAGTGACATCATTTTATTTGGCCTTATCACACACTGAAAGACAGGGCCAGGTAACCCTCATGAAACATGAGCCAAAATTAGCATTTCTGCCCTTTAAGTTGTTTATCTCAGGTGTTTTGTCATAGTAATAGGAAGCTAATAATTTATTGTTATGATTATTATTATTACTTTGTAATAGGTGTCAGTTTTATTAAAATACATAATACAATTTATATAATAGTCTTTATGTGGTACATATTTACCTTAACATATTAAACATGTGAAAAATATTAAGAACCATTTTTATTTAATCAGTATTATAATCACGCTATAGTAATTCAAATTATTTTTTGTCTAAAATGTCTTTATTTTGCATTAATTATCTTCTTGGGGGTACTGGGAATCAAAGCCTTGTGCATTCCGTGAAAATGCTCTACTAATAAACTATATCAATACTCCATGAATTTTTTTTTAAAAATTGAAACACACACACCATAGATTACACTGCAATCAGCTTCAAGCACACAGTTCAATGATATTAAGCACATTCTGTGTGTTGTTTTGTGATCGGCACTACAATCCATTTCCAGATTTTTATTTTATGAACCTAAAACTCTGAATACATTAGACAGAACTCCCCATCCGTTGCTACCCCCACCTCTTAGCAACCACCATCCCATTTTTGTCTGTTTGAATTTGTCTACCCAGGTACCTTCTTTGAGTGGAATCATGCCATTTGTCTCTTGACTGGCTTTTTTCATGTAACATAATATGCCAGGGTCCATTTCTATTGTAGAATGTGTCAGAATTGTATTTCCTTCCCAGTCTGAATAATATTATACCCTGTGTATATACATCACATTTTAAACTTAACATATTAAAAATTGTGTATGCACAAATTCCTCATGGACATTTGGATTCTTCTGTGTTATTGCAAACCGGAGATGGTACTGCTAGGAACACAGATACAAGCCTCTCTTTGAAGTTACCGGACTGTTATGGATGTTGTATTATTAGTTCTCAGGGCTTCTGAGTGCAAGCAGAGACCTTTCTCACCTTGATGATAAATGCAAGACACAAATATGGCAGAATATTTCATTTAATTATTCAAGTTTATTATCATATCACAATTATTATTATTATTATTATTATTATTATTATTTCAGGTAAATTCAGTCCTATTCTTTGATCATCAAATTGGTGGTCATGCTAGGATCTGTAGCACTGAGAAAGTATGTTAGTTGGTTATTTGTATGTAGAAATTTTTCATACGTGTAGTGACTTTTCTTTTTTCTCAAGTAGCTCAAAATTTAGGGGAAAAAAGTTGAAAATAAGTCTTCCACAAGATTGAGCGATAGCACTCTTGAGAATATGCCCAAAGGACTCTCCATCTTCGTGTTTATTTCTTCTCTGTTCATAATAGCCAGAAACTGGAAACAGTCAAGATGTCAATCAACCGTTGAATGGATAATGAAAATGGGATGTGTTTAAACAATGGAGGCATTATTCAGCTGTTAGGATATATGAAATTATGAAATGTGTGGGTAAATGAATGGTGCTAGAAACAATCATACAGAGTGAAATAACCAAGATCCAGAGAGACAAAAGAGACATATTTTTGCTTGTGTGTGTGTGTGTGTGTGTGTGTGTGTGTGTGTGTGTGTGAGAGAGAGAGAGAGAGAGAGAGAGAGAGAGAGAGAGAGAGAGAGAGAGAGAGAGAGAGAAAGTGGTTTTATGTTAATGTGGCATAAGTTAGAGTCATTTTGGAAGAGGGAACCACAATTGAGAAAATACCCCAACAATAGTGGCCTGTGGGAAAGGCTGTTGGGTATTTTCTTGGCTGATATTGATGTGGGAGGTCCTAGATCACCATGGCTGGTAACATTCATGGGCTGGTGGTCCTGGATGCTATAAAAAAAAAAAGCAGGCTGATCTATGAATGTAGCAGAATATCAGGAGTTATTTTATCACTACATCCTCTCTCCTTTTGTAGACTCGTATTATTTGACTTTACCCTAAGTCCCAGGACTATCTAGTCTATGTTTTTTGGTCACCCAAGTAGCATTGGATATATGTTTCATCATGAGGAGGCAGCCTTAAGTCAATTCGGTTACCGGCTGGTTACTCCCACAAGCTTGGTGCCACCGTTGCCCTAGCATATCTGGCGGGCAGGACCATTCTAGAGCAATGGGTTTAAGGCTGGCTTGTTGTTTACATTTCTCTTTTGGTAGCAATGCAGAGTACCTTCCTGTACAAAAGACACTGGAACATACGCGGGAAGGTTCTACGTAGGCACCAGCATTCTCCATGTTCAGTGAGCTGTGGGGGTGTTCTCTTCAGCAATGCAACCTTCCTGTCAGTTTGTGGAGAACAACCTATATAGTCTTAGCAACAGCCAGAGGTAGGGAAATATTTTAATTTTCCCAGATATAACATGTGCATGTGAACTTACAGAGGCCTGGCAGCAAGCTCAAGCCAGACAAAAATTCCAGAACTGAAAAGGGGAAGTGGGCACAGAGCCAGGCAGCTCATCTCAAATGGTGGCTGCTCAGAGATGGGGAAATCAGTTTTCTTCAGTGGACTGACACTGAGTGTATCAACCACGCACCAGGGCAGCTCCGCGCTCAGGAGCAGTTGGCCAACACCAATCCGACTCCATGTTTTTTAGTGTTTGTTATATTTTTTCCCTTCCTTCCTGCCTTTCTTTCTTTTTTTCTACATTTCTTTATTTCTTTCCTTTTTATTCCAGAGAAAGACCATGAAGTTGTACGGTTAAGGAGTTGGGGAAGTATCTTGGAGGAGTTAGGATTAGGAAAGAATATGATAAAAGTAATAAAATTCTCAAATAATAAAAATAAGAACATAATAACAGTCTTCTTTAACCTGGTACTTGGATAATATTGTGACATTAGGCATATCCAGAACCTTTACCTAAGTCCAAGATACACTTTTTTCTCAGGTAGGATACTTTTCTGCCATCAGAATTTCAAAACTATTCTTAAGACTTTGTGAGAATTAGGAGACCATAGAGGTAAAATCCCATGTGAAAACTCTGTAAACACCGGTGGTCATAATCTTTTAGCACTCAGAAATATATTTGAGTGGACTTTTTGCCTTTTAAAAACTTAGTTTTGCTGGGTGGCGGCGGCACATTCCTTTAAACTCAGCAGTTGGGAGGCAGAGGCAGGCAGATCTCTGGGGCCAGCCTGCTCTTCAAGGCAAGTTCCAGGACTGCCAGGGCTACAACAGACAAATCATATCTTTAAAAAGGGGAGGGGAATAAGGGGAAAATGGGAGGGAGGGAAGAATGGGAGGATACAAGGGATGGGATAACCATTGAGATGTAACAAGAATAAATTAATAAAGGAGAAAAAAATAGAAAATAAAATAAAATAAAATAAAAACAAAAAAATAAAAATAAAAATAAAAACAAACCAACAACCAACTAAACAAACAAATAAAAATTTAGTTTTAGGTATTTTTTAAAAGTGTGTGTGTGTGTGTGTGTGTGTGTGTGTGTGTGTGTGTGTGTGTGTGTGCACCTACAGAGACCAGAGGTGTCACGTCCCACCAGAACTAAAATTGTAGGCCATTGTGAGTCATCCAACATGGCTGTTGAGAAATAATCTTGGATCCTCTGAAAGAGAAATATTCATGTTCTAAACTGTTAAGTCATCTCTCTAGCCCTTTACTTCATTTGTCTTTTTTTATTGTTGTCGAAAGATTATTTAATTTTTACTTCAGACAAACCATAAAGACATTTCTATACTAAAGTTCCTTTCTGTTCCGTGTCTTCAAACTCATGGGTAGCTGTTCTGTGGAGGCGAGCCCAGATCATGCCTTCGGGGAGGCGCATCATTAGCAGGCAGGCTGATGGGTGGGAAACCCAACTCACACACAGGCTGCCAGGCTGTGGGCTCAGCACTTAGTATCCTGAATCCGAATGCCTCTCTTTCTGAGCTTCCCCGTGAGTGGAACGAAGTGAACGACAGCCCTAGCTTCTACAGCGGCTGTTCAGATTTCAAGAGCTAATACTCATAAAAGGCCCTCTTGTCCCAGGCCCAGCACAGAGTCCCTGTGCCACCTACCACAGTCCCACAAGCCGTCTCAGACATGCCACTCTCCGTCTACACAGGGCCCTTGCCCAACGTTTTTCTCCACTGGAATTTCTTCCAACACGAGCCTACTGCCTTCCTAGCCTCATGTCCTCTCTATGTCCTATCACACGTATTTTCATTACACAGAGTCTTGCCGAGACTGGCTTCATCTTTCTTTCTTGATCTCCACAAATAAATACTCTATCTAGACATCTTCCTGGGGACCCAGCCCCTCCGTGCTGTTACTCCCTCACTAAGCCAGAGACCACATGAGCAGCACCTGTCCCCTGTGAGTTCTGCAGGATCTCTAGTGAAAAAAAAAAAAAAAGACAGAAAGGCACAAAGGGGAGGAGCTTGGCGTTGGAGATCCAATCTCAGCACCTCGGAAAGCCTCAAGTTCAGGGCTCCATACAGGCATGGACGCGTGCATGCGTGTGTTTGTGCCTGTGTGCGTATGTGCCTGCATGTGTGTGCGTGTGTGTGTGTGTGTGTGTGTGTGCATGTGAACTAGATTTTCTTGCATCTTTTCTTCCTCAGCCCACTGTTCTAATCCACGTAGGCAGTCCTCTAATGCAGCCACCCAAATGTATTGTCTTCTTTTTCATCCCAAATGAATTGTAATTAGCTACTGGAGTTGCTCATTGGATACTTTCTTGGAATAGCTTTGTTCTCCTCACTGATAAGATCTTTCTGTGTGAGTTCTATCCAATCCATCAATTTCTGTGGCAGTTGTTTTTTTTTTTCTTGGTTTCATTGCATGACGCATTGCAAGCACCATGGCTATAACAGTAAATTTTTATTTGGGTGATTTTTCTGTGCTAGGCGTTGTATGAGTGTACCCCTCGGACTATGCCATTTAAATTTTACCACTACCCTGTGAAATAGAAGTTTTCAATAACCCATTTGCAACAAAGGGAACTGAAGGATGGAGAAAGTTCAGGAAACACAGGAAAAAAGAGACAGAATGAATTCAAGCTCAGGTCTCCATCACTCCAAGGGCTGTGTTCCTAGCCAGAAGACTTGAGTATATAGATAGTTACTGTAATGTTTCCATCAACAGCTCTAGGCATATGAAAAAATACGTATGGGACTCAAAGCGGCTTAACTACCATGATCTTACCAAACTGTGCATTCCATATTACATTTGACCTTGCAATATATCTTTTATTACATGTATTTACTGCATGTATGTCTTTACACTGTCATGCTAGTGCAGAGCTCAGAAGATGACGTTAGTCAGGCAGTTCTCTCTCTCATCATTTAGGCTGTCAGGGAGGGCAGCAAGGACCTTCACCCGCTGACTCATTTCATTGCCTTGCACTGTGTCTTTTATTTGAAAGATGAACGGGGGAGAAATGCCTCAGTTTGTTCTCTTCCGCTTTTTTTTGGAATCAGATGCTATTTCTTTGCAATGTACAACAGAAGGTTAGGAAATTGTTTATTGAAGATATAGCACTGCTGGTTTCTTGACAGCAGAATTATTCTGGTGATTTCATTTTTGATGGGAGCTACTTTATTCCTCTTTGATTCCAGAGATGGCTGGTAAGCCTCTCCACACAAGTTTCTGTGTTAAACAACAACGACAACAACAACAGCAAGCAGCAGCAGCAACAACAACAACAACCCTTTGAATATTAGAAGCACTAAAGGATCATCATGGGTAGTGCTGCATGCAAATCCTTTATTATTGAACAAAATAATTTGCTCTCTAAATTGCTTCCACAATGCATTCCTTCCTCCATATGTGTGTGTATGTGTGTGTCTGTCTGTCTATCTGTATGTATGTATATATGCTTGTGTCTTATAAAGGAGTTCAGAAATCATTAGCTTTTGTTTTGCTTTCAAAGTAAAGTGGTTTTTGTTGTTGTTGTTGTTTTTGTTTTGCTTTCCCTGTGACTCACCAAACTCAGAGGCCCACATTTTGTAAACATAGAATCTTGTTCACTTTTTAATGAAATTGCTTTTTTGTGTAAAACTCCCAAGGTAGGAGTTCCTTAACACTTCCACAGAGGAAGCAGTAGGAAACACGAAAAGGTTTCACCCTCATGTCCACTCCTTTATCATGTACTCGCCAATGGTCACGTGCATGCCAGGTAGCATCCTCAGCACCGGGGTGTGGGTGTGGCCAGCAAGTAAAAACCCCTGTGTCCACTAAATTGAGGGTGCGTGTAGATGTACTTAGAAGTTTCAAACGAAACAGGTTGGTACTGGGACACAAGAGAGGAAGCGCCTTCCCACTGGAGTTGCTAACACATGGCTGGCTAAGGCTCTTTGCTGTGATACACAGCGGGAGAAGCAGCATTCCCCTGCTGTTCTAGGAAAGCATGCCCCACACTTTCTACAGAGCTGGCATCAGTAGCAACAAGAGGTGATGCTTCATTACTTCTTCACTTCTCCTTGCAGCTTGATCCATTCTTGACTTGCTTCGGTTTTGTTTTCAGTAAGAACATAGCAGGACCCACAGTCTATTTCTCTTTACCCCATGAGCAACAATGATGGAAAGCTGCTAATGATGGTTAAGGAGAGGGTGGAACTTGGGGGAAAGTGACCCTGCTATCATTAGAGGACTTAGGATGCTCACCCAGAGCCTGGGAAGACAGCTTTTGGATGACTGAGACAGGCTTGTTATAAAGCAAGCTCTGGAATAGATCTTTAACCGAGAGAAATTGGCAGTAAAGATGATGATTTTTGACTGCCTACTTGTGAATGAGAAGAAAGAACAGTGAGAGTGGGCTTTCCAACAGGGTTCAATCTCAAATGCCAGCTCAAACTGGATGGTAGCCGAGCTGGCTGTGGTGTGGTAGACAAGCCTCGGTGCTATCAGAACGAGTCTGGGCCTTATCTAGAATGCCCGAGGCTAACAGATTAAACCCTGAAAACACCAGAGATCCCCATGTGGGACACAGCACCCAGAGTCTTGGGATGAACGACAGCAATCTCAGTGTGCTAAATCAGTAAATCAAAACCTGCAAGACGAAGAGCGCTGACAACTATTCTGCAGTCTCATGTTTAAGCCCAAATTTTAGCAACAGGTTACATTTTGAAACCAGAGAAACTTGTCTTCCTAGCAGCTCATGACACAAGGCCTGAGCGTAAGCTCAACATGCATCCGTAAAGCCATGTGGCTGCAGAATGTTCTAGAATGATGGTGGACTGCTGAAAATGAGCAGGGCAGCCTCACATGGCCTTCTGCCCCAATACTAAATTTTAAGGCTCTCTTGCTTCTAGTCCGTCCCATGCTTATAGAATTGTGCATCTGTAGGGGTTCCTGGTGTCTGGAATTACCTCAAATGATTCTTTTTTTCTTTTTCTTTTTTCTTTTTGGCAGATGTCTGGGCTTTTGAAAGAGTCTGAACATGTTTGGCCCCACATGTCCTCTCCTTAAGCACACCCACATGCACTTTGAGAGGGATTCACCCATATGGTATATTCATTGGCAGTTCACTCATCAAAATTGCTATCAAAAGTATCAAAAGCATTTGATTTCCAACTTGCCATTTAAGTTGTTCCAAAAAAGTCCCTGTAAGCTTTATTTTCTTGAGCTACAATATGGATGTGGTAAAAGAGAGACAATGTGATTTTTTTTTTAAGTTTGAAATTAACATTGGTGTTGCTCAAGAATTTCAAGCTTGCTCAAATTCATTCTTTTAAAACCAGTGTGACCTTTGCCATGCAACCCACTTTAAAGAGTAGTAATGATGATGGTGATGATTAATGATTATGAGTGGGTTATTTGATAGCTTGGGTTTTTTTCCTAGTTATTTCTGGAACAAACCTTCCCCCCCCCTTAATAATTATGACTACAAAAGTAGAACAGGCAATAAGAACTGGAAAGGAAAGTTTAAAAATAACAAGGGATAGTTGGACTAAAGGCATTGGCACATGTGAAGGACATTTGATTGCAGGCATAAAACATGGGCTGTGAACAGTCTTTCTGAGAAAAAGACTGGATTAGCCCCTACTCAGTCTTCTCTCCTCACGAAGTTCTAGAGTTAGACGCCCAAGAGCTGACTTGATACTTCCCATACAGAGTCTTTTTTTTTTAAGAGTATTTTTTTTTACTAATTAATTTATTTATTTACTTTACACTGTAATCACTGTTTCCTGTCCCTCCTCTCCTTCCAGTCCCTCCCTCTCTCATTCCTCCCCTCCCTTTCCCTCCCATCCCCCCCTTCCCCCTCCCCTCAGAAAAGGGGAGGGCTCCCATGGATATCAAGCAGCCTTGGCATATCAAGTTGCAGCAAGACTAGGTGCATCTTCTATTGAGGTTAGATGAGGCAGCCCAGTTAGGGGACAGGGACCCAAAGGCAGTGTGGTCAGAGTCAGCCCTGCGCCTGCCTTAGGAGTCCTACATGAAGACCCAGCTGCACGCTGTTACACATGTGCAGGGGGCCTAGGTCCGTCCCACGCATGCTCTCTAGTCAGCAGTTCAGGTTCTACGAGCCCCTGTGGGCCCAGGTTAGTTGATTCTGTGGGTTTTCTTGTGTCCTTGACTTCTCTGGTTCCTTCAATCCTTCCTCCCCATCTTCCATAGGATTCCCCAAGCTCCCCTATTTAATGTTTGCCTGTGGGTCTCTGTATCAGTTTCTACCAGTTGCTAGGTGAAGTCTCCCTGATGCCAGTTATGCTTGGCTCCTGTCTGGTTGTCCCTGGTGTCAGCAGGCCTCTAGCAAAGCAGACAGGATTATGGGCCTGAAAATGAAGTACAGGGCACAGGGTGCAAAGTCTTGTTTTTGACCTCAAACTCCTAAAAGAGAATTAAGTCTTGGCCTAACCTCAAGTGCTAAGTTCAGGTTGGAACACACATCTAGTATCTGAGTGGGCATCTGGTACCATTTTGACTAAATTTGAGAGAGAGAGAGAGAGAGAGAGAGAGAGAGAAACAGAGACAGAGACAGAGAGAGACAGACAGACAGACAGACAGAGACAGAGAGACAGAGACACACACAGACACAGAGAGACAGAGAGACAGAGAGAGGGACAGAGACAGACAGACAGACGGACGGACAGACAGACAGAGAAGGAATATTCTATGGCATTCCTCCTAAGTAAGTAAAATGAACTGTTGGCTAGAGTTGACCCACAACTTGATCCTAGCTAGAATGTCAAATTATTAGTCCTATTCTGTTTGTTTGTGTACTGTCCCAACAACAACTCAGTGGAAGGGGTAATTGACCCCCAAGGCAGTAAACAGTTCTACTTTATAGTCTTGATGTATTTTTCTACTTTTAAACTCATACTTGAGAAGAGGACCATGAAGAATTTTACATAGACTTAAATCCACCATCAGTGTCACAGGATGGGTACCAAGTCAGAAGGAATGTGTGGGTGGTTACATATAATCTCAACGCGCATCTTTTGGTGAGCAAAATGAAGGACTGTGTAATTATGCTTAGGTATTGGGTAAACAGGGAAGAAATTAAGTTTTGGTGTCTCTTAATTTAACTTTACAGCCCCTGGAAAATATGATTTACTCTGTACTATATTAAAATTTCAAGGCATAGTGAGCTTCAAGCAGGGCATTACACATCCTCTATGCCAGTGGTTCTCAACCTTGCTAATGCTGTTCCCCTTTGATGTAGTTCCTCGTGTTGTGGTGCCCCCCAACCATAAAATATTCTCACTATTACTTCATAGCTGAAAGGATCCTTCGACCCCGCAAAGGTGACATGACTCACAGGTTGAGAAACGCTGCCCTATGCTCCTTTAGTTGAATGAAGACCTTTGAACAGTTTTAGTGACAAAGAAATTGTCACCATAAGGTATCAGTTGTAGCAAACACAAGCAAATTTAAACTCATAGTTGTTAAATGTTTATTTCTCAAGGACACTGTGTGAAAGATGCATTTTACCTAACAAGCTTTATAAATCTAGGTCTACACTCTCCTCAGGATTCCAATGCTTTCTATAAAGCCAGCAGAGCTAAACCAGCAACAATGACTTTGATTCTGTTAAAAATGTAAATAATGTTTGTTTATAAGAGAAAAGAGCAGGCACGATTTTCAACACATTAAAACCCATTGTCTCAGTAAAAATATTGAAAGTAGCTGGCTGAGCCAGACTTACTTCGTGAGTAATTTTTAGGAACAATTAGCTTCATACTTTGTAAAAGAGTTTGGCTTCTGTTACACATCATCAGATTTCATATTCTTCCATTGGTCTGGTTGCTGATGTCAGTTTCTTTCGGGTGGAGAGTGGTAAATACACAGGGAGAAAGGCAAATATCTTAGTTAGGAATTCTATTGCTGTGTTAAAACACATTGACCAAAAGCAACTCATGGAAAAAAGGGCTAATTTCAGTGTATAGCCTTCAGGTTACACTCCCTCACTGATCAAAGTCAGGCTAGGAACCTGGACGCTGGAGCTGATGCAGAGGCCATGGAGGGGTGGGTGCTGCTTACTGGCTTTCTTCCCATGGCTTGCTCAGCTTGCTTTCTGATAGAACCCAGCACCACCATCACAGAAGTGACACCATCTAGAGTAATCTGAAGCCTTCTACATCAATCATCAATTAAGAAAATGCACCACAGGCTTGCCTGGTAGGACAGTCTGGTAAGAAGTGTGTTTTGTCAGTTGAAGTTCCCTTTTCTAAAATGACTCTAGCTTGTGTCAAGTTGACACAAATCTAGCCAAAGCAGTAAGGTTTAACATTCTACCCAACTATAAAGAAACGCAAGGAATTATAGTTCAGAAATCTGATTTTACTCATATTATTAATTAATTTTCTAACATGGTGATATTCTTTGAATGAGCAAATAGTATTTGTACTATTTTTAACTTAGTGAAATTTTTATAACATTTTGTGTGATTGAAAGTCAACATTTCCTTTGGACAGTCTTTTAAGCAATCTCAATGGGCTGTAGACCTGGCTTAGTTGAGTGCTGGCCTAGCATGCACAAAGCTTTCATACTGAATTTATCCACCTGTCTATCCTTTGCGAAAATTCGAGTCAAGCTGCCTCAGGGCGAACTTAGATACCATCATGCTAATGCAATCCTTTAGCATTCTTTTGGCCTCAGCACACTATATTTGTCATCTCTATTGCCCCAGAATGTCAGGACGATGGCCACTTGGGTAAAGGTGGCTGTATGGAATAGTGACAAGCCCTCTTCAGAAAGAGTCCGGTCCTTTCTGGGCCAAGACTGGGCCAAGCAGAGGTAACGTGTCTCTTACCACAGGGTGCTGGTGCTTCTGAGCCTTCCCCAGGCAAACCCACATAGTGATTTACCGAGAGGTGGAAAACATGTATTGTGGGGTTCCCTGTGAATCTGACCTTTTCTCTTCCTCCTCTTTAATCCATGCTTGCAGGAGCAAGAAAATGCAGGACATGAGTCAGTAAAAGCCTGCCTCAGTAGAAAGATGGACTTCTGAAATGACTGTGCAGGTTGATGGTATGTGTGGACTTGCCAGGACAATTGGCAGGCCCAGGGAAATGGATCTAACAGATAGCCACAGAACTTTTCACCCAAACACAAAGGATTATACCTTCTTCTCAGCACCCCATGGAACCTTCTCCAAAATTGATCACATAAAAGGTCACAAAGCAAGCATCAACAGATTCAAGAAGACTGAAATAATACCATGTATCCTATCAGATCATCATGGTCTAAGGCTGGACGTCAACAACAACAGAAATAGCAAAAAGGCTACACACATATGGAAACTAAACAACTCTATACTTGATGACACCTGGGTTAGGGAATAAATAAATAAAGAAATAGAAGACTTCCTGCAATTCAATGAAAATGAAGGAACAACATACCCAAATTTGTGGGACACCTTGAAGGCAGTGCTAAGAGGAACATTCATAGCACTAAGTGCCCTAAAGAAGAAAATGGAAACATCCCACATAAGCATCTTAACGACACAGCTAGATGCCCTAGAAAAAAAAAAAAAAAGAAGCAGAAGCACCCAAGAGAAGTTTGGGTATGTGGGAGTTTCTGGATGACACTAGCATTTGACTTGTAGCCAGAGAAGAGTGGATTGCCTTCCCCATTGTTATGAGTGTCATATAATCAATTAAGCACCTGTATAAAAATAAAGGATTTTCCTTTCACAGCCAACTGAGCTGGGACCCTGGTCTTCGGCCATCCTCACTCTGGCTCTTACACCATTGGCACTCCTGCTTCCTGGTGTTTCAGACTAGCCCGGAATTTATACCTTTGGATTTTGCTTTCTAGGCCTTCAAACTTGAACTTGAATGCCCACAGCTTATTCTTCTGGTTCTTGGGCCTTTACATTTAGAGGGAAAAGATTTACTTATCTGTGTTTCCAGATTACAAACGGTAGATTTTTAAGACTACTCAACTTCCAGAATGTCAGGAGTCAGTTTATTGTCATTGTGTGCGTGCGTGCGTGCGTGCGTGCGTGCGTGCGTGTGTGTGTGTGTGTGTGTGTGTGTGTGTGTATGTGTGTGTGTGTGTGTTCTGTTTTCTTGGAGAGCCCTGCTTAAAACACACCACTGAAAAGTGATACTGGATCAATAGTGGGTTCTCACACTGACTGTAGAGGAAAGGAGTTGAGAAGAGCTGTGGCTTTGCTAGCAAGAATCTGCCATGTCCCTTGCATAAAGCCTGCTACCAATTGCAACAGAAACGCCATGGCACCGGTATGTGCTGTTGCTGTCAGCTTGGCTCTCATGGGGACTGGCACACAGCAGGCGCACAGCACTGTAACAGTGACCTTTGATAGCGAGGAGAGGTAGCTCTGTTCCTATCAGGAAGGCAATTCAGAGGTAAAGATAAAATTCAGGTTTCAGGAGTTTGTGGATCTTGTGTAGAGTTCAGCTCTGCCTCGCTGCCTCTCAATCTGTCAGGGGACACAGAGTCATCTTTGCCATAACTGACATCTAAGTGAGCTACATGGGAGTCCGATGATAAATTACTGAAAAGACAGAGGAAATTCTCCAGATGACTTAGGTCAGGCATCTATATAATCTTCAACTCTACAAGAATGGCTGTCTCCTAGCAATGGAGCCCATTTATTAGGTAGGGCTGAATAATAATAATAATAATAATAATAATAATAATAATAATAATAATAATAACAACAACAACAACAATAATAATAATAATAATAAAAATAAAAAAAAGTGATATAAGGTAGAGAGCAATTGTGTCTTAGTGTCTACATACGTTTGCTGACAAGAAGTAGCCTAGATGAATTGTGACAGGTGATGATTACCCGGAAGTGTCTGAGAACCTCTGAGCCTCACAGGATAGAATACACATATCCAAGAATTCCCAGAGGCAGCTTCTTTGTACCAGCTTCTTTGTCCCTATTAGATGAAGCTAGCTATTTAGGAGGCCATGGTGGAGAAGGCATTGTTAGTACAGAATTGGTGGTCAAAGACCCAGGGCCAAAGTTCAAGTGAGCTGTGCACAGCTGGATGCCTGGACAGGATTTCCTTCCTTCCTTCCTTCCTTCCTTCCTTCCTTCCTTCCTTCCTTCCTTCTTTCCTCCCATCCTTCCTTTCTTCCTCTTTCTTCTTTCTTTCTTTCTTTCTTTCTTTCTTTCTTTCTTTCTTTCTTTCTTTCATTTTTTTCCGTAGTTTTGAGTCAGAGTCTCATTAACCTCAGCAGCCTCAAATCTACTATGTTGTCAAGAATAGCTTTGAACTTGCGATCCTCCATGCCCACTTCCAGAGTGTTGGGATTACAGGCTCCTCATAACCTGATTGATACTGTCCTGGGGTTGAACCCAGGGCCTTGTATGTGGCAGATGAACACTACTTTACCCGCTGAGCTGTGTCTGGAGCACCCAGAATGCACGATGCTTGGCCCAGAGTGCGTGCTCGGTGAATGCAAGCTGCTGTCTTCACCATCCTCCTTGAACTCACGTCCACAACCAGCTGTTTGCTCAGACACAGGTGCACACCCTAATAGGGTGGCTTGGGTACGCAGGAGAGGTAGGAAGTGAAAGGTCATAGGTTATGTATTACCATGCTTGAATTTCAGTGTGGCTTCTGATTGGTTAAAATGACTTTCGGGAATTTGCCTGAAGTGGGTTGGTCTACAAAATGGGCATGGCAATTCTGAGCCTTCAGGATGATTGGGTGTCATGTGGCACTCAAACAGTTTCAGGCATATGTATGCTTAGTGACTTTTAGTTCCTATAGCCAGGGGGACTGAGCAAGTTCAAGTGAGCATCAAAGGAAACTTTTAATCTGCCTTTACAATGTAAAACACCTGGCTAGAAGCTGCTGGTTCTAGGAATTCAGCTAATCCAAACAGCCGGGCTAAATCACAGCTCAGCTGATCTGGCCACAGTGTCAGTTAGCTCAGCAGAAAAACCCACAATGCCGGTACCAGAGCCAAGTGAAGCCTGTGAGAACATACAGCCCGTCTCACGGATTAGTGGCCCATTGCTGAAACAGTGAGGACGCAACTGACCCTTGCCTGTCTCCTTAGCGTAGTTCACACAGTTTCCTGGTACCGGTGGTCCTCAGTCACCTTAACTCTCAACCAAGAACTTGACTGCAGCATGCCTTCAGGATGACGGTGTCTCAATGCTTTTGGCTTTGGCATTGCGGCCAGTTTTTACGGCTTGGGTAGCATCTGCTGTGGCTTGGTCAGCATGGCTGGGGAGGGCCCGAGAACAGGAGTGGGAGGACAGAGGTAGTCTACAGAGGAAGCCTTGACTGAGGCTAAGACTGAGGGGCGGGGCAGTTTCTGAGTAAAAGGAAAGGGCAGCTCTTATGGACTGCTTTCAAGTTCCTAAGGGCCATGGAGGATGATGCGTAGTGTTAGGGTCGTAAAAAGTGGGAACCCCCAGAATGAACGCCCAGAATGCCTAAAAACAGGAATGCGAGTCGATGACAGAATATCCTATCTCTCTCCCCAGATGACGATGCTGTCAGGGAAACAGGATGCCTGAAAGCGCATGTCAAAACCACGTCTGTATATAAAAAAAGCTGGCTTATTGTTATTTTTTAATTGTTCCAGGGACTGTGCTAACTGCCTCCAAGTAATGTGCTAACTAATTTGAATCTCCCAACAACTTGAAGCATATATTTGATATTTCCCTGGAGAACTAAAGACAGAAAGGAGAGAAGGTAAAACAAACAAACAAACAAACAACAAAACAAAAAACTCTCGCCCAACACATCCTCTCCTGTGTTTCTGTCCCATTTGTTTGAAAACGTTTGTGAACTAGCTGGACTTGTTTGGCCATGCACATTCAATTACTGGATTTAATTTGTGTTGTCTGACAGCTTTCTCAAAAGAAAAGACAGTTTCGCTGCATCCTCAGGGCCCACAGACACCACACACTAAAGACCAAGGAGCAATAAAACACCTCTCACAAAGTACTAAGAAAAAGCTTTCTTCTCAAAAAGTACATTTCCAAGGCCTTTAGTGACATGTACACACTTAACAGAACCCATACTCGAGGAGCAAAGGCAGCGAAATGGCAAACAGAACAAACAACTCATGTTCTAAGGGTTCAGTTGCAAATAAAAACAATGTACCCTAGATGGCTAGATTAAAATGCCCTTTTATAGAAAATAAATGGGTATAAATCCCAGAGGGTCAGAGAGTGCTTATTAATGGTTATTATTTATAAAACGTTGAAAGTGCACAGGGAGCTTCAGGGCCATGTCCAGATTGTAAATGCACCTGGGCATCTCTTGTTCGTTTATGGACGCTAATCTACCTGCTGGCTCACCACAGAGCAGATTGCAACAGGGCACAGGTGTTTGAAAGCAACATCTGAAGCAGGTAACTTCTTTTATGGGCACATTTTGGTACAGCATAAGAGTTAATTTGTCCTTGATTATGCCAAGGCAATCTAACATTGTCATAAAGCAGAAAGGACAGAGACGACAGTAGGTGTAGGAACTGCCATTCGCACCCTGTCAGTGGATTTCTGTCTGTCAGGTGGTGCTGGCAATTATGACTGTTTAGGAAACAGTGAAAGCACACAGGGACCTTGAGGGCCACGCACAATGTACCTTATGCCGATTTGCCCTTGAAAGGTTCCACTTGTAGTGCTCTCATGGTCAGAGAAGTAAGTTCAGAGACATTGTTCAACTGGGGAAATTCTCAGGACAAAAGATTGAATGCCAAACTGGCACAGCTACTAAGATAAGTTGAACACATCAGTGTATATTAAATAACTCGAAACCACAAGGACTTGGTGCCTTTCTCAAAGCTCTCTAAACCCACATGGTCTAGAAACTCCTAAACTGTCCAGGGACACTAGCTCTTAGCTTTCTTTTGGTATGTTCTATAGTTTTATCTTCTGTGTATGAGTGCTCTGAGGCATGTGTATCTGTACCACATGCATCCCTGGTGTCTGGAGGTGAGACAGGGCCATAGAATCCTCTGGAACTGGAGTTATGGATTGTTGGCTGCTCCCACCTGGGTGCTGGGGCCCTAACCCAAGTCCTGCATAAGAGCAGCAAGTGCTCTAAGCTCGGAGCATCATTCCCGCCCCTAAATTCCTATATAATATAAATTGTGTTGGAGATTATGAAAAGGGAGAAGCCCATACACAACATTTTATAGGCAGTGAGCAATTTTTTTGGTATTCTAAAATTAGATAAAGCATTACATGTGAAGGATAATAATATGCTAATTTCACTGAATAACAGATTCTGCACACAAAAACCATAAATCAAATAACAGGAAGATGAACCCTACCTTCAACTGGAAGAGAACAGGTGAGTATAAGAGACCCTGGAGTCTGCCAGTGCCTTAACCAACTGAAGGAAGGAAAACATTGTATGATTTTTATCAACCAAGACCAAAAACATACTATTCTCAACATAAAAAAAAAAAAGCGTGTTCAACACTCTTAGGAAGCTAGAGTTCTTCTACTTGATAAGGTTTATTTCAACTAAGTAAGTGTCCCTGCTTAGCCCTTGGTACAGTTCCCGGCAGGAGAAAAGGCAAGCCTCCTGCTGCCTGAGAGCACTTTTTATTTTTTATTTATATTTTTTTATTTTTTTTTAAGTCTCCAGCCTTTATTGAGGTTTTCATTTATTGGTTTGTATGTTCGATATCAAGTCTGATAAATCCCACCACTCAAGTGTATCCTTAAGGAACCTGTTAACAACATTGTTCTTTTAAAAAAATTTTTTTCTTTTACTTATAAAGTCTAGAATTTCTGATGAATAATCTCTGATTCTGCCATAAGAAATTATTCACAAGAAATGACACCGACTGCTGTAAGCAACTCCCTCCCCTACCCCTGCATTTGAGCACACCTGACCTATGCCACAGCCCAGCACCCATCAACTGTACAATGAGTAGCTGTTTGAAGCCCCTGCCTTAGTCTACCCTATAAAATATAGAGGAGGAAGGCAGATTAATACTGTGTGTTCACAATCAATTTTCTCAGGCTTCAGTCAATCATGTGTTAGTTACAGAGAAATGAAAGATTATTTCTGAAATCAGATCATAACATGCCCACTTCTGTTGCTAAACATGATTACACTTTCTTTCTTCAAAACGCGGTTGAAGAATCTTAGGACCTGACCAAAACGGCCTTGAAAGCATGGCAGAACCAAATGCCTCCAGGAAGCAGAACCTGAAGAAGTGAAAGAAGGCACAAGGAGGAGAGGGGTGCTCTCATCACTTGCAGGTGGACCGCAGAGAGAGAGAGAGAGAGAGAGAGAGAGAGAGAGAGAGAGAGAGAGAGAGAGAGAGGAGAGAGACAGAGAGAGAGAGAGAGAGAGAGAGAGAGAGAGAGAGAGAGAGAGAGACAGAGACAGAGAGAGAGACAGAGAGAGAGAGAACTTTCCACTGCTCCCTGATTCTACTGATTCCTGTCCACTGGCCACAGATTGTCCTACCAGCTCTACTATTTCTGAGCCATCAGCCCTCTCTGTCCTTATCCCTAAATTCCTTCCCCTCCAGCTGGTCAACAAGACAACTGTGTATGTGCTTCCTGTTTCCATGTCAATGGAACTAGAATAAACCACTCTTTCTTTTCAAAGCCGGTGCTGTAGTGTTGATGCTGATAGGTGGGGGACAGCAAGCCCTCCTTGTGCTAGGTCAAGAGGGTGTAGAGCACAGGAAACTGGTGCAGTGGAGGCATTAGTCATCGTGACTAGGTACCTGTCCAGCCCCTTTGGGAAGCATGTTCAGATTATGAGATCTACTAGTCTCTGGGTTCAAACTCAAGCTCCATTACTTTCTTGAGAAAAGCATGTCATACCTGGATTCAGTATCTCTCTCTGTAATTAAGGCATAAAAACAGTGCCCGCTTGAAGAGATTCTTTGATAGTACAAAGCTTGTAAAGATATAAGAAACACAGTAAGCCAATTTCCAATCTTACATTTATTGTTTACCTTTTAGTCTTTCCTTCTAGATTTAAATCCCTTAAGTAGCACCACTGTACATAAACCTTGTAACATATCAGTCTTGACAAAGTATAGTTTTAAAAAAAATCTATGTCTTATACATATATGTATGATATATATATATTCATATGTAATGTTTACACAAGTCCTTAAAGGTCTTTTTATCCCAGTTTTAATTGACCAGTAAACTAGATTAAGGAAGACTATAAAATCTGCCCAAAGTCATATAGCGCATGAGAACTCAGATCCATAAGAGCCTTTCTGTCATATCCCTTTTCCATCACTCCACACTACCCAGGGGTAGGCAGCCCAGTGTAATCCAACTGCCATGGCATTATTCACAAAATAACTGAGATCCTAATGTATGCATCTTTTCTGCTATTATGAATGCCTCAAGGTGGATAACAACACACTTTGTTAACGAATAAATTAATTAATCCATCAATGGCAACTGTTAGCCACACATAGCAGGGGAGGCAGGCTGAGGGGATGAGAGCTCTTTCAAAGCTGAAAGGGAGATTAATTCGACTGAAGGTTAAAGGATGCGCCCTCCCCTCATTCATCCAGCTCCTCCACAGGCCTCTACCTGTCTGCCCATTTTCTCATGTGACTTGTAGAGCTGTCCTCAAGGGAAGAGGACACTTTTTATCTGATTTTCTCTCAATTTAACCAGAGGCTTCTTTTGGGCAATGGGCAGCATGTCACTTCCAAGCAGCTACCTCAGCAGCCTTGGTGTGAATTTGCAATTCCCCCTGCTGTGGAAATGATGTGTTCTTGACTGGGGCTGTTTCTTCAGCTTATATACCAGGGTAAGGAGAAAGACAAAAACAGGAGCAGAACTGCAGCCAGTGTCTGTTCAACATGTTACAGGAGCAAGAAATAGATAGGTTTTGTTGAACATCACCGAGTGTATGGAACTGTTCGTCATCACAGGGTAGGGTAGGGAAAGCTAACTAACGCACAGAGAACTGTCTCCATCTGTGTACTTGATCCACAATCCAGAAAACACAATTCCACGAAAAAGAACCAGTAAGTAAACTAAGTGAAATTATTACATACAAGCTCAATGGTTTTTAAAAAAGCATTAGCAGTAGCCAGTCAGAAAGAAGATAACAATCATTATTCCTACTAGCATGAAATCCACGGAGAATATATGAGTTCATTATATTACTAAGAATGTGAACAATATAGTGAAAGAAAAAAGCCTTTAAAATAATAATGGAAGACAGTCAAGATGGAAAACAGTAATTCACTTTTAGATGAGACAATATTATATTGGAAAGATACATTATCCCATTTAATTTATAAGTGAGCTAGGACACAATAAAAGATTTCTTTTGTTCATAATGTGCACAAACCCAGGATCTTATCCATGTTCAATGGGCACTGTAAAATAGTCTACATATGACTTAAAAGCAAAGTAGAAGAAAATTTTATCTTATTATATATTAAAATACCTATCAAAGGAGTAACACCAAAATTCATGGCAAAGGGGGGGGGGTTACCATATCCACCAAAACAAAGCGTCCACCCAGACAAACTGGATACAACTGGGAAAAATAAGACCAAGGCACAACTACATAAGCCAACTGAACGTGAGGTAGGAGGATGTTTTGTTGATGGAAAGATGGTGAATGGCAACCTAAGGACAGGGAAATGAGTTCCAACAGTTTCAGAAAGCATAAATCATAAAGCCAAGTACTGACATCTTCGAGTCCATCAACATTAAATTGATGTTTCCTGCTAGAGAAAGGCACTGCAGAAAAATTTGCTACACTGACAACAATGTGTAGAAAATTATAAATTCTTTAAATCCATGGAAGTCTCAGGGATGACAAAGTCCTTGCAAATAAGGATTTGCAAGGCAGACACTTCAATAGAGGAAGAGGCAAAGTAAACAAAGAGGTCTGGAGAAGAAACTCAGATTAGTATTACACAGAGGGGTGATTCCCTAAGTCCTAAGTAACCAGAGAAATGTATGCTAAAACAGTGAGTTGCCCACCATACTTATCTGACTGGCAAATGACTGAAAAATGGAAGAGGTCCACCTTTCAAATTCTGGTGGAGATGCAGGGAACAGGATCCTCACTATTCCTGGTGGGCTACTGTGTCCTTCCTGGAAAGCACCTGGTACTACTTAGCAAAATGCAGGCTATAGATATATTTGATACGTAACGAGGCAATTCTACTACAAACGTGTATGTCAGATCACCTCACCTCTTGCTTGGCTTCTTAAAGAGACTACGTGGAGACAGTTATTGCAATCTTACTTAGAGTTGTAGAGTATTTGGGGCGGGGGAATGGAACCCATGGATCCAATTCTGGAGGGAACAGAAATTTTGAGGACACACAAGTGAGTTTTTGAAGTAACATTGAGAAGGAATGATTTAGATATTTAATAGCAACACAGGGCAGATTGTGAAGCTCAAAAAACTGTGCCTCATGAAAAAAAAAAGGACTGTCTTACTTAGGGTTGCTGTTACAACGATGAAACACCATTACCACAAGCAAGATGGAGAGGAAGGGGTTTATTTGGCTTACACTTCCACATTGTAGTCCATCACTGAAGGAAGAAGTCAGGACAGGAACTCAAGCAGGGCAGGAGCCTGGAGGCAGGGATGCTCCTTACTAGCTTGCTCCTCTTGGCTTCCTCAGACTGCTTGCTTATAGCACTTAGGACCACCAGTCCAGGGATGGCAAAGCCCACAGTGCGCTGGACCCTCTCAATCACACTACTGAAGAAAATGCTCTACAGGCGCACCTGCAGCCTGATCTTAGGGAAGCATTTTCTCTTATCAAGGTTCTCTCCTCTCAGATGACTATAGCCTGTGTCAAGTTGACATAAAATTGGCTAGCACAAAAAAGTTCAATGATGAGAGAGATGACAGTTTTACATAATTTTGAAAACATATTACAGAATAATACCCAACCCATCTCTCTCTCTCTCTCTCTCTCTCTCTCTCTCTCTCTCTCTCTCTCTCTCTCTCCTGATTGACTAAGGTGTGGAATCCTAAAAAGTAGAGAAAACTCATTTTGGAGCCCATGTCAATACTCAGAGGTGCTACCCTGTCACATTTTCTATATATATGATAGCAATAATGGCTGCTAGTTCTGGATCACTTCCTGTGGGTCGGGACATTCAAAATAACTACCATCCATTATTCACTTAATCCTCAACCCCAGGAAGTGAATTCCAATACTATAAGAAGATAGAGCAACAGGGAAGCAATGGGAGCAAACATCTGGTAGCTATACATCTGATATAGAGTTAGTATCAAGAATACATAAGGAACTCAAATAAAATCAAACACCCCCCCCCCAAGAATCCAATCAATAAATGGACAAATGAATTAGTTCTCAAAAGGTAAAATACAGTTAGCCAATTGTTGGGGGGCTGTTCTGGTGCTCAGTACTGGCTCCCAAGATCTAGTTGCTGCCCAGAGGAACACATTCTCACTCTCATGTACATCTGTCCTTGTTGTGCAAATCTTGCCTAAAAAATTATTCCTGCTTCACCAATAAAAAGCCAATATCTGGACAGTGCCGGAGGAAGGCAGGAGTGGCTAATGCTCATGGGCTTTGGGAAGAGAAAGATCTTGGGATGGAGAAGCAAATGGGTATCAGAGCGAGAAGGAAACCGAACCAATGTGGTGGGCTAGTGTGGGGAGAAACACATGGCTGAAATAGCATGGATGGAGGAAAGCAGTCAAGAATTAGAAAATATTTTGGAATTATGGATGGAAGGTAGCACAGATAAATTATTAGAATGGTTGCCGTGATATGGGAGCTTAGGAGGTAACGTCTGCCAGGCCCCAGGTGAAAGAAGGACATTCTAAAATGTATCATTCTGCATCTTTATTGATTGTGATAGTGGATTAGATAATACTACCATAATAAATATTTCAGTTTTTTGTTTTGTTTTGTTTTTGTTTTTTGAGACAGGGTTTCTCTGTGTGCCTCTGGCTGTCCTGGAACTGCCTTTGTAGACCAGGCTGGCCTCAAACTCACAGTGGTCCTAGGCTGGCCTCAAACTCACAGCAATCCACCTGCCTCTGCGTCCCAAGTACTGGGATTAAAGGTGTGTGCCACCAAGGCTGGTTACTGTAATAATTATAAACCTAATAATAAACATTATTAGGCCATACCTTTAAATTAACAGCAATATAATGGTGCCATTATGTTGTAGTTAATAATTATAAGGCTAATAATAAACATTAGCCATATTTCATATTAACTGCAACAGCCAATAAACAAATTTAAAATGTTCAACATCCTTAGCCATCAGGGATATTAAAATTAAATTAAAGCTACACTGAAATTCCATCTTATTTCAGCCATGTCCCAGCTGGTGAGGCTATGGGGAGAGAGTAACCTTCATTGCTGCTGATGGAAATATAAGTTATTCCAACCACTATGGAAACAAAGACAGAAGATTCTAAAAGACTATGATTCTGCTTTCCCATTTTTTTGGTGTGTGTGTGTGTGTGTGTGTGTGTGTGTGTGTGTGTGTGAGAGAGAGAGAGAGAGAGAGAGAGAGAGAGAGAGAGAGAGAGAGAGAGAGAGAAACATTATCATCATGTCAAGTGAAAAAAACCCAGATTCATAGTAGAAAAAGTATACTTATTCTTCCATATGCAGATTATGACTAAACACACACATGTGCACACACTCATACATACACAAATATGCATTCTCATACATGCTCACATATACACATATATATATACACACACACTCATACACTTATATACACATTCATACACACACACACACACACACACACACACACACACACACACACACACACAGCTGTTTTTAAACCAGAATGTGAGAAAGAAGAGGACCAGGAGGCTAGGAGAGGGAGATAAGACAGGGAAGTGTGTGGGTGAACATGAATAAAGTAATAAAGTACAGTGATAGACATACATGACGATGTCATAATGCCATCTATTCTTTTATATTCCAATTAAGTAAATAAGACAAAGAGGTGAACATGAGGTGAAAAGCTTAAACAATCGGTCCAAGGTAATCCAGCCAGGCAGAGGACGGATTTGAATCCACATTACTCTGATGCTAGGATCTATGACTGAAGCCACAACTCTAGATCTGCTTTCATTTAGACTTAAAGATGTGTCATAATTAGAGGCCACATCTCCTGGTCCATGCATGAGATCACACCACACCATTGCTGACTAACAGGATATTACCCTATAATGAATCTCTTCACATTAGTAAACGCACATTTTTAGTCTCATTGTAATTTTATTTTAGTTCACAATCTGAATGATGGAAAACTGTCCCAGAGAGACAGGAGATCATTTCCAATTCCCAAAGATAGGTAATTAAAGAGATTGTGGAGAAAAGACTCCCCCGACTCCCACCTACGGTTATTGTTAATACCTTTCATTAGCCAAGGTACCACTTTTTCAGCATATTTGAGCCTTGGCTATGCAATGGATGAATGTGAGGAATTTGCTGGTGTTAAAACAGTGCCAGCAGTCACTGTAACCAGCACAAATGCAACCTTTGTATTTAAAGACACTGGCTGGTTTGCTTGTTTTTTTTTTTTTTGTTGTTGTTGTTTTTGTTTTGTTTTGAAATAGACTTTGGAGCAATATTGAAAGTTGCTGAAGGAAGATGATAAATTGCATTCACGGATTATTCATAATACTTTACAATCAGCGTTATCCTCAAAGGCAGCGTGCCTCACAAGTGCTGGTTCTCTCTGGATAAGCAACAAGATATTCGAAAGATTCAGGCACGTGAGATGGAACATGCTTAGGCAGCTCCTGATGGTTACTCAGTAATGAACATGACCTTGGAACAGTGCCCTTCTGGCACTCCCACCCAGGGCTAGCCAATGGGGAAGACAGGGTGAGTGACATTATCACGCGAATTGAAGCCTAATGGGGTGGTAAGTCACTCGTCTTCAATAGTCTTCAAGGCTAATTGGCCAAAGTTATATAGAATTGAAATATTTCAGGTGGGACCCAAATTATCTTGGACTCTAGCTACCTCCCAGTAGCCAGTGAATTGCACATTTCTGTGTGTGACCTAGCATCTTTGTGACTGAGAGGTAAATCCTTTTGGAATGTACAAGGAACCCTGGTTTGTATCAGCCCCAAAGCTTAGCATATCACCTAACAGCATCTGAGGGCTGACTGTAACAGACATTACCCCGCTTTGTGGTACTTTGCCTATCTGATGTTTCCACCAATGGTTTAAAAAGTACCTTCAATTATCATTTTCTTTGCTCTGTTACTTAGATTGCTTCATGACGCTGTGCCCATGTGGGAACTTGTTTTGGGGGGTAACCTGGATCTGTGTTCCCAGGCCATGTCACTCACACTGGGCTCCAGAATAAACTGTTTCTTGTTCTCTTTGAGAAGAGAGCCATGATTTTTATGAGATGAGAAAAATGAGGCTCTGATGGTTCAGAAGATTTACCCAACTTCACAGCAGCCATCTTCCTGAGAGCACCATGCTAGTGCTCTTCCAACTACTATGCATGTCCTTAAAACTTAGGGTAGACAAGCATTGCTTCTATGACGACAGAGGTATAGGATCAAGAACTATTAGAACTGATGTCTGCAGGTGCATAGATGAGCTTGCTCTGTGGTGCACAAGCTGATTGCCAATTAATGTTTTAACCAGTAGAATGCAGACCAGAAGTCAATAATTAGCTTCCATCCCACCAGAGATGTTAGAGATGAAGATGAGATGGGAGAGCAGGTGCATTGTTTACAAGGAGATGGGGTGGAGACCATCTTAGAATCCTTTGTGATTTTAGTTAGAACTTCCCCAAATGTTAGTGTATCCTGTGTGTGTGTGTGTGTGTGTGTGTGTGTGTGTGTGTGTGTGTGATGTTTACTATCCTCATTCAGTTTTACTTTATTTCTTTAGCCACCGAAGCAGAGGTATAGTTAGGTGATTCAGAGCTTTCCCTACTTGTTTTAGGGTCACATTTCTATTCCAACCAGCATCAGTACCATATGGGTCATTGTCAAAGAACTGAGCTCCATCTTCTGATGCTTAAAATGGTGGAAATCAGACATTTTCTCTTTGTTGTATGCTATTAGGTATTCCTGTATGTCTGTTTCTGGCTTGTTTCTTTTAATTTATTGCCTCTTTTCATTTTTAATGGTTTACACTTTTATTTATTTTGTTTTGGTGGTGGTGGTGGTGGTGTGTGTGTGTGTCCTCACATGTGCTATGGTGGGTGAGGGTCAGAGGACAACTTGCAGAAATTAATACTCTCCTTTTACCATGTAGGTCTAGGGACCGAACTCAGGTTGGTGGGCTTATTGGCAAGTACCTTGCCTTTGGTTTTTGTTGTTGGTGGTGGTTTTTGTTTGTTTGTTTTGTTTTTCTCGTCTTGCCTTTTCTTTTCCTCTGCTTCTAACTAAATCATATATGGAGTTTCTGATTTGAATATTAGTCAGGTTTTCATGAGCTCTGGAAAATTCTAAGCTCTTTTGCCTTCAAATATTTCCACTTTCATTCTTTCTGATCTTTCTGTAACTCTAATGAACCGGTTATTAGACTTAACTATTATTTTGTCAACTAGGACCTGACGCAAACAGGCACTTGTTTTCAGTGTCCTTCTCTAAGACAGAACCTTCTGCTGCTTTTCTGCTTCTCCTCCTCCTCCTTTCCAATGAGGTGCTAACTATGAACTTAGAGCACGGTGACTTTATAAGGAGTCTCCTGTGTGCCATATACCAACTGCCCAGTAGCCCCCCATAAACACCACTCTAACATGCTCCCTCCTATGGAGGGAGAGAGAGAGAGTGAGAGAGAGAGAGAGAGAGAGAGAGAGAGAGAGAGAGAGAGAGAGAGAGAGAGAGAGAGAGAGAAGCATTTTTAGGTGTGCTAAGCCAGGACAGTCTAAGTATCTAGTCTGCTTTGACTCAAAACAGGAGTCTTTACTGGGAAACTTCTCATGTGGTTTAGGGGTGTCTCATCCAAAACTTCATCTAGTCAGGCCTTACGCAGTGGCTTCCAGTAACTTTCCACCATCCGATGGCCTGCAAAGCCTGGCAACTCTGACTTCCTGCTGCCTTCTGACCTTAGTGTCTCAGACTTTCCTCTCCGCTCATTCCTTGCTGTTGGTCCATGACTGGTTCGGGCCGCAGGCCCTTTGCACTTACTCCTCAGTCACCAGACCCCCTGGTTGTTTCTGGGCCTGCACTAACATCCATTTTGAGCATTTCCTTGAGTGTCATCTCTTCTGAGCCGTCACCTTATCCTTCATAGTAGCATTTCTCACCAGGACCACCCTGTCTCACTTTCTCTTTCTGTATAGTACATGGCATATCCTATGTCACGTGACTGTGTATATATTTTAACTTCCCAGAATGTAGTCACCATAGAAGTTTTCCTGGCTCTTTCCAACTGCACCCTGCTTGTTTCTGACAAAATGAGGTATACAATATATACTCAGATATTTGTTGAATATACAGATGAACTCCCTTTTCAATTAAAATTGAATTATTATCTTCTTTTAAAAGTACTTATTTTATTCGTATGTGTGTGTGTGTGTGTGTGTGTGTGTGTGTGTGTGTGTGTGTATGTTAACAGCAGGGTCAAGAAGAGGGTATTCAATCTTCTGGAGCTGGAATTATAGGTGGCTATGAGATGCTAATCTGGGTACTGGAAACTGAACTCCAGTTCTTTGCAAGAGCTGCCAACACCCTTAACTGCTGTCTCCCCTGTGCCCTAGTCTGTCTTTTTAAGGGAGCTGCTTTCTAAAGTCCAAGTCTTTGAATAACATACAACAGTTTACTTGGAATAGTTTACTAGGAAGTTTGTTCAATTTTTGCAGTGGATGGTCCCTGAGCAGCTGCTCAAAGATGAGGCAGCTCACCTCCCAGCTTTTCTCTAAAACCCCTTCTTATATAAAGGGCTAAATATCTATTAAGTGTCAGGGCTACACTAGGAGCTGATATATAGAGAGATAGGGATTTCATTTCAGTGCAGCCAGTGTAGGTCTAGAGAGATGTGGGAAAGACTGGTTTTCTTTTTGAGAGCCCATGGGATTCTCTTTCCAGATGGGGAGAAGGGATTATGGAGCGAGTGGGTGAAGGATTAAATGGCCATATCCCTCCCCCACTTCTTCAGCCTTCTTTGTTGCAAAGGTAATTTAGATTAGAAAATAGGAAAGGTTTCTAGGACCCTCCGCTCAAACTAAGGCACCAGCCAAGGACAATACAGGCCGTAAAACTTTAAACCCCTACCCAGATCTAGTCAATGGTCAGAACATTCTCCACAGTAGAGTGGAGAGTGGGATATGACTTTCTCACGTACTCTGGTGCCTCACCTTTGACCATGTCCCCTGGAGAGGGAGACCTGGTGGCACGCAGAGGAAGGACAGCAGGTTACCAAGAAGAGACTTGATACCCTATGAGCATATACAGGGGGAGGTAATCCCCCTCAGGAACAGTCATAGGGGAGGGGAATAAGGGGAAAATGGGAGGGAGGGAAGAATGGGAGGATACAAGGGATGGGATAACCATTGAGATGCAACAAGAATAAATTAATAAAAAAAGGAAAAAAAAAAAAAGAAAATAGGAATGGAACTTCTGAGCTTCCTAGTTTTTCCTGAGATGACAAGATGCTTCCAAGCCCAGGAAAGGCAATAACATTATGTGATAAGTAAGCAATACATTCCTGACTATGATATTTTGACTGAGTTGGATCAGTAAAGAGATTTAAAGTACATCCACTGAGTGCGATTTCATGGTTGCTCTGCTGGTTCCTTCGTTCTGAGCCCAGCCTTACTTCAGGCCTGTGCTTCCGACCAGAAGTCCTCTGTCCTCTCAGGCCAAGGGAGCATTTCCTATACTTTCACAGGACATTCACAAATCCCCAACTAGCTGCTGATCTTTGTCCTCTGTGCTGTCAGCCATTTCCTTAAAAACAAACTAGACTTCACAAAACTTGCGTGTTATCAGCCCATTATACCTACTCTCTGCGGCTCTGTGTGAGCCCATGTCGACCTTTGCTAGCCGTGGGGGAAGTGAGTTGTCCACCCACTAGGAGGAGTGCAGGAAGAAGCCAGACGTAGGGGGTAATTTTACAATGTAGAATCATACACAGCACAAGGCACCAGACACGCACTTTGGTTGCTAAGGGGCTGTATAGCATAGTGGACATCACCGCCTGAGGCTAAGTAACAGTCTCCAGTCCTGGCTTAAGTATACAGTAAACAATAGTTGCATACCATAGTAGAGATTTTACCTATTTATTTAGGAAAATATTTCAGAGGTAGAATTATAAATAATTGGTATTACCCTACACAGGGTGACTACCCAACTTAGACACATACTATATGGAATCCTGTAACACAGTTCTACCTGCAATCACACACAGATTACTATTATGGCATTTTTACTGTTTTTATATAAGAAAATATGAGGCATAGCTTGTCCATCTACTTGAATATTTATATCATATGTTTACACACATACTTACAGATATGTATAAATCTTGCAAGACCTCAATTTAATTCAATAATAATTCACTGAACATTCACCACATGCCTGAGAACCTTCTAGAATACAAAGATGGATCAGGAATAGACTCTACCCTTAGGGAGTTCAATACAGTTAAATGAAATACAGACATATTTTTTTTCTCATTTCTTCCTGGCAAGGGTGGGTACAGTTTCCAAGACCCAGGAGGGGCTTAGCCATTCATTTATTGCTTTAGCAACCACATTGCTTTCCAAAATTGTTATTTGGCTTGGGTTGGGTTGGGCAGTAAGTTACAGTTTGACTTTTTTCTTTTTTCAAATTAGCTTTCAGCTAAAAAAAAAAAAAAAAAGAAAAAAAAAGAAAAAAAAAAAGAAAAAAAACCCAAACCCTGCAACTAATTTAAATAATTAAATTATTGCTTACGATTTTTTCTAGTCTGGCATAGAAGATGGAAATTTTTTTTTTGTCATTTTGAGAAGTGAAAGACTGCTTAGTGTTAGATGTTTAAACTAGACACAGTCCAGCCTGGTTCCACTTATCAAATGTCATAGTTAAGAAGAGGATGGGGGAGGGAGAACACAAACATGCCGGAGCAACCATTAGTAATGTGTGGGTGAATCAGTGACACCTTTCCTGTCCTGGAAATCACATCTGAAGGCACAGCAAGATCAGAAGGACACACTTAGTGGAAACTAATCTCTCTCATTTCTTTCTTTGTATAGGGAACCTTCATTCACACAACAAACAATAAATGCTGATGTGTGCCAGGCCGTTTACTAAGCACCAAGGAAATGGAAATACAGAAGCTAGAGTCTGTAAAGTCTCTGTCTTCTAGAAGTATGTGGTTTAATTGGAGAACTCATTACAAAAAAATATGGGGTGGAGGACAGAAAGGAGGAGAGAGAGAGAGAGAGAGAGAGAGAGAGAGAGAGAGAGAGAGAGAGAGAGAAAAGCAGATTCTAAAACAACAATATATGCAGGTAATTCTTAGTTTGACTAAAACTTTTCATATCTATTTGATTGACATTAGTATTTTAAAAATTGTTCGTGGCATTTCATGTTAGTCATTCACCCCTTTTGGCAAAACAGAGCACATGCCATAGACCTGACTCTTGTCAGCATTGTGTCAGTTTCCAGCTGAATGGCCTGGGGCTAGTCATGAGACCTCTGATGCTATTGCTCCATGGGACAGAAGATGGAAGGATGTCAATATTGAAAGCACTTCCAAAAAAGAGAAAGGCCTTAAGTGTATAGGTGACTTTATTAATAATATTTCATTGGGCTATTGATCATTTTTCTATTGGCCATTCTCTTTATCAAGAATCTAAACCCAGACAAATGAATGCTTGGATTCCAAGTTTGGTTACTAGCTAAGCTGCTTGGAGTTTTGTGTGCATATTTTATGCGCATGCACACCTTTTTAGTCCTTTTGTGTTCTAAAGGGATCTGTGGTACACTTTCATCATCATCTAGGAGACATTTGGGACTGGATTTGGGAATCATCTAGGAGACATACTACCAGGCTTGTCTATAAGGGCATTTCTAGAGAGGTTTACCTGAGGAAGGAAGAACTATCCTGAGGAAGGGCAATGCCATCCCATAGGCTGAGGTCTCATGTTGAATTAAAAAGGACCAGAGTGTTGGGTCTGACTTTCACACGTACTCTGGTGCCTCATATTTGACCATGTCCCCTGGATGGGGAGACCTGGTGGCACTCAGAGGAAGGATAGCAGGCTACCAAGAAGAGACTTGATACCCTATGAGCATATAAAAGGGGAGGAAGGCCCCCTCAGTCACAGTCATAGGGGAGGGGAGTAAGGGAAAAATGGGAGGGAGGATACAAGGGATGGGATAACCATTGAGAAGTAATAAGAATAAATTAATAAAATTAAATTAAAAAAATTTTAAAAAAGGACAAGAGCCTCAGCATAGCTTTCTTCCGTCTGAGGAATCCCATCTGTATGCTTCAGGTGCCATGAACTGCCATGTCTTCCCTGCCATGTTGGACTGCATCTTTCTAAACTGTGAGCCAAAGAAAGTCCTTCCTCACATAAGTAATTTCTTATTGGTTATTTTACAACAGTAATAAAAGTAACCAATAACAGCTACAGAATGAGCTAAGAACCATTGGTCTAGGCAGAATATATTGAGGGCACAAAAGGCCTTATTTGTCATGGTATCTGAATATTCATGGGTGGCATAATGCCCACCATATTGCAAGCATTTCTAAATGCATTACATTAAATATCAAAGTGTATATGTAGTAAGATGACAAATATTAATATTCCAGACAAGCACAGCTTCATCCCAGAGGGGGGACAAGGAATTCTGATCAAGCCTGTCACTGGTTGTCAAACAGGAAGAGGTGCCAATTAAGAAGGCTTGGCACCTTTTTAAAGCAGTTACCTTTAGAGGTTCATTATTTCTTTGCTTTTTTTTTTTTAAGGCAGGGTTTCTCTGTGTAGCCTTGGCTGTCCAGGACTCACTTTGTAGACCAGGCTGGCCTTGAACTTACAGCAGTCTGCCTGTCTCTGCCTCCCGAGTGCTGGGATTACAGGTGTGTGCCACCACACCCGGTTTATTTCTTTGTTTGTTTGTTTTTTTTTTAATAAACTTGTGGGTAAGTCCTTGTTTCTCTGTTGAACTTGCATATAATTTTATTTGCTGTATCAAGGTGGAAGAGTGTTCAGCCATGCAAAGCTGTGAAGGACTCATCGTAGCACACAGGAAAGGCCTGTCAGGCACGTGTCTCCTCAGGGAGGGTGTGGCTGAAAATCAGAGGCCACTTTGGAGGAGCAGACAGAGACCTTTAGTAATATTCTGAAGTTCTGAAGTTTCTTCTGATGGAAAATTTCTTACCAAAAAAAAAAAAAAAATACAATTCTAATTCAGCCTAAAACTTTCCTGACACATTGCTCCAGATCGCAAAGTTCAGATAATCGTTTCACAGGTCAGAGAGCAGAAACAGCTGAGAAGTTTAGTCTGACAATCTGAATCCCATTTGGAGGCTAAGTAGAAGGCTGTCCTCTGTACAGTTCTAGCAATATAAGAAAACAGGGAAACAGATAAGATGTCCCCAGACAGGAAATGGGCTAAAGGTATTACCATGCATCCAAGTGATGATAATATACCCACCATTGTGGGATAGATAAAGTGTTCATCAGTGGTACTCTGGATGGCGTTACCTTTCCCACAGATTGCTTATGAAATATTGTATTTGGAGTATTTGTACATTCACTTGACATCATGAAAAAGGTGTGGCAAATTTTTATACACATCGTGCAGCCTTCTATAAAGACACATTTAATATTGTCTTAAGGGCAACTGAAGTAGGCTGAAGAATGGCATACATGGTAAAAATCCTGCTAATGTCAAGATAAAAGCAAATACATTGAATTGCAAGCACTGTGTATCCCCAGCGAGTGGCTTATTATATGTACAGGAGGGGAGGCTAGGGGACTTGAACTTTCAAATTTGTAAGTATCTCTTCTATAGTGTAGTGACCTCTATATTGATCCATTCATCAAGGTATACACGTAAGTATATAGATATGCACTCCAAAGAGGATATAGGACATTAAAAAAGCAACCTCAAATAGTAAATTTAAAGAATTATTCCTATGATAGAAGGCCTATGTTATTTAGCTCAGGCTTTGGAAAAATGAGTTATTTTAAGTCTGATGGATTTTATGAGAATGATGCCTATACTATGAACAACTGATGCCAAGTCCCCTAGAACTCTTGACTACATCTCTGTAAGATGGCATTGTTCAGGAATCACAGAACATATGTCCCATGATTCCAAGGATTTGGTCCTGTGGGCAAGACCCGCAGCATATACCCAAATACCAAAGGTTAAGGCAATCCTTAAAGGCCTTTGTCTGTATACTGAATTATCATTTTATCATCAGGACTGTGCTGTACTCATGTCTCCCTAAGCCAGCTTTGGTTAGAACTCAAATCTGGCCTTGGTATGTAAGCTTGACTATTTTAAGCTCTGAGATACCTCATGTGCTTTTTTATCAACCTTTCCCATTCTGCAATTATTTGAATGATCCATGAGCCAGTATGTGATCAGAAACGCATTCTCAGCTGTATTGTACCAGTTAGTAGTGGGTGAAGGGGCCTTCCAGTGTTGTTTCTCCTTAAGCTTCGATGTATGTGCTTTTACGCTTCATCCTACCTATTTGGAGTGGACCCAAATACCCAGGCTGTTCCACAGTGGGAGAGGAGAGGGAAGGTGAAAACAAGGGCAGGTTGCTGCTGGGCACCGGGGTGTATAACAGGACACTCAGTTGGTCACTGCTAATGTGCTTAAATATCTATTTAGTGAGTGATTTAGCTTTGGCACATTAGACACTTGTTAATGGTGTTAGGAGTAATTGCTGCTTCCATGATTAAAAAGTAAGGAACATAGGGATGCAGATAATAAGACATGGTATTCATATGATATCTGGTGCATAAATAGAGTTTTCTTCCTTGACTGCTAACCAGAGGCTCATAAATCATTCATAGTGTTTATGTCACTAAATGAATTCCTTAAGCAGAATTAGCAAAGACACTGATTCATCTGAAGAACGCTATCCTACTCTCTGCTTGTAGGGTAGCCTGAATTAGAAAAAAAAAAATCCCAAGAACTAAAAATACACTTTGCATGCTGGCTAGTAACATTGCTATTTCCTCCAAAGTCATACATGGATATATATATATATATATATATATACACATGCACTCAGTTGTATCCAGCCAGTCACTCATTTGTGCATGCATCAGTCCATCCACCCAGCCAATATTTACTTCAAGCAACTACGAAGCAGGGTTCCTGGGTGACGCTGGGGGCACAATGAGAACAGTGTTCTCTGTTTTCAGAGCTAGGGTGGAGGTGACCACTAATAACAAATTGCCCAAGTGATTATTTGATTGCCAACGAAGCCAAGTGCTCAGAAAGGGGAGAGTGCATTCCATGGGAATGTTCCAGATAAAATTGGGAGGACCAGACCTAACATGCAGGTTAGAGCTAACTTGGAAAAGCCAGGGCAAGCTTTCCTGGGAGTTGAGAGTCCAGGGGTTGACTGGGGGTGTGATGATGGCTTATGAATGCTGGTGAGTATGGAGGTGGAAGACAGGTATGTGTGTGAACTGCCAAGCACTTGGTGGGAGAGAAAATGAAATGCCAAGGAACTGAAAAAAGAAAAAAGAAAGAAAGAAAGAAAACAGTCAGGCAGCTGGGCTACAGAGAAACAAGGTCAAACGATCAAGGTTGAAAGTAGGAAAAGAGAGACCAGAGCATTAGGGCCCTGGAAACCATAGTAGGAGCTACATGGAGAAGGGTGAAGGAGCTGGAGGTGACAGGAGCTCCCCAAGAAGACCAACAGAGCCAACTAACCAGTGGTCCAGAGGGGACCAAGGACCATGCATGGACAGGACCTAGGTCTCCTACGTAGATGTGGCTGATGGGCAGCTCAGGTTTCATGGGGGCCCACTAGTAAAGGGAGCGGGGGCTGTCTCTGACACGGACTCTGTTGCCTGCTTTTTGATCACTCTTCCCTAGCGGGACTGCCTTGTCAGGCCACAGGGGAAGAGGACGAACTCAGTCCTGATGCAACTTGATGAGCTGCGGTGGTTGGGTAGAAGAGCTCCCCTTTTCTGGGGATTGGGGATGGGGGGATGGGGGGATGGGGGGTGGGGGGTGGGGGGTGGGACTTGGAGCAGAAGAGGGAGGGGCTATGATCGGGATGTAAGGCAAATAAACAAAGAAGTAAACAAATAAGAACTTCGTGGAGAGGGACCAAGATGAAGAAACTTAAGCATGATCAGATACACTCTTTTTCTCATCAGTGACACACATACATTAAAAGGCATGTGCATGGTCTCTTCCCTGCCCGTGTGTGTGTGTGTGTGTGTGTGTGTGTGTGTGTGTGTGTGTGTGTGAACACTGTACATATATGGAGGTAAAGGACAACTTCGAGGAATCAGTTTTCTCCTTCTGCCATGTGGGTTCAAGGTAGGTAGTTAGGCACAACAGCAAATGCCCTTATCTACTGAGCCATGTCACAAGCCCTCATCTTGTTTTTTTTGAGACAGGCTCCCTCACTGGCCTGGGGCTCATCATTAAGGCCTCCTGGCTGGTCTGTGAGCCTGGGAAGATCTGCCTGACTCCAGGTCCCTAGCTCTGAGGTTATAAGTTCACTCCCACATCTGGCTTTTTCACACGGTATTAGGACTTAAAACCAGGTCTTCATGTTTGCTGAAGCAGTTTAGCGACTGTACCGTTCCCAAGGAGGCTCACTTTTGTGAGCTTTTCCTTTGTGAAGCTGACACATGAGTACATAGGACCACCCTGATGACACCGGGAAGAAAATACAGAATTCCCAGCTGGACCTCTGAGGTCCCAGGTATGTGTTGCTTGGGTTTGGATGAACTATTCTAACAACAGGAACTTCACACCTGTGAAGAGCACTGAGGAAACTCAGGAGAAGCCAGTGCATAGCACAGTGAGACAGAAGAACACCAATTCATGGGGGTGTCTATGGACCCCAAACCATTTCTGTCTTGAGGAATCCCACTGTCTGCTCACCCTTTTATTTCAATCACAAAGATTTTTGATGAGTGTTTTATGTGGTGATTTCCTCCAGGAAGTCATTAGCCTGAAAACACCACAGCTTCTCAGCTGTTTCACAGGAGTCAACCACTATCTACAGACCTGGAAGGCCATCATGCCATAGCCACGGGGGGAAGGGTAGGGGTGCAGGTACCTGGTGTGGCTAAGACCATAGGCTAGCAATCAGTCACCATAGCTTTGTGATTTGAACATGTTGACAATGGCATACGTCCATGAGGCACCATGGCAGGGAGCCAACAGCCCACCATGACACCGGAAGATGTGTCTCAGATCCAGGGAGTACAGACTGCCCAAAATATATAAATGGATCCTCTGTGAACTCAGCTGAAATATTCAGGTCATGGACGTGGAAATCCTGAAAAAATCCTTTACAGGGCAAGTTCAAGGGGGCTGGTTTGTTAACAGATTCAGAATAAGGATATTGAAGCAAAAAAGGAAAAGATACGCATCACATATATGTACAAACGTAGTCTCTTCTGGTGCAGCTTTTGACATGACAACAAGTTTGAGGACAATACAATGAAAGGACTTTAATTTATAACTTGTAAACAAAACTCTCCACCTATTTAACAGCCAATCTCAAGAGAATACTTTTTCTTGAATCCAGAGTGAAACACTTAACTTAGAAATTATTCTAGGCAAATATTAATTAAATGGTAAACAAAGATCTCTGTGACTGCAAAGCAATTATAACCCAGGCAGGCAAGTCAGTTTGTGCTTGTGAATTTCTGTGTACCATGCTAGTTGTGTGTGTCTGCATGTGAGTTTGCATGTGTCTATGCAAATGAGTGTGCATGTGTCTATGCATATGAGTGTGCATGTGTCTATGCACGTGCATGTGCAGAGGGGTGCATTCATTCAGGTGCAGGAAAGACTTTCCTTTTCCTCCCGACCAATCATGCTTTTGACAGAGTAGATGAAGCCGACTGTTGTGGTGCCATGGAAACCTGATAGAAATATCAGGCGATGAGAGGAAAAGTGTTGAAGAACTCATCATCCACAGACTGCTGCCAAGCGAGCCCACTGAGAGTGTTGTTTAGGAAATCATGCTTGGAAATCTGCAGCTTTTCTATACTGAAGACTAACTAGTGATTTGGAAAACAGTGACGCACTTATCTCGGAAAGCCGAATGGTTCGGATTGGAGTGCTGAGCAGATGAAGCCAGCCCGTGTACCTGAGGCATCCCCCCAGCCCCACTATCAGCAAGCCCCATCAGCTCTATGTCGCAAAGGCGTCTCCAGTCTTATGATGTGTACCTCTAAGCTATAGCTTTCTATCTCAAAAAGTCCCTCCCCACACATGTTCATGGCATGCTCTATGTTTTCTAAGTACTCACCTTGCTTCCTGTCCATTTGTGTCCTTCCTTCCTTCCTTTATTCTTGTATTAACTCATTTACATATTCATTCAATAAATATTTACTAGGATAATAGTTCCAGGTCAGATACTGTTTCAGCCCCTGGTAACACAGTAGTGAAAAACTAAAGGTCTTTACTGCTGACATTTAAATGGGCACAGAAAGTTACAAATGAATAAATAGCAAACAAAAACAGTGCCTACTCTCTCACTGGGAAGATGGACACTCAATCCGCTATCCCTCAGGGCCCGGAGATAGCATCATACAAATCAGACCAGGTCAGTCTGCCAAAAACCTCTCAATGGCTTCCTGTTGAAAGTAGAGTAAAACACTGCTAATAAACATGACCTAACCACACTGACCCATTCAAGGTTTTACTTTGGTTTGCGCCCATTATGTGACCAAGCAGGGTTTCAGATTTACTTTATGTAAAACAAGGGCATTCTTCGAAAAGTGGGGACCTTTCCCAATCTTTTCTTCTTAATCACCTCCATTTTTCTTTGAACCAACATTTTTTTCTCAAGTGCACTCCAATTTTTTTTTTAATGGTCAGTTTCTCTTTGACTACCAGACCACTTCCTGGAAAACTGAATTTGACAAACTAGCTGACGTCTCCCAGCATCAGTGTTCTCATCTATAAAATGAGGATGACCATGTTCTCCTTCCTTCTTCAGACCCAATAGACCTGATTCCCTGCTCCCAATGAATGTCGGATTCTTTCTTCCCTTTAAGCAAATAAACAGCTTTCCTCCTCGACTATAGATCAGTTGTTGACAAAGGAGTGAGCTAAACTACTGTTGTAAGAGTGTGTTGATTTAGTTCATGGCAAGACAGTAGCTTAGGCAAGAAGCTCCTCCAGCCGGGGAGACTGGTAACCCGCCACAGCATCCGAGCTGACACCACGCTTTCTCCTAGGCAGGTATTTTGTGCGTTTAACCTTCACTGGGCTGGCGATTACACAACATGTTTGTTCCCTAAGCACACATTGTTCTCACAGGGCCAGTGCCATCACGAAAATCCTACTTTACCACCTTCCTATTCATAAGTACTAAGTGATGTCATTGAAAGGCCTTCCTGCCAGAGGAGCCCACTAATTCATCCCCCAGGCTCCCTGGGGGTGCTGCACTCCAGCACACCTGTTCTGTAAAGGCTTCAGTTACTTGATCAACATTTTCTGATTATACATGTGGCATAGAATTGAAAGATTGAGAGAAGTGGGGAGAGAGAGAGAGAGAGAGAGAGAGAGAGAGAGAGAGAGAGAGAGAGAGAGAGAGAGAGAGAGAGAGAGAGAGAGAAAGAGGCAGGGCAGGGAGGGAAGCAGTTCTAGCAAGTGTGAATAAATATCACCAGGCACTATCTTCCAACCTCCGAATAACATTTTATTGATACTGGGTTTTGGCCTTTGAGATCTGTTTTATTTCTTTACATGGACATATTCATCAGTTAAGAATAGGATATAGAACAAGATGTTCTGTTTTGTCAGACTCTGACATGAGCTCTGGTGCCCCATATTTGACCACCTCCCCTTGGTGGGGAGGCCTGAGGGCACTCAAAGAAAGAATAAGCAGGCTACCAAGATGAGACTTGATAGTGTATGACCATATATTGGGGGAGGAGGTCCCCCTTGGCCTTAGACCTAGGGGAGGGGAATAGGTTGAAAGCAGGAGGGAGGGAGGAATACGAGGATACAAGTGATGGGATAACAATTTAGTTGTAATCTGAATAAATTAATAAAACTAAACTTAAAAAATATTTTCTGTCTTGCATTCTACTTGGTCTACTTATTACTTATTGGAGCTATGGCTTGTTTTCTTCAGATTCCTTACCTAGAAAAATGTAGAAATCTTCCTAGAGAATATGCAGATTATCAAGATAATATGTTTCAAAAGGATAGAATATGCCTAGCAAATAGTAGGGACCCAAGGAATGCTACTTAGATTTTGGGGTTTTTCATTTGTTTTTATTTGTTTGTTTGTTTGTTGTTGTTAGCTTGGCATAAGCTAGGGGCCATCTGGGAAGAAGGAACCTCAATTGAGAAAAGGCCTTCATCAGAATGGTCTGTAGGGAAGTCTGTAGGCTTCTTCTTGGTTAATGACCTATGAGAGAGGGTCCTGCCCACTGTGGGTGGTGTCACTCCTGGGCTGGTGGTCCTGGGTTACATAAGGAAGCTGGTTGAGTAAGCCATGGTGAGCAAGTCATTAAGCAGTGTTCCTCAGTGGTCTCTGCTTCCGTTCCTGCCTCCGTGTTCCCGTCTTGAGTTTCTCCTTTGGCTTCCCATTATGATGGGCTGTAATTGGGACAAGTTGCTTTTGTTCTGGTGTTTTTAATCACAGCACTAGAAAGCAAACTACAGCAGATATATAATTATATAGAGAAGTAGAAGTGCAAACACTTCTTCTGCGACTTGGGAAAGACCAAGTCTCTTACTCACTGCTGATTCCCCAGGTACTATAAATGAGTGTAGAAATGATGAATGTGGATGTTTTGGGTCTAAATGCAGAGAACCATTTATTTATTTAACTTTTATAAGTTTAAAAACACCTATTATTTATGTATTTAGTGTATGTGTGGGGGCTTATGCACATCATGACACATTTGTGGAGGTCAGAGGAAAACTTGTAAGAGTCTCTTCTGTCCTTCCCTTCTGTGTGGGCAGGAGGCCATCTTTTTGAATTGTTGAAAGCTCAGTGGTTTCTAGAAATATTAAGATTTGCACTGGGAACTTGATGAAGTCTTAGCAGAAAGAGCAGGACCGCAGGCTCATTTTGGGACACAGAGGAAATATGGAACCACATGTGCAGCCAGGTCAGTAACTGGTGCCAGAGCCCTGGCCTCATTTGCTGTGTTGCCATGCGTGCCTTCCTGAAGGTCCTGAGTCTGGTTCTTGCTTCTCCACCTGTGTGGAAAGAGGCCTCTAGTCTGGGAACTCCAAAACCTGACTGGCTCCTGTTTCCACAGGCTTATGGACAATCTTGATGAAATGATAGAAGCCTGTCATTCAGCACCAGGGATCTGAAAAGTTCTGGCAAGTCTCCTGCAAGAGCTCGGGAGGATCACCCCTTCTTATCTCCAGCCCTGAGCAAGCGAACCCCTGAGGATGGTAAAGAATCCCACATTTTTGATGAGTGGAGAAACGATGAGTGGAGAATGAAAACGAAAATGGAGATGAAGGGCCATGCTGGGGGACAAAATCAAACCCCGGGGTCTAGAAAAGTCCTGGGGTTCTAGACTGTTGCCATCTCAAGGGGCTCAGGGGGAAGTCGTGAAGTGCCCATGTGACAGGCTGTGGCAGAAGTGCTGAGGGCCTGCCTGAGGCCAGCGGGACACAGGGAGATCTCACACACTGCTCTCAGTGAGGTCTGTTTTCCACCCATGGCTGAGAACCATGACATCACTCTTCCAGTTACAGGAAATCCAGAGAGTGCCAGCAACAGTAGTCCCTGAGATCCAAGGCAAACAAACCCACCCCTCTCCATCCTGAAGGCTGACAACCTGGGAAGGAAAAGGCACTTCTCAGCATCCTTCCACAGGGCCTCAGAGTGGAGAGCCAACCTGAGGTGAACCTTGTGGGTTTGTCTGTGACCAGAGATCACGGATCTCTTCCCTCTCCTCTCTCCTCTTCCCCCAAGCCCCATCTCCCTTTCCCTCTCTCCGTCTATCTCTCTCCCTCTTCCTCCATCTCTGTAGTGTCTTTTCTCATTTCTAGAAACATTAATTGAATTTCATTTTTCCATTTAACAGACCATGGGGCTGGAACTTGACTGCTTCTATTCGCTTACTGTTGGAGGGATCCTCAGACCCTTTATGTATAAAGTGAGGCCATCACAGGGCCAGTTTTAATGGGACAAATGAGAATTCAAAGGAAGCAATTTTGTTTTTTGTTTTGTTTTGTTTTGGTTTGGTTTGGTTTGGTTTCTTCGAGACAGGGTCTCTCTGTGTTAGCCTTGGCCATCCTGGACTCACTTTGTAGACCAGGCTGGCCTCGAACTCACAGCGATCTGCCCACCTCTGCCTCCCGAGTGCTGGGATTAAAGGCCTGCGCCACCACGCCTGGCAGGAAGCAGTTTTTTAACTGCTTAGGCCAGTGCTCAATCTGTGTCACAAACTCAGACATTTTCTCTTGTTACCACCGTGAAGATAGTGAGATCTTATTATGGAAGGCCTGTAAACCTTCCCCTATTTTATTTGTTGTTGTTGTTTAAAATAAAAAGCAAAAGGTATTTGAGGGAAAAAAAATCCACATGGAAAAAGTGAGGTAGTGAGTGCTTCCTGACAACCCGTGAATGTGTCTGTGTGTTGCTGGGTGGCCAGCTCCTTGTGCCTTCCAAATCACTGCTCCCACGGTGACATCGTTTTAGCCATCACCCAAACAAAGCTACGGGCTGTTCCCAGCAACCCAAAGCTTCTTTCAACTTATTGCAATAAACTGAGATTTGGTATTTCTGTAAGTAGAATTCTACAGGTAGTATATGAAGTATGCTTCTGTGTGTCTCGATTGTTTTATTTAGCCACATGCTTGTGAGAATCCTCCTTATCTTAAAAAAAGATATGCTTCTATCACAAAATTAAATTAAGAAACAAATTTAAAAAAGTTTTGCTTTATAAGTGTGATTATATTGGTTCAAAAGACTTACATTTTGCCAAGCAACACCAACTTCTGTTTACAAGAAAATTCACTTTCCAAATATACAATTTTTACACTGATTTTATTTATTATATTATTAATAAAAACAAATATTTATATTTATTTTTAATAAATAATGAATATATTTATTTATATTTATGAATAACTTATCTCAGAGGGCAGAAAGTTTGGGGAAAAAAGTTACAAGCTTGCCCAGGAACTGACAGGAATCCTTTCACACTGTAGCGATTTCATATAATTTATGACTGGTAAATATTTCCTCAAATGTAGTTAGATGCTACATGCAATAGAATCACCAATATCACCCAGATTTCACTACTTAGAGGAGAGATGGTGAATGCTTAATTCATGGATCCCATGGCTAACTGATGTGATCAGGGTACACACCGACTAATCAATCAAGACTTTGTAATGTGAAACTCACTACTGTTTACTGGTTAGATTTATCATATAAACAAGAACCTTCTTGAATTCTTAGAATTTCTGGCTGTATTTATCTCTCCATTATATCTTCAGGGCTAGAAGTCACTCTTTCCAATACAAACATCTTACTTCTCCCTCTCTGAATTGTCTCAGGACTTGCATTGAATTGGCTGATTCATTTGTACGGATGAGGGAATAAAATTGTAAAGGCTTAGATGACCTACTGTGTACTGTTCCAGAGGTTTCTCGTTAGCAAAGGGCTTCTTGGGAGACTCAGTTAGAGACTGGAGGCTTGGTGACCATGAGCACAGCAGCAAGGTCTCCGTGCTTTCAGCAGGTTGATTTGAGCCCCAGCACATCATTTTTACACACACACACACACACACAGAGAGAGAGAGAGAGAGAGAGAGAGAGAGAGAGAGAGAGAGAGAGAGAGAGAGAGAGAGAAGAGAGCAGTAATTTCCTCTCAGTGAGCACACACACCATTTACTAGCCTGGGATAAGGCCTGTTAGGTAGTCAGTAAATGTTCAATTCCTGCCATCGACTGGAACAGTACATCTTTAAGGACTGTTTTGTCTAGGCCTCGATTTCTCAAATTAACATGAGAACCGCAAAGGTGTCAACAATAAAAGGTTCCTGATCATACATGGATTAGAAACAGAAATTATTCATAGTCAAATGTACAGTGAGTCTGAAGTGTTCCTGGCCCTGCGTGCTTGAGTTCATTGCAGCCGTGGCTCTGAACACAGACTGAGAACACTATGGCCTATGTGTGCTGCCATGCTGTCTGAAATATCTCAGATAGGATGTGACACTACTGTGTGCTATGGATTGCAGTATTTTTATTGTACACACTAGGCTTTCTGCCTTCATAGAAACATTATATGTTAATTATGGAAAAAGGACTTATGATCTTTTTCTGCCACCATCATTGCATTGTGTTAAAGATGTGTCTTCAAGTGCTGGGGTGATGAGTCAGTGAGCAAAGTGCTTGCTCTGTGAGCATGAGGCCCTGAGGTTGTACCTCCAGGACCGATGGAAAAGCTGGGCATCGCTTTGCATGTCCCCTGTGGGCAGAGACAGGGGGAGCGTGCTGGCTCTATGGCCAGTCAGTCTAACTGAAACGATGAGCTGAGGTGTGATGCGTGACTCTGTCTCAAAGTAAGGCAGAGAACCTGGGGTCAGAGGCCGGCCATCTTGTTCAGACAGCGGGTTGAGAGGAAATGTGGCATTTGACAGGTTCCAGTAGGTCCCCTTCAACAAAGCCTTGGGAGCGGCAAAGACTGGAAGATTGAGGCGCAGGAGTATGTGATTTTGTTGTGCAGATGGAGTAGAGAGGAGGGGACACAGATGTTTTTTGGGTGCCTCAGAGTAACTCACATGTGGTGTCTCACCTCATCCTTATGGCGCACCTGGAACACTGATCTTTTCCTGCATGCTTCACAGTATTAAAAAAAAAAAAAGCTGCAACGAACTTGTCTAAAATCCTGCAGCTAGGCGCCAGTGGACGTGAGCGGCTACTGATCTGAACTCAGAGATATCTGACATCAGAGTCCATGTTTCCTTGAGGATAGCTTATGGACTATTTAAAGCTGAATTCTCAGAAGGTGTCATTTTTTTCTTTTTTTTTTTTATGATAATTTGCTATGTTTTAAAACATGTTACTTTAAAATTTCTTTTTCTTGCTTGAGGCATGATCTCATGTCGCACAGGCTGGCCTTGAAGTCATGACCCTGCTGCTTCAGTTGCTCAGGGGCTGGAACAGCAGCTGTGTGCCACCCTGACTGGCTTTGTACATTATAACTTAAGGACTATGTTCATTAGTGTGTGTGGTGGTTTGACTAGGAAGAGCTCCCACAGACTCACGGCTCATAGGGAGTGGCACTTTTGGGGGCTGTGGCCTTATTAAAGCCTGGTCTTGTTGGAGAAGGTGTGTCACTGTGGAGGTGGGCTTTGAAGTCCGCTGTATTCAAGCTATACCCAGAGTGGCACACACCACGTACAGATCAAGATGCAGCACTCTCACCTCCTTCTCCAGCACCATGTCTGTCTGTCATGATGATAATGGACTAAACCCTCTGAAACTGCAAGCCAGCCCCAGTTAAATAAGAGTCGCCATGTGCCATGTTCATAGTGTCTCTTGACAGCAATGAAACCCTAAGTAAGACACTGTGATTGTCCTATCTTTGTCCATCAGCATAGTGATTGGAAAACAGAGAGCTCGTGAGAGCCAGGAGTATGGCACACAGTGAGAAGAAGACATCACCGAAACCAGGGCTGCTCAGACTCACGTGTGCCAGATTTTTCTGCAGAGCGGGGCTTCACCTAGAGACAGTCAGTGGGTCTCAGGTGGGGCCTGGGAATCTGCCTTTCTGACAGAGCCGGATGTGCTACCCATGGACAACAAAGGAAGAAACAGAAACAGGATTGGGAAAGATGGGGTTGAGAAGATGGCTCAGTCAGGAAGGTGTTGGCCTTACAAGCTGTGAGGATCTGGGTTCAAAGCTAAGAACCCACGTATGAAGCTGAGTGCAGTGGCATGCACCTTAATCCCAGGGCTAGGGAGGCAGAGACCAGGAGAGCCTTGGGTCCTGGGTCCTGGTGAGAGACCTTGCCTCAAAAACAAGGTGGATGGCTACTGAGGAACAACACTTGAGACTAACTTCTGGATCCACATATGTACAGCAGATGGGGGAGGGGGAGGGAGAGCAAGGAGGGGGAGGGGAGGAAAATGAACAGAGACAATGGGTCAGGGGGCGGAAGCTTCATCCTTCAAAGTCCTGTGTCCTGAGCTTTTGGTCCATGCTTCTCCGTCTGTTACTCCTATGGGCATTCCTGATGACGTGTCTATGAATTCCAAAGGGGGAATATGTGGTAGCACAAAGGAAAGGCTGGAAGCCCAAGACTGGAGAGGAACCCAGTGGCCCCCACAGCCCTCTGCTACTTGCCAGCATCCACCAGGCCCTTTCCAGAGGAGAGCTGACTATTCAAGTGAGAGATGCAGGCAGCCAAGCAGCTAACAGGGCTGGTTCAAACCGGGAAGCTGGCCCTGGCTGCACTCACACCTCTTTCTATGTTGACATTGAGCTATTCCAGGACAAAGTTTTCCTATCAAACTTCTCCCCGTGGCTCACACCCTCATAACACAAGAAATTACAAAACAGAAGAAAATTTGCACGTAACTCATTGGTGGAATTGTAATGTCACTTGAGGAAAAGGGACTCAAGAAGATTGTGTAATTTACTATCTCCTGTCTAAAGCAGGACGTCAGGCCTGGACTTTAGTTTGAAGTCGATGTGGAAAGACATTTTCCTCTTAGCAGATTCTCCTTAGGCAAAGAATGATGTCAACAAATCCAATAATTAAAAAAAAAAAAGCGTTGCAGTTTTCTCCCTCATCAACCTTTATATGTTACTTTAGGGGGAAATAACGGTTGTCAATTCCAGCCATCGTTGGATGTCACTGAGTGTCCACAGGAAGCCTTGTTTCTGACTGGGATGGAGAAATGCCAATCGATGCTTTCAGTCATTTAGAGAGGCAGTGCGGTGCTAACTTACATTTAGTAAGCGTTTCTTGAATATTTGCTCTAAGTAAGGCACTGCTAGGAGCTAGTGGTACCAGAGGTGAAAGGAGCATTCCATCCAGAGTGCTAAGACCTAGCTTTCAGTCTTAGGCTCACTGTTTTCTAGCTGTATGCCATTGCACTGTTCAGAGAATAAATTCCACCTGTAAAATGGTATGCACTCAACACACAGGATTCCTCAAAAAGGGCACCGAAAATCCAGGCATTTATACAAATGTAAGGTGCTATCATAGTGTTTGAATGACCTTCCCTTGTCTTTATCATTGGACATTATCCTGTGTCCAGTTATTGTCATGCTAACTCAATAGCTGTTCGTGGAAGAAAAGAAAGGAAAGCAGTGAAGGAGATCACTTAATGAGAGGGTTCTTGGCATCCAGCCTGATCCAGCTCTCCTAGAGCAAAATTCTCTTACAAAGAGATAAACCATCTGGGCTTCTTGGGCCAATGGGGAGATTTGGTGATTCACCTTGGACCATATTCTTTTGACTACTAACTTTTGAGTCCTGAAAAAGCACTTCACTTCTGAGTTGACGTTCCCGCTGAAGATGGATGTATTACTTTTCTTTTGCCCACTTAATGGAGCTGTTGCAAGGCTGAAATGAGATAGGTATGCCTGTGCCTTGCAAACTGTAAAGTAGGACATAGACAAAATGCTTTCCTCTCTCCGTTTTGTGCCCACTCATCTGGCCGTAATCTTTTCACTAGAAGGCTTAAGGGATGATTTCTGTTGATTTTGCTGGCTAACCCTCATGAACTTGGGAACTACATGCAGAAAGTTGAATGAAAGACATTTCAGAACAAGGACAAAAACTAACTGTCCTAGACACCCTTAGTAGAAAGCCCACAGTAAGAATGGCAAGAGAGTTGGTGAGGATATTGTTGGGAAAGAAAGAGAATGGAACTGAAGATCAATAGCAATTGAGCATGGGAGGAAAGAGAACAGGGGGATGGGCAGGCACCCATGGCTCATGGTAGAGACCATGCCTGATAGCGACAGCTGTGGATGATAACAAAGGCCAGATTTAATGATAGAGGGCTGTGGATGGTGAAGGCTGTAGCTCGTGGTGGACACTGTGGTTGGTTGTGGAGCGATGGCAGAGGTTATGGCTGATGGCAGAAGCCTTGACTGATAGTGGAGGCCACGGCTGATGGTGATGATAGAAGTTGTGTTGATGGTAGAGGTTGTATTGATGGCGGAGGTTGTGGCTGATGGTGCAGGCTTGATGGTGGAAGTCATGGTTGGTGGTTAAGGCTGTGGTAGATGATGGAAGAGTGGATTCTTGCTATAGCAGCAGGCTGATCTCCCTGGATGAAGAATGCCTAGCCTATAAGAGGCTTGGATGCCCTTTCCTTTAATGTGTTATTTGTTGGGCAACATTTTCAGTTTTGCCAAATACAGTCTGAACTGTACTTAAGCTCAGATTTGAGCTAGAAATGGCAGCTGTTCTGGCCCATTGAAAAAAGCTGGCACACAATCCAGTATTCCTAGGGTATCAACTTGTTAAAAAAAACTAAGAAGTCGGGGCTGGAGAGATGGCTCAGAGGTTAGGAGCACTGTTTGTTCTTCCAAAGGTCCTGAGTTCAGTTCCCAGCAATCACATGATGGCTCACAACCATCTATAATGAGATCTAGTGTCCTCTTCCGGCATGCGGGAAGACTATTGTATAAATAATTTTTTTAAAAAAACCTATGAAGTCTGGATTTATTTGTGGTGTTCAGGATTGACTCCAGAACCTTATAAGTTTTAGGCAAGCACCCCTCTACTGGAGTCTCTACCAAGCTGTCTAGGTATATATAGTCAAACTTTCTAATATGCAACGTAGAAAGGTGATGGGAAAATAATAAATACCCACCTCACACCCCCATGCACATCTCAAATCTGCTCCAAGGAGCTGGTGCAAATTTGTCACAAGAACTGTAAGGCTAAGCCTTAAGTAGCCAGCCATCTCAGAGCACCCTGACTGTCTCTCTCTTGCAATAGCTGCTTACTGTACATCTGGTGGGAGTCGAGGGGTGCAGGGTGATGGCTATGAGCTTAGGCTCACAGTAGGAGGGCTGTGGGTACAGATCCCTGAATTTGTTTTTTTCCAGTTAGATGACCTTGCATTAGATACTTAAGTTTTCTGAGCCTCCAGTTTCCAATGTGACATGAAGCTAATCACACTCTGTTCTTCAAAGAAATACTGTGAGGATTAAGTGAAGTACATATAAACTATTGTGACTATTCCTGGCACATAGCAAACACTGCAAAATAAACACTATCATTGTTAATATAACAACAGTTGAGTTGTTATTCAAACATTTTTGTTTATATTTGTTAAACTTTCTTCTTTAAAACAGCAACTCTTTTGCTCAGACTTCTAGTTCATATTTCCCAGAGTCCTGGCCTCAGAACAGGTCTTCAAATGCAGGTCTATCACAACCACCATCACCACCACCACCACCACCACCACCACCACCACCACCACCACCACTACCATCACCACTACCATCGCCACTACCATCACCATCACTATCATCACCATCACCTTCACTACCACCATAATCACCTTCACCACATCACCATCACCACCACCATCACCACCACTACCACCACCACCACCATCATTATCTCCATGCTTGTTACTATCACTACCAGCAGCATCACAGGAGCCATCATTTATCAGGTAGCATTGCATTCCAGCTCCTGTCTTCATTCCATATCTATTCTGTTTTCATTCCTGTATAAGCCTTGTGAATTGGGAACCACTTTATACATGCAGATGATGATATTTTAAAGAATTAAATATCTTGACCCCCCCACCCCTGCCCAGAAAGGAGCATTAGAGGTAGGATACAGACTCAGACACATATGACTGTAGACTGAGCTTTCCCATACCTGACACTCTATTAACAGTAGAAGTTTAGGATTACATAACTGGCCTTGGCTAGCTAGGCGTTCCGAGGTGTGCCCTTTCGCATCTTGGTAGATTGCTGTCCTTTTGCCTCTTTCAAATAGCCAGTGGCACTTTGTTTGTAACTGAGAACTGACAGTCTGTTTATCAAGAGAGTTCTTTGGAAGGTTTCCGTCTGTAGTTCTGCCCAATCTCTGAAGACTGTGTGTTGCCTGGTCAAGCACAAGCTCATCAAGATGCTGTCCTCTCAGGGGAAGAGAGCGATGTTTCTAGAAAGGCCCATACTAAGCACGACCTCTAGGGAGGACAGGCCAGGGCTGTCTTTTAGTGCATGTTCTTAGTTGTAGTTAATTTCTCCCAGAGTATTTAATATGTCACAGATATAACTGGGCATTTGGCTGTCTTGGGTACCTTCCAAAGAGCAAACTTAATTTACAGTTTCTGCCACAAGGATTTGGCTCCACCCTAAGACAATCTCCTTAAGTCAGTGGCCTTTCAGCTAGACAGAAAGACAGAATGAAGAATACAAGGTAGAACAGCTCCTGAAAATAGATGCTGTGCTGGGTACCAGATACACACTAACAAAGGAGGAATGTAAGCCTGGCTGTTGGAGAAGGTCGAGTACCTCAGTATTAGAGGGAGAGATGAGATCAAATTTGGCAACTGGTTGAGTACTTCATACCTGGATACTCGTTGTTCCCATGGGATTCTGAGTGCCTCTGTGCAGCAATGGAGACACTCTATCAGCAGAGGCAGAACAGCGTAGCCAAATCTGCTGTAGCCTATTTGGAGGGCCTTGGGCCTTCTGCTTCCTCTAGGGTTAAAACACCAGGTGTGTCCTCCAGTTTCACCACTCACTAGCTTTATGGCTTGAGCAGAAAACAACCATTCCTCTGGCTTGGTTTTATCATGCACAAAACTGGGAAAGTACCAACCCTGTTCCAGTGATAAACAGTATATGTAAAGTGCTTAATACTGGCATGTGGTACTGACAAATGTTGCTTACGACAGTGGGCATAGGCGTGTTGGCGTGTGGTTGCAGGCTGAGGCAAGACAATTGTAAGTTTCATTCTGACTAGGGTACATAGCAAGAATCTGTTTTAAAAACAAACAAACAAGTGAATGAAAAAAAAAACAGAAACAGAAGAAACAATAAAATTAACAAATGAGGATCAATGCTAAGTCTCATTTCCTTTCCTTCTTTCTTTCTTTCTTTTTTTTTTTTTTCTTTTTTATGCTGCACTCGATCTGGAGATGACTGCATCTTTCCATGACTTAAATGCCATCTCCATATTTGTACCTCAAAGTCTGTGGTCTTCTCGTGGGTTACACACACACACACACACCACACATACACACACACACACACACCACACACACACACACACACACCACACACACACACACACCACACACACAAACACACCACACACACACACACACCATACACACACACACACCACACACACACACACACACACACACCACACACACACACACACACACACACACCACACACACCACACACACACACACACACACACACACACACCACACACATACACACACACACACACTTGTATTTCACACAGGCACTTAATGGGCCTTTAAACTCTACAAGCCCATCATCTAACACATGGTTACCCCTTATTCTACCATGCTTCCTTTTTAGTCTAGTGATGTCAGTTTATCAATTTTTTTTCTTCTAAAATCGTCAAGTGCCAAAACACAGCTCCATCTTTGACTCCTGCCTCACTGTCCTCCTTCTTCCCTCCAAGCCAATTCTGACTCTATGCTCAAGAATATCCAGAATCCAAGCACTAATCCTGACACCCATCAATCACCTGCACCCCAGCCATCACCCCTTCCTACTCATAGCTTGAAAACCTCCTCACTGTTCTCCCTGTCACTGCCCTTGCTCTCTGTGGTGGCTAATTTTACTGACTTGATTAGTCTGAGAAATACTTGCAAAACCAGTGAAGCATACTTCTGCAGGTGCTGTGACAGTGTTTCTAGAAATACTTAGATCAAGAGGGCACCAATAAAATGAATGAATGAATCTCTTAAAAGCCACATTGTATGACGACATGGTTAGGGGATGGTGAAAAATAGGGAGAGTGGTCTAGTTGGAGGTATGTCTTCTTCCAACTTTGATCTTTCCCTAGATTACCCTTCCTTCTCTGTTTGCTGGCCACTCTGATGGGAGCTTCTCTATCTGTCACGCTTTCTCTGCCATGATTGATAGACACCTTTGAACCCAAATAAACCCTTCCTCCCCTAGGATGTCTCCTTGGGTATTAGGCCATGACAAGTAAAAGCTTGACTGATACATCCTCCCCGCTCCAGTTTAATCTCACACGGATCCAAAAGGATCTGTTAAAATTGAAGTTGTATCAGGATTCTGCTTCTGCTTGGCCACCAACAAAGGCTTCCCATCACCCTGAGAAATAAGCATCTAACATCTCAAAGCCCGCAGTCTTCTTGCCTGGCATACAGCTGGCTGATGACCTCACCTCCTAGCACCACAACCCTCTGTCACCTAGCTCTGCATTGTGCAGGTACCTCTTCTGGGCTCTTCACTTCCTGTTCCTCCAGGGCTCTTTTCCTGGATGTCCCCAAGGTCAGCTAGGCAGCCAACAGCTACTGTGAATAGGTACAATGTCATTAACCCCTCTTGTCCGAGTCACAATAACTTGGAGGGAGAAGAAGGTCTTTTGGCTAATGGCTTCAGAGGTTCTGTCCATGGTTGCTCAACCTGTGTGCTTAGGCACAGAGAACATCGTGGAGGTGGTAGCACACATCAAAGGCTGGCTGTTCTTCATGTCTTGGCAGATAGGAAAGAGAGAGCGAGACAGGTATGGATGAAAGAGAGAGACAAGATATATCCGATGACTCACTGACCGATTCCTTCATCCAGAATTTCTGCCAAAGGTCCCAGAACCTCCCCAAATGAGTCTGTTTGAATATGACCTTTCATACTGCAACGAAACAGGGCCAATCGAAGAGATGGCTTACAGCTCCTGGTGAAGGCTAGGTCCACCTCCAGCCTTGGGTCTCTTCATGGCTCATGCTCCATTCTCACATCACATCTTTCTGCTGTTGTTGTTGCTGCTGCTGTTGCTGTTGTTATTGTTGTTTGCCTCTTGATACCTATAGGAGCTCCAGGAGGGCAGGGTTTTCTTTCTGCTCACTGTTGTATTTAATCTGATAACCACCATCTTGTTATGAAAGAAAAGGAGAGAAGATGGAAGAAGGAGAAGCAGACAAGGCAATGGAGAAATTCATCACGAGGCTCGCTTTTCCTGTCTCTACACAGCTGGGGCAGCTCCCTCCAGCACACACGTTTTATGTCTACCCATTAATCAGGCTAGAAGTCTCCTCACTCACAGATCCCAGCTGTACATTGTAGCAGGTGCAGATCCTTCTGAAATCCAGATTCTTCTTCCCAATACATTGAACCATGTGCCACTCCCTGCCAACACCCACACTCTCATGAGTTGAATCAGACCAAAGCATCTTCAAAAACACTGTCCGAAGCAGATTTCAAACCATTAGCCAGGCGCCAGTTACTTTCCATCTGCTTGTTGTCTTGGTGGGCTGTTCCTTCTGCCTCTCTGGCTTCTTAGCTCGGTTCCTTCCTAGTTCGGCAGGCTGGGTTTGGTCAGAAAATATAGGAGATCAGAGGTGAGAAGAGAGGGCAGCTTCAATGCTTTGTGCTTGCTTCATCTGTCTTCCCTGCACCCTCAGCCCCCATGTCTTGCTGTAAGCTCCAGGCCTTACAGTGAGGCTTTCACACACCTTTCTCTGTGGGGCTGGGAATGGAACTGTCTTCCTGTGGCTGCAAGTCCTTAAAGCTCAAACCAACCCTCACTGTCTCTGATCACTCTGGAAATAATTTCTCTGTCATTATAGCTTGCTTGCCAGGACCTTGAGCGTAGTGAGCCTATTTCCTCTATACTTTGAGAGACACAGTATCTGTTTCTCTGAGCACGGCTTGCAACTTTGTGATGCCCGTTAGCTTCTTTGGAGCTGAGTATACTGGCCTTTCATAATCTGGGGTGGAGGGGGGGGAAATCAGTGAGTTCTTTTTATACAGTTCACTTCCCCTGAAACAAAGACTTCCTGGGGAAACTTCCACAGATTGACCCGAGGTGGAAGTTATGCCAATGTGTACTCCAGGGTGGGGCTTGGCTAGCTCTGGCTGAGTATCTAGTTTTAAGATGCTTACTGCTTAAAGGAAAACACTCCCCTAGAGTTCTGCACTGAGCAGGTATGGAAAAGCACTCTGCATGCCTTTCTCAGGAGAGGGTTTTGAATTCTTTGCCTGTGCTCAGAATAGTTGGCACATTCTCGAAAAACAAGCCTTAAGTCCAGAAAGCTGGGTGATGAGCAGTGGCAATGGGCCTAGAAGCATGTTGTCACGCACGCAAACTGCTTAAGAAACCAGATCGCTTTAAACTTGAGCAAGTTAAATATAAAAATGAAGAGAAGCAAGGAACCCTCCCAGAGGCATTGTAGGTGGGGACGGCAAAATACCAACCAAAAAGCAAGAGGAAAAAAAAGAGGGAGGGAGATGTGAGGGAGGAATGAAAGAGCTCGGGGGAAAGCCGAGTTAATAGAGAAATGTTTTATTCCTTTTTTTCTTGCTAGAGATGGAAATATATCTCTGAATATATATGTATATGTATATGTATATGTATATGTATATGTATATGTATATGTATATGTATATGTATATGTATATGTTTCAAAATGAAACATCCCAGAGAATCTGGGCTATCTAGCCTTTACAACAAATAAGCAGCTAGTTTCCTTCATGGTGTGGGAGGAAGTCGACTTCCAGCTGAAGTGGCTCGGGTGGGAAAGGCCTGCAGAGATCGAGTGTTTTCATTTCACCCACACAGGATGGTGAAGACACAGGACAAACTGAAGAGGGCACGAGTTGAGGTCACCAACTCACAGTCTCTTATTCCTGTGAGGAACAGATCGGGCAAGTACCCTGCTGGCTTTGGGGATGAAACCTTGACAGAAAGTGCCCCTGCCAGATGCTGAAGCACCAGTCAGAGCTCTCTCAGGTGGCTCACGGGCTCTGCAACTTGAGGCAGGGCCAGGATGCCAACACTTTTGTTTTGGTAGACTTGTAAGAGTCTTCCTAAGACTGAGCAAGCCTTAGGCTATCCCTGTGTTCCTGGCCACAGGAGTCCTTGTGATTTCAACTTAGTACTGAGGGCCTCATCTCTGTACCAGACTGCTAATATTTATTTTCTTAAATAAATATGTCAACTCACATATAAAAAAATGTACATACGAATGAGGATCATGTAATTCTATGATAGATAGAGATATTGTACATTGTTGAAATAGGGATAAACATATCTGTCTCCTCGTATATACTCAGTAACACCAGAGACATTGAGCTCCTGTCTCCCAGCCGTGGGAGATGTGCAGTGCGTTATCAATGACCAGGGCCATCCCTTGTTGCTATCCACTGTAACTCAGGACCCACTGGCACAACTCTCCCTCCCCCTCCCCCACCACTCCCAGCCTCTGTAATTGCCATCGTACCCTTAGCTCCTGAGAGAGACCATAGGTCACCAATAAGCGAGGTTAGTGTCCTTTGCCCTTCTGTGCAACAGTCTTTCATCAGCAAACAAAAGCTGTGTGCCGCGCATTATGTTTATTCTTGGTTTTTCTCTTAGAGGTTAATGTGATTTATCATATTTCTCTTTTTGCTTTGGTGGATACGTATCTCAGAGAAAAATTAATAATATTTAGTGTTTTTAATCATATCCTCAAAGTATATTCCAGTCATACGTATAATATCACTCTCTCTGTTATTCTGGGCATCATTAACCATTCCCACATTCTGGTTTTAAAATTAGGTTTAAAAAAAATAGGCATGGAGGTAGTGCACTTCTTCACGGCAACGTCATACATACGTGTCACTGTGCTCGGTGCTCACTCATCCCTCGCCCACTGTGCTCGGTGCTCACTCATCCCTCGCCCACTGTGCTGGTGCTCCCTCTCATCCCTCGCCCACTGTGCTGGTGCTCCCTCTCATCCCTCGCCCACTGTGCTGGTGCTCCCTCTCATCCCTCGCCCACTGTGCTGGTGCTCCCTCTCATCCCTCGCCCACTGTGCTGGTGCTCCCTCTCATCCCTCGCCCACTGTGCTCAGTGCTCACTCTTATCCCTCACCCAATGTGCTTGGTGATCACTCTCATCCCTCGCCCACTGTGCTGGTGCTCCCTCTCATCCCTCGCCCACTGTGCTGGTGCTCCCTCTCATCCCTCGCCCACTGTGCTCGGTGCTCACTCATCCCTCGCCCACTGTGCTGGTGCTCCCTCTCATCCCTCGCCCACTGTGCTGGTGCTCCCTCTCATCCCTCACCCACTGTGCTGGTGCTCCCTCTCATCCCTCGCCCACTGTGCTGGTGCTCCCTCTCATCCCTCACCCACTGTGCTGGTGCTCCCTCTCATCCCTCACCCACTGTGCTGGTGCTCCCTCTCATCCCTCGCCCACTGTGCTGGTGCTCCCTCTCATCCCTCGCCCACTGTGCTCAGTGCTCACTCTTATCCCTCACCCAATGTGCTTGGTGATCACTCTCATCCCTTGCCCACTGTGCTCGGTGCTCACTCATCCCTTGCGTACTGTGCTTGGTGCTCACTCTCTTCCCTCACCCACTGTGCTCGGTGCTCACTCATCCCTTGTGTACTGTGCTTGGTGCTCACTCATCCCTTGCGTACTGTGCTTGGTGC